>NC_090835.1:67930200-69130200 GCF_028021215.1 Eschrichtius robustus
TGGCCTGCCCTCCCGCTACCTGATGACAGTGAGTGCATGTCCTAGTGGTGGCTGGGATCCGTACTGCTGCAGAAACCATCGTGAGGAATCAGGTGAGGCCCCCCTGGAGCTGGGCCTTGGTATTGACCTGCTTGGGGCTTTCTGCCTGGGGGGGTGTCAGCCAGACCCAAGAGGCACTGTCATTCCTAGCGCCTCCGCCTCCCATCCCTGCCATCCCCAGGGTCAGACGTTCTCAGGAGCCCTGGCCAAACCTTCTCAGGGAGCCAGGATCAGCCAGAAGACCCCAGGCCTCCGAGACGGCTCACACAGAGCAACGTAAACTCTCCTGCCCCAGACTTGGTGTGGGTTGGCAGTGGTGGGGTGTCTGCTGGGTAACCAGTTTGTACTTTTAAAAAAGCTGGACTTGAATCTGGGGAAACTGAGGCCCTTCTGCTCAAGGCTCATCTTAGGGTGTAGCTTAGGGGATATCTGAAGGTCCTCCAGCTCCTGAGCTGTGCGGCCTGAGGTTCTGAGGCAGGTTGTGGGAAGGGGCGGAAGGAGGACGGATGGGCGGTGGCTTCAGCCCCCGGGGTACCTGCCTGAGGCAGGCAGGTGGGTTTTGCTGCTGCTCGGAGAAGCACTCTGCAGCTTCCCCTTGGCACTGATGCTGACCTTGGATTCCCAAGGAAGCTGAGGTTTCCTGTCTGTTGCTGTGGGATTGAGCTAGAGAAGGCCTCCATTCGTCCCATCCTTCCTGCCAAGTCCCAGATGAATAATTCAGGTTGACAGACCTTTCTTAGCCCAGACCTTCCTTTTGCCACACGCAGGCACTTCTTTCATTGACCCAAGCCTTGGCCTTTGAGCAATGCCTCTGGGCCCCGTTCTGTTTCCCAAAAGCACTGGGCAAGGAGTCAGGTGCCCGGGTCCGTTCCAGGCATCCCCACCAGCTTGCTGAGGCCCATGGGATGAAGTGGGTAACTGTCTGAATCTTGATTTACCGCCCATCGCCACAGCCTTGTCAGGACGCTCAGATGACAGAATGCACAGCCCTCCTTTGTGGAGTCCTCTTCCCAAGCGTCTCTACCACTTGAGCTTTGTCACTGTGTGGGCTGTGCTCAGGACTGACCCCTGTGACTCAGCTTGGGTGCTGGGAAGGCAGGTGAGGCGGTCACCAGAGACAGGATCTCACACCCCCTCTGACACACTGAAGGGCTCCCTTTAGTGCTTTGAAGGGAGACAAATGTCCCTCTCTCCAGCCCATGCCTCCTCCCGCAGACCCACAGCCCAGACCCCTTGGCCAGCATCCTTCCCTAGTGCTCCTTGGGGAGGGAGAAGTGGGAGGAAGGATGAAGGAGGGAGGGAGGAGGATGAGTTGCTCCCAGCCAGAGGAGCTCAGCCTAGTGCCCCCTCCCCCGGGAACAGTGGTCAAATGCCCCCAGATCCCTGTGTCCTCCTGCCCTGTCTCTGGGTCATGTCCTGAATGAAATGACTCTGGGCCTCACCCCAGGAGACTCAAGGGCTGATTTCTCTGATGGGGCCCAGCAATCGAGCTGGTTGTTAAATAAGGCCCTGGACCGTCTGTGTCAGTGCAGCCCTGCGGGGCCTGAGTGACAGCCAGCCTGCGCTGGGTTGCAAGATACTCCCTGGTTTGAAAGGAGGGTTACGGACAGCAGGGCCTGCAGTTGTATTTGGCTCCCGGAGTGGGGACGGATGACAGTAACAGTGACGTCAGGCACAGTGACAGATGTCACCCATCAAGCTGAGGTGGATGAAGGCCCTGTGGCTCGTCACCACCAGTCGGCACATTTTAGTTCCTCTTCCTGAGATCCTTTCTGTATATACGACCTCTCCCCACAGGCTAAACCAGAGTTCATTAAAAATTACGGAAGATACACCTCTTTTAGAACTCGCCTCTCCCATTTTAGGGAAGGTGGCAGGTGAAACCACAAATCAAACTTGTAAGGGTTCAGCTTGGACTAAATGAGTCATGATCTCTATCTTATCAGAGGCTGTCAGCTCCTTATATCTGGAAACTAGTTGGGCGACTGTGGTTATTGTCAAGACTGTTCACAAATATTCTGTTTTTTCCTGCGGGAACGTGGTATGATTTCACTTCCCTTTGAAGGTACGTTGGCCAAAGTGTGATTTGCTTTGGCCGACATCGCATGGAAGGGAGTGACATATGCCACTTCTGGTGGGAGCTTTTAGAGAAAGCAGTGCCCTAAATTCTCTTTCCCTGGCCAAGGTGATTTTGGAAGCACAGTCACTTCCTGAGTGACTATGCATGACAGAGAAAGAAATCTGGGCTATATTAGGCACTGAGGTTTGGGGGTATTTTGTTATGCAGCTCAACCTAGTCCTTCCTGACTATTTCACCAACTCACAGCCAGATACCCTGTATGGAGCAACCTCAGGCACTCAAATATTTCATTGCACAAATATATCCTCTACGATCATAGTTACTCCTATGAAGTATCCACTATGGACTACTGGCCTTACAATGCCCATCTCTGTTTCTCAGGAGAATAATTTTCAGATGGAGGCAAGTAGAAGAGCTTTCCCGGGGTCCAGAGCCAGTGAGCACTGGTGCTGGGATTCAGCCACAGTGAGTCTGTCTCATTCTAAAGCCGATGCCTGTTCTGCCCCCAACATGCGGTCTCCCTTGTAAGGGAGGGGCAGCCGCTCTGGCTCCCTCTGGGAGTCCTGAGCCCTAAGTGGGGGCCAGGGTCCTGTCTGAGGCCCTCTCTATGTTGTGTGTCTCAGCTGTGCACATCAGGAACGGGAGACTCGTCCTTGACTGGGCGGTGGGAGCGCCACCCTGGGGGGGGGGTAGTGTGGATTCACGTGCCGTGGGTGGAGGGCTCCCATCCGTGGGTCTCTTGAGCCCTGACCGAAAGCCACGTCACCACCACCAGCATTACCTGCAGACTAGAAAACTAATACCCACGGAGCTCAATCATTTCTCAAATGTATCTAAATGCTTTGGTGTTTACCAAAATACAAATTCATTTAAAGGCGTTATTGAGTTCCTAGTAGTTTTTTTAATCAGCATCTGTTTTCTCAATCAACAGATACTAAAAGTCTAATGAGTATTGCAGGGGGACTCACAGGGAACAAATTATGTTGAAAAATGAGTCCTAGTGGAAAAGATTAGAAGAGATACTGCTGTCGGCCAAGACAGGGGTGGAGTGACGGGTCCAGGAAGGGGTCTGATATGGGAGAGATGGAGGCTCAGCCTGGGGGAACTTGAGGAAGGCCTGTTTGGGTGTGTGTGTGGGCAGGGAGCAACAGGGAAAGGCAAGGACAGGCAGGGAGACGGGACTAGAGGGAGGGTTGAGTTGGGAGGCCGAGGTGAATGCTGCTGGGGGTCTGGGCATGGAGTGGGTGCAGAGGAGGTCGGGCCACGTGGACCGGAGGTGCCTGTCTGGCCCCCTCATCAGTCTAGGCAGGAGGGGGGTTGCCTGAGATCGCCAAGGTGTGGAAGCCTTCGGGACCGCATCCCAGTACATCCAAGGGGGAGGGGTGCGTTCTGGGGAGGAGATAATTGAGAAACCGCTTGCAGCAAAAGAAGACTGCAAAATAAAATGTGTTGGGCTGCAGACTCAGAAGCAGCATGGTTTATGGCCTGCCCTCTCGCCTCTGAAGCTCTAAGTTACGTTTTGCAGGTAGCTCAGAGCCAGAGGTTTGGTACAAGTACCGTTCGGTGTATCTGTGATGCCCAAGGGAGCATTTTTTAATCTATTAGAGACGAGAGGATCAGAAAACCATTTAAAACTGTTGAGGTCGTAATGGGCAGGAGAATTTTGGAGTTTCTCACACGGCAGAGGGTTGTGTATCATCTGGGGCCATCAGGACCTGGAAGGCACAAGATTATTTTCTGGGGGGAAAAAAATCAAGTTTTAAAATCCATCCTATGAATGACTCAAGGGCTATGGGGTGTGAGCCCCTCCATCTGCTCAGTCCCGGCCCGGTAGGATCAATACCGAACGCTGGGGGAATTCACACATCACCTTCTCAGCCATGGCTGAAAGATGAGGCTTTGGAGAACATCTATTTCCTGGGGAAGGCTTGATTTCCAGAATCACAGAGCCATACTTCATATTCCTGACTTATTTCCAAGCCGATGTTATCCTTTGAGGGAAGGTTATTTTTCCCCCCCTCTCCTTTTCTCTTAACATTTAAAATCTTCCAATGTTCCTCCAGCTTGAGGACCAAATGCGATTTTAATACAGCGATTATTAGTTTAGAAGCCCTTCAGCTCCTGACAAATGTCCTTAGCCGCAGCAGTGATGTTCTGAGCTTGCTGTCAGGGCGGGAGACGCATGGTGTAAAAATGACTCAAAAGCCGAGCGCCCCGGAAGGGCTGCTCCGGGGGAGGGCTTCTCCCTTCCCAACTCCGACAGAGCCAGACCTCATGACAGCACCTTGGGACCTTGGGCCCCCCTGGCCGTGGCTGGGAACCACTCCAACAGCCCCTCCCAGGCAGGCTTGGCTCCTGGGGACCTCTCTGCCTGGAAGCTGTGCCCAGGGTCTTGGATACTCCTAAATGTCCAGACCTGCACATTTCCCGGCCTCTGATATCCTTCCCCACACCTTTCTCTAAGTCACATGACCAGCCACCTGCCTTATGAGCCAGAGAGAGACGGTCTTGCCAGTGGTTAGTATGGCATCTTTAGGACTCTAAGAAGAAACAGTTTTTAAGGTCAAAACACAATAGTGGGGTGGAGAAATGTGTGTGTGTGTCTGTCTGTCTGTCTGTCTGTCTGTCTGTCTGGGAGTGTGTGGTCACCGCAGGCCACAGGGCTGAGCTGGTCAAGTCTGAAGGGTGAACCTTTGCCCAGCAGAGGGCAGCAGCAGACGGGCCAGAACCTCCCAGAGAGGATGCCCTCGGGCCAGCAAGCACCTTGGCCCAGCGATCAGGGGCCGCTTTCCCCAGCTGCCCTGGGTTTGCCAGGCCTGTCTTCAGAGAGCCTGGACGGTGGCTGAAGTGCCCCTGCCTTTCCCAGATGGCTGTTTTTAAAGAGCTTAGAAGTTACCATCAAGGTGGACGTCCCCCCACGTTCCCTTCTCTTCCTGTCACCTACCTGCTTTTTCTAAAGGTTGTCTGGCAGGGGCCGGGGAGCTTCCTGACATGGGTGAGGCACACTTTGAGGAGTGGGGTGCCTGGTTCGATTCACAGGGGAGGGACCCCAAAACCAGAGACGGGGGCTTGCCGAGGAGGTGGGGCGAGGGTGATGGAGGGTCCATCTGAGCAGAGCGGAAGTGGTCTTCAGCATCTACAACCCACCAGCTCCTCCCCTGGGGGTGGGTGGACCCCACACTCCCTTCTTTGGCCATCTAGGCCAGCCTCCCCCCACCCCCAGGTCCCTGAACAAGCCGATGCTTGATGCTCACAAAGTTGATTGCTCTTCCCTTGCGGCCGCTGATGAACAAGATAGCAACCGCATGGGAAGGATATCTTTAGGGACTCTGCTCAGAGCAGGAGAAAGCAGGGGCAGGCTGCCGGCCATGGGTGGGCTCAGCCCGGCCTGCCGCCCCCAGGATGCCCTGGGACAGAGCACTGGGACGGCCCCAGGGACCACAGCCCCTTTGCAGAAGAGGAGTTTCTCAGATCCCTGATAAGGAGCCGGCTTTGTGGGAGTACTATGGAGCAAGGGTGCAGGAAAACTGCACAGTGGGGCCAGGAGACGCGGTTCTGCCTAGACTCCCCGTCCCTTCCTCTCCAGGACTCAGTTTCCCTCTCTGTACTGAGAGCTGCTGACCCAGCCCTGTTCTTACCCTCCTATGGGACAGCTGGCCTTTCAATTCAGCAAGTCATTGTGGTGGGGGGAGAATGGGGGAGCGGAGAGTGGAGGTTGGCAGAGACGCTACCAGATTGAAAGAGGCTCAGAAGACACACTGACCTGATCCCCCCTGATTGGATCCTGGTCCAAAGCATTAAAAACTATTTAGGGGGCAATTGGGGAAATTGGAATGTGGCCTGGATGTGGCCGTCTTTGGAGAGCCAATGATCTTGTCAGTGCGGTAAGGCACTGGGGTTATGTAAGGACCTGTACTGAGGTCTTTGAGGGGAGTGCGGTGATGTCCATAGATTACTTCAAAATACCTTAGCCTTAGAGAATACAGTGAAGCAAATATGGCAAAACTCAAACAACTGTGAAAATCCACACTCAGGTTATGCAAATTTCATTGTGTCATTCCCTCTATTTTTTCCTGTAGGCTTAAAGTCTTTCATAGTAAAAAGGCTAAAAAATAAACCAGTAGCTTTTAAAAACTGTAGCAGCCCAGGCCTTGCCCTGTGGGATCTGATTCCCTGGGGAGGGGCACACCATGGATGTTTTCAAGGCCCCCAGAGAGTCTGAGGACCGTGGCAGGCTCAAGTTCAAATCTGTTTTACTGGAGGGGCGCGGGGGCAGAAGAGCCCATGGAGAGGGTGACCCTAAAGATTCTGCCACTGCCCAGGGCACTGGGGGCCCCTGGTGGTGACACATCTCTGATGGCCTTCGTCCACACCCTCCCTCCACTGGGGGCGCCCACACCCAGGCCCCAGCCGCTGCCTGTAGGTGCTTACATCATCTAGCCCTGTGGCCCCTCTCAGGCGGAAGGGTAGGGCTGCTGGGACAAGACCTGCTGTTCCCAGGGCCCATGCTGCCCAGTTCTCCTGGGACAGCTGCCTCTGTGAAGGGTTAAACCCAGAGTGGCGTGGAAAGGATGGCTGCAACCTCTGCACCTGACCCCACAGCTTCCCCTACAGTCCCGGCTCGCCTCGGCCCTCCCACCTTCATGCAGGAGCCAAAGTTCCAGACTCCAGAACATCCTAGGAAGCAGAGGGTAGGAATGACTCTAGGGAGAGGGGGGGAGAGATGGGGGAAGAGCGTATGACAGAATTTCTACGTTGCTGAACTGTGCCAACATCCCTCTCCCCCCTCCCCAAAGCAGAGACACACACAGACACACCGGCATCTCCGCAGAGCGGACCCCTAGTCATGGGGTCCTGGACAGAGATGAGGCCCTTCCCCTCGGTCCCCCATGGTCTGAACAGGTCCTGTGGCCGTGAGACCCTCTCTCCCCTCGCTCAGGCGCCATCAAGGACCTCCCTGCCCATCCGTATCCCCCAAGACAGCACTCACCAGAGCCTCAGTAGTGGCGGGACTGTGGGAACGTGTGGAAGAGGGGGTCCAGTGGAAAGTAATCTTCTCTTTCAGTGCCCGCCGTCTGTGGTGTTGGGCAAAGACCCTTCCCAGGGTCCCAGCGTGGAGAAGTCACCGTCCACTATAGTACTGGTGGAGAGGTCTGCCCAGACTCAGGTCTGACCAGAGGGCTGGGCTGCAGAGGCCTGGGGAGGAGAGGTCACCTGACCCTCGGGAAGGGCCTGCAGGGGCTGGCTGGCATGGCCAACTGTCAGCTGGTGTTGGGTTGCTCTGGGGCAGGGCCAGAGGGTGGGAGGGTGTGGGGAGGAAGAGGAGGAAGAGGAGGGGGGTTCTGCCCGCTGTCTGGATGGATGTCAGGCCCTGTGCACCAAGAGCCAATTGCCCCAGGCCCCTGGTTAGTTTTTGATTTCCCGTTCAGGGGGTAAGGCTGGGGTAGGGGTCACGTTCTCCCTTCCCCTGTCTCCCTGCCCCCACCCCACTCCCTACAACCTCACTGCCAGTTTGTCCCAAGAAGTGGCTGCCAGAGACAAGGAAAGTCTCGCAGCAAGACATTCAATCAACAATCAGCTTGAGGACAATGGAGTATTTTTTGAGGCCCTTGTGGGTGCTAGATACTCTGCTAGGCTGACCCAGGAACCTGCCAGAACAGTGCCTGTTGGGAGATTACAGTCAGGGGCTTCAGCAAGTCAAAGGGCAGTTCCAGGGTAAGTGTTTGGTGGGAGGACAGGGGGCTTAGTGGGGGCCCCTCACCAGCCTGGGGGAAGCAGGGAAGGCATCCTGGAAGAAGTGACCTATGCAGACCTGAAGGAGAAGGAGGGTCGTCCAGGTTTGGTTCAGGGGAGGGTGGTGAGAAGAGCACATGCAAAGGCCCAGAGGCAGCCGGGGTGGAGGTGGGGGGCGGGGAGGTGGAGGCACTCAGGGTGGCTGGAGCAGGCAGGGAGTGGGGAGTGATGGCACATGAGGCTGGGGGGTGGGAGGGGGTGGGGAGGTGGGCCTCACAGTTCTCTGTCCTCAGCTTCTTGGGAGGCCCTCAAGGGCCTTATGCCGGGAGTGGGGGTGGGGAGCCGGGCCCCGGTGTGTGTTTAGAGGGCTCGCTCTGCTTTGAAGAGAGCGGACTGGGGAGGCGTGGATCACAGGTGGGCAGGCAGGTGATGAGGCCCCCGGTGCTGTCCTCCAGGTGAGTCCCAGCCTGGTGCGGAGAGCAGGCAGTGGGGTGGAAGGGAGCAGGCAGATCCCTGAGGTGTTGAGAAGGCAGGCTTGACAAGGTCTGGTGACGAGTGAGAGATGGGCTGGGGTGGGGACAAAGGGCAGAGACTCAGCAAGGGACAGGCTTCAGGTCTAAGTGACCCTGGGCCAAGTATTAGGAAGGTCTGACGTCCGCCCTTCAGGTGACTCCAGCTACCCCGCACTTCTGGCCGCCGTTCCTCCGGGCGCTGCGCAGCCCACTTGCCCTGACCCCAGCCTGTCCCTTCGGGGCTTCTCCATGCGTGGGCGCTCGGCCTTCAGAGGCTTCGCAGCAGCCTTGGGGCTAGAGGCTCTGCCCGGCCCTCTGCCAGCTTCCCCCTGGGGGCGTCCGGCCTCTCTCTGACTCTGGGCCGCATCCCCCAGGGTCCCCTCCCCCACCTCCTGGTCTAACAAGGACCCCCGCCCGGCTTGCCCCGTCCCCTCCCTGAGCTTCCACGCGTCCGTGGAGCACGCACTCGGGGCAGCCTCTCCCTCGCTGCTCGCTCACGGAGCAGGTGAGCACAGAGAGGAGGCAGGACTAGAACGTGGTCTCCTGGTCCCTGTCGCAGAGGTGCCCTAGGTCACTGTCCACTCAGTGCCCACCGCACCCACTCTGGGGCCTGGCACAGCACGTGTTGCTCAATAGATGTATTATCGGCAAAAGAAGGGGCCCGGAGCTGGCCGCCCACAGCCCAGCTGCCCTTCCTGTGGCCAGCCTCCTTTCCCGTTCCCACCACAGGTCCTCTCCCTGACAGGGCAGGACAGGACAGGGATTCCCAGGGTGCTCTGAGGCCTGGTTTAAAGTGGAGCGAGGATCCCATGCACCCCCACTTGCTGCCCGGCCCAGGCCGGCGGATCCCATTTCACTAGGGAAAGCAGACGGTCAGGCTGCCTCTTGAGCCTCCAGCGTGCTTGGCCCCCCACTGCCCAGCTATGCTCCGGGCTCTGGTTACCTGGCCGTGACCTCCCTTCCTCCCAGCCCTCCCCCACTTCCCCTCTCCCTGCTGGCTGGACTCAGATCCCTGTTCTGGGAAACTTAGAGCTACCACAGGCTGAGCGGGAGGCCCTTAGCGGGGCAGAGGGGAAGGGACCTCCCCGCAAGACGGCTGGTGAGGGGCAGATGCTGGGTGGACCCAGGGCCTCAGGAGGGTCGGTTCACCTTCCAGTACCTGGTTTCTGTTTTTGTTTTGCTGTTGTAAAGAGCAAGATTCCACGCTGACTTCTCATTCACCCATTTATTTCACATTTTTGAGCCCCCAGTCTGTGATCCGAAACACACAGCAGTAAACAAAAGCACCCATGATCTTGTCCTTTCTGTTACGCAATTGGATACGCTGCTCTATTTCTGTTTTCTGACTGCAGCCAAGTTCTCTCCATGGTCATTTTCCTGAAGCTTGGCTTCCCCTGCAAGATACCTGCTGTTCTGCCTTTTTCCAATGCCACCCTGTCTGGGACCCTGTGACACTGGGTCTGGCTCTTTTCTCTCCTCCAGGAAATCAGCCCTGACCAGCAGCCAGGCTCTTCCGTGTACTGAACGTTCCAGACTAGCTCTTAGATGTCACCATTTGAAGGCAGAAAATGCCTGGGGCTCATAAGCATACTCCAACTATTTGGGGCCCATCCTCAAGGCAAAGGGGTGGGCTGGTCCCTCCCTGACCTGTCCCCCCCACAGACTCGACTGACCTTTTAGGACACCCCCACCCCAATCCCTGCACTGCTGCCTTCCCCACCAGTTCATCCAGCTCCACATCTTGTGGATTTCACATCCCAAACTGGTCCCCTTTGCTCCATCTCTGTGGCCACCACCCTGCTGTCTCCGGCACAATGGCTTCAGTAGCTCCTCGTGCCGTCCTCCCTTCTCCTCAACTCCCACAAGTCATTCTCTCCAGACTGACGTTTTGGAACAATTTGGGTCATGTCATTTACCTGCTTAATACTCTTCAGTGGCTCCTGGTCCTAAGAATAAAGTCCAAATGCCTCCCAGGGCCCAGCTCCCCAGCCCCATCTCGCCTCTGTGGTCCAACCACACCTTGCACAGGGCCATTGCACCTGCTGTCCCGTCTGCCCGGGATGCCCTTCCTTGAAGACCTCTCTGCCTGGTTAACTCCTCTTCACCCTTCAGATGCCAGCTCAAGCATCACCTCCACCAGGAAGCCCTCCCTGACCTCTCCAACACCGTCACCCACCCAGTACCTTTCTTTGGAAGCACTTATCCCAGATGTGGTCTCACTCTTTTTTTTTTGTTTTAGATAATTTTGTACTTTTAATTTTCAGTGAAGATAGCCGATTTGATTTTAGGGGAAGTAAATGTGTGGAAAAGTGATTGAAGTGAAAGGTGGAAAGGGAGAGACCACTTGACCCGCCCACCTTGCTTGTGGATTAAGAATGTATAAATAGTAAAGAAAAACAAAAGAGATGATGTTACAAAGATAATGATATTGAAGAAAGTGACCACAGGGATGTATATCTTTGCTGAATAAAACTGAAAATGAGTAGAGTAGGAAAGATAGTAGTATATTCTGGATGTGTTTTTTTTTTGTTTTTTTTCACAGACACACACTGTATTTTATTTTTACAAGAGATAAATAGACTGACACCAAGCATTGTACATGGATGACCACAACAAAAGCAACAATGATTGCAATTACCAAACATGAAACACACTCATACTATGTCATAATATTGACATTCAGTCCAGTAATCCTCCACTGTAACAGCTCCTTTACTTTGCAGTGAAAATTGATTTGTATATTCTTTGCCTCTGAGTCCTTGTTGGATTTTTTTTTTTTTAATTCAGACAGAAAGTCACAAAAATTATACTCATCCTCATCAGTTCACTCAGTCCCATGTAATTAAGTTTTTTTTTTTCATCTTGATCTTTTGTTAGCACTTTTATGAGTTCATCAGTTTTTCATTAGAGTTCTGAAAATGCTTATTCATTCAGTTCAGCAGTACAGTCAGTTACCAGAAACCTGTACTTGTCAGAGTCTTTTCCATGTGGTCTCACTCTTGTGTGATTATTTGCTCCTGTGCGTTTCCCTTCCTTGAGGACAGTGACTTGGCTCATTTTGTTTCACACTATGTCCCCAGCATGTAGCACAGTGCCAGCCTCCCAGTATGTATTTGATGAATGAATGAATGAATGAATGCATGAACTCATTCTGGGTCTCTGGCTTTCACAGCTGGGGGTGCGTGGAGTCATGAGCCTTCGGGGATTTCCTCTTCTCTTCCTGGCCCCGGGCATGGAGTCCTCGGCCTGGTCACTGTGACATCCTTCCTTAGCAGCTCCCCTCATGACCCAGCTTTCTTGTTCTAGAGACAACAACAACCCTCTGTGTTCCAGGACATGTCACCACCCCCTTCCCACAGGGTAAACATCATGGCTGCCACAGATGCTGCTGAGCTGCCCAGGTTCCGGCAAAAGCCCCTCCTCCCTCTTGCTGCACCCAGGCTTGGCATGCCGCCCTCCCCTTCTTCCCCTTTCCCCTCCCTGATTGTGTGGGAGCCTCCAAGACAAGTGTGCAGACTGCCTCCTCCACCCACTGCCCCCGCTCTGTGTGAGGAGCCCCATTTTACAGGCCAGGATGCCGAGGCTCAGAGCAGAGGCACCCTCAGTTGCGTGATCCCCTCCACAGTCTCTCTCTGTCTCCCTCCTTTTCCTGCCTGTCGGTTAGTACCTGGGCTGTCTTGGCTTTTTCTGTCTCTGGTTTTTCTTTTTTTCTCTTGCATTCTCTTGTTACCTTTTCTGTTTCTGCTGACACTTCTTGTTCTCATTCTGCTGTGTTCAGGCCGTATGTGAGCGTAGTGTGAGTGTGCATGTGTGTGAGTGTGTGCATGCGTGTACTTGTGTGTATGTACGAGTGTGAGTACGAGTGTGTGAGTGTGCATGTGTGTATTTGTGTGTGCATGTGTGTACTTGTGTGTATGTACGAGTGTGAGTACGAGTGTGTGAGTGTGCATGTGTGTGCATGTGTGTGAGTGTGCATGCCGGCGGGTGCAGGTGAGCATCCAGATGTGGGTGTGTGAGCACGTCGATGGGGGGGAGGACGCTGGGCTGAACAGGTATGTCCGAATTAGTGGGCCTTTGGGATAGGCTGCTCTGGGGAGGGCAGGGGTATGGGATTCTGCCCAGAGACTTGGGCCCTGAGGGACATCACATAGGCCCTGGGTGCCCCAAAGGGAACCGTAGAGCAAGGTCCCAGGCATGAAGCCCCTCGGCTTCCTTTGTGGTTGACGTGTGGATCTCTCTCACCTGCCTCCCCGGTTCTCCCTGAGTCGTCCAGAGCCCCCCCGCTGGGCCCTCTGGGATTTGGCCGCCTCCTCCGTCAGCTGTCAGCTGCCACTCCCTCCCTAGAAAGCCCAGGATAGACCACACGCTGAGAAAGGTCACCGGTCGCTGGCAGCTTCTCGCTGTCAGAGGAGGCTGGGCAGCTGGTGACTCCCCCTGGATTGAGTCTGTGCTGGCCTGACTGAGCCCCTCGACCCCACCTGGGACCTTGTAGCCTGGATCCCGTCCCGGGCTCTGCATCAGAGGCTGCCCGGGCTTCTGTTGGGCTCCCAGATGGCTGATGAGCTATGACCCCTGGGGGCGGAGGGCCCCAGGCCACGGCAGCCACTCTACTTCCTCAGCCTCCACTTGACCCAGGGAACCCTGGAATCTGAGGAGACTGCACACAGGAGGGCAGGTGTTAAACCCTCTGTCAGTCGGCTGGGCTCCCTTGACCAGCACACAGCAGGTGTGTCACCTGCCAGTCCTGGGAGTAATGTCAGGGGGAGGGGAGAGCGTTGAGGGAGCCACCAGCACGGCCACCACTCAGCAGGGGCAGGGAGCAGTCGGTGGGCACCCGCTCTTCTCATGCACACGTTACCTCATTTGACCCTCACATCCAATGTGAGGTTGGGGCCATTATTAACCGCAGTTTACAGCTGAGAAACAGAGGCCCAGAGAGGCCTCATGGCACACAGCTGGTAAGTGGTACAGCTGGGGTCCCCCGCTCTCAACTGCTATCTTATTCACCAGGCAGCCCCACAATCACACACTGGTGGTGCAGGAACTCATCGCCCGTCGGTGGGGGGATGCCCGGGGTGATCCCCCCACTTCCCCAGCCAAGCCCAGAGCCAGGTCTGGGCTGGGGAAGTGGAAGCAGGGAGGTGTCATCCAGTCCCCCCATGGGGACACAGGGAGGGGACCTGGCACAGGGCTGGTTACGTCCCCAGCTCGCATCTGGCTGGGGCTCGGTGAGGACGCCTTCCCCAGACAGTGCTCAAGGGGGTGGATTCTTGTGGGCTGTTAATCCGAGCAAGAGCCAATGGGTGGCACTGAGAACCCAGTTACACGTCAGGACCGCAGCATCTGCCTCCTTTGCCCCTTAACTTTTATGAGACTTCCCCGGGGGCTGACATCAAAGGCCGTCAGAGGAAGGATCCTGCCCTGCCCTGCCCTGAAGCCCGGAGACTTTGCCACCGTTTCTAGGGTGGAGGACTGCCCTCTTGGAGGGCACAGGCTGCCACCTGCTTTCTGGGCATGAGGGGAGGGGCACCGGGGGGCAGCCTGCCCCAGAGCAGCTCCCCAGGAGGTGAACCCACCATTTGTGCTTTTAGTTTTCACAACTTTGTTGGTTCCGCTGGTCAGAGCAATGCTTTACAGAAAGAAATGAACTCTCAGAACATCTGAGCTGGTGGGACCCTCAGAGGCCACCGGCAACAATCTTTTCATTTTACAGGAGAGGAGAGACAAAGCGAGGCTGCAGAGAGATGAAAGGACTTGCCCAGAGTCACACAGCAGCCAATGGAGGAGCCAGACTTGAACCCTCGGCCCGCGCTGCACGCGATGGGGGGCTGGTGAAGAGTGTGGACTGAGATGTGGACACACCTCGATTCGGAGTTCCAGCTCTGCCATTTCCTGGTGATGTGATCTTGGACAAGCATCTTAAACTCACCGAGCCTCAGTTTTCTCATCTGTGAAGTGGGGATAATTTTCTTAGGGTTATTGTGACATTGCAATGACGTAGTACAAGTAAAAAAATGTTTAGCACAGCGTTTGACAAAAGGCCCCCCCAAAATGTTGACTATTATTATTATTATAAATGCCAGCAAGTCCTCGTGTGAACTGGGCCTCAGCTGGGGAGGGGAACCACAGTGGTCACACTTTCCAACCCTGAATTCAGACTCATGCCCTGACATGGTTATATGGGGACAGTGGCCCAGAATAGTTGAATCTTAGGCTGTCCCCCCAATGCAGGACCCATGGGTACCACAGAGGCACATATGAGGTGCTGTGGGAGTGTAAGGAGGGAGAGATTAGTCGTCTTGCCATGGTGGGGTGCACTTCAAGGCATCCAAGCTGGACCTTGAAGGGTGCATAGGAGTCCCGAGGCAGAGACGTGAATGAAGGAAACAGCAAGGGGAAGAGCGTCCACGGAGGCTCGGAGGCCTAGAAGAGTGTGGCGTTCCCAGAAGCCTTCAGAGTGGCTGGAGTGGGAGTGGGGGCAGTGAAGAGAGGACCTTTCGTCTCTCCCCACTTTGAGAGGTGCTGCATTTTGACTGTGAAGCCAGGACCATAGTTCCTGGCAAGGGCAACCCTTCATAGCTCACACGAACTTCTGTCATTTCGCGGATAAGGAGCCAGAGGCCCGCCGAGGGGGTGGCCTCCTGGGGACCCGCAGCTGGGTGGGTAGAGCCAGGTGGGGGCCTAGATCCACCCGCTCTCAGGCCAGGGATTGACTTGCAGACATGGGTGGTGGGAGCTGGGGAGGATTTACTTGGAGAAATGGGATGCACAGGGCGATGGTGCGGGGCTTGCAGGAAGGGCCAGGCTGGGCCTGTAAGAGTGATGGGCAGGGGTGACAGCCGGGGGGCGACTGACACACATTATTTATGGCTGTTTCTCCATGAGTCCTTCAGGGCCGCAAAGGTAATTGAATAAGTGAGCATGAGCAAACGTGGGCGATCATTTAATTGTGGCAGAAAATGAAGTTGGTTGCAGCTGGGGGCCGCCAGCCCATTGCCGCTGGCCCTGGTTTCTGCTGAGCTGGGCAAGCGGGGCTGGAGCAGCCATCCATCCTTGGCCTGCCCCCATCTGTCCCTGGGAAGCCGACCCCATACCAGCAGGGCCCAGGGAGGCTGGTGGTCAGGGAGTTTGTTCTTTGGGCAGCCGCTCCCTAGGCCCGCTTCTCTGCCCCGGGAAGGACCTGGAGGCTGCTACAGACAGTGAGGGGCCTGGGAGGACCCAGGAGGGCAGGTTGAATGCCTGGGGCCTGGTGGCAAGAACAGGGGTTCAAATCATGATATTTTCACAGCAATGTCAGCAGACACGTGTAAGGCCCTTGCTAAGTGCCAGGCACTGTTCAAACTACTAATTTTTATCAACTCCGGTTAATCCTCCCATCACCCTACGAGGGAAGTGCTATTGCTATGCCCGAATTGCACAGGTAAGGAAACTGAAGCTCTGGCTCCTGACTCCTGGCCCTGGATTGAGAAGCTCTGAGATTCTGGGGGGCCCGATGGGGGGCTACAGCAGTGATCAGGTGAGATGTAGCAGGGGCCTGGCCACGAGGATCCCACAGGGCCCCGTAAGCTTTCTCTCCCTCACCTCTTGCCCTATTTCAGCCTGGCTAGCCACCCACTGCCTGCCCCTCTGGGCAAGACCAGGGCGGAAGACTGGACCCCAGGTTCTGAGGCAGGAGGAGGCCCTTGTAGGCCTGGGCCAGCTCATCCCCAAAGCTCTGGCCCTCTGGGCTTTGTTCCTCTGGTGTCCTTTCCAGCCCTTCTGAGGAAGCAGAGAAAATTAGGCCTGAAATGTGAGAAGCCAGTTCACCTTCCCCAGTGGCGGTGGCAGCAGGGCAGCCACAGTGGCCCCTGGGCGATGCCACGCAGGGCAGCCCAGCTGACTGGGGGGCCAGAGCAGGGCTGGGGGCTGGGCTAGACCAGGTGGGTCCCTGCGTTTTATCTGACGACCCTACCTGCTTCTGGCCCTAGTCTTCCCCTCCATTCCCCTCCACTCCCACGCTGGCACTGGCCCTCATGTCTCACGTGGAGGGCATCCCCATCCTCTCTGTGCACCCGGCCTTCTTGGGGCACAGCCGTCCTCACGCCTCCACCCAGGCTGCGGCAGGGCCGAGCAGTGGGGCAGGGCCGATTGTCCGCCTTGCATTGGATCTCCCTGCCGCCCTGCCTGTGCCTGGAGCTTGGCTGCCCAGATAGCCTTGACCGGCCACCCTGTCCACCCTCCTCTCATGCCTTCTCTGTCCTCCCTGCTGGTGGAGGTGGCGTGCTCGACGTGGCAGCCGAATTCCCATAGCCTGTTGGCTGCATGGCCACCTGCAGAATCCATCCCATTCTGAGTTCTGGTGCAGGGATTGATCTGCTTTCCCCTCACTCCAACCTGCATCCTCCACCCCATGGGGCTGTGAGGTTTTTGAGAGTAGAGGGTCGTGTCTCTTTGCCTTTCATTCATTCGTTTATCCAGGTGGCACCTGCTACATACCAGGCATTGTGCTGGGTCTCAGGGGGTTTACAAAAACGAATCAAAGATGCCCTTGCAGTTGGTCCACATGGTGGAGTGAACACTAGGTCCACAATCCCTACTAAGTGATAGCAAAGGAGTCAAAAGAGGGAGCCACAAGGACAGAGAGGATGAACCAGGAGAGGGCTGTAGGGGAGAGAATCAGTTTTGGGAGATGGAAAGAGACAAACGAGTGGTATCCAACTAATGTCCAGCTTTCTCCACTTTGGGGAAGGCCCGCAGTCAAGGGATTCAACAAGGAACAGGGTGGGGGCCTCTGAAACGAGGCAGCTTATACACCTGATGCAGGAGGATGGGCTGAAAGCTGAGGAGTGGCAAGACCACATCCCCTCCCCAGCTGGGCTCCAGGGGCTGGCAATGTCCTACTTCTAGATCTGGGGTCTGGACCAGGCCTTGCCTGCAGAGTCAAGGCTCCCACAGACAGAACAAGGGAGAGGGAATACAAGGAGGCCCAATGACTCAAAGCCAAATCCAGAAGAAGCAATCATCATTTTCAGATGCATTCCAGTGACAAGCTCTTGTTCCATGCCACTCAACTGTGAAGGAAGGCAAGAAACACAACCCAGCCAGGTAGCGCCGCTAGCACGTGGAAGGAGGGAAAGCAGATCTTGGTGGCTGCCAGCAGTCTGCCACAAAGGGGTCAAAAAATCTAATTCCCAAGCAGCCTGAGTCAGAAAGCTCTTAAAAGATGACCTCCACCAAAATGAGGAAAGAAACCAAGAAAGAGAGCAACCCAGCACCTGGCAAGCAGGGAATCTAATGTTGGAAGGTGGTGGAGGGGAGGCCCAGGACCTCAAGGTTCTGCAGGCCTGGAGAGCCTTGCAGGTCAGATTACCAAAGGGAGGTGACCACCTTGAGAGGAGATGTTTCTTTTGTTTGTTTGTTTTGTTTTGTTTTGTTTTTTTCTGTGCTGCATGGCTTTCAGGATCTTACTTCCCTGACCAGGAATTGAACCCAGGCCCCGGCAGTGAAAGTGCAGAGTCCTAACCACTGGACCGCCAGGGAATTCCCCTGAGAGGAGGTTTAAAGTCTGGTCAGAGAGTCTGGCATATACTGATGACAGTTACACAGAAACCTCAAGGAGCAAACAAACGAAAAGCCTCAAAAGGCAACTTATTAACTTCAGGAAACAAAAAGTTTCCTAGGAGAGAAAATGTAATCCTGAGGCACTATAGGACTCAGATTCAATCATATTTACATGTTGTGACAGGAATGTAAACAGGAGATGCTGATTTAATAAAAATGGTAATAGAAGTATGAGGCAGGAGGGGGAGGGGAAATGGCAATAGATTAGTTAAATCTTAATGGGAAATAAAATTCTAATCTACAGTAAGAAATCAATAAAGGGACTTCCCTGGTGGTGCAGTGGTTAAGAATCCGCCTGCCAATGCAGGGGACATGGGTTCGAGCCCTGGTCTGGGAAGATCCCACATGCTGCGGAGCAACTAAGCCCGTGCACCACAACTACTGAGCCTGCGCGTGAGCCACAACTACTGAGCCTGCGTGCCACAACTACTGAAGCCCGTGCACCTAGAGCCTGTGCTCCCCAATGAGAGAAGCCACCACAATGAGAAGCCCATGCACCGCAACGAAGACCCAACGCAGCCAAAAATAAAAAAGTAAACAAATAAATAAATAAATAAAAGATATCAATAGATAAAACCTAAAATAGAAAAATCACGGACTTCCCTGGTGGCGCAGTGGTTAAGAATCCGCCTGTCAATGCAGGGGACACGGATTCGAGCCCTGGTCCGGGAAGATCCCACATGCCGCGGAGCAACTAAGCCCGCATGCCACAACTACTGAGCCTGCGCTCTAGAGCCCGCGAGCCACAACTACTGAGCCCGTGTGTCACAAATACTGAAGCCTGTGTGCCTAGAGCCCGTGCTCCGCAACAAGAGAAGCCACCGCAATGAGAAGCCCGCACACCACAATGAAGAGTAGCCCCCGCTCGCCGCAACCAGACAAAGCCCGCGTGCAGCAACGAGGACCCAACGCAGCCAAAAATAAAATAAATAAATAAATAAATAAATAAATAAATAAATAAATAAATAAATAAATAAGAAAAATCACAAATTGGTAGTATCTGCATATTGTGTAGAAATGAGACAGAAGCAGAAGAAAATGGCCAACAAAGGTGAAAGTAGGCCTGGGGGTGGGGCAGGGGTAGCTTTCTTCATCAGCCATGAAATACTATTTGATTTTTACAATTATGTCCATGTGTTACTTTGATAAAAGTTAAACTTACTTAAAAAGGAGGGGAGGGTGTTTTGCCACAATAAAAAAAAAAAGAAAAGGAAAGGAAAGGAAGAGGCCCCCCAGCATAACGACCTAATGCACCAAGGTGGACCCCCTTGCTCAGCTGAGGCCCGCAGGTGGGTCCGGGCAGGTGGGCGGGGCTGTGGATGCAGAGGGCAAGGACACGTGAGGTCCCAGGCTGATGTCAACGTGAGAAGCTAATCCTAGCTAATGGGTTAATCTCTCCGCCTCTCAGATGTCACAAGGGCCTTCAGCAGCTTCCTGCATACGCTCCAAAAATATTCACTGGCTGCAATCAGTGACCCTAAATCAGAAAGCAACTCCTGTGGGATGCAGCTCAGGGCAGCTACCCTGGAGAGGTGTTGGGAGGGGAAGGTAGAGACCATTCCATCCTTGCCTTCCCTGGAGGGTCATCTGGGCCCAGAGTCTTCTCTGTTCTGTATTCCATGTCATGCACAGGAGCTGGAGGGTGAGAGTTGGGGGTGGGAGCATGTCTGCACATGTCGTTTCTCATGCACGCACAGGTGTGTACAAGAGCCCACGGATGTGAGGACGTGCGCACATGTGAATGGTGTCTGGTTGGAGGGCTGCGAGTCTGTTCTGTCTGTTCTCACTCCCTGAACCCAGGAGCAGCACTGGGAGGCTTAGCTTCCCTCCCCTGCAGGTGTCTTTAGAGCTGGCCCTCGCCCAATGCTGTGTAGGCAGGGAAGTAAATCCTGAGAAACCCACTCCCCTGCTCTCTCCCTTGGCCTCCTCACGTTTCTTCTTCTCCAGGATGCTATGCATTCTCTCTCTTCTTTCCTTTGACAAACATACTCTTAGGTGAGGCTCTGATGGGTTTGCATTTTTAAAAAGGACACAGTGTTAAGCTAAAGGAATGAATTTTTAATGGTGGAATTTTAGGCCTTTTCCTCTTAGGAGAGGTTTTATTTGTCTTGGCTTTGGTTTGGTTTTGCCAGGGAAGCTTCCCTGTGTCCCTGGAGCCACCCTGAAGCCCCAGGCTCCCTCTTGGATGCTGCTGGACAGGTCATTCTCCCCACGAGTTACCAGAGCATTCCCTGGGGTAGGGGGTCATTAGCTTCCTCTGGCTCCAAATGGGCCCCCAGCCAGGGAGGGTCTGCTCTCTGATCCTCTGCTCCACCTTCAGCCCGCCCCTTTCCCTCCTGCTCTGCCCTGGTACACCCTCCCCAGAGGGAGGTGAGGGGCGCTCTGGGGGCCAGGAGTGACCTGCACGCCCTCCCGAGGGGCGGGGGCTGGGCAGAGGGCACCGCAGCCACCTCTGAGTCTGGTTGACAGCTGTGACACCTGGGCCTGGCTCCCTTACCTCAGTCTGGGGCGGCAGCTGCCTTCTCTAAGGGGGAGGCCTCAGCGGAGCCAGTGAAGGAATCAATCCCTCACACACCCTCAGCCCCCAACAGCCCACCCGGGGGCTCTGTGCACCAGAGCGGGCTGCAGGGGATGTATTGGGCTCCCCCTCCCTGCCCACTCTCAGAGCAGCCCAATCGCGGGCTGGAGGTCAGGAAGGGAGACGTACCATCTTTGGGTACGTGGCTGAGTCCCTGCTCCTCCCTGGACCTGGTTTCCTCATCCTCGTTCTCCTCATCCTCATTCTCCTGGCCCCGGGAGGCCCCCAGTGGAGCTGAGGGAGGGCTCGACGCTGGGGGTGGGCATGATGGATCCTGGCAGCCCCCACTGTGGAGATCAGAACAGATGGCCGGGTCAGCTACCCGAGTGACCCTTCTGGTGGCTGTACCCAGAGCTTCGTCTCCTGGGGTGCCAGCATCACTGTTCTGGTCTCCCCAGTCTGCCCAGAGCCCCCTAAAGTCCACTGTGTGTTCAGCCACAGGGCTCCTTATGGGAAACCTTAGAGCCCTCCTTTTCCCATCACCCCTGCCCAGACCACTGGGTGTCAGGACCCTGGCCTGACCTGCCGGACAAGCCTCAGCCTGGGCCAGAAGCAAGGCCGCCTGACTCGGGTATCACTGCTGTCCCCACAGCTAGTGGAGACGTTAGTGGTGACCTCCCTTACTCCTGCTGTGCTGCTGACCCCTGCTGGCCATCCTCACACACCTGGGAGGCCTCCCCTCCCTGCACAGGCATCAAGCGCAGGGTTTGAATACTTCCCGGGACGGGGGGCTCATCACCCCAGGCAGCAGCCTGCTCCAGGCAGAGATGCTTCTGCTTCTTGGACAAGTTCTTTGTAATGAGCTGAAGTCTGAATACTGGTTAATTCCATCTGTTAATACATTTTCATCATCCTCATCATTATCGATACTGTCTATGCACCAGGCACATTGCAAAATGTCAGTTAATCCTTTCAACACCTGTGAAGTTGGTGTCTATATCATCCCCATTATATAGGTGGGAAACCTGAGGTCCAGAGGAAGTGTGTCACCTAAGTATGTCACACAGCCAGGAAGTCACAGAACCTGGGCTTCCAATCCAGAGCCCAGGCCCTTGCCAGCTAGGGATGTGCCCATCCCGCCCCCACTGTCCTCTTGGCCCCTCTCTCCAGCTTGTTCTTACTTCTCTGCCAGGCGCTGCTACCCCACATAAACTCACACCTTCTCCCCCAGACCCTGCAGCTGGATTAACTCCTCTTCCAGGAAGCCCTCCTGAGACAGACAAGGGGTATGGAGGGAGCCCTCTTCCCCAGGTATCTTCTAACAGTGAGAGGAGGAGAGGTGTCACATTCAGGAGGATTCCCATGGATCAAAAACCTTGGTTAAGCTTTAACCAAGAGCTTCCCTAGTGTCATGCCATCTCATGTAGGGCAAGACCTTCAAACTCATCTAGTTCCATCCATCTATTCCATGCTAGCATCTCTGTTGAATGCCCGTGCAGCCTCTGCTTACATACCTCCAGTGATGGGGGTGCTCATTACCTATCAAGGCAGCCCAAGGCTCAAAATAGCACGGGCCTTCCTTCTCCTACAGAGCCGAGGTTTGTATCCTTGAGGCTTCTGCTCACAAGGCCCAGCCCTGCCCCTCAGGGGTCATCAGAACTAGCCTAACCTTTCCCTTATGATGTCTGGAGCAAGGGACCATCTTCCTGCTGAATCTTCTCCCAGTCACAGCCAAGAGAGGGGGCCAGTAAGAGACCCCTCAGAGAAACTGGGAGGTGCTGGCCAGACAGGAGAAAGACATCTCACTCCCAATCCTCAGCTGAGCTGCCAAAACCCTGAGCCTGGCCCTGTCAGCTTTGGGGTGCAGGGTGGAGAGAGTTCTTGGAAGAAGTGACCTGAGTCTGCCCCCACCCTTGCTTTGACCACTTTGGGAAGTCCCAGGCCTATCTCTTGCTGGGACGTATTTAAAGGGAGAGGCTGCCTTGGGGGGCCCTGGCCATAGGAAAGGAGAGACGGGCATGGGGGCCTGATTACCAGGTGGATAGCATGGAGGGCAGTCGGGCTTGAGCTGCCTGAAAGGTACCCGCCCAACGGGACGTCCTGACCACATGGAGCTTCAGACTCAGGTGCTCTGACTCACGGTCCCCGCTAACCTCCTCAAACCTGGGTGCTATACCTTTATTGATGCAGCCACAGACCGACCTCCCCATTGCTTCCCATAGGACTGACCATGATCCCTAAGCCCCCAGTCCCCTGCTGGAGCTCAGCCCCGGCGCCCTCCCCACCCCCAGGTCTGCACAGTCAGGTCTGTGGCCCTGAGTGCAGGCATCTCATTGCCTTCCTCCTGTGACCCACTATTCCTCCCCCATTCCTTCGCTCATGGAGGCAGGGCACAAATAAATAAATAAAACAAAATAAACATATTTGTCCCTGTTAAGTTCCATCTCGTTAGATCCACTCCATCGCTCCGGACTGTCAGCTTCCCTTTAGATCCCAGCTCTGTCATCTGGCCTATTTGCCATCGTCCCCCCAGCTGTGTGGCATCTGAAAATTTGATAAAGTACATGGAGCGTGTTTATCCCAGATGAAGCCCCCTCCCCCCACTGGGTGGCTGGAGCACACGCCTGTCCACACACACACACACACACACACACACAAACACACACACGCTTCCCTCTGTCTGGGCCCTGTCAGCCCTGTCCAGCCACCTTCAAGATCCTGGTGGGGACATTGGGCACCTGTGCCCCACAGAGGGCAGCCACTCACTGTGCACGTGTCCCTGTGGGGGATAGGACACTCTGGGGACATCCACATCTTCTCACTCCACTGGCCACTGTTTAAACAGCCTCTGACCTGGCCACGCCCTATCAGCCTCTTCCACCAAGCTCAGGGCAAGGCTGGCCAGCCAGCCTGGGTCTCGGCTCTCCGGGATGGCTGTGTGGTCCTCCCTCCCCTGCTAATCAGGCAGCACGTCCTCCTCTAGGTTGTGGCTGTCAGTGTAGAGCCAGCCCGACTGCCTGGGGTGAGGACTCCTTCTCCCATGCACCTGCTGTGCACGTCTCTCTGATCCTTCTCTTCAGGGGACCCCAGACCTTGTCTCTGCAGTAATTGCATAGCAGGGGTAGCCAGCTCGGAAAGATCCAGATCCTCACTACAGAGCCTGCCAGACACTGCTTTAGCAGAATGAAAATAATCCCAGGGCCTAAACTGATCTTCCAGAATCTTCTAGTCCATTCCCAGCCTCCAGGGTGTAGAGGACTCAGGCAGGTTCCTCCTCCTCCCCTACTGCAATACCAGCCGTTTGGTCTTCCCTCTGGGCAGGTGGCAAAAGTTAGTCGCCTGTATCTGTCAGCTGATGTTAGTAACAAACACCCCCAGATTCTGGGTGGCTTAATGCCAACATACGGTGATTTCTCACACTACTGCACTGTGGGTCCGCTGGGGATTCCGGTCCAAGCTGTCGTTGCTCCAGGACCCAGGCTGCAGAGGCAGCCCCAGCAGCGGCACCACCGCAGAGGAAATGAGGCAGATCGGTACCAGCTCTCGAAGCATCTGCCTCCTAGGGCCATTGCCACTTCCATTTCATTGGCTAAAGCAAGTCACATGGCCAGGCCCAATTTTCAAGAGAGTAGGGAAGTGTGATCTTCCATTTCATTGGCTAAAGCAAGTCACATGGCCAGGCCCAATTTTCAAGAGAGTAGGGAAGTGTGATCGTTTCTTGTGGCAGGAATTTTGGCAAATGGCCTCAGTGACACTTTTGCATACTAGCCGTTCCTGTCCCTCAGAGTCACTGGAGTTCCCACCGTACCACTTGGATGCTGGTTCTCTGAGTCCAGCGTGGAGTGCTCTTACACCTCCCTCCCTATGGTCTGTGTGCCCAGGATTTGGCCCTTGTCTCTCACATTTCTGCTCTACAGTGCGTGTATTTTCTCTCCTCTTCCGGTCTCAATGCTCCACCCCTTCCTTTGAGAGGCCCTCCTCCCACCTCCTACCTTCAGTACAGGATGCGCCCTGGCCCAGGGGAGGCCCAGGTTCAGTTCTGAGCAGCCTCTGGTTCCATCCCCAGTGACTGGCTGGGAGGCGGGCCCCCACTCATGACCATCTGAGCCCTTCCCGTCTCTCCTTCCCTTCGATGTCCTCAGAGCGGTAGTAGCCAGGTGGAGGAGACCTCTGAGAAGATGTGGCCGCACCCAGGCCCTGATGCTCCCCCCGCACCTGGATGGAGCTGCTCTGAGACCCGCCCACCCCTGCCTCTCAGGGGACTGGCTTACCTGAGCCAGTGCTTGCACCTTGTGCTGAAGTTTGTCTGTGTTTCTGTCACTTCTAACTGTAACACACGCTCCTGGAGATCTTGTCCATACCTGTATCTGTTCTATCACAAGCAACAAGCCACCCGAAACTTAGTGATTTTGTGTGATAAAATTTCATAGAAACACACACGAAGCGCATGTCAAACTGGTGAGACCTAAATAAGGTCTGTGCCTGAGTTAATATTATTGTATCAAGGTCAGTTTCCTGGTTTTGACAACGTACCACGGTTCTGTGGTGTCATTAGAGGAACTGGGTGAAGGGTACAGGAGAAATCTCTGTACTATTAAAGCATCTTTTCTTGAGTCAAAATATTTCAAATGAAGAAGTTACAATAATCATACAGACTTAGTAGCTTAAGACAACACCAGGCATTTACTCCTGATCCACTGATGTGCCAGAAGCTTCTGGATTTGCCCCTGGGGTCTGGTCCAACCTCCTTACTTGGGATGCGGGGATGGAGGCTGGAGAGGGGAAGGGGGTCAGCCACACGGAGAGGGTCATGGGTTTAGGGGCAGAGCTGGACTCCCAACCCAGGGCTCACCCCACGTTACCCCAGGGAAGCCCCAACCCCATGCAGGGCCGCTTCACCAGTCTGGCATCGCTGCTTGGGATTCTGCTTTGCACATGCTGGTGTTTGCAATCAGAAAGTTCAGCGGCCCTTCCAGTGTGCTTAAATTAGTCCCTATGAAAACCAAATTATTTCATTTGCAGAGAAGGGCTTAATTGCAAGGGGAATGAGGCAAAGGGAATTCTGTTGCCTGTTTTCATTGAAGAAAATTACTGTACTTTCCCCTGTCTCCTTACTGAACAGAAGCAGCTTAGAAATCGGGCTGTAATCACCAGTGATACCTCTCCTACCCTGTCTTCTCAGAGCCTGCTCAGTAATTGCCCACTCCTGAGACCCTGCTCTGAGCTGTTCTTGTCCGTCTGCCTGGCCTGAGCAGCCGGTTCCGGCCCTGGTGCTGGGTAGCACCTCCCCAGTTTGGCTGGAGTCTCACCTCACCCCTGCGATGTTGACAGGATCGCCCGAGATGTCACAGGGGCCTCAGCCAGGGGCCGGCCCACACTCTTGGCAGGAAGAAACATCTCATCACTTTCTTTCGAAAACACACGAAATCTGCTCCAAGCCCCCACTCACCAGGGCTGCAGAGAAGTCACATTTCGGACGAAGGGCATCCCCAGTCAATATCTTACACAAATCCTGGGGCTTGTCTGCTTTGGTGCCTGGCAAAAGGTAGGGGACCTGGACCATCTTCACCACAGCTCCTTCTGTCCTAGGTTGCTGTGGACTGGCAGGTCCTCGGGGCTCTGTTGGGTGTCCCCCAGGAGGCACTCCAGCAAACAGACCCCCTCCTGTCTGGGGAGGCTGGTTCCCTCTCTGCTTCTCTGCCCAAGAACCCCACCCTGGCTCTGATAGTCCAGCCCGATTCCCACTGTGGCCAGTGTTTCCCTGGGGAGGGGCTATGGACCCTTCAGGGAGCCAGGTAACAGGCTGGTAACCTGCAGGGGGCAGGTGCATGAAGAAGTAAAATATGTAGCACGTCTAGTGTTAAGAGAGAAATACAGGAGGACTGGGCCCTAGAGGGTGTGCAGGGTGGGGGGCAGCTACAACTCCCCACGGGGATGGTGGTCTGGAGGAGGGAGTGAGCCACGTGTAGATTGGGGGTGGGGTGGATCACCAGGGTGGGTGGAACAGCTAGCACAGAGGCTCAGAGGCAGGAGTGGGCCTGGTCAGGGCGAGGGCGGCAAGGTGTGTGGCCCGAGTTGGGGGAGAGCGAGAGGGCAGGTCAGAGGAGCCTCCCAGAGCCTCTGTGAGGCCCTGGCTGTTTGTCTGGAATGAGGTGGTTTTATTCTGTTCCGGCAAACCCACAGCAGCACAACAGATCTGAGAGCGGCCTCCTCTTCCTTTCCTTGGAGAAGGGAAGAGAGTTGGGCTGTCTGGGTTCAAACCCCGGCTCCATTACCTTCCTGACCTCGCCACGCCTCAGTTCCACCCCCCACCCCCACCAGGAGGGGGTAACAACAGCACCTATGGCATGGGGGCATCCTGAGGCTTCAGTGGGCTACTGTGAGCATGCTATAATGCCATCCTGTGTTGACTAATTTTATCATGTCTTTTTTTTTTAATTAAAAAAAAAAAATTTTTTGGCTGCGCCACGCAGCATATGAAATCCTAATTCCCTGACCAGGGATCAGAACCTGCGCCCCCTGCATTGGAAGCGCAGAGTTCCAACCACTGGACTACCAGGGAAGTCCCTATCATGCCCTTCTTAGTAACTTCCCCTGCTACAGGGATAAGTTGATTGGCCTGAGGTCCCTGCCAATAAAGGGCAGAGCTGGTCCTGAGGATGCCGTGTCCCCACCCCCACCCCCTGGAAACACAGCAGCACCAGGCATCATCGTGCCCCCCACTCACCCCTCTGCCTCTCTTTTCCCGGGCGCATCATGGGACCCTCTGTCCAGGTTCTCTTCTTCTCTCTTGAGCTTTCTCTGGGGATGGGGGTGCAGAAGCTGGCCTGGCTGCCCAAGGAGGGCTGTTTTGGAGCAGTTGGGTTGACTTCCTGCATAACTGCTCCCCTGGTCCCTCCCTTTGGGGGCGGCTGACAGGATCATGGATTTGAGTCCACACACCTGCCTCAACGAAAGGATTTCTTTTTTTTTTTGAGGCTCAAAGTCAACGGTGTATTAATTAAGGGGGAACAGCTGCTACCGCAGTTCTTATGATAAGTCAGTGACAAATGGTCGTGTTTACCTTTTTCCCAAGCAGAGACTCTGGAAGGTGGCCTGGAGCTCCTGGGTGGACGTCCACGGGCGAGATTTGTGGGGTATACATCTCCCTCCCTCAGCCCTCAAGCTTCTTTATTGGTGCCCCCCGAGTCCGAGAGGGCCGTTTGTCACCGAGGAAGACAGGGCTGCAGCTTGGGGAGCCTTGGAAAGGACTGGGCCGAGCAGCAGAAACTTCTCAACAGTGGCCCCCCCCCCCAATGATGCCCTCAGACCCCTTCCTCGGGCTAATCCCACCACCCCACGCTGTTCCTTCTGAAATCAGAGTCGCTGAAAAGGGGGCTTGGCCCTTCAAAGCTGAGAAAGGGTGCAGTGCAGAGCCGAGCTGAGACGCCTCGCTCGGGGCTTTTGTGCCGGGCGCTCTCTACCATTGGGGGCCTTTTGTTATTTCTTTATTTTGATCTCCCTCCTGCTGTCCAAACAGGGTCACAGAAATAGAGCCTTGCGTTAACTCCCTTCTCGGCTTAAAATGAAACACGGCAGCGCGAAAATCTTGCACTGAAAACCAGAAAAATGAAAGATGGGCTCATTTTTTTTCTGAGTTGTGTTTCTGGGTCCTTGACTATCAAGTTACCCACCGAGTTTCCAGCTAATGGGAGGATAGCAGGATGGCGCTCACGTGCCAGTCGGACCTGTGTGGACGGGCCGGCAGGGTGGTGGAGCAGCCTTCCTCCAAGGCTGAGAAACGACGGCCCCGTCGCATGGGGCGCGGACCCCCAATGGCTGCAGCTCGCCCGCTGCGCCCCCAGGGTAGAGGCAGTGCTGGTGGAGAGCGGCAGGACCCCCAAAGCACTCCCAGCAAACCCCTGCCTCCACTGCAGGTGGGGGACCCCCACGTGTCCCCCTGGCTGTGCTGTTCTCCCCAGTGACCGGCCCAGAGGAGACAAGTCTGCCATCGATGTCAACCTCCTGCCTCCTGGGAGACACCATCAGCTGCCAAGAGGCCCCGTCCAACCTCACCCGCCTCTTCCTTCCTCCCCCTCCCAGGGCTGGTGCTGAGCACCTCAGGGAGCCTCTGGGGTCTCGAGGGAGGCAGAAATGGGGCCGGAGGAAAGAGGCTCTATTGGCCCCCACTCCTTGCCACCCACAGGAACCAGGCGTGCATCTTGTGAGTTCACCCTGCAGGGTAGGTCGTCACACCGTGTTATAAACGTGGAAACCAAGGCTCCGAGGTATGTGGTTTGCCCGAGAACCCGTCACAGGGAGGCCGCTCCCACCTTCTCTTGCAGCTGACCTCTCCCGGGCCAGCGCTCGATAACTCCGCACGTTGCCTCTCCTTACACATTGCTTTGAGGGGAGAGGAAAAGAACCACGGACGAGAAACACATCCATTTTTAATAAATAGTTTATTTATCCAACAGTTTCAGCCCTGACAGTGAAGCCTGTTGCAGTTTCTTCTGGCTGGAGCCTGATTATGAGACTGTTGCGTTGCCACGGCGCCGGCGCTCGGATTCCAGCCCCGCCGATCGCTCAGACATCAGAGGAAATGAGAGAGAGTATTGCTCAAATGTGAGAGACTGGCGCTTTATTAAGGAAACAAAAAATACCAATAAGACCAGAGAGGGGTGCTTAATGCCCTTTGGAGGCAGCTGTTCAGTCTCCTCGGCTCGTCCCCTTTCCCGCCCGCCGCGGACGAGAACTTGTGGGGATGCTGCTCTGATGTAGAGGCTCCCGGCCCTTAACTAATAAGGCCCCCGCGGAGGTTTCCGGAGGTCGCTCCGCCTGCCGGGGAGGCGCTGGCGGGCGGGCGAAGGTCCGCGCAGCGGGGTCGGTCCCGGCGGCCAGCAGGGGGAGGAGGTGCGGCCACACCCCGCGCACTGAAACCACTGGCTGAAGTCCCCGGCAAAGGGCCAAGTACTCGGGGTGGGGAGGCGTGGTCGCCGTAAACTAGGCGATCTTTGCCCATAGGAAGTGCGAGGATCCCCAGGTCCTGGAGCGCGATCTGGTGACGCTCCGCGACTGCAGGTCTGGACTGGGGAGGCCGCCTCCGGCGGGGCCGCCCAGATGGGGGCTGGCGGCGGCTCGACCCTCCTCTCTGCTCTTGGGGGAGCGTCCTCGCCGACTCCAGGTTCCTCCCCGGAGGCCACCCTAGCTGCTCATTCCTCCTGACCTGAGGCCCCGCGTGCCCAGGCCGCGTGTCTAGACAGTTCTCCTACAATACTTGTTCTAATTTCTAGCACCTTACCCCTCCGGGATAAGAGGCCCAATCCAGCTAGAGGACAGGCTTTCTCCCCTCACCCTCGAGCTCCCACGTAACACCCCCCGAAGGCACATGACCAAGCTGCTCCCCAACCCCTGCCGTCCCAGCCGCCACCCCGACCCACCTCCCACGGGCGCGGGGCACACTGAGCCGCACACACTTGCTCTGCAGGGGCTCACGGCTGCTGCGCTTTTATCTTTTCATAAAAAACCCGTCTCCCCTTTCTGCCAGCAAAATGGGGCAGAGAGGATAGGACCAACGCAGAGGGCAGCTGCCCACCTGGCCTTCTCCCCTGGCCCTTTGAGGAAGCCCACGCTTTCCTTCTGAAAGCTCGTCTCTGAAGAGTCTCACAGAGACACCTTTGGAACCAGTCAGGAGGAGGGTGAAGTCAAGGCAAGTGTGAACTCAGCACCAGCAGGATGGTGGCCCTCTCATGCCCCTGGAGGGGACTGGCCGGGGACAGGCTGATTGGGAACAGGGCACCGCCCAGGGTTTATCGCTCTGAGTCAGAGAAGGAAGAGGGCTTAGTCCATCTCCACACCAGCATGTCTTCTCCGGCCACGCGGTGGGACTCTGTCTGGATCCGGGATTCGTTGGAGGCCAGGAACTCCACGGCCCGGTCCCAGACCCGCTTCATGCGTCTCCTGCAATGAGGGGTGGGGGTGCAGGCTCAGCAGGCAAGTGGCGCCCTTGGCCGCTGTGCCCAGCGCTGCCAAGAGAGGCGAGCTGGTCTCTGGATGCCCTCTGTACAAAAGGGGGCACAAAGCTCCAAGATCCCACACAGAATTTATCTGCGGGAAGAAGAGTGGTCAGGTACTAACTGGACTCCTGCAGAGGAGAGAAATTTCTTGGGCCCCAGAGAAATGATTCCTCAACATTCTCTGCTCCAAAAGCGTTCAATTAAAGGGAGCTGAAAGGGGCTGGAGGCCCGCCCCCCCCCAGGTGTCCAAGTGGGAAGACTCTTGCTGGGACCCATTACTGCTACAGCCCGTCCGGGCGGCACCCCCGCTCCAGTACAGGCTGCATTTTAATGCCTCGTGTGGGCTAATTAAAGAGTGGCCACTGGGCTGTTGAGCCCAGACTCCACAGCACTTCAGGGGATGGGGATGAACTAGGCATCCAACCGGGGAGGGCAAGATGCTGGAGCTGCTTTTGGAACCTGAGCCACCAGGTAGGGCCCCTTCGCAGACACCAGAGTTCCTGCTCTGCCGGATCCCCGGGGCCTTGCACCCCCTCGGACAGCCCCCTTTTTCCTCGTTCCCCCTCCAAACTAGACAGGAAGATTCCCGGGCAGTGGGGGAGGGCTGCTTTGACATCTACACTTTGGTGAGCCCCAGCCTCCTGTCTGACTGCAGACCACTCCCCAGCACCCCACATGTGCAGAGTGAATGTGGGTGTGTGTGGAAGCAGGGGGTTCAGCTGGGGGAGCGCAAATGGAGGGAAACTCCCAGGGTGGCCCATGTGTCAGGAGGCAGAGTGGGGTGGCGGGGCTTTCTTCCCAGGGGGTGAGGTCCTGCTGCCAACCAAACCCCACGGCTGTTCAGCAGCCCCCACTTGGCTGGTCTGGCCCTGGCCACACAGGCCCTGGGGGCTGAGCTCCTCACGCCGGGTCCCTGAGCGGGGGGCATCGGCACTGTGTGGGGGCCGCGGCCTCACCCCCAGCCCCCTTCCCAGGCCGCCCGTTACCAGGTGATGTACAAGCCGGCCCCGTGTGCCTCCCTGGACAAGCTCTTCAGACCTCCCCCAGCCTCCCACAAGCGGGCCCTCATCCACAGGACAGTGTGCCCACGCAGGGCCCACAGGAGCTGATGGGTCCTTACGAGTCAAGAGCTCGGATACACTGACCAGGTGGCTGAGCCTCCTGGGTTCACGGACAGGGGTCCAGACCCTGAGGGGCAGCTGCCTGCCTGCAGTCTCTGCTGATGCACAGGAGCTGAGGCGTGGTGGCTCAAGCCCCCGATAAGCTGCAGTGCCACTTCCTGCTCTTATTAAAATGACCATGCGTGCCGCCCTTTGATGAGGGCTCAAGTGCTCCGTGCTGCCTCGGTGAGGTGGGAGGCCACCTCTTTGACACCCCGTTCCCCTTTCCTTAAGACCTGCCACTACCTAATGGCACACATTTTCCTTACGCATCTTGTCTTCTTTCTCCCCAGAACCAATGCTCCAGCAGGGCAGGGACTTTTGCTTCTTCCTCTCCCCATCTCCCCGTGACCCAGTGGAGTGTGACATGCAGCAGGTGCTCAATAAACATTTGTTGAGAAAATGAATGAACGAGGACCTCTCTTCAACACAGCCCTCTGCAAGGCAGTGGGATTATCTCTGTGTTACAGCTCAGACAGGGCGTTACCCATGGTCACATGATGATGAATTCTGGCAGATCCAAGAATTAGGAGGGAGTCTGGATCCACCAGTGGCCTCCCCTGAGAGCTGGAGGGCTGTGTGGCAGACTCATGCTGGGGACCAACAGCTAGCACAAGCCCCACACCGTGGCTGGTCTGCTCTAAGCTTCCTGCCTGCCACTGTCCCGGGGGTGGGGTGGGCATGAGAGTTACTAAGCATTTTCACGTTTAAAAGGGGCCCTTAAATGCTCTACTCTTCCAGTTCCTCTTGGGTTGACAGAACGGGGTGACCTCGACCACAGAGCCTGGCACTGGGAACACAGAAGTGGCACCAGCCCTGGGTCTCTGAGCAGGTTCTTAACCTCCCTGTGCCTCAGTGTCCTCATCTGTAAAGTGGTATCCTCAATGTACTCCCTCCGAGGGCCATGCTGAGGGTGGAGTGAGTGAGCTGCACCTGTGCAGGGCTCGGAGCAGTGCCCAGCTCACAGCGAGCACCCAGTGAGGGTGAGTGCTTAGCACCATCCGAGAGAGGACGGCATCTGGCCAGAGACTGCGGCAAAGTCTGAGGTGACACCGCAGTGGGCCCTGCTGGCTGCCTCCTGGGACTCTGTCCCCCAACTCTACCCTACTCCTGGTTTTGTCAGGGACCTACCCAGCATCCGCAGCCCATTTGGAAGGTGGTGCTGGAGTCGTGCATGACAACGGCCTGCCACCCCCTCCCATGAGCCGTGCACACTGGAAGCTGACCCCATTCACTGCTGTGAAACCATGTTTCCAACTACGTGAGTGTGCCTTTGTGTATGGGAACTAGACCATGATATCTTAGGTAAGATGTGTTTCTGACTGTACACCATGATTAAAAATGTTTGAAAAACAACCTCTTCCTCCTTGCCAGTGACTGATTCAAGAATAGACAAGTAACCAATTCTGGCCAGTGGAACCTCAAAGAGGTGTGTCCCCGGTGGCTTCTGGGAATGTTTTCCCTTGCTCATGAGAGCAACAAGAAGCCCATCTCTCCCCTGCTGGTTGTTGCAAGGCAGGTGTTGCTCCGGCTAGCTGCCGGCCACCATCTTGTGACCACCAGGAACTCCAGCCAGCCAACAACATCCACAGAGGGCAGGACCATGAGAATCACAGAGCAATGGAATCAGAGCCCTGACTGTTCTGTGCCTGGACTTCCATTCATGGAAGCCCATCAGGTCCTTCCCTGCAAAGCCCCGCGGGGAGGGGAGGGGTCGGGTCCTAGGGCTTGCTCCCCAAAGCACCCCAAAGCGCCATCTCTACAGAGGAGCGGGGCCATGCTTCTGTACCTCTTGTCTGCACTCTGCCTTAATAAGCTGATGGCAAGAGGTGTGGATGGCGCCCCACCTCCCACGATCCTGGGGCTGACCTGCCCCCCTCCCCGCATGACTGACTCGAGGCTCTGGGCCTCCCTCCGTGGCACTCAGTGGGGCCCGCCCCGGGTCTCACCGGCTCTGCGGCGGGATCAGGGAGTCGCGCACGTGCAGGATGCCCACGTATGGGTAGCGCTCCATGTCCTGCTCCCAGTCCACGTAGTGGTCTTGGACCACATCTGCACGACAGAGGGCACTGTTTAGGGTGAGGGCCCTCTGGCGGGAGCCAGCAGCCCTTTCACTGGGGGCCACGCACCTATAATCTTCTTCACCATCTCATACATGGCCTGCTCTTCCTCTTCCAACTTCCGCCACCGGTATTTCAGGAGGATCAGGAGCCCCCACAGAAAGGCCAAGCCTGGGAGGGAACAAAGCACTGTTAATCGTGCACATCACCTTCCCCGGCCAGGCGCCCACTGGCTGTCTCACTAGGGCAGGTCACTGCGCTGGAGGCTGAGGGGGTTCCGAGTACCTACTGTGTGTCAGACCCAGGGCTAGCAAGCAGGAAACGAAGGACTGGGAAATGCAGAGGGAGGACAGGCTATTAAGTGATCATCTTCCTCCCGACAGCTGTCACCACAGAGGCCTCCCCAGCCGTCCGGATCTCGGCTCCTCCCAACCTCATTCTGGGCTTTCATCTCCTCCCTTGTGAAGCAGAACACGGCGTTTCATACATATATACATGCAGGGTCCTTTGTATTCCAGATGCTGCTGCCAATAATGATGTCTGTGCCTGCCGGCGTGGGGGAGGGAGCCGTGTGCACGCCCAGACGGCCTGTGATTTGTAACCCAGCTCTCTGCAGAGCTGGTGGTTTCTGTGTTGCGGCCTTTGGCCTTCAGAGACACCCCAAGGCCTCTGCTCAAAGACAGCCCCTCATGTCGGGAGACTCTGCTTTGCCGCTCAGCACCCTGGGCCCTGCCTGTTTTCACTGGGCGTCTGTAGTTCCTGAGGAGGTGCTTACATTGTTCAGGGAGTAAAATTAGGCTAAGCTCCTGCTGGGTCTCCCCCTCGGAGCGGCCTGCGGTCTGGGGTGCCGGAAAGGACAATGCCCACCTCCAGCCCGAGCCAGCACCCTCTCGGGGATGCTGATGGCCCCCTGCCCCAAATCCAGGATGTTTTCTAGTTATCTTCCTGCTCCAGCCACCCAGTCTCCAAAGGGAAAGACGACCCAGGGCAGAGGCTGACTCGTTCATCTCCTCAGTTTCGTTAGACAGACCTCAGGTTCACTAGGCAGAAACGAACTCCGAGAGACCACATCACCCATGCCCAGAAGTGTTGCTGAGCTGGGCTCCCGGGAGGCGCAGTGGGAGGGGCAGGGTGACACGGTGGCAGGACTTACACCAGAAGAAGATAAGCACATTGGTGACAGCCGTGAGCAGGGCGCGGCTCAGGCGGCAGCCAACACCCATGCGGGGGCGGGCGGACTCCAGGCAGACCACCTTGTCCACCGTGGTCACCAGCTCGGACGGGTCTTCCCCTTTCAACCTGAAACAGGACACAGGGCTGTAGACACGTTCAACAGCTCTGAGGAGCCACTGTATAAGCCTATCAGCGGAAGGAGGAGGAAGGCGGGGCTTTGAGGTCTCCACTTGCTCATAAAATAGACTCGCTATCCTGGTTGCACTCTTTCCAGAAATTTCCCACGTTGGCTACTTAGAAAGAATAAAACTTTAAAGACGGCAGCAGGCTTGAACCCCTGCTGCCGAAGTGACGCCTCCCTCTGTTGGGTCTTTGACAGCCCCTCTCAGCATGTGGAAGATTAAACTGTAAATTGGATTCCCCCCTCCCAGCACAGAGAAATGGAAATGTTTACGGAATCACTGGCTTTGTGCAGCACGGCAAGAATGGAAACAGAGTCTGGGAGGGGGTGCCTTTCCTCGGTGATGAGGAGCCACATAAGCTGTTTACGTGCAGAGACCATGGGGTGCCGCGAGACTCAGGAGCACAACATCGCCAGGTTCCTGGAGGCCAGACCCCAGCCCCAGCGAGGAGGCGTCAGGACACGCGGGGACACTGCCGACACTCCACCTTCTTCCAGCGAGGCAACAAGCTCCTGCTCTGGATTGCACAGCCGAATGGCTGGTGCCCAAACTGTCCGGATTTCTCATGACCCACTTTTTCTTTTTCTTTTTTTTTAATTGAAGTATAGTTGATTTACAACCTTGTGTTAATTTCTGCTGTACAGCAAAGTCTCACGACCCACTTCTAACACTGGTCGTGGGAGCCAGGCTCAGCTCCCCACAGGCCACCCTCCTCAATGTGAAAAGGCAGTGTCATCATTCCTCTGCGTTAGCAGCTTCAGTGCACGCTGCCGAGGATAAAATCCGTGTTTTTTGCCTTTCCAACACACAGGAAAATCGCTCAGCCACTCAGGGAAGTTTCTTTTTTTTTTTTAAGCCAACGAATTTTAATCGTGCCATGCATCCAGTTATCAAGCTTTAGGCTGAGCTGCCCGAGGGGCTTCTGCTGGATGCACTGCTGATGGAATTAGTAATTTGGGTAGATCAGAGAGGAAGAGAACAAAACCCTAGAGTGTGCTTTAATATCAGCAGCTGTAACCTGAACAGAGACCCCGACAAACCCTGAAGGGTGGGAGGGGGCGATGAAGCGAGTGTCTCTCCAGCAGGGGACTCCGCTATCTGACAATGGCTGGTGCCCGCCCACCCCCTGGGCCGAGCAGCCAGATAGGGCCTTTCAGGAGGGTGAAGGGCACTCTGTCTCTGCTGACCGTGCTCGCCAGAGACAGAAACAGGCGAAACTGCCCAGTCGGAATAAAACCTAGTCTTTCCTTTTGCAATTTCCATACTGAGTGAAACCAACATACAGAATCATTTCATCTACAAATGAAAACTAGCACCAAGGAAAGGAAGTGCAAAAAAATGCCATCTCCAGCAAACTGTGCGGGGCCAGTGAAGGAAAGGGGTACAGACTGAGTTACTCGAAACAGGTTTAGCTGGACTGCCAGATCATCACCCTGACACCTGGATTTTTGTGCCTCATTTTGAAACTGCTCCTTACACTGCATTCCTAATGCTTCTCCTTCCGCTGCCCAGCCTTCAGGCCTGGCCCAAGATGACTTGGCTGGGAGACCTGCCCTCTACCTCCCGGCCTGAGACACCCTGATGGGCGATGACAGGGCCTCAGGTGCTTCCGGACGCCCCGCCCACACTCACCAGATGCCCACGTCCTTGTTACTGCTCAGTATCCAGGTCAGTGCGGCTTCAAACTTGGCGGAGGAGCTGCTGGTCACATTCTGTGGGAGGGGGCGGGAGGAGATTAGTCCTCCATCTGGGCGGAGCAGTTGGAGCGATATTATTCTGCTGCTAGATTAAGGAAGCCCTCTCCATGTCCTCCGCCTGCCCCAAAGCCCTGTTCTGCTAAATGCCCAGCAAACTGGCAGGAAGGAAGTCTGTAGCTGATGATACCAGAGAAGAGGCTATAACCAGAGGAGGTGATGCGGAAGAACACACAGGAAAACAATGCAGGTCTGAGACAGCAGAAGCATGTAATTTTCTCAAGGAATGAAGCACCAGGCCAGAGAGCTGGCAGCTCATCTGCAGTGAGATGAAAGAAAGTGTCGGGGTGGGGGCCCTGCGGCCAGTCCCGGCTGTGTGGCCTTGGGCAAGTCCCTCCCCTCTCTAGGCCCCAGGTTCCTCGTCTGTGAAATGAAAATTGGACGAGGTGACCCCTTAGGTTTCTGCCAGTTCTAAAAATCTGTAATTCTGTCATCCTGAGGCCACACCAAAAATCAAATGGACTCAGAGCAACCCAGACGGTAATCCTGAGGGGAGAGGATGACGGGTTAAATGTCTTAAGGCTGCTGAGAAGGGGGGAAAAATGAGCCAAAGGAAGAGCAAGTCACAGGGCCACTTAAAGAAGGGGCAGCGGCCCACTCCGGCTGGTCAGGAAGCAGCAGGTCAGGAATGAGCTGCGGCAGGCCTGGCTCTGGCTCACAGCTCACCTTGGGCCCAGTCACCCCGTCACCGCCTTAACTTAAGGTAGCCTAACACTCAACTGAGTTAAAAAATTTTTTTTTTTAAAAAAGGGCAAGCAAACACACAACAAAAAGGGAAAAAAACACGCAGGGCTTGAAAGATCAATACAAAAGCACCAGGACCTCCCGTGAACGGACGCACACTGCAGCCTACTTACTGCTATATATTCCTGGGCTTCCATTACAGGAATGCATTTGCTTTTTAGCTTCTCTGGATTTCCACATTCAAAATTACCTAGGAGGGAAAAAACACACATTCAAATACAAAGAAGAGGTGAAAAATATTTACCCTGAAACCGACTAAAAACTGCAGCAAAAATCAAGCCATCAGCTCTGATGGGGAACATGTGGCCCGGCGGCTCCAGCTTCTGTGGGGCATCTTCACTCTGCAGCAAGATCAAAAGCCACTTAGCTTGGATCGATTCCAGATCATTAAAACCTGACCGGCAAAGCAGTGCAGCGATTTGCATTAAATGACTAAAAAGCTGCCCAATACCAAGGTCTGTTTGCAACTGATCCCTAAAAGGATCAGACAGACAGCTTCGGAAGGCACTGGGATGGCACTATAAATAACCGCAGCCTGGGAAAAAAGAAAGGCAGGGAGGCTGTTGCATTGCAGGGATTTTGACCCATGACACAGGCAGGTGACCTAGAATGCCAGGTTTTGAGGGGCCCTAGGGAGGGATGTCCAAAACGCTCCATGGAAGAAGGGGCGTCTATGTGCTGGGACCCCGATATGGTGCTCCAAAGCTCTCTTCTGAGCACCCTGGGTGGCTGGCTCCCATCCAGGATGGAGCTGGGAGCCTCCCCCTTAGTCCTGCCCAGGCTCCCAGGCCCGGTCCAAGGCCCAGCCCCTCTGAAAAGCCCCCAGCCCTAGGGGCCTCTTGTTTAGCCAAATCGGCTGGACCTGGGGCTCTGCCACAGCCCTTGGCTCTTGATCACCCCCAGTGGCTCACCCACCAGGTGCTGCTTCACCACTAGACCCCTTGGAAGCAGGGACAGTGCAGGGCTGGGCCCGTACAAGATCCTTAACCCCCATACACGGCCTGACTGCCCTTGACCTGGCACAGCCTGGGGGCTGCGATGGCCAGTCTGTGTGTGTCTGTGTGCTGGGGAGGGAGTGGCTGAAGATAATATTTAAAAAATCTTGAGAATGAACTGAAGCCTGCCCCTCACCCCCTAACACAGCCAAATCCTCCTATTTCAAAGTTGATCTCGTCCTTCTGGGTCCCCTGAGAATCAGCTGGCTTCTCCTGTGCTCCTGCCCCAACCCAGATCACCCTGCCCTGCTTAGGCCTGCCAGGACCACTGCCCAGGTCTCCTGGGTTCCTCCTCTCCCCTTTCTCATCCATGTTTGGTCAACAAAGCTTTAAAATGATTCTGCTTAAATGACACTGCTCCACTCAAACTGCTGCCACATTCGCCTCCCTGGCACCTGGTTCTCCGTCCATCACTCCCCTGCTCAAAAGCCTTCCTGGCCCTCACTGCCGTCAGAAGGGACCCGCGGTGGCCTGGCAACCATGGCCAGCCAGGGTGGGACTCAATTGGCCTTTCCAAAGTCCATTCCCTCTGCTTCTCCTTCCTCGTGAAGCTGCTTCCATCTCTGACCCTATAATTTCCTGCCTCTCTGGCCCCACCTTTCCCCCACAAATACGTAACTAATCCCACCTGGGCTTCAAGGCCTGGCACAGATGCCACCTCCCCTGTGACGCTTTCCTGACCACTCTAGCTAAAAGGCGTTGTGCCTCCCAGAAGTTCTGGCCTCTTGGTTCTCATCCAATGGCATTTTATACCACCCAGTGGTCAGGGGGGTAGGTAGCCTATCTCTTCTACTAGACCGCAGGCAGCTGTGGGCAGGATTCTGGGCTGAGTCACCTTGTATCCTGCAAAGGCCAGCCAGTGCCCTGTCCATAGCTGACCTCCAGCAGGAGGTGGGCGGAGGGAGTATAGCTGAGTACAGAGCCTGCACGCCCCTGCGGCCTGTCTCATTGAGATGCATACCCTCAGGGCTGCCCCTGCCTGGCTTGTGGGAAGACGGTGGGTACCAGGTCCCTTGATGGCATGAGTCAGGACCACACAAGGAGGGTGGGATGGAGGAGAACCGTCTACTAGGATCCACAGTTTAAGAGCAGAGTTTCTCGACTTTATATCCTGGGGGTCTTAGTAAAATTCAGACTTTGATTCAATAGGTTTGAGATGGGACTAAGATTCTGCATTTCCAGTAAGCTCCCAGGTGGCACTGACGTTGCTGGACCTTGGACCACAATTGAGTCACAAAGGTTTCAAACACACCCTCAGGCCAGAATTTATACGCCAAGCACCTGGGCGTATAACTAGATGACTGTAATACTGTGAGCCCCAACTCCTACCTCTCCTCCGAGGAGCTCACAGAGGCCTCCCTGACCACCCCAGTCTCCCAGCAGTCAGGAGGGAGGAGGTGGCAGAGCTGAGGCCCACAAGACTGGCGCTGAGGACTGAGGGCCCAGTACAAGTCCACCCAACCTTAACTTCCCGGCGACAGCCTTAGACAGGGTTGGCCCTACAGGTGAGAGGCGCCCCTTGAACCTCCCACAGACTGACGTCTGGTTCTCGCGTCAAGTACACTTAACACAGGCACAAGCCCTGAGCCGTCACCCACGTCATCAGTGATTTGGAGAGCCTCCTGGATGCCAGGTGTCGGGCAGGACACAGTATGATGCAGGTGCCGTCTCTGGCCTCAAGGAACATGTTTACCAAAGAACACAGTGGGGGAGCCTTCTGGATGGAGGAGATTTCAGGGGGAGCATCTAGAGAACAGCACTTGGCTTTCATTTGGTTAAGAAAAGACAGACCCAAGATCATTCAGTCAGATGGGGAGACTGAGGCTCTGAGATGTCAGGGACTTGTCTGGTGTCCCACAGCCAGATGGGGACATGGGACACTAGGGCCCTGAAGGGCAGGACGGGCCTGAAGGTGCTTGGCCCACCGCTCAGACCGCTCCACCTGCAGAGGCCTCTGCACCGGGCCGGGCCGACCACCTGGTACAGGGAGGCCCTCCAGGTTGGGGGACCCAGACTCTGACAACACCTGAGGCCCGGGCCCTTCCAGTGCAACACGGACCCCCAGAACATTAGGTGGGGGGCATCCCAGAGAAGGGGGCACATCTGCTGAAAGGCCTGTGCACGTGCCAGGACCCCTGGGATCCTTCAGGAACCTATGCGTTTTGCCCAGATGCAAGGCTTAAACAAGATGCGTCTGTGTGGGGAGGCGGGGAAGGCGAGACTTGGCTTCAGAGCGTGTCTTCTGGGAGATGACACGGCATCTCAGCCCACAGCCCGCTCATGAGGAGTCTTGGGCCTCGGGAGACCTACTCACCCGCTTGGATGGCCAGGAAGTTGTACAGCTCGTGCAGCAGCTCCAGCAAGGCCGCCTTCTGCTTGGCCTGACAGAACTGGAAGGGCACAGGACAAGCGGTCAGCAAGGAGGGGTGGGTGAGGGGGGCCTGTCTGTCTGGTTTTAACTGTTCAGCTACACCGTCAAGGACTCAACAGCAAGGTACACCTCATACTTTAAAACAACAACGACGACAAATTCTGCAAAGGGGTGGGCCCAGGGATAGGGCCGATAAGTACTGGGTTAACTGACGGAAAAGAACACCGTAAAAGCAGAGGCAGATGGACAGCAGATACAGTAACTAAGTGTCCACCATCCTGGAGGCTCCTGGGCCTCTGCCCCGTGGTCGCCGTTGGAATAAAGGCCATCGGTGGGGCCGTGGAGCAGGGGCGGTGTGGTTGTGGGGAAATGCAGGAGCCCAGCCTCCTCGGAGGGAGGAGCAAACACTGCACGATGCAGTCTGGTCTCCCCCGTGGGCCATTCCTGTCCGTTTTTGGAGAGACAAGTGTCTACAATCTGCCTGTGGATTGTCTACTTTGTGGATTATCTGATGCAAATGTTTAATCTTAGACTGGGTTTCCCTGGAAATGGAAAATTTCGAGGAATCTTGCAACTGTAGGGAGAAAATAAATGTCACCTGTCTGAGAAAATCAGAATATCTGCACATTTACTCCTTCGGCACCTGTAACAGTGGGGACACCATTTTGCTAGACTTACTGGATTTGGAACATTTAAAAAAGACCGCTCTTCCTTGAGAGTGGACGACAGGCCGGTGCCATGCTGAGTGGTCTATACGTGAAGGAGCACTGCATCCTCGCTGCACTCCTCACTGTACCCCAATTTCTCAGGCGAGGGGCCCAAGGTTTAGAGACCTTAAGTGGGCCACCAAGAACCCACAGTTCATAGTAGATGGTGGAGCCACTTGGAGTGTGGCCAGTCGACTCCAAGCCCCCACCCCTCGAACTCCAGGCCTCTTCTGGGTTGTCACTGGGCAGAGCCCTGCACTGGTAGTCGAAGGTCTGGGTTCTGGACCTGGCTCTGCAGCTACAGAAGGAACCAAGGTCGTTTTCCTTCTCGGGGCTCATTTGTTGCCCTGATCTAATTTGGTTTCTAACAGTCTCAGGGGCCAAGATTTGTCCCTTCACATGGCCTAAAGACCCTATGCCTTTACAAGGTATGAAATGATGCGACCAAGATTTACACACACGACTATAAATGTCCAGAAACAACTGACATGCCTCCTAGTAGAGTTAGAAACCCCAACTACTTTTTAAATGCTATTTAATGATATGGGAAAAGTTGATAATTAAGTGTCAAATGTAACTAAATATACAGAGATCCCAATTCTACAGACACACATACACAGAGACATAAGGTGAGAAGGAAATGCTCCCAAAACGTTAATGGTGATCATCTCTAGGTCTCAGAATCACAAGCGATTTTTGTCACATTTGTCAAATTTTCTAAACATCTATTATTGTCGCAACCAGGAAAAAAAAAAAAAAAGCAGTAGCAATTAATACTGTTCCAAACTCACAGACATTTAGGCAAAGCAGAGCTGATATCACCTAAAGGACAGAAGGTACCAGACAACGAGACAGCCTGATTAAGACAACACACCCACTCCCAGCCCATCCCCAGGGTTTCAGCAGGACAAAGGCAGAAAGAAAAACAGTCACAGTCAGCTGAGAAGGGAAAGAATATGTGTATCTGAAACCCAAATGCCCCTCTGGGTTCTGGGTGAGCTTGAGCCACACAAGGAATGAGACTCAGCAAGAAACTCACCCAAGCTGAGAAGTACCTCCCAACCCACCTGTTCCCGTGTCCACCCACCCTGAAGGCCAAGGGTACCCCATAAAATCTCAGCTCAACCGAGCCCAACACTGCAACTGAAGGGAGCCTGTGATGTCGTGGCGCAGGCCCTGCCTGTCTGTGCTCGCTGAGCAAGTCTATAGCGAGGACCCGGATGGTGCCCGACTGCCTCACTCAGGTGGGGCCGGGCGCGTCCAGCGCAGAGGAGCACCCCGGAGTATATCTGTCATTCCGTCTTGGGCCTGATACACTCAGAGGTGTGAAGGACCAAGAGACAGAAACCAGGGAACCCGTTTCTAAATAAAAGACGAATGAAACTAACATCACCAGAGAAGTCTTACAGAAAAAGTATTTTTGGTCCCTGTTTTTGTTTTCAGTCTTCAAAATTCTAGTTTCCCCTTCTGGCCATGGTTCTGGGCTACTTCCTTCAATCATCAACTGCAGTTTTTATGATAGAAGGCAGATTATACTTATTATGAGTCTGTTTTCACAAAACAATAGGGAAGCAAAGACATCTGGTGGATGAAAGCAATAAATACGTGTAATAAAAACACCCCGAAATATGACACAGCAGAAGCCAAAGGGAAATAAAACCGGTTGTCTGCATCAGGATGTCCCTTCGTTAACGCAGATAAGAGAGTCAACGCAGGGGCCTGGAAATATCCGTGGGTGGTTACTTTCCCAGCCCCCAGGCTGCCAGAGATGTGCACTCAGGGCTCAGGGAGGCCAGGCGTTGCACACTTAATAATTAGACTACTAAGTCATGCCCTCTGGCAGCACAAGGCTCCTCCTGGCAGGATTTATGACCTGAAAACGTACTGCCTTGTATCTTCCCCAGACTACCACCTGTACCGGAGCACCCCAGCTCCTCGGTAATGCTGTTTTCATGACTCGTAAATGGATGGGGCTGCTCACCTTCCCCAAATATTATCTGTAGGGATCATTAAAGCTTCATAAAACAAATCTATAGACGAAGAGGGCTAACTCCACTTCAGAGGCGTTTAAAACAACTTCCCGATGACATTTCAAATCAGAACAGCATTTTCAGAGCCACAGACGTACAACCGGAGAATGTGGAATTGAGAACCTGGCCTCCTGATGCTTAAAAAGCTGCCAGCTCTTCCTCCTGAAGCCAGGGGAGCTTGAGAGGTCCCTCGACCACAACCTACTGCATCCCCCCAGATCGACTTAGGCAGAAGATCAAAGTCCTTAATGCTGCGATTGATGGGAGAGTTCCCATAAGGAGCCGGGGGTTGGATCTTGGAAGCTCAATTCTGTTTCAAGTACTCCTTCACTGCCACAATTGAGTCTGACACATACATCACAGAACACAATATGATTCTGGTACATTACAGGAAGCACTCCTGAAAGTGATCCTATTAGATCTTTTTCTGGGCAAGTTTACCTCCTGATGGAGGTCAACATCCTTGGGAGGAAGAGCAAAAGCTAGAGAAACCCAAACTCACCTCATCTGTTTTTGTCTCACAGTCCACTGGCAATAATTTCACTGAGACCAAGAAAAGAAACAGAGGAAATTAAAAGTGCGGGTTGTGGGAAAGGGTACAAAAAGGGATCACTCTCAAAATTCAGGGTAAGTAAAACATTACCAACATAAAGGGGGGGGGGGATTAGAAAGGTGTCATCTAAATGAGGCATTTAAAAAATGGACAGTAAAAAACGTAAGAGGTTCTTGGTCTTGGATTAGGGATTAGTACACCTGTGTTCTAATTCCAGGGGAAAATGATTAGCCACAGGATACTAGGCAACTATTCACTTAACCACTCTGAACCTCTGTTTCTTCATCATAACATGGGATCACTAAAGCCTTCCTTGCTTAAATCAGACTTAGTCTCAAACAAGACAACACATATGATGGTTTTATAAATTGTACACGTTATGTTAAACAGGGATTAATACTATCATGGGAGGGGAATTCCAGGTAAATCCCAGTATCTATCCAGGAGCTACTGTCTTAAAGCATCTCAGCAGTGAGTACGACAGTATACCATTTTTTAATGTCACCAATGTAAACAGTTATAGTTAGTACCAGTACAGTACCATGACACTCCTGGGTCTGCTTAATTTCTCTAGCAGGTGGATAAACTGCTCTCATAGTCAAGAAATTATTTGGGTGTGTGCACGAGCCTGGGATAGCCGTGCCCACAGACTTGTTCATACACCCAAATATCCATCTGCTGCAACAGCTAACACATAATTTAGCCTTTCCCTGAATTTTGGCTGTTCCTGCTAGGCGTGGAAAGATGTGGCCTGGGCTAAAGGCTGGGTATAGTATTAATCACAATCATTTTTTGCAAAGAATATTAAAAGTCAGTGAACTAGAGTCATTTTATACTTAAATTTATAAAGAAATGGTCTCTGTGCTGTTTGCTATTAGCCTAGAGCCCAGAATTATGGAAGAAGCAAATTTTCCTTTTAGGAAACACAAACCCTTAACTATTCGTTAACATACTGTATCCTGCAGACTTCTTGTTGGCATGTCTTATCACGGAACTACCTGTGGACAGAAGCATGGCTGGGAACGTCCTTGAGTCACGGGACCCTCTCTTTTAACACACCCCAAGAAGGTGCTGCAGTGATAAATGCCATCATTTACATCAGTTTAAACTCTTTAAAAGGCTCTTCCACACCTGTCTCAGAGGCAGGGCTAGTATAATCTTCTGACAAATGAGGGTCCTGTGGTCCAGAGAAGTGGAGTATGTGGCCTTTTTGGTGCTGCCAAGTTGGGACCCCAACCAGAGCCTATCTGTAAGCCGTCACACCTGGGGTGCCTTCAAACGGGCACTAATGTGTGAAAGAACAAGAAATCAAAAGGGAAGAAAGAACTCAAAAGCAATGGGGGTGGACCTTTAGAGGGGTGTGTTAGAGAGCTTTCTCTGGAGAGGGAAAATAAAAGTGACCACAGAAAGATTGCTTCCAGCACGTAGTTGAACGGGAGATTAGTAGGGACGGCTAGGGCAGAAAATGAGAATAGGAGAAAGTGAAGACAGAAATTATTGCAGATGCAGGAATCCCAGGCCTCTCCTCCCATAACTGGAGGAAGGAAAGTCAAAGTCTGGAGGGAAGAAGACGGCCAGAGACATCTGACAAGGCCCGGGAGTGTTCAGCCTGGCGCTGAGAGGACTGGGGGGAGTGGGGGAGATCGTCCTGGTGGACACACGCGCGCTCAAGGCCCTCCCCTGCGCCGGCCCGGGACGTACTGTTGTCCTCCGCCTCCTGCGGCGCCGAGGGCTTGCCCATCTTCACCCAGAGGATGCCCAGGAAGACGAGCAGCAGCCCCAGGCTGGCCCAGAGCAGGAGCCGGGAGAGGCAGCGCTCCAGCCGCCGCCCCACCTCGGGCCGGGCCCGCGCCGCGCCCGCCTGGCCCGCTCTCGTCGCCCGCAGGCCCGGGCGCGGGTCGGGGCCGAGGAGGGCGGAGGACAGCCGCGCCGGGGCCGGGGACGAGGCCCACCACCGACGGACTCCGTGGCCGGGGCCCGGCGCGGCCCTGTCGAGTGGCCGGCAGTCCTCGTCCTCCTCGGAGCTGCCCCGGACCGAGGCGCGGCGTCTGAGCGGCGCGGGGCGGGCGGGGTAGGCGAGGCCGCGGCTCTTGGACCAGGAAGTGGCGGAAGCCCCGATGTCGCCGTAGGCCCCAAAGGTCGCGTAGGCCGGGCCCGAGGCCGGCGGGGAGAGCCAGGGCTCCGACCGCAGGGAGGACGCGGCTGGCCGGGCGCGAAGCGGAGCCTCCTCGCGCAGCCGGGCCTCCTCCCGCAGCCGCTCCTCGCCCCTTGCCCGGGCCTCCTCCCGCAGCCGCTCCTCGCCCCTTGCCCGAGCCTCCTCCCGCAGCCGCTCCTCGCCGCGCAGCCGGACCTCGCCCCGCAGGCGGCGCAGCTTCTTGCGGTAGACGTCCCGGGTAGTGTCGGTGATGGGTCCTGGCTGGAAGCCCAGGGCCTGCAGCTCCCGCCGCAGCTCCAGGTCCGAGAGGCCCGCCATGGCCAGGACGCCACCCCCAACCTGCCCCTGGCGCACACTGCACCCGGAACCGTTCCCGCCGGCGACCGCGGCGGAGTAGGCGGGGCCCGCGCCATGTTGAGAAGGTCCATGTTAATCGCCATGTTGAGAAGGTCTGAACAGCCCGATGGGCGGGCCATGATGAGGAGGTCAGATTCAGCCGCCAAGGCTGCCATGTTGGGGAGGTCTGAGGGTTTTTGGCGTTTTGTTTTTGTTTTCCTTTTTTCTTTCCCACCTTGCTCAGTCCTTCTCGTCTGTAAGAGCAAGTGCTGTTTATTTCTGAATCCTCCTCCCCTTGCACAGTCCCTGGCACGTGGTAGGCACTCGATAAAGTCATGTTGATTTAATGGATGAATTACTTAATGGTAAGAAATAAAATATTGCCTGCCATATCAGTAAACTAGGGATCTAGCCACCACGTTACAGTCACCCCCAATCATGAGCCCTGAGGGAACTCAAGAAGGAAACAAGGGATGCCTGCCATCTAGCAGCCACTCCCCACAATGAAGCTTGAGGAAACTCTGGAAAACACAGGATACTGGCCCCAGATAGCTGAGGTGCATGTGAAAGAATGGTTTCAGTGAGCCCAGACTCTTGCGTCTTCCCATACATAGAAAAGTGCTAAATTCCTTAACTTGAGTCATCTGGTTTTCTTTTATTGACAGTTATCTTTTGTTCCAACTACCTGGTGTTGTTGCAAAAACTCCTATATATCCTGACTGCCCCTCTTCCCCTTCGGAACCGTTTTCTCAGTGTTATATGAGAGGCTCTCTCCCGGGCTTGAAGTCCTAAGAATGTCTGCTGAATAAAACATAACTCTCAACTTTTAAGTTGTGCATTTTAGTCGACAATGGTGAAAGACAAGCACTGCCGAGAGTGGGGAGATGGAATCCTTTGCTTCTCTCTGCGCTTGGGGACCAATGCGTTCAGGGAAGGGCTTTGTTTGGGTTGTGGCGTAGACCCCAGGCATGTTCTGGGACCTGGTCTGAACTAAGGTCATGGTTGGCAGGCCTCTGTGTTTTCCTGGCTGTTCACTCACTGACATTGAGCCCTAAGGGGCTGCAGGCCCTGCCCTTGGCCAGATGCTGGCAGGAAAGGAGCTCCCGCCAGACGAGGACATTGCATCCCGTCGTGGGGGCAGAACAGGCAAATGCCCTTGGGCTCTTAGGGGCAGTTTGAGCCTGTGCGAGGAGGCCGTGTGGCCGGATGGTGGGATTTTCATAAGGAGAGATAGATAGGAGAAGACCCCAAGATGTAGTCTTGTGTCACCTGTGGATTTAGGTAGGGGGTTCTTGAATCCAAACTCCACCACTATTAGATGTGCGATCATATCCAATTAACATTTCTAGCCTGTTGGCCAGTAAACCTCATAGGACTGCTGTGAGGATTAGAAGAGGTAATTTGTATAAGGTGCTCAGGACACATGCTCCACAGTGTTTGCACTTAACCCGTTTGTGTGCAGCGTCAGTGCTGTGTAGAACCTCCCACCGGACAGAGGAACCCCTAAGGGAAGCATGGGGAGTGGTGACAAATGGAAGTAACACTGTGGTCTTCCTTCTGCCTCCCACTCCCTCTTTGTATTCCTTCCACATCGATCATCAACTGCCTTTCCCGAACACTTATTGCTGGTCTCATAAATTCCATTCTCTTTCTAACCCTCCAATTCAGTTCTCACCTTCCCCCAATCTCGCCTCCTCCTCTATGGTCCCGTTGCCCACCCCCACCTTGTCTCCCCACCCTGGGTCCCTGGACAAGGCACCTCTGCCAGTGTTTGCATTCCTGCCACTTGCTCTATCACGGAGCATTTATCACTGGCCACATTGCAGGGGAAATGACAGCCTCCGCTTGGTCAGGCTTCCGAGTTAGCCTCGCCATCTCCCCCGACTTAGCTGCTCCCATGTGGTGCGATTTCTCTCACCAAGTGTTGTTTTCCTTTTCTCTGCCTGTGTTTGCATGGAATACCATGAATTTGATATAGTGATTGCCTAACACATATACCACATAATAGTATTTTCTTTCTTTCTGAAGCACTGTTTGCATGACAAATGAGTTGGTAACATTTGTGCTTCTCCTTGCAGCTGTGCAGTTCAATATATAAAGAATGAGCCTTTCAGCATCAATACTGGCCCCATGTATTCTAAGAGGGCTTGAAACTGATGCTTAAACAAAGTTAATGTTACAGCATTTCGCAGAGTTACAGTCAATTTCCACACAGTGGATCTCGGGGCGATTTAAAAAAATACCAAAACGGGGCCACCCCCGGGGTGGTCCCCAGTGTGGGCTTTGTCGGCTTTCCTTGTGTTTGGGGTCCTGGCTGCTGCTACATACACCCAGGGCCAAATGACCCCCAGCCCTCCCCTAGTCCCACCCGAACCCTGTTGTTTTCCCTTCAGCCTCAAACCCATCATGTTTGCAACAGTGCCCTCCCTCCCCCCATCCCCCAGCGCTCCACCTCTGCCTCACTGGGTCTAGCAGGCCTTTGGGGTAATGTGCCACCACTTAGAGCATATTTGCCAATCATGCTTCCCTTCCCCATCCCTCCAAGAGGAAGCCTCACAATCTGTTTGGAAAATTCAGTCAGAAAAAAACTCATGAGGGACTTCCCTGGCAGTCCAGTGGTTAAGATTCCGCGCTTCCACTGCAGGGGGCACGGGTTTGATCCCTGATCAGGCAACTAAGATTCCACATGCCGTGCGCCACAGCCAAAGAATTTTAAAAATTAAAAATTAAAAAATTTAAAAAAAGGAAAATTAAAAATAAAAAAAAAGAAAAAAACCTCATTTAAAAAAAAAGAAAAAAGAATAAAACCTCATGAGTCAATCGTTCCTCCCAGGTCTCGGGCCTCTACATTTTCCTCCTGAACTCCCCGATCCAGTCCACCCCTTCCCTGGATTGATAACCCTTCAGGGTCCTCCATCAACATTCTCCGCCCTCAAAGCACTTTTACCAGCTTCAGTGAGGTCAGTTTGTTGCCCATCAGTTTGTTTTATCCATGTGACCGTCCCCACACTTCCGACACTGACCCTCAGGTCTTCCCCTCCGAAGGGCTCCATCTTAGTGCTTCTTTGCCACCACCGCCCGTGTCGTGTTGGGAGCTGCCCACAAGGCCCCTTTGGGCCTTCTCAGATCTGCCTTTCTGTGTCTCTTCTAGTTCTGCCGCTGGGCCTGTCGAGTATGGGAACGCACATTTCCAAGAACAGGGCAATATTGCAAAGTCAACGGCTGTCCTGTGTGCCCTCCTTTCTCGTCACTTTGTTGTGGCTTTTTTTTTTTAAGGTGAGCAGCTCAGGCTGTGGTTGGTCTTCCTGATTTCTTAAAGTCAAAAGAGGGAAAACAAGCTCCAATGTCTAAATCTACTTCGTAACCACATCCACACATTTAGTAGAGATGAGGGGCCGCTTGGAGGATGCTCTGGATTCCCAAGGGGCTGCCATGCTGCCTGCTGTCCTGCCGACCTCTCTCTGTCTCGGCAGAGCCTTATAATAATAACAGCCATAAATCTTTTAGTGGGTTCCTTTCTCATTCTCTTCCTGCGAAAAGCGCTGCACACATTTATCAGGTCCTTAAAGATGCTCCGGACCATGGACTTGCCCTTGATCCACCTTGTCCCCGGCCTCGTGCATCCCTCTTGTCTATTCTGGGCTTCCTTCGAACCATAGCATGGGTGGCGTCACACCGTGGTGGGGGCACTGGGAGAGTATGGTTGGAAAGGGGGACGATGTGGGTGCAATTTTTGGCTTAGATTTGGACTGGAACGGCCCCAGCTCTGCCCAGCATCTTGCTGCCTCATCTAAGTACCCTGACCTATCTCTCTAGGTCAATGAAGGGGCAAATAGAGTCACAAAAAAGTGTCAGAATGGGTTTAATGAGCAGTTATGTTACCTGCTTTTCATCAGCAGTTGAAAATTAAACAAAACTCTCACTCTTTTGGCCACTTTCACACCTTGGTATCTGTGGGTAAGAGTTCCTTTAGAGGCATGGAATACATTCCCCAATGTCAATAATGAATTGTGTATGAAGAAAAATGTAATGCTTTCAGAACATTTTCTTTTGGGCTTTGTCCATGATTAGATTACACTAAATTATAGAGTACAGATATCAGGTAATTACTCTTTGCTTTTAAGTATTCAATTTCATGGCAAATCCACGTAGCTCAGTAATTATAAAATCACACCGACGTGGTTACCAAGAAAATACCTCATCATCTCCATCTTGTGAAACTAGGCTCAGGTCGCCCTATAATTACCCGTGGTCCTAAGTGTAAAAGTACATTCCAGATGAAAACGGGTAATCTGTAACTCTCTGTAATTGCCAGGTATCTGGAACGATTCTTGTAGATTTTGCTGGATAAATCTCAGCCAGACGTTGAGAAGCCGCATCCTCGCCCTACTGGTTCCTCTGGGCACTTTCCCTGTCTCTGATGCTGGCTGGGTCCTGGTCTAGACATCCTCTAGCTTTAATCAAGAGTGTGTCCCTCTTTTACTTCTGTTTTGTGAAAGCATGGTCATTTTCTCCTTGGCTCAGCTCAGAACCTCCCCAACCAACCCCCCACCGCTGACCCAGTTTTAATTTCTTCCAGTGGCAGGTGGAGGAGGAAAACGAGAGAAGAAAGGGGCCGACATATCTAAACAGGCGGCCGGGGCGCTGTGCGTAAAGAAGCAGGTGGTGGCTGGGTCCCCGTTGTGGCTCATTACTGCGAAGCACTTCAGAGGCCACCGGGTGAGGGTGGGGGGACCTGAACTCTGAACTCTGAGCTCTGAGCTGAGCTGAGCTCTGAACCGGCCTGTTCTGCGGAACCGACAGCATCCTCACGCTTCCTAGGTGCTGTGCTTGCTGAAGCAATTCCCATTTTAAAAGACGCAGACCATCCGGGGTGAAATCTCCTAGGTGTCTCATTTCCCTCCATAGCACCCATTTCAACCCTCAGGAGCTTCGGGAAAATTCCCCAGAGGGTGCTGGGACCACCCCCACCCCCCGCCCCAGAAATAGGCGCCCCCTACTGGGGGTGGGGGAAGGTGGTCTCACTGTAGGGGCAGATCTCAGCAGAGGGCGAGGAAAAGACGCGAAATCTGTGTTTTCCACAAGGAAAGAGACAGTGAATATTTTGTTTTTTTGCTTCTTGGAGAGCGTTACTGATAACGGAGGAACTTGGTGGAACTCGGAAGGGCGAGGAGGAGTTCTGGATCCAGTTCCTCCAATCGCACGCTTTATAGCTAGATTCCTGTGGCTTTTCCTCCCTTCACGTGCCCTGCTGCAGCCATTTATTAGCGGGTGTCTCTCCCCATTTATCAGCGGGTGTCTGGGCAGCATCTCCCGGGATCCGGCAGCTGTGCTTGGGTTGATCCGGCAGCTGTGCTTGGGTTGATCAGTACGTGCACTGGAAACTGTGTGAACGTGCTGTGTGCAGGCTCTGGGTCCCGTGTAAGGTTCCTCGAGGGGCATTCAGAGCACCCCAAGCGAGGGTCCTTTTTAAGGGCTGGAGTCGTCTTGTTCTGACTGTTATCCACGGCTAAGCCCTTGAAGTGGCTGGGGCGGGTGGAGATACGGAATGGGCACTGTTGTCTAATTGCTAGTAACCTATGGCTGGAGCTTGGGTTCCTATATGGCCCCAGTTTATAAATAAATGAACATTCATTAGCATAAAATTAAATTAGAATGAAATTTCCCATCCAGTTTTGTTTAGAAGGCAGAAATAAAATGGGTTGGCTGTGTAATTTTGCCATAGATGCTGGAGCATGTAGTCACAAGGTGATAATAATAATAGTAATTTGCTTTTTGCTGGTGCCTGCGTCCCCAGATCTCAAGGCAGATATTAGCACCTTGCTTTTGCAAAGGCTCATTGAGGTTAAAGGGCTAGCTGGAAGTTACCCAGCAAGGGGTTGAGCGCAGAGGCCTTAAAACGCTCTGGTCCATTAGACCTCGAGTCAGTAAACAGAAAATGGACCAGGATTCAGGAGGCCTGAGTTCCTGTGCTTGCTCGGCCACTGACTCAGCACATGGGCAAAAGATGCCGTCTCTCCGGGCCTCAGTTTCCTTACCTAGAACGGAAGGGCCGGCGCAAATCTTCTGATTCTGTGGGTCTCAATTAATATTTGCACACAGAACTTACAAAAGGCACATGCTTTGCTAATATACGCACCAGTTATGGCCAAACTCTCTCTGAGCTTTATTATTTCCCCCTTTATGGCATGACCTGACTCTGACCTTTGGAAATTAAAATATTAAATAAAAGAGTCATTTCTGTATATTTCATGATTTATTTGCTGGAGGGGAATTTGCTTGGGAGAGGGTGTTTTCTTTCCAAGCCCAGCAGATGGGCTGTGCAGACGGGCTCCCGGGGCCTCTCTGGATGGGGGGTGGTGGGATCCGAGTTCCGTCCAGCTTCTCCCCCAGGTGACCTGTCACTTGGCTGCTGGAGAAAAGCAAAGGAAATTTGCAGCTCAGAAGTGTCATCAGGTCCATCTGTGAAACCACCTTCTAAACCTGCCTGCAGGTCTGAGGAAGGAGGGGAGGTCTGGCCAGACTCTCCCTCTAGCTTTCTCCGTAGCCTGGGGCTAGTAATTTAACCTCTCAGTTCCTCCGCCCCAAACATTTTCTCCTGGCCTTTCTTTCTCCTCTCCTCCTGGGGACTAGGAGGTGAAATTGGTGGCTGTTTGTCACATAGGACCTAGCTTTGCACAAGTAACTCAGGCCGACCTTGACCCAGGGAAGGCCAAATGGGGCTCAGGACTTCGATTTGCAGAATGGATGGGGGAAAAAAAATGCAGGCTTTTGTGGCCAGACTGCGCCAGGGTTTCCATTAGAGTCACCAAGCAGCCTCACTGGCGTTTGGGGAGGGAAGGAACAGATCTGTGCAGGGGGAGGGTTCGGGGTTGCTGTCACTTGTGGTCCTCTGCCAGAAAGGCGTTAGGGAAAGGGGTCTGAGCCCTGGAGGCAGGGCCTGAAGACGCCCCTGGCTGGGGAATTGGGCCTCCCCAACCACCAGCAGCCATCCGAGGCCCGCCCCCTCTCCCCCTCCCCGTACCCCCACCAAATCTGTGATTAGGCTCCCCTCGGAGGCGGGGTGGGGTGCGGGAGCTTGCGGCAGAAGGCAGCTTCAGGTTCTCAAGAGCAAAGCAGAAAAACAAATCACAGCCCCCAAACCCTACTTGGCTACGCTGCAGGAATATGAACCCGGAGGCGCCCTGCCTCCGCTTACCTTTCTGGCTGGACAGCAGCACCTCACGCAGCAGCCCTTCCAGGGTGGCCCGGTACTTTTCCAGCTGCCTGGAGTTCATCCTCATTCCAGTTTCCACGTGAGCAGTCAGCTGTGAAATAAGGCAGAGTTAACAGGAAGGAAGAGCGCGCCGTTGACCCCTGGGTGCCCTACAGGTGGTTGGAGGATCGCGCGGGGGAGCCATGCCACTCTTCCGGATCCCCTGGGGTCCTCTGGGAGTTCTGGCCCCTCCCCCCAATTCTCACCTGGGGGCTGGATCCTGTAAGTTGCTGAGACCAAGCAGGGAGGGAGGAGGATCAACCAGCCTCACCCCACTGGGGAAGCTGGGATCAGAGGAGGAAAGTCCCCTCCCCTTCTCCTGAATGATAATAGCTAACACGTGGGAGTGTACCAGGTGCCAGGTGTCATTCTAAATGCTTTCCGTAGGTTAAGCCTCTCAATGACCCTATGATGTAGAGACACTAATGGGGATTAGTGTCCCCATTTTGCAGATGAGGAAACTGAGGACAAAGTGGTCAAGTAACTTGCTCAAGGCCACACAGGTACTAAATAGCGAGGGAGAAGTACACGCAGAGGGCCATGCTCCAGGGTCCAGGCCCAGGACGCCCAGGCTACGCTTTCTCTAGCACCTTGGGGACACATGTGAGACCGTGGAGGAGCTGTCTGGAGGCTCTCCACCAAGAGGGGTTGTTGGGGCAGAGCAAGGGGCACCAACCGATCTCCCCCCAGAGCTCCCGGTTCAATGGTCTTGCTGCACACGCCAAGACCCCCTGACTCTCCAGAGATCCGCGATGGAGGAGTCCCAGGCCCGCTCCCCCACCTCCCACCTGACACACCGGGGGTGGGAAATGGACTCAGGAGGCCTGAAGGACAACCTTAGGGGCTGCTCTGCAGGCTGGAGTTTCCAGCCCTGCCTGTGCTGTTCCCTTGCTGTGGGAATGGTTTCCTTACTTTAAAATGAAGAGGCTGGACTGAATGACCCAGAAAGGACCTCCTGGCCTGCATGTCATGGTTCTAAGGATAGGGAGAGGGGACAAGAGGTACCCACCCCAAGCCTCCTGAGATGTTACATCGGATATAACCTGTACCGTGGGAACCTCAGGGTCCGTACCATAAACTCTATCTCAGGTGCATTTCGAGGGCAGTTCTGAGCGAGCTCCCCCTTTGCCAGGCGGAGGACTCACTCCCGGCTCCCTCCTCTAGAGCCCAGGGAGCATGCGGGAAGGAAAGGAGTGCCCCCCCTTCTGCCGCTGCAGTGACAGCACCGAGGTCACTCTCTGTGCCACATGTATGACCTCACTGTCTGTGGACAGCATGCTGTGGGGACCCAAGGGGGTGCAAAGATCACTGGCCAGTGTTCACTGGGAGGCAGGAGGTGTGGAGTCCAGCTCTGTTCTGCCTTGACCACTGCGTGACCTTGGCAAGGCCCCCACCCTCTCTAGATATCAGTCTGCCAGTCTGCCCTACCCCCTTCCAGACCCCTTTACAGGAAAGTGTTCCACACTCAGTCCTGGGACTTCTTCTTTCTCCACCCACAGACTCCCCGCCCCCGAAAGGATCTTGCCTTGTCCTGGCTTGAACTTCTATATAATCGCTGATGACTCCCACATTTATGTCTCCAGCCCCAAACTTTCCTAAAGTCCAGACTTGCATATTGACCAGCCCGTGCAACATCTCCACCTGGGTGCCCGACAGGCATCTCACAGTTCACAGGCCCAGTCTGACCTCCTGATCTTCTTCCTGCCAACCTGAGCCAACCACAGGCTTCACCAGCTCAGTGAGTGGCAAATCCATCCTTCTAGGTGTTCCAGCCAAAAACCTTGAAGTCAGTTTTTACTTTTCACTTTCTTCACATCCTATATCCATTCTTTCAGCAAATCCTGTGGGCTTGTACCTCCAAAATATTTCCAGAATCTGACCACTTTGCTCTGCCTCCCCCATGACCACCCTGGGCTGAAGCGCTCTCTCTCTCTCTCTCTCTCTCTCTCTCTCCCCTGCCCCCTCTCCTCTCCCTCCCTCCCTCTCCCCCTCTCCTCTGGGCCCACTCCTGCCTCAGGGCCTTTGCACTGGCTGTTTCTTCTGCCTGGAAAGCTCTTCCCCCAGATATCCTTATGGTTCACTCCCTCCCTCTCTTCAGGTCTTTGCAGGAACAACAATCTACTCATGACACCTGCTCTGATCACCCTATTTAAAATTATCACCCACCCCATCTCCTTTCCCTGTTTTATTTTCCTCCACAAAACCTATCACCACGTGACCTACTGTAAAGTTTGCTTATTTACCCTGTTTGCAGTCTGTTGCTGATGCTTCCAGTACCTTGTTTCTGTTCTCCCCGGGAGTATGAGCTCCCTGAGGGCAGAGGATTTGTCTGTTTTGTTTGTCATCCTATCCCCAGTGCCCAGAAGCGTGCCTTGCCCATAGCAGAGGCCTAGTAAGTGTTCTCCGTCTGAATAAATGAGTCTGTGAAATTAAAGAGCCCTACTAGACAAACTCAAGGCTCTCTCCAGCCCTGACAATCTGTGCATCCTCACTGGGCGCTCATGGCCCTGGACCCTGGGTCCTGACGCAGTAGCTGTCTCCCGGCTCCAGTCTAGGGCAGGAAACGGCACCCCTGTCGTCTCTCCCTGAGGACCACAGCTGCCTTCTGACTGGTCTCCTGCCTCCACTCCTGCCGCCCCGGTTCTTTCTGAGTCAGAGCAGATGACCTCCCTGCTTTGAACCCCCAACAGCCTCCCAGGCGTCTTGCCTGGCCCACCAGGCCCTGCTGGCCTCTTGCCCTCTCTCAGCACCCCCTGGGCCTCGAGGGCCTCCGACCCACCAGGGGCTTCCTGAGCCGGGCCTTTGCACTCCCTGTTCCTTCTTCTGGGATGTTCTTGCTCTAGCTCTTTGCATGGGTGGCTCCTCCTGATCCTTCAGGTTTCAAATCAAACGTCACCTCCTCTGAGAGGCCTTCCCTCCGCTCCCCCGGCCAAAGCAGTGCCCCCAGCCCCACCGTCACTCTCTATTCTACCTCCTTATTTGGTGCCTAAAATGGTTTATTGTCTCATCTTTGGTATCTGTTTCTCCCTCCTAGGATGGAGCTTGTTGCCTCAGTGTCTGGTTCACAGAACATTCTGTGGTGGCCGGGGACCATCCCCCTACTGGGTTTCTCTGCATTGCCCCCCTGTCTGCTCACCTTGATAACTTCCTTTTCTTCTTCCTCCAAAGGCTCTGCGGGGTCCAGAGGGCCCACCTTCTCGGACCTCTGCTGTACACTCAGGGATTTTTTTGCCCTTCGTACCGCTCCTTTTCCTAGGGGTCGAGCACAAAACTGTACAAAACTCACCCTCCCTCAACCACCCGTATGGCCCCTTGGAGTCTCTACCCAGAGTGCTAAGTGGCCTGAGCTCCCGCTCAGGCCGAAAGAACCCCTTTTCCCAGGCACCTCTCACAGGGTGTCTCAGACACCCAGCAGCTTGACAACGGCCCTCGATTTGCCCACCAACAAGTCAACTCGAAGAGGAATCCGTTCCTTTGTAGTTCAAACATTACACCCAGGTTGTTACTGTTAATTAAGTTAAAATGCTGAAAATAATGGCCGCCCTTCCTGCATATTAAGTGCGAAAATGTGTTTTTCTTAGCAAAGAGCCTATAAAAAAAGATGGTGAGGGCGCCGTGGGGTTGCCCCGAAACTGGAGCCCCTGGGAGGTGATTTATGAGGCAAGACAGGGAGATGAATTATGGAGGAAGGAGTTTGCAGCTTCTTCATAAAAATGACAGTGCCTGGCAATTATGAGGAGGAAAACCACAGAGCAGATTAATGCCAAGCGTCCTTTGGTTGCCATTTTGCCAGTTCGTGTAATACTGAGTTTGACTCTTTCTGTCCAGCCTCACATCTTGCCGGGCATCCTGCTTGCTAGGTCCCTGAGCACTGAGATCAGATACACCCCCATTCCTTTGGTTTCTCTGAGGACACTCTGGGGGTTCAGCTCTGGGCCTGCCCTGGGACATGGTGATTCTGGAACAGTTGGTCATCTTTCCTGCAGAGGGAGCCGAGTGGTGGACGAAGGTAGGTTTAGGGGATCCGCTGTATCTCCTCCATCACTTTGCATGTCCACCCCTGAAGAAGGGGAGCCGGGTCCAGCCTGGCCTCTGTAAAGGATGCTGTTCACTGGGTGCATGGAAACCTACCCCGGGACAGAGCGCGTTGCTACAGAGGCTGAGCCTCAGGGCCACGTGACCTCCCAGAGAACTGACTCACTCATGGATCCCTATTGGAGCCTTGGTCTCAAGACACGTGGGACATGAACGTCCATTACTTCATCCCATTTAAAGAGAAACAGGGAATTCCCTGGTGGTCCAGTGGTTAGGACTCTGCACTCTCACTGCCGAGGGCCCGGGTTCAATCCCTGGTTGGGGACCTAAAATCCCACAAGCCGTGTAGTGCGGCCAAAAAAAAAAGAGAGAAACAAAGGTGGCAAGACACTCAGAACCCCTTGATGTCTAAAGTAAAAGGCCCAGGGAGGCAGGTCCAGCAGCCCAGTTTTCCTTAGGCTCCGCTGCCTGAGTTCCATTAAACCTGCCCTGTTTTCTTCTGGGCTCTAAAGAGAAGGAGGCTTTGGCCACCACTCCCTGGAAAGGCACCTTCTTTCCCGCTCGGACACTTGTGCCCACCTGTCCCCCATCCTTATCTCTCGAGGCCCTCAGCTCAGGTTCCCCTCTTCCGCACCAGCCCACCATGTTTTCTCCTGCCCTGAACTCAGTGCGTACCAGCAGCATTACTTACTGGACAATTAATCACATCCTGCCTTGTGACATCTCCCTTTTGTTTTTTGTTATTAGTGAATCTTTCATATGTTTGTGTCTTGGCTCCCGAGCCAGCTCCCTGAAGACGGGAGGTTCTGAGATTTCCTTGCATGTCTGGCCTCTCACCCGGGGTGGCCCTTTGTGCTGCAGAGATGCACCACAAATATTTATTGGCTTGTTAATTGAAAACCTCCCCTGAAGGATGGGCAGGGGTGGGAAAAGATATCGCCTGTGGGAGCCACTGATACCTTTGCGGCACTAGTGAAAGAGTGGAGGTGGCCGGGGGGACGGCTGGGGTCTGGGGTTATCTGGGGTCCTGGTTCTGCATATTTGCCTCAGTGTCCCTGGCATAGCTGATTAAACATGGGTTTACTGAAGGGACAGTTATGCCTCAGAGAAACTAACGTCACTTCAGTGCTGAGCAGGGCTGTGGGTCAACTCGGCCACACTGGGGAGGCGGGCAGCCTGGGAATATCTTACCTGCATCTTCTGGACTTCGCCGTAGGTGAAGATGGGAATGTAGGCTTCCGTCTGGGAAGCCAGCATGATGGCTGCATGCACCACCAGCAGAAAGGCCACGGCCTTGCGGGACAGCATTCTGGAGCTGGACGAAGACAGGAAGCTCCTGTCACCAATGTAGGGTACAGGGACAGGCTGCTGCGTTGGAGGCAGGAGCCCTCAGCTCTGGTCCATGGCCCACCTGGAGCTGTGTGATCTTGAGCAAGCCACTTACCCTGTCGGGACTTGGGTCTGGTGTGGGGCTGTACCAGAGGAACTCAGAGCCCCCTCTCTGCCCTAAGCACCTGGGAGAGGCTGCCCTGCCCCCTGCACACACCGGGGAAGAATCATTCCACTTGGCTCTTCCCTTTGTTACTGACGAGGTCTCCTGGGGTCAGCTGGGCTAATGAAGCAGGAGGGACCCCATGTTGCAGATTAAAAAAACTCTTAGATTGTCAGCAGAACCAAGCCCCAAGATCCAGAGAGCCCTGCCTGCTCCCTGAGCCGATTAGGATGATAAAAGGGATGGACTCAGGCCCAGCTGATTCCAGCTCTGCCTGGGAGCACTGGGCCAAGACCCCATGTCTAGAGAGGAAGGGCGGAGACCCTCTGCCCATGCGGAGGCAGAGCCAGATGGAACACTTCAGCTTGCAGCAGCATCTAAGAGCAGAACAGGGTTCCCACCCCTCTGGGCCAGCACCGGCTCTGGAACAAACCCCTTCCCAGGTCCAGCGAGTCCAGCTGCCTGCTGGCTGCCATCCAGAAACAACTTCCTCCCTGTAACAACCCGCACCAATGCCACCAGTGCTGGCGAGGTGCCAGCGTGAGCATGTGTGAGGCCCTCCCACATCCTGGAAGTGGGTGTGTCAGGAATGGCTGGCGGGAAGGAGGGCTGCCAAGACACCAGCGAGCAGGTGGGCGTGAGGACCTCAGGAGTGCAGGGACTTGAGAAAGGGGCCGGGGCAGGATGGTCCTGTGGAGGGGGGCGTGGCCTGCTGGGCGCTGGCCTTGGTTGATTCCTTACCATTCCAAGCCCTCTCCCACACGCTCCTCATGCCCACCTGGGAGCAGGTGTGATCTAGGGAGTGGGGGAGACCTGGGGAGGGGAAGGGACCCATTTGAAGGCAGTGGGGGCTGGAGGCCTGGCCTTCTGAGGCCTGGCGCTTGTCCTAATACCCTCTCCATGTGGCCTCTGCCCACAGAAAGGGGAGAAGGGCACCACAGGGGGCAGGCCCCTGGAGCAGGGAAGGGAGACCGGAGCAGCCCCTGCTGCAGCGGGGGTGGGGGGATTACAGGGTTCAGATAAAGAGCTTCTGGGGGTCACCTCAGGGCTCCCACAGCCCTTGGGTGGGCTGGATTCCATTGGGAGGAGAAGGTCCTGCCCCAGACTGGCCTCTAAGCTTCCCTGCAGGTCCAACTTCGACTCTCCCTTTGGAGAGAATCTTCCAAGGCTGTGGGCTTGTGTCCTGCCTCTCCGCTAGGACCCGTCTCCTTGGTTGTCTGAAGGCCCCTCTGTCTTCTTGCTCTCCCGCTGCCCTGTCCTACTTGGTCTCTCCATGTCGCTAAAACTCCATGGGAAAGAACATGAGAGTTCAGACAGTCAAAGCCTCCCATGCCGGCTGCATACAAATTCCCAGGAGGGTGGGAAGGACCACCCACCCACTGAAGACCACGTCTCAGAAACTGAGGCCCTGTGCTCTGTTGAGGTAACAGAGCACGGGTAAGGGTGGGGTGCTCTGAATCACTGTTCCTCCTTTCCTTTCCCTGTGGAAGTCTCTGGGGCCCCAGCTCCCTTACGGAGGAGACAGCTGTGTCACATTAATGGTGTCCCATTTCCTTCACGGAGACGCTATGGATCCCTTTTCATTCTGGTGTTCACATTTAATTCACTCCATAAGAATCAATAAAAACTTTAAATTAAAAAAAGGCAAAAATCCAATTGCTGCTCATTTTCGTGCTCCAACTGGCAGCCGGCATGTCACCTACATTCATTTGCGTTCTGGGGAGCTCAGAGTAGGAGCGAGGGCTTTTCACTGTATGATGAGCCGCTGATTTTCCTTTTCCGTTACCGGGAGTGGGGCTCCAGGTTTCAGGTGCTCGGCTCTGGCTGAGGGGGCACCTGTCTCTTCTCCCTCTCTCCTTTAGGAACCCTGGGCCCCACTAGTCTTGCCCAGCCATGTCATCTCCCTAGGGACCCAGCCTTTCCCCTTAACTTCCCAGAGCCAAGACTCCATTCCAAGTGGGATGGCCCTGCATCCCTGCTGGGCTCTGGCTTGGGTTCCCGGCCTGCAGTCGATGGCACCACCAACCCCAGAAAGCTTCACTTTTGCCAGGATTTGCACCCCCTGCTCCTCCCTCCAGCCTGCATGCCTCCGGGCAGCCCTGCGCTTGCCCACTGTGTGCAGCTTTAACCCGTGCGCTGGAAACCAGCTCGGGGCACTCAGTCTGAAGCCCAGGTAGGTATTTGAAGGTGGCAGAGGGCCACAGGAGCGGGTCAGCTCACCCCAGAGAGCTCTGGACGGGGCTGGCTCGGCTCACATCCCATCCTCAGGCTCCTGCTGACACCTCCCCCGCCCACCTTCTCCGGCTACTCACAGTGTGAGTGTGGTCTGAGTGGGCCAGGCGGATCTTCTCTCTGCTTGTCCGCTGGTGTCTGACTGGTCTGATGGGCCCTTATATACCTCCTGCCCTCCCTTTGGAGCCCATTAACCTTTGGCCATACCTTTGGGGGCTCTGAGTGGGGAGCCTGGATTCTTGAAGCTCGTGGAAACAATGGGCAGGGCCTGCCACGCTGTGGACGTCAGGGCCTTTCCTGGAAGGCCCTTTTCTCGAGTGACACTCAGGGTTTGGTGGAGGCCAGCCCCCGCCCAGATGGCACTCTTCTGTCCACTTAGAGCTCGACTGCCGCTCAGAGGGTCATTTTAACAAAAGCGCTTTGTTTTTGTTACTTACATATATAATGTTGACCGTCTCCAGGCCACTCTATTGATCAGATTCTCTGTTGGCCTGTCAAAGCGCTGTACTAGGAAGATAACTTGTCTTCAGCCTTTCCCCTGAAGCTCCTCACGAAAGACAGGACACCAGAGTGTGTGGCAGCATTTCAATAGATTAGGGAAAAGCAAATGACAGTCCAGACCCAGGGCCGTGGAGGCCCAGAGTCTCCGTGGAGGCCCAGAGTCTCCGTGGAGGCCCAGAGTCTCCGTGGAGGGCCAGGGAAGGCGTAATGCTTTCAGTACAAAAGGTTTGTAGTCTAAACGGGGAGAAGGGACACCTACCCTGGACATCTTTTGTGGTAATTGTGTCATTCAAATGGTAACTTTAAAAATATTCAAAGAGGGAAGAGGTGAACGTATTCTGCGGTCAGACAGGGCTGGCTGCTGCTGGCTGGTGCCGTTTCCAAATACAGTGGCGACTCTGGCACCACTCAGGGAACGCTCGACACACGTGTTCTAATTAAATCTCAGCAACCCCATGAGGTTGGTGCTCTTATTTTCCCCATTTTACAGATAAGGAAACTGAAGCACGATTAAATCCCTCTTCTGTGACCCTACTGCAAGATCTCTTCATATAAAGGTCAAGGTTGGATGTGACCAGGTGTGGCAGAGGGTGGGAGCGGGGGCTTCTGGGATGCAGGACACACACAGGTGCAGAGGATGGTGGTGCCCCGGGAGGTCCACTGTGTGGTTGGAAAAGGGTCAGTCTGGGACCCTTAGAAACCAAGCAGAAGGATTTAGATTTGATGGGGGAGGAAGCCGGGGGTCCTCACGGTGTCTTGAAGGGGATACAACAAATGTGTCATGGTGAAAGATCACTCAGTGTCTGGGTGTAGGCGTTGGAGCAGGGAGAGGAGGGGCTGGGAGACCAGTGGGGAGGTGGCTGGGCAGACTGGTGTGAAGTCCCGAGAGTCTGGTGGGCAGAGGCCTTTCCCCAGGTGAACCTTGTTGGCCATTAGTGCCTTCCAGAGAGGCTGCCCCAAACATTCAGCACCCCTGCTCCTCATCCAGGAACGCCTATCCTGTCATCCTTCCATCAGCTCTGGCTTTTGCCCTCTGAAAGAAACAAATGTTTGCAGTGCTTCAAACCCAACCCAGATAACCTCTAAATTCCCTGCTCAGCAGGGCTTCCCACCAGCTGGGGCTCTGTGTTCTATTCCAGATGCAAGGTTAGACCTCTTCCAGTGCGCTGGATTGGTGACACACTTGTGCATTGGGTCTCTGGAGTCTGAAATTTATCTTAGAGGAGTTAGAGCTCCAAATGCCAGGGCTTGGAACTGAATTGCCATTTCTTAACCTTGGCCTGATCAGAGTCTCACTGTCCCCGTTTCGAGAGAGACTTTTAAGACAAGGTCAGAGAGCTTGGTGGGGGCATAGTAGCCTGAGGGCTGTGAAGGAGCCCTTCCCAGCCTCAGGGAAACTCGTGGGCTCCTACGGCAGGACATGTCAGCATCTGCATCTCCAGCGCCTCGACCCGGGGTCGGCCAATATGGGTCAAATCCAGCTCGCCCACTATTTTTATATAGACTTTGAGCTAAGAGTAATTTTTACATTTTTAATTATTAAAAAAATTAAAAGAAGAATAATATTTAGTGACAGGTGAATTGATATGAAATTCACATTTCCGCATCTATAAATAAAGTTTTATTGGAACACAGCTATGCTCATTCTTTGCTTATTGTCTATGGCTGCTTTGGGGCTATAGCAGCAGGGTTGAATAGTTGAGACATTAATGCCCACAAGGCCAAAAATATTTATTATCTGGACCTTATAGGAAAAGTTTGCTGACCCCTGACCTCGACAGTGTCTGGAGTGTGAAAGCTGTTTGATACGTAATAAATATCAGCCAGACATCACATGTATCAGTTTTTAAAAAATCTCACAACAACCCTATGAGGCTGGTGTGGCTACTATCCCATTTTATAGGTGGGAAAACTGAGCTGAAACAGCTGGCCTAACGTCACACAGCTATTAAAATGGCAGGACCAGGGTTCAAACTCAGGAGTCCGGCTTTAGAATGCACTGTGCTTTTTTGCCTCTCAGTATCTGATGAGTGAGCACATGAATGTTTACAGCTGGGGAAGGCCCATAACAGAGGCCAGGTACAAATTCTCCAAACCTGCGGCTCTCTCCCTAAGCCATCTGCCTGGCAAGGCATCTGACCGTGACGCAGTCCCAGCTGACCAACTGGGACACGCATAGATGGTTCTCGTATGTTCTTAGGTTTGGAGAGACCAGATCTGGACCCAAGAAGGACTGCAGCTGGGGGTGGGGGTGGGGGGGCGCGGCAAGCCTGTCCGCCAAGCACGGGGGAGATGCAAAGCTATTCCCGCCCCCCCGCCCCTTCACACTCTGCTGGGCCAGTCTGGGCTCTGGTCCAGAGACACCTTCAAGACACTCTGTCTGAGAAATGATTAGGAGCCTGGAAACCGGAGACAGGCCTGCAATGAGGGATGGGGAGAAGGGAAGTGCTGGAAACAGTAAATAACCTGGGATCAATTTTCTGGGCGTAAATAGCGTTATCCTGAATCGCTTCTGTGATTCAGTACTTCTGATCCAAGCAATTTGCAGTGTTACGCTATGATATCTGCAGTTTGGTGTGGAAGGAAGGCAAATCAGGGTTCATAAAGGGCTACTCCTCATAATACAGAGAGGGATGTAGACTATGGGGGAGGGGGCGGGCGGGGGGGCTCAAGGTCTGCTATGGGGTCACAAAGAGGGTTAGCAGCACCAGCCATAAGGACATGTCCCTCTTGGCGGCAGATCTTGGGGGTCGGCCCTTTAGGAACCGACTCAGCGAGAACAGGCCTGTTTTCCCCTAGCTGTCAGGTAGGTGCCTTGGCCTCAATGTGTATTTTCCACTGTCACGGTTAGTGCTTCAGGAATGGAGAGGTGGCCGGATAACAAGCCTGATAACGACAACTTTGTCTTTATCATGTACACCATCTCTCCCTCCAAATGCTCGATTAGTGGCTGTTTCTCCTGCTAGAAACTGGACAAAAATAAGACGAAGGCATAATCTGATGTTCTTCATTCTCCAAATGGGAATTGCCCCGGATGTGCAGCAGCTGAAGCTGAGAGGAGGCATAAAAACCTAACCCAAGTCAGAGAAAGGAATTTCCCAAAACCCAGAGGAAATGACTCAAACCACATGTGGGCACTTGATTGCCTCTTTCCCCCCCGTGTTGGGCAGAGGTGTTAGCAGCTTAGCTCTCCTCTCCTCATGACCTTGAAAATATCGTTTGCGGGGTACCGTGGTAACATCTTCATTAACGGCCTGGAACAGGGAGGCAACGGCATGTTAATTACATTTGCAGCTGAGACTAAATTGGGAGATGTAGGCAACATCAGGATCGACAGAGACCTAATGCAAGAAGACGTCAGGAGGTTAGAACTATGAGCTGGAAACAGGCAGGTGAGCTGCTGGACATATGTCATCGAGGCCCCGAGGACACAGCACGGAGGATGTGGGTGACAGGGAGGGGCCGGCAGAGAAGGAAAGCTGCAACTGGAGGCTCCTGGGGGGAGGAGTGGCGGCTCGAACGCTGTCTTGTTTCCCCTCAAAGAGGCAGAGTGCGTCTAGAGGATGACGGATTTCAGATGAGCAAAAATAGCCAGGGATTGCTGGGAGTGCCAAAGCTTACGGCATCAAAATGAAAAATGAAAGGTTTCCAAAGGTCAGCTTGCCCAGAACTCTGGGAAGAATTAAACGGGCACTGCTCACCTTATGCCAAGGCCAAGGAGAGGCAAAGAACCCGCTTCTCAAGTGCGGGAGCTGTGGGGGAGGGGGAGGGATAGCTGTTGCTTCCCCTTCGGTTCCAAGCCCTTGATGCCCCCCACAGAGCTGGGGGTGTGCGACTGGGCTCACCGGCAAAACTCCTAGCCGATGGGGACGGCATTTAAAACTAGGCCAGGCAAAGCACCGAGAGATGTATTTTAGGCAATGACTGTGCCCTGGCCCAGGGGACACAGGCTTTGGTGACCTGTGGGGTATTTTTACTCTTTTCCTTCTATGGCTCAGGGTCCTTTTTCAGAACACACAAATGATTCATTGAGAAATGATACACAGCAGACACCACTGTAGCCCAAGAACCCCTGGTAGAGAAGCAGTGCCAGTGGAGAGGAGAACACAAACATGCAGAGGGTCCACCCAGAATTAACTTCCAATTTGTTGAGCTTGTTGTTTGTGTGTTACATCTGCTACTTCAATGAACATTCCTGTGTCTCCGGTTTCCTGTAGAGTCCATCCCACACTCGACCACAACCTGGACCCGAAACAATCCGATAAGATCTATTCGGTTCAGCCGCCTGGACTGTTGACAGTGTGCACAGAACTTGGGGACTCGGCTGAGTTTCACGATAGCATTCCTGCCGACTTCCCGGTCAATACATCCCTGGGTGGTTAATATACTCCTAGAAATGTCCCAGTCACCAACTTGCTTCTGGGTTCCCTTTCTATTTATGGAGGTTTATCGCAAAAGCTGCTGCTATAAAACTTTAAGAAGAAGAGGTCACATAACTTTTCTTCCAGGGACAGGACGCGGGTGCTAAGAGCTGGGTCTGTGGTCCGGACTTCGGTGAGATCTGTTCCTTCTGTGAATTGAACTGATGACACCGGGTCTCCTTTCCATTGAATTTTAGCTATATGTATTTATTTTTATGGAGATGATAGATGTGTGTGAAGAGAAAGCAGATGGCTTTGCAAGTGACGAATTAATTTTAAGGAAAGTTTGGCCTCTCATAAGCTGAAGCATCTCCTTTCTCTTCAACCCCTTCGGGGCAGGCAGCTCCCAGCTCCCTGATCCCAGGGCACGAGGTGCTAGAACAAGGAGGCAGAGACAGCTGACACATTTTCATAAATGATCAGGGAAGATGGTGCTTGAGAAAAGTTCGTGCTTTCATGTTTAAGAAGGAGAGAAGTCTTGGTAGAGGTTTTATGCTGTGTGGATGGGAGCCAAAGTCATTTCAAATGTCAGCCTATTCCAGGGTAGATTCAGGTAAAAGGCGTTAGCTGTCCCAACTTCTTCTCTTCCATTGCATCACTGAACCTCAGTCACTGACCTCCCCACATTTGCTGGGCTGACGCTTTTTGGATCTGGGGGGCTGCCAACGGCTGCTAACGGGAGCAGCGGGCCACATGCGTCCTCTGCCGTTGACAGCTGTGGCAGTCACGCAGGCTCCTTCACACCAGCCAACTCTGGAGGCGAGTGGCAGGGAAAGGGGGAGGGTTCTGTTTCCTCTGTGGTCCAGCGCTAGGGTTGGGTGGCCAGGTGGGGTCTGGGCAAGCGTGGTGGGCAATGGAGGAGGGTGAATTTACCCAGGAATTCAGGCGGCATTGTTTGCTGCTAAAGGGGCCATTCACAGCTCCGGCCTCTTCATGAATGTCTGGCTGAGAAGAGACCTGGTCTCCCACCACAGTAAGCGTGGTCCTCAGATCCTGAACCATTGTGGTCTATCGTGCACCACATCTAAGTGAAGGAGGTGCCAAATGGGCAGGTCCTAAAATCTCAGCTGGGATAGCAAGGCAAGACAGAGGCATGATCTTGTGCTCACACCATAGGATCCAGGACATCAGCAAGATGAATTTGGAGAGAGCAGTTTAGATGGTGGCAAGCCTTGACTATTCTCCCCTAGACCTAAAACAAGAAAGAGCTGCCCAGAGCAGCCCTGAAGATGGGGACATTAGAGCTCACCCTCACCGCCCCTGGGAGCACTCATCTGTCTGTTTCCTTTTCCACTTCTTAGAATATGATTTTTCTTGAAATAGCAACCAAGTTATTGGGAAACTGCAGCCCAAAACACTGCAGGACTTTGAGGGAACACCCCCCCCCCACCCCGAGTCTCAGGCAAGACCCAATCACAGAGATAATTCGTTTAATCATTATTCACCCAGGGCCTATAGCATGAATATTTGACCGTCAGAACTGAATTCCACCCCAAAGAAAAGCTATCCTCAGAGAAGATTTGCAGTTGTTCTTTGTAAAAAGGAGAGAAAAAAGAGGGAATTTATTTAAAATAGACACGAGTAAGCTCCCAAGGGACAGGAGGCATAAATTTCAAGAACAGCTCCTATCAAACTTGAATCCTCCCGGTTTAGGGTTCTACTGAGGAGAAGGGAAAATGAAAGGGAACCGAGTATCCCCACTCACTTCCAAGTCACATCGAGGCAGTCAGCTTGTGACAGGAAGATTACCTGCAGGAGGGCTTTATTTGATGTGAAAAGGGTTAACATCATTTTAGTAGATTAGAAATTCTCTGGGTCCCTTAGGGGTGAAAAGCAAATTCAGAGCTTTTACATGAAGGGATGTGCATGAGCCCTTTTTAGATACTGGCAACAAAAGAGGAGGAAATGGCCAGACTTGCTTTGTGTTTTAACACACAGGCTCGTGAGGATCATGGTTTTTATTATTCTCAATTTAAGGTTGTGGGGAGGTGATAGGGTGCAAGGGTGGGACTATTTTAAAAGCTTCAGCCAAAGACACTGGGTGTGGACTGATAAAGTAATCACAGTTCATATCCACAGAAGCACATGCTCTGGTTGAGAAGGAAGACGAATAGCCAGGAATCAATGCTGAATACCAGGAGAGGGGAGTAAGCTCTAGAGGACTCCAGAGGAGAGGACTTCCTTAAGGCCAGTCATCAGGGAGGGCTTCCAAGGCAGGGTGGGATGGGAGTGGGGTGAGCAGACTTTGGCTATGTGGTGGGAAGGCGTGCGAGACTCAGAAACCTCCATTCCCATGTCACCATTTTCTCCCTTTCCGACGCTTTCTCTTTCCTCGTCGCCGCATTCCTCTGTCCTCAGCACCTCCCCACACGCCACCTCCACCCTCCCCAGAGACTGAGGACACATTTCAGGCCAGCCGTGTTATTGGATTTTAAATGATGCTATGGCTTTTTAATTCTTGCTTTAATTGCCTTTCCATGCAGGGCACCGAGAATGGTTGATTACAAGGCATCTGGGCCTGGCGGTGACATTCCTTATCCGATGTCCCTTCAAGCTGCAGTGAAAAGGACGAACTCTCAGGGCCTTGAGAATGGGGTTTTCTTAGGCCTAGCACCGCAACCCCCCCTCCCCCATCCTCCAACCTGCAGGCACCGGGTGGTGGCCCGGGACTGAGGCGCTGTCCGTGGTGCTGACGGCCCAGGCCGCCCCCAGTTAACCAGGCTCTCTGGCCAGCCCAGGCACACCTTCAAGCAGCTTTGGAACTTGGAGGGCCGAATAATTTAAACGAATGGACTTGGACATACTTCCCTTTCCCCCTAAGGGCAGAAAAGCATTTCCTGCTGCATCTCTGGAATGATTACCCCTCATTCAAGGGTACTCAGCGGCAAAGTGGGGTTGAGTGGCCCTGCCGGGAGCTGGGAGAACAAGAGATTTGGAAGGATGGGGAGAGGAGTGTGGGCAGGCTCTGCTACAACCCTCCTGCTGTGCGTGGGGCCCAAGGGAGAGGAGCCCTGAAAATAAGAGCCAGCCTGGCAGCCATGCCCAGCTCCTTCCCTCAGCCTCTGGCCTGGTCAGGCTCATATGAGGGGTCCAATTTGTCCCCTCATCATTCTCCCTCAATGCTCATCACAACAGGCTCGGCACTGTGCCAAAGAGAAGGCTCCCACTTTGTCCTAAACGACTCACAGCTGCTTGGTGAGGCCAGGCTCCCACGGATCCACACGGGCAGATGCTGCGTGGGGATGAGACAGCTCATTAGAGGATTAAACATTCTGGGTGTGGTGGTAACTGCGTGGGGTGGGCAGCAGGCTTTTCCTCAAACTCACAAGCTGCTGCCCAGAGGTCCTGCATGACAGCTTCCGACCTGGGCCCAGCTCGGGTTCAAGGGAGGGGTACCCTGGAGGTACCCAGGGAGGGGACTGCTCCATCTCACTGGCTGCTGCTCTGGGTTTCTGCTCTCTTCTCCAAGCATTCTCTGTTTCCTCCCTCACACCCCGTCTCACAGCCTAGCGGTGAGTAGCTACATCTGATGGGTCCTTCTCCATAGATGTCACACATCTCTGTCTCTACTTTTCTTTCCTCTGAGAACTTAATCCACTTGGAATCCTCCTGTGTCCTGTAGATCCATGGTCATAGTCAATGACCAGGGGGCTATGTATCCAGTGCTCTGGAAACAGGAATGCAGTCCACTTCCTGAGGGCTGAACACTCTCTGGGACAGAGGAGGGCAGGAGGACCACTTCCCATCCAGGGGGTCCTGAAAGGGGTGATTTCTAGAAAGCCAAGGAGGCCACAGTTTCTTGCTGAGTCCACCTTGGCACCACCTGTATTTTTTCCAACACCAGCAAACAATTCCATGTCTAAGGATACAGATGAACAGCCAGATGAAGAGATACACAGGGCGAGGTCTGGGAGGGTCCTGAGTGCAGGAGCTTCTGTCCCAGGGAACTGGGGTGCACCACCCTCTCAGTGTGTGAATGCATTCACCAACCCAGTAGCTCTCCGAACCCTGTCCTTTTGATTTTTTTATGGAGGCTTCATTACATTGGTATGATCGGTTATATCATTGGCCACTGGCAATTGATCTCCATCTCCAGCCCTTCTCTCCTCCCTGGAATGGGGGCAGGGAGGGGCTGAAATTTCCAACCCTCTAATCACGTGGTTGGTTCCCCTGGCAACCAGCCCCCCGGCTTAGGGGTTTTCCAAAAGTCACTTCATTAACATAAACTCAGGTTGGTCGAAAGTGGCTTGTTAGGAATAACATGGTACAGATGAACCTATTTGCAGGGCAGGAATAGAGACGTAGACATAGGGAATGGACATGTGGACATGGGGGGAAGGGGAGGCTGGGACGAACTGGGACATCAAGATTGACATATATACACTACCATGTGTAAAATACATAGCTAGTGGGAACATGCTATAAAGCACAGGAAGCTCAGCTTGGTGCTCTGTGACGATCTAGATGAGTGGGATGGGGGGGAGGGAGGTCCAAGAGGGAGGGGATATAAGTATACATATAGCTGATTCACTTCATTGTACAGCAGAAACTAACACAACATTGTAAAGCAATTGTACTCCAGGAAAAAAAAAAAAAAAAAAAAAGACTCTCCCTTCACCTTTCTGGCTCGGGCGGGGGCTGTTTAGGAATAGAGGACAAAAGGCCAAATATTATAACAAACGATGCTCTCCTTTCTCTTATCACTTAAGACATTTCAAGGGTTCTTGGAGATCTGCGCCAGAAATGGTGGGTGGGTGGGGAACCAAGTACGTGTTATCATAAATCAATATCACACCACCATTAGGGAGCACGCTCCTAAATGACGAGGGGTGTAGGGGGCTTAAACACGGTGTGGTGGTGGTGGGGGCTGACAAGAGAGCTCCTCCAACCCATCCTGTATGAGCTGGAGGGCGCGAAGAGGAGGGGGAGCCACAGGGGAGGGAGCTCAGGAGACTGCAGAATGGGGGCGCTGACGTCAAGCCTCACAGCCTGGCACTGCCTGCGTCCCCCACCATCACCACGCTGTCACTGTCAGCGCGGGTGTGACAGGCTCCACCCAGCAGTCCCACTTTCATCTCCGGCATTTCAATTCGCTGATTTAACATTTCCCCGGAACGCAGGGCTGGGTTTTTTCCCCCCACTTGATTTCCGAGGGTTTGTCTCTTCATTGTTTTTCTTCTTAAAAGCATAAAGCCAAAGACAAGCACCTGTCTTTTATGCTCTCGGCTGAAATTTTGCAGCTGTTGGTGGTGAAGAGGTGGGGGGAGGCGGAAGGAGGCACGTTTGGGGAGAAGGGACTCAGAGGGACCGGATTTCTGTGCCCACTGAGGACGGGCCCTGCCTCTGGGAGAAAATGCTGGGCCTGGAGGAGGGTGCGGCTGGCATCTGAGGGTGCTCCCTTCCAGGGGGGAGGCCCTAAGTGGCCCTGACAACATCCCCGGCTCAGAAAATGTGCTGCCCCAGAGGCTGGATTAGGGTCACTCACCACAGCTGACTGCAGCAGGGCCTGGGCACCTACCGGACACAGGATTAGCTCCCTCACCCCTCACACCCCTCCAGCAGGGAAAGTGGGGTGTGCAGGAGGGCTGCAGGGCAGCCCCAGGGGTCATGAGGCACCGCTCCTCTGTGAGGGGCAGCCCTGTTAGAGAATATAGAGACAAGGAAGAGCTTGACTATGTTTTAGAAACTGACAGGTCAGCACGGTGTGGAGTGAACCCCAGAGGGGAGCTGGTGAGGGGTGGATGAGCTGGGGATGAGGAGGAAGCAGGAGCTGGATCATGCAGTGCCTGAAGTCCACCTGTGGATATTTATCATGCTTTGCTTTGGCTGCCCAGCATTCATCCTCCCTCTCTTTTGGGGCTGAGAGAGGGAAGCCAGAGAGCTAGATTCTTTCTCTCTTGGCTAGGATATGGCACATGAGCGGGTTTGTCTGACACCTCCCTCCTGCCCTGGACTTTGAGTCTCAAGTAGCCAAAGATGGGAAAAAGTCAGGCTCCTTCTGGGCAGTGATGGGGGATGTGGGGCCTAGCAGCCTTGGGCAAGTTCTGTCCTGGCTGTTCCTGCCAAAAGATGCTTCTTGCCTGTTTTCCAAACCTAGAGTCTCCTGCCATCAATTCTGAGGGCCCAGATATCTTTCAGCAGAGCCTTTTTTTCTTAAGCTATCCAGAAACAGGTGATATTACATATGAATGGACACATCCTGATTGAGCCTGGACAGGAGTCTGGATTCAAATGGGAACCATTGAGAAGTTTTAGGCAGGGGGCAGTGGTGGTGGTGGGGGGACAGGATCTGAGTTTTGTTTTTAAAAGGCCATTCAGGGTGCTAGGTGGAGAAAAGATTGTGAGGAGGCAAGAAAAGAAGCCTGGACACCAGTTGGGAGGCTCCAGGCCAGGTGAGAGATTATGACGGTGATGGAAACCAAGGATTCAGGATACATACTTGCAAAAGGATTTGGTGATAGACTGGATAGATGGAAAAAAGAATCAAGCATGGTGTTTAGTTTTCTGACTTGGGTGCTGTGTGGACAGTGGTGGTATTTACAGAGCTGGAGAAGACTGAGGAAGGAAGAGATAAGTGTTGGGGGAGGTGGAATTAATAGTTCCATGTTGAACATTTTAAGTGTGAGTTGCTGTGTCAGTCAGGGTCCAGGCAGGAAAAGAGAACTTTCGCCAGGTAGTTTCAATAGAGGGAATATAATATACAGAACAAGTTACAGAGGCGTTGGAAGAGCTAAAACAGGAGATGGGGAAACAACCCAGAGACTGCCGATGGCAGGAATGTGCCCCAGCCTAGGATGGAGGTACAAGGGAAAGAGGTGACGGTACCAGCCCAGGATCTGGGGCTGCTTGGTGGGAGCTGGGATGTGGGGAAGGGGTTGCGCAAGGGGCCTCCCAGGCTGGAACTGGAACTGTGGAGGGGACAAACTGGGGAAGCTGAGGCCACAGCAGAGATGGGGCCAGTGCCAGATAAACAGCCACAGGCAGAGACCACAATCAGAGAGAGGGAAGACATACCCTGGCTTCTCCTCATCTCCCTCCCACCAGTCTCCAGCCAGAGGCTTCCACTGGCCGAACCTGACAGGAAGCCAGCAGGTGAGGAGCCTGGGAAATGTAGTTTTCTGGGGGCAGCTGCTGTGATACAGAGCAGAGCAGGAGAGGGCAGGCAAAGCAGGCAGGTATCAACACACGTGCCTACTGGAAATCACAGGTGCAGTTTAGTCTCCCTCCAGGAATATTTGTATTTTTAACATGCCCTTTTCAAAGGGCTAAATCTCTAAGGAGGGGATTCAGGCATCAGGGACAGGTGAGTTGTGGGCCGTGGGGTCATGAAGGTCTCTCCTAGCTTCCCTGCCGAGAGACTGGATGTGACCTTCTATTCCATCTTGGACAGCTCTACCTTGGAAGTCACAACCGGCCTTGTCACATTCTAAGAAAGCCACCCCACACCCCTGCAACCCCCAGTCTCCCTCTCCAACGTCCTTCTGCCTTTTTGTGCAGGGAAATGGAAAGAGCAGACCTGTCAGAAACCTGCCTCCGGGATAAAGAGAAGGAGAAATGTGATTAGGAGGACCGTGAAGTGGTGATGACAGCAGCTGCTTAATATGGAAAAAGGGATCCTAATTATTGCTTGGACAAGCGGGGAAGTAAAAAATCAATCACAGCTGAGGAAGGCAGACACGTGTCAGGGCAGGCTGCACCCCACTAAGAAACAGGGATCCCCTCACCAGGTGGAGGAGCTTCTGACTGAGAGGCAAGGAGGGAGGGACCCAAGGGGAACTTGGCCAACCACTCACTTGGCCCAGCGGGGGAACTGATTCCAATGAGAAACAGGGAGGGCTGAGGCAGGAGAGCTGCCTTCTTATTTCAGCCAGGAGAGCAGGGGCTTTGCGGAGCCTTGTAGTAAGCGGATGCCTCCTGCTCCTGTGGAGAATCTACGGGAACTGGGCTTCCTTCAACACCCACACGATACTCTGAGCCCCTTCCCCTGTGCACAGGAAGCCCAATCTTCCCCAGGTTCCTCTCCAAAGTGTCCTGCACGTCCCCCAAATCCACGGCGGCAGGTCCCCCAGCAACTTACTGGATGGTGCTCTGCCCGCCACCTCCCCACTGTGGGCATTTTCAGGCCAATTCCTTCCTTCCCAAATCCCGCCCCTCCAGGCTGGGATGGGGTCCTAATTCCTTATGATTCGCAAAGCCTGGCTAAGATTAAGCTCCGGAGTTTAAGCGAGCTTTCCTTGGGGCTTAGTCAGCGGTAGAGTAAAATGGGTTAGCAGGTGCCCCGATTCTGGGGTCTGAAGGCCCCATGCCTCCATGGGCACCTCTCCAAGCCCTCTCCCTCTGAGCGGCTCTCACCTTAGCTTGGACTTGATGCCCTCGGATCTGCTCATACCCTTAGTGAAGAGTGTCTTTGGCCATAGCCCTGTCATCCAGAGCCCAGGCCCCGACTTCTGCTAGGCTGGTGGAGAGAGAGAGGGAGGGGGAGAGAGAGAGAGGGAGGGAGAAAGGCCATATTGCTTCCAAAATCATGTGCTTCTCATCAGCTCTATCCTCTCTAGTCAAGAAGAGGAGTTTCGCCGCACTTTTACACCAAAAACCTGCTAAATTATTTCCCACAGAACAAAAGGGCCCTCTTTCCACAACATGGATGAGAGAATTGGTGACAACTTTGACATAGAAGTTTGTTCCCACTTCTGGCCATTGAGATTGCAGAAATACTGGGGCTCAGCTTGGTTAAAGTGCCTTTTCATGTGAACGATGGGGATCATAAGGTCTGCCTTGCTGGGGCGTTGTATTAATTAGATGATGGATGTAAAGAGTCTGATGTATATGGAAGGTGCTCAATAAAGGCTGAGGCATTTCCCTATCTTGGCTCAGTTACTTCAACTGTAATATAAGGAGTTGGGGGAAGAGAAGGCCATACAGCAGGGTTTTGGATGCCCCTCCCAACTCTCTGATACCAGAGACAGGAAGGAGGAAGGCTTTTCCAGGTGATGACAGGGGGGCGTGGTAGGGGCCGGACCAAGCATGGTGGACGTGGAGCCAGGTCTCTGCTCAGTGTGGTCCCTGGAGGCCAACTGTGCGGGCCGCTGAAAAAGCGTGGACAGCTGGGTTTACGTCCAGGCTTTCTCCCTCCCTGCCTTGTTGTGTGCCCCTTGGTCAAGGCACAACCTCTCTGTGTTTCCCTTTCATCAATCGACAGCTGGACCTGTTAACCCCATCAAACCCCACTTTACTCCCGGGTTGGCCTGAGATTTAATGAGATGTGGAAGTGAAAATGATTTTCCAATTTAAGGGTCATCTCTTCCAGGATGGGCCTGAGTATCTGACTTTGAGTTTTCAACGCCTAGATGTGTGGCAGATCCAGGCCTTGTGGGGATCGTGGACCTCCAAACGCGTGGAGAAGCTGCCAGCAGCCGTGCCTACAGATGCGTGACATTATCCTGGTCCCTGCACCCCACCGACCTTGCCTCCTCCTCTCTCTGAGCCCCGAGGGCTTGGCCCTGCACCAGGCGCACAGTGGTGCTTAATTAGAATCTGTGAAATAAACAGATTTATGGGTGAGAAGCCTGGTTTAAAAAGCGAGAAAATAGCCAAAGGGGTGGAGAGAATCAGTAAGGGTGGGAGGGAGAAGAAATATCTGAGTGGAAAGAGTGTCTGCTGTTTGTTCAGCTGTAAGTAGTTACCAAGAGCTTACGGTGGGGGAGAGGGAGATGGACAAGGCACGGCCCCCTGCCCTTCAGGAGCTCGCAGCGAATGATCCACGGTAAAGGGTGGGCCAGGCAGAGTCCAGAGGACGAGAGGACAAAGGTTGGTGGGCTTTTAGTGGTAGGTGGGCTCCTGGAGGGCTCCCTGGAGGAGGTGGCATTTAGATGCAGAGTGGAGAGTAGGGTGCTTGAGAATAGCTTCTCACAAGGCCTGAGGGAGTTGAGGAGAGGTTAAATGGGTGAGGGCCCCCAGGAGAGTGGCTGGGGATGCGACCCTATTCTGGACAGCAAGGGGGGAAGCTGACTCTGTGCCCCCACCCCGCGTCTGGACCTGGATCCTCTCCTGGTGGGTGTGCTCCTGGTAAGAGGCGGGGTGCCCACTGCTTGTCACTGCCCCCCCAAGCTGTGTTCCAGCGTAAAAGTGCAGCTCAATGCAATTGAACATGTGTTTATGGAGCATCCACCGTGGGGCCCTCAGTGGTGGTCCTGACCCGCCTCTCCCCTGCGGGTTTGGGGGGAGAAGAAGATTTTGACCTGGTTTCTGGCCTGAGGTTGTTGGGGGGTGGAGTGGGGTGGAGACTAAGGGGCATGCCCAGTTACAATCAAGTGACAGGAAGACATGAAGGCTGTGGCAACCTGACTTGACAAGTATAAGGATCCATGTTTGACATAAAAAACTTCCAACAGCTTTGAACGTGGACTAGGATACGAAAGAATTACCACTAAGTTTGATGACGGTATTTTGACTTTGTTTAAAAATGAAGGGTCCTCATCTTCTAGGGATATACAGTGAAATATTGACAGATGATATGATACGATGGCTGGGATTCTCTTGAAAATAACTGGGGGGGCGTGGCTGGGGGCTGTAGACTGAGTCGATGCTGGAGGATGGGTACATGGGCCTTCCTTAGACTATTCTCTGCACTTTTGTGTACTTTTAAAATTCTCCGTAATACAAAAGTTATAAAAAAGAAAAGAAAAGAAAAGAAAAACCAACAGCACCTCTTAGTTTGAAAACAAAAACTTTCAAATGTACTTTCCAGTCACTGTGTAGGAAGTTCAAGATGATGAAATCCACCACAGCTTCAGGAGCGCTTTGGATGCATTCGGGTTTTATTCATCACAATAGCATCAAAATGGTAGTGCAAGCGTGGGGGACATTAGGGTCACTGTAGGCTGTGCTTGCCTGGCGTGCGATGCAGGAAATCTTTGACATAATTTGACAGCTTCCTGGGGGCTGGGATGTGCAGGCTGAGGATGGGCCTTGGGGGACGGATAGTGGTGAGGGTGACGTGACCCAAGGCTCCCTAGGAGGAGGACGGAAGCCCAGGGGCTCGGGTGTTCCCAGAGATGTGGTGGGAGGGGCACTGGGCCAGACCCTGCTGAGGACCTGCCACATGTGGCTACTGTGTGTGGTGGGGGTGGGCAGTGGGGGCCACCTTTGCACCGCGTGACCTAACTCCACCTGCTGCGTCACATTAGGCAGGCGACAAGATTCCCCCAGGCCCAGGGACAGGGAGGAAGATGGCTCTGCCAGGTGCCTGCCCCCACCAGGACAGGGCTCTGGGCGCGCTTGCTCATGGGGTTGAGAGTTGGAGTCAGCCCAGTTCTCTCCCTGCCCGCCCTGACTCTTCCCTGCGGGCTGGTGCTGACACTTTCTCAGCGTCCCAGCCTCCCCTTTCTCTGTCCGCTTCTCCTCTTGCCCTTGCAATTCACAAAGCAGGGTCCAAGGGGGTCAGTGGGAGTCCCTGCTGAGAATGGGGGTGTTCTTCACCTGTCCACCCCTTTTGTGTTTTCACTTTCCTCCTTCCAGGGCCTGCCTTGCCAAGGTCTCTTTCTGTCATCAACGGCAGTGGCTGATATTCCCTGAGAACATCCCCAGGGGTATTTCAAAGGAGGACAGAGGAGGAGGGCGAGGCTTAACCCACAGGAATAACCTCCGGGGAGGAGGAGGGAGGAGGAAGGCAAGGAGGGGAGAGACAGGCAGGTAGGGGGAGGGAGAAAGAAGGCAAAGACCCATGGGGGTGGGGAGTGGGGGTGGGAGCAGGGTTGGTGAGATAAGGTTGGAGCTGGAGCAGGATGGAGAGTGTGGTTTGGGGAGAGAAGAGTTTGGTACAGAGGGAAGCAGAGAACAGAGGAGCTGGCAGTGCTTCCTGCTGCCACCCAGGCCTGGACCGGTCACCAGAGCGGGGTTAATCCCGATTTGGAGGAGACTCATCCGCATCCACTTCTGCTCCCGCAGCACGCCTGTATCCACCTGATGTCGATGGATCGATCTGCAGGTCTGGGCGCCTAGTGCCTGTCATGCTGTTACTTCCACTCAGATCCCCGCCCGCCGAGGAGAGGTCTCCGGCACTCTGCCAGCGGAGCATCTGGCAGCTTGTGGCTGACGCTCTGGAGGGAGGGTTCAGAGAACCCCCAGGCCAGATAGGTGGTCACTAGAATGGGGGGTACGGAGGCAGGGCTGAGGTTCCTGAGGTCTCCTGACCTCCCAACCCCAGGCCCAGCCTCCTCTTCCGGCCTCCAGGGGCCTGCGGCTGGAGCTGAAGGGGTTTCTGGGCGGCCTTGCCTCAGGTCTGCAGAGCCTCCCTGGGCTCTGGGCTCTGGGCTCTGAGTCAGCATTTCTGGGCCAGTCCTTGGTGTCCCATACAGGCTGGAGATTTCACCACATGGTGGTGGTGCTGCTGGGCCAGATCTGACCACCTCCCCAGGGGAAAGAGGCCCGGATCTGAGGTCTTGCAGGACCACTAACTGAAAGTTTGACTTGAGGCCAACTGCTGCTCCCCGTGGGCTCATTTCTTTAGCTGCAGGGAGGCCACACTCCTTGCCAGACCTGCTCTCAGAGAGCCCAGGCCCCACGGGCAAAGGGGGCAGGGAAGTCAGAGCTCCTTCCCAGGTGTAGGACTGCACTGGGGCTCCTCTCCTGAGAGGGCTGGAGAGGGAGAGATGGCCTTTAAGGACCTGCCTGGCCCTGTGCTCCTGCCATGGCTTCTGCCTTTCCCTCTGCCCATCTAAATCCAACTCTCTCCTCCAGGAAGCCCTCCCTGATAGTGCCAGCCCTTTCTGCCCTCCTTTTCAATGAATACCATACTGAGGGCCCAGTCCTGTGCTGGGACCAGGAGGGTGGCAGGGGTATCAGGGCTGAGCCCTTAATTATACATATTTTGCAAAGGAATATTCTGGAGTAGGTCTCCATCCCCCCAGGTGTTTCCCCCACCAATTGGATCATATGCCTCGATGTGGACCGAGTGGCTGTGGGGAAATAGGGCCGAGTCACAGGACACAGACCGTGGCGCCACCGCAGCCCTGTGTCCAAGCTGGAGCCTCAGAGCACGTCTGCTCCTCCTTTTCGCTCTCCCTTCCCGAGGCCAGGCATCCGCACCCACACTGTCCCCCAGCCCAGGGCCCCATTACCCCTCTCTGGTCTCCAGCCTCTCTTTTCTGCCTCCTCCCATCCAATCTACCAGCACAGCCTCTGAGATGTCCTTCTGAAAGAGCTGAGGGGCTCACCTTTCTACTTCAGCACTTGGAGGGCTCTCTGTGAAGTCACAGCCACTTAGCTCCATAGACAGGGACTTCTGCCACCTGCCCTGCCCCACTTTTTCTGGCTTGCCTCCAGTGCCTTCTACCCCCCAATCCTGGAGGCCTCCCGGCACCCCAGCCTTTTGGTCCAGCTCCCTAAACACTCAGGTAACGGTTTCTTCAGGCTCTGCTCATGCTGGTCCCCTTGGCTGGGGTCCTTCAAGGCTGAGCGAAAATGCTACCTTCCCTCTGGCAGCGTCCCTGCTGCCTCAGGTGGGATTAATTGCCACCTGCGTGCCCACTGTGCCTGTCAACGCCTCGAACGAGGTCCCTCCTTCTTTCCTTAGCGCTGTTCTGTCTGTCTCACTCCCCATCGTGACTCTTCCGTTTCCAGACAATGAGATTCTGGGTCTTATTCTTTAAGATTTTGCCAGGCACACAGTAAGCGCATAATAAACGCTTGTTAGGTTGAACAGATAAATGCCATTTGCACCATGCGTGAATCACTTCTTTTCCTTAAAAACTTTAAAAAGTTATTACAAAAATCATCCCTACGGGCTTTTTTTTTTTTTCTTTTTTCTTTTTTTGGCCGTGCCACGCGGCATGTGGGATCGTCCCCAGCCAGGGATTGAACCCGTGCCCCCTGCATTGGGAGCGTGGAGTCATAACCACTGGACCACCAGGGAAGTCCCCTATGGGCTTTTAAACGTCCATGACCGTACCGAAGTGGATAAATAAAAAGCAGAAATCCCTCATCCTTCTCTCCCTCCAGATCTAAACCCCTAGCTCGAGCCTGTGAACGGAGGGGAGAGTTTTTGCCTGGCTGGTAGTTCTCAGAGCTGGTGCCCCTTCCAGCTGCGTGGGCCTTTGTTGGTAGTGCAGATTTGGGGCCCTGCACTCTATCTGTAGGAGAGAAGCACTGGAGTCCCAGCCTGAGAACAAGCTCCATGAGTCCTGGTCCAGGCAGGAGTGGAGGTGAGGCAGGTATAGCCCCCACCACAGGAGTTTGGAGCAAAACCCCAAGTCAGCTAATTTTCTGTCTTTTGCCTCCTTCAGCCTCAGTGGGTGGCAGAAGAGAGCCAGTGGGCTGGTGGCCAGCGCCCTCCCCTGGGGGTCCAGGCTGGGGTCGGGGATGGGGCCCTGTCTGGGCCACTAACTTGATTCGGCAAATCGCTGTACTCCCCTCATCTCAAAAAGGCAATGACTCTCTAGATATTCTCCAATGTGCCCAAGCAAATACATGAATGATAACAAAAATCTGTGCTTTGAGCTCTCTGAGTGCTTGCGGTCCAGATACAGGTAATTTTATGGGGAGATGCCACCAGTTTCTAGATTTTCAAGGGGAGGGGCAAGACCCGGAAGTGACACGAAAGGGCTTACTTCTCCCCTGCGCTGTCCCAGTGTGGACACGCCCTGCCCATCATAGCCCGTGTGCCCGTGTTCGTGGATCAAGGCAAAGAAAAACTCTGCCGCATAAATTCACTCTTTGGAAAGAATAGGATGTAACAAACGTTTCTTCAGCACCTACTATGTGCCAGGCACTATCGCAGATGCTATGGATACAGCAGTGAAAAAAATGGGCAAAAATAGCTGTCCTGATGGAGTTTACATTCTAGTCTGGAGAAGCAGATAATAAACAAATAAAGAACTATGTAGAGAGAGTGTGGGGGAGAAGGGCTGAGGAGAGGAAGAGAGTGGGCGGGGTGGGCTGGGTGGGATTGGCTCTCGGAGCACAGAGCCAGCAGGCCAGGCCCCTCCTGTGCAACTGGAGGAGGAAATCTCCAAACATTCCTCACCTGAGCCATGGTGAGTGTCAGGCTCTGCCCTTAAGGGGCTTCTGGTGTATTTAGAGAAATACACTAGACTGGCCTCAGGGCCCTGTGGGATTCTCCCCTGGACAGGATTCCCTTCACGAGCTGGCTTCAGACAGGTCGGGAAGGAGGGAGTGAGCAGGTTGGAGGCTTCAGAGTGGGCTTCCTAGAGGAGGTGGCATCTGGGCTGGGCCTTGAAGGATGAGTAAACTCACAATTGCACAGGAGGGAGAGGGCACCCCAGGCCAAGGTACAGTGTGAGCCAAGGTGCGGCAGGGGCTGCTCCACCCACCCCGGCCCGGTGCAGGAGGGGATGGGCTGCCCCAGCCCCTGATCTGAGCTTGGCAGGTGCTGCCGGCACAGAGCCCTCCCTGCCCTGGCACCTTTTAGAGGCCTGTGATGCCAGCCTCTACCCTTGGCAGGACATTGATGACCTTCCTTTGTTTCCTCCCAGGCCTCACCTTCCCCTCCCCACTGCCAGCCTTACCCAACAAAGAGCCGTTTCCAGCAAAATCCAAAGAGAAAGTTTCCATCTGGGGGGTGGACTACAGGAAAGCACAGATATCATTTCTCTTTTCTTCAAGGAGACCCCAGAACTGTCATTCCATGATCTCAAGGACAACTCTGGTCCCCAGCAGGTCCCTGAGTGGGCTGGGAAAGCCAGAACAATGAGCAGGTCTGGTGGTCCAGAAAGGACTCGGGAATATTCCTGTGCTGTTTCCCTTCTTGGAGTTGTATTATGGAACTGGGGTGAGAAAGTCAAGGCCTTTCGAGCTCTGGATCTTGCATCAGAAGGGCCTGGCTTGCCAGTGAGACGGGGTGGGGGTTTTACATCCATCCTGCAGCTCATTACGGGCTTATAGGCAAGTCTGGGCCACAGGGCCCCGGGGTGAAATATAGCCCAGGGAATGGGAGGCTTGTGGGCACCTACGCTTGATGAAGGCGGCCAGGCTATTACTTAACCAGCCTGATGGGCTTTACGCTCCCAGCGGTGACATTTTTGCTGTGTTGCTTAAAAAAACAGTAGCAGCACTTCCCCCGGTCATTTTTCTACTTTTTCCTCATAAATGAAAAGGCAGATGTTTCCCAGAAGGGTTGCAGCTAGAATCTCATTTCTCCCTAGTGCCTGAGAGCTTGGGATGAGACGAGAGATACTGCAGCCCCTCCGGCCCACCCTCCCCTGCCCACCTCCTCTTATACCCTGGTCCCCCGGGGCCCCCAGTACCCCCCACCCCCACCCCACCCCCGCTTCATTCCCCTCCTCACTCTCGTTTTCTAAGCTAAATCCCTTTGTCTTCAAGGTCTCTTAACTGCCACTCACTTTCACTCTGCCCTCCCCTCTTCCTTTTCAATCCTACCCCTCCTTTCCTCCCCATTCTCTCCTCTCCCCTCCTCCCTCAACCCTTCCTTCTCTCTCCCGCTTTCTAGGCCTCTCCCGGTTTTGCAGATGAGCAAACAGAGACAGAAGGAACTTGCCCAAGGTCACATAGCTCATCCCCTTGGGTGGTTTGTGACATTATAGGTGCTCAGGGCCCGTGGCTCCCGTTTCTGTGTCTGCAGCACAGGGGGCTGGAAGATGGGCCCTCGGACTGGGTTGTCTGGGTTGCAGTGTCCACCTAGGAAGCCACAGGTCAGCTAGATCAGACCCTTGCTCTGTGGACCAGCAGCATCAGGGTCACCTGGGAGCTGGTTAGAAATGCAGGCCCCGTCACGACCCCACGCCCCCGCCAGCCTGAGACCTTTTGAATTAGTTTCAGCATTTTAACAGTATCGCCCAGGAGAGTCATGGGTGCACGAGCGTTTGCGCTGGAGTGCTTTCAGGGGAGGGTCTACATCCCGCTAGTCTTGTATGTCTGTATACCCCTCAGCCGTCCCAGGAGTGTGCTCACAGCCGCTGCGGCACCCCACTCCCCGCCCCTCTTCTGCACCTGGGAAAGCATGTCAGAGTCCCCACCAGGCTGCTGGCCCAGAGCGGGGTGGCAGTGGGCAGAGGCTTGGCTGGTTGCCTCAGGGTCTCTTGATGCTTGATTATGCCCTGATGAATAAGGGCTCGGAGATGTCTGGAGACCACAACCTGGCTGGGCCCTTCTACCTTTTTCCTGACTGTGGCCTGGGCCAAGCCCCCTGCGCCAGGGGAGGAGTGCACCTGAGCCCAGCCCAGAAGCGGCGTCAGGATAGCAGGGAGATGGGCTGAGAGCTGGGATCCTGCTCTGTGGTGCCTCCCAAGAGCTGCCCAGGCCTAGTCTCAAGCCTCCCGACCAACATTCTGGGAGCAACCCTGGGAGGAGAGGTGATCTGTCTCCTGGGAGCCCTCAGGGAAGGCAGCTCTCAGCCTCTGTAGCTGGTGTCCCTGGGCTGGAAGGGACAGCTGTCTTCTAATCCAAACCCTTCACTTGACAGGTCCAGCAAGGGGAAGGGACTTGGCTAAGGTCACACAGCTTTGTCTCTTGAGTGTAAGATAATTGGGATGTAAACAGCATCCCCTATCAGGAGGTAAGTGGCCCAGCCCCCAAATCCTGGAGTCTCTCCGACTTTCTCTCCTATGGAGGTCAATGATGGCTGAAAATTCTCTGTTCCTCCTGCCACTGAAAGATGAAGGTGGCATCAAATCTCCCTCCCCTGAGTCAGGGCTGGGCTTGGCGAGTCGTTTAACCAAAGGAGAAGGTGGAATTATGTTCTGGGACTTGACCCTTGGTCACAAGGCACATTGGTCTCCTGGAACACCTGCTCTTGCTACCCAGCTGCTGTGTTATGAGAAGCCCCGAAAGAGGAACTGAGACCTCGGGCCAATAGCCCAGGCTAAGCTCCCAGCCCCGTCAGCACACACTTGCTGACACTGACTCACCTTGGCAGTGGCTCCAGCACCTCATGCCAGGCTGCCCCAGCCAATGTCACATGCAGCAGACGAGCCTTCCTTGTTGAGCCCTGCCAACTTGCATTCTCATGAGCAAAATAAATGACTGTGGCGGTTTGAAGTCACCAAGAATTGGGGGTGGTTTGTTATGTAGCAATATAAAACTGGAACACCCCTGAATCCAGTCTGTCAGCAAATCTTGTCAGCTCTGCCTTCTAAATATACCCAAATCCAACCTCCATCATCTTTTGCTTGGAAGATTGCAAGAAACCAACCCTGCCTCCGGCCCCTTGCCCCCTACAGTCCGTTGTCCTGCTAAAATCGAAGTCAGATCCCACCCTGCTGCTCAAACCTCTACAGGCTCCCCGTTTCACTCACAGTGAAAGCCAGGGTCCTTTCCACGGCCCATAAAGCCTTGTGGGCTCTGATGCTGCTTTCCTCCCTGCCCTCGCTTCCTCCTCCTCTCTCCTCAACTCTCTCCACTCTGGCCAATGGTCTTCCTGTTAGTTCTTGACCATCCCAACTTCACTCCTACCCCAGGGCCTTTGCAGCTACCGCTTGCTGAGCCTAAAGCACACTGCTTGCAGATACCCTCCTGGCTACTCCCTCATTTCATTTAGGCTGTAGTCACATCTTTTCAGAGGGGCTTCCATGACCACGCTACAGAAAGCAGCATTCCTGTCCCTCCCCAACCCCCTTATCCTGCTGCATCTTTCTCCATGACACTTAGCACTGACATTCTATATGTTTACTTTATTATCTCTCTCCCAATTAGAGATAACATCTCTAACAGACTTCTTGAGAGCAGGGATTTTTGCCTGTTTTCTCGAATCCCCAGCACCCAACTCAGTGCCTGGCCTGCAGTGGGTGCTCAGTACAAGTTGGTGGAGTGGAGGAATGAGTGCGGGCTGGCCTGGGCTGGGGAGCCTTGCAGGGCGGGGATGCTGCCAGAGCTCCTTCAGAGCCCTCCTGCCTTTCTCCTGGGAACTACACTTCCCAGGGCTCCTTGCCAGGGGCTTCTGGCTCCGGTTAGAGGGCGAGGAGGGAGCATCACTGCTCAGAGGCCCTCCAGCCTCCTCAGCACCTGGTGTCTCCCTCTGGGCCTTGCTCAACCCTGCCCCTGGAATGGCTTCCTCCAGTCTCTGCTGCTCATTGAAATTTCACCTGGCTGTCAAGGCTTGGATCTCAATGTCATCCATCTGCCACCTCCTTCCCCAGAAGTCTACTCAGATGGCCATTTGGGAGTTCACCAAGGCTCTGGAGGGCAGAGAGAGCCAGTGCCTGGGTGCCCGGTAGGCAGGCCATCCCCAGGGAGTCTGCCTCTGGGGTCTCCTGGCTGCAGGTGGCCAGATGAGGTCCAGAATGTGCTTCTCTGCCCTCAGCTCCCCCTGCCTCGCCTCTCCTCCACATGGCGCTCTCTTTCTTGATTCCCAGGCTTTTAACATCTGGCGCCCCAGAGGGCTGATACTCTTACCTGGAGACAGTGCCAGGCCCATCACCACTTTAAAAGGCCTCATTTTTAAAAGAGAGCCCCAAGCCCTCCTCCCCAGAAGTTCCGCACCCACGTTTACATCTCTGACATCCTCCCAGCTGCAAAGCAGCGGAAACTGCTTCCAGCTACTTTTATTTAGGCTTCAGAAGGATTGTGGCTGCCGGCAGATGAGGTCTGCAGGGCCCTGGAAGCGAACCTCAGCCCCGAGTCTCTAAAAATAATTTTCTATTTGGCTCCAGAACCTGGTTCTGCTCTTCATCTGCCTGCAGGAGGCCTTGGGAGGGCCTAGATCCTGAAGTTGTACCATGAAAAGCTGACGCAGGAGGTGCTGAAAGGTTGTCCAGCTCCAGTCCTCTCCCCTCCCCCACCTCTGGTGGAGAGCGGGTGTCACCTCTCAGCTGCGTCAAACCTAAGATACCATTCCTTGAAAAAGTAACCATTACGTTAGGTACCAGGAAGGGGAAAAAATGCTACTGATTAAATCAGGATAAGGCATCGATTGTTAGACATATTCCAGTTTCAGGGGTATTAAAATGTGAAAATACATGTGTATCTTAGATGAAACACAGTCCTAGTCTGGGTGGAGTCTGGGTAGAGCCCTTTCCTCTCCAAACCGACACTCTCTGGCTCACATCTTCCCTGGAAAGGAAGGGATAAAAGGTTTGTCTTGGATCCAAAGGCTTTTGGCTCCCACTCTTGCTGGGGTTGTGTGTGTGAGAGGAGACGGTGAAGGGTGTGATAGAACAGAGGACCCAGGGAAGTGGAGAAGGGGGTCCTGTCAGCTGAAAGTGGGAAGCCATCTGCCCCCCACAGAGCCTGCTGAATAATAAAGTCACAAGCCCACGCTGCTGCCTTGTGAGCTCAGAGCAAAACGGGTGGCCTCAGCCCCTGTCCCACTGATCTGAGTCACGGAGGACTAGCGAGTGGGAGAGGACTGTCCTCAGCCCTCCCCGGATTACGCAGCCCCGTGTTCTGTGTTCGGAGAGGCTCTCGGCCCCCAGCAGAGGAGGGCGCTGGAGGGAGCCTCGTCCGCTGCTTTCTGAGAGGGAAACAGAAGCCTGCAACCTGGAGCTGTCAACACCAGTCCAGGGAGATGGGGTGACATGGGAAGGACAGACAAGGGAGTGGGGCCCAGAAAAACTCAAGAGAGGAGCATCTGCCTGCAGCAGGAAGGACTGGAGTGAGACCTGCAGTAGGAAGGAAGTGATGTCTCATCCTTTGCAGACTATGGCGGGTACCACCATGTTGCCCACACCCCCCTTCAAGGCCCGAGTGCCTGTTCTCCCAGCAGTGGTGAGTGTGGGCAGCGGACTGCTCCAAGGTGAGCCCCTCTTCCTCGTGAGTGTTCTTGGCTGAAGGGAGACTCCTCCCTCAAGGTTACCCCATTTTCTGGAGGCAGCCCACATCCAGTGACTGGTAAATGGACAGCATAAAGGATGGTCCCCCTTGCACCGTGTGGGACCACCTGCAGGGCCAGGGGTGGCTGAGGCCTTGGCTGTGACCGCATCACAGCCCAGCTTCTCACTCTGCCCAGTCCTGCCTCCTTCACTCCCCACAGGTGCTGCTCCCAGGAAATCTACACACGAATCTCCATTTCAGAGTCTGTTTCACAGGAGCCTGACCTGTCACAGAGACCCTGAGTAAACAAGAGGGAAGCAGACAGTTCTGCTCTGAGGCCCTGGAGACTCCTCCCTAGCCTGTGGGTCCTCTAGGCTCGGGGGGGAGCTCTAGGGGACTCCCCAGGAGTTTCCTCCAGGTCTACCTCAGCTCCCTGCCCATCCACCGACCCAGAGGAGAGGCAGCAGATACACGGACCATGGCAGGGGCAGGGGATGCAGACAGAGCCCAGGCAGGGGGACTCAGGGACATCTGGCAGGTGATATAACTGCTGGGGGACCCCAAGTGTGGCTACCCCAGGTGATATAACTGCAGGCTCCCCACCTATGTGCACAACAGAGCATACGTGAGCTATGCACAAAGCCGGGGGTTGGCCAGTGTGTAGGTCTGTAGATGATCACGTGTATGGGTACATGTACATAAATGCATGTGTGCACGTATGTGTGTGCACATGGAGGTAGGAGAAAGCTCCTATGTACCTACACCTGGCACGCAAGCATGTGGTTATGAGTGTACATGGCGGAGTCTGTAAGTAGGCGCGAGTGTGTGCAAACAGGCCTGCGTGTTTATCAGTGTGCCTGTGTGTGGGTACAGACAACTCACAGAGGCAACTCACTCTGTGTGTCATCTCCCTCACCAGCTCCAGCCTCTCTCTTGCCTCAGATTCTCTGCCTAAGCTGTCTTGAGAACAGCTTCTTTTCCTTGTGTCTCAGCCTCCTCCCAGAAGCCTTCCTTGGTGAAGCCACCAGAAATTCTAGGCTACCCTGTCTTGTCATGGGGTGTTCTCACCAAAACGATTTACTTATAGGCTTGGCTGTCTGTATTTGCCTGTGTCGCCATCAGACTGAGTGCTTTCTGAGGGCAGGGTTGTGTCTCCCTCATCAGACCGAAGTTCCCAACCTTGAGAACTGCCTCTCTCATCAGGCCAGGATCTTCCCAAAGATGGAGCCTAACTCTGTCTCCCAGACTGAGCTCAACAGGCCCCACTGATAATGCCCCGAGAGAAGACAGAGAGCTGAGGACCACATTCCCCTTCCTGGTGACCTGTGTGGGTGCCCAACAGAATGAGCTGTGGGTTGGGCGTAAGGACATCTGAGTTCCAGTCTTGATTCAGTGTGACTTAGAAAAACGTTTGCTTTTGGGGGTCCAGGTAGCTCATCTGTAATGTGAGGGGTTAGCTGGCCCCAGGGCACCTCACGGCCCTGCCCTTTGCCATCACAGCTCTGGTGACATCCAGCCTCCAGGGTCCCGTGCGGCCCCCTGTCATTTCCCCTGACTCCGGCCCACCTGCCCATCCCCACTTTAAGCTTGTTAGTTGACCGGCTGCCAGCAGCATCCTCTCCCTCAGCCACGTGGAGGGAATGAGGAGGGTCAGCGGGCCACATGTCCTGGGTTATTACATTGAATAAACTGACAAAAGCCATCAGAAGATATATTGTTTAACAGGAGATTAAAAACCAACGAGAGCGGCTGGGGTTCTGATCCTGACCTCTGTTTTTAATTTCTTTTGCCGCTCAAATCACCACATTCTAAAATGATAAAAGTAGCTGTGTTTGCTCAAGGGTTTTTATCATTAATTGATTTGGCTGAAGTTTTCTCATAAGCCCCATCTTTTGGAACATGCTTCTCATTTTAAGCCTCTAGACTCAGTGAGAAGGAGAGGGTCAAGACCCGTGGGGGCAGGGGTGGGCGTCGAGGGTCACCTCGGCAAGCATCTCCCCACAGGTCAGCAGGCCCAGGTCCTGCCCAGAAGCCCCGGCCCCTGGAGCAGGCTTCTCCCCATCCTTCTAACTAAAGGTCCAGAGTCTGCGCAGTCTCCCCCAACACTAGGCGGGTCAGAGCCTGGCGGGTGCCCTGCAGAAGGCTGGCAACCCTAGGCTGCAGGGAGAGGTGTCTGGTCAGGCCTCATCTCCCAAATCCGTGCCATTCAGTGGAGATCAGAGGCCCACTTGGGCCCCCACTTCCCTAAAAGACCTTCCCCTCCTCTGTCCCTCCCCTCCCCATCTCCATCGGGACCCCTTCCTGGGGAGGAGCCACTACTGACCTTGTTTCCCATGCTCCAGGCCAGGCCTCAGCTCTGATGGCAGCTGGTCCGGGCTTCTGGCTGGGTGATTAGAAAACCTTCATGGAAGACAGATGTTTGTATCTAACAGTGAAAGATGAGGAAGATTAAACAATGACAGTAAGCGTCAAATTTCTGATGGTACATAGTAACATATGTGCCTACAGTAGAAAACATGAAAAACGCAGACAAGTCTTCCATGTTAGCGTGAGACCTCGTGGGTGCACATGAGGGGGCACCGACTGGAGCCCGTCCCCGGGGCAGGAGGGGGGGTCACCGTAGTGACCGGAGGGCTGAGGTGTGTTAGACATGTCTGGCGGGCCCGCTTCACCTTCACTGCTTCTTTTCTCTTCAGCATGTGGCTCTCTTGGTCTCAGGCTCCTTGTCTCGGTGAGGCTAGAATGACGGCCTCACATCCTCACAACCTCAGGGTTGAGGGAAGAGAGGAGCGCTCTACTCCAGCTCCAGTTCTGGAAACCACAGGGAAGCGCTCTGATTGGTCTGGCTTGGGTCACATGCCTAAGCCCAGGCCAATCACGGGGCAGAATCAGGTAAGAGGCTAGCAGTTCCCATTGGTCCACATGGCGATAGCGGGTGGGAGGGTGAAGACTGGGGGCTGGGGGTGGGGGGGGTGTTGCCTAAATTGGGGGTGGGGAAATGCAGACAGGGACGCCTCCGCAGATTGTGTCTTATTACTATAAAGAATATACAAATTACTTGTTAAACCACTGTTAACACTGGGGTGTAGTTCATGCTAATGTATTTTCTGTTCAAAATGCCTCAATAGGTGAAGGCATTTAACAGAAGAGCAAAGTGAAATGGACACACGTGGAACGATGATGGATAGCACCGTAAACAGGGAAGCGCACTTGAAAACCACAATGAGATACAATTTCCTACCCGTTGGATTGACAAAAATGAAAATGTCTCTCCGTCAAGGATGTGGGAAACGGGAACTCTTCACTTGAACTTGGTATCACTCTTCAGCAGCGCACTCAGCAGTCCTTGTAAAGATGATGAGCCCCTTGCTACCCAGCTACTGCATCTAAATCCCCAGAGACAGTCTCACGTGTGTGTGTGTGTGTGTGTGTGTGTGTGTGTGTGTGTGTGTGTGTGTGTGCGCGCGCGCGCATGCGCACAAGAAGACCTAAGAGCTGCAGCATTTTATGGGAAAAAATATTGTCGATAATCTCACCGTTTATTAACCAGAGAAAGGATAAATAAAGTGTGGGATACTCAGAAATGGAATTCTCGACAGCAGTTAAAATTAATGTTACGCGTTATCAAGATGGATTAAGTGCACAAGCATACTGTTCTTTGAAAAAAAGCAGGTTGCAGAAAGTCTCGTGCTGTTTATTAATATGTAAAAACATGTACAAATATTATGCATTACTTATGGATACATTCCCAGGAAGTAAATGTTTACAATCATGCATGGGAATGATACCAGCTGAGAGGGACAGAGGTAAGGGGGCTATATAAGGAACTGGGGAGAGGTACACGGAGGATTTCAGCTGCATGTGTGTAATCTTTACCTCTTTTAAAATGATCTAAAGCAAAATAAAAATAAAATGAGGATCATTCTGTTTATATATATAAATACATAAATGTAGGTATATGGGTGTTTTGTGTCTCTCTCTGTTTTTTTAATGTCCTGCTGTTCACTTAATGTATTATAATGAGCATGAAAACATGATTTTTAATGGCTGCATAATATCCCCCCAAAGGGATGTGTTGTAATTTATGAAGCCATGTCCTGTGATTACCTATATAGGTTTTTTACTATTTTTTTCACACGGTAATGAGTGTCCTTATACGAATTATTTCCTTAGGGCAGAAAGCTGGGTCAAAGATTTGAGCTATTTTTAAGGCTCTTGATAATTATTGGGTGGAGCGTTAGCCAGAACTCTTTGGGTTACTAGTGACAGACCAGTTCAAACTGGCTTAAGAAGGGACATGTGTTGGCTTATGTTGCTGAAAAGGCCGGGGAAGGAAGGCTGCCTTCAGGGGTGACCCAGAGTCCTTGGGGACTAGTCCCCCTCTCTCCATCCCTCACTTCTGCTTTCCTCTGACTCATCGCAGGCAGGCAGCCCCTCTTCTCATGGCACAGGATGGCCGCCAGCATCTATAGGCTCACAGTCTAGTTTCCTAGGGCTGCTGTAATAAATGACAACAAACGTGGTGGCTTCAGGCAGCAGAAATGCAATCTTTCATGGTTTTGGAGGCCAGAAGTCTGAAATCAAGGTGTCATCAGGGCTGTGCTCCCTCCGGAGGCTCTAGGGAAGAATCCATTCCTTGTCTGCTTGGCTTCTGTGGACTGATGGCATTTCTTGGCTTGTGGCCGCATCTCTGCTAGGTTTTCACATCGCCTTCTCCTTTCTGTGTTTAATCTCTCCTCTGTGTGTGTCTGATTTCTCTTATAAGGATACTTGTGATGGCACTTAGGGCCCACCTGGATAATCTAAGATAAGCTTTTCCTCTCAAGATCCTTACCTTAATCATACCTTTTGGCATCTTAAGTTAATATTCACCCTTTGGGCATATAATGTAATGCTTACAGGCTCTGTAAACATTCCTAAACATTAGGAAGTAAGTATATCTTTGGAAGGGAGGCATTTTCAGGCTACCATACCATCCCTACTGCCCAGGATACCAGAGGATCCCAGGGGAGGGCTCTGATTGGCCAGCTGGAGTCACATGCCCATTCCTAAGCTGATCACTGTGGCCAGAGCACAGAGGACTTCCAGTTGGCCTGGCCTGGGTTACACACCTAACCTTGCAGCTGGAGAGTGGGGCCAGCCAGCTCCACCTAATCACATGGACAGAGTGGTATCACTGTGGGATGGAGGAAGGGCAGCTCCCCAAAGAATGGGATGCTGGGCAGGCAAAATGCATGTCCTCCAGGGATGGGAGGGGATCTGATGGGGATTCTAGATGGAGATACAGTGTGAGCAAAGGCTCAGAACTGAGAGAATCAAGAGTGATAATAACAACTGCCCACATTTACTGAGTCCTTAAATGTGCCAGACACTATTCTCAGCATTTTGCATGTACTAACTGATTGATGACTTACGATTCCTTATGACACAGATGTACTGTTGTTATTGCCATTTTTACAGATGAGGAAACTGAGGCACAAAGAGATGAAGCAACTTCCCAATTTCTCACAGCTAAGAAACATGGAGGCAGGATTTGAACCCAGGAGGTAGGTGCCCAAGTCTTAACCACCATTCTAGAGGTAGTAAGTGATCCTGTTTGGCAAGAATGTAGGGGCTGTGTGGGAGATAGCCTGAGAACAGGTTTGTTGAGGGTGGGCTGTAGAGAGCCTGAGGTCAGACTGAGGCTCTGGGGCTCTATTTAGAAACCACAGGGCCCCAGGGGTGATAGAGCAGGGGAGTCACGGGACCCAGACAAGGCTTTAAGGGGGATGGGAGAGAGGGGGCTGAGGGGGGATGGGCGATGCGGCTTGAGTGAGGATGGGGGCGGCGCAGAGGAGAAGAGGGTCTGCAAGAGGGCCCAAGGGTGGGAGTGAGGATGGGCCACATCTGGAAGGTAGAGCCGCAGGCCTCAGAGACTGGAGACCTGGGAGCCCCCGTGGCACAGACAGGGCAGTTGGGAGGAGGAAGTAGGAGGAAGCAGTTTGGGGGCAGAGGGAGGAGGGGCTTTCCCATTCGGGACACACTGAGTGGCTCCTCTGGGGGCCCTGGGCCAGGGGCTCGTCACAGATGAGCTGGAGCCCTCTCCGAGGGGAGGAGGGTGGAGAGAGCGCGTCGTCTCTGCCTCACAGCGGGTGGCATTCCTGGGTGGCCCGTCCCTATCCTCCAGCAGCCTGGAGTGTGCCCCCCCTCCTCTGGAGCTGCGGCCCCTTCATCTTCCCAGGGAGCAGTGAGTGGCAGCAGCTGAACTATTTAATAAGTGCCGGAGAGAGAGCAATTCCACCAAGGGCTTCGGCAGAGGATGCCCCTGCCACAAGGCCTCTCCACTCCTGGGTCTGGCATCTCTCGCCCTCCCTGTCCTGCCCAGGGCCAGTGACCTGCAGAGAGCCGGCCACTATCACTGTTGGGGGTAGAGGGTGACCTGAGCCCCAATGCTGGTGTGCCCCATTCCCACAAAGTTTCCCCCTGTGGCAACCTGGGGCCAGAGTGTTTGTATTGCAATTATATTTTGAAGAGAGGGATGCTCTGGGTGGCCTGGTTTTTGAATTGGAGACGCTGAGACCCCCAACAAATACAGGTCAGGGAGAGACAAAGACTTCGGCTTATCAGAAATGACTGTAATGACACAGGAGAGCTGGAGGGAGACCCTGGAATTTGTGAGGTTCTCCCCCCATCCCCCGCCTCCACCTCTGACTTTGCCACTCGATTTTAACTGCCTTCGCTGCTCCAGTTATCAGAGGCCTGATGAGAGTGTGGGTAGAGCCGGGCTCCATCTCCCAGCCCCTAAGATGCCCTCGCGCCTCTTTCCCAGATAGGCATGGGCATGTGCGTGTACACGTACACACACACACACACACACACACACACACACACACACACACACAATCATAGACATGTACCTAGCTCTCCAGTCCCCTGCCCTCCATGGACAGATAAACCCTCTTGTGTTTACACAGCTTCCCCTGGAGCAAGGCCTCAACCAAGGGCAGTCAGCCCCCACTGGCTGTAAAATATGGACCAAGTCAGCCTGTGGGGTCTCTAGGGAATCTGGAATTAGGCTCCGAGATCCGTGCTTGGACGCCATGGTATTCTATCCCTTCTGGTGCTGCAGAGGCTGCAAAGCTAAAGACTGTGTTTCCCAGACTCCTGCGCACTGAGGGGTTCATGAGTAAGGTTCTGCTAAATAGATGCACCTGCATGAGACTTGGAAGGCAGAAGTGAAACGCAGCCAGCTTCCTGGTCCTTTGGCTATTTGCTGATGGCACATGGATTTTCCTTTAGCAGCGTTCCTATGTCCAGTCGCCAGCTCTGTGGGAGCCCAGATCCTGGGATGGCAGCTGCAGCCCTGTGTCCCAGTGGTGGCTCTGGACTCCCCACCTTCCTGATGGGCCAGTTCAGCAGTGTTGTCCTGTCATTCCTGGACGCCCAGCCGGGAGCCAACTCCTACAGTACTTCCCATGGCTTTGTAAGCATCTGATTCCCTATATTAATTCCCTCTCTGCTTAAAATCCCAAGGCTGCTTCTGTTTCCTGCACTGGACCCTGATTGGAACAGACACAAATGCACTTTGTGCTAACAGTTGGGACTTTTAGCATGAAGTTAGCAGGTCAAGAGGGGCCCCAGGACCACGGTAACTATGAAAGGCCAAAAAAAAGTGAATTCGGGAATAGAATCTGCAGAAATGGCCCCCCCTCCACCCTACCCAGTGGGAGGAGGCACAGGGGCGCTTTCTCCCTTCCTGATGCTTCAGTGTTTGGGGCACCTGGCCACATGTGGCCTCGTGTGGCAGGATGACACGTCAAAACGTTCATTTGTATTCTGTGGTAACCCCCGTCCTGACCTTGACTGTCTCCCCTTCAGTAGCTGGCAGGACAGCTGCTGTCTCAGGGAAGAGATGACTCAGCATAAAGAAACAAGCAGTCCTGGCCTGACTTCTGAGTTCGAAATCACAGCCCTCAAAGGGAGACGGAAACGGCTCACGTGGTTAACAGTTCAGGAGATCAGGGCAGGTGGATGACACAGAACATACTTCCTACCCCTGCTTTCTCCCCCAGCACAGTTTTCTGTACTAGGACTTGAGGGAAAGGCAGAGGGAAACCAAGCAGGACTCGGGTCCCTGAGAAAGATGAGTCCTGAGGTCACATGTGGCCTTTCAGCTTGGCTCACTCTGCTACCTGATAGGGTTGCTCAGAGTCCTAATTCCAAATTCCTCCAATCTGATTGGCTTAGCTGATCTTTTCCAGCCAGGCCCCAAGTCAAGGTCAGTGACCAGCCTCTGAGGAAACAGTCTTTGGCTCCGGTGGCCACCTCTGGTCTGAGCAGCCTTGGCCAGGAGCTGAGTCACATAGATGGAGCCATGGGTACCACACCTCAGAGGGTTAGCAGGGGCTGCAGGTGGGGGCCCAGCAGACGCATCTAGTCCCCAGAGCACCCTGCTTCCTTCACAGGTGGCAAATCTCTTAAGGCAGGGTCTGTGCTTTATGGGGCTTTTGTGGTTCCTTCACCTCATTGGTCCGTAGTGGAGTCACTGCCATGTCACCTCCAGGATCTAGGAGTTTGGCCAGATGGAATGTTTATTTGCTTTTGAATTTTTCCATGTTGCAGGAAACAACTGCTTTGTTTAAGAATTCCAGGTATCCCAGCAGCAAATTTCCAGCCCCAGTTTCTGCTAATGGCGAGCAAGTTTGGGGCGTCACCCAAGTGCACTGTGCCTCAGTTTCCCAAAGTGTAAATGCATTTACCAGCATAAAAATGCTATGAAGAAGCCCAAAGCAGACCCTGTAAATGTAAACCCTGTGGGGAATGGTGATCTCAGTCCTCCTCTTCCCTGTCTCTCCCCCAACCCGGCCCCCAGCCCAGGCCTCCCCCAGTCTACCCTTAGACCGGAGGTAGAGAGAGGAGGCACCCCTTGCACCCCCGGGCAGGCACGGTGAGGGGCTGGGTCTGGCCAGGCTGGGGCAGCGAGGTGCTGACAGAGCCTTTCCCCCGTGATGGATGGCCTGCCGGCTGGAGCTGCAGTTCCAATTTGCTCCCCATTTGGACGGACGCTTTACCCACAATTCACCTTGTCAGGGCCACAAATCACTGCGCAATCAGACCAAGGAGGAGGTGGGGTAGACGGGAGGCGGGACACAGTGGCTCCTGGAGCAGTCTGGGGAGGGGCGCCACAGGGTTGGGGTGCTGATGGTGTGAGGTTTGGCTCCATCATGGGCCCTCTTTTCCCTCCAAGCCTGCCTCCTGCAAGCTCAGCCACCCAACAGCTCCAGATGACCTGTTCTGTATTCAGTCCTAACCTTGCACCCCCTTCCCAGTTCCCTGCTAGGTGTTCCCTCGTCCTCCTGAAATAAGTACAATTAACACTGTGTTTATTGTCCTACTGCCCCAAACTGTCCTTTGCCCAGCTCAACCATACTGGCTCCATTATGCTTAGAAATCTCCAGGGCCTTCTGCTGCCTTCCGCCCCCTCCACGGGACAGACCCACTACACCTTCAGGCCACCATGAGACTTAGAGCTATTCATTCATTCATTCACTCATTCATTCATTCTGAAAACACCGATTGAGCATTCACTATGGCACAATGGTGAGCAAAACTGAGCCCACAGTCCATGGATGGCAGACATTAATTGAACAATTAGAGAAGTGTACACAATCTCAAACTGAGACAACAGCTGAGAAGGACACGGAGATGATGGGTCAGCCAGGTCTCAGTCTCTCTCCACTCTCTTCCTTTAAAGCTCTGCTTAGGCTCACCTCCTCCAGGAAGCCTTCCCTGACTGCCCATCCATATACCCCATTAATGGGCACTACATGATGGGTCTCTGGATTCAAGACTTCTCCTGGTGGTGTTTGTCTTTCTGTTTAGCCTCCAAGGGTGAAGACTCCCCCAGTTAGAGGCCTGCCTACTCAAGCAGGGTCTGGATATCAGCAGTGCCTTCTCAGGACTCAGTTCAGATGCTTCCTCCTCCAAGAAGCCTTCCTTGGCACATGTCTTGGGCCTGGAACCCGTCCTTTGGCCCCCGCCACATCCTGGGCTCAGAAGACATTGGAGCTGCCCCGCTCACCTCCACTGGGTACCTCTGGGCCATCCAGCTTTACCCCAGGGCTCCAAAGATCTCTCCTCCAGCTCTGCTCCTGCCCTCCCCCCACCTTGGCCTCCCCCCATCTCTGCCCTCTGCTAATGATGATGTAGAGGCACAGAGAGCAGGCTTTGATCTACAGCAGCTGCCTCCCTCCATGATGGATTTCCCAGCCTCACATATCACTTTCCCTGGACTGGTCACAGTGTTCCTGGATTCATCTTGCTGAAGGAGCTGGTGCTGCTGTGCTTGGAATAAACAGGGAAGGTGACTCTCCCCGTGTCCCCGGCCAGCCAGGTCCTGGAGGCAGCAGACGGTGAGGGAGTCAGGCCCCACTGATGGCAGGGCTGCTGACTGGCAGGCCTGAGTGGTGTCTCAGTGCTGATCCATCTGTTTACCTCTCTGCAGAATGGGGAGAGGCACACGGTACTTCTCCCTCTTGGAGGGACTAACACTTGCAGGGGTGAAGCAGAGAGAGAGAGGTGAGAGTGCTGGCAAGCTTCACCCAAACCCGGGGGTCTGGGAGGCAGAGGGGGCTGTCACCCATCTTGGTGGGGCCAGAATGTCCCCATGATGAAATCGTACAGACAGAGCTGGCCCACTTTCAATAGCTCCAATGTATGAGCATCTTCTTTTAGACAAAAACCGAATGGGGGACAACTGTTCTCCTCGCAGCGGAACTCACTCTAGGATCCTCAGCGATGCGTTTTCCTGTTGAATTTAAACGAGGAGTTTTCTGCCTGGCATTGATTTATGCTCCCAACCTTTCAGGCACTCATGGCTTGTATAAACGGAGGACCGTGCACATCAGAGGCGGGTCTGTGGAGCTGATCTCAGCGGAGATCCGTCCGCCTACCAGATACGAGGGAGCTGTCGCGGGTGCAGAGGAGGCTGAGCTGAGCGCCCCTGTGCCTCCGCCTCTCCATCCCCCCTCAACCACGTGCTCACATATCAGCTTCCTAGGGTGCGCGGTTCTGACACAGAGATCTGGGGCTTTGGACATTGACAACAAGCCAGTGTTTCTAGGTGGGGCAGAGCAAAGCTGCTTCCACCCTCCAGGCCCTCTCCCCTCTCCTCTCTCCTCTTGCTCCTTTCAAGGCCCTCTGTTTTGCTCCGGCCCAGGTTTTCATCTCCCCTCTCCGTCCTCCGCTTCCCACAGGTTTCTCCCAATCCTCCCTCCACTGGACAGTCTGCATTCGCCCCTCAGCCCGGCTCTTCACCCTCTCCACGTGCCCAGTGCTGTTGGCACCAGCGGGCATCCTGCCTTGTGGGACTGATTGGGTTCGCCAATGGGGAGGTACCAGCAGGAGCTCAAAGAGTGTGCGGGCAAGAGGGTGGGGCATCTATAGTTGACAGCATCAGGCCCTGCCAGCTCCTGCGGGTCAGCTCCTCCACACCCACCCTTTCCGGGCTGCTCTCCCCCGTGCCTCTTCAGGTCTACGGGTGGTCATGGCTCCCTGTGCTGCCAGCCCCCAAGTACGCACCACCCTTGTTGGTTTCCAGAGTCCAGTGTTGCACCTATGGCAGATCGTACCCGTTTGAGGGACTGTTTCCTTCCTCTCTGGTCCTCTATCCTTTCTTTGGTCCTTTTCCTGTCCTCATCTTTTCTCTTTTGCCCCTCCAGGGTCTCATTCCTGCTGGGAAGGGGCTGGTGGCCCCGTGGGGTCTGGAGTCTCCAGCGAGTGTGGTGAAGCCCTTCAAACACTTGGAAGATTCTGAAATTCAGTTATAACTGATTCATCCAGCACGCACAGGCCCAGGGGAGTTGCATCAGGTTAGTCAAACCCTTAGGAAGCAGATTCAGAAAACAGACCCCTTCCCTCAATGTATCTAACGTGGGGTCACATACCCAGTGGGATGGACATTTCCAGTTATTTGCCCAGGACGTGCCCTTCCAGGGCATCAAGGGCAGGGAGGAGAAATTTGATTCCTTGCAGCATTTTCCAGAAAACGTTATCTCATGAAATGCTCCTTACAAAAGGGGGCTCCATGATCAAATTAGTTAGAGAAACTCTGCATTCTATAAATTTCCGATATGTTTCTTTCTAGCAAAGGCTCTGAAATGCCCTGAAGTAAAAAGTATTTTGTTCGATACTGTATATGTTTGGCCCAGTGTCCCCCAGGCTGGATCTGGGAACCGAAATGCTTTTATCCCCCCAATGACTCATTCCCTGAGCCCTGGGTTCTACCGAACACACTTTGGGAAACCTTGATCTCAGGCCCAGCATGTGTGGTTCTGTGCTGTAGAGTATTTCTTATTTAGAGCAGGCTTTGAGCCATGCAGATGAGGCTGGAGTCCTGGCTCTGGTTCTTAGTGGCAACCAGGTCTGGGGAAAAGCATTTACCAACTTTCAAGTCTCAGTTTCATCTCTAAAAAAAGGAAGAATCCATTGCTCTGAGGATTCAAGGTGATAATCATATCTAGGTGAAGATACTCTTGGTTGCAAGAACATGATTCACGTTAAACAGAAAGGGGGATTTATTGGAAGGATGCTGAGAGTTTTCCGGGTCCCCCGGGGCGGGGGTGCAGCAGGAGGGCCAGTGTCCACACTCCACCCTTCATCTCTGCTCCTCTCTGTACGTCTGCTTCCTCTGTCTTCCTCTGCAGACCATGTTTGTGGCTTCCAGGGGTGTGGGGCTGGATGTGCTCACCCGCAGCCCCCATGGCAGCCTCAGCTCCTGAGTTCCCGTCATCTCTTCCTTGCTGCGGTCTGGACTGAGAGGACTGCCCCTCAGACAAATTCCGATTCCCCAGAGAGAGAGCCTGACTGGCTCGGCCTCGTAAGTGTCTGCTCCCGTCCAATCATCTGTGGCCAGGGTGCCGGGGTCACCCTGGTGCCACATGCCATGGCCCTTCTGTCTCAGGAGTGGTTCTCAGCACACATGGTACAGGGACACCGGCTGAGCAGATGCCCACAAGGATGTCCTACAACATGTAAAGTGCCTGAAAGCAGGGTAAATACTCAGTTAAGTGTAGCTGATATAATTAAGCAATTCTGTGTCTCTGGCTGAGAAGGAAGTGGAGGTTCACAATAACAAGGATTGCCATCCATCTGGAAGAGCTCCACTCACACCCCTCAAACTTCCATGTGTATAAAGTCACCTGGACACAGAACACAAGAAATGTTACCCCTCTCCGCCAAAAAACCCCCAAAGGATAATTTGGACTATATTCAAATGAAAAACTCTGTTCATCAAAGGATATCATTGAGTAAAAAGGCAAGACACCAAGTTGAAGAAGATATTTACAATACACATCTCCAACAAAGGACTGGAATTCCAAATATATACAGAACTCCTATAAATCTGATTTAAAAACTGGCAAAAGATCTGAACAGGCACTTCATGAAAGAGGATGCCCAAATGGCCAATAAACAGAAGAAAATGTGCTCAACATCATTAGTCATCAGGGAAATGCAAGCTGAAGCATAAAATGATCCCACTACACACCCACCAGAATGGCTCAAATGAAGAGAGACATGTACCAACTGTCGGGGAGGATGTGGATCAACTGAAACTCCCAGACGCTTCCGGTGGAAGTCTAAATCGGTACAGCTACTTTGGAAAATCATTCGCGGTATCTGTTGAACATGCACACAAGCAAACCCCAGGATGCAACGTTCCACTCGTAGATGTGCACCCTTTGGAAATGCATACAAACGTACACAGGGGTACACGTAGTAGAATTTTCATAGCAATCCTCTTTTGCTATCCTAAAGCTAAGAAACAACCCGATGCCCACCAATGCAGACAAATTGTGGCACAATCATAGGTTGGAAAGCTACTTGGCAGTGAGGGGAAATAAACCACCTCTGCATGTAACAATATCAATGAGCCTCAGAAACAATGCTGAGCAGGAAAAGCCAGACCCAAGTGTCTGTAGAATTCCATACACATGAAGTTCAAAAGCAGGCAAGACTGGTCTAAGCTGTTAGAAGTAAGGGTAGTGGCACCCTCTGGGGAGGTTGGTGGGAAGGGGGCAGGAGGGGGTCTCTGAGGGGCTATTGATGTTTTATTTCTTGATCTGGTGTAGATTAAACAGATGTGCAGTTTGTGAGAATGCATTGAATAATTCACTTATGGCTTATACGCTTTTCTGTATTTATGTATCCACTAATAAGATTTATGGAAAAAAACCCTGCAGGGCTTATGTGAAAGTGCAGATTCTTATGCCCCATTTCCAGAGAGTCTGATTCATCGGGTCCTGGGAGGGACCTGGGAGTCTGCATTTTGACCAGCTCCCTGGGTGAGCCTGAGTAGCAGGCTTTAAGCCTGGCCCTGGCCAGCGCTGGGAGGGTTGAGTGGAGCTTGGCTGTTCTTGGTGGCCTGCCCCATCAGCTTGAGGTGCTGGGGGAATGTTTTGGGGTGTGAGCAGGAGATGGGGAGGTGGAAGGGGCAGGAAAAGCCTGTGTACCCGAGGGAGCGGCTGCTCTCCGGAGCACTCACAGTAGAAAAGACAGTGAGTGGACTCCCAGGCATGACCCTTGGAGGGCCACCCTTTCTCAGGGTGGGGCATGGGTACCAGAAGGGCTCCATTCAAGGTCCTGATTACGTGACTCTCTGGGCCTCAGTTTGCCTCGTGCGATGTGGGGAGGCAAACTCTTTACCGCCTCAGAGGTGGGTTCTAGCTTGAGTTCCAGTTCTGGTCCTGCCCTGGAATAACTGTGTGCCCTTGGGACAGTCGCCTGCCCTCTCTGGGCCTTAGGTTGTTCACCTATAATACAAAGGGTGGGACCATGTGTTCACCTTGCCACCTGCAAGCAGCTCTCTCCTATTCTTAAGCTGAGACCCTTCCCTGAATACCTCTTGGAGGGTGCTGCTGTCGACAGCACTGGCCATGGACAGTCTGGCGAGCGTTGGTTTCATATCTATTTCCTCTGTAGCCCCGCCCCTTCAGCTGACCATGAGCTCCTGGAGGGCAGGCCTGGGCTCATTCATCTTTGTTTCCAGCACCCCACACCATATCAGGCACAGTAAATGTTGCATTGAAACCTCTCAGGGCCTCCCTACCCTGACATGCTGGGGTTCTTTCTGGGAGTAGTAGTACAAGGACACACAGGTCCCAAGGGTAAGAGGATCCACCATGCCATCCCACCTCCAGCTAGCCTATGAGGTGACTTGACTCCTGGTCGCCAAGGGGATCCAAAGAGGCACCGCCACCCCTCCTTCCAGGCTGGAGTCCTGGCAGGCAGGCAGGCAGGCACGTGGAGGGTCGGTGGTTCTGGCTGCCTCTGCTGAGTTCACTTAGAGGCTGAGTTATTAACTCTTGGCTTGGGCAGGGCAGCCAGGGCCCTGGGCGCCCCTTGGAACCAACAGGGGCAGGCCTGCGCTAATTGAAGGCTTAATTAATTTTCCCAGTGGAGGCTGCAGCCAGTGCCTTCTCTCTGCCATCTGGCCGTTTGTCTTCTCCTGGTGGGATCACCCTCTGCCTTCCCTGGGGAGAGCTGACTGCTCCTCCATCTGGGCCCTGAGTACTGCGGGCTCCCAGCTGGGGTCTCCACTCCAGAGAGCTCCTTCCTTGCCTCCTCTACCAGGTCCTGTGCCCCAGGGTCCCTCCTCATTCTTTGGCCTTCAGGGTTACCCCAAGCTTTGGGCATTTCCACACAGGCCCTGGGGCCTTGCCAGCCACATCTGAGTGGTCCACCAGGACGTTCCAGAGGTGGGCAGACTGAGCACTTTCTACTGGCCTTCCGGGTCATCCCTGAGGACGCAGGGTATCAATCTTCACACCTCACCACTGTGAACGAGGCATCCTCTCTGGCCTGATTCAAGAGGTAAGTGGGTGGCCCTGAGGGGTTTGCTGGCTACAGAGGCAGGTGGGGGAGAGAAGGGCTGCCCAGAGGTGACTCCCCAGAGATGCGGTGGGGACAGAGGAAGGAACTAAGGCCAGGGAGCTCCTACAACAAGCCAGGCATCGAACCTGGCCTCATCCAGTCCTAACACTCAGCATCTTGGGGCACCTGTAGGTCCCATTGTACAGATGGGGACAGCGGGGTGCAGGGCGTTAGCTCACCTGATCAACATCCTGCTGTTGTCACGTGGGGTCTCCAGGGCTGGCTGCTCCGGAGGTCAGCCTCCTTCAGTTGCACCCCCAAAGAACAGAAGTTTGTCCTCATGAGATTCTGGCTGCACTCTGCATCTCCTCCACTCCTGAGCTCGGGGGCTGGGAAGAGGGAACCAGAGCTGCCTCTGAGTCTCTCGAGGAGCGGCAGGGAGGACGCACCCCCAACCACCCCCAACGGCTCCCAGCTCCCCCAGCCCCTCCCAGAGCCCTAGAGACCCTTCCTGCTGCGGTGCGAGCTGTTGAATGGGATCTTCATGGTGGCCAACATCAGAGGGTCTGGCTCTGACTCGTATAAGTGCTCAGTGGGGAACTCCCACCATTCTGGTGTCAGAGCCTGTCAGCCTCTTAAAGCCACTCTTGGGGGCAGGTGACCCTGGGGCTCCGCTCACAGAGCCATGAAGAGGCACAGGGCCTTTCTTTCTGGCCTTGAGTCTGAGGTCTGGGGTGCATCACGCCTACCCCCGACCCCATGCCCCCTTCTGCACAAGGCTTTAGACCTGCCCCTCTCCTGGCAGGGACAGGTGACCGTGCACAGGCTAACACGGGAATGAGCCTCCCCATCCCTTGTCTAGAAGCTCCTGAATTGTTTCCATCCTCTGGGGGTGTTTTGATATTGTCACTCAGAGTGGCAGCTCTCAGAGTCTACACTCCAGGGCCCAGCACCCTCTCCGCTCCAGCTACCTGGAACGTGACTCCCGCTTCCTCGGCTAGGAATGCTGTTGCTCCACGGATCCATTACTAAATCTGTTCTCAGGGACCTCAAAGGCCGAAGTGGGCCTCCCTAAATCCTCGGAGCCCCGCCTGGCCTGTGGCTTGGGGACAGGGAGGTGGCTGGGGGCAGGGCTGGAGCTGGGTCCTGGATGAGTGAGGCGAGCCCAGCTACAGCAGTGGCTCCAGCGACAGCAGGACCGGGGCTCTGGAAAGCAGACCGTCTGCCGAGGGAGCATTCACCACGCGCCAGGAATGCAGACCTTGGCGTCATTTGGCCCTGTTGCCTCAGGCCTCACATCTGCAATATGACAGCGGGTCCCTGAGCCCCTTCTGGCCCTGACATTCTGAGCCACTGGGATCTGGCCTGAGGAACGGAGGCACAGAATGGGAATGATCTGATGGGGGGAGGGGAGAGGGTGATTGGGTGGAAGGTTGGGGACTCAGAGGGGGAGGGGCTGGTAAGAGGGCAGCACGAGGCCCGCAGCGGGGGCAGGTGGGATCTGGAACAGACTCCACCCTCCTCACCACTGTTTGGGTCTCTTGCCCTTTTGCCGAGGGGGTGAGTGGCTCCCGGCCTGGGGACCCTGGGCTGTGCCCTGAGAAGACACTAGGCGGCGCTGGTCTCTTTGGGAACTTGGCTGAATTTACACCCTGGGAAGGGATAGTTGGGGGAGGGGCACGTTTTTGGGTGGGATCATCTTGGGCTGACCAGCCAGGCTGAGGAGTGGGAGGCCAGCAGCTGGGTCCCTGTACCAGGGCCTGCTGCTTGTAGGAATGACACCGGAGCCTCTCGATAATGTCCTTGGCTCCCTATGACAGCTTGGTTCCTTCTCCCATATCCACGGTGGGCGTGGCCTTCTCTGAGCTCCACCCCTTACCAACTGTTGACCTTGGGCGAGTTATTCAATCTCTCTGAGCCTCAGCGAACACAGTCAGGTTCCTTGCAGATTCTGACCCCAGCAGTGAGGGCCTCCCCCGCTAGCCTTCACTCTCCAGGGGTGGAAGAGACAGTGGCTCAGGGTGACTCCTCCCCACTGCAGAGAAACAGCGGGGTGCAGCCGCCGCCTCCCTGGGGGTGCCCTCCTGAATGGAGATGAGCCCAGGCCTCGGCCCCGCCCCTCTGCCTTGGAGCCGATGATGGCTGGGTGCCTGGGGCCCACTGAGGCCTGCTGACAAGAGCTCTGGCACAGGGGCCCATGGAACCCCCAGGGACTCCTTGCAGCCTCCATCCTCAGCACTCTATCTGCTGGCCCCAGCCTGGTCTTTGAGCATCTGGCTTGAGGCCCTCTCCCTGTGGAATTCTCTCCTCTCCCTCCAAGACAGGGCCTGATGGTCCAGTTGGCTCGTTCTTGCCTGGAAGGTACGGCCGCCAAGCCTTCCACACGGAGCCTCCAAACACTGGAGACCGTATGTGTGGTGGGTACAGACCAGGGACTCTGGGGTCAGACTGGCTGGGGGTCTTAGAACTGGGGGCTTAGGGGCCTCAGCTTCCTCATCTGTAAATGGAAAGAATAAGAGACCCAACCTCCCGGGGTTGCTGTAAGGACTCTAGGTGATAATGCAGGTAAGTGGAGTGCCAGGCACAGTCGAGTGACCGGTACGTTTTAGTTTTCATTTTTTAGCAGACCTCATAGTGGGGAAGAAAAGCACAGAATTTGAAGTCTGACCATTCTGGGTTCAATTCCTAGCTCTGATACTTGCTAACTCAGTTTACCCATCTGTAAAATGGGGTTTAAAGAACGAACCCCCCCCCTCCCTTCTTAGGTTCTTGTGGGATTTAAGGGGTTCATCTCTGCAACTTGGCTCTGGGTTTAGCACATAGTTGACGCTCATTATCAACTTCTCCTACCTTCCTTCCCTCTGCTGCCCTCGAACCCTGAACCAGAATCTGAACACGCATCACCTGATCGTCTTTTGCCACCAGGCCTCGACCCAAGTCGCTGTCTCGTCCCTGTGTCCCTCCACACTTGTCACTCTTGGGCTGCCACAAGTCAGGACTGCCCCGCCCCGGATGGCAGCTGCCGGGAACCCCACCATTAGGCCTAACTGCCCTCATTCCCCACGCCAATCTCCCTCGGCTGTTCTGAAATCAGGCGAGACAACAGGTGGGAAAGCTCTTTGCAGGCTCTCGATGTGTGAGGGGTTAAGGTGCTGCATGCGTTTGACACAAAGAGCCAGGAGGATGTGCCCGCAGTCCCCACAGAGCCCTGTGGAAGCAGAACGCCCTTGGCCCACCACCTCCTCCAGAGCTGGCCTGGAGGCCGCTTCCCGCCAGCACTCTTGCCTATCCATCCTAAATGCCATTTCCCCTCCAACCCTGGCCCCATCTAAATGCCATTTCCCCTGTCTGGGTCTGAGCCACTGCCTACCGTCTGGGGCAGCTGGAAATTTCTCAAATGTCGCTTTGATTTATGGCTCTAGTTAATTCTCCAGGAGGCCCGTGAGATGCCCTGAGCTCTGGAGCTTCAATGGGATAAATCATTTAACAGGTGGTTAAATATTCTTTAAGGTCTGAGGAGCACAGGCAGGGTGTAGACTCGGGGGGGGGGGGCCCAGGCTGGGGGAAACTTGGCAAATTTCTAACCGGAAAAAGGGAAAACTGTGCGGTCATTTCAGAACCCGTGGGAGCAATTTGTCATAAGCCGCGGCTGAAGACAGAACCTGTGGGCCCCTTCCTACCCTTCCTACCCTCCAGGCATTGGAGGGTGTGGGGAGGGGGCAGGAGGCAGAGGCGGCCTGCTGGGCCCTCCACAAGCTGTATGTTCCAGGCGTGTGATCTTCCTGTCGGGAGGTACCCACAGGACCCCAGAAGCTTCCAGTTGGGAGTGAGGACTTGATGCCACCAAACTTGGGGCCAGACACAAAAGCAGCCATATGACGCAGCTGGCCGCTCTGAGAGAACAGGTGGTGGGGAGGCCTGGCTCATACTGGACAGTGTGTGCTCTGCCTGATGGCATTCAAATACGAGATGACACCAGGCCAGCCAAACAAAACAGAGCCAGGTTGGCACCTGGAGACCTCAGAATTATGCAGTCCCTCTACCACACATCTGCAGGGGGCTTTATGGTTTCAAAGCACATTCCCATCCCTTGTGGAGAAAAGGGAACACTCCTACGTTGTTGGTGGGAATGTAAGTTGGTGCAGCCACTATGGAAAACAGTATGAAGTTTCCTCAAAAAACTAGAGGGCACTTCCCTGGTGGTCCAGTGGCTAAGACTCCGTGCTCCCAATGCAGGGGGCCCACGTTCGATCACTGGTCAGGGAACTAGATCCCACATGCCACAACTAAAGGTCCTGCATGCCACAACTAAGAGTTCGCATGCCGCAACTAAAAGATCCCGCATGCCGCAATGAAGATCCCGTGTGCCGCAACTAAGACCCGGTGCGGCCAAATAAATAAATAAATAATAATTTAAAAAATAGAATTACCATATGATCCAGCAATCCCACTCCTGGGCCTATATCCAGACAAAACTATAATTCGAAAAGATACATGCACCTGTATGTTCATAGCAGTACTATTCACAATAGTCTAGACATGGAAACAACTTAAATGTCCATCAACAGATGAATGGATAAAGATGTGGTACCTGTATACAATGGAATACTACTCGGCCATAAAAAAGAACGAAATAATGCCATTTGCAGCAACTTGGATGCAACTAGAGATTATCATACGAAGTGAAGTAAGTCAGAAAGAGAAAGATAAATACCATATATCACCTATATGTGGAATCTAAAATACGACACAAATGAACCTATCTGCAAAACAGAAACAGACTCACAAACATAGAGAACAGACTTGTGGTTGCCAAGGGGGAGGAGGGTGGAAGAGGGAAGTATTGGGATTTTGGGATTAGCAGATGCCAACTATTATGTATAGAATGGATAAACAAGTTCCTACTGTATAGCACAGGGAACTGTATTCAATACCTCGAGATAAACCATAATGGAAAAGAATATTAAAAAAAGTATATATATATAAATATATATATATATAAATATATATATATATATATATATATATGTAAAACTGAATCACTTTGCTGTACAGCATAAATTAGCACAATGTTGTAAATCAACTATACTTCAATAAAAAAAAATTTAAAAAAAAGGCACATTCCCATCCTTGATAACATTTGACCCTCACAACAGGCTCCGAGGTCAGCAGGGCAAGGGATATGAGCCCTGTGTACAAAGAAGTAAACAAGCTCAGAGAGGCTGAAATCCTGCCTGAGGCAGCACAGCTGGCTAGAGGCCAAAGGGAATCCAGGTCAGAGGCTGGGAGGATGCAGCTCACCCAGAGGGAAGGGAGAATCAGGAAGGGGCCCTAGAGATCATGAAGCCCAAAGCATCCTTTTTACAGATAAGAAGACTGAGGTCCTGAGAAGGGCAGAGACTGGCCCAAGGGCAGGACAGTGCTGGAGATGGGGATGAGGTCCCAGGCAGCAGTCCTGAGGGTGGATGCCTGCCCACCCTCTACCCCTGAGTGTCCTCCCCTCGGGACCTCAGTTCCTGGAAATGAAGCTTGCTAGTAGAGTCTAGGGAAGCTGTGTAAACGGAAGTGGCAGTAGACTGGGTGGGAGGGGAGGGAGGAGTGGGAGACCTCCCCAGGACAGCCTCCCCTCCCTCCCTGGCACTCGCCCCCTGCCCCAGGCTGGCTGTATCCTGTGCTCGCATCTCCCTCCTGGTCCCCCACCCCCTCCTGTCCAAGGCAGCCCCAGGGTGCCAGGGCCAGGCTGGAGTGCGGCATTGCTTTGTGCTGTGGAGGAAGGTTCCTCTGGGGCTAGGACTGAGCTGCGTGTGGTGAGGAGCAGGAAAGGCCTGGGCTTCAGACCACCCCCTGGGCTGAGCCTGGACCAAGATGGCCAGAGGGACCGTCCCCAGAGAGGCAGGTCTGCTCCAGGGCATGTGGGCTGGGGGCTGGGGTGGGGTCCCGGCATTCCCAAGAGTGCCTCCTGCCCCAGCAGTCTGGGCAGGTCAGAACACACAGGAACAGGCACAGGGCCCACGCAGGGATGGAGGAGGCTGCCCTCACCTGCACACCCACCTGCTTCCTATTAGGAAGTTGCAAGGAAGAAGGTTGTTTAGGCGGATGAATGGGAGGTTCTGAGGGCTCACGAGGCAGTGGAGGATGCTCAGGTTGTGGGCGCGACACTGGCTTTCGGGACAAGGCTAGTCATCCCTTCCCTCTGCTACGACCAAGCCATGGGGGTCCTGGAACTGCCATGGACAAGTGCTGGGGGTGGATCCCTAGGGCATCTGATACCCACCCCCACCGCTTGCAACTGTGTGTGTGTGTGTGTGTGTGTGTGTGTGTGACAGTTGGGCAAATGTCACACCGCGCCCATGCCCCGTCTCGCCAGCCCACAGTGGCCAGTGCTGTGCGGCTGCCTGCTTGTGGTCTGGTTGCGACTGTACTGAGCCCGAGGTTACTCTCTCTCCCGGGCTAGTGCCTCCTGTGGCAGGCCGAGCTCTTGACCCCGGCCCCACCCCCAGGTTACATGGCACGGAGCGTGTCAGAGCATGCCACCTAGTCCAGAAGCGTTGCCAGGACTAGAGAGGGCAAGGGAGGGACCCAGGGCCCTCCAATGACCCTGGCCAAGTCCCCCTTGGGCTCAGGCCAGCGCTGGGGGTAGGAGTGAGAGGAGCGCGTCCTTCTGGGCAAGAGGCGGCACCTGGAGCATCCCCCCAGGCTGGGTGCCCCCGTGGCTCTCTCTTACAACGATGGAGGATGAATAAGTCACAGGCGGCTCTGGCTTTGTGAAGCATTCCTCTGTCCTTGGCCTCCAGGGTAATGAACTCACACCACGATGGAGGATGAATAAGTCACAGGCGGCTCTGGCTTTGTGAAGCATTCCTCTGTCCTTGGCCTCCAGGGTAATGAACTCACACCAGCACAGCGGAGCTTCATTGTCAGCCTGTGAGTACCCAGTCCCCAGCTCTTCCGTCAACCTGCCTACCTGGACCAGGCTTCCTGGGAGGGAGCGGCTGCTGGGTTGCTGAGTGGAGCCCAGGCTGGGCGGGGTTTGGGTTCCAGCACCTGGCTTCTCAGCCTGGAGACAACTGTTGCTCATGGATATTGACGCAAGCTAGTGGGTTGCAGGTGAGATGCTTAGAAGGACTTCCAGAGGAAGAGGCTGCGATTGAGGAGAGTCTTCAGCCTCTGGGGATGGCGGGAACTTTGGACATCGTTCTCCTTTTGTGGCTGGGGACCTGGGGTCCAGCGTGGGGGAATTGCTGGCTCTAAACCTCACGGCTTGCTCGTGGCAGACAGGGGAGCCTGAGTTTAGTGCCTTTTGCATTAATTAGGCTTCTGGCCTCCCTGCTGCCTTGCCCCAAGCCCAGGATTGTCTCCAGAGGGGCGCTGACAGAGAGTGATCTCAGAGAGGCAGCAGTGAGTGGTGGCGTGAAGCGAGATCTTAATTCCCTGCCCAGGAATTGAACCTGGGTAGCCTGGATAAAAACTAGGAATCCTAGCCACCACACCCCCTGACTCTTGCCCCCAGTGAAAAATGCATTTCTCACGGAGGCAAAACTGTAAAAACAGGTACAAAGTTTATTATTAGAGACATAGCACAACAAGTGGGAGAGCACACAGAGAAACAGTTTGTTAAGATGGAAGCAAGGCAGAGATGCCCACCCAGAGAGAAACGGTGTGGGCGTTCTCCCTAATGAGGAGGAGTGCAGTGAAGGGGCGGTTAAATCATTTATGCAGAGCAGTTCTTCCGGGTCTTTGTGTACCATTGGCCAATTATCTGGTTTCTTTTTCCACACCTGACCTGCCTTAGGACCCTCCCCAACGTGTGTGCACAACTTTTTTTCCAAGATGGATTACAGCCCAGAGGCCTATGGGATGGCCTTAGCATCACATATTATGGGGTAGTGCCCCCTCCTTTTTGACCCCCCAAGGAGCCTTTCTGTGCATGTGCAATATTTCCCTAGCCCCAAGGATGGGAAATGTATGACTCTTGATCTTTTTAACAGGGTTTAGTCCCTCTCTGTCCCTGCCATAAAAATGTCCAATGTCTGGTTATTTACCCTATTTCTGTTGCTGGTTTTAATATTGAGGTGCAGATCTCGAAATACAGACAGGAGTCCGGTCATAGATATGTAGTCCTGGAACCCGTTTGTCTCTTGCTTCAGGAAACGTAAACAGGGTGCTGAATGAATGTCCGGCCTGGAGCCCATCTTCTTCTCACCCTAGGAGGTGTGAACAGGAGGCCAGTTGTAAATGCTCAGCCTGAAGCCCATCTATCTCCTGCCTCAATAGCAGAGACACCCCTCCATGGAGGGTGGGTACTGGGGGACCTAGTTCACCCTGCCCAGGCCGCCCACCCCTAGGGTGCCTGGGAAGGGGGTCTGGCCTAGGGGTGAGGACCCTGGGGCGCAGGGAGGCACAGGCCCCTCCAGGCCTGGTTCCAGCCACTCAGCATTTACCACTCACCTCCCAGCTTCTGCGGCACCATCCCTGTCCTCCGGAGCAGCCAGGCTGGCAGGGCCTGGGTGGGCTGGGCAGCTCAGAGGCCCAGAGTTAGGGCAGAGGGGGCACAGGGGCCCGGGGGAGCCAGGGGTCAGGCCCAGGACGGAAGCTGCAACTGATGCCTTCTCTCAGCCTGGCCGAGGGCCCACGCCAGCCCGGAGTTGTTGGCTGTCTGGGGATCCCCTCCCCGGCCGGAACCAGAGATGGGCAATGGAGTCGGGAGGCAGAGCCTTGAAATGGAGTTCAGTGTAGGCAGTGAACCCCCAGCCTCAGACAGAGTAGCATCCCCGCCAGCCCCCCTAAAGGCACATTGCACCTCGTCCTGTCTGAACTGTGCCCTCTAGAAAAGAACCTCGGGAACAAATGCGCAGCTGACCACAGCTGACCACACAGGCCCCTCCTCTAGGAATCCTTTCCTGGTCCCCATCCTTTCCCTTCCCCACTCCCAGTCCCTGCCTGGGGATTGGCCCTCCTCTGGGCTCCCAACACACCTCTTGCATTAAAATACCTCATGTGTCTGTGTCATCCAAGCAGCCCTCTCCCAGCATCTAGCACGGTGCCTGGCATAGAGCAGCTGCTCCAAAAATCAGCCGCTGAGTCTATGGGTGGCCAGAAAACCACGGTATGGTTCTCATACCGGTTTGCTGTGTGACCTTGGGCAGATCACTTTGCCTCTCTGTTTAGGGTCGGACGGAGCTACTATTTTCTAAACTTTTTTGAAATGCATTTTAATATCAGGACAAAATATATACAATATATGTATCTACAAAACCTAAAACTGAGACAAAATTTCATGAACTGACACAAAATCTTGTGAACCGATGCTTTCTCTTACTATATGTGTTACACTCTGATATTTTGTGTTCTCTTTCCTTTTTTTTCCCCCCCCTAAAAAAAAGGCTGGTTGCAAACCATAAACTGACTCTCCCACTCATGGGTGGTAATGTACAGCTGGAAAATACTCCCTGATGGTCCCAGGCTTCTCTGTTGCTTGGTGCTCCCCCAAAGCCTTCCTAATGCCCCAACAAAGACATGGTTTTACCATCCAAGACCCGGGGGCAGCAGCACGTTTACGCCACTGACGTTCTCTTTCCTCAGCCTTGTCCTGGCCTGAGACATCCCACCTATAGCCTGAGGGCTGCAACTGTGTGCTTCATCCTCAGGAATGAGGCTTGAGGGACCAGGGCGTAGTCCCCAACTGTCTGGGGGAGATTTCAGCCAAGCTGTGCCCGAGTGCCTCAGTTCACAGTAAAGGAACCTCTGCCAGGCTCCCAGAGCAGGGTGGGGAATTAAATCCCACCCTAAACCCCATGCTCCTGCCCTCAGCCTGGTTGGGAGCCTGGTGAAGAGACCTCTGGAAAACTCCACCTCCTGCCCTGCGTCCTAGCCTGGAGATACCTCAGCCGGCCCATGCCCCAGTCTTGCTGGGATGCCAATGGCTGCCCTCTACCAGCCCAGGACCGCTCCAAGAGGGAAAGGGGGGTGCAATTAGAAGTTACACTGGGACAACAGGCATAAACCATCGTGTCTGGACAAACCATTAAGAGTGGTGACCCTGCGGGGCCCGTCCCCCTCCCCACCCCCAGGCTCAGAAGCAGGCATGAGCCTTAGTGCAGACGCCTCTCGTCAATCTCTTACCTCGCCGTGGCTGACCACATGGCAATCTCTCTCCCCTGGCAGGCTCTGCTGGCCACTGTCTCCTCCTCCTGGCTCACCAACCCCCAATGTTGGGTGGGTTTTAAAGGGCCAGCCCCACAGGTGAACAGTGTTTGGTGGAGGGGTGGCCATGTGACTCAGTCCTGGCCAATGAGATATGAGGGGAAGCCTGCGAGGGGCTTCCGGAAAGGTTTCACCTGACAAGGAAAGCCCCCAGGGGTGGAGCTCTGTGCCCCTGAATCTGGCTTTGGCTGTCTGGGTGGGCGGGTGACAGCTCAGAGTTTCAGTAGTCATGGCTGACCCCGAGCAGGACAGAGCAGGACGATGGAAGGAGCCTGGGTCCTGGTTATGCGAATCCTGAGCTGGCTGAGTGACCTTGGACCAGTCACTAGGGCAGGTGTGATAGACGCTGGTGGTGTTGCCCGCCCAACATCCATTACCCCTTCTACCACTAAGAGCCCTCCAGTTTTCCTCTGAGGAACCAGCCCTTTGCGTTTCTCAGTATGCTGGTTTGTGTAGGAGTCCCCCTGGCACACACAAAATGCCTCCTGATCCAGGCCGGGCCCATCAGCATTTTCTTCTTCCTGGTCATTATGATTGGTTCAGGGTGAGCATGTGGCGGTCTGGTGGGACCCATGAGGCTCAGTTATGGGGCTTCTGCTGGGACTTGTGGGGCACAGAAGCTTTTGCCTCCACTGGGGTCTCTAATAAGCTGGGACTTCTAGGATCTGGAGCTAGACACCAGCTCCACTTTGCCACCCTGGGAGGTACATGATGCGGAGAGAAAGTCTGAGGCCTAGGGATGACATTTGGGTGTCCCATAGTCAGTCCTAGTCCTGGATGTCCCAGTGGTGTTAGCCAGTACAAGTCACAATACACTTTGAGGACAAGGGTTTAAGCAGTAGTGTGTTAGTAAATGTTTACCAACATGCATTCTGGAGGAAAGTCCTGATGTGTAGTGTTTGCCGATTCCCACAGTGTAAATACTCCTACTGTGGCTGATTCAAGCTACCAACCGGATGACATTGAGCATGGAGTTGGGAAGAGAGGCACACAATTGGCTCTTGCAAGTCCCTGCAGTCCAGCTTCTGCACAAGGCTGGGTGTAAGCCACACTGGCCAGGTTTTCTGACCAGAAAAACCTGACCTGGTTACCCAGTCTTGCTATTCTGGGAGGGAACTCCTTCTCAGTTATGCTTGGGCTCCCCATAAAGGTCATGCAAGTATCTGGTGTCTCCATTCATTGTAACGTGGGGGCATTTGTGGTTTCTTTGGACCGCGCTCTGCTGCTTGGGGCTCTGGGGGAGACGGAGAGCCCCTCGCAGCCCCTCTACAGCCTGACCAGAGGCTCTGCCTCCCCTCCCCAAGCCCCACCAGATACTAGCTCATCTTTGCGCTCAGGCTCTGACCAAAGGCAAGAAAAGCCCCTTCAAGCAGCTTCTCTGTTCTCTGCCTCCACTACCTGGGACCTGGCTGCTCATATTTTGTTTTGGTTTGTTATGGGGAGGGCGCATAGGGAGGCAAGAATGAGCAGGAGGAATGCAGGACAGTATCTTAAGCAATTGTCCTGCCACCGGGGGCAAAAGCAGCACCTCTCTCCCTGGGTTGTTGTGAGGATTAAATGAGATCATGCCTGCAGAGTACTCGGGCGGGAGCCTCACATGTGTGCTGTGTTCCGTTCCTGCCGGCAACTATCACGTCTGTGTTGCTGTCCTGTCCGCACCCCCTTGCTCCCCGCCCCCCCCACCAAGGAAAAAACCCTATCTGCTCCTCCTGAAGCTTCCCCATCTCACTGAATGGCAGCTCCACCCTTCCGGTCAGACCCCATCCTGGGAGCTGTCCTCGACTCCTCTCTCACAGCCCACACCCAATCCATCAACTGGCCAGCAGCTCCACCTCCAGATGTGAGCTGGGTCTCACCACCTCCACGGCTTCTCCCTCTGGTCTGGCTGCTCCCTGTCTCTCCGGACAGACTGCAACAGCCTGGCCTCACCGCTCCCGCCCTTACGCCACACTCAACACAGCAGCTGGGCCATCTTGTTAACCCCAAGTCGGATCACGCCACTCCTTTGCTCTAAGCCCTGCGGTGCCTCCCATCAGAGTCCGAGTCCTCCTGATGGGCCCCACACGATCTGCTCCACCCTCAGCCCTGTGCTTCCTCTCCTGCCTCTCCCACCTCGTTCACTCTGGTCCAGCCACACCAGCTACACCCCACCTCTGCGTCTTTGAAGGTGCTGCTCTCTCTGTCTGGAACCTTCCCCCCCACAGTTCCCCCCTACTTGGTGCCTTCAAGTCATCTTCTCAGGAGGGCCTCTCTGCATCCCTGGTCACTCCATCTCCATCCCCATCCCCACCTCGCCTGATTTGTTTCCCCCAGAGCTGATCAACGTCTCTTTCCCCTCTATGTTTGACAAATCATCTGCTCCTTGTCTACCTCTCCCGCATTGCTCCAGGAGGGCAGGGCAACCAAGTCACTCACCTCGCTGAGATGACACATTCCTGGCTGTCCCGGCGCGCGACCAGAGCCTGGCACAGAGGAGGTGTTCCGTGCATGCGTGTTTGACTGGCTGAGCGCACGGCTCTCTTGGGATAGATTTATGGCTGTTGCTCCCAAGGGGGTTAACGTTTGGAGCTGGTCCACCATGTGCCGGGTGCTCTTTGTGGTGTGTGGGGGTCCTGAGGAGCGGGGAGGAAAGCACAGCCCCTGCCCTTCAGGAACTGCACCCTGCCTGGTGTGTCTCACACCTGTGAGCCGTGGATGACCTGGCAGGTCATGTGCCGGGGGAGTGGTACCCACACCAGGGCTCACAGAGGATGCAGGATCCTGCGGGAGGTGTGGGCCCCCAGGCCCAGCTGATTGTGCCTTTTACACCTTCCTCAAGTTCAGATCCAGTTCCTCATCCCTGTCCACGTCTTTATTATCTCCCATCTGGAATATTCCAGCATCCTCCCAGCCACCAGGCAGCTCCCCTTAAAGCAGTTATTCTCACAGCTGCCAGAGTCCCTGTTATAAAAGACAAAGCTAAATGTGCTGCTCTGCTGGTTAGAGCGTCTCCATCACCCACATCAGAGCCTCAAACTGGCGGCCCATGGGTCGAACACAACCCGCAGCCATGATTTGTCAGGACCTTCTTGGCACTGGCCTGCCCAGTATTTCTGAGAAATTTAAATGCATTATCTTTTACAATCAGGGGACTTCACACATGAATCTGGAGTTCTGGCTTTACTTGAAAAAACAAAACCGGATGTGGCCCCATTGAGCCCAAATCTCTGCAGGCAACAGTGCAAAGGGGCTGAGTGGGGGAGGCTCCCATGAGAACCCTAGTGCTCTCTAGTTGGCGACCGTCCTCACCACTCCCTATTGCCCCTCAGTACCTCTGGGCTTTCTCTGTTCTCTCACACACGCCCTGCTTCCCTCAGTTAGGTCTCATGTTTGACTTTGGCGTTTGGGTTTGTGATCCTTGGTTCAGAGAATGGTCTCAACTCCAAATACACCAGGTCTTCTGTGATGGGCCCCTCCTCACAGCTCTGCTCCAACACCTGCTCCTCCTGGGTTTCTCCTTGGCTCCAATAATAAGCAGCTGCTCATAGTTTCCTACAATCACAATGACCTTATACTTCTCTGGGCCTTTGCCATCTCCCTTTCTTAGTTCCTACTCATTTTTCCCCCTACTCACCTTTTAAAGCTCAGCCATAGTGGTTGCCTGGTGTGTAAGACTTACATTAGAGCAAGAAAAGCCTTTAGAACAGGGCCTGGCACAAGAGGATGGTAGCTCTTCTTCTGTGCTTGCACTGGGTCAAGCCTTGCACCTGTTTGTTAAGTTCCATCATTAGCATCTCTTCTGAGTTGCATAAGGTCATACATCTAGTGAGTGGCAAAACTGGGATCTGAACCCACTGCAGAGTAGGGACCCTCTCCTGGACTGTGGAGGGGCCCAGCAGGCAGGCTTCTTTCCATAGCTCCCCTGTCCTCCACAGTTTGGTTTCCAAGCCTGATACCACTCAGTAGTTGCCAAGATGGCTTCCAGAAGCTCTAGGGGCTGTGTGCTTCCAAGTTCATTTATGCAGGAAAGAAAGTGAGAAAGAGTAGCCAATGTCCTAAGCTACATTCCAATTGGACTGGACAGATGCAGGTCATGTGACTAGCCCTGATCCAATCACTGTAGAAGACATACAACTGGCTCAGCCCAGGTCATGTGGTCCAGCTCAGGAGTAGCGTGTGCCTCCCCAGAGCCCAGGATCCCCCCAAAGAGATCGGAGGCTCTTGGGAAGAGGGGAAGGGGGAGGGCACAAGTTAAGGGGAAGAACCAGTGTTCCCCATGGATGCCCAAGGGCCACTCCCAAGGGTCTCTCCTCTCTGGGCCTTTCCTTGTGCGGGGTGGGGGGTAGGGGGCGGAGCGTGCTAAAGGGAGGGGCCCAGAATCTGAGGGAAAAGGCCCTTCAGGCAACCTGTGTTGTCTCCACATCCACTAACCCCCCATCCTTCCCTATCAGCTTCTGCCCACCTGCCCAGACGGGAGGCCACCCGCGGTCCCACCTCCCATGGCTTATCTAGCATTCTTGGGCCTGAGCTGGGGGCGGAGGGCAGGTCTGAGTACTTGGAGGTAAGGAAGCTTGAGGGAGAGACACAGGCATCTGAGGAGGCACGTATCTCCCGTGGTTGATCCTTTCCCTTCCTGGAACCTCATCCCCCTGGGGGGCAGGGCGCCTTCATTCATGAAAATGCCTTTCTTAAAACATCAGGGCAGTGACTTGACCCACAGTCTGAGCATCTCACAGACACCTGTTTTCGTCAGAACTAAACCAAGCCTCCCTGCAAGTGCTGGGGAGCAGCTGCTCCCTCTGGAGCCTCCCGCACCCACCCACCCTCAGAGCCACTCAGCTTTTCCAAGAACTTCACTCCTACTCTGGGCTCCTGAGGCCTCTGTCAGCCGGACCTCCTCATACTCCACCCTCGGCCAGGTCTCTGAGGCTTCTGCGCCTTTGCGTAGGGTGCTGCCTTTTGCCAGGACTATCCTGGCACCCGCCCTCCCCTCCTTGGCACTCATGGCTGCCAGGGCCCGTAGGATCCTGCGTTGTCACGGTTGCCCAGCTCTATCTCCCATCAGAGAAGACAACTCGAGGATAGGACTTGGCTCCGATGTCTCAAAATCACCAACCCTTCACATGGAGCATGGGACACAGTGGATGTTTCAGGAAGGTTAGTTGAAAAAATGAACGAACGCACACAATATTGCACAGTGATGGTTCAGTCTATTCAAAAGCCCTCTGGGTGACCCTCAGGAGCAAGGGGATTTGCTGGTTCCGTGGCAGCAACACGGAGCTCCTGCTTTGGCACTTGCTGCCTATGGAAATTACCAATGAGAGCAAATCCACAGGTTCGTGGGCTTTAAGTGAGCACAAAGCCAGGTGATTGGATGGTCCCTTTGACTAACTTTTCCTGTGCGGGCTGTGCAGACAGAGCACAATTCCTGAGTCTCTGCTGGTTTGTAGTGTGTGCGTGTATGTGTGTGTGAGCGTGTGTAGTTTAACCTGATTCTACTTCCCTCCCCACCCCATCCTAGCCCTCAGGAACACATCCTGGAATCAAAATAGAAATTAACAGGGATGATAGGGTTGAAGGTACTCATTTTCACCCACATTCATATGGAAACATTAAAATCTGGACAAAATCCTCGAGCAACAAACAGGCTTCACATTGTTTTTGAAAAATAAATACTACACAGGACCCATACATGCACCCACATAACTTACTTAAACAAGGTTTCATAGAAATTTATTCTTCACTGCTTGCCATACCCGCTGATATATTCTGCTTTGTGTGTGTGTGTATGTGTGTGTGTGTGTGTGGTAATTCTGGTCGCAGCCCATGAAATTAATTTCACTACTCACCAATGGGTCCCCATCTTGCTGTGTGAAATTCCTCATCTTAAGGCACTTTCCTCTGCTCTAGGGTCTGGTAAAAGTGGACATGAGAAGCCAGCTGTCCGTGTGGTTGGTGGAGAGAGGAGGGCGGAGAACACAGCACCACGGCCCTTGGAGGATGAGGTGATGACACAGGACGCGGCTCCTGAGAGGAGACCACCAGCTCTTATAAAGCCGTCAGCAAATGAAGAACCCAGTAGCCATGGGCTGCCTCAAGAGAGGTGGAGACTGCCATTCAGCTGCCAACCTGGAGGTCATAGAAGTGTAGGCAATTTCCCAAGGCTGGGAGGAAGACCTTCCCTCCCTCCCTTTCCTTCAGCCTCCCTGGCTTGCTCACTCGCCGCCTTTCCCCTCTCTCCCTTCTCTTCCCTAACTTCCTTTCTTCCTCCAAGGCCAGCAGGAACTCAGCAGCTTAGTCACCACCCAGGACTTGGCTGAGCTGGCTCCCTGTCTGAACACTACCCCTCCCTGGTTCATGGCCCTGGCTGAGCCCCATCCTTGCTCAAGGCCCTGGGTGTGCTCCTCGCCCTCCTCATCATTTCTGAGAGTCCCTGGGGTGCCTGATGGCTGGGGGCTGGGCCAGAGGCCAGAGGGCGAAGAGCCTCAGAGGCCTGTCCATTGGTGGCTGGGTACATAATAAACGGGGGGGGGGGAGCAGTAGAAGGAGATCTGCAGATGCTGGTGTTTCTTTTAATGCTTTCTAGACATGCCGTCCATCCCAAGCATATAATTTTCATTATATGATATCAACATTTAGCTTCAGTGATGGAAATGTCAACTTTAATTATTTTCAAGGAGTCTTGATGGCTCTGGGAATAAATCAATATAAATAATGTTTTCATAAACTCTGAATCATGCTCCTAATAGCTTTATATGTATAATTTTAATATTCAAAACAATTTTTCTTTGCGTCTTAGCAATTAATTGTTGCTAAGGGCTCATTTATCTGTTCCCCATTGCTGTCAGCTCAGTGCCCAGGGGCTGGGGGGTGACATATTGGCACAAGGGCCACGTCCCCAATCCTGAGCCACTTCCTAACACTACTGTCCAAATGGTCAGGCTTAGTTTAATGTCTTTTCCCCAGAAAACCATCCCCTTTCCTCTCAGCCCATTTAGTTTACTCACCCTTCTGGCCCACCGTCTCCAAGAAGCCTATTCTGGCCACCACGCCTGGCAAGGATGGGTCCCTCTTCTGCACACACACGGCATTCACGGCTCCCTACGACTCCCCGGGCTGACAGCAGAGCAGGTGGGGAGCTCGGAACTTGTCCAAGGTGTGCCACACCAGCTGTGTGACTCTGGACAGCTGACAGGTAGCAGTGCCAAGGGGTCATCTATCAGGCAGGGTTCTTATTTGCAGGTCACAGAGAATGACGCTGGTGGATGTGAGCAGAAATGGAATTTATTAAAAGGACACCGGGAAGCTCAGATTCTGCAAGGCAGTCGACTAGGAACTGTGTCTGAAATTCAGCCGCAGAGCTGGTCCGGAGGCCGCGACTGTCACCCCTGAGGTCCCAGCCCCTGCGGCTTACACAGTAGACAGACAGGCCTGGATGCTGGGGGCTGCTGGATGCTCTTGGAAGAAGAGCTGGCCTTGGAAACCAGAATGGTCAGGCCGCCACTGTCACTGGAACGGAAGCTTCTCCCACCCCCAGCCTCCCACTCGAGGCCTGGGATGCTGTGCACCACTGGTGGGCCTGGGGCTCATGCCACAACCAAGCTGCAAAGGAGTGTGAAAAGTGAGTATCTGGTAGTTTGCATTTCTGTAAAAGGAGGCAAACTTTCTGCTTAGTAGGGGGAGAGGGGCCCCCAGGCATCAGAAAAGGGTTCAGAGGCTGGGCAGCTAAGAAGTAGGGCAAACTACCCCACTGGGGCCACAGACCTCCCTCTGCCCGATGGCTGAAGCCCCTTCATAGCTGTTTTGTTTGATGTTGATATTTTCTCAGTAAAGAACTACACAAATGCAGCTCCAAGGGCCTCCCCTTCCAGTCTGATTCCTGCCCCAAACTTTCAGTTATGATTTACCTTCCCACAGTGACTATTCTCCAGGGGGAAATGCGCTGATGGGTCAAATGAGGAGCGCCTACAGGAGGGAGGCCCCCGAACAGGAATTCCTCGCCCCATGAAAAGGGGCAGTGGGATGGCACTGCGGCTTCAACAGAGGGGAGGGTGTTGCGAGAGACAGAGAACCGAGGCAGGGCCGTAGCCAGCGTGGGTCAGCAGGCTTTCGGAGGCTCAGACTGATCAGTAGGGCTATAAGTGTGTTTCTTTTTTCTGGAGCTGGCCTGAGAAAGAAGCCACCTGGGAGTAGGAGTAGGAGGAAACTGGGAAGGGCTGCCTAGGTGGGTGGTGCTCAGCTGAGGTCTTGAGGACCAGACCCCGGGCTCTTATCTAAGCCTTTCCCATGGGCTGAGCAGAGGAAAGCTGTGGGACAGCCAGGGGGGCCCTGCCAGGGACAGAACTCACCCCATCAGGCCTGGCTTGGAGGGCCTCTGGGGCAAGTGTATGAAGAAGAGCCTGGGGGGTGCAGGCCCCCAGGAGAGGGGCCCGGCTCCCTGGAGCTCCTGGGCGAGGGCCGTCTCTCTCTAGGGTGGCCCCTGCAGGACCTGGGGCAGCTCAAAATGGGATTCTGGCAGGCTGTCTGAGCCTTCCGGGGGTGTTAGTGCTGGCTGGAGAGATGTCCCTTGGGGACTGCAGGGGGGATGGGGTGGAGACGAGGTGCTGGTTGGGCCAGTGGAAATTCTGTGCTGCTGTCTGCCACCCCAGACCCCCCCTTCCTCTGCAGAGGGACTCTGAAACTGTCTGCAGGGGTGAGGTGGGAGGGGAGAGGGTCTCAATCCTGGAGCAAGGGCCCCCCATCTGTCGACCCCTCACTCGCTTGCTTGGAGGCACCTTCCCAGAATGCTGCCCCATCCCTCCTCCCCCACCAGCATCCTCACCTCTTAACCACTGGTTTCATTTCAAAGCCAGCAAAAGGGCTCCTCTCCTCCACCCCTTCAGCCAAGAGATGCCAAGGTTCTGGACCCGAGAGGGGTACGTGGTCCCTGGGGTCCTCCTGTGAATGTCCTGGGTACTTTGGCCCAGGATCTGTGCAGATTCAGCTCTACCCCAGAGCTGGGCAGACCTCTGAGATGGATGCCGCACTGGCAAACCCTACCCAGCCAAGAGCTGAGCATGGGCTTTGGGGCCCCCAGATGGCTCTCCTCAGCTGTCCTTCTGCACCACCATCTGGATTTGGGCTTAGAACTGAGCTTCCCTTCCACCTCTGCTCTCTGGCCTCCACTTCCCACCTCCCACCCCACCCCAAGCCCTAATTCCACCTTTTTTCTCCTAAGACATCCCAACTGGTCAGAAAAAGTATATCCGAAGGGAGCTCTGGCCCTTAGCCATATAAACAGGGGTTCTTTCTCAGAAATACAGCAGCCATTTGCCTGTTTCTGGACACCCTTCTGTTCTGTCCTGATACACCATCTTCCCAAAGTGACTTTTCCTCTCTGCCACCTCCGTACTGCAGCCACCTTCTCCACCTGCTTGGTGCTCACTGGCCGGGCCCTGCACTTCTGCTCTCTGTGGGGTCCCAGGGCAGGGAGTTCTCCCATCACCTCGGTGACCTTGGGCAAGTCCCTCCTGCCCGGAGGGCCTGATTCTCATCTGTAAAATGAGGGGTTGCGGTCTCCACCATCTCCGAGATTCCTTGCAGCTAAGAGTCTGTTTCTGTGATTATGTTGTGGTTTCCTTTGTTGATAAAATGCAGAGAGTAATAAATCCACGGAGACAGGAGATGTTGAGTATGAAGGCTGCTACCTCTGTCTTTTCTGGGATCAACACTGTCATCTACCTTCAAAGAAGGGAGGCGCCAGACCAACGCATGTATCAGCCCAGCCCGGAACCCGGGGCTCCCGATCCCCCTCCCCCACATCCCTCCTGCTGCCCACATCCCTCTAGGGAAGAAAGGAAGGAGATGCTCTGTGTCCAGGTGCCCTGTCAGCAAAGGTTCAGGCTGATAACGCGGAGATTAGTGTCTGTTCAGTTCAGTCATGACGACCGGGCACGGCCCTGCCTTCTAGGGAGCAGACTCGGGTCTGCACAGGGTCCTTTTCTCATGTGACAGGAGCAGGGGTCTCCCAGGAGCTCCCTGTGAAGAAGAATTAACTACTGGCGAAAGGGCCAGGGCAGTCGCAGATGTGGGATAGTGAGCCCACCACGGAGCCCTGTGGAGAGGCAGGTAGGGGGTGGGAGGTGAGGAGCCCAGAAGCAGGGCAGCCATGTCTCCTCGGCCCGACAGGGGCTTTCCAGGAGTACTTGTGGGGAGGAAAATTCTTTGATGGGTACAGTGGATGCACGCCAGCAGAAGTGGAGGGGAATACGCCCCCCACTTTTGGGTCTAGAAGCAAAAGGCTGCGGTTCTGGCCTGAATCTGGGCAGAGGGCAGTTCCGAGCTAGGGGACCCATGGGGGAAGGGTGGGAGGCTTCCACACACACAGGTCACCATGCTTTGTACTATGTGACCCCACTGTGACAGGGCCAGGGGCGAGCACGAGGCCAAAGCAGCCCCTCTCTGCTGGGGTGCTGATGTGTTCTGAGGACGGAGGGGGTAGGGACGAGAGTCCAAGGAGGTGATGTGAGCCAGGAGCCTGGCAGGGCTGTGCCTGCCTCCACCCCCCAGCCCTGCTGTATCCACGACAAGCCTGTCTCCTAGAGGCCAGCTACCCGTTGACCCCCAAGAACCCCGTCTCCCAGGTGGCCCCCCATCTTCCAGCAGCCGCTTTCTGCAGGGCTGCTTGTGTCAGATTCCTAGAGCTCGAGCAGCAGAGCTGGGAAGGCCCTTAGGATGAAGGGAGCCGCGGGCACCACCCGAGGACCGAGGGCCTGGCGTGCTGTGCGGCTCCCGAGGTACGGGTCAGGGGTTAACTGAAAGCAGAGATGTGAGCTCGCAGGGCTCCATGCTGACTGTTAATAATGATAATTCCATTCATATGTAAACCTCACACCTTTTGCATCATCTTACCAGGTCTTACATCAACCCAGGGCGGTAATTAATCTCCATTTTACAGCTGAGGAACCAGGCTAGAAGAGGTTAAGGACCTCTGAGAGCAGGAGCTCTAATGGTGGGATGGCAGGCAGTGGGTTGACAGTTGAGAAATAAGGGGACCATCGACGCCCCCACCCATTCACTTTTCTCAAGACCTTCCGCAGGTCTGCGCCCCCTGTGCCCCCTGCACCCCGAGAACAGGAGCATTTCAGAGAGGAGCTGATTGGAGCCCATGGCTGTGCCTCCTCTCCTCTGCGTGTCACGTGTCCTTAAAGGATCGGCCCTCAGACAGATAAGTAAACCCAAAGGGTTCCCGGAAGGCTCCTGGTCTGGGCCATGCAGCACGGAGGCATGTGGTCTGCGGGGAGGAGGCGGCACCGCAGCCCTTATGGACAGACAGACGGAGCCCCCTCCGCCCTTGCCCTTCACAACATTCTTTCATCCTCCCTCCAAACCATCAACTCATCTTCTGCACAGAATGAAGATAAATCACTTCGCTCCGGAAAACCACATTTAGCATCTCCTGCTCTTTGTGGGGCAGGGAAGTTCTCCTCGACGGAGCGCTCGCATTGCAGATGGCTCGCCATATGCCACCTTCCCGCACACTCTCACCTTATAAGCAGATTCTGTCAGGTTCTCGGAGTAAAAGCTTAATTAACAAGTGGTGTGTACAATGATGTACTTAATTATCTCCTGCTTTTATTTCTTTGTTGTTTCTTGTTTTTCAAAAGTTTGGTAACAATTACAGACGACTGTTCCCGAGCGCAATTTCTGCACCTCTTTTTTCTTTTCTTTCCCCCGTTTGGAGCCTGGCAGTGGAGTAAGAGGAGAGCTTCCTCTTTTCTCCTCGAGGCCCCTGCTTAGGGCCCGCAAGCTCAACTTGGCCCACTCCAAACTTGCTGGCCGAAAGCTCGGGGAGGCGGTCTGGGCACCTGTGTTTCTAGAAAGAGTTTCCTGTGGTGCTGACCTGCAGTCGGTGGGCGGTCGTGGTGATCCCTCATCTCATTCTTTCTCCGTCTCACCGGTCAATCCGGCACAGTGGGTGTGGCCGGGCTGGGGTGGTAAGAAGGACAGGGTGCTGGGGGGGTGGGGCAGGAGACACTCCTGCCTCAGGGTAAGGACGTGGGCAGTGTTGGGGAGCTGAGCACAAAAAGCAAGACAACTTCGAACAGAAGCACAAGAAGTAGCAAATTGGAGGGCTACTGGAGGGCAAATTTGGTAGGCTGAAGCCAGACCCATGACTGGGGGCTTAGAAAGAAGTGACTGGATTCCCCTGGAAGCATTTCTGCTTACAATCCCCTGTGACCTGAGGGCCGGGAAGCCCAGGTCTCTAGTGTGGGTGTCTTCTGGATGCATCAGTATGTGTGTGTGTTGGGGGGTGTGTCCTGTTTTAGCGAACCTCCTTCAGAGCTCCAAACTCAGTTATCAACTCGCAGTGACAGAAGAGCCCCCTACGCCCACCCCCCCGCCCCTGCAACCCGAGCTGATGGTGGCAGAGTCTGAGTCACCACGGAGGAGGTCTTTGTGGCTTTTCAGAGGGCCAAGGGCTGGCTCTGGGCTCCTCAGCCAGCAAGGGAGGGGGTTCCTGGGGCCCTCCATCCTCGAGCACCCTCCCCACCACACCCACCAACATTAGCTGAAACTGGGTGCAGTCTGGGGAGGGCTGGGGGTGATGGGTGGGAGGAAAGGAGAAGACGCAAGGGCAGAAGAATTGCAGAATCAGGAGATCAGGGCTTCCCTTAATCCCTCCAAGTTGAGGGAGAAAGCTGACGGACAGTTCCCTGAAATGAAGACAGACAGGCCACGGCCAGCACCACACCGGGAGCCCTTGGTGACTCCTCTTCCCAGGACATCCATTTCCTTGACTGCATCGAGCGGCAGGGGCAGGATGAGTTCTCTGGGCTCTGCAGACACCCCCCCCCCCATCTCCTATCTCTTAGGGAAGAGTCTGCCAGACTCCAGAGGGGTCTGGGGCTGGAGAAAGAAACGCAGAGGCCAGGTTGGGCTCCCTGACCTCGTGGTATACCCGAGCCTGGGACAGTGCCTGGCCTGTGATAAGGGCTCAATAGGCATCTATAAAATCAATGAAAATTTAATAGACCCACCAGTTGCCGCTTTGCCATGCTCATGGTTACCTGTAAAGACAACTGCCCTGCCCCAGAGAGAGAGCCATAGTTTTGTGTGGCATGCCCGGTCCCAGCTGACCTAAGGGCAGCCTATGGAGACAAGTCAACTTGAGATGTGTCTGGCGGGGTGAAGAGAGAACACAGGGCAAAAGGATTCTGCTTCTCAGAAGGTTGATCTGGGAAGTGCTCAGGGCAGGAGGTGAATAGCAACGGGAGTTGAAGGTGAAAAGAATCGTTGGAAGGAAGAGGTCGCCTGGGGAAACGGGGAGCTAGACCATGGAAAGGATGGAGGAGGAGGAAACAGGTGTGTGCGGCCATCCTGAGGTGAGGGGGGGACTTCCGCCTGCCCTCCAATACCCACCCCACTCAGTGTCCCTCACGGCTTTCTGTCCTTCTGTGTAACCCTCCTCCCCTGCTCAACCTTCCGCTGCAACTTCCGTTAGCTTCAGGGAAGGCCTTGAGAAGGAAAGCTCAAAGGGATGGAGGCAGGAGGTAGGTGCACCTTCTCAAAACCAGGACCCAGATATCAGAACCTGAGCAGTTCCAAAGGCAGAACGATCATTTGGGGACAGGTAAGGGGATCGTTCACCCTAGCTGGGATTCAGGGAGAAGCTCTGAGAATGACTTGTAGGGCTCCAGTAGGAGAATGAACAGATAATCACCAGGTATAGTTTCCCCAGTGCTGGCGTGGGGCTGGGTGAGGGGGCCGTGCGGGGAGGTGGGAACAGGCAGGAGGGGAGTCCAGGGGTGACTAAGAACTTCATTTTCACTGGCACGACGACACGGCTTCTTGAGATTTTTGCTGAACAAGGCAACACTGAAAGAAACACTGGGTCTCTCTCACCTTGGCGGACTCGGAGCCACCGACTTGGCTTTTTACCCATCAGAGAAAAAAACTTCTTCAAACGCATGGTCAGGGAGGCTGAGGAGAAAGGAAACCAGAAACCAAACTTGACCTGGGGCAGAGAACAAGAGGGTGGGCTCTTCTGCTGACTCCACCTCTGCTCCAGGGACCCAGGCAACAGGGCCCTCTCCCAGGTGACTTTCAACCATGGATACAGCCTCTGTCACCAGACCCCATCCCCCCAATCTAGTCCTCCCCAGGAAGGGGCGGCAGCGGAGAGGAAGCTGCCTCGCGGCTAAAGGCCATCGTCTTGGAGTGGACAATCCCCCTCCCCAACATGCACCCCAGCCACGGTTCAGGGCCACCTGGGTCAGGTAGCACTTCTCCCCCTTCTGTCCTGACTCATTCCTCAGAAGACCCTCAAGAGGGCCAGACTCTGCTGCACGGGGCTGCTGGGATTCCTCCACTAGGGCAGGGGACAGCTAGGAAGGGCAGGAGGGAGCCCCGGTGAGGGGGCGGTCAGTGCCAATGCGGGGACTGCTGCAAAAGGCTTGGAGCTCTGGCCTCCCCGCAGAGGCGAAGGCTCGTTCACTTCCGTAGGTGCAGTTGTGGTCAGGCTGGGGTCTCAGACCGTGTTCCCTGTTGCTCTTAAGGACAGTAATTGTCCTCAGCCATGACACCACACTAGGTACTGGGGATGCAGAGCAGGGGAGGAAGCCCATTTCTTGCTCACTCTTGTGGGTGCTTATCATTTCTACCCTCCCACGCCCTGACCAGAAGCTCACTCCTTCAGCCTCCCTGCCCCCCGCCGCCGCCCCCCCCCCCCTCACCCTCACAGGGCCAGTTTGCCCTCTCACATCCAGTCTCTCCCAGGCCCGCCCTCACCTCCTCTGGCGTGGTTTCCCACCCTGAGCTCACTGAGGCCCCGACCTCCCCCCGCACTCCCCCAGCCCGCAGTGCTGGTCCCCAGCCCACCGCAGGGGAGTTTTGTCACTACGGAGACATCAGGGCACTGGGGAAGGAAGAAGAGACTGCAGGGAGGGCCTCACAGTCATCTAAACATCAAATCTGGTCGCCCACGATCTGCTCCTCTCCCACGCTCTGTTCCTCTCCTACGCTGGCTGACCCCTCTGGCCAGGCCAGCTCCATGAAGCATCTTGTGAAGCCTTGCTGGCCTCCCCAGGCAAAACCGATTGTCCCCCCTCTGATCCTCACTTACACTGGTTCACAGCCTGGTCACTGCCATACGCCACACCGTGCTAAACTCCAGGCACATCAGTCTCCCTGGCCAGAGCAGCTGCTCTCTCTCCAGCCTCCTCTTAGGCTCCTGTCCCCACCGGGGGCTTTCTGCTGAGGGTTCCTAGACAGACCCCACCTTTGCTGAGCCAGTCCATGGAGCCGCCCTTCCGATCCTGCTGCGCTGACCCAGCTCAAGCATCACCTCTGTGAACTCTTCCAGGAAGCCACCGGCCTCTCCTTGTCTGCAGAACACTCTGACCCCTAAAAAATGTGTATCACATGCTCTCATTTTAAATTGGTTTCAGGTCTGTCCTCTGCAGAAATCTTAGTCCTATTCACTTCTGTGGTGACAACATTCATGTCTAATAAGGGCTTCCCTTGCCGATGATGAGCGTGACGTGGGGTGGGGTGAGGTGGGGTGCAAGAGGCCCAGATGTGTTGCTGGGCCAGGTCTGGGAAGCAGGGCCTTGGGTGCCACGGTAGGGGGCATGCAGGGGGATAAGAAATGGGATGGCTCGCTTTCCTGCCCCCTTGCTGATCAGATGCACCTCCCTTGGGCTTCTTCTACAGCTTTACACTAGACCCACCAGGAAGTAAGTGTTCAGAGAAATTAACACCCAGATATGGGGCTTGCAGTGGTGCCAAGTAGGGCGGTCTCCTTCCCAGGTGGCTGGACCAGGTTACCCTGAGGACATTCCACGTGGAGAAGGGGTGGGGGGGTGTCGTGTCTGAAGATGTGCCTGATGGACACCAGTGTGTGGAGGGGAGCCCAGCTCTTTCTACGAGGCCTGGGGTGGAGGCCACAAGGAGGCAGACAGTGATCATAAGTATCTGGTGGTGGACCCAGTTCTCCGCCATGGGTGTGTACAGGCATTGGCCTGGGGCTCTTTGGAGAGGAGAGGCAGTCTAGGTGAATTCAAATTTCATTCTGACCCTGCCCACCTGGGGGCTGAGGTGGGGCCTCTGTGGATACTTCCAGGTAGATGATTCTTCATGGAGTTGACTTGAAAGTTGATGGCTGGATCGCCAGTGTTCTTACAGCCTAGACTCTCAGAGCCAAAGAAGAGACTCTAGGGAAGTTCTGGAATCCAACCCTGGAAGAAACCAAGCCTTGCAGGCAATCAGTGACTGCACGCCCACTCAGCGATGGCAGAGTTGGAAGTAGGACCAGGGCCCTGCTTCCTTCCCACACCACTAAGATGAGAACATGCATTTCCTGACATGCGGTCTGCTAACGTCTTGCAGGGCTGGGCGCGTGAATGTGCCTGGCCACCAGAATTCATGTAACACCTCACTCTGTTACACGTAATGACCAAGGAGTGTCTCAGACCATCCCACCCGAGATCAGCTGAGGTCCCCTTGAGTGGAAAGACTGGGGCCATGCAAGCAGCAGTCTAGAGCTGGAAAAAGCCAAAGAAAGGAAATGTTTCAAGGGAGCAAAGACAAATAAAGACCAAGAAGCAGCTCCCTTTTCTTCTCTCTGCCCTCAGCCTGAATGTTGCCTTTGGTTCAATGCCTGTTTGGGATTTGTGCAAAAATTTGCCAGGATGACTCCAAATTCCACTGGATGGAGGGTAGGAGGCAACTCTGGCAGTCGGGAGGAAATGGTTCTGGAGCTGCTTTGTGAACCGTGGAACTGAGACCACGCATCCCGTCTGGACACCTGAAGGACCCACTTTTTGAACCTGTGGCTGCCGGCCTGACTGGGTGCCGCAGAGAGAACCGTGCTCTCAAGGCCATGCTTGGCTAAACACCTCACAGGTCCTTGCGGGGTGGCAACAAGGACTCCTAGCCTACAGTTATTCCTTTGGCATTTTACAGGTTTTAAAGCACATTCCCCGGCGGTGTGGGCAGCAGGCAGATGCCTCTCCAGGTGGATGCCTTTGGAGATGGACCATGGCTGCTGAAGTCTCCTCTTCACCATGGATGATGAGCAAGGAGAAAAAAAGCCTCCCTCTGCAGATGGTGAGATTGACACAGTTCTGGGGTGGGGCAGAAAGACGCCAGGTGGACCTGCGTCTCAGTGCCACCCCGTGTCCCCTTTCCCCTAAGAACAGCCACAGCCCCAGTGTTCAAAGGAAGCTGCCTTGCCCACTTTTGTCCCTCTAAGTAATCACTCCTCTGCTTCCCACCAAAATCTCCAACCCGGTTCCGGTCCCCGCCCCAGGCAGGAGGCTGCTGTCCCCGCTCCCCAACCAGAGCCTGCCCCTCGGGCCCCCAGACCAAGCAGTGAGCATGTTCAGTGGAAATGCTCCTCAGCCCAGCGGGGATCAATACATCAATAGAAATGTCAGGCCGAACATAAACAGAGGGAGGTGGAGGGGGCCAGGGGCAGGGGGCTGAGTGGGCTCTGGGAGGGAAAGAGCCAGACAGTCCTGTCTGGGGAGCAGCTGAGCTCCATCCAGGAAGCACCTCACCTGCATTGTCAACAAAGAGAAAGACTCATGAATTCAGGCCCCACTAATTAGGAACTCGCCATGCCTGAGGTCCAGCACAGAGGCAAGTTTGCCTCTATTCTAGGTCTGGGGAGAAGGGTCTGCAGAGCTTGCTGAGCTGGCTCCCCCGCAGGCAGGCCTTCCCACTTTGGCCTCACAGGCCCGCCGCATGTGATTTCGAGCCATTCCCTTCTTGGGACCATCTTTGTCTTGTGTCCCTTACCAGATTGTAAGTTCCATGAGAACAGAGACTGGGACAGGGAGCCCCAGGAATCCCAGGAACCCCAGGAGCCACCCACCCTGCCCCCTCTGCCCAGCACACCGTGCCACTGTGCCGCAAGCACCCAGCAAACAGCCAGAGCCCCACCTTGGCTGACTGGGAGCAGCCCAGCCAGGCAGCAGTCAAGCAGGGAAGGAATGAGTCAGAACTCCTTGGCTTCGAGCAGGAGGCCAGCAGTTCTCGTGGAGATGAGTGATGGGAACCACCTGTGGCTTGAAGCAGCCATGGTCCATCTCCAAAGGCATCCACCTGGAGAGGCATCTGCCTGCTGCCCACACCGCCGAGGGAGCACCTGGGATGACCCTGGATGGTCCTGTTTGCAGAGCTTCAGGGGATGGAAACGGGAACGGGCAACTTGTCAGGATACCAAATAACCAGTCGGCTGGAAACTCCAGGGAGTTCATTTCTGGACTTGGCCACAGAAGCCCCTGTCCTTCCCCTTGGGGAGTTTGGAAAAATATGCCCAGACCAAGGAGAAACGGTTTGGGGGTTTCTTATAGCACGGCTCCTCTGTGGAGGTGGATGGATTTTGGGGGGATTCTCCCTCATGTATCCTTTGATCATGTTTTTTAAAGGAAACAGGAGGAAGCTAACAGGCCTGGTGAACATTCTAGGGTTTATTAAACATGGCAGGGCTTTTTCAAAGAGGTCACCACACTGCTAATTTTCATTCCTCTGGGAAGTGCTCCAGGTCCCCAAATTCTCTGAATAAAATTACTTTAAAATTTGATTCCGGGCTTCCCTGGTGGCGCAGTGGTTGAGAATCTGCCTGCCAATGCAGGGGACACGGGTTCGAGCCCTGGTCTGGAAGATCCCACATGCCACGGAGCAACTGGGCCCGTGAGCCACAATTACTGAGCCTGCGCGTCTGGAGCCTGTGCTCTGCAATGGGAGAGGCCGCGATAGTGAGAGGTCCACGCACCGCGATGAGGAGTGGCCCCCGCTTGCCGCAACTAGAGAAATCCCTCGCACAGAAACGAAGACCCAACACAGCCATAAATAAATAAATAAATAAATAAAATTTAAAAAACAAACAAACAAAAAAACTTGATTCCTTTATAACTGTTACCTTGCTATGTCAACCCACTCAAGGAACAGAAGTTTTATGAGGGAAGCGGGGTGCAGAGTGAGAGAGAGGAAAGAGAAGCAATTCTTGGAGACCAGCAGGGCAGGGCTGGACACCCAAGAGTTCAGCAGGAGGGGGGACTTGTGTGTCTGCAGAGCAAGGGGAGGCTGCTGCCTGAGCCCCTGGTGGTGGCATCCACACACACCCCTGAAAAATCACTTTGGAAATTCTGTGCTCTGGGTTGACAAAGAATTGTCCCCTTAAGTATCAACTGATTCAAGGGTTCGTTGGGTTAAATAAGGGGAACCAGCTAGGCAGAAGAATCTGGGGTTCTTGGGGTGGATTAGGAAGTTATCACTGGAGAGAGGTTTAGGGCAGCTGCTGCCCCAGCCTGGTACCTAGAAGGTCTTCAGGAACTCGGGGATGCCTCTGGGCAGCTGCCGGGCCAAGCAACCTCAACCAGAGCCAACAGGCCCCTTGCTAAGGAGGCTGGGGTCCTTGCAGACACCCATTCTTTTTTTTTTTAAATGTTTAACATACTATTTCCCCCTGTGTTATTTCATGGACATGGGTATATTATTATTATTATTATTATTTTTTTTTAAATTTATTTATTTATTATTTTTTTGGCTGTGTTGGGTCTTCGTTTCTGTGAGGGCTTTCTCTAGTTGCGGCAAGCGGGGGCCACTCCTCATCGCGGCGCGCGGGCCTCTCACTATCGCGGCCTCTCTTGTTGCGGAGCACAGGCTCCAGACGCGCAGGCTCAGCAGTTGTGGCTCACGGGCCCAGTTGCTCCGCGGCATGTGGGATCCTCCCAGACCAGGGCTCGAACCCGTGTCCCCTGCATTGGCAGGCAGATTCTCAACCACTGCGCCACCAGGGAAGCCCCCAGACACCCATTCTTAAGAATGAGTGGGGTTCAATTTGAGCTTAAGGTAGGTAGGCAGGGTAGAGAGCAGGGCTCGGAGCCGATGGCCTCCTTCCTCCTCTGAGGGATCATGGGGAAAAGGATGAGTAAAAAGAAAGGATGACGGGGGAGTGGCTCTTGGGGGGATACTCTGGATCGGTGACCCTCAGGTTCTCCACATTGGCCTCAGGTGGAGTTGCATTTGCTTTCTCTAAGTTTTAGACTTGCCTTGGTGGGGAGGTACACAAGAAGGTGCAGGTCCCTGATGTGGCAGGGATACAGAGACAGCAACAGGCCTGGGGACGGACCATAACGGCCTCAAGACTGATGGTGGCTGGGTCGGGCCTGCTGGTGACCTCTTCACTCAGCCAATGATAGTTACAGCACCCTACAACTCAAGGGCTTGGAGATTCACAAAAAGTCCCATCACATCCATTACCTCACTGGAGCTTTCCAAGGGTACTTTGAGATGGGCAAGGAGAGGCAACTGGGTCTCCAAGAGGTGACTTCTCCAAAGGGATGTCACATGATGGATTAGTGATGGAGTCAGCGCTAGACTCCACGCTCAGAGTTCTCGTTTCTGGCCCTTCGCCCTCCTGCCCACCCCACCTCTACCCAGCTGCAAAGGGCCGGTCCCATGGGGAGTCTCCAAGTCACCCCAAGGGAGAGTCACTGGAATGAGAGGCAATCCAGCATTCTCTCTGCTTCTGGTCACCTCCCTCCACATTCAGGCACTTTGCAAATCCATCCTGGAAGGATGCGACAGGGGCACTGTTGCTGGTTGCTACAATGGACAAGAGGTGTTCCCACTCATCAGAACACTTAGAACAATTCACAGCTGGCAGTAAGTGGGGAGAGGGCTGCCTGAGCCCCTTGGGGTACCTGGTTAGCCCTTGTGGAAATCCAACAGAGCCTCTAGGAGCAGGGGCTGCCCAGGGGCTCCACCAACTCAGTGACTTGTAGATGATCCAAATCCACGGGGGCGTGGTGGGCAAGGCAGAGAAGCAGCCTGCCCCCTTGCAGCCTGTAGGATCTGCCATCAGGGAGGTTGGCTGGCCTCCCAGTGGGGCTGCCCCAGCCCACTGCGAGGCTCAATGGCAGTTAAAGTGGGTGCCCCCTGGGCCTGGGCTCTGGCCTCTGGGTCTTTCTGGGTGGGGAGAACATTGGAAGTGGAGAAGAGCCCTCACTTAGATCTTGAAATTCAAGTCTTCTGTTCCTGGCAAGGAAAATAGGGTGGATTTGAAAAAAACTTTGATCTTGAAATAGGTAGTCCTGGGTCCAGGCCTTGGATTTGTCACTGACTAGCTGCGTGTCCTTGAGCCAGTCCCTTGATATCTCTGTAAAAGGCCCCTCACAGAGTGTCTGTAAGGATCAAATGAGGTGACGGGTGGGAAAGGGCGTCGCCATCTGTCAGGTGCTGTACCAAGAAGCTGCTTTATTGTCGGGATTTGGGGGCTGGGGGGGAGGGGTTGGATGCTATGGGGGAGGGACAGGGGCTCTCCAAAGTGTGGGGGCTGCTGAGGTGGGCAGGAAATGCTCAACATGGTTAAAGGGCCACCGAGCGGAGAGAAATGAACCGTCACTGGCTGCTCGGCCTCCCCTGATCTTTTTACTGCACATCATAAATTATCATCCTGTTTTATTCTCGTTTTATAGCCTCTTCCAGGCCATTTCTGGCGACTTACTCTCTGCTCTGGGCCAATGGTATTAGAAACAGTTTCCTGGTCTTTATCTTTCTCTGTCGACACCTCAAATTCCTGGTAACTGACCCAGCAACTGGGGGGCTTCTGTGACCACCTGTTAGTTGGCTAGGGAAGCATCGGTGCTGGTTGCTGCAGGTGACACCAAAGTTGGGCAGCCTACTGCCTGCCCTAGAGTAGCTTGGATGAGCCAGAGGAAAGTAATGCTCTGATTCCACGCTGTGTGCTTGGGCTTGTCAAGTCTGCTTCTGGAAGAGAGAGGCTCTCCTCCTGGAACCTGGGCCTCTAACTCAGGCAGCTGTCTGATGAAGACAAACTCTTCAGGGGAGTCAGCTTCCTCTCAGTGTGGATGGTCCAGCCTTTTTGTATTTGGAAGAAAAGCGTTAGGAAGACCTCCACCATACTTTCCATTGTCAGCATCTGGTGGTTCTACCACTGTGAGAAGCTGGGCTGGGAGTGGGGTGAGGTGGAGGAGGGTCCTGACTTTGCATTTGACTTTGTGGAACTAGTCTCGGTTCTACTACTGGTTAGTGGCCCTAGGCAAGTCTCTCCCTCTCACTGGGGGCCAGTTTCCTCATCTGTAAGTCAAGGGGACAAAGCAGATGCCTTCCCGAGTTCCTTCCAGTGCTGCCAAGCTGCAACTCGAGAGAGGTTACTTCTCACACACTGGACACCCAAGCATTTGTTTGCAAAGTAACAGATTCACACAACAAATTAATGTACTGTCAGTGTTACGCACAACACTACTGTCTTTAAGGAAATGCTGGCTTTCAAATGAAGGCAGTGGATTAGGGAAGATTTGAATGATGCTCATGAGCCTTTGGTATAATATTTTTACTGAGTTTTTTGTATCTTGAGCAAAGGAGAGGCAAAACAGCAGCAATGTTGTCTCTCCTGTCATTATTCCAACAGAGGAGAATTTTTGTTCCATATAATTCTTATAGTAAATTGTCAATTACCATTTTCCTGATCCATTTCTCTGGCATGACTTTCTCATGCCATGATTTTGTGGATACGAGGTGGTAAAAGATAAAGCAGCACATGCTGAGTTTGTGATAAATGGAAGGACACGGATGGGGACCAGCATTGCAGAACTCACAGTGGTGGGGTGAGGGGGGGCTCTGGGGGGAAGGAAAGAGGCCTACTTTCTACCATGCCAAATAAAAGAGGGTGGCATGGCACCAGAGAGAGGCAAGGTTGGTGCCACTCATACCGGAAGGTATAGGGAGTGAAGGCGGGAGGGAAAAGTGTAGAGGGTGCAGGACTGGGTGAGGGTGATCCCTCTTTGGGCCTCAGTTTCCTCATCTGTAAAATAAGGGCATTGTACCAAATGGGCTCTGTGCTTCGCCTCATTGTCCAGCTCAGAGCGGAGAGGAGGGAGGAGGGGAGTCAGGCTGGGGGTTGGGGGGTGGGGAGGAGACTGGGGTGCATCAGAACGGGCTCTTCCTGGCTCAGCTGCATCTCAGAGAGAGCCCCCGATGGTGGCAAGTTTGGTAGAATTTGCACTCAACCTTATTGATAAACTGATAAATGTCGAAACTGTGCTGTCTGGACTTTTGTTGATAAAAAGTAACCCCCTCCCCCCACCAAAAAATAACAGGTACAGTTTCCAAGGTGAGTCCTGGGGCTACAGAGAGCCCTCTACTCCGCTCTCCGGCCGGTCGAATGCCAGAGCAGTTCTTTTCAGGGTCACCTTTTCAAAGTCTGTTCAAATAAATCCATATTCCCAGTTCAAGTGTAGGTCACAAAATCACACACCAACGTGTGACCTCTTAGGATACCACCTCCCTGAAAAAATAAAATACACTAAGTGTATAATTGTGTGTGTGTGTGTGTGTGTTTAACGTTAGGGGACGTTAGAAAGAATAAGCTTTTCATTTTCTTCTTTTCTTCTTTGTTTTTACTATGTTTCCTTTGAAAAGCTATGTGCCAGAGGTTGCAATGGTAGAAAGGAGGGGGTAAAAGGGAGACAGCGAGATGTGGTGGAGATATTTTACAATTTATCAAGATATGAGTACAGGTCCCTAGGGCTGTGTTTTAAACCCCTAAAGAATTCCACGTTGAGCTTAAATTAGGAAGTAATGTTCTTAAGGGCCACCCCGAAGCAAGGCTACAGCTGGAAAAGAGCAATCTGAATTATTAACAGAAAGCAGGCTCAGGTGGCTCCAATGCTGGCTGAGTTTGGGGTTTGAGCCACCCCGGGGTGCAGCTTCTAGACAGACAGCGTGCCTGGGGTGCAGTGGGGGCCGTGATAGAGACTGGGGTAATGTTTCAGAAGTCGCTGGCCTTGGCAAATCTTGGCCCCAGTCAGCCCCAACTCAGGAGGTGAGTTTCCTGTTGCCATGCTATGAGCCCAGCTGTAAACTTCTGGTAAAACTCTGGTTCTGGATTTGGACCTCCCCTTCCAGCTACCTGCCTTGATTTAACCCTTCTGGGTCTGGCAAAGAATAATCTATTATAATCAAAGCCATTTTGTGTACCATCTTTCACATGTAGAGCACTTCACCCACTCTCAGAGTGTATACACACATCTTATGAGACAATGTTAATTCTGAATAGGGTTAAACAACTCATAAGCCAGTCAGCTCCATTTCCTGAGAATTCTGGAAGGAAGTTTCAAGGGCTGTGAGATCAATGCCCTTAGCCAACAGAGGGTCTGAGAGAATCCCTTTAAAAGACTGGAAAAAAAGAATAAACTGAGATCTGAAAGAATGAGCTTGCAAATATACCACTGAAGGCAAATTCAATGTTTTAAATAAAATTTGACTTAGTGTGACAGGCACTGAGCTAAAGGGCTACCAGGAATGGAAAATAAGACCAAGCCCCAACTCCCGAGGGGCAAACAGTCTACCTGGGGCATCAGTCAGACTGTCTGCAAATTCACGGGACAAATCAGAGGAGGGAGAGATCAAACTACACTCCATTACGACCCTGCTTCTCCCTTGCTCGCACCCACTCATTCCTTCCCTTGTCACTCTTGGCGCCCAGACCTCTTTGCGAAATCCTCCGTTCCCAGGTTTCTCCATTGTGACTTGCCGCCGGCCGCCAGTGATATCCACAGGGGCAGACCACCCATTTCTGCCTACATTCCTCCAACCCACCTTTCCTTCTTTATACGGCAAGTCCCCAGGGTTCAGTCCTTCCCGTTTTCTTAGAGAGGGATTTGGCTCCACTCAGGACTAGCAGCTAGAAGGGTGGTCTTCCTGCTCCCCACTTCCTTGCTGTATTCAGGGTTTATCTACAGAGAAATAAAGGAGTTGACTAAAATAGGAACATTCAGAAGTGATAAGATACAGGCTCTTCAAAGATTCCATCAGTTCTGGTCCCTAGTTTATAGCTTCTGATTCCCTTCTGGAAGCACCACTGAAGCTCTGCCCTCTACTTTTAACACTAAGGGTGTAACAGCCAAGACACAAAGCTGCCCCTCTACAGAGGCTTTCCTGACCCTGTCCCTCCAGGAAGCCGGCAGAGGGCTTTGGAGGGAATCATGGTGAACTGCAAATGCTCCCTGCATTCTGAAATCCTCCTGCTGGGACCTCACCATCCCAGCTCCCCAAGCCTGGTTATCCAGTACTGATACTTGGTTAGCCCTCCCACAAGGCAGCGGCCCCTTTTCTATCATTACCAAGGTTTCTAAGGACACTCACTTTGGGGAAGTGACATAATGGAGCCAAGAGCCTGTCTTCAGGTGATCTGAACTTGGCTCTTCTGAGGAAAGAATCTGGGAGGCTGTGAATTTCCCCTCTCAAAACCCAGCCTTTCTTCTCATAGCTCCCCTTCTCAGCTTGGTTCAAACACACACACACACACACACACACACACAGCAGACCTGCCTTCACCCCCACTTCTACCAGAGACAATCTATGCTGCTTCCTTCTAGTCTGAGACTTCCTCTTTCCTGGCGCCCTCTGGCTTCAGATATGGATGGACCACATTAACCTAATTGTCACAGGCCCTGGGGAAAATTCTCCACCTTTTTTTTACATCTCTCAGTATCTTCCCCTTTCAGACCATCACAACACACATCTGCATTTTAAAGGTAAGTCCCTCTAATTCTTGCTACTTTAAAGTCCAAGCTCTAATTAAAAATGGATTTCCCCTTCCTTCCTTCCTTCCTTCCTTCTTTCCTTCCTTCCCTCCTTCCTTCCTTCCCTCTTTTGGGTTACGCTCCCTTGCAATTCACCATGACTTTCTAGGCAAGTTTGTCGTAGATGGATTGGGTGGGAGGGCAGGGAGAAGGTTACTGCAAGTGGATGGATTGGGGTCCTCAATGAAAATGTGGATGGTTACAAACTTTCTGTTTTCATGGATTTATGCTAACACAAATGGTATAATTTCAGAGCCACCTTTTGTTTGCCTCAAGGACTAGCCAATTCACTTTACATTTTGTAAAAGGTCTTCAGTTATTTAAAAGCAATGATGGAGGGGGGCGAGGTGGGAAGTATGTCAGAGATTGGTTGCAACCACTTTCAGTTTATTAAATTCCATTTCCTCCAGGTTCCTTCCTATTAGAACGGGTTAGAAGGAAAGGAAATTACTTTTCATCTTCTGTCTTTTCACCTCACTTTCTATCTCCTCAGCTGGAGTTGGGACCTAAGTGAGGCAGAAGGGCAGGGAGGGAGGGAGGGGCTCCAGGGAGTGGAGGCCCGACGGACTATCCAAGGCTCTGTCTGGAACAGAATATGGTGGGAAACGCAGCCCACCCACTCCCTGAGGGAGGAGGCGGCTGGTGGAGAAACTCTTTTGAGGCCCGCATTTTTTTCTTGAGGGAGCTAAGAAGATCCTTTGACTTCAAGGATGATGGGGAGGAACTGGAGGGTTCGGAGAGGAGTGGGGCTGGAAGGTGCCCCAAATTCTGGGCAGGGCTCTCAGTCTAACTGGGTGAGATGCAAATACTAGAGCTCGGGCAGACCCTACACCCACCTCTCTCCTGCTCAAAGGTCTTGGTCTTGGCACTGTCCATTCCTTCTCAAGGCCAAAGACTTGGTTAGATAACGTCTATAGGCCCCCTTCCCAGCCCCCCCCCCCAAAAAGATGTTTCTGACCCTAGGGACAAATCTGGTGGATCAAGATATCTGGATTAGCTGGGACCTTCCACAGCGATCCTCAATCGCTTCTATTCTGCTCAATCTGAGGCTCTTTAGAGAGTGCATGCAACGCGCCGTTCTCCAAATCACAGGGAGTACAGCTCACTCTGACGACAGGACAGGATATTTGAAATCAGGGATGTCTCGGGAAACCCTCTAAGTTGGTCTTCACCCCCGGGCCCAGGAGTCCAGAGAGGCAGAGGTCCCCAGAGTCCCACCCCCGGAGAATCTGGGAATCTCTGAGCCGGTGACCGGTGATGGGGCGGGCCTGGGGAGTGTGGCGCGGGGCGGGGCGAGGCGGGGCGCGGGGCGGGGCGCTGCCGGCTCCACCCCCGGCTGGGGGAGCTCTGGGCGGCGCTGGCCGTTGGAGGCGGGCAGCGGCGGGGCGTTGAGGGAAGCCCCTCCTCACCCCGCCCCGCGCGGAGGCCTCGGTGTAACTGTCATCCCCAACGTCTTCCTCAGTCCTGCCGCGCGGCAGAGCCACCCAGAGCTCCCTGAGGGCGAAAGCGGGTCTTGACCAGCAGAAGGGTCCGAGAATGGGGTGCGGGAGGAAGCGTGGATGGGGGCCGCCTTCCTGGAGGCTGGGGAGACGGGAGAGAGGCCCCCACGCTTCTCGGTTCGCGAACCCCCTTGGTCCCAGAGGGAGAGGACCAGCCACCGGCTGTGCCCTCGGCGGGTCGCGGGCCATCAGTCCTGCTGCTGCCAGGAGCGTCTGTTCTTGGTCACTGCCTGGTCCCAAAGCAGGCGAAGGGCGACGCTGGAACTAAAGGGGCTTGTGGGCTTCTGAGCGGAAGGGAGGCATTGCAGGGGCGTCAAGTTAGATGGAGTATGTTGACGTGGAGGGCGCTCACCACAGAGGTGCAGGATTTGGACCCCAAATGGAAAGCAAGCAACTGTACCCCTCCAACGGGTCATAACACTGTGAGGAGCTCTGGGGGGCCGGGATCTGCAAACTTTATCCAAGTTGCACTTAGCAGTCTGTATAGCCCAGCCTACAACTTGGTTCCCGTGAAATGAGCTTGCTGGGACTGCCTCTGCAGGGGCCACTATGGGCATCCTGAAGAAATGCTGGCATGGAGGGGCTGTGGGGAGAGGCAGAGAGGAGCATGTGTGCAGGGAATGGGCTGGAGCATGCTCTTACAGAGCAGAAGTCAGTGGCATCTCCAGCAGACAGGCCCTCGGGGTGGGAAAGGTGGAAATCTGATGGCCTTCAATCAGCTGACAACATGGGCAAACTCCAAGGTTATTACATGAGGACCGGGTGGGGTGTCATGGTGTAAAAGGCTGGGGAGGGCTTGAAGGGAAGAGGGTGAAGCAGTGCTCCAGGTCACCCAGCACCAGACATCTCATCAGCTTTTTGCTAAGAGTCCTCAGCTATCTTTGGGAGACATGTCCTGACCGTGGAATCCTGTTTGTCAGCAAAATGGAGGAAGAGGGGAAGTTTTGGGGCCTTACCAGGCTCCCTATATTAAGAGCCTCAGAGAAATATCTTTGTTTCACAGATTAATCCAGAGTACAGGAAAATCTTTGAGCCTGACCCTGAGTTCCAAAGCTTCTGGGTATCCAGGCCTTGAATCCAGCAGGCATGAGTGTTCCGCATCTTAGTTTTTCCATCATGAGCCTCTGGAAAGGAGCTCTTTCCATACCAACATTCTCTCTTCTGGCTAGAACCCAGAGGTGATAACTGTCTCATGACAAGACTTTGCCTGTGTGGCGTATGTGGATATGAGCAAGGTCACAGAGGCGACGCTATTCCCTTATATTGGTCTGATTTTCCAACCTGAGGCAGACTCCCTGGTGGCCTCATTTACCTCTGGGCCCCTGCGGCTGAAGCACTGAACTGGCACAGGGTTGGCATTGGCGATGCACATACTTACTGTATTTTGAAGGCCCAAACAATAGGCACGTTTATACGATCCACAGCAGCAGCAGAGTGGGGAGGCACTGGGGAGCTGACTGAAATCACGTGAAGTATCCAAGGAGGAAGCTCAACGTGAGCTTTAACTACTGGAGAATGGAGCCTGAGCAGGCCTCCTTTGCTCACGCTTGTAGATAACTTGGATGTGCCTTCCGGGAATATATAAGAGCCGGTAGGAAGTTCCCTTCCCACTGGGCCGTGAAGGATTTCCGGGTGGACACTGGGTTATCTATGAGCCATGGCAGTAAATCCCCCAAGGTACCTTCCTACTCCCTAAAAAATGCATGGAGATTATATATTCTCGCCTGCCCGATCAGCCTGGGCTAACCTCCTATAGACAGGAGCCAAGGAAGCCCTGGGCCTGCCTGCCCAAAGAGATCAGGGTTGAAAGGGAAATGTCTCTGAGGTGGGTGACAAATGGTCCTGACACTGGGCGGAATCTCAGAGTTGGGAAGGAAGTGAAGGCCCTGTACCCTTGCTGGTGACTTGAGTCTCCAGCTTCAGCGTCCACCCCATTGTGCTCTCTGGAGTTGCCCCATCCCCAGGGGTGACAGGCCATCCTCCCCTGTGTGCTGTGCTGTTCTCTACTTGGCCCTGTTTTCACTGGCCGTGGCAGAACCTTTGGTCCCCAAAGCCCAGGAAACAGAGCCCCCACAAGAACATCCCCAAAAGGTCCCGAGACAGCTTGCTGCTCCAGGAACGTAGGGACTCATGTGTGCCATGAGGGCTTTAAAGGCTACGAAGTGGGAGACTCTCAGATGTGGATCAGGGCTACAGGCCCCGGTGTCATCACATGCCACACATAAAGGTTGTGTTAATATGAGTGCTTTCCAGACCCTCTTCCGAGGCAAACTCCCTCACCTGCTCTGCAGAGTTCACTGTGGAGACATAGGGACTCAGTAGGCTTCCCCCGGCTCAGTGTAGCCCCAGCCCTTGGGGCTCAGGCCCAGGCCCCCACGGGGACAGTGGTTTCCCACTTTGCCCAGATAGAGGCCCCCCAAAAGATGAGCTCACTCACAAGAAGAGCAGATAAGAACCGCAGTATTAGGCCTCCAGAAAACTGAGAACTATCAGAGAATTCTGGACAGTAGTCCCTGTGAGGATCTGTGTTGGGGGCTGGGCGCAGCATCTTATCTCGCAGGGACCCCTGCAAGTGGCTAGTGACAACTATCAAATACTAGACAAGGCGAATGGAGACTGTCATGTCTGGGGTCATAGTCATGGTTCCTTTAGACTTTAGCTAGAGGCAGAGCCCCCAGCCCCAGCCCCTCGCAGCTCTGCCTGGGAAGAAGCGGGGATGCTCGTTTCTCTCCTCAGCTCCAGGATCACAAGTCCCCTTTTGGGGAGGCAAAATAAAGTACGTGATGTCTCCTTACCTGTGCGTGAGGTCAAATGGAAGCTGGGTGTCAGCTACTTGAAACAGATTACTTTTGTTTGTGTGGTCCTTGTACGTCCTCTGGGCCCAAGACATCCATCCATCCCTCCTTGGCCCGACGTCTCCAGTTACTGCAGAGTTTTCCTCCTTCCCTGGATACGTGTCTCTAATATTTACAGTGGGGCCCACAGATGAACGTTAGCCACAAATATAAGACAATGAGGAATTCACCTAAAAACGTGGTCCTGAGACAGTGATACCCCTGGGGGTCCAGGCAGAAGCAAAGCACATCTTCCCTTGGGCCCCTCCTCCCCCAGGCCTCCCAAGTAAATGTGGACTCTCAGGAGGAGTTGCTCTCACCTTAGACTACAGAACCACCCGTGAATTCTGGACCATGGCTCTAGGTGGGATTAGTGTTGGGGAGATGGGAAGATTAGTAATGGGGCAGAGGGGCTCACCCGGCCATGATTTTACTGCCGCCGCTCCCTGCACCTGCCCTTCAGACCGTCTGTCTGCTGCTGCAGAGCCCCTGAGGCCAGAGGGCACCTGCTGGAGGATGAAATGGGGCTCTGGTGGACCTGGGAATCCCTGTGGACTTCCAAAACACCTCTGTTTCTCACCAGCCAGGGGCAATTCCAGATCCAGCGTGGCCCCAAGCTCGGGGCTGGCAAAGGTCAGGGAAGAGGAGGTTGCTGAGGGAGAGCTCACCTTTCCTTCCTTCACCCTGATTGGGCAGAAAAACATGAGGTACAGGCTTGACCACCTCCTGGGCTGTAAATTCTTGTGGAGCACAGGGCCTTTGACAGTTTGGATCATTTATCGCCGCACCCTGACCCCAAAATGCTTTAAGCTACCCCAGTGCTTATCCGGCCCGCCCCCAAGGTTGCTATGGATTTAGGGCTGGAGGGGCAAGTGTTCCCCAGCTTCCCCCAACTGCCCCTGTGAGAAGAGCCCTGTGGGGAGACACACACGGGGTCATTTAGTCCTGCAGCCCTTGTTTGGATTTTCAGGCTACTTTTTTTTTTTTTTAAAGATTGATTGATTGATTGATTGATTGCTATGTTGGGTCTTCGTTTCTGTGCTAGGGCTTTCTGTAGTTGTGGCAAGCGGGGGCCACTCTTCATCTCGGTGCGCGGGCCTCTCACTATTGTGGCCTCTCTTGTTGCGGAGCACAGGCTCCAGACGCGCAGGCTCGGTAGTTGTGGCTCACGGGCCTAGTTGCTCCGTGGCATGTGGGATCTTCCCAGACCAGGGCGCGAACCCGTGTCCCCTGCGTTAGCAGGCATATTCTCAACCACTGCGCCACCAGGGAAGCCCTCAGGCTACTTCTTGATCCCAAATATGTTTTAATGGCCTGGCCTGGGAAAACTTGGCTGGAAGCCTGGCGTGCCAACGCCCACATCTCACTGAGTAACCATTTGGTCCAAGCCAAGGACCGAGGTTCATCTTTTCTGGTTGGAGAGGAAAGGACAGATGACAATTCTTTCTTCAGATCACATTAGGATCCCAATAGGAGGAGACACCTTGGCTGGGATAGGGGAAATAAAAGATCAGGCAGCAGGCTGGAGGCAAGCTGGAAATACTCACGGCACAGGCTAGTAGGAGCACAGACTTCCAGGGCCAGGGAAATCTGCAGTTTGGTTTGTAGTAAATACGTAAGGCTCTTCAAATAAATTGATTAGCCAAGGATCTCCACTCAACACTCTTTAAACTCTAACATCTGTTCCCAATAAATAATTCACATACTAGATATTAATTAGAAGGCTTGGGAGGAGGGGATGGCAGCTTAAAAACTGCACTGAGATGCCTTTCTGCCAAGAAATGTGCGCTAAAACCCGCACCCAGATGTGGAGGAGAAAGTGCTGTGACAGAGCGTCTCCCCCTTTGGTCCCTTAGTCATCCCCCCCGCCCCCAGCCTCCCACCGGCCCCACAGAAACGCCCCTGGAGACAGCTGCTCCAGCACAGCTGGCCACTGCCCACAGCCACAAGAGGGCTGTCCGTGGACTCCTAGAACAATAGGCGGTGGAAGACAGTGCCCTCCCCACCCACTCCATCACACACGCCTGCCCCCGCCAGCAGGCAGACGACTATTTGCCTGGGAAAACACCATGTCCTGAATGCAGCCTGGAGGCTCTGCTCGAGCCCTCCTCACCTGGGCCCTCAGACACACACACCCCTCTGACGATGGGCAGAAGTCAGGGGTCAGCGATGGGAAGATCTTAGACCAACCCTGAGGAGACACTCCCCTCCCAACTTGGTGTTCTGGGGGTTCCAAGTCCCTTGCCTCCTTTTCTCAGCAGTTTCCTTTGGAGTTTTGGCATTTTTAGCAGATCATCATTGTTTTCAATTTTGGAAGGAGCAGGGCTTCTGGGGAGCCCATCAAGGGGCCTTGCATTTACATGCCTGGACAGAGTGGATGGCTGACTTCTCTGGACTGGGCAGCCCAGTTCCTGTTTCCATGGAGTAGGAGGGGTGATGCTCTCGCCAGGCCTGGTCAGTGGGGAGAGAAGCGAGTTCATCATACCTTCTCTGAATAGTTTGCAGCTCGCTGAGACCAGCTGAGAATTGAAAGGATGCCCAGGAAAAGTACTTTACACCCTCTGATATCTACTCTCATCAAATATTGGAAGAGTTTCTTAAAGACTGGAGTAGAAGAGCTGCCAGAACTGGCCTGGGCCCTGCACCCATAAGCAGGTGCTACCCTCGTGGGAGAAGTGTTCCCAAGGTTCTGTGGGTGAACTGGGGTCACTGAGGGCTATCTCCACTAGTGCACTTCAGCCCATTTCGACCCTAAGCCAGCACGCGGCCTGGGCCAGGAGGCAGCAAAACCTGGACGGGGTCCCAAACAGCAGGTGCGAGAACTCTGGTGGGAGCTACGTGGCTGCCCAGGTGAAAGGAGTCCAGAAATCACCCACACACCTTTTTCTCCATGAATTAATTGAGCGTTTAATTCCTGAAAGCTTTGGTCTCCTGTACGGCTTAGCTCCATTTTTGTTTCAGAATCTCTCAGTGCTGTTATTGCAATAAGCATCTGCCTTCTCATCAGAGGTCTTTGAAATGGAATGGGACTGGGCTCTTTATTCCACACTTTCAGAACCAAAATCCAGAAAGGAGGGTTGGTCTCCCAGATAAGTGAGTCCCTCCTGGGGATTCCCCTCTTTCCTACAAGGTCAAAGTTAGAGACCCAGCCCTTGGCGGATGCTTTCGACTCTGAAGGCAAGGTTTGGTGGTTGATAATCAGTGTGGACAGCGCGAGGGTGAACTCAAGTGATGTCACAGTGGGCTGACTAATGTGTGTAGGGCCGCTGTGGAATGGGGGTGGCCTATTTCTTAGAGAACTTTTAAGTCCTCACACCATGGGTCTCAGCTGCAGACAAGGGGGTGGGTGCTGTGTAAAGGAGAAGGGCCACTCTAATATATTTCAAAATTCAGTGGAGGTGTTGGGGAGGAGGGCTAATCTCTTGAGGGATAGAGGCAGGGCATCCCTCTTACACAGACAAGGAGGCAGTCCCTTGGCTGGAGGTCAGTGTGGCCTCTCTGGGCAGATAATGGATGGTTCTTGGGTGAAAGGCTGAGGGGCGGCTGGGGTGGGGCTCCAGACCCTATGCCACCTATTTTGTTGTTTAGGATGGTGCCCGTGGGATCCTCTGAGTGGCCAGTGGTCAGACCACCATTTGGAGAGATTTAAGTTAGATGGATGATGAGGCCGGTGGCCAATGGCCAAGTTAAGTGGCTTTCTTTTCTGTGCAGGGATCAGCATTTCTTAGCCTCTTTTGAGAGGTGCCCAGATTCCAAGAGCAGAAAATACCAGTGAATGAAAAACCAGATACTGTCCACACACCCAGTAAGAAAGCATAGCCTGGCACAGATCCGCAGAGATGGGAAGAGCACATTCTGGGGGCCAGAGGTGGGCTTGGCAGAACAGAAGAGTAGATTGATTGGTCAAAACCCAACCTACACTGCCCACCCTCGCTTTGGTCCAGATTCTAACTTTCTCTCCCCAGTGACTTGTAGGAAGGTTTAGAGCGTCCAGCTGAGGGAATTGGGTTGCGTCTGCAAAGGCAGAGTATAGGGATGGAACCAGGATAGTCATTGAAAGGCAGGGCAAAGGCCTCTGCTTCCTGCTTCTCTCCCATCAGTGCATCCTGAATCCGAGGCCCTGTGGTCTGAGGGGGCAAAGCAGGGGAAACAAGTGTTTTTCTGTTATTTCCTGTGGCTAGAAATGCAGGCAAGGTCAAGAGCGGGAATCTCACAAAACACACATCTTATTTAGCCCACTGCCTGCCTCTCTACCCCCAAGGCTTCCCGAGCCCTCAGGTAAATATCAAACTCTGTCCTCTCTTCTGGAGGTCCCTGGAATGCCTTACTTCCCCTCTGGCCAGGCCTTCTGTTCCAGTGCAGAGAACTCTTCGCTGACCTGCTTCATCTGCTCAAAGCCTGCCCATCATTCAGATCTCAGTTCCAATGTCATTCCCTGGGGAGCATCTTCCTTGGCCCCTTGGACCCGGCAGCCATCAGGGACATTTCCATGAGCCACTCCCTTGTGGCATTTAGCACACTTTGAAATCATACATTTATTTGTGTGATTATTTGATTAATGTCCCTCTCCCCGCCAAGACTGGCCTTGCCTGGTTCTGCTCACCATTTTCCCTAGCCTTACTTGCCACGCCCCAGCACTTAATAGGTACTCAATAAATATTTGTAGAATGTATGAATGGAAGGGGCAACCTGAGTTCTTTTCCTCACACTCACCTGTGCAACCCTCATTCATTGGGCAGTTCACCTGAATGGCTTGGCTGCCCGGCTCCATGAGGTACATGTAAAGAAAGGGGTCTGGAGCTGCAGGGAGGAGGTTAAAGGCCCATCTGAGACCCATTAGCATAAAGATGATACAGGAGGCCATTCAGAAAACAAACGGAGAAACTCAGGAAACAACTTTCAAGAGCTCAGCAGAGGAAGATGGGCCAGTGTGGAGGGGCAGGGGAGGTTTGAGAAGAAGAGGAAACACAACTGCAGAGTTTGAAGGTGGAAGTGGGGGACGGGGCCATTGCCGCAGAAGCCAGGAAGTCCCGCCCAGGCCTGGGCAGAAGCTGCCCTGCGCTGTGGGTGGGCAGGGAAGCTGGGACAGCCTGGTTGGAGGGCAGTTTGAAACATAAAAAGCAGTTCCACTCTGGGGACCCTCTCCAACAGAGATACTTGAGTAACTTTGTGAGGACCTACATGCAGGGATAGTTGTGGCAACGCTGTAATGTTAAAAAAGTCATTAATTGGGGAGGGGCTAAATCCATGGTACACCCGTAGGGTAGGATACAATGCAGCCTCACCAAGAGTGATGGGGATGCGACCGCTGACCAGGAAATCCATTGATCCGTTCACTGAAGCTACAGAACGGTGTGTGCACTAGGATCCCATTTCTGTTTTTACAACAAACTTCTACTGTGTGCATGAAACTATGTGTGTTTGTGCATAGAAAATAGCCTGAAAGGGTACATACATACTCTTTTAACACTTGTTTCCTCCGGAGAATGGGATTCAGGGTGGGCTAAGAGGGGAGTCACACTATTTGACCCTCTCTGTGGTATGATTTGGGTAAATATGTATTCTGTGATAAAAAGGAAAAGGAAAGGTTGTATGGTGTGGAAGGAAGAGGGAATCCTGCACTCTGGGAGCTCAGATCCATTTGCTTCGGGGAACAGAAGCCAATGGCCTGGGTGGAGTTGGGGGGACGGATGGGCAAGCTGTCTACAGACTGCGAGGATCTTTCCAGAAGTTTTCTGGGTGAGTGCCATTTTTGAAAGAGGATGCTAGCTTAAGGAAGAGGCATGGTGGAGGGAAGGTTTATAGCTAATGGGAGGGGTTGGCATGTTGGTGGGCTGAGGGGAGGGAGGTAAGATCAGAAGTAATTTCACAGGACACTGGGGAGAGGGATATTTGGTTGGAGGGCCAGCCTGGGGTGAACCCAAGGGCCCAAGTGGAGGAATTAGCCAAAAAGGGTGAGGAGCATGCTGGGGGCGGGGGGGCGGGGGATTTGGATGGATAACCTGAGGTTGGAGGGCCAGGGAGGGAGTTCAGAGTTGATGAGACCTTGGTTCTTATCAGGGAATTGAGAGTGGCTATGTCACGGAAAGGGAGCCGGCTGGGAGTGGGGACAGTGTCTTGAGGGCAAAGGTCTGGGAATGGGAAAAAAGTGTTCGTGAACGGCCAGCTCGCTGGCGGTGGAGGAGGGCCCAGCTGCCTGGTGAATCACACCTTTGTGATGGGACAACCAGCAGTTCTGCTTTCTCTAGGCAGAGCTCAAGTGCAAGACTAGAGGAAATGACAGTTCACACGGTTCCAAGGCTGAGGATGGCATGAAGGGAGGGGAGTGGAGGATTTTCAATGGGTTGACCATGAGGCAGAGAAACAAGATATGGAACTGGAGACCTGCGAGTTGGGATGAGCAACTGCAGAGATGAGCATTGGAGAGAATTGTGGAGAGCCGGGATGGACCCCTTAGGGGATGTCTGGGTTCGAAGTTTGGCTATGGGGATGGGTGGAGAAGAGTGGGGACCGAGTTCCTCGGGAGTTGTTAAAATTGTTGAGGTAGGGGCAGTATTGGGGCAAAGATAAAACCCATCTGAGGCCAGAGCTTCAATTCATTCATTCAACAAATATTTATTGAGCACCTACTATGTGCCCGGCACCCTTCTAAGCCTTTCAGGATGGTGAACGCAGGAGGCCCTGGGGCTGCTGATAGATGAAGATGGGAAGAAGAGGGTCAGGCGGTGGCAGGGGTCAGGGGGTGGGACTCCAAGAGGAAGAGGAAGCGTCACCAAGGAAGGACTTAGAATGGTCAGGAAGATGGGGCAAGGAGCCGGGGGGCGCTGGCGGGCTTGGGATGGACAGAAGAAGAGCAGCCTCACTCTTTTAGAGGAGTTGGAAGAGGAGCACCGTCAGGGAAAGCAGGCTTCAGATGAGGGGAAGGTGGGTGTTAGTGTGTTTCGTGGCTTCCTCATTGTCCCCTGGCCGCCTTCCCCCACACGTCGGGCCTCACAGAACGGCTTGGGGCTGGTGAAAGGGGAGAGGCAAGACTTTCCTCTAGGCCCGGGACTGTGACACTCTTCCCTGTGACTTCAGCTCCGGATTCTGGCCCCCAGCCATTGTGTGGAAGTGAGAGAAACGGGAGGGACGTCAAAGATACTCCTGGGAGAAGGGGGTGGATGACGCTCATACACAGAGGGAAATGGGGCCACACACGAGAGACGGTAACCCACCAGGTACATCTGGTTCTGCCGTGTCTCAGGGGTTCCCATTAGCCAGCAAAGCTCCCTCTGATGGCTCCTGCCTGTCCTTCAGGCCATCTTGAAGCCACGGGGGGGTGGGGGAGCAGTGGGAGGAAGAGGTCTGGGGGCAGTGGTGGAGCCAGGGGTGCAGAAAGGGCCTGGAGAGAGGTGGGTGGCAATGACCTGGTGACCTGCGTTCCCTCCCGGGAATCTCGGGGAGGACACCTTTCCTTCTACTTGAACACCCTGGCCTTCTCCCATTATGTCACCTTCCAGACTGAGCTCCACTTTCTAGGGTCACCTGCTGTCACTCTGTCCCATTCCCTACACTATTGACCTTGTCATTTGACTTGAGCATCCTGGTCTTCATTCCCCCCTTGGGGAGTGGGCGTGGGGATCCCCAGGTGCTCGAGACCTGCCCGTCTGCACGGCACTAGCAATCAAGTTGTGTTTTTTAGGCTCCAGATGAAACTTCCCGGCAGGATGACCTGGGGCCTTCGACTTCCCCTGCAGGCCAAGAAGGCTCTGCTCTTGGAAGAGGGCCAATCTGAGTCTGGAATGGTCTTTCTGGAAGAGCTGGATGCAGAAGCCATCTGAGGGTAGGAGGGGAGCTGAACTCCTGGCGGACGGATGTCTTTTCTCCTCCTTTTGCCCTCAAAGTCCTTGGAATGCCAGCGAGGGCTGGGACCTCTTCAGCTCCGCCAGCAGGTGGTCAGGCCACTCTCCCTTCTCCTGGCTCCTGGCTCAGCAACTGCTGCTTCTGGAGAAGGAAAAGCACAGCAGCTGAGATGGGCAGGAAGGGAAGAGAAGGCAGCAGGAAGTGAGGAGTGGGAACTGGAACCCCCCGGGCAGGGACACCGTCAGCCCTGAGGGGTAGAGGGGTAGGAAAGGGACCACGGCTTTTGGAAGGAAACACTGCCTTTCCACCTGCAGGTGGCCACGTGCGCGTAGCAGCAGATAATCCTAGGGGAGAATAACAGGAGAGGCCAAAAAAGCTTGCAACTCTTAGAAGAGGGTCCCAGACAGAAGAGTGGAAAAAAGAAAGTGCTGGAAACAGATTTGCTTCTGGGGTTGGTGGCATGGGACAAGGACACACATTCACCTCTACCTGCAGTTAAACCTGCTGGAGGACCCTTTGTCAGGGGGGAGAAGCGGCGCAGTGGTGGGAAGCAGCCCCCCAACTTGCCCCCTCCTCCTCTCTGCACTGCAGCCCCGTGCGTGTGCTGGCAGGTGCTGTGCCATTACAGTTCTCACGATGGCCCCCCAACCGGTGCCGGGGGATGCCCTCGGGGCCTCAGACCTGGACCAGAACTGGAGACATGGGAGCATGGCGGGGGGTCCCTCACTGCTCCCGCCAGACGACCCGCCCCTCACCCCTCACCCCAAGCCTTGCGCTCATGAGCTCTGCTTTTCTGCTGAGACTATCGGGCCCACGGCTGTTTGGAAACCACTCTGGTTTCTTACACAGACCAAAGCTCTTCACCTGCCTTATCTTCACCACACCCAGGAAGAGCTCATAGGCAACAATGCCTTGCACACCCCACAGTGGCCTGGAATGTCGGAAATGCCGTGCCCGGCCCCCTGCCAACTTGTGGCCCCAGAGCGGAGCGGGGGTTCCCAGTGCTCCCCCCATAACTTTTATGGGGGCTCTCTCATGCTCTCGATGTATCTAAACCCTACTTTAAATTTCTTTTCAGCTTAGAAAACTCTCCTGAAACTATTTGCTTTGCTAAATGGGTCTTTCCAGCCCCAAAGGGTGTCCTGGTCCTGATGGCGTAGGATTTCAGGAACTGATCCTCGATCCCTGCTGACATATCCTTAGAGACTGGAAGACGCTACATACAGCCCAGCTCAGCCCTCTTCTTTCTTGAATCCCTTGAGCTTCCTGGCACCCTTCTCTGGACTAGAAAAAGCCCTATAATATGTTGCTTGAGGTAGAGTGAAGAGAGCCTCAGGTTGGCCTCGGGTGTGGAAGCTCCTGGCTTTGTGTCGGGCTCAGATGAGGTTCTATTTTTCTTTCTGCCGACGATCCCATCGTTTCACCGGCCTCCTGTGCTCAGGGGTGCCCAGACCCTTGTCCTTATCTCAAGACCACATTGGAGGCCATAAGTCTGTCCACCACGAAGTTCAAGTCTGCCGCCACTCACTTCCCTACTCCCCGAGCTGTGGCTCCGCAGCCCCTCCCCCTCCTGCAGCTGGGAATGTAATTATTCTCTTTTTGTGCCCCATTCCCTCCCCACCCCTCTTACATAAGATACAGCCCACCAGGGCTCCTCATACCACCCCACTGATCACAGTTCTCTATTCAGAAACATCCACGCTCAGTTCTTCTTTTGAGTTTTGCTTTTGGGGACCCATTCCTCTTACCCGTACAAGTATTGGACACATCTTCTTTCTGTCTTGGATCTCTTCCTCCTCACACCCAGCCCCCAGGGCCCTGCCTGTTTCATCTTTTCCTATCTGCCTCTCCTGGCCTTCTCACTTGGTCGCAGAGGGAGAGGGATGGTGGTCTGGTTGACCCTGCCCCAGCCTTGCCCTAGCTCTCCTGACATTGGTTCAAGCACACAAGTCCTCTCTAGTGAGGGGTGTGATTGGTGACTGTTCCAGACAAGACGAAAACAGGATGAATGAGGGGAAGGTACGAAGGCTCCGGGAATGTCACAGGGTCCTCCCAGCTTTACTTCCTGGTCTGCAGCGTCAGGGACGGGCCTCCGTCCTCATTTGATGACTCATTGGAGGGGGATGCATCACCCTGTCCCTGCTCCTTCTCATGTTCTTCTCCAGAGCCACGTTCCAACCCCCTCCGAGGCCCCTCTGCCTCAGGCACAGGAGGCTGGCCGGAATGGACTACAGGGACGTCTCCCAGTGGGGTCCAGGTGAAGGCCATGATCAGGAGAGAATGAAGGTGCAGAGAGCGGGCACTGGCCGGGGTCCCTCGGCGGGAGGCTACGGCTGGCCCGGCTGCCCTCTCCAGCACACAGCTGTCCTCTCTGAGTCTCAGAGCTGCATGCTCCCCTGATTTCAGGTCTTCTATTTCTCCCTGAAGCATGTCCTAAATCTCACCAGTCACCGTCATAGAGAGTGGGATCGCTGAGCTTTGCTCAAAGTCCCTGACGGGGCGGTGCTTCTCTCCAGTGTGGCTTCTCAGCTTCTTAAACTCATGTTTCCTTTCAGTGAACACACAGGCCTGGCGCCCAGCCAGGCATTCTGATGCACCTCTCGGGTAGTGCGGGAGGCCCCCAGCCCGCACGATCAGGCACCGTGTATGCTCCGGAGGAACAGACTGTCATTCTGCAGCCCACCTGCCCGGTTCTACTGGGCTCTGCACGGTGTGGTTAGTATTGTGAAAACACTCGCTGGTTTCATTTTCAAATGTAAAATTCAAACCAGAATATGCTCTTATTCAAAAGGCATCTCCCTGAGATGCTGAGGCTCTTCTGGGACCTCCAGATGGAATGGCCAGACAGGAAGCCTGAACTTGGCAGGGGTGGGGGGCGGGGGGGCAAGGTGGGACCAGGGATGGGAGAGGTGGGGGTCCCATAGTTGGTGTTGCTGAGAGGAGGGGTCCAGAAAAGGAAGTGAACCCAGAACTTAGGTGAAAGTTGACACTTAAGAGGCAGGCCCAGGAGGAGAACCAGTGCGGGAGGATTATGAAAGGGCAGAGGTGGGAATGGAGAGAGAGGTTAGGAAAAATCACTGTCTCAGAAGTCATGGGAAGAGTGTCAGTAGAGGGAGCACAGGTGACCATGTCAAATGCCATACAGAGGTTACCTTTTGAAGGCCTGCGCCGTATCCTGTGGACTTAGCAAGGCTGCTAGTGAGCTCTGCTGGAGCTGCAGCTGTGGGGTGCCGTGTGGCCCCGGCAGCGGGGGAAGGGGCTGAATGAAGGTGGTTAGCAGCTGAGGGGGAGATGCCCTCAGAGAGGGAGGGGCTGAGTTTCTGGATTGAGGGAGAACACTGAAAGGAGCGAGTCCCGAGGGGGCAGGGAGGGGGTCTCAGGCCCTGGAAGGCTCCACACACACACACCCCTCCCCCGAGATCCTGGAGGCCTTGGGAGAGAGGCAGGCAGGTGCTGTGGCACGTAGGGGGACTCTTCCCGTGTTGGGGGATTGAAAGGAGACTGAGACAGGCGGGCAAGGGCCCAAAGGTGTGAATGTTGGTGAGACACGGGGTCTAAGCAGCGAAGGAAAGGAGTGAAGCCCAGATGTCAAGACCCCCAGAGCACTCCAGGACCTGGAGCTCTCCATGAGATTGAAAATGGGGACATTTTTTATAACAACTATTTGTTTAATTCTGTAATCAAATTAAAAGGCGATTAAAAAGAAAAGTGGCCTGAATGCCCATCAACAGTATAATGGATAAAAAATATCGTGGTATATTTCTACAATGGGGTGCCATACAATTCCATGCAACCGTGTGAATATATCACAAAAACATAACTGTTGAGCAAAAGAGGTCAGACATAGAAGACTAGGGACTATTTGCAATCATTTATGTAAAGCTCAAGAAACAGGTGAAGTAACCGATGGGGTTAGATTTCAGGATAGTGATTACTCTTGGGGAGAGAGATTACTAAAAAGAGATGCGAGGAGCTCCTGGCAGGGGCGGGAAGGTGGCGGGTGGTGCTGCTATTCTATCTGCTGATCTCAGGCTAGTTCACAGGTCCATTCGGTGGGTGGGAGCATTGGCCTGTACATTTACAACATGGACATTTTTCTGTGTGTTTGTTCTACTTCAATAAAAAGTTTACTTTTAAAAAAGAGGGAGAGACTATCTAATGTGGAGCAGTTCCATTGGGCTCCAAGGCCAGTCAATTCTGAGGTCACCTCCAAGAGATGCTGGATCTCCTCCTGGCCAGCTGGAAACAGCAACCATCAATATGGCAGCCATTCTTCCAGTCCAGGTGCTGCACCAGGTGAAGAGCTTGCCACCTCTGTCTTCTCCCCCTGCCCTGGCCAGTGACAGTGAAAAATGTTCCAGATGACTAACCACATCATGAATACTAATGGCCATTTCTCCTCTGGAATTCTCCAGGCCTTGTATCCATGTCCCCTGTGGCAGAGCCCATAAGTATGGCCCTACAGATGGGGCCAGCCTGCTCAGCAGGTCGTGCAGGGCCCAGCTGGCCTGGATCCACCCAGGGTGGGGTGCCTTTTTCTAATTTGCCCAAAGGTGCCCAAGAGATTCTCAACAATCCTGCTAGAAGTTGCTGGGCAAATATTCTTTAGGTGTTACAACGTCTGGCCTAGAAAAAAGTGAACGTGAAAGTTTTACCATAGTGTTACACTAACAATAGTGACAGTGCCTGTGGTGGGTATAGAACCTTTTCTTTTTCATGGCACTTGTGAGGGCATTATCTGTGACCAAGGCTTTGCTCAGCTTCTGGCAAGAAGGACAGAAGCATCTCTTCTGGCCATGATTCCTGTGACTCCCTGGGAGCTGACCAGGTGTCCATGAGAGGCCTGGTTCAGACAGTGTGGCCAAGAGTCGTCCTCCCTCGCCTCTGTGTGTCCCCAGCAGACGGCTGTCATTAGTTTGTAAGATGTGTGTGTCCAGGATTCTGTGCATCCTTTCACCGATGGACTCCGCCTGCAACCCCACTTGTTCTTTAGTTCCTGCTTTTGAGGTTTGTGAGGGCCCTTGTCAGGGGCTCCCAGCTCCCAGACCCTCTCTCTGCTCATGGTGGCCTTGTGTTCCGCTGCCGGTAGCATCTGGTCACAGGTCTGGACTTTTTGTTCTGCAAGTCTCATTTTATGAGGGTTTCAGTTTTTTGGGTTTTTTCCTGTTTTCAAGTATTCTCCAAGGCTTCCTGTGGGATTTTTGCTCTTTTTTCCCCTTACTATTGGCCACATTTCATCGTAGTTCATTTGCCTGAAATGGAGGATCTGCAGGGACGTATCTGGGCCTTCTCTCTGCCACCACAGCATTAAATACTATCAGGAGGTGTTAAGAGCCTCGGCGCCATCCTGAGGACCCCTCCCACTCCAGGGTCTGTCTCTTTGGAGAACGAACCCAGCCTATTTCCTCTCTTTACGGATGATAAAACTCTGGATTGGAGGAGGCATTTATCTTAACCAAGAGCCTCACCTCAGGGTCTCGTCCTGAAGAGGAATCAGCAGTCGGAGCCAAGAGAGGGGAGTTTTATCTTGAAGAGTGAAATGGTAGCTGACTGACGGGGAGAACATATGGAACTCATCATACAGGAAATGGTGCAACTGGAAAAGAGAAAGTTCTAGACAGATCTGGGGACACCTCAGGGCAATCAGTGAAATGAGATTTAGTTACTGAAAACCCATCCATTTTGGCTATGTTACAACTGTTGGCTTATCCGTGTACGGTAGGCTGGGCTGTTTAACCAGCCCAGGGGGTGTAGCCACTCCTATTTTCTTCCTTCCTGTAGAATTTCCAGTCAGTCAGAGCTGCAGCCGTGGGTCAGTGGCCTTCCACCTGGTCTCTTCTACCCACTCCTGTCAAGGATGCACCAAGCATTCCGAGTCATTCATTGTATTTCTCCACCTGTGACATGCGTGTAGAAACAGTTACGTACTTTGTCTTTGCTTTTCTGCCACTTCCCGGGCCTGTCGGTTGTCAGATTACATGGGAAAATTTCATCGTTACCCCGATTTTCTTCAAATCCCTTTACATTCCCTTCTGATCACTGCCTGTCACGGGGTAGGTACCAATCAGAATCTCATACAGGTTGATGCCTATTGGCATTTTCTCCTATTTGAGTTGAAAAACTACCCTGATTCCATTTGAGTCTCACTCCCAGCAACTTAAAACCATTCATTCAACCCACACATTCAATCTCACAGGCCCTGCCGTGTCTCGTGTCCTACATCTGAGGACCTGAGATGAGCAGGAAAATTGTAGGATGGAAACGCTGATGTTGAAAGTGAATCTACAGCAGGCCTAGAGGGAGAGGGGGAAGATGAGATGGTGAGCCCAGCCCGGAATAACCTGGGGCAGAGGGGGGCAGCAGCAAGCCCTTGCTGTGTGTGGACTGATCTGGAGCTGGAGGGTTCTAGAATTCAGGGGCAAGTTAATTAAGGGGGCTGGGGAGACAGAGGATGAGGCAGAGAGAGCTGGCTGTAGAAGACCCCAACATATGGAGAGAGAAGAAGAGGCGTGAAGGTTCATGCTGGGGCAGATGCTCTGCCAACATGGGGTGGCTGAGCGGAGAGGCGTTCCGGGCCTTGGGAACAGAGAAGGGAAGTCTGGGAGATGGTGGCCCACATATGAGCCAATGATTGGTGAACTGATGGAAACCTCTCTGGGGGCAGCCGCACTTGTGCTGCTCGGGGGCAGGGCTGCCTCACGCCTACTTTGGGAGGGCTTGTCTCTGGTGGTGACTCCTGCTCCTGCCTTCCCTCCCCCTGAGCCTGTGACAGAGTCCACCGTCAGCCTCTGGCCCGGGCACGGAGGTGGCCGTGCGCTGCCTGCCCCCAAAGCCAAATGACCGCAGCCCCTCCCTGCCAGGGCCTTTCCCCACTTGCTTCCTTATCCCCTGCAAGCTGACTCTCTCCAGAACCTGGCCCAGCCCTCAGCTGGTGTGTCCTCTTGGACAGGACAAAGAGTGGAGGGCAGCTTGGGCCTCTCCAGCCCAACCTCCAGATGCCTTCAGAAAAGCAACAAGGAAAGAGCAGGAAACAGGCCTCCAAAGGGGTCCTCTGATGTCCTGGCCCCAGGAATCATTCTGTAGTGGCTCTAAAGAGTGCAGTGGCGGGCTTCCCTGGTGGCTCAGTGGTTGGGAATCCGCCTGCCAATGCAGGGGACACGGGTTCGAGTCCCAGCCCGGGAGGATCCCACAAGCCGTGGAGCAACTAGGCCCGTGCGCCACAACTACTGAGCCTGTGCTCTAGCGCCCTCGAGCCACAACTACTGAGCCCACGTGCCACAACTACTGAAGCCCGTGTGCCTGGAGCCCGTGCTCCGCAACAGGAGAGGCCACCGCAATGAGAAGCCCGCGCACCGCAACGAAGAGTAGCCCCTGCTCGCCGCAACTAGAGAAGAGCAACGAAGCAGCAACAAAGCCCCAACGCAGCCAGAAACAATAAATAAATAAAATAAAATAATAAAATAAATTTATTTTAAAAAAAAAGAGTGCAGTGGCTTTTTTTCTTTTGGTTTGGTTCTCTTGATTTTTTTGTTATCTAGTTATCTACAGCTTCCCACCCCACCCCTCGCTTCTCCTTATCACTCTGCCCACTCTCCATGGCCTGCCTGGGGCCCTTCTCCTCCAGGAAGCTTTCCTGGTCCGCTCCAGCCCACCATCTCCCCAGTCTTCTGACTACATAGAGCTTTTATTGCCTGCATCCCATATTTTATTTAGTGCTTTATTATACTCCACCGATGGCTTAGCTCTGTTTTAATCTCTCAAGAGTAGTTTCTTGGGCATTCTTTTCTCTATCTAACAAGATAATAAACTCCTTGAGGATAGGCCTGACCTGCATTTCTTTTAAAGCCCTTCACCCCTCACCCTGGGGGATAAAGAGTTTCGAGGGAAGCTGGCCTGTGTGCTAGCTGCCTGTGTAGTGGTGCTGATGGCTCAGTATTAAAGGGTGCTGAGTGAGCCTGGGCACTGGCTGGAAGCAGCAATGACATTGGCTCCAACGACTGATGGCATCTCAGTGGGGGTGGAAGAGAGGGGTTCTCCAAGGGCAATGAAGAAGCTAGACCTGGTACTTAGGACCCTCTCAGGACCAAGGGAATGTAGGGGAAGTTCAGACCCAGGGGGTGAGGTGGGGAGTGAGGCAGGGGGATGAGGGGACCGAGAGGGGAAGACCTGCTTGGGAAGGAAGTAGGCTCAAGAACTGGGCTGAGGGGACAGACCCCAGGGTTTTCTAAGCCAGACTGTTGTCTAAGTGGGCGGGCTGGGCTTGGGAACTGCTGCTTTGTGTAGGGGACCCGGGCGGGGGGGCCCTTAATCAGTCCTGTCCCAGCCAGGTCCTTCCCAGGGTCCAGAGCTGGGGTCCACAGCCAAGCTCTAGGATGACAGGAAACGGGGCACAGCCACAGGGCACAGGGTGGCCAGTGAATACAGGCCAAATTGAACTGAATGACAGGGGTCCTCTCCCTTCCGGCTCTGCTTAAATAACCCCCTCAGAAAAGTCTTCTCTGATGCTGCACAGCTCCACTGGCCTCCTTCCCCACACCAAGGCCATCCTGTCACCCTGCTTGTCCTATTTTCTTCATAGCACTTATCATTATCTGGATTTATCTTGTCCATCTCTGTTTCCTTGTTGGTTGTCTGTCTCTCCCCCCTGGCAGCTAAGCTCCATGCAGGCCGGGTCTGGTCATTCTTGGCTGCAGCTGTACCTTCATCTTCTAGAATGGGGCCTGACACTGATGGGCACTCAATGAGTATTTGTTGAATGGATGAATGGGTGGGTGACAACAGAGGGACAGACACAGGTTTCGAGTGGGATGGGGGTCAGATCAAACCTCCTTGACTCTCATCCCAGGACCCAATCCAGGGGAGCTCCCAGCCAGGGAGAGGGCCTACCGGGCGCTGGTAGAGAGCGTGTTCTGGGCGCAGGCCAGCCAGCATTTGCTGACAGATGGCATGCTGAGAGATTTGTGGAATGGAATGCAATTCCAGTTTCATTTGAGCCTGGATCCCTGGAGGCAGGGAGAGGAAGGGCCAAAAATGTGTAGTTCTGTTCCGCCTGCCCAGGTATGGGACCCAACAGTCCCGAGGGGTCTCTGAGGGAGGGGAAAGGAGAAGCATGCTCCCCAGGCTGTCTGACAGAGTCGGGGGGGCAGGTGGCGCTGGGCACAGGGAGCCTATGGGGTGTCACAGTCCTTGGGGGACATTGGCTAGTTCCGCAGTGGGCAGAGGGGAGGGCCTTATCCTGGGTGCAGGAAGGGTGGGGCTGTCACACTGCCCCTGTCCAGGCATTTGGGTGTCCCGGATGGAGGCGTTACCTGGGACCTCTTTCCAGCCTTAGTACGGTGGTTCCAGCTGATTTTCCCGCTCTTTTTTCCAGCTGATCGCACTGTCACTACTACATCTGAACCCCCAGCCTGGCCAACACAATGAGAAGCCAAAGGAATAGAAGGTACCTTGAGATTTCCCCCTGGTCCCTGGGGCCCCTCAAAGTTCAAGAAGTATCAGCTGAGGCAGGAATGGGGCAGGGAAGCTCAGAGAGGAACTCAAGAACGTCAGTGAAGGCGGGTTCTAGAATAGGTTGATGATGCCTTTTTCTCTCTTCTAAGGGGTTCGTTCCTTCCCTCTTTCTATACATGCTAGGGAGTTCCAATCTTTTATTTTAAGAAAGAAAATGTCTGAGCTGGAAAGCAGAACCTCAAGCTGATACCGGTCTGGGTTGGGGATATTTGGGGCTAGAGCCCCGCTCATACAAATGTGTCTGCTGGACAAAATTATACACAGAGCAAGGATGGGGGTGGCAGACTGCTCTTTTCCCCATCCGTGTCCTCTTGGACCGTCCAGCCTTGGCTGAGCACTTCACCCCTAATGGAAGGTCTATAAGCACCCCAGAGTGTCACCAAAGAGCACTTGACTCTGAACCTTGGGGGACCTCTGGGCCTTGGCGTCTGGGCACAGGGAATGGAGAGTGAGACATGGCTTTGGGTGCTCCACCCTCGTCCCCCGGGCATCGGTCAGATGAGCTTCTGGGGCCTCCCACACCGCCATCCCCACAGAGCAAGGGGTCCCACTGAGCATCTCCTCCACATGGACCCACCGTCCTCCAAACTTGCCTCTCTTTCCCATGTGATACCTTCAACTCCCCGACCCTACTCACTTCCTCACTCCTCGTCCCTGTCCCCTAGGTTTGCAATGGGGCTCTTGCCAATTAAGCCCATCTTGCTTCCTGGTCTTGGGTCCAGTCTCTGTGGGTCCCTTTCTTGCCCGGGCCTCAGGGTCTTGGTGCAGCATCCTCTTCTCTTCACAGCTGCAACCACCTACTCTATCTTCTGGGGCTCCTCTCCCTGCCCTCAGTAGTTGCCACCCAGCGGTGCTCCAGCTCCCTGCTTCCTCGTCACCTCCAGTCAAGCATGCGAGGCAACAAGTCCATTTTAAATGCCTCTCTGCTAAGAACAGTGGGGCAACAAACAACATAAGGATGTTCAAGAAATCTCAGAAACGATGATCACAGAGCATGTCCCTGACCAAGAAGTGGCTGGGAAGGCCTTGTCTTCTATCGTGTTCTTTGGGGTCCCCAGGCTCTGTCTTCACTTTCCTACCTCTTAGGGTTTTCTTGAGTCTCCTGAAGGTCAGCTGAGGTCTAGTTTGTTCTGGATATTGTTTGTGGATTCACAGGCTGCAGGAAGTCAGGGGGCCAAAATCAGCCAGTCGGAGCAGCACCAGAAGTGGGACCACTGTCCCAGGTGGTGGGAGCTGAGGCAGACAGCCTGAGATCGATGGGGCCATGACAGGTCCATGCATCAGTCCCCGAGCCTCCCTGGCAGCCCCTGGACCCCCATCGATCAGGCAAGACCTAGTAAAGGGTCTCATGCAACCCTCCGTGGATGGTCTAGGGGGAGGGGATTTTCCAGGCAGGAATGCCCACACTGAAGGTCTTCAAACAAGGGACTCCCCCCTCTTTGGGACTGATCCTGCCTGGAAGTCTGGTTCATAAGTAGGGGTAATGGAATCCAGGCTGGGGTATCTGGTTGCCAAGGTTTGTGGGAATGCCATTTTGGCAGGGATCAGGGAATCTGAGGTTTGGCATAGCTGCTATTCTGGTTTCTGGGGATATGTAGGCTTAAGAAGTTAGAGTAAGTAAAGCCAAGGGGGTGGAGGGCTAACGGTGAGCCTCAAAGAGCCACCAGAGCAGCAACCTGTCTGCAGCACTCGGGATCCTGACAGCGGGGAAGGAGCAGGAGTGACAGTGGGAACTCTGGGGCCCCCTACTAGCAGAGAGAGCACAAGAATTGCTTTCTAAAAGTCTGGGTTGGAGTCAGGAAGGGGACTAAAACACTGTCCCTGGATGAAGAGCTTGGAGGCATGGAGGAGCTGGTGGCAGGGCCCTGAGTCGGGACTGTCCATGGGGCCAGGTTCCTCTGGATCATGACCTGGCCTTGAACTTGGCCTGGATGGCCAGCGACTCTTTGGCCTCCACAGGGAACTCACGTTCCACTAGCCTCAACTTCTTGGGAAGAGAATATACACAAGAACAGGGATGAGGGTGGTTTGGGAGTAGAATGAGGCTTTGGGGTCTTAATGGACTAGGGCAACATCGGCTACCATTGTGGACTAGCCAGTTTTCATGCCAGAAAAAAACACTTAGGAGCAAAGGAGCAAATCCAGGAATAAAACCCAGATAGAGGGGTGGCCCAACTTTGCAGCTAAGGTTGGAATGTGGGAGTGTTCCGATTTGTTCCAGAAAGAAGGAAAGAGGCAGTGGAAGTAATCACCAGCTTCTGGTTTTGAGCAGTGCATTAGCTGTAATTCCAGGAGTTGACAAACTAGGTTTTGGTTCTGAAAGAAGAGTGTCTAACTTCGTTAATCATCCTCAGTAGGATGTTGAGGACCAGGCTGGGTGAGCTGGACTATGGAATTTTTACTTAAGTGAGGCCCAGGCGGAAGAGGAAGGTGCAAACCTGGCGCTGCCTGAACAGGGGACTCTGGGAAGGAGAAGAGAGAAAGAGAAGCCCCTCTCCAGGGTTCGGCCCCAGAGCAGGGAGCACGTTACCAGCTGAGAAAGCCAAAACCAAAGGCGAGCAGCCCCATGGCCACCTGGGCACAGACCTGCCCCTGGGCCACCTTTCCTGCAGGCTGAGGGGTCGCTGAGTCTGTTTTGATCTGCCCTGGTCCCCACGTGCGATAGGCAGGACCCAGAAGCTGTTTGGCTGCAGAGGTGCCTGGTGTGGGGTCACTCCATTGTGGATACCAGGCTGGACCTTGTGGAGGCTCGGAGTGCCCAGAGGAGCTCTGCTCAGGCCACAGAAGGCGCCACAACCCTGCACCCAGGGAGGCAAAGAGCCCCACCGTGGGGACCAGAGCGGGCCACTTCTGGGCCTGGGGCTAAACTTTAAGTCAAACTGGGCATTTGTGCAGGTTTTTTTTAAAGCTATAGACCAAATAAAGAAATTTCATTTTCTCTGTGTTGGTTAAATGTTGCAGCCCTGCCCCATCAGCCACCACGGTTAATCAGGGATGTGGCACTTCTACCTCCAAGAGACCACCTTGGCTGCCAGCATCCCCAGGTTCTTTTCAATATATTTACACGGTCATTAGTGTTGAGAAACAGAAAGCGAAGAGCTGATACTGACCGGGTCCACAAACGGCCGTGGGCCGAGAGTCCTGGGTCCTGCAAGATGGGCCTTGGCCAAAAGCCCACCATGGGTGTGCCAACCGTGCCCATCTGGCCCTGGGGCCAGAGAGGTGGGCCTGGCTGCTGCTCCCCAACCCCCAACCTCAAGGTCCAGATAATCCCTGGAGGCTGGGTCAGGAAAATGCCTGCTCAGGGCCTCCTAACTGAACCCCCAGGTGTAGGGGACAAGCCTTGTGGGAGGGGGGTTTCTGGCAGCCACAACCAAGATAGGCAGGGGAGCCAGACGGACCAGAGTTGGAGATCAGGCCGCATGTTAACCCCCTCCTCTGGGGGCTAGTAGGACCAAAGGAACCTCAGCTCGGACTGAGGATTAAAACATAAAATTGTAAAAGGCTGTAAGAGCCTGGGAATATCCCAACTGGGCTCTCAGCCCAGGAGTGTGCCTGGAGTGGGGCCTCCTGAGCAGGGGGGATGGCACAGCAGTGGGGAGAGGACTTGCCTTCTGGTCCACAGTGGGCAGCCAGGACATTGAGGGGGGCAGATGTCTCCCCAAGGGTCTTGGCCAGTGGTCCATGCACAGCACCCATATCCACTGGGAGAGGAAGTGTGGAGGCTGACGGGCTGGGGCTGGGGCCCAGGCCATCAGGACGTTGTCCACCTTTCTGCCATCCTTAGCGTGTCACCTCCATCCTCGTGGTTACACAATGCTGATGCTCCTCTAGGTACCATGCCCAGAGGGGAGGGACAGGAGGCCTGATGGACAGACTGGGCCTTTTTAGGCTTCACACCTTCTGCTTACAGCTCATCAGCCAGAACCAGCTTACACGTCATCCCTCTGTGCAGTCACTGAGGGTGGCCAGGGAGGACGAAGGGCCTTGGGGTGCAGGCCAGCACCCCAGCCAGTTGTGTCCCGGCATAGCCGCCTCCCTGTCTCGTCCTCCATCCCACGCAGGCCCTCACACTAAGGGCGGGGTCGTGGCTCACTGAACTTCCCGCTGGCCCCTGCGGTATTGATTGGCAGAAAGCAAGACGGATGTGGCCTCTGCCAGCACGGAGCGGGTGGCACGGTGCGATAAGGTGCAGGTTGGGGCAGCGCAGGGGGGATCGGGAAGCAAATAGGAGTGGTGCAAACCCCAGTGTGGAGGGGGCGAAGGACAGGGAGAGCTTCTCCTGGTGGAGACGCAGAGCTAAGCCCTCAAGACGGACAGAAGCAAGCGAGGGGAAGGAATCACAGAGGGTAGCAACGGACACAACCAAGAAACCGGAATGATTTCAGCTGGAGAGGAGGCAGGGCCAGGCCAGGGCGCACGGGGCAGAGGCGGGGTTCAGCGTGGGCTGGAGACAGGCCTGGGCCTGCAGGGGGCGCAGGCTGGGCTGGGGGCAAAGGGCCAGTGGGGAGAGGACTGCAGTTTGAAAGGCAGGGGTGACAGAGGCCTGAGCTCAGGAAATAAGGGAGATGGAGAGAGCCTCTGGAGACAGACCCTACAGGCTCAGAGAGTGAGGAAGGGGCACGCGGCACACGCAAGTGGCTGGAGAAGGGGAGAGAGAGGGAGAGAGAGAGAGAGCTGCTAGCCCAGGAAAGCAGTGGCAGGGCGGCAGTGGTGGCCTTCAGTGAGCGAGGGGACACAGGGAGGAGCTGATTCTAGCCGGGAGAGGCTATGTCTGGTCGCAGAGGCTGGATTCAAGCACGTTGAGGAAGAGGTGGTAGTCGTGAGTATCTGGTCCAGAAGCTCGACAGAGTTCCGGCCTGGAGACTCAGCCGCCCTCCAGTTCTGTCCCCTGTGCAGACACCGTCACTAGGGACAAAACCGTTGTGCCCCTGGCAACCAGGAAACAAGAGAAAGAAGAGGGTGCAGAAAGGGTCTTTGCTTTCCTTTGGGCCACCTTTCAGCCCGGGTGGTGGGCCTTGGGTGGGCATCCAGGAGGTCTCCCTCGGGCTCTCCCTCCCTGCCCCCACCCCACCCCTTGATCTATACTGCCTTCCCATCTCCCAGCCCCACCAGGGTCCTGGCTGCACTGTGGGAAGAGTCTGGTCAAGAGGCTTTGAAGGTAGCAGGGGAGGCAGCGGCAGCCTCTTTGGGCCTCTTGGACTGCTTCTCAAGGGGTCTGTAAGGGACAAGCAGCTCCCACCCTGCTCTGGATGACTGGGGCCCCCTGAAGTGGACTTTGCTGCAGACCACACCCACCAAGGCTCTGACCCATTACAGACGGAGTTCACTCCGGGGCGCGCTGGGGGGATAGCTTCCCGTAGTGTGACTCAGCCATCCCCAGGGGGAATCCAGAAAAATCCCTGCCACTAGCTCCTTTAGAGCCAGATGGAGGCAGTGATCTGGGTTCCAGGCTCAGAGGTGCTGCTGTGAGGCTGCCCAGGAAGTTCTGTTTTCCAGAAAATGAGGGGCCTTTGAGTCTTTGAGGGGTGGGTGGTGCGGTAGAGCCTCTGAAGACCAGCCCCAGTGTCTCAGGCACCAAGAGGCGAGAGGGGTACGATTAGTCAACACAGACCCAAGGCGAGGCAGAGCACTGCTGCTGCTGGACAGCCCACACCGTCTGTCCTGAGACGTCCCTGCTGCCCAGTCCCAAGAGCATGCGCGCTACTGGGCACCTCTTAATGAATCCCCTTTCCTCTTGAACCAACCCGAGGGGCTTTTGTTAAGAACCCTGCACACAAGCGGGAGTGTGGGGAAGGAAGCGTCCCAGGTGGTCCCACGGACTGATGAGGGGCTCCGTGGGACGAGGTAAGCCTGGAGAGGGCAGGACCTCCCGGGTCCCGGCACAGATGAGGCAGAAAAGGAGCCCAGGATGGAAAACAGGGTGCGCAGGGCCAAAGCTGGAAGACCTGAGGAGCCAGGGAGGGGAAGAGTTGCTTTTGTTTCCTCACTGGTATAAACAGGATAATAAGAATCATTCACTCATTCATTCATTCATTCATTGAACAAGTATTTTCGGGCCGCAATCACGGGCCTACGGCCTTGGGGATTCATCTCTGAACAAGACAGACAAGCTCCTACCATCCTAGAGCTGATAGTCCAGCTGGGAGGGTGGGGGACAAGACAAATGAATATTATGTCCGACCGCTGTGTGTGTGTCCAAAGAATTAAAACCAAAAAGGATAGTAGAGCAGGGCTGCAGGCGGAGGCAGGCAGCTACTCTTCTCTGGGGTCGGGGCCCCCCCTGGCCCTGGAAGAGGAGGGAGCCACGTGGCTATGGGGTAGGGGCGGGGGCTGGGAGCAGGCTGGGCAGAAGAAGCAGCAAGGGCAGGCCCAGCTCCCTCAGCTGCTGCGGGGTCCTTGGGAGGATGACAGGCCTCAGAATGGCCCCTGTGTCTAAGGCCCTGTGAGGATGGAGGGCAGTGTTCCCACTGGGGAGGTGAGGCCTCACGAAGGAGAGGATGAAGGGGGGGCGACATGGAAGGGTGGTCAGGGTTCCTCTCCTCTGCTGCTTGTTCCTCTGTGAAGTAGGAGGTCAGGGAGGGCTCTGAGGACCAGACGGGACTAACTAGGCTCTACCTAGGTGCTAACTAGAGCTAACTAGGAGCCAGCCTGACCTGTTGGGACATGTGGTTGGTCGCAGTGGTGCCCAGCAGCTCGGGGAGAGGGGCCTGGCAGCCGCAGGTGCTGGAGAACTGACTTGATGGACATGGGGATTTGGCCAAGACAGCGGGTGTTGAAGCAGGCCCAGTGGCCTGAGGCACAGAGGACCACAGTAAGGTCAGGATCCCCGAAGGAGGGAAGATGGGAGTGGACGTGGGTCACTTTCTGGTAGAACAGAAGCAGCGAGTGGGAGAGGCCGGGTGGATTTGGCAGGGGGTGTGGCCACCGAGCCTGGCCTGGGAAGAGGGTACCCACGGCCACGCCACAGCACCCATCTTCACCGTTCCAAAACCCAGGCACCCAGTTCTGCTCCATCGTGGAACACAGACCTCTGTTTGGGCCTCAAAACTGCGTGTCTAAACATATTCAGCTTCACTAGCACATGAAATGGAAATTTGGGGAAAAATTAAAATCTCTCATTTGTTTAAACTCTCATAAAAGAAGATAGTTATTCATAGATTTTTATGAATAACCAGGAATTCTCACAAAGCACTTTGTGTTTTGATGGGGAAGAGAAAGGTGGGAAGAGTAATTAGCATTTATTTAGTGCCTACTATATGCCGCCTCCCCACTGGTGGGCAGCGACAGCCCATTCCCCACCCCGCTCCCTCCCAGTTCTAGGCCACTCCGAGTGAGCACGGGACAGCTCTTTTCCCAGAGTCACACCCTGTCCCCTCTGGGCCCAGGGATGGAGGTGCAACCCTGGCAGCCTTTCCCTTCTGACTGCCTTCTGAATCCGGAGTCGAGCCAAGAGGTGGGAGGAGATGCTAGGAGGTGCAGGTTTTATCTGCCGGGAGGTGGAGGGAGGTGGAAGGGCAGTGGGAGCCCTGGGGAGCCAGCATGAAGTTACACTGGAACAGCGGAGTGAGCTGCTGGAGGGGGTGGAGCTGAGTGGGCGGGGTTGGGTGGATGGCCCCGGGCTCTGCAGGGCTGGGATGCACCTCTCAGGGCTATGCGACAGCCCTCTGGGTTCCCGTCCCCCGCCGTTGCCCTCCATGGTACTTTCCAGCCTCTGAGACTGGCACACCAGCAGGCGATTCCGCAGGGAGTGAATGACAGCCCCACTGCTTGGCAGCTATTCCTAACCCCTCTTAGCCTCACAAGCCTTCCCTGTAAAATGGGAGCAGCATGCCTCTCATAGGACCTCTGTGAGGGAGAAAACATGACTAAGCATTTCCAACTCTAAGCATAATGCCTGACACATAACAAGTGCTCAGGGAAATTGGAACAATTGCAGTAGGAGTCAGGGTTCACGGAACACATGCCCTAACCTCCCTCTCCACCGCCTCTCGCCACCCAGCCCACGCTTCTGGCCCCACCAAACCGCCAACCTCTCTCCAGATGCCCCCTGCCTCTTTGTGGTCTCTGCTTTTTGTTAATCTGAGTTCAGTGGGTCTGAAATGCCCTTGACTTCGTCCTTGACCTTGCCTCATGCCACCCTCCCAACCTTCCCTTTCTCCATTTAAGGCCCATTGCTACCTCCCTGGCTCCTTCCAGATCTCCTCCCCGCCCACCTACAGGAGTGCCCTAGGGGCCATGCTGCCAGCTCCTCGCTGCGTCCTCAGCCGAGCACACCTGTGCTGTTGAAGGAAGCTGCCCAGCTCCAAGGAGGACCAGGTGAGAATGCTGGGTCCCAGCCCTGGAAGCAGGGAGGGTCTTGGTGGCCCAAACCCTAAGGAGGTGTCAGCTTGCCCAGGCTCCCCAGGTTCCTGGATTCTGAGGCACTTCTGCCCATCCCCCCACTCCCACCGGGAGCAGCGGGCACTGTGGGGTGTGGCAGCTGGCAGCAGCTGTGGTCAGGAGTCCTTCCCCCTTCACCAACATCGATCATCTTGATTGTCAGGGATCGTTAGGCTGTCACCATGTGACAGCTATCCCCTGCCTTTCTTAGCAATAGAATCTGCTTTTTAGGTGGAAACAAACTGGTAGCACCACTGCACAGTCCTCCTTGGCAGCCAGGAGTGGCCAGGTGACTGGCTGCCATCTCTGACCACCAGTGGAAGCCACGTTGTGACAATGGCTCTGGAGAGCCACGGCACCACCAAGAACCAGCCCTAGACCAGTCCATATGAAGGTGAGAGAGAAACGTCTATCTTATGTAAACCAACACCATTTTTGTGTGGGCAAACCTGATCCTGACACACAATGCGATGGTCCCTTCCTTCCTCCCTTCCCTCCACCGACAGCCTCGCGGAGAGCAGAGAAGGGATGGGACGCTCCTAGAGGCGATTTAGAAAGGACATGGGTGCCAAGGCATTCGGCAATGGAGGCTGTGCACGCAGAGGAGGACAGAGCCTGGGAAGCTTTCGTCAGTGCAACCCTTCCCAGTACTATATGGGTCCCCATTGAACTCAGGTCAGTAAACACACAGAGCCCTGCTGTGTACACTACATGTACACGGGGCCAGGCGCTAAGGACGTAACTCGGAGAAGGCCCTGCCCTGCAGCACCCCGGGCACACTGCCCCGGCAGGCTGAGCCAGGACAGTGGTGTGCTAGTAAATGCCTAACAACCAGGTCTCTGGGTTTGTAGTGTTTGCAGATTTCCGTGGTCTAAATCCTCCACCATGGCGATTCTAAGCCTTGAACACAAAGTGCCTGAAAGCAGAACTGGGCAGGCCTGAGATCGGTTCTCGGGGCGGCTCCAGCACACCACCATCAGGGCTTCTCATCACCTGTCGCAGGTCCCCACCCGTACCACGGTGTCTTGGCCCTGAGCCCACAGGTTGCCTGGCCTGGGTTTGGCCCCTGGGAAAGTAGGCACTGGGCCCTGGAGCCTTCCCACCAGCCTGTACCTTGTCCCTGGCAGGTCAGCCATGGCCACTGTGTAGAGAGGAATCAGGGGACAGTCAGCCACAAGAGCACCCTCTTGAGGTGTCCACTCCCCCTGGTCTCTGCCACCACTAGCCACCCCTTCCAGGCCTTTTCTTGTTCTGCCATGGCTTTTCCTTACCTCCTCATTGTCAGAAGGGACTGTTCCCCAGCACGTGGAGCCCAGAGCCCGCCCTCTCCCTCCCAGGCTCCCCGGCCCCGCCCCCACACAGTGCTTGGCAGCTGTCTCCTTCCTGGCCTCTCCTCCCCTCACCCCTGCGGCCCTGCTGCCAACCCCCTGCCTGTCCCAGAGGAGGCTTCCATAGACACTTCCTGAATGTTGCTCCAGGAAGACCGTAGTTCTGTCAGCTCTCTGGTGGCTGCCACAAACTGCTGTCTTTGGAAAGGGTGAATCATCCCCCTCAGCCTCCCTTCCTGGCTCTCCCATCCCAGCCCCAAGACATCCAGGCATCAGCTGCTCCACCTCCAGACAGCTCAGAGCCAGGCCCCCATCTACCCGGCAACCTGGGGCACTGAGGCTTCCTGGCCCCTGGGTGGGACACTGATCTGGGCCCCCAGCCCCCAGGCTCCAAGGTGCCAACCCTGCAGGGGAGTTGCTTAATGACCTTGTGAGCAGTAATTACACCCCAGGGCCCACTCTTAATAACCACGTATTCTCCCTGTCAATGTGCCTTAATTGAAAATGAGTAGGCGATAAAAGTTGCTGTGAAGTTGGCTGGCAAGCCCTTAACGTGATATTAATTGTAGTAATTAGTAGTCACTTTGTGTTGGAGGCATCTATAAATAGGGGGTCCATTAGTTTAGCAAAAGAGCATGATTTAAAATGCAAATAAAAGCCCAATTAGACAGATAAATCACTCTCTTTCCCAGCAAATTATCATCTTGTGGGAAGGTGGGGACAGCAGCCACTTTGAGGATGCGTTGGTCAGCTCAGGGACTCTGGATTCTTACACCACCTGAGCAATGCATCTGGGAGACTCTCCCTTTAAACAGGTTTGCCCAGGCTGCCTCAGGATGCCATCACTCTTGGGGCCCTCCCACAGATTCTATTGTTGTGACTGGTGGTTGGGCCCCAAGTAGCTCCTCCCCCATCTGCTGACTGGTTCCCTCTGGCAACATGGCGTACTTTTTAAAGGAACAGTGGCACAGTGTGCCTCTAGGCGCTGGGAGAACGGGCTGGGTGTGGGAGTGGTCCCGGCTTTGAATGCATCTCCTCACAGTCCAGAGTGAACCCACTGGTGACGTGTGTTGTCCTGTGACACAAGAGTTAAAAAACAGTCACACAACATTGTTCTGGGGGTGGACAACTTACTCTCCACTTCCTACTCCCTTCCACAAAAAATACCTGTGGCAGTTGTTGGAGTCACACACACACACACACACATAACACACACAACATAGAGTATTTCTCACAGGCTTTGGGTAAACATTGGGGGTGGAAAGGGCTGGAAGTAGTAGGTGGCAGCTGAGGAGGTGTTAAGAGGGCTCAGCCTCACAGCCGGGGGAGATTATCTATCAATAGTTCTGCTTTCACTTGATTAGCGCTAGTTCCCAACCTCTTCTCCCAGGCTAGTGTTTCCAGTCTCACAGTTAGGGAGGCCGTCGAGATGTGCCTGGGGACACGGGTCCTTCCCTCTCAGGTCACTGGAGCTGCCAGAGACCTGGTGTTCAAAGAAAGTCCGATCTGAGTTCTTCCTGCCCCCACTTTCACCTGCCATCCCCCCCATCCCATCCTAGAGCCTGTCACTGCTTTATGGACTATTGAGGCTGGCTCTCCCACAGTATTTGCATTTTAATGAAAGCTAAAGCCATTATAAGATAAAGCAGCCATTCCCAAACCCAGGTAAAGACTGCAATTGTTCATTCTAACAGTTTTCTCTGTTATCCAAGACTTGAGGGGAACATGGGCAATTTGAGAGTATTATCCTCTATTTTAATTTATCCTTTCTTTTATGACACAGGACTTGCAACAGGTGGTGGTACTTGTGATTTTTAATGTCCTATTTGACAAAATAAAATATTGGCAACCGTATGTGGATCCCCAAAATAGTTTTTGGAAATTTTACCAGGGTATCAAATCCAAATGTCTGGGAGCTGCTGAGCTAAAAGACTGAATCAGGGACTTGAGGCCAGATGAGTCAGCTGTGTGTGTGTGTGTGTGTGTGTGTGTGTGTGTGTGTGTGTGTGTGTGTGTGTGTGTGTGTGGAGGGGCCGGTGAAATAGGGAAGTTTATCAGTAGAGATTTCCCTCTCTCTGCAATAGCCCAAGAAGACAGCTAGATCATGGATAAGAAACTAGGAGGAGGCCCAGGCACCGTCCCATCAGATCTCCTTATATCACAGATGAGGAAACAGGCCCAAGGAGGGAGGATGGGCCAAGCCACACGGTAAGTCAGCGGTCTAGGCTCTGGCCATCGCACACTGAGGGCACCTCCTACATTCCCCACATGCCCCTCATCCCGGGGTTGGCCTCTAAAGCAAACGTCGGAGTAGATGTCATAGGATAGGTGGCGTCTGCCTTGGCCTGCTCTCTAGTTCTTCCTTAGCAGGGACCATTTGTTTACTTCCAGAAAGTAGAAAACAGCCCTGCCTACTATCAGATCAAGAATTTCCCAAAGGAACAAAGACCCTGATCAGAGAGCACACAGACAAGGCCATTCGGGACAGCCTCTTAGAGGGACAGTTCTCTTCCCCCAGGGACAGCTCTCCCCGCTACTTTAACCCTCTTACCTCCCAGATAAAAACTAAGATCCCAGTCACTGGATAGCCCCACTTCTTGGCAGCACCGACCCTAGATTGGCCTCTGCTTCCCCAACCTCTCCTCCAACTCACTCAGCACGGACCTAGACCCTCTAAGATGCACCTCTCAGAATTTAACTTTCCGGATGCTCTGGGGAATCCGCTGGAGGTGTGTTCTCCTTTGCTGCAGCAAGCTAAATAAACCTAAATTTTTTATTACAGGTGTGTTCCTGGTGGTATTTGGTTGTTGGGCTTTGAACATCCCACAAATATTCGAACCACAGTGTTCCAAGCAACGTGGCGGTGACGAAAAGCAACGGAATCCCAAACAGTGTGGCTTAAGAATAGACATGTGATCAACGGAATAGAATTGAGAGTCCAGAAATAAAATCATGTGTCCATGGTCAAGTGATTTCAACAAGGGTAACAAGACCATTCAATGGGGGGAAAGAATAGTTTTTTCAACAAATGGTGATGGGACAACTAGATAGCCACATGCAAAAGAATGAAGTTGGACTCTTACCCAACATCATGTACAAAAACACGAAATGGATCAAAGAACTAAATGTAAGGGGACTTCCCTGGCGGTCCAGTGGTTAAGACTTCGTCTTCCAATACAGGGAGTGCAGGTTCGATCCCTGATCCAGGAGCTAAGAGCCCACATGCCTCACGGCCAAAAAACCAAAACGTAAAACAAAAGTAATATTGTGACAAATTCAATAAAGACTTTTAAAATAGTCCACATCAAAAAAAAAAAATGTAAGAGCTAAAACTATAAAATTCTTAGAAGGAAACATAGGGATAAATCTTCATAACATCAGATTTGCCAATGGATTCTTAGATATGACACCAAAAGCACAAGCAACAAAAGAAAAAATAAATTGGACTTCATGAAAATTAAAAACACGTGTGCTTCAGAAGACACTATCAAGAAAGTGAAAAGACAAGCAATAGAATATGGGGAAATTTTTGCAAATCAGATATCCAAAAAGGGACTTGTATCTAGAATAAAGAACTCTTACAACTCAATAATAAAAAGACAAATAACCCAATTTAAAAATGGACAACAGATCTGAATAGATATTTTTCCAAGGAAGATATACAAATAGCCAATGAACACATGAAAAGGTGCTTGACATCCTTAGGATTCAGGAAATGCAAATCAAAACCACGGTGAGGTACCACTTCACACCCACTAGAAGGACTATCATCTAAAAATCAGATAACAAGTGTTGGTGAGGATATGGAGAGATGTAAACCCTCAGACACTTGTGTTGGGAATGTGAAATGGTGTAGCCACTTTGGAAAGCAGTCGGGCATAAAAAGCTAAACAGAGTTGCCATGTGACCCAGCAATTCCACACCTAGGTGTATACCTAAGAGAAATGAAAACATGTCCACATAAAAACTTGCACATGAATATTTATAGCAGCATTATTTACAATAGCCAAACGTGGAAACAACCCAAATGTCTGATGAATGGATAAAATGTGGTATATCCATACAATGGAATCTCATTCAGCCATAAAAAGGAATAAAGTACTGTTACATGCTACAACATGGATGAACCTTAAAAACACCATGCTAAGTGAGGGAAGTCAAACACAAAAGACCACATATTGTGATTCATCTATATGAAATGTCCAGAGTAGGGAAATCTATAAAGACAAAGTAGATTAGTGGTTGCTAGCAGGGAGTGGAGGGTTAGGGGGCTGTTAAGGGTATGGGGGTTCTTCATGACGTGATGAAAATGTTCTAAAATTGACTGGTGATGGTTGAACTTATCTGTGAATATACTAATTCAATATACTACTAATGAATTGTACACTTTAAGTGGGTAGATTGTATGGTACGTAAATTATGTCTCAAAACAGTTTAAAACAAAATAGATCCAGCCCTTCCTCATGGAGGTTCCATTCTAGAAGAAATCTGCATGAAACAGAGCACCCCACAAACGTATAGTTTCCACCTGACACAGGGTTATGATGGAAAAGCAGAGCAGGCCGTGAGACAAGGCAAGGATGGCTGAAGAACAGGTGTCAGCGAAGGCTGCTCTGGGGAAGTGACTTTTCAAAATATCTTTTTTATTTTACAGCTTTACTGAGTTATATTTTATATATCATAAAATTCACCCATTTCAAATTTACAATTCAATGATATTTAGTAAATTTACGTGTCATGCAACCATCACTATAATCCAGTTTTGGAACACTTTCATCCCCCCAATAAGATTCTTTAATCCTATATACAGTTAGTCCTGTTCCTGGCAACCACTAATCTACTTTCTGTTCCTTTAGATTTGCCTTTTCTGGAAATTTTATATAAATGGAATCACAGTGTATGATCTCATATGTCTGGCTTCTTTCACTTAGCATGTTCTGAAGGTCCATGTTGGAGCATGGACCAGTAGTTCATGCCTTTTTATTGCTGAATAATACTCAATTGTACGGACAGACCCTATTTTGTTCATTCATTCCCCAGGGAATGGACAATTAGGTTGCTTCCAATTTGGGACTAGTATGAGTGAAGCTGCTATAAACACTTCACAGCTAGTCTTTGGGTGGACGTGTGTTTTCATTTCTCCGGTAGATTCCTAGAAGTGGGATTGCTGGATCATGCGGTACATGTAACTTTTTAAAAATCTGCCACGCTGTTTTCCAAAGTCTCACTATTGTACGTTCTGTAGGGAAGTGACATTGAAGCTGAGACCTCACAGATGAGAGGGAGCTGGCCCTGCAAGGAGCTGGGGAGAGCATTGCCGCAGAGCAAACGGGGCACGGCAGCACGTATGAAGGACTGAGGAGGTAAAAACTTACCTGGACAGAGCAGCTGGATTACAAGAGGCCGGTGGAGGCAGAGGGAGAGGATGCTAAGGGTGTGGAGGGGCAGTTTGGTGACGGGATTGGGGGGTGGGGTGGGGGGAGGGTGAGACGGAGCAGTCTAGCATGTCACCAGGTGTCTGGCTTGGGCTGAACACACAGGAAAGGACTGAAGGCTGGGATGTGCAGCAGGGCACGTACCCATCCAGAATAACTTAACATTTCCCAAACTTGCTTGCAGTTGGATGTGGTCATATGACTAAGTCTTGCTAATGGGGGTATAAGTGGGTGTCATTTGCAAGTGTCTATAGGGAAGGAGGTGTGGCCTTCATCATTTCTCCTTCCTGATAGTTGGAATGTAGATGTAATGTCTGGAGCTCCAGCAGCAACTTTGGATCATGAGGTGGGGGAGACCTTGGGAATGGAAGCCACACACAATGGAGCAACAAGATAGAAGAAGCCTGGAAGTATCTACATTGCCCAACTCCAGGGGTCACCCTTTACGTTATAGTCTATGGTGAATAGAATACAGAATACAGTGTGAAAGGCACCCCCCAGAGTTTGCAAAGCAGCAGCCCTGGAGCTTGGGCTGCTGATACCAGAGTGCCATATCAGCCTCAGCTGCCTGCCTCTGAACATCATGCAGATAAGAGAGAAACAGACTCCATTGTGAGCAACTGCTATTTGAGGATTATCTGCTATCTGCAGCTGGATCTACCCCTAACACCCCAGGTCTAAAACCCAGTCCCATGGTCCTCCTTTCCTTTGCCCAGATCCACTTGTGCCCAGGATGAGCGACTGTTGATTCCCTTCAGGAGAAGCCCCACTTTACCCCTGACAGTGGCCCCACAAGACAACCCACAGAAGTGGAACAGCCGGGATTCCCCAAAGTCCAGGATATTCTGCCTTAAGTCTCACCTGGGCTCATCTTGTGTTTGGTTATCTACTGCCAACCACCCAAAACTTAGTAGCTTCAAACTTCAATTTATCTCTCATGGATTTTCTGGGCTCACCAGGCATTTCTAACTTAGGATCCCCCATGAGGTTGCAGTCAGATAGTGGCTGGGGCAGGAGTCATCTGAAGGTGCGACTGGGCTGGACATCCAAAATGCCTTCCTCACACAGCTGGCAGGTGGTGAAGGCTGGGAGCTCAGTTGGAGCTGTCTATGGGAGCCCCCACTGGGGCCTCTCACGGCATGGAGGTGGGATTCCAAGGAGTGTCCCAGGAGTGAGCACTCCAGGAGACCAGGCAGGAGACGCAAGGCTTCTAGTGCCCCAGTCTTGGAAGTCGCACGGCATGGCTCCTGCCATGTGGTTTGGGCCAGCCCACGTTCAAGGGCAGAGGACTACAGAGAGTGCAAATACTGGGAGACGTGGTGTCACAGAGATACGGGTCTGGAGCTTGGAGGGAGGCTGGACCAGAGACACCATTTGGGCAGCAGCAGCAGCATGAGTGCTAACCAAGAGCCCGGGAACGGAGGAGTTCTGTGTGCACTTGAGCGTGCGTGTGGTGTGTGTGGGTGTGTATATGTGGCGGGTGTGTGTGTGTGTGTGGTATGTGCGGTGTGGTAGGCACAGTGTGTGGGGTGGGTATATGTGCCTGTACATGGTTGGGCGCTGGAGGTTGACAGAGAATAAGTGGGATTCAAGGGAGGGATGTGCCTTTCAATTAGCCTTCAGGGGTTGGATTCCCTTTTCTGCTGCCTCCCACTTTCTTCCTTTCGTGCCTCAGCCACCTTCAGAGCTGCCCCGGCCGCTGTCAGGCAGCCCACCTCCCTCCTCGCTCCCCGAAGTGAGGCGGGCAGGGCTCATGGAGGCCCCTGCCTCACCAGCAGCCCCAGAGGACATGGCTCTTGTCACAGGAGGCCTCCGGGGAGGGTGTGAGGTGCTGCCCACCTGCCTGGGCCCCGGGGTCTTATAGATGTCACTCGGCCAGAAGTCAGGGGTCCTGGGTTCCACTCCTGCCACGTGGCTGTGGGTACCTCATTTGCATTCTCTGAGCCAAATAAAAGGACTGAATTAGAGCCCTAAGATTCCATCCAGAGTCCCAGGCGGCACGTGGCTACACTCAGCCTCTCCCTCTCATTCGTGCTCTCCCACTTTCTCAGGTGAAACCTGGAGGGGGCCGCAGAGGCAGGAAAGCACCTAAGCTCTAGAGACCATCTCAGGCAGCCCCCTGCCTGGGTGCCAGCATCATATCTGTCTGAGCCAGAGGCCCTCATCTGTCAGGCAGGGCCCAGCGGCTGCAGGGGATGGAGCAGAGGGGTAGTTAATCTTCCCTGGAATATTAATGGCCCCGTCAGGAGTCCTGGGGACGAGCTGAGCAGCAGTCTGCCTTTATAAAGGAGGCGGGTGCCAGCTGGAGCGCAGGGGCCCTGGGAGACAGAAGAGGAGAGAGCAGAGGCAGCCAGGGGAGCCAGGAGGGTGGAGAGGCTGGTGGACAGAGGAGGGGCTGCCCCACTGCCACCTGGGCCTCAGAGCCCCTCCCACCACCAACCCCTCTCCCTACCCCCTGCTCCCACTCCCTCACCTCTTCTGTCCCCTCCTCCAGGAAGACTTCTGGCAGTCACACTTGGCTGGGACTCCCGGACCATCTCCATTTGGACTGTGCTTGTCATCCAGACGTGCTGCCCTCCCTATAATTGTCTAGCCTGGGGGTTCCCAGACCTGCCGCACACTAGAATCACCTAGAGACTTTCAGTGATCCTGATGTCCTACTCACACCTGGAGATCCTAATTTAAGTGGTCAGGAGAGGGCCTTGTTGTGGATGTTAATATGGTGTTAGTTTCCCAGGTGTTTCCAATATGCAGCCGGGGTCGAGAAGCCCAGCCCTGCCCTACCGAGGGGAGCCCCCTCACCTCTACCAGCACCGGGCTGCTCCTCCCGAGGGTGCTAACACTTAATGTGTGTTCACCGCGGGCCAGGTACACTTCTATGTGCTTTATACACTCACTGACCCCTCACAACGACCCAGCGACCCAACTGGTATGCTCCAGTTTATATGGGGAAACTGAGGAACAGAGGGGTTAAGTAACTTGCCCAAGGTCACACAAACACAGGCAGTGGGGCTCCAAAGCTGGGCTCTTAACCACTCTGCCTGGAGCCTACCATAGGGAAGTAACAGATGAAGAGAAAGGCTCAAGATGCAGGTCCTTTGGGAGGAGACACAGGACCAGGAACCAGGTCTCTTTCTGGGAACAGATGCGATGAACTTGAGTTGGGTCCTGGGGAGCGGTGGGGTTCAGAGGGAGAGAGCAGGGGATGTGAAAACAAGCCCAGGCAAGCCTGATCAAAGGCCCGGGCAGTTCACAAAGAGCTTTCTTTCCACCAGTCACCTCAAGGCCCTCGGAGGCCTGTTCCAATGCCTGCATTACTGATGGGGAAACCGAGCCTGGGAGTGGGGAGGGGCCAGGCCCACTTCAGGGCGAGTAGGGGTTGGGGTGGGCCCGCATGCAAGAATGTGCACAGCGCTTCCTCCCTGTCTGGGTGCATGTGTGCCCTGAGGTGTGGGGTGCGCAGGCGTGTGTGTGCAGGTCTGCAGGCGTTGGGGGGTGCATGTGTGTCGTGAGCCCACCTGGATGCCTGGCACGCACGCCACCCCAGGCCCCCGAGGGCAGTGGGAGGCAGAGTGCTCCGACTGTACGGGCCATTGGTTCCCCTACGAATAAGCCAGTATGGGGAAGAAGCATCGTTTCGCCAGCGTTCACTCCACTTAATTATTTAAGCCGCCAGCCACCGGGACAGGGTTATGAAGGTGAAATTAACCATCCGTCCTGTGGCTGGAAGGAATACGTATTTTGCCTTTTTCCCCTCTCTTTTGCCTTTTTTGTTCACCAGATTGAATCAATTTATTAAAGTTGCTTACAGTCAATTTGGTCTGATTCTCCAACAGTGAAGAAGAGAAATGAGGCATTGGGGCCCCAGGGCCAAATTTCACTCATTCACATGAACCCGCGCCAACCAGAGGGGGCCCAGCCAGCCTGTCACATGCCACCTGCCCTGCCCTCCACTGAGCTGTTCCAGCCCCCAATCTGAAGGCTGCCCAAAGGCCTCAGGAGATGGGGACACGCCCACCCCCAGCTGCCCCTCTCTCTGACCCCAAACATTTCGAAATGGAACCATATCCTGGCCCCACCTACTGCTCCAGAAGACGTCACATCACTTACACTTCAGTGAGCTGTGCTTTCCAAGGCAGAACCCCACAGGACAGGGGCGAGACAGACACCTAACTCCCCCACTCCACCACTGTGCCTCGGATGCTACCTTTGGAACCACAGGTCATCAGAGCAATGACAATACTGGCTAACCTCTATTGAGAGTTCCCCATATACCAGGTGCTGTTGTATGAACTCACCTAATGATGTAGATACTGTGATTATCTCCCTTTTATCAGTGGAGACACGGAGGCTGGAGAGCTTCCCCAAGGTCACACAGGCAGCACGTGGTTGCGGCACGCATAATGGATGTACTACCTAAAAGCTATTATCAAGCCCCCTTTCTCTTCCTTCCCTTATGGCTGGAAAGCTGAAAGGCTCAACTTCCCAGCCTCCCCTGCTGCTGGGAAGTAGCCCGCAACACAATTTTGGTCAATGAACAGGAGGTAAAAGTCTTTGGAGCACCTCTTTTCAAACAAAAAGAAAAAGCCTAGCTAGAGGAGAACCCTTTGTCCCCCTTTCCCTGCTCCTCTCTGGTTGCCCCTTTTCCTTCTGGTTATTTAAGGGGGACACAGACGTGATGACCAGAGGTGCAGCAGTCACCTTGTAACCATGAGGAGAAAATCAGTAACTAAATATGATGGAGCAGGAAAATCAAAGGATCCCAAGTCCCAGTGACATCCTTGAGCTACTGTACCAGCTCAGGGCTACCTTCTCCCAGACTCGTTCTTGGATGAGCCAAATAAACCACTCACTTGTTTAAGCCTCTCTATCATCATTTCCTGTTACTCACTGCCAAATGCACTCCTAGCTAAAAAGATTCAAACACAACAGTTTGGTTCCAGAGCCCCCGATCTTAGCAATCTGGTACTACCTATCACTGAATTTGTAGAGGACATTTTGGAGGCTCTTCATGATACCTCCTCTTTGGGGTTCCCTCCCCTCCAGAACTGAAGGGCTATTTATGCCGAGTAACTGGGCATCTGCCTGAGCACAGCTCATTGGTTTTAAAGCAGACACCTGACCAAGAGCCAAGCCAATCAGATTCTTTCTCAAGAACTTGAACCAAGCCCGGCACTCGGTCTCAGGTGGAGAACATTATGATGCCCTGCCCGGATCCCTCTTTAGGAATGGAGGGCGTGTTCCCCCCCAGCTGCTGGAAGTGCCGCTGATAGGAGATGTCTCTCTGCTGTCACCCCTTCAAGGACAGCCTCAGCTGAAGAGAGGTGCCTTGCCCGAAGTCACCCCCTCTTCCCGGGGCAGCCCAATCCAATGGCTAATGGTGGGGGTGGGGGAGGGGGGGCGGTGGGGGTGTGTTAAAGACCCAGTCCTCTCACAATCTCAGGTCCAGAGCTTCCCGTGAGATCTGCTGAGGACATTTGGGGGATAGTATCACAACTCGACTTCTCCCTCTGTCTGCTCCTGCATCCTTCCTTTCCTTCCACAGGTGTTGGTCTTGAGAACCTTCCTAATGAACATCCTCCAGGATAAACTCCAACTCAGAGCTGCCTCCCAGGGGGACCCAACCCATGACACAAGAGCTAGAAGGGCCCAAGACACGGGCTGAAGAGACCATGTCATCCACAGGCGAGAGCCTGGAGCTCAGCGAGAGCCCAGGGAGGGAGCAGAAGAAACTGTTCTGATTCCTGACACTTTCCAGCTCCTGCTGAACCCCTCCAGTTCTGTGAGACATCCCTGACTTCTCATAATACCCCCTTATGTTGATAGCTTGAGTGGATTTCTACTTCTTGCCATCAAACTGTCCTTGAACAAGACATGCCGCTACTCTGCGTTTTATGAATAAACCCAGAGGCAAGGGGTTTCCCTAAGGTCACAGCAGGTTAGTGAAAGAGGGAGGTCTTCATCCTTTATTCATGTAACAAATAGCTATTGAGGACCTACTCTGTGCCATGAATTGTGTCCATTTGGGGGTTATAACTGTAAACAAGGCAAACATAATCCCTCCTATCACTGAGCTCAAAATCTCGTGAGAAAGAAAGACAAGTAAACAATTACAATACAGGGAGATAAGTGCTATGGAATCACTTAGGAGGGGCACTTATCCCAGGAAGGGAAGCTCCCAGAAACTCTCTAGGGGAGATGACAACTATGCCGAGGCCGACAGGAGAGTAAAGCCCTCCAGGAAGAGGAAACAGAACGTGAAAGGGCTTAGAACTGAAAGGGAGTGATGTGTGGAATCCACATGCTGGTTTTGTCTGCTTGGCAGACAAAACCTTGGGGATTTTGTCCCCAAGGTTCCTTGGGGATGGGGGCCTCAGCTTCCCTGGCCCCATGTTGCTTCTGGGAGATGGTCAGTCACCACCACCATGTCCCTCACCATAGGGTTAGGTCCACGACCCAGTCTAGCCCAATCAGCACCTCCCTCAAGGGTCTGCATCTCTAATGGAGACACACAGGGGTGGAGGGTGGTAAGGGCTGGGGCACCCTGCAGCAGTGCCCTGAAGAGAGTATCCAGGCTACTTAGATGCCCAGAGCTGCCCTGGGTCCTGTCCATCCTGAGACCCAGTGTCTAGCTTTTCCTTCCATTCTGTGCCCTGCTTCACTGTCTCTTCGATAAATCCCCTGTTCTTGTTTCACTCTTTCAGAGTCAATTTTTGGTACTTGCAACCAAAGAATCCTGATTTCAGAAATTAGTACCAGCAGTGGGATTCACGACACAACCCTTAGGGATATGTGAGCTACTTGATATTGGTTTTCTTAACTCCATGGGGCCAAAATCAGTAGGACTCTGGTTCATATTATTCGATAAAAAAGAGGTTACTGATGGTAGGCAGTGGTGAACAGGTAATCGTGCTACACCCTCCAGTCACCGGGGACCATGTGCCAACTGAACGTGAGAGACTCCAGCAGCTGCTGTGGGCCAATTTATAAAGGATGAGGAAAGCTGTGACCATCGGCTGGATGGTTGTTCCTAACACTGGATAATTTAAAGCAAGAAAATGACAGGCTCAAATCAAAATGTTCACCTTAAGGCACGAAATAAAATTCAGGGCCATTATATGAAAGAATCTTTTATTGCATATAGCTACAGAGCTGAAATTGCTGAAGACTGAACTTAGAGATTGATTTTGAAGTTACTGAATTACAGTGTCAGTTGAATTTACAACCCCACTTGGTCCCTTTGGTGAATGCAAGGGCACTGGTCAGGAAAACGTTAGTATCTTATTGGAGTGGTGGTATCTGGGGGGATGACGAGGACCCCAAGCCTAAGCAGCTCACTGTCCCACCCTTGCGTTCCCTCCTGACGCGTCCCTCACGTTTTCTCCCGCAGTAGTCAGAATCCAGACTCCGCGTGGTCCAGATGATACAACGCAGAATCAGGGGAAGAGAAGAGGTATGCCCAGAAAGAATTGCAGGAGTTCACTAATTTATATTTCTAAATATAAATTAGTGTGGGGAGGATTTTGAGAATGTCTTGATCAAGCCGGGAGGGATACCGGTGAGGACTGGGCTGCGGTTATTGATATGGGTGCCATCACCAGAAATTTCACATTGGAGGTGCTTTTTCAGGCAGTTGGCAGATGTTCTGACATTTGCACAAGTCACTAATGCGAATCTGAACCAAATGATGATCTGCACTAATTGGCTAAAAAGGACCAGAAAATCCCTGGCATAACTAGGGGAATGAAGGCAAAACAACCAGAGACGGGAACACTGAATGGATCTATCAATCGGCACCAATTCCAGGACACTCTCCCTTCCTACTCCCCTTGAGGATGCTATCAGTGAGATAAAGTAATAACCTGGTCTTTTATAATCAAAAAATTAGTGACGTGTTTCAGATATACAAAAGGCATAAAGAATAACACAACAAACATCTGTGAACTTCTTATCCAACTTAAGATATGAAATGTGGGAGTTTGAGTCCTCCGGAAAGCAGACACCAAGATGGGATTAGAAAACGCCTGCAAAGGAAAATGCTGGGGAGGCAGAGGGGGTGGGAGGGTCATCAGATCACCACACAGTCTGACCCCTGGGAAGGACAGAAGGAAGGGAGGAAGAGTCCCAGACAGCCGCGCAGTTCGGAGAAAGTTTCAGCAAGGCCGCAGGGAAGTCCTGGAGCCAAAGTCCTCCCAGAGAGGACAGGAGTGGGAGTGGGGTGGTGGGTGGGGATTGAGGGGTTGCCTGGTATCCCTGCCAGGCCCGCTCAGGATGGGTGCTGCCTGGGAAGTGAGGCCTTGACACAAATCCAGAGGAGGACTCAGTGCAGCAGTAGGGGGTCATCAGTCAATGATGTGCAGTAGGAGGTGCACATTTTCACGGCCACAGATGAAACATGGCCCAAAACAATCAAACTCCTTATTAACTGTCACCTCCCAAATCTTTAAATAGGCTCAGCTATTTCCTCTCCGTAGTCTGGGAATTCTGGCAGAAGGGCTGCTGTTGCAACGGGATTTCTAATCTTAGGGTGGGTAGGAGGAGCTTGGCGGGCCTGCGCAGGTGGAGTCCTGTGAAATTAGTGGGCGCGGCCATCCCCTAACAGGCAGAGGGCCGGGGGGGCGGGGCTAAGAGAGTCACAGGGGGCAGAGATCGCTGGACTTTGGAAATTGATCAAGGGTCCCTCGGGATGAAATGAGAGAGCAGCCCACTGAGGCCTCACCTGAGTCTACAACCCAAATCCTCTAGGTTTCGTGAATCATGGGCTCCCTCAAGTACCTGTAACTGGGATAGTGTTCCCAGTCCAGGGCTGGTTTGGACCTAGAGACCCTCAAATAAAGGGGTGGGCAGTGCCTTTGGACAAGGACCTGTTGCCACAGAACAGAGGACATGATGCATCTTCTTCCAACTTCCCCCGAAGGAAGCTGCTGCCCTTTACCTGGGTCGCTGAGCACAGGAGAAGCGGAGGGGACGATTAGATGAGTGTCTGGCTAACTCTGACTCCTGGGGACAGGAAAGCCACGTGGTCTGGGGGTCGGAGGGGCACTTCAACAGCTCAGGAATAATGCTGGATCTCACCTGAATTCACCCTACACTAGGTCGGTGGGACCTCAACCCCCTCCAGGAGTTACTTCCCAAGTTCCTGAGAGGAATCGAGGTCCCTGTGGGTGACAGAAAGCCCACATCACCTTCCTGACCAGAAGACTAGGGCTTATTACAATAGGAAAAGCCAGGAGGAAGCCATTTACACTCCTACTACCTACAAATACAGTGAACCAAAGCAACAACGCCACCCCAAGGAGCCCACGAAGATGAGCATCCCCATCAGACACCAGAAAGGTGGAGTTGCGATGACCCTGGTCACACCCGAATTCTATCACACAGACCAACTAGTGTGAAGAATAGCTCGATCTTAGCCAGCAACAGTGGCGCATTGTAAACTTAAGCGGGCGGTGGCTTTGTTTGCAGCTGCTGTTCCAGATGTAGTCTCCGTGGTAGAGCAAATTAATTCAGCCCCGGCGCTTGGTATTCAGTTACAGATCTGGAAAATGGAATGTACTCCACGTGATAAACAGAAAACACCAGAAGCTGTTTGCTTGCACCTGATCAGGACGGTAGTAGAATGTTACTGCCCTGCCTCAGGGATGCTGTCTTTCTAGCTCCTCCCGCAGCCTTGGACCACCTCCCCATGGGCATCACCCTGCCAATGGGCTTACGCTCTGTATTGGTAGCAAAACACTGATAGGGTCTGACCAGAAGGAAGTCACAAGTGCCCTGGATGTTTTGGTAAGATGTATGTGTGACAGGGCCTGTCGCCTCAGCGAGGATCCTGCCGGTTGGTGGTCTGAGGCCTGTTGAAATACTCTCTTCAAAGTGAAAGAGAATTTGCTGCCACTTGAACCCTCTACCTCTAAAAAAGCAGCCTGAAGATCAACTCTTCTGACACCTTTTCTAAGGAACCTGAAAGCACCCAGCTTTGAGGGGCCCCGAGCAGCGGAGGCTCTGCAGGGCCCCAGCTGTGCTATAAGCCCCTATGCCCTTAGTCCTGAGCCAGTGGTACTCAGATTGTCCAGGGCAGGGCACGATGCTGAGCGGGGCCCACCTGCAGCAAGCCCCAGTGGGAAAGCCCCAGCCGAGTTTCTAGAGCTTTTGAGTAAGTAAATCTAATCCTTTGAGATTCTTGCCATGGGCTCCAGAGAGACTGAATACCTGACCTTGAGTCACCAAGCAGCAGGGGCCTGAGATGTCCATCATGAACCAGATGTCATTGGTCTCCCTAACCCCATATGGGGCGTGCCCAGCAGCCTCTGTCTTCAGTAACCCTGTGCATAACCTACACCAGGGCCTCTCCTTTCTGTCCCACGTGGGAATGACCTCTAACACTCTAGGGAGCAGAGACCAGGAGTATCAGAAAGGAATATTTTAGTTGTAACAGAAAACACTGACTTAAAAAGTAGAAAGGCTCATTAAAAAAATACAAAAAGTTAACTGCTTCAGGTGAGGCTGGATCCAGCAGCCCAGTGATATCACCAGAGAACTTGTTCCTGCCTCTCCTCTCTGCTTTCCATGGTGTCAACGTTATCCTGACGTTGCCCTCTCTGGCCAGGATGGCTGTCGGCATTCCTGGTGCTACTCTGCTTCCTCCTTCAAGTCTGGTGGCAACTCTTGGGAAAGCAGAGGAGCTCCTTTCCCAGAATCCTCCAACATCCTGTGTCTCCTTGGCCTGAACTGGGTCATGTGCCCATCCGTGGACCAATTCCTGTGGCTGAGGAGCTTCACTGATGGGCAGCAGACATCCAGGCCCCACCCCTGGGGCTGAAGGGAGCCAATCCTATCCTAGTAACATGACCAAGAGTTGGGGGTGGGGATGAGGTGGGGATTTTCCAAAGGAAATGGGGTCTTTATTGCCATAAAGTGGGGGAAATGGATGCTGAGCCCTGTAAACAGCAGACTTCACACAGGGGACAGGGGAGAGGAGGAGAATCAGAGTTGATTACAGAATCATCGTCCCGTATTTTGGCTTGAATCTTATAAACTCTCAGACTCCAACCATGTTCCTGCGGTTTTTCCTTCTTTGAGGCCTCTTCGAGCTGTGAGGAGGGGAAGGGAGCCATGGCCCCTGGGTGGAGGGAAGTGGGGAAAACCTCAGAGCTTCAACTTCGGCTGTTTTTCCTGAATTCTACTAATAAGGCTGGGAACCTGGGAACCAAGTCCTGGGGAAACACAGGCCTTTGGCTCAGGTTCTGCGCTTGGAGACTTTTTGCCCTACCTTGAAAGTTATACCACTTTTCGCAACAGCCCCCCTTTTTCGTTATGAAAACATTTCACGCCAAAGCCCACTAATGAAACACACTTTTAAAAGTTATATTTCTGCATTACAGTTTTCAACAAAGACATACTTGTCATGTTTACTGGACTCTGCTGTCTCATCTCATGCAGAGATGGTCCTATGGGACACCTCTGTGTCCCGAGCCACGTTTGCAGGGACCAACTGCTTTGCTCGTTGTCATGCGCCAGGCGGTGCGGGGCGAGGGGGCCGTTTCCTGTTTCCATCTGCTTGAAAGTGTTCTCTGGTAAGCTTTCACTTTGCCCCGAAGTGTTTGTTGTCTGCTAGAACTCTGTTTTTCAGCACACGATAACCGTGAGCCCTGCAAAGCACTGCCCATCTCCCGTGCGGGAAAGAGAAATCTTTATCACATTACATTTTAGTTACGAGCCACAGTATTTAATTTCAGGTCGTTGTTTATTCCTTACATAAACTTGTTTTCCTTGTTCAATGGCTGTGTCTTTCTGTGAGAAATTGGGTGCCTTGGCAGGGGATAGAACGTACCGTCCTTTTTTCATTAAAATTAATGAAAATATTTTTTCATTTTATGGTTTTTCATCCAGGAGCAGGGTGTTCAGAAATTAAAGTCATGGAGTGAGGGATAGGTGTACTCTCCCTCCTGCATGTATCCCTGCTTATGACAAGGAACTCCACCTTGGCTGAGAAAGCCTCTTGGGAAGGCAGGTGCTGTTTCATTAGGCTCCTCCGGGCCCTTATATTTTCCCTTCACATGAGGGTGTCAGTTATTCCACCCCCCTCCCCCCCCGCCTAGGGCCCAACAAGGTTCAGCCAAATCTAACTCACAGTGGGCAGGATGGGACGTGTTCTCTCTGGACAGTTCATCCTTGAGGGCATCTCCAAGATGGCGCTAGATTTCCACCTCCCTCTGCAGGAGGCTGGAGCCACGGTGTCTCCTGTTTGAGACACCCACGAACCAGGCATTCAGAGCAGTCCCACCAGACGACGGTACTCTCCCTGAGGATCAGAGACCAAAGAGAGAGTCTGTCCCAAACAAACCTGTGTTTAGAATGACTCCCCAGCAGCTGGGCCATGGATGGGTGGGGAGAGGGCCGGCCTGGAGGTTGGGGGAGGGTGTGAGGGCGTTAACGCTGTCACGTGCTGCAGCAGTGGCCCAGGTGGGGTAAAGGGAAGCAAGAACACAGGGTGGGCCGGCCAGGACAGGGCTTGGCGGATGGGGGGGGCGGGCTGGAAGGAGGGGTGGAGGATGATGGAGGGGACAGCGGGCTATGGTGGGGGCGGGGGCGGACGTGTTCAATCTAGGATGTGCGGCAGGTGGGGTGTGTACCTGCTCTCCAAGCAGACGTGTCCAGTGGGAAACCGGATAGAGAGTGTAGCTCCAGAGTCCAGAGGGAGGTCTGGACTGGTCTGTCTTCCTGGAGGACTGCAGTTTCCTCAAAGGTTGGGACAGATTATTGTCACACCCCCAGGGAGCACCGCACCTGGCACATAGTAGGTGCCGAAGCAATGCCTATTGAATGAACAGGTGTGCTCCAGGCCAGCACAGGAGGCGATCCCGGGGGTCTGTATACACCTATGCATGCCTCTTTGTGTGCCCGCATGCGGGTGGGGATGGGTGTGCAACGCCCAGTGTGGTCTGGCCTGCACCTCACCTCGCCCATGGAAGTTCCTGAGGGACCACTTCTTTCTGGCTCGATTTGTGTGACAGGTGTTGGCAGTTTATCTAACTGGCTGATAAAGAGGATGAGGTGCTAATTCCTTCTCACTTTATTGAATCCTCCAATCCTTCACAGCCTTAGGGCCCTGTGTGTGGGGGGGGGTGTCATTAAAAGACACTTCAGCACGCTGGTTATTGCCAATTAACAGACTCTAATATAAACAATTAATAAAGCCACTGTGGGGGGCAAGCAGGGAGGATTCAATGCCCCAGCCTGGGCCAGCTCTGCCAGCTCCTGGGCGCCGAGGCCCAGATACACACAGATGGCCCTGCCCTGGGGGCGGGTGGTTAGGAGTGATAGGTGCCCGGGAGGTGGTAGAGAGATCCAGGGGGACAGTGCTGGCAGCATCTGCTCAGCCTCAGACCTGGGAGGGGAGGGGTGCTGCAAGTCCATCCCTACGATGCCAGGAGACCATAATCCCAGGAGGGGAGGGGGTGGGCTGCCCAAATCCCCAGGGACCACCTGCACAGTGCTCTTTGGACCACACAGCCCACACCATTGCTCCCCCCGCCTGTCCCCCACAGCCAGGCAATGGCCAGGCCTGATGGGTCTCCTCCTCGACCCAAGTCCAAGAAGCCTCTAAGAGAAGCCGGTGTGACTCCGCCCCACCACAGTCCCTGCAGCTGCTTTCTCAGGGATGGAATGTGCCACACCCGCCTGGGAGTGGCCGTGCCTCTTAAGGGAAACTTTCGGGGGTCGCTGTGTGAGCTTCCAAAAGGCTCTGGCACTAGTGAGCCCACGAGGGCCAGATACCGCCCGAGCTGATCCTGTGATATCTTCCAACCGACCTTAGCGGGAAGTTTGAGGTAAAGGTGGGGAAACACTCGCACCTGGAGGGAAGGGTGAAGCAACAAGCTTGTGTAACTTCATCCCTCTCAGCCAGTCAGGGGCTGGACTCGAGCCCAGGGCCAGGCTCCACAGGCCATGCGGGCTCTAGGCCATGGGGGCAAACTTATTCATAAAAGGGCCAGGCAGTAAATATTTGTGTTTTACAGGCCCCATACAGTCTGTGTCATGACCATCCAACTCTGCTGACATGGTGCAAAAACAACGAAGGCAATACATAACCGATCGAGGCCGTGTGCCAATAAAATTTTATTTACAGACAATAAAATTTTAATTTCAAATAATTTTCACATGTCACAAAATTTTCTTGGTTCTTTTTCAGTCGCTTAAAAGTGTAAAAACTATTTTTCACCCCAAGACCGTATAAAAACAAGTGGCGGGCCAGGCGTTGCCCACAGCCCAGAGTTTGCCAACCCTGACCTAGGCTTCAGAAATCTTTGGGACTCCCTGGGCATCCCAAAGAGCACTTTCCTGGGGTATGACCCCTCCAGAGGGAGCCAGGAACCTAAAGTCCCACCACATAGCCTCGCTGGTGGAGGCAAGGGGGCAAAAAAGTGAAGGTGCAGACCTGGTTTCACCAGAGAATCAAATGGCTCCAAAGGACGGCCCATGAGGGACAGAAAGAGGCTTAGAGGCAGGATGTGAGTGCAGACAGACAAACAGACATGGATGGGAGTGATGCAGCCGCTCTCCCACAGCCCAGCTGGTTTGGGGGCAGGGCATGGACAATCCAAAGTGGAGGTCGGGCCTCAGCGTCTGGAACCAGGACAGCCTCCTGCCCTCACATGGGACTGTGGGTGCCTCTGATGTTCTGGGACGTCAAGGTAAATGAGAGAATAGACTCAGAGGGAGCTGAGAAGTTGTCTTTCTTTCCTCACCCCTATTCACCTCATTCATTCAGTCAACATTTTCTTTGCATCTACTAAGGGTGGCTTGGTTTTCAGTCTGAGACAAAGCCTCCTAGCCTTGCAGCTGTCTTTGGAAATGACCCCGGGCGAGGGGAAGTGTTGTGTTTTGGGTTGCCAAGGACGGTCCTGAGCTGCCTGGGAAGTGAGAGTAAATAGAGGACATCCAGGTCAACAGAGCAGGTAAGTAGTCTCTTGAGGGAATCCCTGGATGTTGGCAAAGCAAGTAATTTAGCAAAACCAGTCCTATGTAGAGGCAGTGGGAAGGTGTCCCCGAAGGCTTCATGTTAAAGGCAATACTGATTGACGGGAAAGAGAAAGTGTTAGCTTTGAAAAACCAAGAGGTGACTTTGCCATCTTGCCCCTGTTGGGTGCTCCCCCCTTGCCCCTGCCTCAGCTTCCTCGGGGCACTTTGTCGGGCTGGAGACAGGTGGCAGAACCAGAGCTCGCCATCAAGTCTTGAGCAGCAGGGCCGAGGCCCCAGAGCCCTGGATGGGAGCACCAGGCCACTGGGTGGGGACATGAACTCCTCTCATCCCATACCTTCAACTCAGAAATCCTGCTGGCTCTACTTTGAAAATGTGCCCCAAATCTGACCACTCCTCCCCATGCTTCTGCCGCCCTGGATGAGCCTGGAAGAATGCAGTCGACTCCTCAGGGGTCCCCCTGCCCCACAGCGGGTCCTCCACATGCAGCCAGAGCGACCCTCCCTGGTCTCTGTGGTCCCACGGCCCTGCCATCCCTAGAATGCATCCAAATTTTCAGAAACCCTACAACCTCGTGGCCACCACTCTCTCCCTACTCAGACACACCCACTGCACTGGCCTCCCTATTTCCTGCTGATCAGCTTCTCCCAGGCACCCCCAGGCTCGCTCCCTCACTTCCTCCAGGTGGCCCCTCACTGACTTGGCTCCTTCCCCCCACCTCCTCCTCATTTGTCTTCCCTGCATTTCACCCTTCCAGCTAGTTTATCTATTTCCAGGTTGTCTTCTGCTACTAGGAATGGCCTGGGGTCTACAGATCCCCAAGGATCCCTGTATAGAATTCTGGGGGTCTGTCAGTGTGGACGGGGAAAAAAATCACATTTTTATTTCACTCATCTTTAGTTAAAATTGAGCACTTCCTTCCCTTGTGCATGTCAGCAGGGAACCACAGTATTCGTCACAGAAACTGTGGCTCTGTCACACGTAGAAAGTGCAGATCATTTCAAATCATATTATATTGCAGCAGAAATCTTGAAATATCATTTATACTCAACCCTACTTCAAAAGGATGGTAGTTTTATTAGACCCACTGCTCGATCTTATTATTTAGCGCATTAATAAAGAAGCACATGTATTATTCCATCACAATTTTTTCTTAATATTTTGATAACTGCATTTTAATGTAATTGGTTTCCTTTGAATCTTAGAAATTTTATTGTGTGGATTTACAAATGTTATTCTGAAAAGGGATCTATAGGTTTCCCCAGGCGGCAGAGGGGTCCAGGCATCGCATCAGTGAGGAGCCTCTGTTCTAAATGGAAACTCCATGCAAAGAGGGCCTGACACAAAGTAGAAGCAAAATAAAGGTAAGTGGAAGAGAGGAAGGTGGGGAGAGGGAGGGAGGGAAGGAGCCAGCATAGAAGTGAATAAGGCTTAGTGGTGAGACAGAGCCTGAATCAAACTGCCCTGGGTGAACCCAGCTCCACAACATGCTCAGTGTAGAGCCCCGGGTGCATCTTGGAACCGGGCAGAGCCTCAGTTTCCTCATCTATAAGATGGAGTCAATCACACCTGCTTCTATAGTTGTGAAGATAAAATAGTATGCTTGGTATCCGGCCTGGTGCATGGTGAATGCTCAATAAATTATAACATATTTTGGTCAATGCCGTGGCTTCCCCAGTTCTGGGCTTTTGCCCAAGGATCTGGCTTCCCAGCCAGGAAGGCAAAAGCATCCCACAGAGCTCTCCCCCTCTGCAGAGGTCCAGGGCGTTCTAAGGAGACGGAGCCCCACTCCAGATAGGCTGGCAGGACTGGGCCACGGGCAGGGGCTGGAAACAGGGAGAACTGTCCATCACAGCTGGGCTGAGGGTTGTGCCTGCGCAGACGTGCTTGTATAGGGGGGTGTGGGTAGAATTCGAATCATGCCCCTAGACAGGAAGTCCTCCAAGACCCTAACTTGTGAGTCTGAGAGCATTTATGAGACTGGTCATGCCAGGAAGGCATCTGGGACAAACCATTCGGAAGGAGGGCCTGAGGCAAACTTGGCTCTACTGGCCAAGATCCGTCCCCACCGCCCTGTGGTCTGAGCTTCCCTGTCTTACTTACTCTAAGGCTGCATCCCAGGGGCCGGCACCCTCGTCCTTCCTGCTCAGGGAGCTCAGGTTGGCCTCTTGCCTGAGGCCCTACTTCCCGACCTTCTGCCCATCACAACACCATCACAACACACACGGAAAATGACAGCCATTTTCAAGGCACACTGTGAATAAGGACAAGGAATCCAGAGGCAACCAGCCTCGCCAGCACCCTGAGGGCCGAAGACGCACCTCACAGCAGCCTCCTTGACCCTAAACAGGCCAGGGCCCTCCTGCCTCGGGGTCCTCACCCTTGCCAGGCCCTCTGCCCTATGTCCAAATGTTCACATGTTCTGTCACCGCCACTTCCTCTCATCTCGGCCCAAGTTCCAGCCGTCTCCATGACCTGCCAGAGGTCTGAGGTGGTGGAAAGATCCTGGCTTCGGAATTGTTCATCTGTAAATAGGACAGTACCATTGGCTTCCTGGGGTTGGCCGTGAGGACAGAGATGGTGTCTGGGCACCCCTGAGTGGAGCAGGCACAAGGCAACTGGGGCCCTGGGATGACCAGTGGCCCCGCCCAGCCTCTGCCTGGGTTTCCTGCCTGTTGTTCTGGACTGGGATCTCCATCCAGGAAGAGGCTCATCCCTCTTGGACCTCAAGTGGACCTGGCCCATCTTCCAGCTCTGCCTTACAGCCTCCCCAGCACAAGAGCACGCTTTTGCTCATTGGCTCCCCCTAACGTCCTTGGAGGGAAGTGGGCCGACATCATTGTGCCCATTTTACAGATGGGGAATTCGAGGCTTTCAGGGACAAGGTGACACGGAGTCCGGGTCTTTGCCCCTGCGCAGGGCTGTATGCTCCTCTCCACAGCCCTTGTGCTGGACTGAGGGATCATCCGCTTAGACTCACGTGGGTTCTGAGGTTGTCCTGGGGCCCCATCACTATGCCGAGAGCGGGGCTGTGTGCCTTCGGGGGTCTGCAGTGATGCCAGCCTTCATTTATGAAACCCCGACCACGTGCTGAGCATTTGACTCTGGGACTTGTCAGACCTCACAAGTCCAGGAATAGGTGTCCCAGGCTGGGATGAGGAAGCAGAGCCAGCACCAGGAGTCAAGCCTGGTTCTGGAGATGAGAAAGTCTGTGCCCCTCCCGCAGCACTGCCGGGAGGCGGGGACCAGAGGACAGCTCACGTGGAGAGGAGAGAGGATGCTTGTCTTGAAGAAACTGTGAGTTTGGGGACTGGGGCTCTGGAAGGGAGGCCAGGGCTGGTGGCTGCTGCAGGAGACAGAGCTTTAGCCAGGAAAAGCAAGCCGGCACCACCCCCCGGGGAGGCACGCGGTAAGCCAAAGGAAGAAGGAAGCTGCCAGAGCATCTGCACCTTCGGGAGCCAACAATGCTTGCGGCAAAGCTGGGGTGAGGAGGGGACTCCTAGGGACCCTGGGATGATGCTGGGCCATGAACCCCACCACTCGCCATCCCTCCCCTGCCAGACCTGGCCTCCAGGCATCTCAGCCCCTCCTGCCTTCCAGGGTCCAGAGGACCCAGGGACCATCACATGCAATGGTTCGTGGGTGTTGCTGTACCGGTGTAAGTTTCTGAGGGCTGGTTTACCAGGGTTGGGTAGCTGGGGTTAGAGCACAAGGCATGAGGGCATCGTGTCACTTTTGGTGGCTAGGTGTTTGTGTGCACTTATGCATGTGTGTGCTTATACATGTGTGTACTAGACGTGTGTGCACGTCTTCATGCATGGGCCAGTGCGTGTGCATTTGCATGTACACATGGTGTGTGCATGTGTGTATGTGCATGCGTTCTGTGGCATGAGGTGTGTGGGTGCACAGGCCGTGTACATGCACCTGTATGCACGCGTGTGCATGTGTGTGCTGGAAAGCCCTGCAGAGACAGTGACTGAGGAAGGGGATGGGGGAGGATCCCTGCTGTTCCCATCATCCCCCCTGAAGCTGGCTGGGGAGGCTGTGCGGGGAGCCAAAGGCCTGGGGAGGCTTCTTTTCCCAAAGGTGCCACCACCAGCAGGGAAGGAAGGGAGGGAGGAAGCAGCACCTTATTTAAATGCAAATCACTGAAATACAACTTTCTTTATTAAAATGCAAATTGCACTTCAGTCTCTGACACCTCCCAAGTGCCAAAGCCACAGAACACAATCAGGAATCAAAGCTGCAGGACCCCCCAGTCACCCAGGATGGCAAGAGACCCCACTTGCTGGCATATGAATCAATGGAGGACGGAGGATGGGCCCCGGGTGGGCTTGGGATGCTGAGCCGGATGCAGGTCCTGCCTCCAGGGCTTCCCGGAGGGAGAAGCAACCACTGATGCCAGAAGTGGGAGCTGGAGGTCTGGGCTGTCACCCCCAGAGGAGATCAGGCTGGAACTTGCCACAGGTGGCCTGCTGGCTTCCTGCCTGGCTGGGGCAACACGCTGTGTGGTTTCCTAATGGGCCTGGTCTCCCTGGTGAGCCTGGAGCCCTCAGCTGGGAGATGGTAAGAATTGTTTGTCTGCTTGCCGACCTGGTTAAACGATTGCCTCTTAGGTGGTCAGAACTCGGCTGCTGGGGGCAGAGCATTGGGGTGTCCCGAGAGCAGCCCTCAGCTGGGAGCTCAGACCCAGGGGCAGGCCTGCCCCCCTCAGCCTCTCTTCTAACCATGGGCTCAGGAGCAGGCTGCCAGGCTGCCAGGCACAGCTGTGCATGTCATGAGGGCGCTGCCGTCTTCGGGCCCATGCCCTGCTCCCCAAGCTGGGTGACTTGGCCTGGGGCCCAATCCTCTGGGAAGAAGGGAGGGTGTCTTTTTCTTCACACACAGACACACTTGACTTACACCTTTTCCTAATTCATCCACCCGCAGAGGGCGCCTTTTCCCAGTTTGCACAGTCACTGTAGAGGTTGGGGGCCCCTCAGACCCCAGACTCCTCTTTCTTCTGCTCGACACCTTCCTTTCAGATCTTACCTCTCCTCCCTGCTCCTGGGTCCCCCACCCCTGTCTCAACACTTTGTTTCCTCCACTCCTTCCTTGCTCCTTTTCTTCTAGCCATGATCCCACCCTCTCCGTACCCACCCTCTATGGGCCCCTCTGGTTTGTGTCCCCAGAATCAGACTGACACAGAGTCCTTACCCCATAGGGTCTGAGGTAGGTGCAGGTAGTCCAGGGAAGATGGGCCAGGTCCTTGATGGCTCAGGGCCAGGCTGGCACGTGCAGAGAGCCCAGGGGCGTGGGGGAGGGTCCCGCCCCTTCCATCTGCCGAGCGCTCTTAATATAGGCAGCAGCAGCCCTGGTGCCAAGCGGGGGAAGCAGGGGAAGCAGAAGGCAACTTGGAGCTGGAGGGTGACAGGGCTGCGCTTCCTCCATATAAATAGTCCCGTCTGTCGCCCTGGGGGTGGGTGGCTTCCTGGGGCACTTCTGATGTCATCAGCTTCCCAGGAGAGTTTTGCTGGGGTGAGGTGAGGGCCTATGATAGGGTCTGAGATGGGGAGGCAGCAGTGCTGGGGGCCTAAGCCAACACTCCTCGGGGGCCAATGCCTTGGGCACTTCTGGCCTCTCCCAAGTATTTTCTTGGCTGCCACAGACCCACACCTGGGCTGTCAGGCGATGGCTTGTGCACCTCTGAGATATCTACAAAGGGACCCTTCCTTGACCTCACCCCCGAATCTGTCAGCTGATCCCACTGAGCCCGGGCGCCTCACTGGTCCTGGAGGCCGCCCTGGGGGACCATGAGGAGATGGTAACGTCCTTTAGATCCCCACTTCTCGTGAGATGGGTCCAAGTAAGAGCAATGACAAAGATTTTGGTGAGAGATACAGATAGCCCCTGGCTCTTGCCACGCTGGCCTCACCCTCCTCGGCAAGGCCCTGCCTGGGTCTCCAGGACCCGGTTCCGTCACCTCCAGAACTGAGAGCACAAATCTTTCCCCTCACACCCACCCCAGCACCCCGCCCCACGTTCCCAGCTTCTGTCTGGTATTTCTGAGTGTCCACGTGGGTTTCTTCAAACCCTGCTACCCTGTCAAGAAGGTAGAGGAGACAGAGCTGCCCCGGGTCTGGGGCTGTGCCTCCCCCATCTGACTGGGAGCTCCCAGAGATGCTGCTCTGCCCATCAAACTGGGGGGGGGGGGCAGGGTGGTCCTTAAGGGCAGGTGGTACTGCCCCCTCCTCAAACTGGAGTCTCCCTCCTATGAAGGAGGTCCTGCTGGCCTGCTGGTGGTGCCCTGATCAGGCCCGGAAAGTCCCTGGGGGGTGACGGGAGCTGCTAGGGGTTCTCCCAGACCCTGACTGATAAGAATGGCCTGTGACCACAGTGGGCAGGGCTGAGGTTTGAACAGGAGACGGGCACTGGGCCGCTGCCGAAGGCCGGAGCCTCCCTCCCATAGCCTCGGAGCTGAATCAGGACGGAGGGGGAGCCTCCCTCCCCCTGGGGAGATGGACTCAAATGCCTTCAGAGGAGGGGACTGGGGGACTGTGCGACAGGCAAGGAGGGCTGCCCCCTGCAGACCCCTTCGTGCCTGGTAGGTTTCCAACAGTGAGGCTCACACAGAACAGCGAGCACGCGACTCTGCCGCTTACTGGCTCTGTGATGCCAGGAAAGGCACTCAGCCTCTCTGAACCTCGCTTTCCCCCTGAGGGACCTGCAACACGGGGATGACCTAATACAACAGTGCCTGGCACACAGCAAGGACTGTCCTTAGGACCGAGGCCCTGGGGCCTCCACTTCCAATTCTTCTGCTGGATGGGGACCTCCTGGCCCAGGAGTGATGACTGGAGTCAGCGCCGCCCCCCAGCAGCAGCCCTGGGGCAGCCCCACCCCGTGTAGAGCCCTGGCCTCTCCCAGGGGTCCGCAGAGCCCCCGTGGCCTACGGCGCTGCCCTCCCTCCCTGTCTCCTTCCCCAGCCCGCTCCCAGCGTTTCCTGGGATCACCTCCCAATTCAACTTGAGCACAGTTGGACTTGAATCCTTGTCTCCGGGCCCTGGTCTGAGCTCTGCACAGCTGTGAGCGAGCTCTCCCCAAGATCAGTGACTAAGAGGCTGGAGCCGGGGTGGAGGGAGGGGTCCTCCCGAAGCCTCTCCGAGTGCCCCGGGGCCAGGGCTGTGAGGAGACGCTTTGTTATCAAGCTCTGCTGACCCTCTGCTGCCTTTGGTGCAGTGACAGGAGCTGTCTCCTGTCATGTTCTTGGTTCATGTTTCAACATCCTCTTATCAGTCTTTCTGAAGGAGGCTGCCAGCAGTACGTAGGTGGCAGCAAATCATGCCCAGTTCTTGAGGAGGTGGGGTCAGAAAACTGGAAGATTCTAACACATGCTAGGCGCTTACTGTGTTATATCTTTTTTACTCTCATGACAACCCTGTAGGTAGGGCTGCCATGTACAGTTGGGAAGGTTGTTCACTAAACAAGGGTATCTGGCCAAGAGAGCAGTCCATGATCTAACCAAGCAGCATACCCGGCATATACCTGTGTCTCTTGGAGGGGAGACGGAAGCTTTTCTTAATTTATGTAAAAACACAGTATGGACCATTCATGGTTATTGAGGTAAGGCCTATTATTATCTCCATTTTATCATTTGGAAAACTGAGACACAGAGAGCTTCAGTCATTTGCCCAAGATTTGACCAAGATTCGGAGCTGAGCTCTGAAGCCAAGAATTCTGGCTTCAGAGCCCACACTCCTTGCGACACTGCCTCATATAGCCTTGGCAGGGATGAGCCAGTCACAAGAGCTGGAAATCTGCTGAGGGCCCTGACTGCTGGGGCCCAGTCAGTTCTGAGACTCAGGGACCCCGAGTCATCTCCCCTCGGCTCATCAGGGGTCTGGGGGCCTGAGCCGCCCTCCACAGGGGGGATATGGCTGTAGCTGGAAGCTCGGAGACTGGGATTCTGTGGCTTCGTGATTCCGAGAAAGTCACCTTGCTTCATAGAGCCTCAGTTTCCCCACCTGTAAAATGGGGTTGACAGGCCCCACCCTGCCTGCCTCATGGGCCAGGATTTAACCATCCGTTTGGAGGATTTGAAAGAGAAGGAGGTCTTCTCCAATGCCTAAAATCACACCTAGAATTGCCTCAGTTAAAGCTAAATAGGTGGGGGACTTCCCTGGCAGTCCAGTGGTTAAGACTCCGCGTTTCCAGTGCAGGGGGCAAGGGTCCCATCCCTGGTTGGGAATTAGGATCCCACATGCCGCGCAGCCAAAAAAAATTAAAAATTAAAAGAATAGAGTGTTTAAATTTAAAAACAGCTTAGGGCTTCCCTGGTGGCGCAGTGGTTAAGAATCCGCCTGCCAATGCAGGGGACACGAGTTCGAGCCCTGGTCTGGGAAAATCCCACATGCCGCAGAGCAACTAAGCCTGTGCGCCACAACTACTGAGCCTGAGCTCTAGAGCCCACGTGCCACAACTACTGAAGCCCGCGTGCCTAGAGCCGGTGCTCTGCAACAAGAGAAGCCACTGCAGTGAGAAGCCTGCACACCGCAACGAAAAGTAGCCCCCGCTCGCCGCAACTAGAGAAAGCCCGCGTGCAGCAACGAAGACCCAAAGCAGCCAAAAATAAATAAATAAATTTAATTTAAAAAAATAATTAAAATAAAAATAAAAACAGCTTAATAGGTGGGAAGGATAAATTAGGAGTTCGGGATTAACATATACACGCTACTATATATAAAATAGATAAACAACAAGGACCTACTGTATAGCACAAGGAACTATATTCAATATTTTGTAATAACCTATATGGGAAAAGAATGTGAAATATATATATATATATATATATATATATATAGCTGAACCACTTTGCTGTACACCTGAAACTAACATTGTAAATCAATTATATTTCAGTTTAAAAAAAAAAGCTTAATACATATCTGTCATCTGCTTAATACGACTGTTATTTCCAGATCTGTCTGTGGAGGTCCCCCCCACACCCCACCTCTTACAGCCTGGGAACCAGTCCTTCACAGGCTGCCCGCCTTCCTTCTCAGATACAGAACAACACAGCCCAAATGCCAGGGCGCTCCCAGCTAATGAATCAGGCTCCAAAACAAGCCCAAACATCTGGCTGACAAAGGGCATGGCTCGTTGGAAGCAGCTCCTTCTGCACAAATATGTTCTTAATATTCAATTAGTATTTATCCACCACGAACAACAATTACGCCATTGACTCTCAATGAAGTGCCTGGTTAATTAATTAACGCAGTCTTTAACATGCTGGCAGCATTTCTCTATGAGCACGACAGTTAAAATAATAACACAGTGACGCCAGGATGAGCCGCGGGCTGGCAGGGGCGCCCTGGGTTTCCCGGGCTCCAGATGTGAGTCTGGAGCTGAGCATGTGCCACACAAGCCATCTTCTGCAGTTTAAAAAGAAAAAGACAAAAACACACTGCAATTTTGAGCAAGCCACTTAACCCCTCCCAGCCGGCTTCTTCCTCAGGAGGGGGCAGGCCAGATGACACCAAGGTTCCTCAGAGTACTAAACGCATGGGTTCTGCAAGTGACATTCAGACCTGTATTGACCCCCCTGCCCTGCTAATTGCTGCACCCAGGGTCCTCCTGGGCTCCACACAGTCCCCTCTTTGTAAACCACAAACCCTACATGTCTCTCCCCTCCACTGGCCTCCCTGTCCCCTCGTTGCCAATTATTCCAGCACCTCCTTCTCAGGCCCCATTTCTTCCTCCTGCTCCTTCCCATGGGGGATCCCCAGAGCTCAGGTCCAACTTCCGGTTCTGATTCTGACCTCTTGCTTCTCCCAGCCTCCCATTCCAATTCTGTCAGCTACCAGCCCCCAGGTCCTGACTGCCCCTGTCTTTGCTTCCAGCTCCATCAGAGCCTGGGTTCACCCCAGCACTCCACTTACCAGCTGTGTGACCCTGGGCCAGTTACTCGACACCCCATGCCTTAGTTTCCCCACTTCTGTGATGGGGACAGTCACATGGGGCATAATCATTGCCTCCACTGCCTCAGTCAGGATGGGCTAACCTGCCCTAACAAATCCAAAATGCAATGGCTCGAACTCAATAGCGACGTATTTCTCACCTGCCAGTAGGCGGGTCCCTGCAGTGCAATGACTCCAAGGACCCAGGCTCTTTCCCTCTTGTTGCTCCCCCTGCCCCAGGGGGCTCTGTCATTGTCCTGGTGCTCCTGGCTGGGTCCCCATAGCCGATGTCCCACTGGCAGAGGGGAAGGAGCATGGGGGAAGCATGACTGCCTTCCTGAGAGCCCTGGCTGGAAATCACGTCCCTCAGTTCACATGGGTGAGAAGGGGTTACACAGACACACATGGCTGCAAGGGAGGCCAGGAGATGTAGTCAAGCTGTGTGCCCAGAGAGGAACGAGGGGACAATGATGGAGCAGTGCAGCCTCTACCACATGCCCTCAGAGGGTTGTTAGGAAGATCTAATGAGTTAATACATATAAAACCCTTAGCACTTGGCACATGGTAAATATCCTATAAGCGACTGCCATGATTACTGTGTGTGCCTACACTAGTTCTGTGAATACGATGGCTAATTAGACACATTCCGCATGTGTGAGGACCCCACAGAGAAGGGTGGTAGAGACACATAACTCACCCACCATCATTCAGAATGTGCCGCACCTGAGGTACATTCAAGGTGGCGTGGGACAGGCTAGAGGAAGTGAGGGGCTGGGAGGGGACGTGGGGCTGAGTCTCAAGGATTGGTGGCAATTGATCAGGTGGAGAGGGGATTCCAGGTCCTGGCTTCACGGGGGCATGGCTACCGACCCATGCATAGTTGTGGTCACACTATCAGGACAGAAAGAGTCAGGCTTTCTCCTGGGAGCACGGGGAGCCTCTGGAGGGGATGGGCTAGCACAGGGAAGTGATGTTATCTGACCTGAATTTCAGAATGTTCCTTGGGTGCAAAAAGGAGAGTGGGTTAGAACAGAGCAAGGGACTGGCCCTCAGCATCCTTTCTCTCTCCCGTCCTGCATGCCCACCAAGTACTGCAGGGCCTGGCAAGCTGACACTATATTTCCAGACTTGCTTGCAGCTGAGTTTTGGAATATGAATTAGGTTCTGCCAGGTGGAAGCCGTTGCCCATGATCTGGAAAATACAGTGAGGTGAGGCCATCTTCCTCCTTGTCCGTCCTCCACTGGCAAGCAGGGAGAGAAGACATTGAGTAGTTCTGCCATCAGTGATCCAGCATCCAGCTTCCTGGAGAGACCACAGCAGTGGAGACAGTGGCATCCTCATCCTGGCTTCCTGAGCCCTGGTCTCAGCCCTAGGACTCAGGCTGTGTTATTAACTAACGGCTCTAATGGTGGCCTTGGGATTCCCCACCTTCACGATGGAGCAGAGGCAGCAGCTCCCCTGGCAGGCCAGTTCTGCAGTGTGGTGTGGGCATCATTCTTTCAGGCCCTTCCAAGGACTAGATTAACACCTGGATGGCTGGAAATAGAGGCTAGCAGGGAGGCTTCAGGAGCGGTCAAGGCAAGAGATGGATAAAGGCTTGAAGCAGGGCGGTGGCTGCAGGCTGGGGATCTGAGAATAGATTTGAAAGACAATTCTGAGGAGTTCACTAGGCTCATCAGTCTATTTGGGTGTAGATGGGAGAGGGATTAAAAAATGCCCCCAATCTCCTGGCTCACGTGGCTGGTAGAAGAAACAAGCCACTGGTGGAGATAAGAAAGAAAGGGGAAGAGCAGGAACAAGGAGGGAGGTGATGATTCCAAATTGGTTCGTTGGTTTGAGGTCTTGGGGGACGTCCAGGTAGAGGCATCCATAGGCAGGTGCAGACTGGAGTCTGGAGCACAGGAGGAAGATTGGGACATGCTGGCCCAGAGGTGGGAATTCCAGCCACAGGGGAGATGGGTAGGAGGATGTAGACAGAGAGGAGAAGGGGGTCCCAGGGTGAACACTGGGGAAACCTGACATTTAAGGGGTGGACAGAGGAAAACCAGCCCAAGGAAAGGTGTGAGAAGCAGGAAGGGACAGGGGCAGAACTGTCCCTCGGTGATGGCAGCAGTGTCACGGAGAGCACTGCAGGGTCCGATGGGGTGAGAGGGTGTCGGATGTCCTTGGGGATGGAGTGCCCTGGGACAAACCCTCCCGTCCTTCTAGGAGGCTACCAGCAGCCCGCAGCATCCTTCTGACGCACATACGGAAATGGAATTTTATCTTCATCTCGATTTCCTCGAGGGCTCCCTTATTCACTGAGCTCCTTGGTGGGCTTCCTGAGATCACTGTCAGTACAAGTTGGGGTCAGAAGCCACATTGTGAGGAATTGAGGAGCGGGTGGGAGTTGAGGAAGTATACCTGGGGAGCTCTTTCCAGGTGTCTGGAGGGGAAGGGGAGGGAAGGGGTGGGAATAGGAAGTGGGGTTGAGGAAATGACTTTCTTTGGGTGGGGAGGCGGGATGGGAGCATGACCGTAACCTGGAGTGGGGGAGACTGAAGAGGTGAGACGGCTCCCTCCCCTCCATTTCTACTGCTCAGACTGTGGACCACCACGGCCCGGCTCCCTTTCCAAGGTGTCCTCTCCACCACACCTTACCTCCCATACTCTGAATCACTCATTGACTCCCCGTTGCCCAAAACGAAGTCCCAGACGCCTTGTGCTCCCAGGCAGAGCCCTCCCTAATCTCCCGCAGCCTCCCTTCCCAACTATTTATCTGCTCTTTCCTCACTGAAAAACCTGCTGCTGCAGCCAACCACTCTGATTTAATTTCCCCCAGATATGCCATAGTCATTCATGACTGGGAAGAAGCCATTTTTGACGCTGTTAAACACTTGTTTGGGTTTCCCTCGATGGGTTCAAAAATGTTGGAAACAAAAGGGTTTGACCCTTTGAGAAGGTGCGCTGTGACAGACACCCACCCAACAGACATGCCCCCATCTTCCCATGTGGGGGCTCAGGAAAGAAGCCTCCTCCCCCAGGGCCGCCCACCATTGCCAAAGCCAATCATGCCAAGTCCGTTGCTCCCTTTTGCCAGTGATTGGGTTAAAGGTGGGCCCGTGGCCCAATTTTGGCCAATAAGTTAAGTCATAAAAAGAAGTTTTCAGGAAAGATTCTGGGAAAGATTTTACTCCCTGATAAAAAGAGAACCATATGCTAGGAGAGGAGCCCTCGTTACCTGCTTTTGGATACTGTGGCGTGAGTATGTGATGTGGCAGCCATTTTGTGATCATGAGCGAAAACCTGGCTGACACTCTGAGAATAGCTGAGTGGAATGATGAGCAGAAATGAGGTCCAGGATAATGTACTGTATCTACCCAAGCTCTTGGCATTTTGTTAAGCAAGCTTGTGACCTTGAGCAAGCTGCTTCTGCCTCCTCATTTGCAAAAAAAGCAATAATAATACCTACCTCATAGGCGGTTATGAGGATAAAAGTGAGTTATTATTTGTAAGGCTCTTAAAGATATGCCTGCACATATGCCTGGAAATATTGGTGTTAAATAAACAGAAATAATAAAAACTCGTATTGGCTAAGCCCCTTTGAGTTGGCTTTTCTGACACTCAGATGATGAAGGGTAGGTGCCTTCAGCAGAAGGCAGGGGCTGAAAAGCAGGCACGGAGGAGCCTGTATGGAGCCAGGGTGAATGTGAAGGCCTGGAAGGATCTGGAGCCTCTGGAGGATGGGGTACCACGTTCGCCTCTGGCACACCAGCTGGGTGGTGGGGAGGGGCTGCCGTCTGCATGGTCTGGATGGTAGTGGGGGGGGAGAGGGGAGACACCCACCCGTCTTCTTCAGCACAGTCTTGGCTCAGAGGGCCAAAGCTATGCCTGCTGCAGAGGGGATTCCAGCATGAACAGGCTGCAAATGGGATGTCCTTGCAGGTGCCCAGGGCAGCATAAGACCAAGTTCTGTGCATCTCAATCTCACCTCCAAACCATCTAAGAGCCATTTCCCTATTTCTGCTGTGAAGTTCCATACCCTTCTCCTTGGTAAAAACTGGTGGCTGAGGGTCCCATGAGCATTTCCATTCCTTGATGCCGGCTGTCTCCAGGCCAGGTAGAACCCCGGACCTCTTGGACTTTGAGTCATCTGCTGGATTCTGTGAGCCAAAGCTTCCCCTTCCCAGGCTGGCTTCACGGGTGTGTCCCCTGTACAGTCACACAGGTTCCCACGCTTCATTTATCACTCTGCTCTTGCCTTCTTGAAATTCTTAATGATTTTTCAACAAGGGGGCCCACTGGGCCCCGCTGATTGAGTAGCCAGGCCTGCTCTTCACCCAGGCTGCCTGGACGGAGCTTCCTGTTCTCCCCAGCACACACCGGAGCACATGTACATCCCTCCCCTGGTTCCAGCAGGTGCCGCCCTCAGACTTGAACACCTGGACACCTCCCCCACTCGCCCACCGCAGAGTCTCCCAAGCACCTCTTCCCACGGCCACCTCCTGGGCTCAGATTCCCACCTCAGCCTGGATGACTGACTGTAATAGCTCTGACCCGCTCCCTCCTCTGCACGGCAGCCACCAAGATCTTTCTAAATTACAAATCCGATCATGTCTCTCACCTGCTTATAACACTTCAGGGGCTCCCTGCAGCTTAAGTTATAAATTCCAAGCTTCTGTGACCCAGTGCACAGAACACTTCCTGATCCAGCCTCTGCCTATGTATCTAGAAATCACGCCAAGCCATGCCTTCCCTGCCCCTCTCACTCCCCACCCTCGGCCTCACCACCGATTCTTTTCATTCCCAGAAACAGGCTGTTTCATGCTCTGTGTTTCTGCACACACTGTTTCTGCTGCTGGAATACTCTTTCCCCCGTTCTTCATCCAGTTAACCCCTGTCATCTTTAGAACTCAGGTGCCACCTCCTCCACGAAGCCTCCCCCTGTGCCCACAGCCTCGAGGGCGTCTCTCAGAGCGGTGGCTCTGATTGCCCACTTGTCTGCCTCCTGGTCTCCTCAGCATCCAGCACAAAGCCTCCTGGTGCAGCAGGGGGTGCACTGACCCCTGGGGCACCAAAGTCACTTCCCCTCTCTGGACCTCAGTCTTATGGCTTATTCGTTCAGCAGCATATGCTGGGCGCTTACTCTGTGCCAGGCACTGAGCAGGCACCTTTCATGCAGCCGGGACCCAACCAGACACAAACCCTGGCCTCAGGGATTGCAGTGGGCAGAAGGAGGGGATGACAAGCATGTGAACTAATAAGAACGTGTGATAATGTCCAACGGTGATATATGCTATGAAGCAGGCCAGGGGAAAGAGAGTGACGGTGATGTTGCCTTAGATCTTAGATGGGATCATCAGCAGGGCCCCTTTGATAAGGGGACATTGAGCAGAGCCTGGAGGAAGCAGGAGGGAGCCCTGCTGGGGCCCGGGAGGTGGGGGTGAAGTTCCAAATAGAAGAAATAGTGAGGGCAAAGGCAGGAACGCTTAGTGGGTCCCAGGGACAATGAGGACACCAGTGAGGCTGGAACAGGGTGAGTGAGGGGGCGAATAGAAGGAGATGAGGTCAGGGAGGAACCAGGGCCAGATCCTGGGGGCCCGCAAAGACTGCAGTGGAAGCCCTGCCCAGCCTCACGGTACCCTCAAAGCCACCTGGTCTGGCCCCTCCCACTCCTACAATGAATAGGTCCATCCTTCCATGCCCTCTACCCTCTGCCCCTTGACCTCTCCGCCACCTCCTTCCACCTTCAACACAGCACTTCATTCCTCCTACCTCCAAACCAAAGAAGCCAATAGAGGGGAACCCCCCATGGACCTCCACACCTCCCTGCCTCTTCTCCACCCACCCCATCCCTGTAATAATCCACATCCCGTCGGCCCTCCTGGGATTCCAGGTGCAGCTGTGTACGCAGTGCTCCACACTGAAGCATCCCACCTCGGGGCTCATCCACTCTCTGTGTTGGGGATGGGGTGGGACAAGGGTGGGACTCAGGCAGCTGCAGCCCAGCAGACCAAAGCGCTGGGGGTCAATAGCCCCAGGGGCAGCCTCATCATGGAAGGTGGGAGCAGGCAGATAAACGTCCTTCTGACAGATGATGCTGAGGGGCACCGTGCAGGCTCCTTGGAGGGTCCCCGCAGGACTAACCTCCAGCTGCCCGGAGTGGCAACTAGCTCAATAACACTGGCCCCACGTTAGCTTTTCTTCCTTCTTCCTCTTGTTCCTTCTACTCCCTCATTCGTATTTCCTGGGGTCACCTCCCAAATAAACTTGTCTCCAAGTTAAACGTGGAGTTTAACTTGCACCAAGTCTTTTCTCAGGCTCTGCTTTCAGGGAACCCAAATTAATCCAGTCCCTGTTGTTACACAATGAGAGAGGGGTCCCTCCTCCCCGCCCAGGTCACACCTGTACTCCCACCCCCACCTCCTGGAGAATCCTCCCCAATCCAGCCACCGCTCTCTCCGCCACGTGCACATATTCCCTCTCTTCTGGATCGTTTACACTGAAACAGGCTCAAGTCTCTCCCAGCAGAAGGAAAGATGAAACATCCTTCAACCTCACATCCCTTCTGGCTTCTGGGACTCATCTGGCTCCACCTCGCTGGTGCTGGTGCGTCTGGCACCACTGCCCACTCCCTACACCTCGAGACACACTCTCTCTGGTTTCCCCCCACCCGCCCTCTCAGGGATGCCTCTTCTCAGACTCCCCTGCCAGGTCCTCCTCCTCAACATGCAGGGACTCCTCAGGCAGGGCCCTGGGTCCTCCTGTCCCCGCAAGGCGTGCTCTCTTTCTGGAGGTCTGCCAGAGCCCCCAGCATCTGCATCTGTGTGTCCAACCCAGACCTCTTCCCCAAGCACACACCCAGATATCCAATCATTTGCCTTTCACCTCTACTTGGATGGGTCAAAGACACAAAATCAGTACATCCAAACATCCCACCACAGCCTCAACCTGCTCCTTCTCCTGGGTTCCCCATCTCAGTGCGGGTACCAGTCTCCATCCAATGAGGGCACAGGTCCCACACCAGCATGGGGTCATCCTTGTTCTTATCCCTCACCCCCATGTCCAATCTATCGCGAGTCCTCTAGATTTTGCCTCCTAAGCCTTTTCTAGATTAGTCTGCTTGTACTCATCTCATCACCACCAAGCTAGTCCTGGGCACTCAAAATTGGATTTGAACTAGGATTACTGGATCAAATACAGAATGCCCAATTAAATTTGCATTTCAGATAAACAATGATTTTTAAAAATATAAGCATATCCCAAATATTACATGAGATATACTAAATAATTATTTATTATTTATTTGAAATTCAAGGGTAACTCAACAGCCTGTATTTTTTTAATGTCCTTTTCTAGTTAAAATTCCATGAAATCCTTGAACTATTTCAAGGATCATCTTGTATTTTTATTTGCAAAAACTGGCAATCCTAATCCTAACTGATCTCCCTGCATCTCCACACTGTGGCCTGATGATCTTGTTCAAATAAACTTTGCTAAGTAGACAGTGAAGGGAAGTATGTATATTATAATCACTAGATTCACCTCTTAACAAAAATACATGAAATGTATAACACAATGACTATAGTTAATAATACTGTATTGTATATTTGAAAGCTGCCAAGAGAGTAGATCTTAAAAGTTCTCATCACAAGAAAAAAAATTTGGAAATATGGTGGTGATGGATGTTAACTAGACTTGTTATAGGTGATCATTTTTTTAAATTTATTTATTTTTTATTTATTTATTTTTGGCTGCTTTGGGTCTTCGTTGCTGCACGCGGGCTTTCTCTAGTTGCGGCGAGCGGGGGCTACTTTTCGTTGCAGTGCACAGGCTTCTCATTGCGGTGGCTTCTCTTGTTGTGGAGCATGGGCTCTAAGCTCGCGGGCTTCAGTAGTTGTGGCACGTGGGCTCAGTAGTTGTGGCTCACGGGCTCTAGAGCACAGGCTCACCAGTTGTGGCGCACGAGCTTAGTTGCTCCGCAGCATGTGGGATCTTCCAGGACTAGGGATCGGACCTGTGTCCCCTGCATTGGCAGGCGGATTCTTAACCACTGCACCACCAGGCAAGTCCCCTAGGTGATCATTTTGCAATAGATACAAATATCAAATCAATATGTTGTACAACTGAAACTAATATGATGTTTTATGTCAATTATATCTCAGTTTTTTAAAAATAACAAATAAAATAATTTTTTTTCAGGAAAAAAATAAATAAATATTAAAAAATTAAAAGTACAGGGAGGGATGGAGTGGGAGTTTGGGATTAGCAGATGCAAACTATTATATATAGAGTGGATAAACAACAAGGTCTTACTGTATAGCACAGGGAACTATGTTCAATATCCTGTGATACACTCTAATGGAAAAGAATATTAAAAAAGAATGTATATATATATATATATATATATATGTATAACTGAATCACTTTGCTGTACAGAAGAAACTAACACAACATTGTAAATCAACTATACTTCAATAAAATAAAATAAATAAAAAGGTAGGGAAAAAAACACTCCTCAGTTAAAAAAAAAAATTAAAAGTACAGAAAATTCGGTTACTAGCATCAACTTAAATCAGTTAATGTTATATTAAATGCCTATTATGTACCAGGCATGCCTAGAAAATGAAATGTTCCATTTAACCAAATATTCCAATGAGCCAAGTTACCATAGGAAATATAGATCACACTTGTGGCATCTCTATTAGCAAGGATTATAAGCAGCACTAAGACTGAATTCAGCATTTTGAAACCATAGGATGTGTCGGGGTTACCTGTATAAAGCATCTTAGAGGCGCATAGCATTAACCTAGGATCTGGAAAGCACACAGCGCTGAGTGCCAGGGACACGGAGGTCTGGTCCAGTCTCACTCACGCCTTGTTGTTGGATTGAGGCAAATCACTTCACTTCTCTCCACTGCAGTTTCCTTGTCTATAAATCAAGGAGCTAGACTAAATGATCTATCTCTAAGGGCTCTTTTGGCTCTGATTCAATTAACTTATAGTGTCATAGATTGAAGAAGTGCTGACTAATGGTGTTTCTGTTGAGAGAATGCTGAATATACTAGTTTTTACTGTACTTCTATAAAAATAAAAAAGTTCCTAACTTCATATCTCTGAGAGGAGAAGATTTATCATCACTGGACTAGAGGAAATGTGGTCAACTTAGTATGATTCTGTAAGAATGGCAATGGGATTCAGAAACTTTTATAGGGATCCCAGAAATCCAAGGACAGAGCAGACATTAGATCCTTAATTCCCAGGGCAAAGGTTCTTGTGGAAAATCTTCACGATGTACTGAAGTCAACATCTGCAAAATGGAATACCAAAGTCTGGAGGAAGTTCACATAGCTTTTTAAGTAGAGCACCTTCCTCCCAGCTCAGGTGGACCCAGTTCCTCAAAGGCATGCAGACAGTAAAATAAAATGGTGTGTTTTCAAGTGGTAGCTTGTGTTTCTCTGAGAAGTCTAAAAAATGAGAATCTAGACAGATTCTTTGATAGACTTAGGAGGCAGTCTGTAATGTCTCAAGAAGCTCTTGTGAAAACTTAGGAAAATAGTTTAGAATCTACTCAGCCTTCCTAAAGTAAAACAAAAAACACTGTAATTCAACTATACATCAATAAAAAATAAATTTAAAATACCCCCATAATACAGAAAAATAGTCAAATAACCCAAAAGAAAGCAGAAAGGGGGAAACAGGGGACCTGATAACAGAGGTTACAAATGGAAATCAAATCATAAAATGGAAATTCTAATCCAAGCATATCAATAATTACATTAAATATAAATGATCTAAACTTACCAATTAAAAATCAGAGTTATTTAATGAATAAAAAAACTAACAAGACAATAATATGTTGTCTACAAAGAAATCCACTTTATAACGTAATAGTAAAAGATTGGGAAAAGATATACCTTGCAAACAGTAATCAAAAGAAAGCTGGAGTGGCTATTTTAATATCAGACAAGGTAGATTTCAGAGTAAGTAAAATTACCATGGATAAAGAGGGACATTTTATAATGATAAAAGGGTCAATTCACCAAGAAGGTAACACCCCTAAAAGTGTATGTACCTAGCAACAGAGCTTCAAAATGCATGAAGCAAAAACTGATAGAAGTGAACAGAGAAATAGATAAGATCTACAATCATAGTTGATTTCAACACTCTTCTTTCAGCAGTTGATGGAAAAAGTAGATCAGTAAGGATATAGAACTGAACAACAACCTTAACAAACTGGGTCTAATTAGCATCTATAGAACACTCTACCCATAAACAACAGAATACACATTCTTTTCAAGTGCACATAGAACATCCACCAATATAGACCATATCCTGAGTCATAAAATAGATCTTAACAAATTTTAGAAATTGAAGTTATACAAAGTATGTTCCCTGACCATAATGGAATTAAATTAAAAGTTAACAATGAACAAGGTAACTGGTAAGCCTCCAAACACTAGAACTAAAACAACATATTTATTCAATAGAATACTACTCAGCAATAAAAAGAGCCTATTGATTCAACAACTTGGATAAATTTCAAAGGCATTATGCTGAGTGACAGAAGCCAATCTCAAAAGGTTATATATGTAAGATTCCATTCATATGACATTCTGGAGAAGGCAAAACTACAGCAATGGAGAACAGATCAGGAGTTGTAGGGGGGACAGATCAGTGGTTGCAGAAGATGGGGTGACTACAAAGGGTCAACACAAGGGAGTTTGGAGCTGATGGAATTGTTCAGAATCCTGATTGTGATCGTACAGAAATTTAATATGTATGAAAACTCATAGAACAGTACACCCCGCCCCAAAGTCCATTTTTTACCATACATTAACTTTCTTTTTAATGTTTTAATTTGACCCTGTCATTCTCCTGCTGAAAATCTTTCACGGCTTCCCAGTGGTCTTGGACAAAAGCCAAACTCCTCAAAGGCAGGGTCTCCAGCCCATCAGCCAGCCTCCTCTCCCACCTGCAACCCTTCACTCTGCATCCCAGGCACATTAGCCTTTCCTCAGTTCTTTGAAGATGCAGGCTCTCTCTTACCTCAGGGCCTTTGCCCATGCTGGGTCCCCTTGCCTGGACGCTTCCTTCCGCTTCTCTGCAGCCAGCATTTGTGAGTTGCAGGAAGGGAGTGTGTGAAGAGGCACACTCTAACCTCTTCTCCAGCACCCCCAAACTGGTGGGCGGCTTCTCCCCCAGCCTACCCGGTTCACCTCTCCCCTCCTCTGCCCCAATCACCTCTGAACTTGTCAAGGTCCCCAAGGACTATGAGTTTAAAATGTAGATTGCAAAGTAAACCTCAGAACGTACCCCTCACCAGGGATCTTCAAAAACCGGCGGGTTGGGGGTTGGGGGTGATAGGTGGAGAGATACTGAGGAATGCGGATATAGAGCATCTAACCCAGGAGGTTAGACGTGGGGAATCTATTTCTGCCAGGCCCCAGAGGCCTCGGGTGGTCTTGGGACCTCTGTCTGGGAGGCACTGCCCCGTCTCCGCACTCTCCTCTTGGCGCGGAGCCCACGTGGGGGCAGCTTCGGATAGGCGCCCGGGGGAAGCACAGAGCCGAGCCCCCTCTTTGAAAGCAATTTGGAAACCTTTTCATTTCTTCCTTTGTGAGGAAAAAGGAAAACAAGGCTGATTTCTCTCCACATAATTGTCGGGGCACCGCAGAGCACGGGAAATGGCAGGTTTGAGCGCACCAGGCAATTTGCTGGCTTTCAGGGCTGGCGGTGCGATAGTCCCTCCTGGGCCTGCGCCCCGCGGCCTCCGCCTCCCTCCCAACCTGTAGCGGGCGGGGGAGGGGGGAGGGGTCCGGGAGCCAGGCTGGGATGCGGGGCTTAGGGTGGCGTCCAGGCTGTGGACAGTCAGGATCGGGGTGCCCCACTGAAGGCTGGGGGTGAGGAGACTGTGGGGCCCCAGTAGGGACACTGTCCCCCAAGGCCGCCCCTCCTCCCTTACCCCGCCTCAGCCTTAAAGAGCCTTCACTACCCCTCACTGCAGGATCATGGGTGATGAACAGAAGGGAAAGGCCCCGGTGGAAGATTCTCCCAGACCACAGGCTGCCTCCAGAAGGCCCCTGAAGGTTCCTGGAAGGGGCAGAGGGGCCAGTCATCCAACTAAGAGTCGAGGTGCTGAGGGAGGCGGACAGTGGGGTGGGAGGCCTGAGGGACACAGCCCACCCCTGACTCAACCCTGGGTCTGTGCTTCCAGTCGGTTTTACTCTCAAAACATATCAAGTTGTACATCAACTATATCTCAATTAAAAAACAAAAATCCAGAATCCCAGCCCTTCTCTTACCTCCACTGTCCCCACCCTCATCCAGGCCCCATCACCTCCCACCTGGACAGTCCAGGTAGCTTCCTCACTGGTCCCTGGCTTCTTGGTCTGCCCTCTCCACTCAATTTCCCCTCAGAAGCCACAGAAACCTGTTGAAACCTTGTCAGATCCTGTCCCTCTCCTGCTCAGAACCCTCCCCTGTTCCCCATTTCTTCTGAGTGAAACAGTGCACACAAGACCTGCACCCTAGTACCCCCTGACCTCGGCTCCCCCCCGCCATCTCCCCTCAAGCACTGCACTCCCACTTCCTCAGTCTCTTTCCTGCTCAAACAGACCAACCTCAGGCTTTGGCGCTGGCTGTTCCCTCTGCTGGATGCTCTTCCCCCAGATATCCACAAGGCTCCCTCGCCTGCTTCAGGGCTCTGCTCAAATGTCACCTTCCCAGAGAGGCCGTCCCTAATGGCCCCAACGTGAAAAGTTGCCCTCCTCCTGCCACTGCACAAAGTGCCCCCCCCCTTCGCTGTCCATGGTGCTGACCATCACTTAAGCCTTTGTTTAACATCAGCCCCATGAGGAGCTGTGGTCACTGCTGTGTTCCCAGCACCCAGAGCAGTGCCTGACACACAGGAGGTGCTCAATTCATATTTGTTAGATGAATACGAGGATCCCAGGTCAGGGCTCCCCCTCCCACAGATTCCCACCCCCCCATCTTCACACCTCACTCTCCACCCACCAAGGAGGGAGGTTGGATGTAGAATAAGGTGGGGAGGGAGGCAGGGGGTGAGCCACTGCCCCCAGACACAAGCCTGGGACTCAGGCCAGGCCCTTGTCCCCCAGAATCATACTTCACGTTTCCTCGGCAGTGTGCCTCCCCCTCTCCTGATCCCCCACCACCCTTTCCAAGCTGCTGCTCTCCCTGGGGGGTTCCCCACATGAGGGCTGACAGAATCACCAGGGCACCTACTGCTATGCCAGGTGCTCAGCCTTGTCAACTCACCAAGTCTCACAATAATACTACGTGAAGTTGGTGCCTGTGCCCACTTCACAGGTGAGGAAACTGAGGCCCAAGAGGCTTAAGTGACCTACCCAAAGATATACTATGAGAGTGAGATTCCCACCCATACTGCTGGATGCGTGGGCCTTTTTTCCTGATGCCGCAGCCCCAAATTCCAGTCTGCCCACAGACCTGTGAGCCCTTAGGCCGGGTAAGTCAGGAACCGCCTGGTTACAAGTGTGGTTATCGCTCCCCACTCACCCCTTCCCCCAGCCAGGTGGCCAGAGCTCAGCACAGCAGTGATGATTATTTGAGGGAACGGGAAAAACTTTTGTCTGTTGAGTTCCTGCCATGGGCTGGTTATCATGCCGAATGTTTTACATACATCACCTCCATGAGCCTTGCCATGACCCCATTACACGGATGAGTGGACTGAGGCCAGAGAGGTTAAGTAACCTGTCCCATGCCGCTCAGCTACAAAGTGGCAGATGGGGCTTCCAGAGCGGCCCGAATACCCCAAGATGATCTGCCAAGTTCCTGAGGCTTTCCTGTCCCTCCTCCCACAAACCCCCGTGCCCTCTGCCTGGAAAAATGTCCCTGCCAGCCCCTCCATGGCAGGGGAGAGAGAGCAGACAGTCCAGGCACAGCCACCAGAGGGTGGTGGGGGCAGCCGCCGTGTTTATTAATTTTCTGCCTCAGTGGGTCTGCAGCCCCAGCTGGAGCCCGCAGAGTTGCCATCCAGTCTATCAAATAATTCTATCTGGCAAGAACCTGGCCTGCGAGGGACCAGGCTGATGGGCCTTTAAAATTTAATTGCCGTACTAAGTGAGATTAGAAGTGGGGAGGTGGGCGGGGTGAGCCCAGATGAAAGTATGGCATGTTAGAGGAGGCAAGGGGGGCAGAGGAAACACATTTCTGTCAATCCCTCTGGACCCTGGCATCCCCCACCTCCTGCACCACCTGGGTGGGCACCCTGGTCTCAGCCCCCTCAACCTCCCCATCACCTGGCAACGCACTGGCTCCCTCGTGGCCTGCTGTCCCTCTGCTTCTCCTTCCCGACCCCACGGGCTCCTCCAGGCCAGCCACACCAGTCTAGACACCCTTTCCTGATGTTCCCTGCTCAGTCTGACATCTTCGCCTTTGCTCATGCAGTCTCTTAACTTAGGGTGCTGTTCTTCCTTCACCAGCTCAAACTCTCGCCATCCTTCACAAGCCCTCCGGTGGCTTCTGCTCCCGCATCTCTTTTGCTTACACGTGCTCCCTATGTCAGGAAGCAGCACACAGCCTTCTCTGTGGGTGACCGAGCTTCCTCCACCACCACCGCCTCTGTCCTAGCCCTCCCTCCTAGGAAAGGTTGTTCATTCAGCGGCCCCCTGTTCATCCCTGCCCACACAGTGTACCCATCAAGCTCCTCCCCGGCCGCTGGCCATGGGCTTGGGGCTCAGAGTCAGGGGTCCACCATGGGTGCCAAGGGCCAGGCTCGCCGAGGCTGCAGCCTGTGTGGAAGGAGAGGCAGGGGCTATAAACTCAAATCCCACCCACCTCACCCCACCTTGCTTGGAAAGGGTGCAGCCTGGTCACTTGGCTATGGTGATATTCCAGGATTTTCAAAGCCGAGCTCTTTTCTCAAATGAAATCTAAGTAGAATCACCATGTTGCAAAACAGATAAAAGTCAGATTTTGTTAGTACAAATGCACTGGATACGCTCACACGGATGCCATATTCTGATTGTAATAACAGAGAACAATTACAGTAAGATTAGATGAGAACAAGGCTGTTTGGTTGAACATAAGATAAAAATAAGGGATATTCAGTGATGGTTTCTGTCCTCAGCCTCCAACCTGTTTCCACATTTTGTTTCTGTTGTACATTATTACTTATTCATACAGATAAGTAATTGCAAGTTAAAAGAGGGTTCTGTTTCTTTATTATCTCTCCTTGCAATGCTCTTCAGTTAAATACAGATCCACTCAAAGCAAACTTTCTGGTGATTTTGCATGGGTTAAAAGTTGTGTAACATAATTGCCAGCCTATATTTGTTTTGAAATAATGTCCTATCATAAAAAATGGTACTGTAAATGAACTTGAGTCAAACATTTGTGGAATCTGCAGGGCCTCCAGAGTGCCCCAGGGGTCTGCAGACGTGGTTTGTAAGCCACGTGGTTTGTAAGCCACGGACTTTGCAGCCACGTCTCACTTAGCGATCCCTCCTCTTGGGGCCAGGGCCCTGCCCCCCAAATCTAGTTCATTCCTTGCTTCCCTCAAAGTTGGGAAGGATCCTAGGGCTACGTAGACCAAAACCCACCTTGTGCAGGAATTCCTCCATAGCCCCTCAACAGCTAGTCCTCCGGCCTCTGCTTGAATGCCCGAAGTGACGGAGAACTCACATTATGAGGCTGCCTGGTCCAGTCCGGTCCATGATGGAGCAGCTCTAATTGTTAAACATCTCTGTGAGCCTGTTTCCTTATCTGTAGAATGGGCATAATATTTATCAAGCCTGACTGCTATGAAAACCAAATAAGATGATACTGAGCTGGCACGTACTGTTTCCTGTGTCCTTCCCTGCCTTCAAAGCAGCGTCGTTTTAGAGATGCAGACAGCCTCAGGCCCACAGGACAGGTACATGGTATGGAATATGCCAGGTAAGGTGGGCAGGGGTGGGGATGGGGAGTGAGAGTTCCTCTGGGACGTCGCTAAGGAAGCGTGCCTGGGGAGGGGGCCCACAGGAGTGAAGGGGGCTCGAGCTCCCAGGGAGCTTCACCAAGTCCATGCGCCCCACCCCCTCCCACCCACAGCTCCACCCCCCACACTGGCCTCAGAGCCTCATCGGTCTTCCCTCCTGTCACCAGAGCTGGAGCCTTGTCAAGGAGGCGAGGGGATTAAAGCCCAGGGCCAGCCACGCCCCCGCCAAAGAGCTGGCACTTCATTACCCGCCTGCCCAGCTGTCTGTGGCCATCGATCAGCCCTGGCCCGAGCGACCTCCAATCGATAGGCAGCATGTTATGTACTGGACTTTGTCCTGAGCCAGCTGGGAAGAGGGGAAAGGGGCCATGTTCCTGAGGCAGAGAGGCCCAGCCACCAGCAAGCCCTGGGGTGGGAGGGAAAGCCCTGGGGCTGGCAGCGCTCTGCCAGGGGTCAGAGGTCCTGGGCCCGGCCCCCACGGGCATGGCAGCTGACACCGGCAGAGGTCTCTGGGCCTCACCATCCTCTGTAAGAGAATCAGGTGGAGCCAGCAGGGCTTGAAAACTCAGCTCCCGCAGGGCAGCAGGTCCTGAGGATGAATGAAGGGGTGGCATGGGGCCGGTGCCCTATGCAAAGGCAAGACCACCTTCCCTCAGATTACCTCACTAGTGTTGATCAGGAATTCCCAGACTAGTTGGCTTAAAATTTTACTCCTGGGAGAGGCTGAAACTGCAATCAGGTTAGTTATTAAGTCTTGATGGAGCTTAGCATAAGTGACTCCACTTGGGGCCTGTTGTTTCTTTTTAACATTCGCAACCAAAATATCTGAACTAGGACTTGAGCAGGAAAGGCATCCTGGCAGTGGGCACAACATGGGTAAAGATACAAAGGCAAGGAAGTTATAGGAAGTGTCCCCAGAATGGGGATGGTGAGTGGTCCACCCAGGCGAGAGCAGAGCAGGTATGTGGGGCGCACGTGCATACATGTGTGCACAGGCGTGTGCACACATGTGAGCCTGTGTCCCTAGGGGGTTTGAAGATGTGGAGGATCAGAATCTGGAATGGGATAAGAGGCCGGAAGGGTGGACTGTGCCAGATCATGGGGAACAGGAACATCAGGAAGCACCATGAACAGATGTCTAGTGTGTCCTAGACAGATCTGGCCTGGTGTGGAGTGGAGAGAGGCTAGAGGCAGAGAGGTGGCATGGGGATCTGGGATGGGGCAGTGGGAGAGTCGGGACCAGAGCTGACTGCCCTGGGAGGACATTGCCAGGGAAGAAGCATGGCATTGGATGCGGGGGACAGAGAGAAAGTGGGCTGCTATTTCCAATCTGGATGGCCAAGGAACTGAAGGGTTATTGAACTACAAAGAGAAGCTTGTCTTGGTTGGTTGGGTTTGGGACCTGTGGTTTAAAGGTGAAACTGGACCAGGCAACTGGAATTACTGATCAGGAGAGAAGCTGGTGGTTCAAACCAACTTAGGAGGCATTGGCATGGAGGGGCCCACAGGAGAAGACAGGTTCTCCAAGAGAAGATGTCTGTACCCATCAGAGCTAGTTGCCCACTCACGGTCCATTCTGTGTCCAGTTACAATTCTGACACCCATCCCAGTATGTGGGATTTTTCTCCATAAACTCAGTACATGCTAATAAAAGTAATATATTTTTGCAAAAGATAAGACAAAACAGAAGAGAGAAGAGTAGCCATGTTTTATATTTTTGCAGATCTCTTTAAATGTCTGGCTTAATAGATGGCAGCTGGGTCCTCGTATCTGCTTCTACATTCAGTCTCCTGCAATATGTTGTTTTGGTTGAAGTAGATAAAGAAAATCTGGCCTCCCCCAGATATGGAGTGGAAAAGGAGGAGAATTCTGGTAGCCTTTCCATTGTTGTGGGCATTCTTCTCTGATACTACACCAAACCTTGACATGTGGTAGATTCAGGAATCTGAACATTTTCAGTTGCTTAATTCTGTTACATTCAAATCCACTGGTCTATCTTGCACTTTGAATGAATCTTTTACCCATGGGTGATTTTGTGACATCATGCGTTGGTCATTTAGAGACAAAAGTCTTGAAGTATTGGGAGGCTCATAGTAGTAGATAAAAGTTGTCCAAAATCCAAATTTTTGTTTGAAATCTCAAACTTTACCACCGGCAACAAATACTGTCAGTTGTTTTCCTTGAAGTGACAAGTTCCCTTCATTCATTTTCAAGAACACTTATGTGAAATGCCTAAGACTGAAAATCTATAGTTTGTCTACAGTTGTTTTTTTTTTTCTTTCAAGTAAAATTGGTGCCCCATGAAAAAAAATGGCTGTTTCAGCTTACAATTCAAACAATCACATAAGTGCTATCCTTGGAGACAATTACCGAACAATAGTGCCCCCCTTATCTATGGTTTCACTTTTCTCAGTTTGTTACCCACAGTCAACTGCAGTCCAAAAATATTAAATGGAAAATTCCAGAAATAAACAATTCGTAAGTTTTAACTTGCTCACCATTTTGAGTAGTGTGATGAAACCTCTCGTCATCCCACTCCCTCCAGCCGGGTCCTAAATCATCCCTTTGTCCAGCCTTTCCCACCTGTTAGTCACTTAGTAACCGTCTCAGTTATCAGATCCACTGTCAAGGTATCGGTATGTCAGTCCTTGTGTTCAAGTGACCTTTATTTTACTTAATAATACAAGAGCAGTGATTCTGGCACTTCAGGTACACCAAAGAGAAGCTGTAAAGTGCTTCCTTAAAGTGAAAAGGTGAAAGTTCTCAACTGGATCAGAAAAGAAGAAAAATCGTATGCTAAGGTTGCTAAGATCTACGGTAAGAACAAATCTTCTTTTTGTTTTAAGTTATTTATTTATTTAGGCTGCGTTGGGTCTTCGTTGCTGCGCGCGGGCTTTCTCTAGTTGCGGCGAGCGGGGGGCTACTCCTCGTTGCGGTGCATGGCCTTCTCATTGCGGTGGCTTCTCATGTTGCAGAGCACGGGCTCTAGGCGTGTGGGCTTCAGTAGTTGTGGCGCAGGGGTTTTGTTGCTCTGCGGCATGTGGGATCTTCCCGGACCAGGAATTGAAACCGTGTCCCCTGCATTGGCAGGCGGATTCTTAACCACTGTGCCACCAGGGAAGTCCCAGAACGAATCTTCTATTGGTGAAATTGTGATGAAGGAAAAAGAACCTCGTGCTAGTTTTGCTGTCACACCTCAAACTGCAAAAGTTACGGCCACAGTGTGTGCTGAGATGGAAAAGACATTACTTTTATATCATAAGATATTTTGAGAGAGACAGAGAGAGCACATTCACGTAACTTTTATTACAGTGTATTGTTCTAATTGCTCTATTTTATTATTGTTACTCTGTTACTGTGCCTAATTTATAAATTAAACTTTATCATAGGTATGTATGCACAGGAAAAAACATACTATATACAGGGTTCAGCACCATCCGTGGTTTCAGGCACCCACTGGGGGTCTTGGGACGTATCCCCCGCATACAAGGGGGGGCTACTGTACTTTAGGATGCGGCAGAAATACTTTCTATGTGCTTCCCATTCTATCACACAGAATATTAAGAAGATGTGTACTCAGGGACAAAGATTTAATAAAGTCAATGATTTTTATTGGCTCATCAAGGACATTCTTAGTGAAACTGGCTTTTTCCTTTCCTGCCATGCTTGCTGATGAAGGATGCCATGACTCCGGGTGCGGTCTGATGCCACCACCTAGATCTGTGCTAAGGCAACAACATTTTTAAGCACTACAGATTTGCACCATCAGTTCCAAATATCAACACGGTGAAAACGGCGAATAACATGTCTTCGTATCACTACGAAAATAGTTTTGACCTCTCAGCCCCCCGAAAGGGTCTTGGGACCACACCTTGAGGACTGAGCCCCTGAAAGTAGAAGCTATAACACTTTGTCCCTGGGTCCTCGGCACAGAGATGGTGCAGAGTAACAGTCAGCAGTGCTGAGCACTCACTGGGAACCCGATTCATCACCCTCACGACAGCTTTTGAGGCGGGTAGTTTTAGTATCATGCCCATTTCACAGGTGAGGGGACTGAGGCACAGAGCGACCTCTCTGTTCAAAAGAGAATCGTGCCGACCTCCAAAACGAGGCTGGAAAATGATTACACTGTACGTTTCTAGTCAGCTCTTCAAATTCTACAGAACTCCATCAGTACCTGGGAACCTCCCAGGCACTCCTCGACAGCTAGGAAATCTTCTCGCTCCTTCTCATCCCTACACCGCAGTCAGAGAAACAGAGAAGCCAAGAGTTCTGGGACTAGAGCCCACGTCTGCCAGGGTCCCGGACAACAGAGCTAGCAAAGCAGGGCTCCGGCAGCAGTGCCCAGCCTGGCCCCGGGTGCCCAGTGGCTAAGCAGCCCCAGCCCCTCACCCCGAAATACATCCCCTCCACTCTCCTCCTCCCCATCCTGGGACCCAGGCCCCGTGGACAGGTCCGGCTCTGGTTGGGCTGTGTGACCTCAGAGGAGTGACCTCCCCTCTCCGGGCCACAGTCTCCTCATCTAGACAGTGGGCTGGTGGATGGTGGCCTGGCCTCACTGATTCCAAATTTCCCTCTGGCTCCCCATACCCACCGTGCATGCCAGTCGCCTCCAGGAGCCCGCTGACAGAATCAGTTAACACACAGACGCCTCTCCTCTGTTTGCTGAGGCCCCTAGAGGCCCCGTGCTCATTTTCTCCCCCTCCCAGAATCGCAGAAAAGTAAATAACCACCCTGAGATTCTCCATTGGGTAAACAACCTAGAGTTTGCTCTCCAAATTGCCACCCGCCCCACCCCGAAGGCTGCACCAAAGACTGACAGGTTTATCTGTAATTCATGGCCCTGGATTCCCTGTCACCACTGCTCCCCCCCTCCCCCAACGCGTGTGCTGTCAGGGTGCAGGGGCGGGAGGAATCCAGGGTGGTGGGGAAGGCTTTCCTGAGGGGGTGGGTTGCCAGCCAGGACCAGGGGACCCCACGCTAAAAGAGGCTCACAAGGAGCCAAACCCCAATGTCGTGGTCCCCTGCATCTTGGCCTGTTCTGCGGCGGCGTGCTACCCAGAGTCACCTCCCCAAAGCTGCCCAGGGCCCTCTGGCCTGAGCTGAAACTCTCCTCTCTCTGCCCCAATTTCTTGCCACCCCAGCTTCTTCAGATCTCTGTTCCATCCTACCCCTCATGACCACACCCTCCCTGTTCTCACCTCCGGGTCCTCCTCCCCATCCCACCCTAAGGAGCCCCTATGACACCCACTTTCCCCGCCCTTGGGTCCCCCCAAGGTGTGTCTAGCTATCAAGACGCAGCACCGACTGAGGTTATGGGGACCCAGGCCCTGAGGAAGCCCTGCTCTGAAGAGCCCAGCAGACAGACGGGAGGATCACACCATGACGGAGGAAGGGCTCTATCACGTCGCTGTGTCCCAGGCATCCTCCCTCTCACTTTTTCAGGTGAGGAAACCGAGGCTGGCAAGGCAAAGGGCTTGCCCATGGTGACACAGCTGGCAAGCAGCTGAGCTGGCCTGGACTCCAGGCCTGTTTCCTGACCTTGGGAAGGACACAGCTGCAGAGCAGCCAAACACTTTGGACCTGGATTTCAACCCTTGGGAGTGTCTGTTAACAGCTTTGAGCCTCAGTTGCTTCATCTGTAAAATGGGAGCAAACAACCCCTGCCTCAGAGAGGCATCTGTCATCTAGCAGGTATTTTACAAAGCAGTAGCTCTAATAACAATAATGATAATATCCCACTGACACTGGTAATAATGTTATTATTATTACTATTACTAAAATTATTGTTGCCAGTCTGATGACAGTCCCCAATTCCAAGAGTGATTTTTTTTTTTTTTTTTTTTTGGCCGTGTTTGGTCTTTGTTTCTGCGCACAGGCTTTCTCTAGTTGTGGTGAGCGGGGGCTACTCTTCGTTGTGGTGCATGGGCTTCTCATTGTGGTGGCTTCTCTTGTTGTGGAGCACGGGCTCTAGGCGCACGGGCTTCAGTAGTTGTGGCACACGGGCTCAGTAGTTGTGGCTCGTGGGCTCTAGAGCGCAGGCTCAGTAGTTGTGGCACACAGGCCTAGTTGCTCCATGGCATGTGGGATCTTCCCAGACCAGGGCTCGAACCTGTGTCTCCTGCATTGGCAGGCGGATTCTTAACCACTGCGCCACCAGGGAAGCCCCTCCAAGAGTGATTTCTAAGGGGTAGTTTTGCCAGACAAACAGCCTCTCTGATGGCCCCAGAACGAGAGCCATTAGCCAAGGCTCAGACTCCCCCAACTTGGTTGGGGGGGTGAGGAGGGAGTGGAACCATCACAGCTGGGAACAGAGGGTAAGTCTGAGAGCGCAGAGGACACGGGATCCGACAGCTGCAAGTGAGGCTGGCCTAAGAATATTAAGATTTGGCGAGTGAACATCACCGAACATTAGCAAGACGGCAAGAGTCCAGTCGATAACCTGCTGAGGGACTGGATAAGGAAACCTCACCTCCAAATCCCTAAAGCCCCAGAAAGAGGGCCCTGGAAGCCCAAGAGGGTTGTCTGGGGACAGAGATGGCAGCCTGGAGCCAGCCCACAGGCACAGGCTAGGAGCTGGTCCAGACTGAGATGTCCGTGCTAGGAGCCACCCACATTCGGAAGATTCTGCCTCAGGCGGGAAAGCCCCCTGCCCAGGGTCCAGGCAGGTGTCAGAGGGTTTCCCACGATGTGGACCAGAGGGGGACCTACATGTCCTGGAAGGTAACAATGCCCTGTGGCCACCTCAGGTGTGAGCCCCAGTGTTCAGAAACTGTGGCCACTGCATGATGTGAAATATGGGCCAGTGGGAGCTGGTCACAAATCCGTGGTATTGGCTGGCTCGGGTTTTCACATGCAGAGAAATACATTTCTATCTTGTTTGAGCCCCTCTTAATTTGGGCTTCTGCCACACGACACCCATTCTCAGTAGTAAATAACAGAACCAACTGCCCCTTTGTCACTCCTCTGCCTGGGTGGGAGGGGCCAGTCACAGTCTCTACAGCAGAATCTCTTTTTACTATTTTCTGTTTAATCTTGTATTATAATTTACTTTTTAAAACAGGTAATAAATGCACATAGTACAACATTTAAAAGGCACAAAATTTGCCATTAAGACTAGGTTTGGGGACTTCCATGGCAGTCCAGTGGTTAAGACTCCGCGCTCCCAATGCAGGGGGCACGGGTTCGATCCCTGGTCAGGGAACAGAGATCTCGTACACTGCAAGGCACGGCCAACAAAAAAGACTAGGTTTGACTGTAACAGAGACCATCATCTGACAGTGGCTGAGACAAGGTAGATGTTTATTTCTCTCTCACATGAAAGTCTGGCGTAAGCAAGTGATCCAGGACGGTCCTACACCCCGGAGAGTTCAGGGACCCAGGCTTCTTCTGGCTCGCTGCTCCACCACCGTGCGTGTGTCCCCTCCTCCATGGTCCACTATGGTGGCCATAATAGCTGTGTCCCAGGCAACAGCAAGGAGGCAGAGAAGACAAGGAAAGGGGCCAAGGACACACCAGCTGTCTTTAAGGAAGGTTTTTAGAAGCTGCCTCACGATGCTTCTATTTACACTCCACAGACCAGAACTTAATCACATAACCATGAAGCTACAAGGAAGACTGGGAAACGTGGTCTTCCCCTCCGCAGCCATGTGCTCCAGGGGAGAGCAGAGATTGGTGAACATCAGTCATACAAAAGATGTACAGTGAAGACTCTCTGGTGGAGATTCTCTGGGACAGGCATGAGGGAACTTTCTGGGGTGATGTAATGTTCTCTATCTCGATGAGGTTGGATTACACAGGTGCATACATTTTTCAAAGCTCAAGGAATGATCTACTTAAGATTTGTGCATTTCACTTTATGTAAGTATTATCTCTAAACATGGCTAACAAACACAAAAGAAGAACCGTAAACGAATACTGAGCTCTAGTTAATGATGCGCAAGCAGAAGTGTAGGGGGTGCGGTATACTGATGTCTGCAACTTACTCTGAAATGCATCAAAAAATAAGATGGGTGGGTGAACTGAGAGATGTGGGATAAAGTCAACCTAGTGAGATGTCAATTGCAGAATTCAGGTGGTGGATAGATGGGTGTTCTCTGTCCAACTCTTTCAACCTTTCTGTATGCTTGAAAAGTTTTATAATAAAATGTTTATTAAAAGGTCACCTTGGCCTCCTTCCCTTCCTCTAGCCACCCAAATCCTCCTAGCAGCTTCTGTGTATCCCACTGACAGTGGTCCAGGCAAGTGCAAACATAACGCATACCCAACAGTCTTTGTCTTATCCCAAGACCAGCCTGCTCCCTGTACTGCTTGCTCCTTGATTGAGAGAAACCCCTTGATCGAGAGAAACCCCTTGATCAAAACCCCCCTGGGAGCCACTGCCCCCTGGAACTGGCCCAGGCAATCAAAGGAGGTCCCCTCTAGGGACCTCCCCTCATCAATTCAACATCCCCATAGCTTCCCTGCTGCCCATCAGCCCCTGACCCACACCCCGCCTGCTCAGTGAGTCCCATCAGATCTAATGCCCTCCCTCCGCAAACTGCCACCATCTTCTTAGAACCTTCCTGCCACCTCAGGGCCTTGTGGAGCCTGGCTGGTTCCTTCCCAGTAACTGCTAAGCCCCTCTCCTGCACCACCCCACAGCTCCTGCATACTTGAGGATAGATGGGGCCAGGAGGTATCCTCCTGGGCTCTCCTTGGTCCCTTGGTCCTCTTGGTCCAGACCTTTCTTTAGGTTCCTAACCCATGGGCTTCCTTGCCAGCCTTTCTAGTCGGCCCTCCTGGTGACTCCAATGTCCTCCTGGTGGCCCTTTCCAGAGGTGAGGCTCTGACTGGGGCTGCAGGAGGTAGCATCTTGGTGAGGTATTGAAATGGGAGCAGGGTTCTGGCAGGTGGAGAACGGAACACGTTACCACAAGGCCGGGGGTGGGAGGGGGCAGGCTCAGTCAGGAAACGGTGGTGTGCCTGGGGCGGCCGCAGGGTCGGGAGGAAGAAGCAGAAGGACAGGAGGCCCCAGAGGGAGAGAGGACAGGGCCTTGACGCCGTGCGGGCAGGCACGCGAGGGAGGCTTTGGGGGGAGGGCGTCCACCCCATCCGAGCTTGAAGAGGACAGAGCCTCCCCAGGCCCTCAGGGAGGTGTGGGATGTGAGGCTGGGAAGGAAAGCCATTCTTAATTTGGAAAGGCATTGCTAAATTCCCCTCCGTGGGGACTGTGACAGCCTCCTGCTCCCTCCAGCGAGGTTTGAGAAGCCTGCTTTGTTCCAGAGTTTCTGAACATGGTGCTCAGGCACAGTACCTGGGGACCGACCAGGTATTGATTTTCCCCCAGCGGATTTGCAGAGAAGCCTCGCTCAATCCTCGGGTCGCCAGGGGCACTGCTCCAAAGCCCCAGTCCCTCTACCTCTCCCTCCCTTCCATCCTCCTCCTGCAGCTTCCCTGCCCATCACCAGGCTCAAAGCTGCAACCTCTGAGCTTCAGCCCAGGCATCGCCTCCTCCAGGAAGCCCTACCTGAACCGCCACCCAGGGGTGAGGAGCCCCTTCTCTGTGCGCCCACTCTGCGCGGGCTTTGCCCCACCCTAGCCTATCTCTGTGTGTCGCAACTCCTGGCTTAAGGTGGGGCCCCCATTAGCTGTGTCCTCTGTGTGTGTGTGCGTGCGTGCGTGTGTGTGTGTGTGTGTGTGTGTGTGGCAGGGGTTGGGAAAGTGGCCTTCCTGCGGCTTGTTGTCTGTCTTTCCTATTAGGCCCTAAGTTCACTGATAACTATTCAGCCATCAACATGGATTTGCCCCTGCTCGTGAAAGGGTCTGTCTCTGTGCTTCCTTTAAAAGAAGACACAGCTGTCAGAAGCCCAGGTGTAAAGACTCAAGTGGGACAAGTGGTTGATTCAGTTTCTAGCTGTCAGATTTGGGAGGGTAGGGCAATCAGGGGCAATTCCAAGAACTCACAACCTACAGATATGACTGATCTAGAAAGAACAATGGCATGTCATTGCCCTATTACCCTCTCTCAGCATTTTCTTATCATGAAGAGAGATGAAAGACATGAAACACCATGAAAGATGAGATAGAGGAAAGACCCAGGGAAATCAGAGCTCAGCACCGAGGTTCTGGGCTTGTTTGTTACCACAGCATAACTCAACCTATCTTGACAACTACAGACACTGCCCGGTCAGATAGGAGAACAGCCACCGTCTCACCTTTGTGTAGTCGAGGAGATGTGGGCACAGAGACACAGGGCAGCACATCCAGCCTCTCAGCACTCACCAATCAATCATTCAACAAATATTCATTGAGCACATACTATGTCAGACATGTTCCAGGCACTGAGGATACAGCAATGAAGAAGGGTTGAAAGTGCCTACCCTCATGGAGCTTATAGTCTAGTGGGAAAGAGACAGGCAATAAATAAATAAGCAACAGATACATATAATGTTTTCACAGCACTTATGAAGTAAAAGCAAAGCCAGAGGATAGAGGCCTGGGGAGTGTGTGCTATTTTAAATGGGGTGGTCGGGGGCTCCTCTCTGAGGAGATGACATTTAAGCAGAGACTAGAAGGAGGTGAAAGGTGAACCATGTGGGTATCTGGGGAAAGAGTGGTCCAGGCAGAAGTGACAGCAAGTGCAAAAGTCCTGAGGTAGGAGTCTACTTAGCACCTGGTGGGCATCCTGAATCCTGAGTGTATCCTCAGTCTCCCTCGCTCTCTCCAGCAGCTAGGGAGAAGGACAATGTTGGACGAGGTTCAAAGGGAGTGAATCAGGCAGGCTGCCCTGGGACTTCCTCCCTTTGAGTCCCCCCAACCCACAGCCCTGGACCCCCTCTGCCAGCCCTGCCTGCCATCCCTAGTTAATAGGTATCCACACAAGCTGCTTTGTGCCAGGAATCCAGAGCATTGCCTTCTTTGCCTGCCAAGTCCCCTGATTTTTTACTCAAAGCCAAATGCCATAATGCCTAACTGCCTGTTATGGGACTCCCCAGCCTGGATCTTGTGGGCCAGGAACCAGACTGTGGCAAGTCCCGTTCCTGAAGAGGGCCTGGAGCTTGGGGCTAAAAGCCCAGTACAGGGTTACAGGAGGGGAAGCCCCCAAGTGTTCCACTCTGAGGCCAGCTGGCCAAGGGCGATGTTTCCAAGGAGGCCACCAGGGCTAGGGTTAAACCACAAGGCTGTGGAGCCAGGTGGCCTGGGCTTGAATCCCAGCTCTGTCCCCCGCTAGCTGCCCACTATGGGCAGGTTGATTACCCTGTGGGTGCCTCTCACCTAAAAAATGGGGGTGATAATAACAGGGTGAGTGCGAGGTCTAAATGAGATCATATCTGTAAGGTTCTTAGCCCATGACAAGTGCTATAAAAGTGTTTTTTAAGTAAAAAGGAAAGTGCTTAGTGAAGTGTATTTTAAAATCACTCTCTTCCATGTAATTGTGTTGAAAATGTTCGGTAGGAAAAGGGTTCACCCCCTTTAAGAATAATCTGGAAGAAACTGCTTCTGTCAGCACAAAAGTCAGTGATTAGGAAACAAAGCAAGAGTTGCCAACAGTTTAATTAGTTCCTTTTAGCGCTTCAGGCCAAACCCAGAGGCCTGTACAGGTGGGAGCAGTGACTAGCCTGGGAGGGGCCAGCACACCCTGGTTTAGGGGCATCAGCTGGCAGGGACCCCCCACCCCAGCCTCGGTGAACACGCTGAGTTGAATGGGCAGAGCCGGGGGCTCAGCCTGTAGGCATCTGACCCTCAACAGCCAAGGAGGCCCAAGGCGAGGGGGACTGTGGGTGCCAGGGCCTGGATGGATGGATGGAACACAATGCAAGTATATTGAGAGAATGAAAAGTCCAGCAGTAACAAGAGGAATAGAAAGTCAGCAAGCTACTTGGACCAGGCCTCCACTGTCTATTCAAACTTTCTGCACAGATATCATCTTTCTTTTTCCATCTCTTTGATTACTAAGGCACACTCTCAGTTTGTCCTTAAAAGGGGGAAAAAAGCACGACTGGAGGGTGCTAGTCATGAGCCTGGTGCTTTCCAGTTCTATATCCACGTTGGTGGCATCGGTCTTCCCTTGAGGGCAGAAACAAACGCCAATATGATTTATCAAGCACAGATAGGAAAACTGAGGTTAAGAGTTCCGCGAAATTGCTGAGTTCAGAGACCTCCCACAGAGCAGACTTTCCACAAGAGGGGTGTTCAGTGGTCAGGACTGAGGCTGGGGTCCCGGGTGTCCCCTTCCCTCTTAGATCTCTCCACCTGCCCCTCTCCCTCCCCCAGGACCTCGTCCCTGGTGTCTCCCTGAAGAGCTGCAACCGGACAACAAACTCCCTTCAAGCAACAGCAGTCACAGGGATGGAAGTTAATTTCCACCAAGTGCCAGAATGCAGTGGGGTTTAAAAGAGAAAGCAGGTTTGATTTTTGTATTTGATTTGTATTAGAAATCTATGACTATTCCCACTGCCACCCTTAAGTAAAATAAATCACCCTTAAATAAAATAAAATAAATCTCAAAAGTAAGTTAGCTATGGTGTTAGAAGTTAGGACAGTGGTCACCTTTAAGGAAGAAAGAAAGGTATAATTATATTTACTGACCAGGGTGGTAGATGTGTTCACTTTGCTGATGTACAATGAGCTATAAACTAATGATTTGTACATTTTTCTGTATACATGTTGTAGTGGTGTGCTAAAGCTGGTTCACCCTGGTTCATGAGGGCCAATTGTTAAACAGGAATTTGTGAGTCAAGTGTCAAACTGTTGGTAGCTTAAAATTAACCATTAAGAGAGTATTTACATCATTAATTTAACAAAAATTACAAATGAGCAATTTTTCTTTTCCCAAACTGCATGTATTTCTGTTATACTGCAATAAAAAAAAGTTTAAAAAAAAAAGAGAAAGCAGGATGCCGAGAGAAATTAAGGAAGACATTCATAAATAGAGAGCTACACCATGTTCCTAGACTAGATGACTCAATATCGATAGTGTCAATTCTCCCCAAAATGATCTGTAGATTCAGCAAAATTCCAGTCAAAGTTCCAGCAAGTTTTTTGTGGAAATTGACAAGCCTATTCTAAAACATACATGAAAGTGCAAAATACCTAAAATAGGCAAGAGGATCATGAAGAACAAAGATGAATGACTTAAACTACCTGATTTTAAAACTTTCTATAAAACTACAGCCATTAAGACACTGTGATATTGGTGTAAGGGTAAATAAATAGACCAGTATAAGAGAATAGAGAGAACCCCAAAATAGACCCACCCATGTATGGTCAATTGATTTACAACAAAGACACCACTGCAATTCAGTGGAGAAAGGATTTTCTTTGTCCCTCCAACCAGCCTGGTCCCATCATGGGCACCAGAGGGAGGGAGGGGGCTGAGAAAGGAGATGATGGGGGAAGGGGACTCACCCAGCTTTTGGTGAGAGGGGCTGGTCCTCTGTGTGTGTGTGTGTGTGTGTGTGTGTGTGTGTGTGTGTGTGAACAGCTTCCTGAGGCATCAAAGGCAGTTTTTTTTCCCCAGAGGGACACCAGGTTGTTGCATTGTTGGGCTGAGCCACACAGAATCAAAGGTGCTTGGTAATGAGGAGCCGCTGCCAGCTGGGGTGTGACCTGGGCAGCCCAGGTCCCTCCAGCTCCAGAATCTGCTTCATCCAAAATCCAGGCCAGGCCAATCATTCCCCCCTCCCAGCCCCACCTTTCCACTAAGGATCTCTCTGGAGACCAGAGCAAAGGCAAGAGGCTTCAGAGGCAGCCCAGAGGGCTTGAGGGCAAAACTAAGGGAGCACAGGGGCGAGAGGATGACAGTCAGAGAGGCCAGAGACCAGAGAGGGGTGGTGGAATAGTGACGAGAGGTGATCTCTCTGCCCACACAGGTGTCCTATTTCACAAAGATTGGAACACAGATGGAAAGCACTAGAGATTTTTGCCCTCTGTGTGCTTCTGGCCAAGGACATCTGGAGAGAGAAGTTGCAGGAGGCCCACGAGCTCCCGGGCTGGGGCTGCTCTGAGAGAACAGAAGGAAAAGGAGAGACAGACCTGCACACAGGGACGTCCCCCTCCATAAAAACTGCGGCATGAGGTTGAGTAATAAGAGCTTACACTTCTTGAAGACTCACTGTGTACCACCCCTGTTCTAAGTACTGTATACTTGATTCATTTAATCCCCATGACAGGGCTATGAGGTCAGTACAATTACTATCTCCACTTTGCAGATGAGATAACTGAGGCACAGAGATGTTAACTAACATGCCCAAGACCACACAGTAGTTAAGTGGCAGAGACAGGTTTCTGACCCAAGTAGCCAAGCTGACCACGACTGCGGGGATGGGGAGTGGAGGAAGGCGCTGAAAGGATGTTGGGGAGCAGAGGGGCCCCGGCAGATCCGCGGGAGTCGAGTAGGGCGCGGCGGGCTTCCGCGGTCTCCATGGCAACGCGAAGGGTTGGGGGAAGAGGGGAGACGCAGGGGGAGGAGAGAGGCCTCTGCGCATTGATCTCGCGCCAGACAGATTCAATCCCGAGTGAAAATGGATTTTTTAATGCGTCTATTAGCTGCTTTGAAAACGCAAATTGAGTTCAGGAGAGACGGAGGCCGCCATCAGAAAACAATTTGGCGTCTAAGACCCTGGGGGGCAGGGGGCGCCCTAGAACGAGGTGCCCATCCCCCAAGCCTGAGCTTAGCCTTGGTGAGGGGGGAGGGAGGAGGTACCCTGGGGCCTTTACCCCTCCCCAGTCCCCACGGTAAGGGGATCTAGCCGTGGGGCAGCTCTGCCACAGAAAAGAGCACATTACTGCCCCAGAGGGAAGCCAGTTCTCCTGAAGGGCACAATACCGGAAGTCTTCCTGGACGAGGCCGAATTCTGAGGGGCCTTTGAAAACTCACATTCAGCAAATACTGGGTTCAGGCAAAAATAATGCTCAGCAAGCTTTGGCCCAGCGCTTTACAATTTATAAAAGGCTCCCTCGCTAGCTCTTAGTTGAGTCCTCCTAAGGGCTACAGAGAGCGGGTGTGTGAGTCCGTTTTACAGTTAAGGAACTCGATGCGGAGGAGGTGTGTTGCCAAGATCACTCAGGCAGGGCCCAGGCTAGAATTCCCAGTCTCTGTTTTGTGAGACCCACGTCTCTGGGAGGGAAAGGAGCTGCAGGAGCCGGCCTGGGCCAGAGGGCTTGGTAAGCAGGGAGTCAGATTGACGTGGCTGCGGGCAGGGAGCAGGGCTGGCCTCTCCACCAGCTTTCAAGAGAGGCTGAGGGGGGCTGGAGGAGGCAGGAAGTAGAAGGGAGGGATGGAGGGGTGCGGGTCAGATACACAATTACTTCTCTTCATTGTCATTGGCTGTGTGTGGAGCCTTCTTTGCAGATGCAAATAAATTCATCCTCCCACAATTACGCAGTAATCAGGAGCAAATTACCTTCTTGCTGTTTACTTTCAGCGTCCTTAATTAATCTGGTTATTAGATGATTAATGAAGCTTATTTGGTGAGAAATTCATAGCAAAAATGGAGAAGGGGATGTGTGTGTATAAGGGGTGTGTGTGTGTGTGTGTGTGTGTGTGTGTGTGTGAAGGGGGTGGGAGATGGTGCACTTATCCAGAAATAGAGGCAGTCCCTGGGCTTCCCTTCAGCCTTCTCAGCCTCTTTCCTGCCCTCCACAGTTTCCAGCACACACCCAGACCCACCTCTCCTTTCCCCCAATGCACCGTTCCCAGCTCCCTCTTGCAGCCCATCACCTCCTCCAGGAAGCCTTTGGGGATTGGAAAAGTGGCCCCTAGTGTCTTCCAGAGTCCCTTGAAGGCAGTGGCCACAAACAGGGCTGGAGGTTGAGAGTTAGTTCCCTGGCCATCTCTGTTGCCTCCAGGGCCCACTCCAGGCACCCTAATTCTCACACTGCCTCATGTTCACTGCCCACCCCCCAGCTGTGTCCAGGCAGTGTTCCAAAAGTGGCCCTCTGCCCTCTACAGGCAAAAGTAACCTCCCACAGCTTGTGGACCAGACCTCTGTCCAGAAGTTACCGAGTGTGTCCACCCTGCACACTCACACACACTGACTGGGCTGTGAAACCAGCAGACTCAGCTTGAGAGAACACTAAGATCATATTTCTTTTAATAATTTACCAGTAGCAGTCTGAGGCCCAACCTGCTCATGCTGGCAGTAGTCAGGATTTCTCCTGAGGTACACTTCCCTAGACAATTTCTGGGCCTCCCAAGGACAAGTGTTCATGTCTCCAGTTTTATCCTGGAGTCATTTGTAATCTGACTTTTTTCTATCCAGCTGCTCTTAAGATCTCTTTGGATTTCTGCAGTTTCACTACAGTGTTTCTAGGTCTGGGTTTCTCTTTATTTACTCTGCTTCAATTCTTCATGCTTCCTTCCCAGGATTTGTCTTTTTTATCATTTCTGGAAAATTCCTAATCAATATCATTAAGTGTTGCCTCCCCCAATTCCCTCAATTATCTCCTGTGGAATTCCTAGATGACATTTGTTAAATTCCTTATTCTATATCCCATGTCTTTTTTTCCTCTTGTTCATATTTTTCTCTCTGTGCTGTGTTATGGCTAATGATTTCTTCAAATCTGTTTTCCAGTTCAGTAACTATCTCTTCAACTGTATTTAATTTGGTGTTTAACCTGTGCATTGGGTTTTACACTTCAATGTTATCGTTTTCATTTCTGAGTCTATGTGTTCACTTTCATATTTGCCTGGTTTTCCTGGTAGCATCTTTATTTCTCTAAACACTTTTAACAAGTTTTTGTTTGTTTGTTTTTGTTTTTTTAATATTCTGGATCTGATCATTCCAGTATCTTAAGTCTTGAAGGTCTAATTTGGCCATTTGTTGTTTTTACTGACTCACTCATGAGCAGTTGTTTCCTCATGTGCTTTGTAATTTTGTATTGCAAACTCAAGCTTAGCTGGGTTCTACACGTGGGACTCCTGCACAGCAGGAGTTGAGGGTGTGTCCCTCCCAAGAGAATTTGCTTTTGCTTCAGCCCTGTGCCCCAGGGGCTACCAATACACTTGGAGTTAATTTCACTACTTGAAGTTTCCTTGAACACAGGTAATGCAAACGTTTATCCTAACTAAACCCTTGTGTGGGCAGGCCTGTGGTTACAAACAAAAAGGCTTTTTTTTTCTATCTAGAACACAAGCTGAAATAAACAAATATTCTTATCATTTCTCTTTGCCACTGGAGACTTTTTTTCTCTATCCTTTCACAAAACGTGTAGCTTTGAGAGCCCTGGTTTTTGTTTTTTCGTTTTTTGTGTGTGTGTGTAGAGGTCTCAGTTTCAGCTCCCCACCATGAGTGCCCACAACCTGTCTCCTTCTTCCTTGTGGAGCCTTTAACAAGACCCTAGGCCTTTGTTTCTGGGCCTGGACAACCATGTCCCCCAGAACACATTTCTGGTTGTCACAACTGGAGGAGGGAGTTGCTTTGGCAACAGCTGTTACTCTTCCACAACCTCCCTCCTCCCCTGACCTCCAGGTCTCTTCACCCACCTCGCTCACAACCTCAGAGAGAATGTCCTTACCTCCCCCCAGCCCAAGACCCCAGTCATTCCCACAGCAAGAATATGCATCCCATCCCTCAGAGTCTGTGTCAGGCTTGTCCACTCTGGAATCCAGAGCCTGGCCCACAAGAGATGCTCAGTATTGACTTGCTGAATGAACGAATGAGGCCCTGCTTCTGGAGCCAGCAAGGCCATTATAATAAGCGAACGTACATTTCCTGGCTTCTGGGTTATTCAACTTCAAAGTGACACCATGTTGGGACAGCCACAGTGCACATTTAGGGAAAACTTTTCTCTAATGCTTCAAGGGCACAGCCAGCCGGGCTAGAGGAGCTCCTGATTTCCATAACTAAACAGCGCACTTAACCTTGCAAACTGCCGCATCTGTGCTCCAATTTGTGGTGACTTTACAGTTTCCTCCGAGAACAAATAGGGCGGACTCTTGCTTGTTTGTAACTACAGGGCCCAGCCTGGGATGAAGACAGACAAAGCAAAGGGAGCCCATTCCAAAGCCTTAATTCTCCACCTCCAAAAACTCAAACTGCCGCAACCCCCAACACTCTCCCTGGAAAGAGCAAAACAAGGTCTTTGTGGTCAGAGCAGTCCCTGGAATTCCAAGGTCATTCACTCCATTCATTCATTCATTCAATAAATATTTGTAGAATATCTCCGTGTGCACCGTTTCAAGCATCTGAAGTTTAGTAGAAAATAAAGTCCCTGCCCACTCAGCGCTTTTATTCTCCTGGGAGAGACACAATCAATATACTATGGGATGCCAGGTGGGTGATAAGATCTATGGCTGGAGTAATGGGGAGGTGGGAATGCCGTTTGAGGGGCATCAGAAAATGCCTCTCTGTGAAGACAACTTCGTTCAGTGAAAGTAAGTGCGCCAGAATTGGTGGAGGGGAGGGAAGTTCGGGAAGAGAAAGGGGAACAAAGGAAGGAAAGGAAGCTGGAAAAACACTAGGGCCCCACCCCATTGAGCCTCTTGGGCCTTGGCTAGAGATCTGAGGTTTATTTTCACCGTGATGGGAAACCTGGAGGGTTTAAAGCAGGGGCATGAAAGAAGCCGATTTACATTTTCACAAGGTCCCTCTTGCTGCTGCATAGGACCTGTGTGAGGAAGCAAGAGCTGAAGCAGGGGGCCTAAATAACCCAGGCTAAGTGAAAGACAAGGGAAGGGGGCAGGGCACAACCCTTTAAGAATTACATAGCCACACAGCTGTTGTGGATATGACATAAACTGGTTAGGACTAAGTCCAAGATGGTGGAAGATTCGACTTCCAGTGGACCTTGAGCCTCATTATACGCTCATTGTAATACATTAACTAAATGACACACCCACAGGTGCCAGGACAGTTCCAAGGCCAACCATAAAAGGCCAAAAAGTGGGCAGTGGCCCAATTCCTGGAAATCCCCGCCCCTTCACCAAAATAGTTGGAATAATCCTCCCACTCAATAGCCTATGAAATTACCCAGCCCATAAAAACTAACCACCCCATATTTTGGGGCCCCTCACCTCCTGAGATGGTCCACACTCTGTCTATGGGGTGTGTTTCTCCCAGAGCTGCTCTCGGCCTTTTGAGACGGACCACATGCTGTCTATGGAATGTGTATGTCTCTAAATAAATCCACTTACCTTTCAGTTTGCCTCTCGCTGAATTTCTTCTGCACTGAGACATAAAGAACCTGAGCTTCATTAAGTCCTGAGAACAGGTGTGCAATCTTAATTAAAAGACAGTGGGTTCGAGTCCCAGCCCGTGAGTTCAAGTCCCAATCTGAGTATTGGCTGAGTCCCATCTGAATTGTGCAGTTTCATAAGGATAGTGGTGGTTTGCACCAGATGGGAAGGAGCGGTTGGATTTTGAGACACCTCCTAAAGGCAAGCCACCAGGACTCGCTGACACACTGGATGAGGGGTGGGGGTTAGGGGTCAAGGTTGATCCTATAGTTTCTGACCATGAGGCTGGTGGGCCCTTTTATTGAGAGGAGAGAAGAGGGAGGAGCAGGTTGAGGGGCGGTCGAAGGTCTGGATCTGCACATGCTAAGGTGCAGGTGCCTGGTGATGGGGTTCAGAACAGGCCATCCCAAAATATGGCACCTTGGCATATGGAATATTTTAAGCTGAGTGTGTTTAAAAACGGCAGAAGCAGGAAGGTCACCCTGACCTACCTCCCACCTTCCTTCCCTGAAACAGGTCATAAAACCTTCATGAGACAGGTGCTCTCCCTACGCCCCATGAAAGGAGCTTCCTCATCTCCGAAGACAAAGTGGTGACAAGAAGGAACCTAACAAAGAGGCCCTGCGAAGTTCCCCTAAGTTTATTACACTTACCTCTTACTCTCTAACTTGTCATATTTTTGCTTTTTTTAAAGCTGAGGCTAAAGTGATTTTTTAAAATTAATTAGTTAATTTCTATTTTTGGCTGCATTGGGTCTTCATCGCTGGGCGTGGGCTTTCTCTGGTTGCGGTGAGCGGGGGCTACTCTTTGTTTCGGTGCGCGGGCTTCTCTTGTTGCGGAGCACGGGCTCTAGGCGCGCCAGCTTCAGTAGTTGTGGCTCGCGGGCTCTAGAGCGCAGGCTCAGTAGTTGTGGCGCATGCGCCTGGTTGCGCCACGGCATGTGGGATCTTCCCGGACCAGGGCTCGAACCGGTGTCCCCCGCACTGGCAGGCGGATTCTTAACCACTGCGCCATGGGCGAAGTCCCTCTAACCTGTCATATTTCTATGCAGCTGGCTTCTCTTCATCAAATATAGCATAAAAACACTCGGTTCTGTTTCTTCGGCTCTTCTTTCCTTATGAAGGCTCCCATGTCATGTAAAGCTTACATTAAATAAATGTGTATGCTTTTCTCATGGGAATCTGTCTTTGTCCGTTTAATTTTCAGACCCAGCCAGGGGTCCTAAGAGGCTGAAGGAAAACTTTCCCTCCCCTATGCTGGCAGAACTGGGGAATGGGGAAGGAGCCACACAAGTCAAGTTCAGGTGCAAGAACAGAGAGCTGGAGATGCATGTCTGGGAGTCAAAGCCACAGGACTAGCCCCTAGGGAGAGGGTACAGCTGGAGAAGGAAAGGAGTCTGTGGCCTGAGCCCTGGACACACAAGCATCCAGAGGTCATTAAAAGTGCATGTCATGCCCCATCCTGCTTAAAGCTTTCCAGTGGCTTTCTGCCTGCATGGTGCCGGGTCCTGGGTGATCTCCCCTTGGGGTCTTTGACTAAATGCTGCTCTGGTCCCATCTAACAAAACTTTAAAGCAAGACTTGAAAGGATTGAACCATTTCCAAGTAACTTAACCACATTCTGGACAAGCCTCAAGAATATTTGTATGTACACAAAAATAACCAGCCCCCTAGGAGGTAAAATTTACAGTATCTGGAATCCAGTCAGAAATTACCAGGTATACAAAGACAGAGGAAAATGCAGGCCATAATGAGAAAAGAAATCAATCAATTGAAACCAACCCAGAAATGACATGATGACAGAATTAGTAGACAAGGATATTCAAAAAGTTATTATAACTGTATTCCATGTGTTCTGGAAGTAGAGGAAAAATTGAACATTTAACTAGAGATATGAAAGACATTACAAAAAGACCCAATCAAGGGGACTTCCCTGGTGGGCCAGTGGTTAAGAATCCACCTTCCAATGCAGGGGACACAGGTTCGATCCCTGGTCGGGGAACTAAGATCCCACATGCTGCGGGGCAACTAAGCCTGCATGCCGCAACTAGTGAGCCCACGCACCACAACTAGAGAGAAGCCAGCGCACTGCAACAAAGAGTCCGCGCACTGCAACGAAAGATCCTGCATGCTACAACGAAGATCCCGCATGCTGCAACTAAGACCCGAGGCAGTCACATTAATTAATTAATTAATTAATTAATTAATTTTAAAAAGACCCGATCGAGCTTCTAGAGTAAAAGAAAGCTACAACGCTGAGATTAAAAATGCACTGGACACAAACAACAGCAGACTGGATATTGCAGAGGAAAACGTCAGTGGACTTGAAGACACAGCAATAGAAACTATACAATGGAGAGTGTGGTCAAGACGGCAGAGTAGGAAGACCCTGACCTCACCTCCTCCCACAGGCACATCAAAATTACAACTATTTACAGAGCAACTGTCTATGAGAACAACCTGAAGCCTAGCAGAAAGGATTTTCCACAATTAACGATGTAAAGAGAGAACCACAATGAGATGGTAGGAGGGTTGGAGACATGGTATAGTCAAGACGCCCACACTCGGGTAGGTGACACATAAACAGGAGTGTAGTTACAACTGCAGAGGTTGTCCCCAAGGAGTGAGGGGGCGGAGCCCCACACTGGGCTCCTCAGCCTGGGGGTTCTGCATCCGGAAGACGAACCTCCAGAATGTCTGGCTTTGAAGGCCAGCGGGGCTTGCCTACAGGAGAGGTGAAGGGCTGTAAGAAATAGAGATTCTGCTCTTAAAGGGCACACGCAAAATCTCACCTGCTCCGAGTCCCAGCACAGAGGGACTGTCAGACCCACTTGCTGATCTTGGAGAGCCTCCTGGAGAGGCAGGAGGCAACTGGGACTCTCCCTGGGGACACGGATGCTGATGGCAGCCATCTGGGAGGCTTGTTCTACCACAAGGACACTAGTGCTGGCAAGTACCATTTTGGAGTCCTCCATCTCGCCTGTTAGTGCCTGGGGCTTGCCTGCCAGCCAGCAGGCCAAGGACCCCCTGGACCAAGTAGCCAGCCACACCAGACCCGGCCCCGCACACCAATGGGCTGGCCCCAGCCCTAGGACCTGGCCCCACCCACCAGCAGGGGGCAGCCAACCAGGCCAGGGGTCGGCCCTGCCACCAGTGCGCCCACAGTAGCCAGCCCTGCCACAACAGAGGGGCCCATGCAGTCCACATGGGGGGCACCCTAGACTATATAGCTCTGGTGACAGGAGGGGAGCACGCTGCTGGGCCCCATTGGACATCTCCTGCCTGAGGCCACTTTTCCAAGATTAGGAGATGTAACCAACCTACCTAATACCTAATACATAAAATAAACACAGAGAGTTAGGCAAAATGAGGAGACAGAGGAATATGTCACAAATGAAGAAACAAGACAAAATCCTAGACGAATTAAGCTAAGTGGAGATAAGCAATCTACCCAATAAAGAGTTCAAGGTGCTCTCACCTTCTGAGATGGCCACATCTGTAGAGTGTTTCTCCCAGGGCCATTCACACATTTTGAGATGAACCACATTCTGTCTATGGAATGTGTATCTCTAAATATATCCACTTCTTACCTACCAAAAAAAAAAAGAGCTCAAGGTAATGATCATGAAGATGTTTAAAGAACTCAGGAGAAGAATGGATGAACCCAGGGAGAAACTTAACAAAGAGTTGAAAAATATAAAGAAGAACCAGAGGTGAAGAATACAATAACTGAAATAAAAAATATATTAGAAGGAATCAACAGTAGATTAGATGATACAGAGGAATGGATCAGTGAACTGAAAGACAGGTGGAAATCACCCAAGCTGAACAAAAAAAAAATTTTTTTTAAATGAGGATAGTTTAAGAGACCTCTGGGACAATATCAAGCATACTAACATTTGAATTATAGGGGTTCCAGAAGGAGAAGAGAGAGAGAAAGGGGCAGAGAATTTATTTGAAGAAATGAGAGCTGAAAAATTCCCTAGCCTGGAGAAGGAAACAGACATCCATCCAGGTCCAGGAATCACAAAGAGTCACAAACAAGATTAGCCTTCAGAGGTCCACACCAAGACACATGGTCATTAAAATGGCAAAAATTAAAGAATAAGAGAGAAAAGCAGTGAGAGAAAAGGGAATCTTCGTGCGCTATTGGCGAGTATGTAAATTGGTGCAGCACTGTGGAAAACAGTACGGAGGTTCCTCACAAAATTAAAAATAGAACTACCATACAATCTAGTAATTCCACTTCTGGGCATTTTGCCAAAGAAAACAAAAACTTTAATTCAAAAATAGAGGGGCTTCCCTGGTGGTACAGTGGTTAAGAATCCGCCTGCCAATGCAGGGGACACCGGTTCGAGCCCTGGTCCAGGAAGATTCCACATGCGGCCGAGCAACTAACCCCGTACGCCACAGCTGCTGAGCCTGTGCTCTGGAGCCCGCAAGCCACAACCACTGAGCCCGCGCACCTAGAGCCAGTGCTCCGCAACAGGAGAAGCCACCGCAATGAGAAACCCGCACACCAGAATGAAGAGTAGCCCCCACCCGCTGCAACTAGAGAAAGGCCATGCACAGCAACGAAGACCCAATGCAGCCAAAAATAATAAAATAAATAAATTTTTAAATACCCAAAAATATATGTGCACCTCTATATCACTGCAGCATTATTTACTAAAGTCAAGACATGGAAGCAACATAAGTGCCTATCAATAGATGAATGGATAAAGAAGATGTGGTATACATATACAATGGAATATTACTTAGCCATAAGAAGGAATGAAATCTTGCCATTTGAGACAACGTGGATGGACCTAGAGCATATTAAACTAAAATAGATAAGTCAGACAGAGAAAGACAAATACTATATGATTTCACTTGTATGTGGAATCTAAAAAACAAAACAAACGAATGCACAGAACAAACCAGGAACACACTCATAGATACAGAGAACAAACTGGTGGTTGCCAGAGGGGAGAGGAGTTGGGGGATGAGTGAAATAGGTGTGGAAGATTAAGAGGTACAAGCTTCCAGTTATAAAATAACTAAGCCACAGGGATATAATGTACAGCATATGGAGTATAGTGAATAATATTGTAATAACTTTGTATGGTAACAGATGGTAACTAGACATATCGTGGTGGTCATTTTGTAATGTATAAAAATATCGAATCACTGTGTTGTATGCCTGAAACTAATAAAATATTGTAAGTCAATTTTACTTAAGTAAATAATTTTTAAGTTAAAAAAGAGAAACTATACAAAATGAAACACAACGAGAAAAAAGATTGAAGAAAAAAAAAGAACAGAGCATCCCTGAGTTATTGGAACAAGGTCTAATATACACGTAATAGAAGTACCCCAAGGAGAGAAGATAGAGGGAGGACAGAAACAGTTCTGAAGTAATAATGACCAAAAATTTCCCAAATATAACAAAGACTACTAGCCTACAGATCCAAGAAGCTCAGCAAAATGCAAGTACAAGAAACGTGAAGAAAACCACACCGAGGCACGTCATGGTCAAACTGCTTAAAACCAGTGATAAAGAGAAAAACGTAAAAGCAGCCAGAGGAAAGTGACATTATATACAAAGGGACAAAGATAAGGATGATGCACATTTCTCCTTGGAAACAACACAAGCTGGAAGACAGGGAGCAACATCTTTAAAGAACCGAGATAAAGGCTAGAAGCTGGGAGAGGCACTGGGAGACTGTGCCCGCCACCCAGGGGCGAGAGGTGGTGGGAGCGTGAGGTCCAGAGGTGGCAGTGGGCATGGAGGAGAGAAGAAGAAGAAGTGGGCACAGAGAAGATGGTGGGGACTTAGCCACACATGAGAGGTGGGAAGGGGAGGTCTAGGGGAAGGTTCAGGTTTCTGGTTTTCATGGCTGTTGATCACCAAAATGGGAAGCAAGGAAGCGGACCACGTTTAGGAGAAGACTGAGTTCCACCGTGGACCATTCACAGAGCGAGAACCCTGGAGAACTGTAGCTAGTGCGGTGCTCAGCAGGAGGTTTGGAAGCTGGAAGAGAGATAAATTTGGCATTTATTTGATGATCTATTAGGCAGGATAGGAAAAGCTATAACTTAGCAACCAATCCTGAAATCTCAGCATCCTAGCAAAAAAGAGATTTATTTCCTGTGCATACAAAGTTGGCAGAAGCTCTCCTCCAATCCGTGGTTCAGAGAGCCAGGTGACCTCCATCTTATGTGCCACCGTCTCAACATGTGACTTCCAAGGTTGCCGCAGCAAGAGAAGAAAAGTCTGGAGGACGTACACCTGTGCTCTTCCGGAAGTGATGGACATTGTCGCTGCCCACAGCTCATTGGCCAGAACTGGTCACATGGCCTCAACCCAACTGCAAGGGAGGCTGGGACATGTAGGGGGAGGACATGGAATATTGGGAAAGTACTGAGGTGGAAGAAGAAAAGAGCAAATGGACACTGGCCTGGAGCCCCAGAGGGAGCCCTAGCATTTGAGGAGTGGTTGGAAGAAAAGAAGCCCCAAACCACAGACGAGCGTGGGTGGGTGGGCAGAGGAGGAAAGGAGGGCACATTGTCCTGGAGGGTAAGGCAACCAGGGCTCCAGGGTGGGCTCATGTCCCCTCCTGACCTCCTGTGTTTTCACGATGCTTCTGTAATCATCTTCAGTAGATACTTATCTCCATTTCGCAGATGCAGAAACTAAAGTTGGGAGAGCTGAGTGACTTTGGTGCCCAAGTAACAGAGACCAAAGCCAGGGTTCTAGCCCCAGACCCCTCAGTGGCTCTGTGTCCCCTCCCCCGCCTATGCACAGCCAGGACCTGGCACAGCTGTCTACCTCCCCGGACAGCGTGCACAGGTGGCTCCTGCCTTCCAAGCTCGGCCCCCTGCTTTCCCAAGTACAAGCTCAGAAAGGACAGCGTTTACCAGGAAGATGGTTTGCGGGGCTCCCTGAAAAGCACTCCTCCCCTAACTTCCTAGGTTGACCAGGATGGTGGTGGGGAGGGTCATTCTGGGGCCTCTCAGATCTTGACAAACCTCTCGACTCTCTGGGCTCAATTTCCTCCTCGGCTACTGTACATGTGAGGGGGTAGAGTGCATGGTCATTGGGGTCCTGCCCAGCTCAGACATCTAGTTCTATAGCTACTTCACCAGCGAGTCCATCTCCCACACTGTGGTGGAGGGCGGGGCTGGCAGGCCCACCCTAGACTGGTCCCCAGCTCCCCAACAACCCCCATCATTTCTCCATCCTCTTCCACTGCCCACAACGTTAATAAAGCCTCTTCCTTCAATCACAGACAGACCACCAGGGCTGGGGAAGCCAAACGAAGGGCCTGATTTGCAGGCCTTAGTGTGTGCACAGTTGCCATAGCAACTGACCCTAAAAGACTCTTCTTTGCAGTTGCCTCACCTTTCTGTACCGCTGGAATGCTGGCTGCTTACCCAGCCTCTGAAGGCTCAGAGCTCAATATCTCATTTAATGGATGAAGAAACTGGGGCCTAGAAAGGGAAAGCAACTTGCCCAATGGCACACATTGAGTTAGCCGCCGAGCCTTACTTAGAATCCAGGTCTCCTGATTCCAATTCCAGGCTGCCTGTCATCCTGGGGTGGGGGTGAGGGGGCAGATGGGGGCCAGTTCCCTATCCAGTGACCAGAGTTGTACAACCGTGCTCCCCTCAGGCCTCTGGGGAAGACCTTGGGAAGCTACAACGAAGAAATGAAGCATTGGACTTTGGGCAGGGACTCAGTGATAGAGCTGAGGGCTGGGGGCTGGGGGTGGGGCGGTGGAGGTGGGGATACAGCTAAATAGGTTCCTCTGGGTCTCCAGTCCCACCCCCTCCCCCCAATCCATTCATTCAACTAGTATTCATTATATGCCTGCTGTGTGCCAGGGACTGTTCTAGATTCAGCTGTGATCAAACTGACATTTGTGATTTATGATCAAACTGACAAAAAATCCCTGTCCTGGTGGGGCTGACCTTCTGGTGGGAGGATGAAGATAATGAACAAACCACATGAACGTAAGATGATGTCTGGGGTGAGGTGGTCTCCAGAAAGTGGTGGAGGGAATGCTTGCTACTTGAGTTAAGGGGATCTGGGAAGTCCTTTCAAAATCAAGTCTTTCAAAACTTACCTGTCCCCGCCGTTCCACGCCTTCAGGGCAGCTGGTGTCTTGAAACCTGACTCCTATATGGTTGCCAACCATTGCCGTGTTGTAGGAGAACATGCCTCGACCCAGAAGCCTGAGGCTTTAGCGGTAGAATTTGAGGTAGCATAGATGGCAGGTGGGAAGACGTTTGGGGGCAGTGGCCTCCCTGAAACGACATGGGCAGCTGCCCTGTCTGTTCCCAGCATGGCCTACGGGCTCCAAGAGGATCACCCACCACCAGTCACCGGCACCAAAATAATGACTGAAATGCAGTTCCTGGTGCATAAGGAGCTCAGAGTTAGAGAGAACATCAAGTCACAAGTGCTCCTGAGAGCAGATACCAGGTGCCAGCCTCGGTTAGCAGACCCCTTCCTGGTGAAGGAATTTTATTTATTTATTAAGGAAATTTTCAAACATCTGTAGCAGGAGAGTAGTATCAAGAATTCGCAGATGCCCAAGCGCAGCTCAAGAACCATCAACTCAGGGCTACTCTGGTTTCAGCTCCACACCCTTTCTGCCCACTGGAATCCTCTGGTTTTCTGGAATACTGGGGCTGGTTTTATAAGGAAAGAACTGGAAGAACAGGAAGCTCGTCTCCCCCAAACCTAACCTGGAAGAGGAAGACTCCAGAAGTGCAAGCAAGGGCAGCCAACAAGGGGGGAGTCTTGGGCAGGAAGTACCTGGGGCAGACCCTGAGGTTAGGGAGGCCCCAGGGGTACGTGCTCCCAGAATGGGGCTCCTGGTCCTGCCGATGGAGCAGAGGATCCTGGCTGGGGCAGCCAAGCCCCGTTTCCTGCCCCAACTCCATCTCTCTTTGTTTTCTTTCCCTCCTCTTTTTGGCTTTTTTCCCTCTAATTATGGGCTTTATAAAAAAAAAAAAAAAAAAAGGCAAATTACGGTGACATGCTTTAATTATCTGCCGAGCAATGGCGGGCTGAATTACACAGGCAGGGCCTTGGACGTTACCTAAAAATAAAGCAAGAAGCCTCATTAGATGCTAATTGCTGCTTTAGCCAACTGAAGTGAGATTTTGGCACCGTGTACCACTCAGTGCCGGGGTGTCTGCAGGGAAGTCGAAGCCCTGGGAAGCTCAGAGTGCCAGGGCCAAGGCCTGTGGGGCAGTGGGGCAGGGCAGGGCAGGCACAGGGGTAGAGAGGGGCTCTCGTGCCAGGGAGAGCCCCTCAGTCTCCCCTCAGTGTTCAGTGGCTGGATGGAAACCCCAGGCTGGGGGGAGGGAGCAGAGTCAAAAAAAGTGAGAGCATCAAAAACAAGGGTCCATGGTCTGACCTCTGGCCGGGGAGGGGTCCCACAGCCTCCTAAAAGCTCAGCCTCCTCCTGCGGGCTCCCGAGGACCCCTCCCTGGGCCTGGAGGCTGAAGTGGTGCAGGGGACCTGGCGTGGTGCTAACAGGCTCCCTGGCCCCCTTGCCTCCGCCTCTAGGGCCCAAGGAGACAGGATGGGAGAAACTGACCATAGGACAACTGGAACTCAGAACCAGCCCATCTGAGCTGGAAGGTATCCAAGCTTAGATACTGCTTCCGAAGCTGAGTGCCCAGGATCCTGGGAGTTCCACAGAGGTGTCCCGTGTGCCCAGCCAGCCTGGGAGCTCAGTGGGCTCCTGCTCAGGGCAGGTAGTAGCCTGGTCCTGGTTTTGAGCCTCAAAAAGCTCTTGAATGGCATTCTTCTCTACTGGCTGCAGAAACCCCAAGGTCTGATACCACACCTGGCTCGTTCACCGCTGCATACCCGGGGCCTGGCTCACAGTAGGTACTTAATATCTGTTGAATGAATAAGGAAAGGGGTCTTATCAGATTTGTCTAGATTTTTCCAGGACTCTCTTGGTTTTAGCACTGAAAGTCCTGCATCCCAGGAACTCCCCCAGGCCCCAGGAACCCTAGGCCTGAACTCCACCCTCCCCCTGCCCTCCCACAAACATATTTCAATCTCACACATTGGTCTTTTAACACACAGTTAGTCTTAGGCAGTGGTTCTCAAACTTGGTTTTGCACAGAAGTGACCTGCAGGGTCTATAAAATGGGCTTAAGGACCCACCCCCAGAGCTTCCAGTTCAGCCCACCTCGGGTGGGGGTGGGGAGGAAGCCCATAATTTGATTTTCTAACAAGTTCCCAGGGATGCTGATGCTGATTTAAGGTTCTGTTGTTGGAACGTTGATTCACCTGGCCCATTGGGCTGCCCCCGATCTCCTGGGGAGCTTGTAAAGCACACTTGTGCCAACCCACCCACAGGGCCTCAGATCGTCCTTCTGAGGAGGGCCCAGCATCTGCATAGTCTAAAAGTTCTGGTGGGGTTAGAATCTCCACTAGCCTAATCCTTTCATCCTGCCCTGAGGAGAGCAGCCATGGGGTGTGCCCCTGACCTCACCCCTGGGCCTCTCACTCAGAGGCTGAGGCCCCAGAGGAGGGGTGAGCACAGAGCCTGTGGAGACCCCATCACCCCTCTTGCAGAGCAAAGGTTTCTGGGGGCCGCCGGCTTGTTCCAGGGAGCCAGGGACACTGCAAACCCCCCATCTCATTGAAATAGAAAATCCTGAAGATACAAATATCTGTCCACCTTTCTTGGGTGTCCCATGAGCCTGGTGAATTAATCATATGGGATGGAGAGCAAAGATGAGCAGCCAACTAGCCCAGGAAGGTCTTCCCCACCATGTGCATCAGGGCAGGCCCCACCTGGGCCCACCTGTGGAATCCCAGCCCTGGCCTCATGGGCCTGGATGTCTTCCGTCCCACACTGTTGCTGCAGGCCTGACTTCCACAAGTCCTGCTGGGGACTGGTCCCTCCTCTCCAGCTCTGGACCACGGAGCCTGCACACCTCTCCTCTGTACCAGACCCAGTGGCTCAGCATTCACACCCCACCCAAGTCTTCCCCACTTAACTCACTCATTCCCATAATTATGTTTCTTTGGGACCATCAGCATTTCTAGGCTGTTTGGCTCCCTGAGGGCTGTCTCCCCCATCCAACTGGTGGCCTCCTGAGGGCAGGGCCTGGATGCCCCACCTCCCACCTGCCCCTTCTCAGAGCCCCAGGCAGGCTGGACTCGGCCAAGCCTCAGGGATGCCCGATGGGCCTAAGCCCCACCGAGAGCCCACCCTGGCCTGACCCTCGGCCTCCTCCTCCCCCTAGGAGGCCTTGAAGGGAGGGGAGCAGAGGGGGCAGCACCCGCCTTGGAAGGAAGGTGATTCTCCCTAGAACCTAAAAGGGGGCTCCACAGATGTGGGGGACCTGGGAAAGTCCTGGGCTGAGCATCAAACCCTTGAGTTCCAGGCCAGACCCTCAGTCTAGGCCAGACTCTCAGTCTAGACTTGGGCCCCAGCACGGCGATCACTGTAGAGGGACATGGACCAGAGAGGGAACAAGGTGCCCAGGCTGGGGGTGCTATCAGAGAGCTGGCCCCACTCCCCTTCTACATCCAGCTCCTCCCCACCCCACCCCCACATATACTGCCCTGGAAGCTTCTGGAGGACGCTCTTGGACTGACACCCTAGTTTTGCCTGATTATCCTGGGGCACTGGGTAGAACCTATGCCGGGTGGCAGTCTCAGGGACCATTCTTCGAAAGCAAGATGATCAGTGTGAGACCTCCTTCCCCGCCCCTTCCCTTACACACATATTTACTGAGCATACAGTAGGCGCTGCACACACACGCAGTCTCACACAGACCCTCGGGGAGAACGGACTCCCAAGTGCAGCCCGCCCCCAGGAGTAGATGGGCTGACAGAGGGGCACTAACACGTGGCATGATTGAATGCCCCAGCCTCACCTCTCACACACACCCACACCTAGTCCCCCCCTGCCCCGACCGGGTCCCTCCAAGCCCCGCCCCCCGTCAGGTAGCAGAGGAGGTGGAAGGGGGTACGGGCCTGGGGGTGCGGCAGGAAGGGGCGGCACAGGCAGCCAGGGCTCTAGCTGCTGCCTGTGGGCTCATTGTGTTACTGGCTCTATAATTTACCCCTGGCAGGGCCCAGCCCCTGAGCGGCTCGCGCTCCCTATCTCCCAATCTGCCACGGAAGCCAGCTGCTGTGAACGCACTCTCACACTTGCCCAGGACAGGCATCCTCACGACATGGGTGTGATGTGGACTCACACCCACGTGCGCCTAAACAGACAGACAGACACTCCCACGAGACAAACAAGCTTGAATATGGAAGTGCAGGAGCACCCCCACACACAGATAAAACAGACACGCACAGGAATGGGGGAAGACACACACACACACACACACACACACACACACACACCTGTGCCGTGCACCTGGCCCACCTGGCCACGCACCACACACTCATCACCAAGACAGTCACACGTCAGCCCAGCACCTGTGACCTGAAGACAGGACAGGCAGGAGGGGAGGGCTGTGGATGCTGGGAGCCCGGGAAGGCGATTTCTCAAGAGCAGAGTTTCCTGGCTGGAAGGGGAGGAGCAGCTCAGGTTACGGGATGGGGGGGTGGGGCTCAGGCATGAGGGATGTGGGCCAGAGGAGAGGCAGGGCAGAAATGGTACCCTCCTTAGGGGCTGCAGGATGGAGGACAGGGACAGAACATCCCCCTTACTTAGGGGAGTACCAGGGGCTGATTTCTGGAACCTCCCACAGTGTCCTGGCCCCTCCCTGCCCAAGGACTCTCCAAGACCCCACCTGATGCCAGCCCAGGGAGCAGCCTCCACTGCCCCCAAGCCCTATGTCCCTATCAGCCTTTTCCTCCTTCCCTCTAACTCCAGGCTCTCCAGCTTCAGGCTGGGCCAGGGGTCCCACCGCAGGACCCTCAGTGGATGTGAAGCCAGGGTGCAAAACCATGTGTTTACTTTTATTAGAAATGTTCTTGGTATAAAAACAATCATGCGCTACACATTGTCATCAATAACCATCACCAAACACCCAGGCACTGAACTCCGTGTCATCGGCAGGAGGGGCAGGCGGGCAGGACACATGGCAGACGGGCGGGGGCAGGCGGGCAAGCTGCGGGCCATGGGGACACACACAGAGGCCACCAGGAGGACGCAGCACTTTGCAAGACACTCGAGATTTGTTTTAGTTTTGGCTTTTTTGTGTTTTGATTTTTTTTTTTTTCCTTTTTTCTCTTTTGCGACATGTAAGATTTGGTGAATTAGGAAAAGATGGCAGGGAGAGAGAGCAAAGGTTGGATGTAAATGAAGGTGAGGAGGCGGCTGAGGACAGGAAACAAAAATGCGCAAGAGGAGAGACCTGGGTGGAGCACAAGAGAAAAGACAGGAGAAAGCTGGAGACGGCAGAGAAAAGGCAGAGACAGAAAGAAAGAAGATACAGAAAAAGCAGACAGACACAGAGAGAACAGGCGATACAAAGAGAGAAGAGAAAATAAGGACAGGGATGGAGACAGACTGAGAAGGTCACCAATAGGACGGAGAGAGACGAGGGAGAGAGAAAACCAGCGTGGGGGCCCTCCTGTGGTTTGGGGCAGGGAGGGGCTTTGGTCCAGGACACAGGGTCTTGGGGTGGCCTGAAGCTTCCCCGGCCCCTCATCCTCCTCCTGCCACCAGCCCGGCTTGCCCAGGCAACCCAGCAGTGACCGCTGGGGGCTGTGCTATCTTCAGCACCAAGCCACGTCCGTGGGTGCCCACGGGCAGGTAGGACATCAGCTGGGCCCCCCTGGGGTGGGGAGCCTGGCCCGACGCACCATCCACAAGGGTCTGTTCTCCTCCTCCTGTGCAGCTCCGGTGGCCTAGCTAGATTGCATGGTTGGTGTAGGCGACGTAGGTCTGTTTGGTGGCCAGCGCTGGAACAAGAGAGATAGGGGGAGGAGGAGTCAGGGGATGTCTTCTTCCAACGCCCCTTCCGCAGGGGTGTGGCCCTGCCCACGGCATCAAGTCCGGACCCCTGAAGTGAGCATCCCCCAGACCGGGGCAGGGTCCCACCCCGCCCCTCGCACCACTTCCCCCAGACTCATCCCACCCACACCCACACCTGGGCTGCTGGCCGGGAGGGCCCTTCCCTCTTCACTTTGTCCCTCTAGGAGCACTGCCTCCCGACCCCAACCCTCTGTGAGTGTCACACCCCACACGGAGTCCCTGCCACCTCCTGGCTCCACCACACTTTAAGAGAATCGTTTTTATTTGTGATATACTGTCTTCAAGTATAATCAAGGGGGAGTTTTTCAGAAGTTCAACACACACTCTGGAAGAGCACGTGTGAAGAATATACGTAGATGGCAGCCTAGTGGAAGTGAGTGGAAAATGGGAACAAAGGAGATAAATAATGGAACCAGAGAGGGGTCTTGCAAGGCTAGAAACTGAGGCGTATGACTGATTTGGCCCTCTCCCCATGCCCAAGGGAAACGGAAGTCCTCCAGGGCCCCTCAGGCCTCCGTGCAGCCACGCTTTCCATTTCTGGGTGTCCTGACTCGCCTCAGCCTTGAGTCTCTCTTATCTGCACCCAACACTCTGGCCCCTGCTCACCCCCACTGGGACCAGCGTTGCCTCTCTGGGTGTCTCCTCTCCCCGCCACAGCCAGGTGACAACGTCAGCTCCCCTGGGCAGCACGAGTGCCCCCACCTCCACCCCGCCGGGGTTCACGCCTCACGGCAGCCTCGCAAGGAGGCCAGATAAGCAGCACCCCCATTTGACAAATGAGGAGCTGAGGCCAGAGGGGTGAGGCGCCCAGCCAGGTCCTGGTTTTTGTCCTGTCCTGCCAGGGTTCAGGGTCTCCCTCTGTGGCCTGGGAACAGCTCAGTGAGAGTAATTAAGGCTGGTCTGCTGGCGCTGAGAGAGAAGACTAGATGGGGGAAAGCCCTGGTGCCCTTGGTCGTAAAACTGCCTTGACTCCGTGAGGATCCTGACAGCTCAGATAAGAGGGTACATCTGCCAGGCGCAGCCAGGGGTGTCTGCCTGGAGAAGGTGACATGGAGGGGAGCAGTGTGGTGGGCTGCACGCTGACCACCCCCAACCCTCTTTCCCCATTTTTCACTGCCAAGTTAAGGACCACATTTCCCAGACTCCCTTGCAGCCCCACGTGGCCCTGTGTGACTACATTCCTGCTAATGACAAGTGTCAAGGGCTGTGTGCAGCTTCCATGTCATCTGATTAAAATAGACTGATTCCCCTGTACTTCCTCTCTTTTCCCTTCCAGGGCCAGAACAGACATTTGAGGTCAACCAGCCTCGGCCATGAGGATGAGGACAACCCTCACGGAGCTGATGAAATGACAAAATGGAAGGAACCCGGGTCCCTGCACCTGCCCATCCCCCATGCACTACGATATCAGAGAAAAACAAACATCTGTCTGATTTGAGCCACTCTGTCCTGGGGCCTCTTTGTCACAGCAGCGTAACTAGAAGCCCACTCATACAGGCAGGACTACTGTGTCACCCTCTCAGGGGTTCCCCCAAGTGTGGGAAGAAGCAAAGTTGCCGGGGTGGGGTGAGCAGAGGGGATACCATGGGACCAGTGCGGAGGCATGAGGGTCAGAGTGCAGCTGAGCTAAAGGAAGAACTCTCTCCTGGCCTGAGCTGAGAGCGAAGTAGGTCGCTTTGTGCGGTAGGTGAGCTGAAATGTTCCCTGTCAGCAGAAATATTCAAGCGGAAGATGAACAATCACTGGGCAGGGAAGTTTCACGTTTTAGGTGCTACTGGAAGGAAATGGTGCCCACGACACACAAGACAACATTAAGAACACAGCACAGCGCCTTACAGTTTGTGAAGAACGCCCACCTTCATTTCTAAAATGGCCCAGGTCCCTCCAGGATGCTGGAGGACCAAGAGGCGAGAAGAAGCACAGACCGGGCACCATTAAGGAGGGGCCTGGGCTGGGAGGCACCAGAGGAAGAGAGCTGAGCGACAGGAGGCTGGGACCTGGGGGTGGCACAAGGTGCTGAAAAGGAGGCGGAAGGTGGGAGGCCAGCGCAGATCAGCCTCTGGAGACCAGGGCCTCAGCCTCCCTCTGTGACTTCAAGCAGCTCCTCCCCTGCCCTGCGAGGCTGTGGTCTCCCTGCCAGTAGCAGGAGAGGAGTAGCCCTTTTTGCCTAGACTTCTTTTCCTGTGGGGCTTTGGCCACCCCCACCTCTCCACCCCACTCTCTCCCCCACCACCAGAAAAAGAGCCGGCAGCTGTCTCTGTGAATCACGAGCCCGCAGGCCAAGGCTGGTGAGAATCAATTCCCCAGGGCTCCATCACCCCTTGGGTGAACTGATAATTATTGAGTTTCTAAACCTGTAAACCTGTCAGCAGCTCCTGGCTCAGAGGTGAAGGAAAACCTCAGCAGCAGCAGCAGCAAAATCTCCACTGACTGCAGGGAAACGGGAGCCTGAGGGTGGCCGTAGCGGCACCGAGAGCAGTAGGGACGAGAGAAAGTGGCCGGGAGGTGAGGGACAGCTGGGCCCCTCTTCTCCCTGAAACACCAGAGCTGCCTCCTCTAGAAAACCCAATCTGTAGTTTTCAGAACCTAGAAGCACATTCGGCCCTCAGCTATAAGCTAGGAGCCCCAGAGTCCTTCAGCAGAGCCTCAGTCTGACCGTCTGGAAAATGGGAGCAATGATTGTGCCCGGGGCCCCCAGGAGCTGTGAGGCTCAAAAGGAAGAGTTCTGGCCAAGAGTCAGGACACTTGAGGTCCAGCCCTGCCCTCACTGGTGTAGGGGATCTCAGCACCTGCCACGCGGCCTTTCTAACAAATTGAACCTCTCAGAGCCTCAACTCCCTCATGTTAGATGGGATGATCATAAACCCTTAGCTGCTTTCAGCCACGGCATGGATAGAAATACTCTCTAAACCCTGCAAAATGGTAGGCGAAGGGGCAGGGCTGAATAACCACAGTGATGAGGACAGGATGGGGACAGCGACACTCCAGGGGCAGCCTCAGCATGGGGGGGAGCGGGGGAGGGTGTGGGCAGAGGGCCCCGACCCATCCCTCGCCGACGACAGGCCCTGGCTGCTGGCTTTCAGTCCCCACCGCCTCAGATAACAATTAGCTGGGCGGCGGCAGGCAGAGCTGTCAGCCCCCATTTGTCGGCCCCATGTTTCCTTGCCTAATCTGCCTGCAATGGCGTCCCTGAATTATTTATTCTGTTGTTTGTTTAAAGATACGTGGCCTGCCAGTGACAGAGTGAAAACTGTCTCTGCTCCACGGGAGTGACACCTCCCCACTCCTCCCGCTCACACCCCCTCCATCTGGCTGTTCCCAGAATTAATCACCCAGCTCCTGCCCAGCGCCTTCACGGCCCCTGTTGTCACCGAGCGGAGACGGTGGGGGCAAGGGGCACTGGCCTCTGGTCCTCAGTGCAGGGGGCCATGGAGAGGGGCAGCTCTCACCCTTCCCTCACAGGAAGCAGGGGCTGGGAAGGCTGGGTCTCCCCTCGCCATGCCTGCACACCCTTCCTTGTCCCCTGCCCCCAGGTGACCAGCCTGAGCAGAGGCAGAGGCAACAGTGTCAATGAGGTGACATCAGCGCTGTGACAGCCCTGTCCCTGTGGTCCCCTCTGGCCTGTCACAGCACCATGAGGGCCACCCTCTGGGGTCAGGGTGCTATCTCCTGTTAGATACCCATGGTCTCCAGAGGGCTGATGCCCCACTCAGTCTCATGAGCCCTGGAGCAGAGTAGGGCCTGGAGGGATGGGACCCAGCAAGGGCGAGTCTCCGTGGGAAGGAGGAAAACTAAGTCAGGAGCCTGGGGCAGGGAGTGGCGAGGGGTCCATGCTTAGGATAGGAGGGCCTGGTTAGGGGCGGCAGTGGGGGTTTCTGCATATCTGCGTCGACAAGAAAGGCCAAAGGTGGGGAGGCCCACAAAGACACTGCCCCTTCCCATCGCAAGTAGAGGGCCCACCTGGCATCTGAAGGGAATATCCCAGGCTGTAGGTACAGGGAAGCTGGTGCTCTGGGAGAAAGAGCAGGACTGGAGAGAACCAGATGTCATCTGGTGGAGGGTGTGGCCAACAGAGTCATCAGGGGTGTCCATCAAAAGGGGGGGTGGTGCTGGAAGCCAGGTACACTGCTCAGCAGAGAGAGAGAGGGAGGCCATATGAAGTCAGGGTCAAGGGAAAGACACTGGGTGGGGCCAGCCAGTCACCACCTTGCTATGTGACTTCAGGAGAGTCACTCACCCTCTCTGGGCCTCAGCTGGGGATCCAGCCCAATCCGGGCCTCACAGGACTGCTGTGAAGATCACTCACAGGGGAGAGAGCTCTGGGAAGTGAAAAATCCTGTTTGGATGTGGGAAGCTACTTTCCTCCTTTCCACGGCTGATATTCCTTCTACACGTGGGAATGATGTTGAGAATGGAAGATGCTTCACCCAGAGCCCCAGCGCGGGGAGCCTGTAAGAGGGGCTGTCCCAGTCCAAACACACCTGCGAGGGGAGGTCTCCTGTTTCTCCTGATCTCTTGGTGGGTGACAAAGGGGCTCCTCTCTGGAGCCTACGCTCACCAATGTCCCTCCTGCTGCCACCAACAATGTCCACTTCTGGCCTTTCTCCCAGTACTAGAGGGAGAAAGCAGAGTGCTAACCCCAGGTGCCACCAGGATCTGAAACTCTCCTGGGGAGAGGGGCTCTTCTCCTCCTCCCCCACCAACGGAAGCCCCCCAAGACTCTCAGAGAGCAGGGAGGCAGGAGGAGCTGCCATGTTAACCATTTGGACACTTACAGGGTGTGCAGGGAGGGAGTCAGGTGTGCAGTGGGGCAGGGGTGACCACAGCAACCCCTCAACCCTGTCTGCCTGGGAGCAACCAGAAGCGAGGCCCCTGGAGGCCCAGCCCACAGGCCGGAGGCCTCGGTCTCTGCTCAGAGGCAGCGGGGATACCACGTGCTGCTGTGTGGCCTGGGTGAGTCCCTCGCCTTTCTGAGCCTCCCTTTCCTCACCTGTAGCAGCAAGTAACTAAAAATCACTGCTTTCAAGGTGGCTGTGAAAATGAAAACTGGTTCCTGGCAGGTGTGGCCCACAGTTGGGGTTCAAGAAATGGTCACCACTGTTACCGGTCCCCCAAGGCCTAACCTGTCCCTCACATGCCCAGCCCCTCTCTCCTCTCTGTCCCTTCTCGTCACACCGAGGGCCGGCTCCAGGGGGGACAGGGAGGTAGGCAAAGATGGTGGCCCTGCTCCCTCCTGTACACATCCCTCAACCACTGAGGGACCAAGTCCTGCCCAGGCTTTGGGTCTGCCCCTCAGATGCTAAGGGTCCCACATCCTCCCCCAACCCTCTCAAAGCACAACCCTCTACAGCTGAGGTCTCCTTGGACACCTCCCCGAGAACCATGGCTCTGCGGGCCCTCCTCCCCGCGCCAGCCCTCACTTACCCATCCCAGGGCCCGTATCCTGAGTCCCCATCTCTCAGGGCCCTGCCAGGGGGCAGCTGGGCAAAGCCAAGCCGACGGGTTTCAACTGCTCTGGCACCAGGGCCACAGCTCCCAGGTTACCAAAGGGCCCCAGAGCAGTGGCCCTCCAGACAATCCCTTCCCCAGGGAGACTGAAAGGGCACAGGCCCAGATGTGGACTCCAGGGCAGAGAAATCCCTAAGTCTCAGGTCACTCTGCCTGAACCGAGGCCCCCCCAACACCCCCCCCACCCCACCCCACCCCGCCCCACCCCGCCTCTCCCTAGGTAGGCAGGGATCCCTGGAAAGGAGAGGCTAGAGCGGGGCAGGAGGGTGTGTGGAGCGGGACCTGGAGAGACCCCATTACCCAGACAGAGTGGGGCAGAGGGGGCTAAGCTAGAGCCTCAAGCCTCTCTTCTGGGTGGGGACGGCTCACCTGCGGCCTCAGGGCTCTCCCAGTGCCCTCATTGGACCAGACTTGGGGGGGGCTGACCTTCTCCAGGAAGGGGGCGGGGCCTGGGCGGGCCCAGAGGGAGAGGGGCGGGGCCAGGCACTCACCTGGAGCTTCCAGGTTCTCGCAGAGCTCGGACTTGGCCTCGCCGTTGGGCCGGAGGCTGCCCTTCTGCGTGAACTTGTTGGACATGGTGGCGGCGGTGACGACGGCTTTGAGGCTGCGCTTGCGCTTGGGCACGTTCTGCTCCGGGTGGAAGAGGATGATGTAGACCTTGGGCATGTAGAGCATCCCCAGGGACACCGAGGCGCTCAGACTCACCGAGACCGTCAGCGTCGTCGTCTGGATGTACAGCTGGGGGCGGGCCGGGGGCGGTGTCAGGGCGGGCTCCGCCCCGGCCTCTCGGGGGCCGTGTCTGAAGCCCACGCCCTAGACAGACACAGTGGGGGACAAACCCGGGGACTGCCCTGTGTCCCGCTGGCTTCGGGCAGAAGGGAGTTGTGGTATAGAGCTGGGACTTTAGACCAGAATCCCTGGATTCAGCCGGGCTCACCACTGTCACTGTGTGATCTGGGGCAAGTCACATCCTTGGGCCTCAGTTTCCTCGGGTATAATATGGGCATGATAATTCTAGCCCTTTCCTCATAGGGCTGTTGTGAGTTTGAAATGAATAAATGGCAAAAACATGTAAAATAATATTTGGCACATGGTCAGTGCACAAAAGTGTTCACCACTGTTATGTGCTATTTGGTAGAGGCCCCTAGGGAGGGGCCCTCAGGGGACAGCTGACCCTCCTTGGGGGCAGCGCCCCCTGCACAGGGCTGGGAGTGAGATGAACATCTGTCGGTGCCTTGTAGTAACTCCCAGTGGCCATGGCACAGCCCCTCGACCGCGCCCCCCATTCAGTGACTGCCCCCCCACGTGCCACCCTGTGCAGAGCAGGCCACTGGCACAGGAGCCATGGCCTGAACGTGATCCACTGATGGCAGCCCAGTCAAAGCTCATTTCACGCTCACTCACCAGCACTAACGGTGACAGATGTTTAGCAAAATGAAAGTCCATTAATCTGGGTGTCGGGTAATCCATTCTTCAATAGTGGGGCCTTCCAGGCAGGGCCCGACAATTCCCACCACCCCCGCCTGGGATCCCCTCCCCACCTCCTCCCTCCCTCCGGGTCCTCCAGGCCTCAGCTGCCCCTCTGGCCCCCTCAGCCAGGGTGGGGCCAGGGGAAGCCCAGGCTGTGGCCCCCAGGTCTGGGTATGGGAAAGCAGGAAATGCTCTGCGCCCAGATCTGCCGTTTCCGGGCCTGGGCCCCTCCCCTGGGGCCTGGCTAATGTACCACCTCCTCCAGGAAGCTCTCCCTGAATCTCAGCTCTAGCCAATCCCCCATGATAGCCTTCACTCCTTGCACCCAGCCCAGTAGTGGGGGACCGAGGTCTGGACTTGCCTCCTGAGGTCACAGGAGCCCTGAGCTCATCTGGAAGTCTCCCGAAAGGAGGGGCCAGGTCCTCCCATTCTCACATTCCTCCCCATCTCTCGCCCCTCTCGTAAATACCTCATGACCTGGATCTGAAGGCCTTCATCCCAGCCACCCTTCCCCGGGTCTCCTTTGGGAGAGGGGCTGGAGAAGCTCTAGGGTCCGAGAGGAGAGAGGTGTGTGACCCTGAGGAAGTCTCATCCCCTCTCCGGCCCTCAGTTTTCTCAACAGCGCAATGGGATAATAGCACCTACCTCACCCAAACCATGAGGCTACCCAAGTGCAGACTGTGAGGCCACATGAAACTTACAGGGCACCAGAGGTGGGTGGGGGGGAAGGAGGCTGGGAGTGTAGAGAGGCTGTTTCATTTGCCACCATTCAGAAAATGTCACAGGCCTGGGGAAATGAGAGCTTGTTCCCTAGTGAGCACACAACCCTCTGTCCTCACACGCAACCCACACTCTCACCGACAGGCACAGTGCTGCCGCCCAGCATGTGGACCGGGAGAGGTCATGACAAGCCAGTAGGAGGGTGCTGACCACCTCTCCCACCCCCTGGATGGCACTCGGGGCCAGGGCGGAAGGAGTGAAGGGGGACAGTCTCCAGAATATCATAACAGACCCTTGGAGAAGACAGTGGAAATCTGGGCTAAGCAAGAACGGGCTTGTTACCTGGGTCTTCACGATCGACTGGGGGTCCCGTGGGGACAAGGTGTGTCTTCCTCATTAGACTGGGGGTTTCCTGAGGGCAGGGGTGTCTCTCCTTTTGCGCTGGGGGTTCTTGGGCATAAGGGTGTATTTCCAGGGTAGATATCCATCTTAGGTCTTTTGCCCCCAACTTGTTGATGGGAAGGAGGTATAGTTGGGCCAATATGGGGATGGTGGGACAGGGGTCAAGCACCCTCTCTGGGCAGAGTGAGGCCTGCAGTGGACACAGCCCTGTATGGGGGTCAGGGGGCTGGGTTCCAGATTCCACTCTGCCCTGACCCACTGAGGGATGCTGAGCCCCCTCCACTAATACAGGCAGAGTTCGCTCCATGGGCATGCACACTCGGTTTAACACCTTGCGGCCGCCACCTTGAATCCTGAATAATTTTTGAACAAGGGGCCTTCGTTTTCATTTTGCTCCTGTCCCTGAAAACTATGGAGCCAGCCCCGAGCACAGGCCTCGGTGTTCTGTTCTAATCTGTTTTTCAGCCTAGGAGCATTTCTGCACACAAAATACAAGGAGGGGTGTAAAGAGATCAAACTTGGACAAAGCTGCCCCAGTCTGCTGGGGCCCCTCCCCGCCAGCATGGGCCCTGGGGGCTCCTCTAGCCATGCCCAGGCTGGGGGCGGCTGGCCCTGTGCACAGAAGTGGGGCTGTGCACCCCCAGCCCCTCTCCTTGCCCCAGGGTCTGGAGTTCTCACCCCACCACTGGCTTCAGCATTGTTCTGGGGCCCCCCGGGGTGAAGGTGCATGTCATCACCAGGAGGTGGTAGCGTGTTAACCTTGTCAGAGAAGCAGCGGTCCTCTGGAACCTCTAGCCTGCAGGGATGGGGCCCAGGCACGGATGCAGGTCTCAAACGGATGCAGAGTAAGAGGCGGCTTCCAGGATGTGATTTTACCTTCTCTCTTCTTCCAGGATGTGATTTCACCTTCTCTCCCATCCACCCATCCTCCAGCCTGAACTGCCACCCCTCCTGCTCCCCTCTTTGACTTTGGTCAGGCCCTTGCTACACTCCGTCCTCTGCAAGGAATCCTGCCTTAGCCTCACGAGTCACTGCTCCCCAGAGTGAAGGAGGTTGTCAGAGCTGGGTTTGATGGGGGAGGACAGAGGTCACCTGGGGTGGGGCCAAAGGCAAAGAAAGGAGCTGCTGTGGAGGTGGACGATGCAGTTCCTGTCTTGTGCTCGGTCTGGTGGGGGGCACGGAGGAGTCCGCCTGCTTCGTGTTTCTGCCCAGGCTGACTCTGGTGGGTCCTGAGATCCTCAGTCTAACAAACCAGACAAATGACCTTCCCCACAACCTGGCCGGCCTCTGAGGCCACGGCCCGCCCCAGCCTGGCTGAGCAGTAGCCCCAACCGGTGGAGAGACGACGCCCCAGTCAGCTCAGGGTAACGGCACGCGGCTACGCAGGTGAGCCCTGGAAATCCAGGCCAACATGGGAGATCCGGTCGCCTGCTCACCAGAGCAACATGGACAGCTTCACTCGGCGCCACCTGCAGCCTGGGGGACAGGCGGGGTTGCAAGTACGCGTGCGCACACACCAGGGCACGCACAGATGCTCACAAATCCACACTCATGTACCCATGCAACCCTGCATTCACACACACACACACACCTGAACTCACAGCCGCACACTCCTACCTGACTCAGATACACCTGGGTTCTCACACACACACACCCCTTCATGTACCTGGGTACACACACGTGTGCACACACACAGATGCACTCAACACACCTGCACACATACTTGAACACACACATACACCTGTGCACACACACACCTACACTCAAACATCTGCACATACACTGCTGAGCACGCACACTTAATCTGCACACCCAAATACACCCTAGCAGCCATGAACCCTCAGTGCACACACCTGTCCATCCCCACTCAATCTGCACACATACACACACACACACACTGCCCATCCACTGCTCAATGTGCACAAAAAGGCACACACACATTCTGTACACACATACTTCTGTACCCATAACACAATTCCCCATAGTAGCCCCACTCTACTCCATCTACACAAACACACACACACACACACACACACACACACACTAGCACCCAGGACCCAGCAGTCATTGGGGCTGTTTGTAGCTCAGACATGACACAGCACAGATAGAGCCCCAGGGTTGCCTGAGCCTCTAAGAAGCCTGGTGGTCTGAACTGGAGGGACTTCAGAGCTCCCCTCCCCACCCTCGCCTCATTCAGAAGCCCAGAGAAGGAGGGGGCGTATCCCGCGTTGACACCATCAGGGGCAGAGCTGGGTCTCAGGACCATACGCTGGTGTGGGCCAGCCTGCTTTGTGACCCTGGGCAGGTCCCTCGCCCTCTCTGGGCCTCAGAGGAGATCATCTCAGAGGCTCCTTTTCATAATCTGTACTGAGAGGAGCCTCCTAAAAAGGGAGAAATCAGAGGCAGGTGGGGTGGCCTGGAGAGGTGGGGGGAGGGTGCCGAGAGGGGGGCTGGGCCCCAGCGCCTGGAGGTGGGAGGGTCTGGTAGCAGGATGACAGGGACCGCACTGGGAGCAGCGTGCTGGCAGGCAGCCAGGGGAAGTAATGGGAAGGCAGAGCAAGGGCCTGAACCACCATGCTGTCGGCCACCTGGCTGTGTACCTTTACACCCTGAGGAGGCGAGGGAAGGGGCCTCCTGGGATTGTTGAGGGTAATGTCTCAAGCTGCCAGCTTCCTGGGGCGTGGGCGGCCTCCCCTGATGGCTCCACGGGCCCCCTGGGTGCTGCGGGGCGTGCAGCGGGGAAGGCCTTTCGCTGGCCTGCTGGGGGTGGAGACCCAGCCCACCGTGTGAGCTGTTCCTCAGCGGCGGTGGCTTTGGCTCAAGTGTGCAGGATGGCGTGGAGCCAGGTCTGGTCTCAGACCTCAGGGCGCTCACTGCCAGCCTCAAGGTCTGCTTCTCAGAACCCCCGGCCTGCTGGGTCACCATTGGAAGACAGGCCACAGGCCTCTCTGCACCAGACCCAAGGGATTTGGGGTGGAGGGCGCAGCTCCTGCCCTTGAGGAGCTGCTGGAGAAGGGGTGGGCGCCTACCAAGGAAGGCCCAGCGGGAGAGGTGCCCCAGAGCTGCAGGGAGTGGTGTGGGCTTGGGAGGGGCTCCTGAGTTAGACAGAGTAGGTTCAAGTAGTCCAGCCGTGCCTCCTACTGGCTGTGTGACCTTAGACAAGTCACTTCACCTCTCTGTGCCTCCACGTCCTCATCTGTAAACAGGGATGGTGAATCTACCCTAGCCCACTCTTGTGGTGTCTGCTGACCACCAGGTGAAGTGCCTAACACATGACAAGCAGCCATCTGTGGTTGCTTTGACTGCCGCCTCACTGAGGCCAAGCATCCCTAGGAGCTCACACCCAGGCTCACTCTTTAAATGCTGTCCACAGGATGGCGACTCCCCCAGGTACAGATCTAACCCAGCCCTCGTCCCTGAACCCCAGACCCACATAGTCAACCACTGACTCAACAGCTGCACTTGGACGTCTCATGGGCATCCCAAACTCAGCACCTCCAGAGGACTTCCGGATCTCCGCCCCCCATAGGCTCCGCTGCCGTCTCTACCCCGCCCTGCACCCCCCCACCCCAGTGCAGACACTCCTTCCTTCCCATCGCTCACACCAACGACTGTGGAGTCATCCTGACTCCCCTCTGCGCCTCTCATCCCACATGCACTCCATCGGAAACCCAGCCAGCCCCACCGCCCTGACACAGCAGGAATCCCCCGCTCCTCACCACTCCTGCTGCCAGCAGCTCCTGTGGGGATCATTACAACCACCTCCAGCAGGGCTCCACCCAGCAGCCGGAGGGATCCTTTTAAACCTATGTCCCAACGCATCCCTCCCTGCCCAGAACCCCACAGTGGCTCCCTTCTCACTCCCGGTAAAAGCCAACATCCTTCCCACAGCCTCTGGGTCCTACACCATCTGCTCTGTCTGCCCCTTGACCTCGTCCCCTCCACCCTCCTTCCCAGCCCCAGCCTCCTTACAGTGGGTAAACGGCTTTTACACCCCTCATGTTGTGTGATTGTTACAACACCTGTAAGGACTGCAGAGGAAGGGTCATGGCCCCAATCTATTGATGAAGAAACTGAAGCAGAGAGGCCAGCTGGCTTGCCCAGGATCCCACAGTTAGACACAGAGCTGGGGTCCTCGGTCCCTCTGATTCTCCCTATCTCTGGCCTCTGACATCAGTGACTCCCAATCCTTCAAGATAAACCCCCCCAGCACCCAGGCAGCGCTGGGGCAGTGATGTGGGCAGAGTCCACGGGGCCCTTGGGGTGTATCTAGACCCTCAGGCCAGGCTGGCAGGATGGCCTGACAGAGCCAGCAAGAGGCGGCTCATCGGCAGCTCCGGCCAGTGGAGGGTGGACCCTCAGCTGATGCTGCCAGGTACTCCCGCCTGGCCTTCGGGGTGGCTTGGGGCCAGGGAGAGAGGGAGCGAGTGCCCAATACATCACCCACCTCGGGGACCCATGGGAATCCTGCAAGGGCGGAGAAGAGGGTGGAGAGAGGAGGAAGAAAAGAGGAGTGGACAGAAAGGAAGATGGGCTGAGTAGGGAAAAAGGTAAGGGAGAGTATAGAAGAGAATGGGGAATTCCCTGGCAGTCCCGTGGTTAGGACTCCACGCTCTCACTGCTAAGGGCCCGGGGTTTGATCCCTGGTCGGGGAACTAAGATCCCACAAGCCACGTGGCACAGCCAAAAAAAAGAATGAAAGCGGGGGCAGCATCCCAGGCTGGCAGAGAGGAGAGAGGAAGGTGGGAAAGAGATGGGGAGGAGAAAAAGGTGGGGCGGGAGAGGCAGGGATGGAGAGATAGGGAAAGAGAGAGGAGAGGGAGAGAGGAGAGGCGGAGGGTAGAGAGAGGGTGGGAAGGAGCAGGAAGGAGAGAGATGAGGAAGCGGAAGGTGGGGGGGTGGGCAGAGAGAAAAGGGAGAGGAGGCAGGAGAAGAGAAAGGGAGAGAAAGAGGAGAGAAACCCAGAACCTCGAGAGAAAACTGAGACAGAGAGAAGACAGAATGAGGCAGGAATGAAGGCACTTCCAGAGCAAGGTGGGAGGCCAACTAGCCCCAGGAGGCTGCCCCCTGCTTACCGCCCTCACCCACCCCCAGCCCCTGCCGCTCACCTTGTCAGCCGACTGCGAGGTACCAAAGAAGATGGGGATAAAGGCGAGCCAGACGATGCAGGTGGTGTACATGGTGAAGCCGATGGGCTTGGCCTCATTGAAGGTCTCAGGCACTCCGCGCGTCTTGATGGCGTACACGGTGCACGTGACCATGAGCAGCATGCTGTAGCCCAGCAGGCAGATGAGCGACAGGTCCGAGATGTCACACTTGAGCACGCCCCTGGCGAAGCGGGGGTCGAGCGTCCGCTGGTCCTGGAAGTCCACCACCGAATGGGAGGGGTCCACTACAAACCACACGCAGATGCCCAGCAGCTGCAGGGAGATGAGGCTGAAGGTTATGGCCAGCTGCGAGGCGGGGCTGATGAAGCGCGGGGCGCTGACCGACCGCTTGCCCTGCTCGAAGATGCGATAGATGCGGTTGGTCTTGGTGAGGAGGGCCGCATAGCTGATGCTCATGCCGAGCCCCAGGAAGATCCGGCGCAGAGAGCAGGTACCCAGGTCGGGCTCGGCGATCATGAGGAAGGTGGTGGCGTAGCACAGGAAGATGCCCGCCAGCAGCACGTAACTCAGCTCGCGGCCCGAGGCCTTGACGATGGGCGTGTCGTTGTAGCGCACGAAGGTGACCACCACGAAGAGCGTGGCAGCGATGCCCACCACAGCCAGGAAGAGGGGCAGCACGGCCCAGGGTGAGTCCCACTCAAGCTTGATGATGGGGATGGGCTGGCAGCCCGTGCGGTTCTCTGTGGGCCGCATGTCGTAGGGACACGTCTTGCAGGTGTAGCGGTCCACCTGGTACTGGTACCCCGTGCAGGGCTCGCAGTGCCAGCAGCAGGGCATGCCCTTCACCGCCTTCTTCCGCTCACCCGGCTGGCAGGGCAGGCTGCAGATGGAGCGGGGCAGCTGCTGCCCGCTCCCCGGCCATTGCATCCGCTCTATCTGGCAACAACAGCGCAGAGGAGCGGGCCTCAGGACGTGCCGCCAAGTGCCCTGGACCGCCCCACTGGTGGCACCAATCTGAATCACTTAGTTAGTGATTTTAGTTAGATGGCTAAAATCCAGCTGCCCGGGCCCTGCCAGGATCAGCTGAATCCAACAGTTGCATTTAAATAAGCTCCCCGGGGCAGGATTCAGACCCAGCTGACCATGGGGGATCCTGCTGGAATACAAAACTCCCAAGGGTCGTATGGAGAAACGCCCAGAGACTGGCAGTGACAACCTAGGGTCACATGGCAGAGTGGAGAGAACCCAGCAGTCCCGACTCCCAGCCCCATGAGGCCTTGCTACTCAAAGTGGTCCCCAGACCGGCCACATCAGCATCACCCAGGAGCTTGTTGGAAATGGAAATTTTTGGTCCACCCCAGACCCACTGACACAGAATCTGAGCTTTAACAAGACCCCGCGGGTGACTCCTGTGCACCCTCAAGTAGAAATGTGCTATGGCTCAGCCCACTGGGCCTCCCCCAGGCGGCACAGGGACTTGGGTTCAGAAGAGAACAACGAATAAACATTCAATCAGAGGACCAGTAATGTGTGCCCACGGGTTAGCGTTTCTTTGCATCTTGCTCTAAATGAGTGCTAGTCACTGTTACATGTCTCTGAAGACACAACTGCTGCAAGCTAAGGAGCGATAGAAGCTGGCACGCCCTACTGAATGTGTCACAAAGTTCTGGAAAGTAAGCAAGAGCCCCATAGAGCTCCAGGCACTGGGCAAAGGGCGCCTGACTACACCTGGGAGCCGTATTCAAAGCATCAGTTCTAAATAAGTGGCTCTTAGGAGAGTTCATGCTTAGAGAACAGCAGGCTGTGCTCTTTGCCTTAAGACGTCGTCCTCCTCTGTCCAGACGCAGTCCTCCCCTTCCTCACCTCTCTCCCCACCAACCCCCCCCCCCAAAGCTTTGAGCCCCTGAACTCCAGCGTGACTTCATCTATCCAGAGTTCTTGCCCTGCGAAGGGGCAGCAGGCAAGAAGACCCCAGGCCAAGGGAAAGGGCAGGGGCAGGAAGGGCAGCAGAAGCCCAGCCGCCCTGTTCTTCTGTTTCAGGGTTGGGGGGCTCAGGGCCCTCTGAGGTCTACGGTGGGACATGGAAGGAAGCCCCAACTTGGCAGCAGCAAACCCGGGGGGCAGGGCTAGTCGGCGGCTGCCTCCCCTTGGCCTCCCCTCCCGGGGTTGGGGTGGCCTCACTCTGCCCCCTAGCCCCCCGGGACCCCTCCCTGCCCTCCCGCCAGGTGCTTACTCTGAGGTGCAGGTGGTCAGTCCAGGAGCCGATGACCTTGTACTCGGCAGAGCCGTTGTGCAGCTGGTACTGGTAGATGTCATAGCGCCCAGGTGCGTCTCCATTCTCATTGAAGGTCACAGGGTTCCCCGCGATGCCTGCGGGGGCCCGTGGGGGTCACACACTCAGTTTCTTTGCTGAGCCTTCACCCAGAGTCAGGAAGGATCGTGAGCCCAGGGCAGAGACACCTCTGTAAGGTACCCCTTGGAAGCATCTGAAGAGACCTCCGCGCACTCCCACCCCATGGAGCCCCAGGACCCCTTCCCCAGGGTTGTGTGGTGCCCCCACCTGAGAAATTGACGCTGCGGATGTACTTGAGCAGCTGGGTGCCGTCCACAGGGTCCATGCGCGGGCAGAGCCCCACGCGGCCCGGACACAGGTCACGGTGCATGGCGTGCAGCGCATGGCCCATGGCGTACACGGCGTCAATCACAAACTGCACCTTCCCCTCCTGCTCGTATGCCGAGTCCTGCCCAATGCGCTCGCGGTCTGCAACGAAATATTCAGAGTGGGGGCGCCCATGAGGCTCACCATCCTCACAGATGTATGGTGGGAACCACAGCAGCCCCGTGGGGCCCGGAGAGCCCACCTGGGCACACCTAGGTCTCCGGGCCCCTGGCCCAGTGCTCGCTCCATCACCCCAGGAGATGGTCTTGTGGAGGGCCTGGGGGATGGTCCTGAAGGTCTGCTGCCCTCACTACTGTACCGCTGGACCCTGTGCCCTGAGGCCCCAGAACAGCCAGGGCAGGCTCCCTTGTCCCCATCACCCTTGGAGGGCAGTGAGCCTGCGGGTCTCCCTGTGGCCATGGTGCTTGCCTTCCCTCCCCCAGCCTGGCCTGGACCAAACACGGGAGCAGCTGGCCCTCACACAGGCAGGAGCTGTGACTGTCGATGAGGGCAGTGGTGCCCTACAGCAGCTCACCCATGGGTAGCCCCAGCACAGGGTACGGGTGGGGGAACTGAGGTCCAGAGAGCGTGAGAGACCTGCCACAGGTCCCTCAAGATTCAGGACACCAGATGCCCTCAATGACTTCCAGATGCCCCAGACACCAGAAGGCACCATCATCCCCATCCACTCCTCCCCCATGTCAGTGACATCCCCCCATTAGCCACGGTGAGTGAGCTTTGCAAAATGGGGAGCCCACCCCACTCACCCCCTTCTCACTGCAAACAGCAGTGGCTCCCCAGGGCACCGTGGCCTCCCATCCTCACCCCCCGGGCTCTGGGCACACCCAACCCCTCTGCTCTGGGCCCTGTGCAAACTCTTTGGCTGCCGGAGGTCTCGATGTCCTCTTGGTAAAAAGATCATCATCCTGCCTCACAGAAGTGCTGTGAGCTTTAAATGAGATGAGATACAGAAAACACATGGCACATAGTAGCTGACTAAGCCACACTGTTATTACGCTTAAGTGGTCAGAATAGAGGGTTTCTAAGGTGGGCTACAGAGGTCCCGGGGACAGAGCAGGCCAGGAAGGCTTTCTGGAGGAGAAGGAGCTCCTGGCCTGGGCCCTGGGTAATAATGATGATGAAGAATAAGGACTGCTAACTTCTTTTTTTTTTTTTTAACTTGCTCCTGTTTATTTTTTTTAAATTTTCAATTTATTTTTGGCTACATTGGGTCTTCGTGGCTACACATGGGCTTTCTCTAGTTGTGGCGAGCAGGGGCTACTCTTCCTTGCGGTGCACAGGCTTCTCACTGTGGTGGCTTCTCTTGCTGCAGAGCACAGGCTCTAGGCACGTGGGCTCAGTAGTTGCAGCATGCGGGCCCTAGAGCGCGCGGGCTTCAATAGTTGCGGTGCATGGGCTCAGCAGTTGTGGTGCGCAGGCTCTAGGGCACTTGGGCTTCAGTAGTTGTGGCACGCGGGCTCAGTAGTTGTGGCTCACAGGCTCAGTAGTTGTGGCACACGGGCTTAGTTGCTCCGCAGCATGTGGGATCTTCCCAGACCAGGAATCGAACCCATGTCCCCTGCATTGGCAGGTGGATTCTTAACCACTGCACCACGAGGGAAGTCCCAGGGGCTGCTAACTTCTATGGAGCATCCACTCTGTGTCAGGCACTCTTCTAAGCTCTTTATGTATATTAAGTCATTGAATACTCAGAACAATGCTATGACGTGAGTAATTATCCCCATTATAGAGATGGAAAAACTGAGGCACGGAAAAGCTCACTGGCATTCCAGGACCACAAAGAGCTGGATTTGACCAGGTGCTCCAGCTCCCAGCCTGTGCACCACACTACACCTGAGAGATTGTAAGAGCCTGACTGCAGGGGGAGGGCAGGAAAGTGGGGGGGGGGATGGGGCAGGGGCTCTGAGGTGAGGACAGAGGGGCCGGAGGATGACAGAGGAGAGGAAGGGAGAGTGCTAGGGAACCCCAGCTTCCCCTCCCACAGCCCCTGCATACAGCATGGCCTGCAGCCTCCTCCCTCAAGGCCAGGACAATGAAATTTACCCTCATACACACACACACACACACATAAACACACTCACACACACACCCATGCCTCCCTGCTAGAGGGCCAGTGCTGCACCTTACAGAAGTAATTCCCCAGCGGCCAGCAGGGTGAGTGGCTGCACCTGTGTCCCACCCCATGGGCCACGGGCCTGGGTGTCCCATGTCTGTCATGTGGGGGGTCAGGTTGAGGCCCCAGGGATCCACAGATCACCCCCTAGATTCCTCTATTTTTAGCCAATGCATGGTCACTGTGCCCTGCTGCCCAGGGCTCCCATGGAGCTGATGGCACATCTCATATCCATGTCTTGGCCACCAAGACTCTGTGACCAAGGTCAGAACCTGACTCCAGTACCCCAACCTCAGGGTCAGAGATCAAAGGTCCCCAGTACACAGACTGGACAGTTTAGGGGCAGAGATGCCCAGTTGGCTCTGGGGGCACTGCTGGGTTCAGAGAGAGCCCACAGCTTTTACGGCATGGCCTTGGGGCTGGAGACAGGGTAGTCTTCAAGGGGGCTCACCTGGCTCTCTCAGGGGTCAGCTAAGCCCCTGGCTACCCACTACACTTCATTCACACAAGACTGTCTGGACTGAAACCCCAGCTCTACCACGTACTCTAGCTGTGATCTTGGACCTGCCACCTCATCTATCGGGCTTCAGTTTCCTCATCTGCAAAATGAGGATAATGATGGTACTTACCTCATAGGTCGGGATAGGGTCCCTATGAGGATAAATGGGTTTATATTCACAGCGGGTCATAAGGAGGGGCCTGATGCTTGCCAGGTGCTGCAGAAGTTTGTTGAACACAAGGGTACAAAGAGTTCTAAGCCCTGCCTGCCTCGGAGCTCCTGGGACAGCAGAGCTTTGCTAACAGGCAAAGCTCTCTCTAGGCCACAGCACAAACAGAGATGGATGGACAGGAGAGGCGAGTTCTCCAGCCTCAGCAGCCTGCCCTCTTGTTCAAGGACTTCTGATCACAGCTTCTGAGAGCCAGGAGAGAAGCGCAAGGGACAATCCTGTCCCCAAAGGGTGACAGAGGGGCCTGGGGCAGGGCTGCATGGAAGGCTCCAGCCCCAGACCCCACCATCACCCCCAGCCCCCAGGTCCTGCCCTCTGTATCCCGCTGCTCCATGCTCCCAAAGCTCCCATCACGCCCTCATTTCATATGGATGAGAGACTGAATTACTAACCAGGACGGAGGGGGAGGCTGCAGCCACTGCAGAGAAGAAGCAGCTCTATCCCAAGGCCAAGGACACACCAGGCCAAGGGACACTGGCTGAGCTGCCCTCAGCCCCCTCCTCGCCCTATCTTCCCAGGGGTCCCTCCTCAGTGGTCCAGCTGAAGCATCCATCCCTGGGCCACTCAGGTCCAGAACCACGTGCTCTCACTGGGGTCACGAAGCCACCTGCACTGGCACTGGAATACAGATGACCCCACAGGAGGGCCTCACCAGGGGAGCCCACCTCTGCCTGGGGAGGTTCCCGTGGGAAGGGCTTTGGGGTCCTGTGGGCTGTGGGCTGTCAGCAGCCCTTGAGCACTGCCCCTTTGGGATCTCCACCCCAGAGTTGTCATGGTGCCAGCCATGGACTTCTAGAGATTTCCCAACACAATTTCACGTCCTTGACTTTTGTCTCAAGTCTGCCCCCAATTACAAATGAGATAACAGGGCAGTGAGGTGCCCTGCAAAGGGCCTTAATTTGAAAGGGAGCGGCGGGCCTTGAGTGTGACTCCCTACACACACACACACCCCTCAAACTCCAAGGGCACTTCCCCTGAGCCCCACAGGAAGCAACAATGACAGAGCCTAAGTGTGCTCCCTTTGGGGGAGGGGGAAGGGATCACAAACTCAAGTCAAACAAGGTCAAGACATGCTGTCCTGAACGTCAGAAGCTGTGCCCATAACCAGTGCAGCTCTCCGCACACCCTCGACTCTTCAGCAAATAACCCTGCAGCATGGCTGGTGCTTCCTCTCCCCCGAGCCTCTGGGATGTAGGCCAGACTGGCCCCCATCACAGAGGAGGTAACTGAGATTTGCAGGTGGTCGAGTACGGTACCCAGAGTCTTGAGGGAATCCTGGCCCCCAGCAGGTGTTCCTACCCACCTGGGGATTGGCCTGGCTGGTGAGTAGCTGGGATTTGAACCTGGATCTCTCTGGCTCCCAGAGAATTTCTACCACCCTGAACTGTCTGCCTCCTTCTTCTCCCTCCATCCAGCCCCGACCTGCCTTTCCCCTTCTCTGGGGCTCAGGCCTTGCCCCAGTTGTCTGGCCAGGCCTAACCAGGAGCTAAGGATCCCTGTCGCCAGAGCTGGAGGAGGCAGATGGCCATGGAGGGAAGCGGGGGGGTGGGTCAGAGAATCCCCTTTCATGGGTGGTTGGGACCCCCAGGCCCAGACAGGGGAACCACAGTTCTGGCAGGAAACAAGACACACATTTCTGAGAGCTCCTAGAGGAGATAAATTCCAGACACATGGCAGCAATGACAGCAGCAACAGTTTGAAGATGTCCTAATTGTGTCCCGAGGCACAGTGAGCTGGAGATGTGTTTGGCTCGGCCACGGATGACAGCCAGCCCCGGAACCATCCGGGAGAGGATTTTCTCCGTCCAAACCCCGCAGCTGTGGTTACTACAGCGACTGCAGCCTTTGTCTGCAGGTTGTAAATTGTAATTGAAATGAGTTTTCAAGGTTGAAATAATCAGAGTTCCTCCCTGTCTCCCTGCTCACCTCTCCACAACTACTCACCCCACCCAGCCACAATCCTCCTGAGTTCTAGGCTCATGTGTACACACACACACACACACACACACACACACACACACACACACACACTCCCTCACATAAAGGTATACAAAATCAGCCACATATACACTCACATATTTTCACATCTACACATATAAAGTAGCAACACACAAGCCTGCATGCATTTATATACATCCCTATACACACATCTATGTTCAAACATGTAGAAACCTAAGTGTCCATATAAACACATACTCTATATATTGGGTTGACCAAAAGTTCGTTCGGGCTTTTTTTAAGATTTTTTTTTTTTTTTTGATGTGGACCATTTTTAAAGTCTTTATTGAATTTGTTACAATATTGCTTCTGTTTTTATGTTTTGGTTTTTTGGCACGAGGCATGTGGGATCTTAGCTCCCCGACCAGGGATCGAACCTACACCCCCTGCACTGGAAGGCAAAGTCTTAACCACTGGCCCATAAAGGAAGTCACTCGTTTGGGTTCTTGTAACATCTTACGAAAACCCGAACAAACTTTTTGGCCAACCCAATACACAGCTACACAATTAGCATGACACTCCTACAAGCATGTGGTCATTCAGATTCACTGTCGGCTGAGAAGCCCCACAAGCAGGTCCTGACAAGGATGTGAGTACAAGTGTTTCATCTGGGTGGTGATGGCTGGAAGCACAAATCGGGGGTGAGGAAGTGAGGCGGAGACGGGAAAGGATGGGAAGACACTAACGCCAGGTGTGAGGCTCAACCCCGTGGGGGGCTCTAGAAAACTGTGTAGCCTATGCCTCAGGGCTGTCCCATCTGAGGGGATAAATAGCCCCACTCCCACCAGTCTCAGGCTGCAGACTGTTCCTGGGGGCATTAACTCCATTGGCAAAGCAGGGCTCGGGAGCGCCGAGGGGACCTGGGGCACCACACCCACAGGTTCAAGTCCACACGTGTAATTGGCGTAGGTGTGTGGACATACCACACACATCTACACACATATAAACTTGCACCTACATACAAATGCGCAAACATACACACCGGTTTTCATCCCTTGTGCAAACTTCCAGGGAGCAGGATAAGAGGGTCCTAGGATGCCCCCCCCCCCAGGGAGAGCTGTCTAGTGTGTGGTTCTGCCCTGGACCAGCCATAAGACCCTGGTCAAGTAAAATTTACATCCCCCAGATGTAAATCCAGGGTAATAATACTTACCTTGAGGGGCCACTGAGAGGATTCAAGGAGGCGCAGACGTAAAACACACAGCATCATGCCTTATACATAGTGCTCTCTAAGCCTCCGTTTCCCTCTCCTCCCTAACACTTCCCCGTGGATAACTCCCCACCCCCGGAGGCCTCCCCCCGCAGCCCTTGGCCGCCCCTCCATCCTGTCTGCAGCCCGGCATGTGCTGGGTCTTCCCAGACCCCCAAAAGATGAGGGTGGGGGGCCCAGGTCAGCTCACCCACTGACACTCAGATGGGGGAGGAAGCTGCCACCTGTGCTTCCTGGCCAGTCCCCCTCTTTCCTGACTCTGCCTGTGGTTGAGCCATTCTCCTCGTCACCTCCCTGGAACACGCAGGTCTTTCTGAGGGTCCCTGAGTCCTCTCCGGAGGCCAGGCTCCACCACCCCGGCATCCCCAGAAGTCACAGAGCGGGCTCCCCCTCCTTGTCTGGAGTCGCACTCTTGTTCTTCAACCCCACTCACACCACGGTGTCTGCCAGCCCCTCCCCTTGAACTTTCAACCTCCATCAAGCCACCTGTTTTCCGGGTAGGGCACCTCTAAACAACTCAGCCTGGTCCCCCCACCCCTAGATCTGTTCCGCCAAACTCTGCCACAGCTCTCCGCCAACTCCCGTCCTGGGGACCCCTGAGCCAGCCCCAGTGTCTTGGGGGGTTACGGGTGGGGGCCCGTAACGGTCACCCCCTCGGGGGCGGGGAGGTGAAGGGTCTTGCCCAGCAGCAGGGGCGGGGGGTGGTGGCTCCTGACTGTCTCCCAGGTGCTCTCTTTCTGGCTCTCAGTGGTGGTACAGCCCAGGGCTCCCCGAACTTGAGCCAGCCTCAGGCCCCTTTTGAAGGAAAACAATTCTGTCCCAGGATGATCCTAGGATGAATATGGCCCCGGGATGAAAATACTGATGTCAGAGGCTGAAGCCCTGGCAGTGACAGCTACTGCCAACTGCAAATGATCACAGGAGCAGAGAAGTTGTCTTTGCAATCTGTAAAGACCGCTTTCGGAAGGCCGTCGAATGAAAATGCCAAGTTCAAGAATCGTCATGGAACTCCTAGGTCCCTGAGAGTCTGACCTCAAGAACGTATCCCCAGATGTCCACAGACCCTAGTTCAAGAAACAGGACGTGGACGTCCGGCCAGATGGGAGCAGCTTGACACCTCACCCCCCCATCCGCATTCAGCCTCTCACTAGCCTGCCGAGTTGCTTAGCATCTCTGAGCTTCGATCCCCTTGTCTGTAATGAGGTCGGCTTCCGGGACCATTAGAGAAGAGTGATACCTGCAGCAGAAGCCACACTCGGCACCTGCACAGGCCAGCTCCCAGGGAAGGCCGTTCTCTACCCCTCACTGGTTCTGCCCAGCCCAGGGGCCTGGGCTTAGCTCTCCCAGACAGGGTCAGACTAGGGCCAGGGGTGAAGGGGAGGCAGCTCTCAGGGCCAAAGTCACAGCCAACTCCCCATGTGGATGCCCCTCCTCCCCCATCACCCAGCCATGCTCCTTTTCCTTCCAGGAGCATCTAGTTTTTCCTCTACTGGATCTTTGCTGTCAACATAGAAATATGTTTTAATTTCTTCCATTTAAACAGAAACCGTTTCTCGACCCCACTTTTCCCCCAGCTAGCATCCCTCTCTCCCTGTTTACAACAAAACGTCTCAGAAGGGTTGTCCTTACTCACTGTCATCAATTTTTCTCTCCTCCATTTTTCTCCTGACCAACTGCAGTCTGGGTTTTGCACCCACCTCTCCCAGGAATCTCCACATGGCTATGCCTGACCCTCCACCCCCGCCCCCCCATCTCAGCGCACCACCAAGAACCTCAGAGTCATCCTTGATTTTCTGTCATCTTTCTCTCACCTCAAATCCTTTAGCAAACTCTGAGGCCACACTGCAAAACTGATAAAGAATCAGACTCCTTCTCACCATCTCCATGGCCACCACCTGCTCCAAGTTCCCATCACCTCCCACCTGGACTACAGCCCCGGCCCCTAACTGATCTCCAGCTCTGCCCTCACCCCCATCTCTGCTCCAGGAGGCAGCCAGAGTGAGCCCATTATAACATAAATCTGATCACGTTAATCCTTTTTCAAACCCTGCCATGGCTTTGTCTCATTTGGCATTAAAAGACTAAATCCTTACAAATTGCCAACAAGGCCCACAGACCTGTGCCACCCCGCCCCACCTCTCAGACTTCATCTCCTACCTGTTGATCTCTCTGCTCCAACCACATGGGTCTCCTCACTGCTCCCCAGACCTGCCAGGCCTGAGCCTACCTCAGAGCCTTTGCACATGCTGTGCCCTCTGCCTGGCATGCTCTTTCCCAGTCACCTTCCCAGTGAGGACTTCTGACCTCCTGATTTAAAGGTGCAACATCCCTAGTCTCCCAGAACTCTCCAGGAGGCCTCCTGGATCTGTCCTCTCTGGTCTCATGATTAAGCTCTCTGGAGGCCCTCAGCTCTGACTACTGGGACCACACCATCATGTACCACCTTGTCTTCAAGGCCATATCATCTCCCACCTGCAGGGGGAGCTCCCCAGGGCAGGTCTGTCCCCTTCACAGAGCCCAGCATAGGGCTGGGGACACAGTCAGCCTCTGAGTAAATGCCAGCTGAACAAGTAAGAAACAGCACTGAGGGGAAGGGCTCAGGACCCCTGTGGCCACCAGGTGGCTGTCGGCTTGGGCAAATGTGAGTTCCTCTAATGAGTGGCACAACCTGGCGCATAGTAGGTAATCCCAAATGTGGGTCTTCCTTCCTTTCCCCAGGTTCCTTGAGGAATGTGGAGGTGAAAAGAGCCACAAAGCCACGCTGGAATAGCCAGAGGGCCATGGGGCTGGGATATCAGCTGGCCTGAGGCTGGACATCCCTGGAGCCAGATGGCCAGAGTTCAAATCCCAGCTCTGCCATTTACTACCTGTATGACCTTGGGAAAGTCTTTAACTTCTCTGTGCCGCGGCTTTTTCATCTGTAAAATGGGTTGCTGTGAAAAGCAAATGCAAAACACTAAAACAGAGCTTGACATGTAATAAATGCTATATAAATATCAGCTGTTATTATTGTTATTGCTGCTAGCCCAGGCTGGGTGATCAGCATCTCCCCACACATCCCCAGCTGCCATGCGGCCACCCTCCCTCTCAGAACTCCCAGCCCCTGGGAGCAGCAGGCAGTAAATTTCTCCTATCTCCTCATCAACCAGGCCTTCCTCCGCTCAGCCATCACCTGGCTGGCAGTCCTGTCAAAAAGACGGATGCCACATCTGCCTTGTTTACAGCTTTAATTCCCAAGCCCCGCTCTGCAGGCTCCTGGGGAGGGGGGCCAGGAGAGGAGGTGGGAGGTGGGCACTGCCCTCCCGCAGGCCTTGACAGCTGCAGAGACGCCCTGCTCAGTGACCCCTATCTCGCTCAGTTGTGCAGCAGCCCGCAGGCTATCTTCTAGTGCTTCCAGCAGATCACCTCCACTCCTTCTCTGGGAAACCATGAGCGAGGCAGCTCTGCTAGGGACAGGGCTCTGGGGGATGGAAGTGGGTAGTATGATCCCCATTTTACAGATGAGGAAACTGAGGCCTCAAGAAGTGACCTGCCCCAGGTCGCACGGCTAGGAAGTGGCAGCACTAGGATTCACACCCAGTTCAGGGGGACTCTCACAGTTGTGTATTTGAGAAAGAATGGGTGCCCACGACCACTTGCCACTTTGAGGCACACCAGCCCACACCAGCCCAGTCTCCAACGGCCAGTAACTGCCACTCTTCTGAGACTCTCTGGCCACAGAAGCCCTCTTTGCCAGCCATTTGGCATCTGGAGGCACTGAGGAATTAACACCCTCTGGGAACAGCCAGCAATGATTGACAGGAGTTGGTGTACACACACCCCAGCTCCCTCACACCTCCAGTGGGATGACTGCCAGGCGTGCTCCTTTCTGTCTCCAGAGCCCCCGGGGGGAGTGGAGCTCCAGCTGTTCACAGTGGTAACCTGCTTGGTATCACACCCTTTATGTCTGCCTTCCCTCCCCTACCAATGTTTCCTGGGATTCTCTCCCAAAGAAATGACTGGCTCTCAATTCCTTGTCTTGAGGGGAATTCAACTTTTTTTTTCTTGGCCGCGCTGCACGACTTGTGGGATCCTAGCTCCCCAACCAGGGATCGAACCTGAGCTCTTGGCAGTGAAAGTGTGGAGTCCTAACTACCAGACCACCAGGGAATTCCTGAGGGGAATTCAACTTAACACAGCCTTGAAGGATGGATCGGATCTTCCCAAGTGTAAGACCCCAGCATGAGAAGGTCCTTCCCACCCTCTGAGAAGGTCATCAGGCCCATCTGTTGCCCTGGGGAGGGAAGGCACGGACTTGGCACAGCAAAGGGCAGTGGAACACAGGAGTGGCACTCGCTCATGCTGAGATCGTGGGCAGGGCCCGAGGGACTGAAACAGGCAGAGGCTGACTACTGAAACTGTTAGCATTGAGGGGACCAGAGTGGGCCCACCCAGTGTGGATGGGCAGGCAGCCTGGAAGAAGTGAGCGTGAAGCTAGGCTCGGGAGACAGAGTGAGGCAGGTGGAGAATACAGGGCTAGCTGAGGGCAAGCTGAGGGCAAGCGAGAGGGTGGCTGGGGGCGTGGGAGGAAAGGAAGTGGGAGAGGCAGGTGGGGCACCAGCTGGAGAGCCAGGTTGCCTGGGTATGAATCCAGCTCTGCCAATTCTCTAGCACTGCGATGTTCACCAATCACCTCAGCATCCTCTTCTGTAAAATGGATGCAACACTTGTGACAGCCTATACCACCCACCCTCAGGATGGTGTCCTCCCCATCGGGGATCCTACAACCGACAGAATCCTTACAGCAGACTTGAGCTGTTAAATTACCCAGTTGCAGGTAAATCCCACCTCTCCCCCTCCCTCTCTATCAACAACAACCACCATTTTATCAGCGCTGATCATACACATCCTTTTTCAGCCAGCTTCTTCATACTCTTCAAACACATCACCAATCCTCCCAACAACCCACTGAGATGGGTGGTGACTTCCCTGCCTTCTCTGAGACTCAGAGAGGCTAAATAACATGTCCAAGGTCACACAGCAGGGAGGAGGCAGAGTCGGACCCAGACCCTGACACATTGACAGGTGCCCGGTCCAGAGCCCGTACTCCATGGGTGTCACCCCAGCCCTCCTGGCCTAAGGGACAAGCTCAGCTCAAACCTGGGCAGGGCCATGAGAAGCCAGAGCTGCCTCCCTCTCACCCAGGGTGGGTCTGAGGTCCCACAAACATTCCCAGCAGCTCCCCCGCCCCTCACCTCACCCAGAGATGGACGGGCTCACTGTGCCTGACGTGGGGCCACCCAAGGACCCTTACCAGTCTCTGCTGGGGGTTCAGATGCAGCGAGAAGGATCCAGGTCAGCTGGAATATGCTGTCCTTCCACCCCTCCCTGTGACACACACCCCAAGCTCATCCCAGGCTCTGATGCTTTGCTCACGCCTTCCCCACTGCCTGGGGTGCCGCCGTCACCCCTTCTATCACCCACCTCTCCTTCTGAGGCAGTGGTTCCCATACTTGGCTGCACAGTAAACCACAGGGACACTTTTTAAAAATCCTGATGCCCAGGTGGTACCCAGGGCCAATTACATCAGAATGTCTGGGGCTGGGAGCCAGGCGTCGGCATTTGAAAAGATCCCCAGGTGATTCGATGTGAACAAAGCTGCTCTTGCCCAAGGTTCCCAGTCCTAAATACACATAAAATCCACTGGGAGAGCTTGAAAAACAATCCACCCCTGAGGTTCTGCTTAGTGGGTCTGGGGGTGGGGCCCTAGTAGAGCTCTAAAAGTTCTAGGTGATTCTGATGCACAGCCAGGCTTGAGCACCACCCTCTTACAGTTCACCAAGTGCCTCCAATCAGCTTTCTCACCTGCACCCCCAGACACCCTCTGGGCTGGCTCACCACCAATCCCATTTCTCAGATGAGAAAGCTAAGGTCCTGACAGGGTACAGCTGGCCTCAGGTTCCCAGTGAGGCTCTACACTCTCCTGAATCCTGATCAAGCCCTCCTTCCCCACCTGCTCTGACAGCCCACACACCTCCCTGAGGGCACCTAGAGAGGTGCCCGCCCCCCGCCCCAGTTCACCAGCAGCTGGGGAGTCCTGATGAGGACTGGGAGTCTGGAAAGAGCTTACAGGGACTGACCAAGGCCTTCTCCCTGCCTGCGCCTCCCAGACCAAGAGGAGACTCCAGAAAGCCCCTCTCCCTTGGCGAGCCAGACACAGGGGCCGAGATGCCCCCTTATCCATGTTGCCCCACTTTCAGTCTCACCCATCCCCATCTCCAAGCCAGGTCTCGTGACCTATAATCAGGGTGAACATACAATCTTCCATCCCCACTTGGGCACTTTCAAGAATAAAAGGGGATGCTCTCAATAATTATGCCAGGAAAAGAGAAGTACACAGGATGCTCCTACCCATGAGGGCCCAGCCTCCCACGCCCAGGCATGTTTGTACTTCTTACACCTTTGTTGTGATTACTGCCTCATAAAGACCTTTGCTGTGCAGCCTTGGGCAAGTTACTTGACCTCTCTGACTCTCAATAGCCTCCATAATATGGGGGTCATAAGAGCCCCTAGAGTTGTTGTGAGGGTGAAATGAGATGATGTTGTTAAAATGTCTGGAACATAGTAAATGCATAGTAAAGAGTGGTGTTTGTGGTTATTAGCTCACCCAAGAACGTCGCCCCTACGTAAGACAGACATGCACATATATACCTTCTCTTTTAGACACTCATGTACATACAAAGTCACATATAGTCACACACACAAGGGTGTACACACACTGCTGCCTACACCCACAGGAGTTTGCCTACGTCCCCAGGGGATACCCACAGTCCTAAGTAGCCACAATTGCCCTGGCCACCAGAGGTCAGCATGCTCCCCACCGGCCCACCCATCTCACCATGCTCCCTCCTCCCCTGGCCCTAGTGGACCAACCCCCCCGCCCCCAACTGCCAGTGATTGCATGCAGCATGTCCCTGCGGCTGATCCAGTGGCCCTTGCTCATCTGGCCCTCTGCCCAAGCTGCACCCATCAGTCCAGGAGACTATAAGAGGGAGTTCATCATCCTTGCATGGGCACCACTCACGGTTGAGGGGTACACAGAGCCCTCCCAATGTCCCTGACGCCAGGTCCTGCTGCAGAGCTACCCAGACAAAGAGGGCACAAGGATCCACATCCAACTGTATCAAAGGTGAACGCGCCAAGATGGCTACCGTAGGGGTCTGAGGGCCTAGAGCTCAGACCTGGGCCCACATCCTGCTCCACCACCTTTCATCTGCGGGAACTCAGGTCCCTTTACTTACCTTCTCTGAGCCTCTGTTTTCCAATCTGTAAAAAAGACCCATCGTCCCAGCCTCCCGTGGCTCATTCCCTGTCCTTTTCAGGACTCTGCTGAAACGTTACCTTGCAGGGAGGCCATCCTCTTTCTTATCTATTTTGTTTCTACTGCACTTTTTCCTTCTGACATAGTCTATAGTTTACTTACTTATCTTGTTTATTGTCTGTCTCCCTGTTAAAATAAAAACTCCAAGAGCTTTTTGGCTCTTTCATTCACTGCTATATCCATGGTGCTTAGAAAAGGGCCAGGGAGGGCTTCCCTGGTGGCACAGTGGTTAAGAATCCGCCTGTCAATGCAGGGGACGCAGGTTCGAGCCCTGGTCTGGGAGGATCCCACATGACATGGAGCAACTAAGCCTGTGCACCACAACTACTGAGCCTGTGCTCTAGAGCCCACGAGCCACAACTACTGAGCCCACATGCCGCAACTACTGAGGCCCATGCACCTAGAGCCCGTGCTCCACAACAAGGGAAGCCACTGCAATAAGAAGCCCGTGGACCACAACGAAGAGTAGCCCCTGCTCACTGCAACTAGAGAAAGCCCGCACGCAGCAACAGAGACGCAAAGCAGCCAAAAATAAATAAAATAAAATAAGTAAATTTATAAAAATAAATAAATAAATAAATGGTAGGGACTGTGTTTAAAAAAGAAAAGGGCCAGGGAGTGGGAGTCAAACTGGTGTCTGTTGAGTGACTGTGGGAACCTGGAGGGGTTAGAGATGGTTTCTGTAAAGTGCTCAGATCGGTGAGCGTTAGGATTCACAGGGCAGCTGGGGTCAGTCAGTTCTGTGGGCTTGCCAGAGGGGCGTCCAGATGAAGCCCAAGGTGAGCAGCCAGACGGCACCTCTGCCCAGACCCAGGAGCCCCTTCCCCTACTCAGCAGCGTCCTACGGCTTATGGTATGAGAGATCACCGAGGTTTCAGCTACCCTAAGCCCACCCACCGGCAAGGCCCCGGTGTCAGACCTTGAGTCAGTCCTGGCCCCGTCCCTTCTGGCCCCACCACCTTAGGGCTCCGCCCCTTCTGGCCCCCAACTCCGCCCCCAGGCAGCACCGCCTGGGCCCCTAGACACTGCTACCCCTGAGGTAGTGTCCCGTAGCCACCGCCCACCCCACTTGACACTCTCAGCCTTCTCCCCCATAGCCCCACCCACTCAGGGCCCACCCCGGCCCCGCCCCCTGAGGCTCAGTCCCACGCCCCGCCCCACGCGCGTGCTCACTGGTGCACTTCTTCACATGGCTGCCTTTCTTGAGCGCGTGGCGGCTCAACTTGCAATGGAAGTTGTCCTCCCAGAACTCAGCAAACCAGATGTTGCGCCGGTTGTTGTCCAGCGTGCGGCTGGAGAAGTAGCGGTCGAAGCCTGGCGGGAACCAGGACGTCAGGACCTCGTGCCTCCCTTCCCCACCCGCCCCCTCCCCTTCCCGCTTCCCGCTTCCCGCAGCTTTCATGTGGCCCAGGCAGAGGGAGGCGGAAGTGAAGAGCACATCCTCCGATCCAGGGCCCAGCCGGAAAAAACAAAATGTGGACCATTTCATTTTCTTCACAATGAAAAGAGCTGTATTAAATTCCAGGGAGAGCCTGTGTAATCTTACAACTGCTTCCTTTATGGAAGAAGTACAGGATGAGGGTGCTTCCGCTGCTTCTCAACCACCAAAATGGTAATATGGGGCCTCTTTGAGAAGGAGTCACCTGGGGGCCCTGAGATTAGAGCAGAGAGGCTGGTGGGGGGCAGGCACCCAATCCTGGGAGCACCTGAGCATTCTAGTTCTGAAGAGGAGACCGGACCAGAGAGTGTAGGGAATGACCCAGGTCACACAGATAAGATGGGGAGCTGGATCTTCCTCCTTCAAGTCCAGAACTTCCCCATCACTGACAGAGGCAGCCTCCTTCTCCAAATGCTCCTAAGGGCTTACCCACTCTGCTCTAAGCCTAGAGAACCCCATCCCAGGGTAGGCAGGCTGGTGAGTGAATATCGCCTTCTCTCTCCTACCAGTGCCCCTTCTATATATATCATGATCATTCCGTGTCATGGGCACAGTTGTCTGACTGTCGGAGCTGTCAGGGAGGTGCTGGCACTGGTGGGGGACTGGCCTTAGAGCAGAGTTTCTCAACCTTGACCCATTGACACTAGGCCCGATCATTCTTTGCTGGGGTGGGGGGCGGGAGCGGCAGGGGGCTGTCCTGTACATTTCAGGATATTGAGCAACATCCCCGGCCTCTACCCACTAGATGCCAGAAGCATCACTCCCTAATCGTGACAACCAAAAATGTCTCCAAACGTTGCCGAACGTCCCTTGGGGATCAAAATCACCCCCAGATGAGAACCACTGCTCTAAAGGCTCCTCTAATGTCCCAGAGAAAAAAGGGATTTGCCTGGCAAGTCCAGGGTTCAGATCCCAGTTCTGCCACTTAATAGCAAGTATGTGTCACTTACTGCCACTACATGTCACTAAATCTCTCTGATCCTTAAATGTATTCACCCACTAAATGTGGATAAAAGTTTCTTTTGGGGTTGCAGGGAAGATTGAATGAGATGTCTGTAAGGGGCCTGGCGTTTGCGGGTACCAAGAGCCATAGTTATTGTTATTTTGTGTTTATTATGGCTTGAGGCTGAGAGGGGAGGTGTGGAAACTTCTGCGGCCTATGCTCCCTCTGCCTTAGGGTGAGTAGAGGACACGGCAGTGTGACCCACATCCCTCCCCTGCTCAGGCCTCGGTCTCTTGGAAAGTTTGGTGGAAGCAGATGTCTGCAGGCCTTTCTACCTCCATCAATGCTGGATTCTATTGACCAGAGCAAGAGCAGGGGAGAAGGCCCTGGGAGCCTGCCTCCCCCATGGGGAGGACAGTGAGGTCCCTGCCAAACTGAGCCATTAATAGGAACTTCACGCCTCACGCACAGCAAGGTTCTGGCCAGAGCAATCTCTTCCTGCCCAGGGTGACTGGGTTCTGCCCCAAGAGGATGGGAGGCCGGGCAGGGCAGGCGCAACCCCTGCCCCCACACCCAGGGCCCGCCAGACCCAGGGGGGCTCTGCAGGGAGGCCCCTGCCCCCTGGCATGGCACCCTCTTCTTGTAGCTTGCTGGCAGTGCCCGGCCCCGTTCTGGCAGAGGATGCGCTCCAGGCAGGGCAGGGATCTCACCTCTTCTATCCCAGATGGGAGAAGGGATGAGAGTATACAGGGATGAAGGAGAGTCCTTGATAAATGAGCCTCCTATACTTGCCACCATCTCCCACACCCACAAATATCTGAGACGGAAGGAAGAAAGGTCCTGAATCTGGATTTGAATCCTGCTGGGTTAACTGTGGCCAGAAAGGCTTCCTATCCCAGCACCCGAGCACAAAGAAGCTGTGAGCCAAGGAAGAGGAAAGACAGGATGCAGGAAGACGAGGAGCGGGAGAGGAAGGGCATGGGGCGACGATAAGAAGGAACCATCGGGGTGACACTGACAGCGGTGGTGGATGGTGCCGGGTGAGGGCGGCGGGCGTGCCGTCCGGGCTGCCAGGCCTACCTCGCACAGACATCCTCTTGGGGAGGATAGTGACGGCACCCTCGGCCACCTCCTCCAGGTGCAGCACAGGGGCGATCTTGGAGCCCCAGCTGTCCGAGCCCATCCAGAAGAAGTGGCCGGTCTGGTTGGCCTTCCGGGCCGCCTCCAGCACACGCCTGTGGGAACACGCACCAGCCCAGCCCAACCCAGCCGTGTCTGCCCACGCGGCTGCCGCCACCCTGGCCACGCCTGCCCTTGGCTGACCCCCTTCCCCGAGGCCCACACCTGTCCCCCTCCCAGCCTGTGCCTGGATCCCCCATCCTGACCCACATGAGCTCAGGGCCCATAGCCGCCCCAGCACCCATGTCGTACCCCCAGGCCCACAGTTCCCTGCTGCCCTGGCCCACACCTGCCCATAGGCCCAAGGCTTCCCCTCTAACCCATACGGCACCCCCAGCCCCTGTCTGTCTCCCAGACCCACTCCTGTACCCTAGGGCTACCTCAGTCCCTGCAAAGACCACAGCTGTTTCCCTCAGTTTGGACCTGCTCCACGTCTGACTCAGGTCCCCAGAACCACATCTGCCCAGGCTCTGTCCTCTCAGGTACATGCCACCCTGGTCCTAAGCCCAGACCCACATCCCTTGGCCCTTTCTCACATTTATATCCACTGTCTCTCTCTCTCACACACACATACACACACACACACCCCACTACACCCTTCCCCCTCTGCATGCCACCTTCTGTGACAAAAGTCCAGGTGCTTCAAAGAGCTGCTCCCCACACCCTCCTGGATGGATGAAAGGGTGTGGGCAGCCAGGGCCTCACCCCTCCCCAGGCCCCCAGTGACAGTGGTCCTAGTCAAGTCAGGGGCCCTGGAGCCCAGCACAGGGCCCAGCCCACAGGAGGCTTTCAGTCGGTGCTTAACGGATGCTTGAACTAAGCGGCCCCTCAGAGACATCTAGGAGGAGAAAAATAGGAAGGACTGGGCAGAATTCTCCCAACGCACCTCCTTCCACGGGGGAAGAACGGAGCAAGCAACTTGCTCAAGATCACACAGCGAGAGGCCAGGATACTAGAAACTGTCCAGGCCCTTCCCATGGACAAGGCCAGGACAGACTCCAGGGCTTGGGGTGGCTGCCGGGCCTGAGCAGGAGGTGGCCAGCTGGGGCAGGACCGCCTGGGGCTGCCAGGGAGAAACATGTTTCCCAGCCCCGGGGCCCACACCTGCCCTCCTCCATCGTCTCCTGATGGACATTCCCAGACCCCCAAAGCTGCCGCAGCCCAGGCAGGGCCCCGTAATAGTAGGTGAGGCTGCTCTCAGAACCCACACCACAGCCTATTGATACCCGCCTGCATCCGGCCAGCCAGAGATGACCAGAGCTCCCAAGGCTCCATCTCTGTAAAGTCACCTGGGTTTATTTTTACTTCTGTTTGCTTCTGAACCGCCTGTGGATTTCCAGAAATGTGCCCCCCTCCCTCACACACCCCCACCCCCCGCAGCTGCTCAGGGAGTCAGTCTCAGGCCCTTCCCCCTCTCCCCCAGGGGCCTCTTCTCTGGGACACGTGGCACCTTCATCCTCCCCTCCCCGCGTGTGGGTCCATCAGAGCCGCACAGGAGGCCTGGAGTGGGGTGCGTCCCGGGGTGCAGTGGGACCCAAGTAGTGCTGGGCTTTGGGGTGGGAGTAGGGGCAGGGGGGCAGCGACTGGTGACTGCAGGGAGGGAAAGAGCTCAGAAGGAGCCCCTCCTGCCCCAGTTGCCAGCAGACCTGTGGCAATAGGAATTTAGGGGACCTGAAAGCTTTGAGGGGGTCAGGAGCAGCCTCTGTTTTCAGCTTGGAGGTGCCAGATGGATCCTGAGGACTCCCACACCCTGGTCCTTCGAGGCCTGAGAAACACCTATTACAGTTGGTTCTTGCGGCTTTTGAGGCCTTAATGACCTTCCCGAACTTCCCCCTCCACCCCTCCAGGGACCCGACAATGTCTCCTGGGGGGATATCTGTTTTGCTGAAACTCAGGAGTCCAGGATGGGGTCTTCACAAGTGGGAAAGAGTGCTGGAAAGAATGCGACCCAGAGAAGATGCTGGTTAGCAATGGGGAGGCGGGTGCACGGGGGGGTGGACCAGGCAGGCTGGGCTAGGCAGGTGGGCAGGTCAACCGGAGGACACAGCGGGCTCTGACAGCTCAGGCCAACTATCTGAGGGAGGAGGCCTGGGGAGAACCACATCTCCTCTGCCAATCAGACTCTGAGCAGGGGCTGTGTCTCCCACTCAGACTAGGGAATCAAGGAGGCCGGCCCCTCTTGGCCCTAACATACAGTCTCAGAGGGGTAGTAGTGAGAGAAAAGGCAGGAAGAAGGGAAGTGGGTTAGGAGGGGTGCTCAGGGGTCACCTTTTAAGGGCACCTGAGTTTCTGACCTGAGACTCAGGACCCAGGGGCAGACGTGCAGAGAGGTGGGGTGGTCCAGGGTTTCTGCGCTGCATGGTTCTGGCACCCGGAGTCCACCTGCCCCCAATCTGCAGACGTGGAGACTGAGGACCAGGGAGGGGACAATACTGCCCACAGTGAGTGTGTGCCCAAATCAGGACTAAAACCTCAGTCCAGGCCTCCTCCCACTACTCTGAGCTCACCGAAGAAAGGAGGGAGGGGCTGAGAGGTGGCCAACCTTGCCAGCCTCTGCTCGAAGCCCCTTATGAACATTCCTGCATTCAATACTCAAGCAACACCATCAAGCAAGCATAATTAGCTTCTCTCTTTTTTAAAAGCAGAATAGAAGCCCTGAGAGGTTGAGAAACTTGCCTGAGGTCACACAGCTAGTAGGAGGGAGAGCAGGCGAGGAACCTAGGTGCTCTGACCCCAAGCCCATGGCCTTAGCCCCTCTGTAAAGGTACCTGCTTACCATCCCCAGTTGGTAGAATGGATGCAGGAAACAGCGAGGGGAAGGGGAGCCCATTAGCAGTAGCCTGTGCCCCAGCAAGAAGGGTCTCCCCACCGCCCACTCACTGGCCCACCCCATCTCTCTGGACCCCAGGGTGGGTCAGGCTTGCCTAGGAAGGTCTCCAGCAGGGATCCCCAGCTCCCAAGCCCCATCCCAAGCCCCGCCCCAAGCCCCACCTGCCCTCACCTGATATCATCCTCATTGGCAAAGATGATGACCGCCCTGGCGTTCGAGGTCTCCAGGAGGCGCCGGATGATCTTGTCGAACTCCCCAGGCTTGGGTTCCCGTGGTATCTTGACCGACTGGGCAATGCACACACCCCCTGCAAGAAGGGTACCAGTCAGCCTGGGGCGGACAGAGTCTCTCCCCCAACCCACACTCCTGGGGGCTGCTCACGGCCCTGTAGCCTGACTCTTGGCTCCCAGGTCCCCATCTCTGGGCACGGGCTGTGCAGTCGGCATAGCCCCAGTGGGAATTTCGGCTCCACAACTCACAAGGTTGGTGACCCTGGACATGTCACTTAGGTTCTCTGTGCCTCAGTTTTCATAAATAAAATAGGTTGTTAGCAAGAGGCAATGCAGCATTGTGCTTAAAGCTAGACTGCCTGGGTTCAAATCTCAGCTCTGCTACTTACCGCTGTGTGATCTCAGGCTGGTTACTGAACCTCTCTGTGCCTCAAATACATCATCTATAAAGTGAAGATAGTGATACTACCTATTTCATAGTGTTGTTATAAAGCTACGTGAGTTCATGCATATAAATACAATAATATCTGGCACATAGTAAGTGCTCAGTAAACATTGGTTCTTTTCAATGCAACCACCTCATAAGGCTTTTTGGAGGAGTAAATCTGAGAACGAGAGCAAATTGCCCACCCTGGGCCATTAGTGCCTCTGGCACCCACATCCACACACACCTACCAGGGCTCTTGTCCCCGGGCCCCATGCTCATCAGCAGGCCCCTTGGTAAGAGCAGTGCGCGCATGGCTGCTGACTCATGCCCACACATCCTGGGCAGCGATGCTGCAAGCCCAGCTACAGTCCTCATCCAGGTCTTCCCAGGTCCCCTTCCAGGAACCCACAGGCCACTCAATGTGTAAGTCTCTCCAGCTCCCACCCTGGCCTGGCAGGGTGCCTTGATACTCGAGGCCCCGCCCATCTTATTTGTGATCAGATTCCTAGCAGGGAGCTCAGGAGAGCCCCGGAAGGTCATTCTAACCGGAGTGCTTTGGGTGGAGGGACTGGAAGAGCTCTGATTGGGGTCAGAAGGTCTTTAGGGGCCCTCCTGTCACTCCTTCTTCTCTGGGCCACCGCCTACCTGGCTGGGTCCTGGGGGAGGGGACCCAGGGCCTACCTGCCTCTCAAGCTCATGCCTCTACAAGAAGCCCAGCCCCCAAGCCTTCAGGAGCCAGGATGCAGTCAACACACCCCGGAATTCACAGCCAGGCCATGTGGCTTACAGAAACCCTGGGAGCACTTTCCACTTCACCAGCCAGTCCCCAGCCTCAGACGTGTCTCTCCAGTGCCGGCAGGGGACAGGTATCATGCGTGTATTTCAATCTCCCCTCATCTCCTGCTACAAAAGCACTGTGGACCACTGTTTCTATCAACTGCATTTGACAGATGAGGAAACCGAGGCTCAGAAAAGAGAAGTGGTTTACCCAAAGCCACACAATTCCCTGCCCTACTGAGGTACAGAATGGGGGGCCTCCAGGGAGTAAGACCCCCCCAGGACCCCAGGTGGCAGAGTCAGGGCTCAGCTGATGGAAAAACATGAGGGATTACTCTTGATGAAAGCAGATCCTTTATCTGAGACCACTACCTTCCTCTGGGTCCCACTCAAGGGTCTCAGCCCAACTCCACCTCACACAGGAGCCCTTTAGGGCCCAGCCAAACTATCCACCTTGGCTGCGCACCTGGCTGTCACCCCTGGGCACCCCCGAGCCTTCCGCACAGACTCCACGCACCTCTGCATGGAGGACTGGCTGCAAGGGGCTCCCAGCGCAGGGAGATGTAACACACCCACCTGCCCCCCAGGGAAAGGTGCCAGCCCCCAGCTCCACCCAAGGAGGGCCCTTTACTCCTGGGCGTAGGTGGCAACCAGGGAAGGCTGCCCAAGGGCGGTGACCCTGAGCCGAGTCTTAGCAGGAGGAGGCGCAAGCAGCCGGGGGGTGGGGCATTCTGGGAGAACAGGTACTCACACTAGAATGGGGGCTGCTCTGTGCCAGGCACCTGCAAGGCCTGGAGCCACACGACACAGACACATTCTCACATCGCCAGGAAGTAGTCCCGCTGGTTCTCTGCACCAGTCAAGGCAGCCATGGCCCTCTGCCCCCTGCCCTGACCAGCACCCACCTCCCTTACTTTCTGCCACTTCCGGGCAGACCAAGCTCCTCAAGACCTCCTAAGACACCCAAAGAAGCCCCAAGCACAGGAGAAAAGCAGGTCGACCAGGGGTTCATGGGGGAGGGAGAGAAGGAGGGAGGGTCTGGGGGCAGGACGGGGCCCCTCCGGTCCCGGCTCACAGAGAGAGCCCAGGGAGCTGCCCACAGCGCTGGCTCTGCCCTAACAGAGGCCGGGCAGACACGGCTCCCAGCTAAACCCTCCATATGGTTCCTTTCCAGTTAGAAATTGGGCCAATTGCTACATTTCTCCCCCTATCTGGGGAGACAGATGGACAAGAGGAGGAGGCTGGCTGAGGGGTTAGGACGTGCCACCTGGCTCCAGGAGGGAGGAGGGGGCCAAGGGGCAGAGGGGAGGCAGGCATAGAATAGGAGTTAATTGTTCTCAAGGAGGGAGAAACTTTTAGATTAAGTCATATTTCTGGGCAATGCTCCCCTAAGAAGTTCCATAGGATGGCCCCACTTGACACGCCAGGGTATATCTTGCAGGCTTCGTTTTGCTGGTGAAAGAAGAATTAGGTGACCACAGCTCGGTCAGCTCAAATGTGAGCGAGTCACAAGGTACTTGAGATGAGAGCTGATCTTAGCGGGATGCGATATTCTTACAACCACAGGGGTGGGGGGACTGGAGGGGAGTTTGGGGGTTTATGCAGAGCTCAATACCAGTGAACGTTTATAAAGTGCCTAATGCCTTTGAATATTATTCTGCATATTTTGCATGGATTCACTCATCTGAGGTCAGTATCATCAGCACAGCTCCAATTTAGAGATGAGGACGCAGAAATGCAGAGAGGTTAAGTGGCTTCCCCAAGGTCACACAGTCAGGCACAGAGTGGGGTTTGAATGGAGGCTGTCTGGCTCCCGAGACCACCCCTTCGCCCAGTCCAATGTGTCACGACCGGTCACGTGGAGTCAGGGACCACCTGGGACCCGTATATATGGCTGGGCACAGGGCTTACCCTGGGCTAAGTACCACTGGTGTCACTGGCCCCACAGTGAGAAACCAAGTGTCTCCATGGCCCTCCTGACCCCATGCCACAGCCAGAGAGGACTGGAGTGGCCCAAGAGGGACCGCATTTACTAAGCACCCACGGCATGTCTGACACTCAGTGAATCCTCACACAACCTGGGGCAGGGGCTAATGGCCCCATCTTACAGATGTGGAAATTGAGGCTCGGAGGTGCTAAGTAGCCTGACGGAGGTCACATGGCCGGTCAGTGGGCCTGTAATCCAGGTCTGTGTCCAGAGCCTCCCTCCAGCAGAGAAAGGGAAGGCCCCAGTCGCTGGGTCTCTGTTAACCCCCATCTCCTGCAGCCCCTCCCCACCCCTGGGAAGATCCCAAGTCTCATGCCAAGCCCGCCAGCCCTCCCATGTCCAGCCCCTGCCTCTGCAGCCCCATCACTGTGGGGACCATGACTAGCACTCCCCTGGGACGCCCTCTTCAAACCTCTCCACCAGGGAGGGGGCACTTCTCTGCACCCCTCCTCCTTTACCACAAGGACCTTCTCTTTGGATAAAAAAAAATCCATGAGTCCATACTGAGAGCAAATATAATCAAATTAAACCCAAGCAGCAAGGAACAAGCCCATGCACTATCTCTGCACAGAAGCTGGAACCCTCCACCTGTCCCAGGCTCCAGGAACATGATTATAAGAAGGGGGGTATGAAGGAGTCTGGGGTTCCCCATGGCTCCCCTAGGCCTTCCTGGGTCGCCCTTGGCAAGCCCCTCACCCCACACACAGCCCCAGCCCCAGCCCCCTGTCCAGCACCAGTTGCCACATGCCAGCTGCAAGCTCCACCGTCCGCCCAGCCAGTGCCTCTGTGCAGGGCCAGGGGCAGGAAGCCACAAGCACTTGCCAGGAGCATCTGAGTGCCTGGGGGCAGTAGGGACCTTGGAGAGCTCCTGGCCCAAGTGCTCTGGAGACTGAGGGCAGACCGCACCAGCGGGTCTAGGATCCTACAAGCCAGCGTGTCCCCCTCCACATCCTTCCCAGAGAAAGTCACACACAGGTGCAAGGGAACGTGCCCAAAGATGGTCACTGTGGCGCTGTTCGAAACAGCAAAAAAATGGAAACCACTTAAACATTTTACAACAGAAGAATGGCTAATCTGTGGTGTGTTTGCACAATGGAATATTATGTAGCTCTCATGTATCAGCACGACAAAACCCTGAAAACATAAAGTTGGCTGATAAAGCAAAGTGCAGCACAATCTGTCCCATTTATGTAGAAATTAAAAGCCACGTATAATAAGATTTATTCTATATGGACACATACATATATACGAGCAAAAGCTGCATGAAGGCAGATTTGGTCTATTGTATACACTGCGATCTCCCTGTACCTGGCACACATTAGGTGCTCCATAAATGCTTGTTGAATGACTAAACAGGGACAAGAAGGGAACTCATCCCCTTCAGAGTCGTGGGTAGAGGGTACCTCAAGGGAGGCAGGGATGGAACAAGATTGAGGGCTCCGTGAAAGGGCTTCCAGGCAATCCCCATTTTATTTCTTGGAAAAAAAAAATCAGAAGCAAATACAAGATGTAAAGATGTAAGTGCTTGGTAAATGTGGACCCCAGAACCCAGGCCAGACCAAACTTTCAGACACGAGTGACAGTGAAGGCATTCAGTCCCTCTGTGCGCTGCCCTGAGCCTCTTTGTTCATCCGTGACACGGGGTCACTCGGCCACTCCCAGCCCGGTGGAATCCACAGGACACTGGAGGGGAAGCACGTGGGGAGCCCACCTGGGGCTGCCCTCCTCCTGCCAGCCATCTGGCTCCCGAAATCCTACCTCCCCCTGGGGACAGGCTCTTTCCTGGCCAGCCCTCCCCGGCGCTGGAACCCTGCACCTCCCCCAGGCTCCAGGCACCTGCCCTGACTTGTACGTGACATGGAGACACCACTAGTGAAACTTGATATGGGTTTCCTCTTGTATTTTGTGGTCTTTGCGCCCTTTCCATTTGCAGTCTGGTGACCTTTCCCGGTGTTCTCTGGGTCCAGCCAATATATCTGTGTCAGTGTGTGCCTCCAGCTGCACTCCCCAAGGGCAGGGCCGGCTCTGCATGTTTGTTTGTTCATTCGTTCACTCATTCATTCATTCATTCAAGAAGGGTCCTGCTCAGTTCCTGGCACGTTTGGTCCTTAAGAAACAATAGTAAGTAGGGACTGCCCTAGTGGCACAGTGGTTAAGAATCCACCTGCCAATGCAGGGGACACGGGTTCGAGCCCTGCTCCGGGAAGATCCCACATGCCGTGGAGCAACTAAACCTGTGCGCCACAACTACTGAGCCTGCGTGCCACAGCTACTGAAGCCCGCGCACCTAGAGCTCGTGCTCTGCAACAAGAGAAGCCACCGCAATGAGAAACCCGCGCACCGCAACGAAGAGTAGTCCCTGCTCACCGCAACTAGAGAAAGTCCGCACGCAGCAACAAAAGACCCAACTCAGCCAAAAATAAATAAATAGATAAATAAATAAAATTAAAAAAAAAAAAAAGAAAGAAACAATAGCAAGTAAAACCCCTTCCTTGGGAGCTCAGTCTAGTTGGGAAGCAAGACAGGAAGAGAGAGCGACCAGCCCTAGGAGGGGCACAGGAGACAGCACTGCTGGCCACACTGGTGGTGGGGAAGGCCCCCTGGGTGCCAGGCCCACCGCACGCTTCCCCAGACACCAGCCATCCAACAACGCACACTGTCCTGCGTGCTACCGCTGCTTTTCCTTCGCTGAGTCAAGTGTTTACTGAGCACCATTTAGGTGCTGGGATGCAGCCGTGAGGAGGACAGAGCCCCTCCTCCCATACAGCTCTCATTGCAGGGCAGAGGAGGAAACAAGTGGAGTGAAGTGATGGAGGGAGGCTGGGGGCTGCATCCTAGGGGCAGGGAGGCTCAGGCCGGGCCACGCAGTGGCAGCAGCAGATGTGGACTCTACTCAGACTTTTTTCCAGGAGCTACTGCCTGGACTGAGAGCCAGGAATTGAAGACACTTTGGACGTGTAAACTCCACCCGCAAGTGAGAGATCGCTGCTGAAATGCCCTCATTTTTCTACCCTTCGCTGCGTGGGATTGTCCACACTTGGCTCCCTCCATCAGCAGAGATGACCCAGGGAGCTTATTTGAGGACAGGGCCACAGAGACCTGCAGGCACTAAGGACTCAGCGGGAGGGGGCGGGGGGTTGGTCATCAGCCCAGTTTCCCGCCTGAGGTGTCTCCCTAATGTCCTGGTGGACTCAAGGTTACACCAAGTATGATCACTGCACCTGTGCTCAGCTTCCTTCTTCTCTTGGCACCTCCCTGTCCCCCACGGGGCGGCTCTCTCCACTCCACCCATCTAAATAAGTCCTCCCTACTCGCTCCAAGCAGCCCCCAGACCCCCTGCCTTCACGACACGCCAACTTGTGGGCTGAGCCTAGCCCAGTGGCCCAGGGCAGGCAAAAAGAAAAAGCTTCCTCCTGGAGCAGCCCGCTCCTGCCCAAGCTCACCCCAGGTAGGGGGCAATCGGGGACCTGGGCTCCGCTGTGCCTTCCCAGAGCCCTCAGCCACATCCTCCAGGCTTGGGAATCCTCTTGCTCCCCCATCCTTCATCCTCTCACTCACCAAGAGACCCACCCTCGCCAGGAAGCAGCTAAGCAGCCAGCCCGCAGGCGGTGGGCAGCGAGGTGACCCAGACAGGGCACTGTGTCCACAGCTCCAAAGCCCTCTTGCTCTAACACCCAGGGCCCTGGGATCACATTCTGCAACCCAGGCTGTTCCCTCATCCCAAGCAGCAGCACGGGCTCTGGGCTCCAGACCAGGGGGGGAGAAAATCCTCCTCCAGAGCATCGAGCAATTTCCCTGCAGACAAACAGTGCAGGAGGCCAGCAAGACTGGGCTCTTCTCCTCTCTCTCTCTTTCCCTCTTCTTTTTCTTTCTTTCTTTCTTTTTTTTTTTTTTTTTTTGTCTTTTTAAACTTAAAAAGGGAGAAAAACAATGAAAGACAAATCCGAGGAAATCAAGTGGAAAAAATCTACATTATGGCAAAACAACGTGAAGGCAGCAAATTGCAACATGGAGAGAAAGTGGGGATTGTTAACAACCCAAGGGGGTCCCCCACGCTCCGCTAGGTTCCTGCCAGAGAGGGAGTTGGGGGGGAAGGCATGAAGGAGGCTGGGAGTTACCCTGGACTGTATGGCCTCACACACACACACACACACACACACACACACACACAAAACACACACACATACACTCACACACACACACACACTCACACACAGAGGTCTTTCTCCCTGGTCCTCCCTTCTTTCCCTCCCACTCCAAAGCCAGGCCCTCCCCACAAACCTGCTCTCAGGAAAGGGCGTTACTCAGAGGGCTCAGTGACTAACATGGTGTTACTTTTGTTTTCAACCAGGAAGGAAGTCCTTGTCTAAGTAAATGGAGCCATATGGCAGATTCCAGGCAGCAGAGCTGTGGCTAAAAGGGCGTCTGAGGTCAGGAAGGCACCCAGGCCCTGAGCGAATGCCCCCTAACCTGTGGCTGTCCGGGGTGAGCGGGGCTGGGGGGCACAGCGAGGGGTGGACCTGCACTCTGGCTGGCTCTGGCCCCACAGAGGGCGTGAGGGCTCTCCGGGAGGCAGCTCAAGCCTGGTTCACGCCCGCCATCCCCCTGTCTGCTCCACTCCTGGCCCGACTCCCCACCCTCCGGTGTCCACTCCAGCCTCTTTCTACAGCACAAATCCCTCTGACACATGGCTCCCTGCCTGCAACCCTTGGTGGTTCCCCACCAGTGTGTGTGTGTGTGTGTGTGTGTGTGTGACATTCAAGGCCACATCTCCTCCTCAGGTCTGGTCCCTACAAAAATCCACCATCCGACCACATCTGCTGCACCAACAGGCCTTAGCAGAGGCTGTTCCCTCGGCCAGCCCTTCCCTTGCTGGGCCCCAGTTTCTCCTCGGTGTCTGTCTCTCCACCCCATCCCTCATGGGGCCCAGCACACATGCTGTGCCTGCTCGGGTCAGGCAGTGACCCACGCTTGCCGGTTGAATGAGTCACTGAGTGCCCGACTGACAGGGATGGGAGGGCTGGCGGGGCAGGAGCCGCTGGCGTGGGCAGAGGGGCAGAGGCTCTGTAGGAATCTGAGGTAGCCACCTGCTCAAACCTTCCCACTTCCTTTGGGAACCTCCCTGACCCCCAAAGCCCACTATGACCTCCCCTCTGAGCCACCACCTGGTCACACAGAGTGCCCGAATGTCTGCATGCATAGGCTCTGGGCACCCACTTTGTGCCGGGCTCTGGGCTGCAAAGGTTATCCATGCACAGCGCCTGCAGGACACACTGGTGAGCTCCAAGTACACATGGTGCTGGGCGTCATGCACACCGCGACCTCTCTCTCAGTCCTGCCTTCTGCTGGGAATTTACTTCTCCACCTTGATGCAAATTCCTTGCTACGAGCGCTCAAGAAATGCACATGCAAAAGAACAAGTGGAGAAGTATAAGATAGCCATGCAAACTGGCCGGGCCCCAAGGGCCCAGAGCCAAAGATAGCTGGGCCAGTAGAGAAGGGCATGAGGGCAGGGCGACTCCAGCCCTGTGGACACGGTGGGCCCACTGTGAGAGATTTGACTGGAGCCAGGAAGACCCAGGTACCAAGGGACAATGAGGGGGAAACAGTCACTCCGGTTTCCCAGCTGCAGGTGTCTCCCTGATATACCCCATCAAAGGTTTGTGCAAAGCGTGGATACTGCACCTGCTCTCAGCTTTCCCCTCCCCTCCGGTCTGAGACAGAGGGGAAGATGCCTGCTCCACTGCTTCCTGGCTGTGTGACTTTGGACAAGTTACTTAGCCTCTCTGAGCATCAGGCTTCCCATCAGTAAAATGGGAAAAAAGCCCAGTGGGGCTGGAGTGAGGGTCAAATGCGATGGTGTTTGTGAAGGCCTGGGTTGGCCTCCTGGAGCCAAAGCCGCTGGGGAGCAAGTCCTAGTGGGGGTGGGGGCTGCTGAGGCCGGGGGGCAGGGACCTCATCACCCAGCTCGGGTCAGGACCCAGGGCTGGTGAGAGATGCTCTGGGGACCAGAGACACCAGCTGAAACTGAGAGCTGTCCCCAGGGACAGAGTGCTGGGCAGAACCTGGGGCCTTAGCCTAGAGGCCCAGGGACTATGCAAGGCAGGACACACATCCTTTCTTTCCTGAACACGCTCAGCTCCTCTCCCCACCACTGCATCACTCCCAGCCCCGCCCCGCCACACACACGTGGTGACACACCCCCTCACACAGTCACATACCACACATCACTACAACCTCACACAATCTCACAGCCACACAGGCTCACACACTAACCACACCGCCCCACACAGCCACACTCCCCACGCCCAACCTCCCAAAGTCACACCCTCCACACAGCCACACAGCCGCAGACCCAGGCGCACAAGTCAGCTGTCCACATCTCCACCAGCCAGCCCGGCCACACCTCAGCACCATCAACACCTCGCCTTTGCTACTGGTGCAGGCAAGCCTGGCTGGGGGCTGCTAACGGGGATGGGGTAGTGACAGGGTGGAGGGGTACGGCACCTCTGTCATCCACAGCTATTTACCGAGGAGCCTCAGTGCCCCCATCCGGGCAAAGTCCTCAACTTTCCTCTGAAACCAGGCCGTCCACTCACACCCACCTGCCCCCATAGAGAATCGGGCTGGACCTGCAGATACGGGGGCACAGGCATCAGAGAGCTGGCTTGCTGTGACACAGGAGGCCGAGGCTGGGCACAGATGGGGCCCTCATCCCACCTCAATCCCTTACGTGATAAGAGCCAAGTCACCCAACCTCTCCGAACCTCCACATCTGCATCTGTAAAATGGGACGGCATTCTCGCCACTCCCCAGACGTGGCAGGGGTGTTGTGAGGATTAAAGGGATCACCTGTGGACAGGCCTGGCCCCTGGGGGGATATTTTGGGGAGGGGTAGGAGGCAGGCTGTGGGGGACCAGCCAGGGCAGCTGTGGGGCTCAGGGCCCCTGAGCTGAGTGCTGCTGTCCCCTCGCTGGGAGGCCGCTAAGCAGCGCAAGCTGTTCAGAGCTGCATTATTCATGGCACTCAGCTCTGAGCAGAGGGAAATTTGCTGAGTGATCGACCTAATATCTTAACACAAACCCATTTAGGTAAAACACCTTTGAAGCAAGAAAAGCAGAAAAAAGGAGAGAGAGAGAGAGAGAGAGAGAGAAGGAAGCAAAGGTGTTTGGAGGCAGGTGGTGGCAGGAGGGGACTGAGGGTGGAGGGGCCCTAAGACTGATTTCTGGCCCGCCCCCACCCCAAGGCCCCCCAGGAGACCCCTGCCCCCCCGGCCCACCTCCCCCCACTCTCAGTGGCCATACCGGGCATTCTTCAACTGAGGGAATCCCCCCCATTCCTCAGATTTTGTTCAGAGAGGGAAAGGAGTCTGCCCAAGGCTCACACAGCAAGTCAGGCCAGCCAGCAGCCAGAAACAGGACTGCTGAGTGTTAGCGCAGAGTCCTCTGCTGAAAAACCCCTTTCAGAACAAGACGGCCCAGCTCCAGCGACACACCTAGGGGCTGAGATCACGTAGCAGCTTTTCAGCCCCTTCCTCAGCCTCACGACTCCACACTCTACAGCAAGACCACTTTCTCCAGCGCAACTCAAATTTTCCCACCCTGGAGCTTTTGCTGGTCCCTCTGCCAGAAATACCCCTCCTGCTTCCCCACCTGCCCAACCCCACCTCGGGGCTCAGTTTCTCCACCTCCTCCCCCCACAAAACATCCCAGAGTGGGGACTCATCGCTGCCCACCCCGGCTCTCACCTCACCCCTCTCCGCTGGCACCCGCCATCCCCTGCCTAGGCTGTCGGTTTGTGACTCTCGTGCTTCAGGGCATGAAGGCTGGAGCCAGGTTGCCTGAGTTCAGATCCTGGCTCTGCCACTTCTTAGCTGTGTGACTCTAGACAAGTTACTCACCTCTCTGGGCCTTGTCTCCTCATAACAAAGCATGAAGAATAAGTGAGTCAATACGTGTAACAGTGCCTGGCACCTAAGTACTCAATAAGTGTTTGCCGTTATAACACTGTTGTCCGTTTCCTCCATTAGCCCATAAGCACCTTCAAGGGGCTTTCTTTCTTGACTGTACCTTTCTCTTTCCTAACTAACTCCCTGGTTTCCAGCAGAGTGTCAGGCATACAGGAGGTGCTCAATCAATGTTGGTTGAACTGAGCCTAATTTCTGGCAATGTTGTCTGCCTGGCCTCTTCACCCCTAACCCCTTGGGAAGAGAAGACAGCGCTGGGCTGGTGGTAGAGACCTCTGTGTGGGGTAGGGGCATGGAGAAGATGACCTCTGGCCAGCTCCAGCCCAGAACAGGAAGCGAGGCTCAGCTGGGCAGGGAGGGGCCAGGGTTCGGGGTCGGCAGCCGGGCCTGCGGTTTGGCCAGAGAGGAACAGGCAGCTGCAGGCTGGGATGAAATATTTAGGAGCCCACATCCCCAGGAAGTGGAAACTGACAAGCAAAATGAAGGGTTGAGATGTAATTACCCAGATAGGCCAAGCATGTCTCCCCACCGGCGGCGGGCTCAGGCCTCCCCAGCGTGCCACAAGCAGGCACTGGGTAATGAAGTCCTCCCGGACCCTCTCCCACACCAGCCCTCCTCTTCAGGCCAGGGCAGGGGGAGGGACGGTGAGGAGCCCGGCTCTGGCTCCTCCAAGCCGACACTTTTGATGGAGGAACAGCAGGAAATGCAAGGAATGGGGGGGTCTGGGCCCAGCCTTGGCTCTGGATGTACCTGGGGTGAGGCCTCAGCTTCCTCAGCCAGAAAATGGGGCTGCTGACGCCCCCGGCTGGGAAGGAGGATGAGACGGTGGGCGTGAGTGTTCTCCATAAACTGGCTGTGGTGGAGGAGGGCAGTGAGGACAGCGCAGACACCAGCCCGACCCTGTGGACCGCCGGAGGCTTTCCTGAGGCGCTGGGCTGCCTGGGACTCGGGTTAGTTAAGAGTTGGTAGACAAAGGTCAGGGACAGAGGCCCAGATGTGGCCCTGAGCTGGAGAAGCGCTCACCCCACCCCCCAAAACCTGCCCCAGGCTTTCCCGACGCTGTTGGGGAAAAGCTTGGGGCCCCACAGCCTGAGGGCCTGCTTGGCCAGATCTGGGAGTGCAGAGACAGGGACCAGGGAGGGCTGGAAAGGGGACTCCAGGCCTGGATCCTGGGAGCAGCCCTGAGTGGGCCTCAGGAGGGCATCCGGGGAGGGGGGGTGGGAGAAGCGTGCTCAGCTGATCTTGCCCTTCCTCTGGAAGGCCAGAGCTGGGGCAGGGGATGCTACCATCTGCTAGTTTTTCTCAATAGGCATTTGGGGTCGGACAGTTTTCATAGTGAGAGACTGTCCCATGTTGTAATACAAGGGACATCCTGGGAATCTGGGCACTAAGTATCAGGAGGGACTCGGGTCATTGTGATATTTATGTTGACATTTAAATGCTCTCCAGGCACTCCGGCCCCGGTGGGACTGCCCAGAGCTAAGAGGTCTTTTAATTAATCTAAACCAGAGCCCTGGTCCCTCTCCAGGCTGGCTCCATGCCCCAGGGGCGGGTCCAGCCTCACCTGGCAGCAGCCAGCTGACCCCTCAGGCCCGAATCCCCTGTGTCCCCCGACTCCTGTCGACACTGCCTGACCAGACCAGAGCCCCACACCTGCATGCAAACCTCAGCCTGCCCAGCCTGGCCACCCCACCTCTCCACCAAAACTGATCCCACCCCAGCACACCCCTCCCTCCCACCTTCGCTGGCTCTCACCTCCCTCAGGGCTCAGGGCAAAATCCAAACCCCTCAGCCCAGTCCTGAGGCCCTGCGGCCTCAGCTCCCATCACTCCCCACCTCCAAGGGCACCTGCAGTTCCCAACATTAGACTGTTCGCTCTGCCTTTATGCCCAGTTCCCCTACCCAGACTCCTTCAAGTCAGCTCCTGTCAGTTCTTGAGGATTCAACTCAGGCCCCCTCCTCCAGGAAGCCTTCGTAGTTGTCCCCAGGCTCCTTCTCCCCTGGGTGCCGGTAACGATCGCAATGTCTCAAGCACTGCACTTAGCACAGGGAAGGGAAGTTACTGGACTAGATGCCTCTGAGCTCCAGGGAGATGGCCACTGCTGGGCCCACTGCCGGGCACAGAACAGCCACTGATTCTGCAACAATTTAAGCTCTTCCCGGTGCCAGCTGCTGCCCTCAACACTACGGGGACAGCCACGGATAGGACAGACAAGAATCCTGCCCTTTGGGAGCTGACTTCCCTCTATGAAGTAGACTATAGATGCTGAGGAATGAATGAATGAATGAATAAATGAACAAATGACTGAATGGACTAATTAATTAAGAGCTGGCCTATTGTCCAGAAGGCCTCTTACCCCCATCTCCAGCTCGTGTCCCTCCACCCTCATCTTCCTGTCTCCCCCACTCGGTCCCCTGCCCCATCCTCTCCCTCTCCCACACACACATTACTCCACGGCCCCTCACATTCAGGCAGCACTCTTCAGTCGAATAATGTTTGCACATGTTCTCTCATTAGCTCCTCCCAATCAGCCCACGTCTTAGGTGCTATGACCATCATACAGATAAGGAAACCGAGTCCCAGAGCCTAGTCCCAGCTGCCTCCACCTTCCCTTTCTCCAGCCCATCTGCTCCCTCTCCTCTGCCTTTCTCTCTCTCTCTCCCAGCTTCTGGGGTATCTGGCACGTTTCCACCTCTCTCCGAGCCTGTTTCCCCATCTTAAAATGGGGCAGGCAGAGAGGTTCTGAGAGATGGTAAACAGAGCCCGTGCTTCCCCTCCACCACTCTGCAGCCCCTACTGTGTCCACCCCAACCCCGCTCCATTTCCTTTCCCCTTCCTCCCTCCTCTCTCTTCTTGCTTGTCACTTTGTCCCCTGCTTCCTCCCCCATCCTAAGGCCTCCCTCGGGCCCCAATACATCTGCAAGATGGTCGTTAGCTTTCCTTCTGGCTCATTAAAAATGAGAATTTGCATAGAATATCCATATGATCATTCTGTCTATAGCAAAATGGGGCACAGATATAACCCGCCACATGAGTCAGGGAGAACAAGGAGGACGGTCACAAAGGGACCGGGAGCACCCAACCAGGAAGAGGCCAAGTGCTCACCCTTGGGGTCTGAGGCCTCAGAGGCAGCCCCTCACCCCTCCAGCCCTTTCTTGGCCTTTCTGATGGTTAATTCACCCATTTTTGTCATTCTTACAATAACCAGCACAGTAGGGACTACAATTACCCCATTTTACAGTTGGAGAAACTGAGAGCCAAAGAACAGACACACAGCAAGTCCGTGGAAGCCCTGAGGGTCAACATTGTCTGCCATGGGCCGACCTACCCCGCTCAGTGTCAGGACTGCTGCCCCCTCCTCACTCTCAGAAGGAGGGCATCGTGAATAACCACATTCAGTCACTCAGCTCCCCTACCCAGAGCACCCTGCTGCTCCTCTGAGACAGGCCCACCGTTCTTCAAGGCTCTCTTCCCATCACCCCCTCCTCAAGGAAGCTCCCCTTCCCCCAGTTCCCATCCTAGCACCCCCCTCCATACAACAACAATTTAGCCAGATGCAGAGATTTTTGGAGACAACTGCTTCCAAACCTCTCATCCCAGCTATATAATTGCATTCAAACCTGCCTCATCCCAAAATGGATTCACAGCAGTGCCCAGAAATAAACATATTTGGCTAAAAGAGAAATGGATAACAAAATCGAGGGGAAGGGACCAGCACTTTACAGATGAGGCTCCGATCAGCATCCAGGGACTGGCCATTTATTTGTTGGGGACCTGAGCCAACCAGGGCTTCCCCGGTGTCTGGTGCTGGCGCTGTCCGTGGTGCTGAAGCCAGGAACGCCTGGGCGACGCCCCTGCCCTCTGCCCACACGCAACCCAGGAGCAAGTCCTGTGGGCTCGAGCTTCAAAACATACCCCGGATCTGTCTCTTCTCACCACTCCCAGCCCCTTGGTCCCAGTCATCATCCCTTCTAGCCTGGAGGACGGCAGCAGCCTCCTCACTGGCCTTCCTGCCTCAGGCCCACAGTCTCTCCCCCACACAATGGCCAGAGGGATCCTAGTAAACCCAAGTCCATTCATGTCCCTCTTCTGCTCACAACGCTCCCATGGTTCCCATCTCACTCAAAGCAAAAGCCAAAGTCCTCACAGTGGCCCAGAAGGCCCCCTGTGATATGCTCCTCCCCTTCTACTTCTCTCCCCCTCATTCACTCTGCTCCTTCTTTCTTCTTGGCTATAGTCCCCAAATGCCAGGCAGGCTGCTACCTCAGGGCCTTTGCACTTGCTGATTCTCCTGCCTGGGGCACTCTTCCCACAGATCTCTGCATGGCTCACTCCCTCACTGTATTTAGGGCTCTGCCCGAATGTCACCTCTGCAGAAAAGCCTTCCTTGACCACCTGTGTTATAGTCTCCCCTACCTGCGCCTTCTGTCTACTTATGCTGTTTTGTTCTTGTTCATAGAAATGCCCATCAGTTCCTATCTGAAATTCTATTATACGGTGATGTATTTACTTGTTTACTATAAGCTGCCTCTATCTCTCTCCCCAAACATGAGCTCACAAGGTCAGGGATCTTCATCTGTTTAGTTCACTGCTGCATCCCCCATGTCCTGGTTCAATGTCTGACACATAATAGGTGCTCAGTAAATATGTACCCAGCAAATGAATTAATTACTGTATAGACGTGAGGGGTGAAAGGGCTGAAGAAATGCCCCCACTGCCCTCCTTACCAGCCACATCCCCCCAGAGAAGCCTCTGTGATCTGGAGGCCTGGACTCTCTCCTTCTGAGTCCCTAAAAACCCCAGGAGCACGAGGGAAGCCATCACTGAAAAGGTGAGCATCAGGGGATGCATTCCTCCTGATCTCCAGGCCCCGTTACACCAACTTCTAGACAGAGCCCCTCACAGGCTCATGCAAGGCCACACGTGACTTGGTGACTCCTGTCACACACACATTGTCCGTCACAGGAGCCGCTCCCCCTCCTCCTTCCCTGGCTCTGAGAGAACCTCTGGCCTCTGTGTGCGGCGGTGTCGGGGGGGAGGGGGAAGGGGGAGTCCTCCGAGGTCCATCCATCTGACTGACCCACCAACGCTTCCCTGGAGAAGCCAGGTGAAAGGCATCAGACACCTCATTGAAAGGAGGGCTCCACCCACCTTCCTTCCCTCCAGCTGAGCTCCGGGAGTCACACAGACCAGAATGCACATCCCAGCTCTGCATCTGACAAGCTGTGAGGGACTGCACCAGTCCTTGGGCAGCCTGAGCCACGGTCACCTCCTCTGTAAAACGGGGACAATTCTCAGGACGGCTGTGTAGGAGCTGGGGCCAGGGTCTGGTAGCTTCGATGAGGATGGGTAACGAAATGTTCCCTAGAAAATTGTATATTAAAACAAAAGGAGGTCCAGGGGTCTTCACACAGACCAGGCCGGGCTGGCTGAGGGGCTGGCGCAGGAGGCAGAGCCTGGGGCTAAAAGGCTCTGGGAAGAGGGCTGGGTGGGTGACACAGGATAATAAGGCAAAGATGGCTGCGGGCATCCCTCCGTGTGTCCACGACATGCATGCGCCCATTGAAAAAGGCGCACAGCCCCTTCCCGGTCTTACGAACTTAAGAACTGGAGGCTCGGGGAGGGGCAGTGACTTGCCTAAGGTCACAGAGGAGTAGGGGATGAGGCTGAAACCAGAACCCGCCCAGGACACTCAGCAGCCCCATACTGGCCTGAAGTAGGAACCTCAGGGTAGGGTGGGAAGGAAGCCACAGTGCAGGGAAGGGGGGGATAGGGCTTGCTTTGGTGACACCTCCAAGAAGCTCAGAGTGGGGGGCTGTGGGTGCTGGAACCCTGCCTCAGATAGGAAAACAGGCTCAAACCCAGTAGTCAGCAAACAGGTGAAGAGGGCTTCCTGGAGGTCCAGGCCCAGCCCGGAGCTGGGGGTGGTGGGGGGCAGGAAAAGGTCAACAGCCTTTGCCACCTGTTCTTTAACAAAGGGGAAGAAATCGGAAGGGATCCCTAAATGTGGGAGCCTCGGAGGACAGATCCCAACGTGCTCCAGTGCAGAGGCTCAAGGAAGGGGAGGAAAAAGAAACAAGGGCAGGAAAAGGAACTTGAAGACAATGGGGTTCAGACCAGGTTTAGAGATGTGTTTGTCAAAAGGCTCAGAGGTAAAAAAAAAAATAAACCAAAGAGGCCAAAGGAGCTGAGGAAACAGATGCTGTGGATGTGGCTACTCTGTGGGCTCAGGTCTGGGCTCAAGAACAGACACAGCAGAAGCCAGAGGCCAACCCCATGGTACCCGGACCTCCATGTGGTGAGGACAGAAAAGCCAAGAGAGATGGGTGAGAGATGCAAAGACCCACATCACGGGGGACCTCAGAGGTCCCCTGACCCATCGCCTTCACATTGGTGATGAAGCTGAGGCTCAGAGAGGGAAAGTGACCAGCCCAGTGTTACACAGCCACCCAGAGACAGAGCCAGGACTACAACTGGGTCCTGATCCCCACTTCCCACTCTGATGAATAATGGTGAAAATTACACCTCCAGAAGCTTAGTGCTTAGTGCAGGGCCCAGACTGTGCTAGTTAGTGCGTTACATGTATTAACTCATTTAATGCTCATGGCAACCTGGAAGGCAAGTGCTTCTTTTTTTTTTTTTTTTTTTTCTCTGCAGCACAGCACGGCTTGCGGGATGTGCTTAGTTCCCTGACCGGGGATCGAACCTGGGCCCCCTGCAATGGAAGCATGGAGTCTTAACCCCTGGACTGCCAGGGAAGTCCAGGGAAGTGCTATAAATATTCCCATTTCATGAGGTGGAAACTGAGGCCCAGAGCCCCTAGGTGACTGCTCAAGATTGCACAGTTCATGGTGGCCAAGCCAGCATCTGGGCTCTTAAGCCCTCCACTCTACTGTATCATCCAGGGAGGACAGGATTCACAAAGGGGCTGCAACCAGCAAAGGAAAACTTTTTTAGACCTGGAACAAATCTTCAAACATGTTCCACAAAGAAGCCCGGTGAAAGAAAATGTTGCTTCCTGTCCAAGAGGGAAGGGGTGCAAACTCAGAGCAAAAAGGGTTCAGTGTCCATTCTGTCTCCTTCCTCCTGTCAATCCCGTCAAGCTTAGAGGCAAACTCGGATGGGAGCATGTCCCCATTGTGATAGGCCAGGGCGAACACATCAGAGATGAGTCAGAGAGAGAGAGGAAAAGTGGCCTGATGACACCCAACCCACGGGACTCACAAAATCAAGAAGTGCCAGCACCGCACCGAAGGCCAGAAGGGCAGAGAAATTAGAACGGACAGGCGAAGTCCCCACGGCAGGCCAGACAGCTCAGAGTTCACCTTCAAAGCAGGACAGAGACTGACTGGGTAATCACTGAACAGTCACACTGATGCCAGCACCTTGCCAATCTCCCAGAGCAGCCCGGAGACCCAGCTGGTACGTGGTGGGCCTCACAGCTTGGCAGGGGATGCCCATACCAAGTCCACTGAATTTCCACCCACAGAGCAGTGACGGGCAGCAGACCAAGGGAGAGGAAGATGCAATTTGTCTCAAGTTGGGGGCAGCCTGGTTGATAAGCTAGAATGGTGGGGACTGACTCCGGGGTGGGGTCCACTCCCCGCCCACATTCTTGGAAAATGCATGGTCAGTGGGCAGGGCTGTGGGTCCCTGGGCTGAGAGGCCCAGAGATCTCCCCTCAAGAAGATGCTACAAGCCATCCTGTTCTCTTATACACCAACCCAAAGCCAGTGGCAGGACGCCTCCCTGCTTCCAGCGCCCTGCCCCGTCGGCTAATCTCAACCACATTTCACCTGACTGAGGGTGAGAAGGTCGCATGCTCCAGGATGCATCCCTGAACCAAAAGACCAAGCCTGAAGGGCCCCCATGATGAGCCTTTGCTTACGAGAAGGATGCCTGGCGTCAGGGGCCTCGGCCTAGGAGGACCCAGCCTGCCAGATGTCAGAGCTGGACCTGCAGATGAGCTGACGTGCCCACTCCTGTCACAGATGAGAGACGGAGGCCCCAGAAGGGCAATGACGTGCCCAAGTGCACAGGGCTGGTCATCTGTTCATCCTACAAACATCTATTGAGGCCCCACTGTGTGCGAGGGACGGCGAAGGACACAGAGCCAAGGGGGTCCTGGCTTCCACGGCCTCAAGGGGCCCAGTCAAGTGGAAGAGGAAGAGGGGAAATTCAACAGGCACTGGGGCAGATATGATTGAGGTTCCCAGGAGGCCAGCCTAGGGGAAGATCACACGCCTCCCTGGGTAAGCAAGTCTGCAGGGAGGAGGGGCCTTGGCACCGAGCCGTGTTGGGCAGAGAAGACTCCCCAGGGCCCTAAGTAACTTGGACATGGCAGGTGGACACAACAACCCCAAGTGCCAAAAAACTGTTAAATGCAGGGTTGACCTGAAAGAAACTGCTCAGCTCCATCTCACATGGGTCCCCATCCCACGGCTACTAGGACCAGGCCAGGCCCCTCACTGGGGTCCCATCTGCCTGCTCACTCCTTCCCCCAGGCTCCTGCTCACGCTGTTCCCCCGCCTGGCACACCCCTTCCTTCCTCTCCACTTGTCCAAGTACCCCTCCTCCAAGCCCTGCTGGACTGCCCATCTTGATGCGCTGGGCCCCTTGCAACCCTGGAGTTCATCTCTTCACCTCAACACATGCGTCATCACATCCCTTCATTCAATTATTAAGGCAAATTCTCCTGGGCACCTCCTGCAGGAGGGCAGGGTGCCAGGTCTGGCTGGGCACTGCTCTTCCCACGCCCGCTGAGAGCTGGCAGAGCCCACTGCCTCTCTCCTCTCCTCGCGCAGGGGCTGGGTACCCAGTGGATGTGAAATAAATCCGTGAAGTCCAGACCAGTGGGAGACTCGAGCAGGGTCTGGAAATCTGAGCCTCTTCCCGTTCCTGCCCTCTGGGGCAGGCAGCACCTCAGAGCAAAGCATCCCAAGGCAGGTGCTGCGGTGGAAAGGATATCTGTCCTCAATGAGTCAGGATAGGGTTGGGGGCAGCCAGGAGCTCATAGGGGAGGGCAGGGTCCCAGGGCAGCCTGACCCCAGAAGCCCGTGCTCTGTCAGCCTCAGTCTGCCCTTCTATAGACTGGGAGATCAACCTTTCAGGCCTAGGATGGGAAGAAGGGCTAAAGAAGTGAGTAGGTGGCTGGATTTCATGATCACTCATCCCACAAACATTTACTGAGCAACTACTCTGTGCCAGGGACTGTGCTAGAGGCTGGGGAGGCACCAGAGAACAAAACAGGCAAAAAATCTCTGCTGTCATGGACCATAAACAAAAAAAAATGTACTTGTCAATTGCTATAAAGAAAAACAGAGCAGGGAGCAGGGAATGGAGAGCAGTGGACTGGGGACGCAGTGGTCAGAGAGGCCCCTCTGCAGAGGGGACCCCTGGGAAGGCAACTGAATGCATTGAGAATGCAGCCACATGGACAGCCAGGGACAGAGCTTTCTGGGCAGAGGGAGCAGCCAGTGCAAAGGCCCTGAGGTGGGCTTGTGCCTGGAGTGTTAGAGGAGCCGTGAGGAGGCTGGTGTGACTGGAGAAGAGGCTGAGAGGGGAGTGGAAGGAGACAAGGTCCGGGAGGGGAGGCAGCAGAAAGGGGAGCTTCTGGATCCTGGGGGTGCCCTGGGGCAAACCTCTCTCCTTTCTGGTCTCCCGGAAAGATGACCAGTGCCAGCCCCTCCGGGTGGCACAGCTCTTTCCAGATGGCCAGCTCCTCCCCGCTCCCCTTGGAGCCTCCGTTTACAGCTGGAGAAGCTGAGTCTAGAGATGTCACAGAGCCAGAGGGATGAGGTGCCCCAGCCTTGGGCCTCCAGCTGCCAGCCATGCCACTCCGCTGCGCGGACGGGCCCATCTAAATGCAAGTCTGACGCTCAGCCCTGGGAGTTGGAGCTGGAGGTCAGACCAGCAACAGCTTGACTCACCAACACCTCCGGAATACCAATGGTGGATGCGGGGACACAGCAGGGAGACGAGGCTTTAAATTTTCCACCGTGCGAGGGACAGGACATCCTTCAAGGAGCAGGCCTGAGGCTCCCACGCCCCTTCCCGCCACACCTAGAAAGGCCCTCCCATTCTCACCCGAGGAGTACAGGCCTAGATGTGCCCAGGGTGCTGGAATCACTCATTAGAGAACCAAACTCCCAAGGTGGCCCCATGGAGATGCCCCTGCCCAGAGCTGACCTGTGTGTCCTTCCTATGACGTGCACCAGAGATCAGGAGGCCATGCTGGATTCAAATCCCACTCCTGCTACTTTCCAGCTGTGTGGCCTCAGGGGAGTTACTTAACCTCTCTGAGCCTCAGTATTGCCATCTGTATAATGGAGTTGTCTTGAAAGACAAATGAGTTAACATGTATGAAGCACATAAAATGGGGTCTGGTCCACAGGAGGGCTCCATAAATGTTACCTACTAATATTATCCATTGTCCTGTCACCCACACAGGAGCCCTGGGCTCTGACACTCAACACTTCCTTGTGATCTTAGACAGGCTCCTTGACTTCCCTGAGCCTTGGTTGTCCTCATCTGTGAAATGGAGCACTAGTACAAGTAAACTGAGGCTCACACAGGGCCCCACTGATACGGAAAGGCTGTGGGGTATAAAAGTTTATACTCCAGACCCCAACCCCCGAGAGCACCCAGGACAGTGGTGGGAGGCACCGAGGGCGGGGCCCCATCTGTGCCACCCCCTCTAGCCTTCATCTCCCTCCAAGGGTGACTCACTCACATTATCTCCGGAGCCCAGGCAGGGCCTGCTCTACATACCTAATCCCAGGCCTGGTTGTGTCCCTAGCCTTTCCCTTGGGCAGCCTCTGCCTGGCAGGGAGAGGGGGAGCCCTGCAGCCAGAAGGCAGCGCACACCACAGAGATGGGGGATGCGCCCGACACCTCACAAAAGCACACACATGCCCACAACCTGCTGCAGACACCAGGGCAAGCAGGCTGGCCTGGGCTCCTGTGATTTTGTCCCTCATCCTGTCCTTGGACACTGCCTGTGGCCCCACGCAGGGCCCAGCACCACCCCCTCGGGCCTTCCATCACTGCCCGGGCCTCCCCAAGAGCGGCTGGCACCAGGGAGGGCTGGGGCCCAGGCAGCCAGACCCCTAATAACAACCCTCCTATGTGCATTCCTGAGCGCCTACCTCCATGGGCCGGGAGCACATTTCATTCTGATAACAACAAGTTTCATCCCCATTTCGCAGATGAGGAAACCAAAACCGAGAGAGGCTGAGTGACTTTCCCAGAATCACGTGGCCAGTAAGTGGCTGAGTCGGAGCCCAGGTCTGTCTGTCGAGGCCTGTTCCTTAACCATGCACTGCCATCTCTGCGATATAAGCTGGGGGAGATGGATAGCGTGGGGTAAAGGGCCTAGGTCTCACAGCCTGGCTCCAAGTCCTGCTCAACACCTCAATGTGTGAGCCTGGTCCAGCCACTTCACCCCTCTGAGCCTCAGTTTCCTCATCTGTAAAAGGGGGGCAAAACACTGGGCCCACAAGATTGTCATCAGGATTCACGAAAGTGCAGTGAGGCTGCCTGGCACAGTGCAGGGTTCAGTCAAGGGCCATAGGCTGGCTCAGGGCATAATCCACATGACCAAGTGACTGGGGTGGGAGGGCACTGCTGATGGGGACTGGAAAGTGCAGCGCCAGAGCTTTCTCTAAGCCCTGTGCCAACGGCCCAATAGTGCTGGGTGCTACCCAGGAGCTCCCCACCCAGAGGATGGAGCTGGGTTCCAACCCCAGCTCCTCCACGTTCTGGCTGTGTAGCCTTGGGAAAGTGACCTACCCTCTCTGGCCTCAGTTTCCTCATCTATAAAAAGGCCATAATTATGCTCCCTGAAGGACCCAGAGCCCAGCACACAGGAGGCACCCAGGACTTGCTGGCTGAGCTCTCACCAGGGCTCTGACGTACACCCTCAGCCTGGCGAGCGCACCCTCCCGTCCTCCCCGCTCCCTGGCACTCCTCTGAGCAACGCGAAGATGATTTATACTTCAGAGGACGAATCAATACGATATACAGCAAAGACATCTTTAATCTTTCACAGGGATTAGGCAAAAGGTACAGCGGCCCCTTTCTACTGGCCGCTCGATTCTGATTTCAATTTGGGCAGCTGGAGCGTGGCTTTCTCTCTCTTTTTCTTTTCATTTGCCTAAAGATGGTTCTCCAAATCAAATTTCATTTAGCAGGCGGGGCGGGAAGACCTAGCTGCCCAGCCAGGGCCCCCGGGGCTGCACACCCTGCCAGGGGGTCTGTGGATGAGGGAGGTCCGGCCAGGTGGGAGGCCAGACCCTCAGCAATGGGAAGGAGTGCAGGGGGCAGGGGCACAGCTGTGCCCCTGCGCTGGGCCCGGGCAGAGCAGCTAGTTCTCTTACTTTTCTAGGGGTCCTTTTAAAAATCTTGAGTAGACTTTCTATTTTCTAACTACTCAATGCCTGATTAGATGCTTGCAGAAAATTCAAACAGTAGCCTTAGCTTCAGCCAAAACGCAATGTCCTGACCTCACCCCAAACCCATGCCTCTCCCACGCTTAACACATCAGCATGTGTCCCTCCAGGCCAAGTGTGTGTGTGTGTGTGTGTGTGCACGCGTGACTGTCATACCCCCATCCCTTGCACAGGACTGGTCCACATGGGTCTCAGTTACTGCAGTGGGAAATGGGCAGAAGACAGAGTGACAAAAATGCAAAGCAGTTAAGACCTCTAGTCCTGGAGCCAGCTCGCCTGGATTCAAATCCCTTCTCCACCTCTAACCTGCTCTGTGACCTGATGCCAGTTATTATTTGGTGTCTCTGAGCCTCAGCTTCCTTCCCTGTAGAACGGGGGTACCTGCTTCATCTGGTAGGACAGATTACCCAGAACACCCGGTATAAACAGAGGCTCAGCATGTGCCAGTGGCATAGGGGAGGCTATGTTGAGCACAGGGGGTGGCTTCCAGGTCCCTATGGCAGGGACCAAACACAACTGAACACTAAGATTCTGGACCTCTGTCCCTGCCCCCAACCAGCACTTTTGTCCCCAAATCCAACAGAGGTTGCACCTGAATCAGGAAGGCAGTGGGCTTGTTTGGGGAAGGACTCAAGCCATCAAGGAGGAGAGGAACCTGCATAGCAGGATGGGTGGAGCCAGTGCAGAGAGGTACCCAAGTCTGAGCAAAGAAAGAAAGGATTTGTGGGCAGTCAGAGGGAGGGGCGGGGGGGCTGGGGTCTGACACTGCCCAGCCTGCCTGCAGGTGGGAGTGGGGTCTGTCCACCCCCTGCTTCCTTCCGCGGGGGCTCAGCTGATGGAGCCGCAGCCATCAGTCACACTGCCCCACTTCCGCCACCCCACCGCCCTCGCCGCCAGGTTACAAGCACCCAAGCTGCTTCGGCTGTACAATTAAAGGGGCTTGTCTGAGATTTATAGCAGGATTACGCCCGCAGGGTGTTACCAACGCCAGCCTCTGGACACTCTGTTGTCCTTAGGAAAGGCAATTAGAGTCCCGGGGCTCTTCGGGTATAAATATAGAGACGCCATCCCCCAAGGTCAAGGGCGCCACAGTGAGCTATTTAGAGACAGGGCCTTGGGAGAGGCCAGGAGAGGAGGCAGAGGGGCCCCGTCTGCGGGGAGGAGGGTCCGCCAGGAGCGGAAGGGCCTCCCTGCTTCCTTCCATGCCCCAGGCAGCACGGGAGCCGTCCCTTGGCCCCCACAGCTCTGAATCAGCTTGGCAGGGCTCACCAGCCCAGGTGGAGCCCCCAACCCAGGGGCCTGTCTGCTGCCCCAGACGCCCACACACACACAGTCCCACGCAGGCTGTCCTGCCTCAGTGTGACCATCGGAAAGGACCGGCCAGAGGCCCAGGTCTGGGCCTGCCGTGGAGGTAACCCTTGCTTGCTTAGCCTCTCCTTGCTTGCTGATAACCAGAAGCTTTATCACTTTGAGGATGGCAATTCAGGAATGCAGTGAGCTCGGCGGGCAAGGGGGCCTGTGGTAAGTGGGGAGGAGAGCAAGTCACTTTCCCACCCTTCCCCGAATCCCACCCACAGGGCACCTGCTTCCCTGAGGCCGGCACAGCCCCACCGCAGCCCCTGCCCCTCACCACACGGCCCAAGTTTAAGGATTCTGAGTTCCCAGTCCCTCAAACAAATCCTTGCTCCAAGAAGCTGCTGGTTGGCCTCTGGCTCCTGGGTCCCTGAGACCCCATTGAACAAGCCCACCTCCATCCCCACCTCCTTCTCCTCCTCTCTGCCTGAGAACAGGGGCTGTTCCATCAGCTCCCATGCTGGGAATATTGTCAGTCCCTCCGTCTGCCCAGCCATGTCCGCAAAATTCATTCACATCCACCCCCAGGCCCCAGCAGTCACCCAGCCACCCGCCCACAAGGCCACAGGCTCAGAGGAGAGACTCAGGCCCATGAGGGGGTGGCCCGGGGCAGGAGAGTCCAAGGCAGAACCCAGGGAGCGGCTCCCAAGCAGTGCTCGGCCACCACGCTGTGACATCCCCCCGGCCCCAAGCACGACCCTGCAGGCGGGCGCCGGACTCACCGTCCTCACGGGACTTCTGGATGAAGGCCTCCACGCCGCTCTCACCGTAGCTGCCCTCTGAGGCTAGCGTGGACACGTAGTTCCACTTGAGGGCACGGACGATGTCCACCATGGCCTGGGCCTGGTACGTGTCTGAGGGCACCACGCGGGAGAAGAAGTCGTAGCGGCTGTTGTCACTCAGGTCGGGGGCTGTGGAGGCGTAGCTGATCTGGGGGATCTGGGGGCGAGAGGGGCCACTGATGGGGGCGGCTGGCACCTCACCCTGCCTGGCCAGCACCAGCCCCTACACCCCAACCTGCCTCCCACCCCATGGCCTTGGGACCCCACCCCCAGCCCTTCCCATGGGCACTGCCTCCTCTCGTCCTGGGGGACACCCCTTGACATGGGCTGAATAGGTCCCAGCCCCACTTGACAGAGGAGGAAACTGAGGCCCAGAGAGGGTGGGCAAATGGTTGGTCAGCACCGCCCCTGGCTCTACCCAGGGTCCCAATGCCTCCCACCCCCACTCAGCTCCCCTGCTCCCATCTCTCCCCAGGCCTCTCCCGACTCCCAGCAGGAGTGAGGCTGGCATCAGGGTGAGAAGTGAGAGGCATGTCAGCATCAAGCCCTCTAGAAAGTCTCCCAAGCCACCTCACCTGGTTCTTGTGGCCGGTGGTCCCTCAATAACACACACGTACACACCCCAGAGTCATAGGGGATAACGCACATGCATGTACACACATACACGCACGTGCGAACACACACACACACACACACACCCCACGGGATCCTCTGGGTGCCTCAATTTACATAAAGAGCTGGAACATCCCAGCTGGAGAGAATCCCCAGGTGGCTGAGACGGTTGGCCCAGGGATGGAGTGGGAATTGGGATGGAGTGGGAATTGGGATGGGGTGGGGATGAGGGTGGTGAGAGGGGCCTGAGGGTTTATCTGGTCCACTCCCTGCCCCCAGGCAGCCTTTCTTGTCACCCCCCCAGCAGACCCCATCCCCACAGCTCCCTCTGGGCCCAGGCTCCTTCCTCCTGCCCAGCTCAGAGGGGACAGAGCCCAGGTTCCAATTCCCACAGCCCTCGCCCCACCCCACAGATTGAATCCCAGAAGGCCAGAGAGAGTGGGGCCTCCAGGAAACCCTCTCTCCGCAGCCTGGGACACAGGGCCCACCCGGTGCCACAGCCTCTCAACGGCAGACTCCGGGCCTCCTGGCCCCAGCCCGGCTCCCCCAGTCACAGGGCACCTTCCTGCCCTCACACCTCCCACCTGGCCCCCCAGGCAAAGGTGGGACACGGAGCTCTCAAGCTGCCCTTCCTCCTGTGGTTGACATCCAACATCCCCAAGGGACATGAAAGGGGCCGTGTGGACCCTCCTGAGCCTCCCCCACCTTCCCCCCACCCACATCCCCGGTGCCCTCCTCACAGGGCTCTCGTCTGCTCCCGGCTCCCCAGGACCAGCCAGTGGCCCGTGCTCTCCACCCCCTGCCTTGGTCCACACCGACATGTACCCTTCCTGTGTGCCCTTTACCCTGCTCTCAGTCGTCCACGGTGACAGGGTGAAGGGCTGGGCATACTGATCTGGGCTGATGTCAAATCGAACATTGATCCCCCTAAGGAATAATTAAGATTCAATCCTGGCAGAAAAAAATTAATGGCCAGAATTTTAGTCCACATGGCAACTGAGGGTGGGAAAATATTCCGGGAGCCAGAGGACTCCAGGAGCCCCCTGCACATGGGTTTGCCCACCTGGCCTCTGCCTAGGGTGTGGCTATCCCCAGGGACAGTGGGGGGATCCACCTTCCACTGGGGTATATACTCAACCTGCTCTGAAACTAAACAGGGGCAAAGCTGCTTCCCGGGAGAGAGCCAGGGGCTAGAGGCGGGGTTGGGCAGGACCTTCCACCTTAGACTCTCTGTATGTTTTCCATGTAGAACCACGCAAATACAGCACATGTTTAGAAAGCAAACCTCACTGGAATGTTCCAGAGCACATGCGTCCCTCTGCCTGCCTGAGTCAGCAGTGTCTGAAAACTAGCCCAGTCCTCTCGGCCCTGGAGGACACTTAGCATGAAAGCAGCACCCCCTACAATGCGGACTCTTGTTGGACATTTGATGATTCATTCAAAAAGTATCGCTATTTTTAAGGTCTGATGATGGTATTATAGGTGCGGTTGGCTGGCTGGTTTTTGAGTCCCTAGCTCTTAGAGCGCGGTTTCCCCACCTCAGCACTGTTAACGCTTGTGGAGGGGAGTGGGGTGTGATTCTTTGTTGGCGGGCTGTCCTGTGCCTTGTAGGATGTTTAGCCGCACCCTTGTCCCCTACCCACTAGATGCCAGTAGCACACCCCTCCCCAAGTTGTGACAACCAAAAATGTCTCTAGACATTGCCAAATGTCCCCCGGGAGACAAAACTGTCTCCAGTTGAGACCCACCATTTCAGAGATATGTACTTAAATATTTAGGCATGAAGTGATATGATGAGGTCTGGGATTTGCTTCAAAATAATCGCTGTGGGAACGCGTGGAAGAAGAAATAACACTGGCCAAGAGCTGCCAACTGTTGACTGGTGTGGACGTGGAGGTACACTGCCCTGTTTGTTGTACTTTTGTGCGTGTCTGAAATGTCTACATTTAAAATTTTTAACAGTAAAACAGAACAAAATAAATGTCACCCTTGGGGTCATCCCTCTGAAGAGAAGCGCCCTGAATCTGGAGCTGGCAATGGAGATGCAGGGCCACCACAGCAGGTCCCTGAGAGAAGATGGCCGTGTTTGTTTGTTTGCCAGCTCACCTCTGCCAGCCCTAATCACACACCCAGAAATCCACTCGCCTCCTGATTAGAAGCAGCTTGTCTCCTACTTCTGATGTGTTCTCCCAACACAGGGCCATAGGGCCGGAGTCAAAAGTGCCCGCTCAGAGGAGGGGCAGTAGGTGCAGGGAGGTCTTGGGGCTGGTGGCCGAACGGGCCACAGCAGCTCACATGAGGCAACTTCTCATCCCTCGGTTCTCATTCCAAGCCACCTCCCCCCTCCCCTCCCATCTAGGCACTCGGCCTGGGCAGGGACAGCGGATGGACAGCTGGCTGTCCAGGTGCCGGGACTCAGAGCCTCCCCCAGTGAGCTCAGCCTGCTTCGGCCGGCGTCAGACCCAGGCGCCGCCCCTGCCCCCTGCACACCCTCATTCCCATAAAGGGTGGGAGGGCCAAGCATGGGGTTCCTGCAGGTGTGTGTGTGTGTCAGCCTGCAGGAGTGCTCAGGGCCTCTGATTTCTGAAGCCCAGGAGGGGCCCCTGCACTGCCTCCAACCATTCCTGAGATCCTGGAACAGGGACCCTGCCCTGAGATGATGAGGGTTGGGGAGGGGTAGAGCCAGCTTCCTGAACAGTGTCCAGGGGATAAGCCAGCATCCTCTTACACATCGCCTCTGCCAGCTCCTCCTACCCTGCCCCCTTCAGGCTCCCTCCTCAGCTCCAGGCCCCCCTGAGGTGCCCAGGAGGATGGCCTGAAGCAGTGATTTGGGAGTTAAACTGCTTAGGTTCAAATCCCAGGTCTGCCATGCATCGGCTGGGAAACCTGGGGCAGGTTACTTCACCTCTCTGGGCCTCAGTTTCCTCCTCTGCAAAATGGGAATAATTCCAATCCCTTTCTCATAAGGTTGTGAGGGTCACGTGTGGGAACTCACGGGAGGTGCTAGGGGCAGCGCCTGGCAGGCAGTCAGCACTCAAGGGTTAGCTCTGATATGGGTTATTATCCCTCCCCCTGCACGTCCTCCTGGCAGCTCTCTCTCTGTTTTTACGCTCTAGGACTGTCCCTGGTGCCTCCCCCTCCCACCCCCAGCTCTCTCTCTGTAGTCACAGAGTTATTGCTTAGTGGGGACACCTCCTGGGCTGGCAGGTCCCCCCAAGCTCCCCTCCCTCCCGTCCCCACCCCAGCCTGGAGTGGAGGGGCAGAGGCAAGGACTGCCCTGGGGACCCCATGGGCAGGGGGATTGTGACAACCTGGCCCTAGTGGGGCTCTGGCATCTCCGCAGCTCTCACTGTCCCCGCAGCCCAGCCGAGAGGGAGGGAGGCGCTGGCTTAACATCCTCCTCAGAAAACGTTCCTCTCCTTCACAACAGCCATGCCCATCCTGTCCCACCGCCAGCTCCTCCCTCTCCGCCTCCCTCCTGCTGTCGCCCAACACTTAGAGCACCAAACTGTGTGTTGGGCACTGTTCCAGGTGCTGGGGATGCCACACCTTCCTATTGCGCCCTCATAGGACAAGAGTCAGCAAGAAGTCAGACTCCAGCAGCCCTGACCAACAACGGCTGTCCTACTCTGGGGCCATCTGTCCGCGTGTTTCTCTTTCCTCTCTGCCTGCCTCCCTCTGCCCACAAAGCCCAAGACCTCATCTCCCCACATCCAAATCTTCCTGGTGCATCAAGGCCCAGCTCAGGTGCCACCTCCTCCAAGCAGCCCCCCAGGAGCCTTCATCCTCCAGAGAGCCTGCTCAGACCTCCCGCAGCACCAAGTCGGGCTGCTCCAGGGGCAATGAGCACATCTTTCCCATCCTCCCAGGTGTTAGGTATTTGGCCACTTAATTCAACAAGCATTCTGAGGCACCCCGTGTTGTGCTGGGCAAGGCCACTGGGGAGACACTGAGGGGAACTGGGCTCATTCCACCCCCAAACCCAACACTCACTGCATCTGGGGGACACCCTGGGGAGGAGGCAGGTGGGATGCCCATGAGTGGCACACAGTGTGTCTGCAGCTGGCACCCAGCAGAGCCTCACGCCTACAAAAGTACGAAAGGGGTGAGTGACTGAAGAGGGAAATACATGAATAAACACTCTCTCTCCCTCCCTCTCTTTCTCTCTCTCTGGCTTCTGGAGTGACAAGGAGGTCCCTGCCACATGGGAGACAAAAGCTGCTTCCGGGCTTGAGCAACAATGAAGATGAATGTCAAGCACATGTGTGTTTGTGTGACATGCGCACGTGCGAGCACATGCTGGAGCATATGCCCTGAGCACACAGCACACTCATTGATTTATTCCTCTTACCAATAGTCACCGAGCGCCAACAACCTGCCAGGCACAGCTCTGAGAGCAAGGATAGGCGGTGGACACTGCCCCGTGGGGTACCCCATGTAGACAGGGGCAGGTGATGGAAAGGCAATGCAGAGCTGGTAGATGGGGATGGGTCCCAGGAGGAAAAAGAAATCAGGAGAGTTCAGGGGACTGTTAGGGAGAAGGCCAAGGGAAGCCCCTCTGGCAGGGTGACATTTGAGTCAAGACCCCAAGGAGGTAAAGGAGGCAGCCCTGGGTATTTGAAGGAGGGCTTTTCAAGCAGAGGGAACACATGTGTGTACGTGTATGCACGTGTGTGTAAGCATGTACATGCATGTGTATCTGTGTGTTCCAACCTGAATCTGTTCTGAACCTGCCCCAGGCCTGGCCAGCAGCCCCAAACACCCCCCGGGGCACAGAGACACTGGCTGGGATGAACGTGGTGCCCCAGGTGCCAACAGCTCAGGCTCTGGGTCACTGGCTCCCCAGCCAGCAGAATCTGAGGACCCCCTGAGAATGGCCGGTCCCCATCCCACCCCATCCAGAGGAGTGTCGGGGGATAAGCAAGCTGCCCAACATCTCAGAGTGCCCCAAGGGCCCAGTCCCCACGGCCTCTGAAGGCCAGGGCTCTGTCAAGGCCAGGGTTTTGTTCATAGCAGTCAGGGGTGAACCTCCCACACTGACCTGTGCAAGGCCTGGGGAACCCTGAGTCAAGCAGCTGGATGTCCGGGGCCATCACCACGGACACCTAGGGCCACCTGACAGGAACCCCAACGCTCTTCCTGTGAGCATGAGTGTTTAAAAGCCCCTCCTCCTCCCTCCTCTTCCCTAACCCTTGCCTCAGCACTCTCTGGAGCCAACCTGCCCAGGGCTGTGCCACCCAGCTTTGCCATCCAGCTGTGCCACCTTAGGCAAGCAGGCAGCCTCTCTGGGCCTCAGTTTCCACCCTTATAAAGCAGTCACAGTAACAACAGAGAGGACTGCATTAGTGAGAACACACACAGGGCTGAAAACTGAGCCCAGCACATGGGGGCCCTCAGCAAATACTAGATATTATTAGAGAGGGAGGCAAGACTGGGACCATTGTGCCCATTTTTCAGATGAGGAAACTGAGGCTCGGAGAGATGAAAGTGCCCTCTGAGTATCAGAGCCAGGAGAAATCAGAAACAAGGCACAGACCCAGCTCCCCTGCCTCCCTGTTCACCGTCCCCCAGTCCTGGCCTCAGACCCTGCACACCCTCCCAGCAGACTCTGCTCTTTCTGTTCCACCCACAAGCCAGGCCGGGCAGCCACACATTGAGGCCGGGATCCTGAAGCCCCCTCTGGCCACCAGCCCAACCCAGGCGAGGACCCAGGCAGACCCCAGGACCCCCACCTGCCTGGCGCAGCCCCTCTCACTCGGGGAGCAGAGGACCCTGCATGGGGCCGGTCAGACCCCGGAGTGGCTGCCTGCTCCTTGCCCTTCTGATCCTGGCTGCATGAGGCCTCGACTGCCCAGCTCTCAGCATTGGCTGTTTTCTTTGCAGGTAAAAGGCAGCCAGGTTTTAGGTACATGAAAGCTGCTCAGGCGGGAATGTACGGTTCAGAGAGCCGGCGAGAGGGCAGAAGGCCAGCTTCCAAAGGCCTGGGGCGCCGTCTTTTCCCACCCGACCCCTCTCATGGCCTGAGCCACAAGCCCTCTGCTGCAGAGACGGTGCCTGGGAGGAGCAGAGGTGCTGCCAGCCCACCTCCCTCCCTCCCCGGGGCCTCAGGGACAGGAGGGCATCTCACTGAGAGCCAGGCACACAGTAGGCGCCCCCCATACCCTTGTGGATCAGTGACCACCTCCTCTCAGCCAGGCGCTGAAGACACGGATTTAAATAACCCATCTTCCGGGCTTTCCTGGTGGCGCAGTGGTTAAGAATCCGCCTGCCATTGCAGGGGACACGGGTTCGAGCTCTGGTCCGGGAAGATTCCACATGCCGTGGAGCAACTAAGCCCGTGCACCACAACTACTGAAGCCTGAGTGCCTAGAGCACATGCTCCGCAACAAGAGAAGCCACCTCAATGAGAAGCCTGTGCCCCGCAGAGAAGAGTAGCCCCTGCTCGCCACAACTAGAGAAAGCCCGCATGCAGCAACGAAGACCCAACGCAGCCAAAAATAAGTACATAAATTTATTTTTAAAAAATAAATAAATAACCCACCTTCAGAGAACCAGCCTGCTGGGGGGGTGGGGGGAGGAGGTCCTCGGAGTGAAATGCCTCCAGGCTGAAGTGCCGGGTTGGGGGCAACAGGGATTCACTGCGGGGAGAGTCAGACTGTGGGTCCTGAGGAGAGAGCAGAGGCTGGCAGGGTGGGTCGAGGGTGTAGAGAGATTGAAGAGGAGAAATGGGGCGGTGCAGAGAGGGGGGTCAGGGGGAGTTCAAGGCAGCTGGGAAGGGCAGTCAGGTGAAGGAATTGGGGTACGGCAGAGGGGGGTACAGTGGGGGGACCCAGCACGCAGAGGGGCACCTGCCCTCAGTCCTGACCCAGCCCGACTCTGAGAGGGACCCCAGGGTTCAAGAGCAGAGAAGCAGGCTTCCAAAGCCTGGAAAGTGGGGGATGCCCTGAGCAGGGGACTGGGCTGGTGTCTGGGTGGTCTGTGGTCAGCGTGGTCTGTGGAAGGACTGGGATGGGTCCCCGATGGAAGGATGGTCTACCAGCTGCCCTGGGCCTCATCCCAGCCACACGCTAGGGCCTTTCCCCTCAACAACCACCTTCCCCCCAACCCACTGGGCCATTTGGGGGCCACCGGCCACTTTCCCACAGACCCTGTGGGAATTCAGGCCAGGCCGGTCCAGGGCGACTCACTTCAGGACGCCGTCATTAATCAGATCCCATTACCCTGCGGACACAGCCCAGCCGCCAGCTCCGGACCCCGAGCACCAGGTCACTGGGGGCCGGGCCATGTGCCCCGGCCTGGCCTGGGCCCGCCGACCTCTGCCCCAGCACAGTCCATCAGCCTGCCCAGCCCACCCTGGGCGCCCTGACTAGGCCTTCTGCCCCTCTTGCTGCCCAGGGCACTCGGCCTCCCCGGCTCTGCCCCCTCCCCAGGCCCGGAGATGGGGTGGCCTCCTCTGCCCGAGTCACACAGGCCCCTCAGGCCAGCAGTCATTCCCCTCCTTGACCGAGAAATGGACATCAGTCTCCAAGGCTGCAAGTGCTATCTTAAAAGACAGTAAAATCTGCCCACAAAGCCATGTGGTCCCTTCGCCTGGGCCGCTCTGTGGCCACCAGCCTCCCCTCCCTCAACAGGCTCCCAGCCCACCCACACACCTCAGAAGCTCTGTTGATTCCATCATGAATTCACTCATTCAGTGCTTCCCTGAGCACCTACTAAGCACCTTGCACAATCTTTAGCACTGGGGTAAACACACAGAGACCAATCCCCGCTTTCATGGAGCTGACATTCCAATGGGAGAGATGCCACTAAATGAGCCCGCACGTGACTAACATGGGTGCTGGTCCTTAGAGACACTTCCAGCTCCCTGACTTCCTGGCACCTGGCAAAATCCAACCACCTGCCCCTCATGCTTGGCCGGGGCCACCTGCCATGTTCTGGCCACTGAGCTGGGAGCAGAAAATGCTACCATTTCGAGGCCAGAGCACCTCATTGCCATTGTGAGACCCTACAGGGTACATGTTCCCCCTGCTACCGTGACCAGCAATGTTCTAGGCCAGCCTGGTCCCTGAGGAGGTGGGCAGAGCACTCAGCCAAATCATGTGGACATGTAACATAGGAAGTATTCAGTTTACGTATTTTAAGCCACAGAGATGCGGGGGCTGTTTGTTCTTGCAGCACCTCCTCCTGATGCTGACAGACATAGGGGGCGTAAGCTCTAGCTCCAGGAGAGCAAGGAATGGGTCTTATTTACCTCCACTTCAAGAGCCTGGATGTGTCTGGTTCACACCCATCACAGGCTGGCTTGGGCTGAACTGAATTAAATTCACACACACACACACACAGAGATGTAATCATCGTCATCCTGAGAATGAGCATTTATTGAGTGCTTACTGTGTGCCAAGAACTGTGCAAAGTGGTTTTATATGACTAACACCTTTAAACTTACAATAACTGTATATGAAGTGGGCCCTCTTATTCTCCCCATTTTCCCAAAACTTAGGTACAGAGACATTAAGTAACTTGTGCAAGGGCACACAGCTAGTGATTGAGCTATGATTTGAACCCAGAGGAACGAGATCCAGAGCCCATTTTACTGCCATGTAAAACCTCGGCCTCCCCCCTTCACAAGTGGGCCTACACATACATGTACACGTACACACACACACACACACACACACACACAGACTCTGAGAGTGACGGCAGTAGCCTCCAGTGACAAGGAGGGCCGCCCACATCGACTGTGGCCGCAGCGGGGAGAGCCAGCCCTACTACCCCTCTGTGTTCAGCCAGCACCTCCACTCCTGGCTATCACACTATGGACTGAAATGGTCCATCCATCCCCATCACAAAGGATCGGGCAGGGGTGGGGGCCAGGGGCCCCAGAGGGTTGTGTAAATGGCTCTGCTTTGAGCAACAGCTAATTTCTGAACATAATTATTAATTTCATGCTTATCATATGCAAACCTCTGTCTCCCAGATGAGATGAAATTGATTTAATTAGAAATTCCATCATCAAGCCTTTTGGATCCAAGCTTTTAATTAGGGTCACCAACCCCACCCATGGCTGCCAGAGAGTGGGTTCATGGCCCCTGACTCCCCCCGAGGCCCCAGGCACAGCCAGCATGTGTAGGTCCCTCCACTGCCACCAGGGCCCCGCTGCCCAGGTCAGGGCCCCTCACCAGGACCCTCACCTACCTCCCACCCACAGCACGGCCCCACAGTCACAAGGGGCATCTTTTTCCTGCTGGCATCGTAATGGGGCAATAGTTTGGGAAGAGTTCGTATCATCTTGCAGCTGGAAGGACTGAAATGTTTAAGGTGGCAGAAGACAGGAGAGATAACAGGTCTCCCCTCTTCCTGAGAAACTCACACACCAGCCTTCTTCTGGGACCCCCTGCTGGGTGCTAATAAAATGCCCTTTACAGCTCAGCTTAGGGCCATCTGTCAACATGATCAACAACACTTGGCATTTTAACAAAGCATTTTCAACACATTACCTCTGACTTCATCTCCAGCTACCATCCTGGCCTCGCTCACGTGGCTCCAGCCACACTGGCCTCCTTGCTGTTCCCTTGAACATGCCAGGCACACTCTGCCTCAGGGCCTTTGCACTGGCTGTTCCCTCTGCCTGACTGCTCTTCCCCCAGGTCTCCCCAGAGACCCATGTGGCTCGCTCTCTCACATCCTTCCCTTCAAGACTACTCAAACATCACCTTCTCAGACCACCCTATTTAATACCAATCCAGCGTCCCTTTCCTGCACCCCATCTCCACCTCCCTTGCTTTGATTTTCCCCATAACAATGATCACTTTCTAACATGCTCTAGATTTACTTGCTTATTTCATTTATTATCCGCCTCCCCCTAAAACGTCAGCTCCACGAATCCAGGGGCCTTTTTTTATTCCTCACTGTGTCCTCGGGTGCCTGGCACAGCACTTGGCTCAATAAACTCAAGGGCCACTTCATTCCCTCCACACAGCCAGCCTGAGGACAAGCTCAGCAGGGCCGCAAGCACCTTAGACAGGTGAGGAAACCAAGGCTCAGAGCCTTGGGGCCTTGCCAAGGTGACAGAGACGACCGAGTTCTGATTCTCACATGGTCTGACACTTCACCTGGGTAAGTGGAGGGCATTGCTCTGCGGAAGGGGGCCACTCCACAGCAGCGCCCTGCTCACGGAAGATGCTCTGAGGTCTCCCTCCTCCCACCCCAGGGCTCAGCTCATGCACCTCCTGGGGCCCTATCCCCCTGATTTCACAGTGATATCCTAGAAGGCACTCGTTGGGGGGCCATCCCCCACCCACCTATGTCTCTCCCTCCCGGGAACCCACCCAGCCTCTTACCAGGAAAGCAAGGGGACACTTGGATTAAGTTCCAGGCCTGCTCTGAATTATGTTTTCCAGGAGAGAACCAGACAGATGCAGGCAACACGCCTTTGAACAAATATTTCCCCAGAAAGTGCTTTATTCAGTACCTTGTCTCACCCTTTTAAACATTATATGTTTTCTTAGGAGCCCAGGAAAAAAGGGGGGTTGCCGATAAGGCACGGAGCCTGGAAAAGAATAGAGGGCGCAGAGTGGAGAGCCTCGCAGGGCTGACAAAGGAGCAGGTTCTGATGCAGGCTCGGGGGAATTACCGCAGATAAGAGCCGGCGGGGGAGCAGGCGGCGTAAGGGCGAGAGGAAACAAGATCCTCAAATCAGCACTTGTCCTATTTCATAAGCAAAATTTAGATCAATAAATTACACTCACTTTTGCAGGTTTTACATGCTGACTCCGTAACCTTGTCAAGAGTAACATGTGGGGGGAGGCCGAGTGACGGAGGAGCCCAGAGTCTGGGGAGGAAGGGTGGGGGCCAGGGGAGCCCCATGGGGCTGCAGTGCCTGCACCCCCTTCTCCTAGAAGGGCCCAAAGCCCAGGTTTCCGGAGGTGAGAAGCAGGCCACCACACCCTCTGCCCACTGCCTCGCTGCAAGACTGCAGGCAAGTCGCCGCCCCTGTTAGCCTCAGTCTCCTCATCTGTCCAGTGGGCACAGTGGTGAGAACCAGCCTCTGTCCACAGACATGAAAGCTTGGAAAGAGACACAAACATCCAAGCTGCCAGGAGCCATTATTATGTGTCTGATACATACCAGGTGCGGCAGCTACTGATACAGACTCTCCTGTTGATTCTCACCACACCCTGAGGGAGCGCAAAGGTTTCCTTCGCCCCGATTGACACGAGAGGCTGCAGCTCAGAGCTGAGGCCCATGCCTGGGGTCACCTAGCATTGGGGCCGGGAGCCACACCCAGGCCCACCTAATGGCCAAGCTGGGCTTTCTCCATGCCATGAGGCTGCCTGTGGGCCAGGGAGCCGGGCAGCACCCGGCACCAGGCCACACCCAAGTGTCCAAGGGGCAGGGGCTCGGGACCAGCCCAGGGGGCTGCCGTACCCCAGGGCGCCGAGGTGAGGGTGCGGCTGAGCAGGGACCGGGCACTCAGAACCGGCCGGGCCGGGGCCGGGCATCCTGAGAGCCGGGTGGGCGGCAGAAGGCAGGAGGCTGCGCAGGTATTAGCAGAATCCAAGCAGGTCCAGGAGCTACCATTTCAGAAGCTCCTACACCACGCCCAGCACTCCACAGGGATTCTCTCATTTAATCTGCAGACAATAACCCCACAAAGGGAATGCTATTATTACCTTCATTTTGCAGATAAGACAACTGAGGCCCAAGAAAATATGGAAACAAAATCACACAGCAAGTGGCAAGGCAGGATTTGAACCCAGGTCTGACTCCGGCACCTGGGCGCTCTCACCCCTACGCCCCGCCTGGCACATACTCCATTTTCGTTGCCAGCCTCCTGCCCTCTGCCCACACCATCCCTGCCCCTGGGAAGCAGCCAGGATGGGGAGCCAAGAGTCCTTGCTCCTGGCCTTTCCTCACCACATCTCTTGGACACACACTTCCCGTGTCCGAGCCTCAGTTTCCACATCTGTTCAATGGAGGTTTAATGAGCCCTGGACTCACAAGAAAGGACAGAGGACGGGGCCTCCACGATGTGGGGGTGACATCCAGAAGCCTCTTCCACAGAACCCGCTGAGCCCACCCCCAAGCTGTGGGTGTCGGGGGCGGGGCCGGGACGACCTCAGTGAACGGGGTGCCCCTGGAGCATCTGTAATGGCACTGTCCTGCTGGCCAGCGATGGGGGCGTGGCCAGGCGGGGAGAGATGAACCACAGCGTCTGCCCAGTCTTCTCCCAAGTCAGGTAAATGTGCTGCACTGCGTGGAATATATGGCTCTGTATTAATATAATATGATATAATGGGATGTACGAACATTATCGAACACACAAGCCGATAAAAGTCACATCACCATCACTCCAGGTAATTTACATCACAGCTCAGCCACAGCCAGGCTGGCAGGGAGGAGGCCCCACTGGAGCGAGGGAGCCTGAGCCCTGGGCTGGACAGGGGAATGGGTGGGCCAAGTGCAGCAATTTAGCCAAGACTACAGGGCAGGCTGACAACTAGCCACCTGCAGAGCTCATCTCTCCCCTGCCCACCCCACTTTGACCCAGCACTGCCTCCCGGGGCCCTGGGATGGAGCCAGCTGCTGAGAACCCAGCCTGCAGGGGGCACCGCCAACCTCCAGGGGCTTCTCTGATTCCTAGCTGCCCCCACCGCTGTCCTCAGGCACTGGCAGCCCCTGGCGCTGACCCATCTCTCACCAGCACCCTCAGGAAGGGGGCCCCATGCAGGTGTACCTGGGGTGCTGTTCTAGCCCAGGGTTCCCTCTTGGGGGACGTTTGCTGTGGAAGCCCCATCTCCATCTGCAAAACAAGGGTTTCTGGGCCCTGGCAAGGGTGGAGGTGATATGGGCCTCTCACCCCATCATGCATTCATTTAAAATATATTTACAGGATTTCTCTGGTGGTGCAGTGGTTAAGAATCTGCCTGCCAATGCAGAGCACATGGGTTCAATCCCTGTCTGGGAAGATCCCACATGCCGCGGAGCAACTAAGCCCGTACGCCTAGAGCCCGTGCTCCACAACAAGAGAAGCCACCACAATGAGAAGCCCTCACACCGTAACGAAGAGAAGCCCCCACTCGCCGCAACTAGAGAAAGCCCGTGAGCAGCAACGAAGACCCAGTGCAGCCAAAAATAAACAAATAAATTTATTAAACAAAAATAAAATATATTTACTGAGCACTCATTCTGTGCCCAGCGCCATGGTAGGCACCGGGGAGACCACAGTGAGCAAAAGCAGACAAACCGCTGTTCCCGTGGAGCTGAGTCCCGTGGGAGAGACGGTCTCTAACCAGATACGCACACCAACACATACATAATCACAACCTCTGAGATGGGCTGGGAAGAGGTCGGGGGAGTGCGGGGGGGCAACTGTGACAGCCTGGAATAAGGGCCTGAATCCGGCCAGGGCACCCAAGGAGGGCTCCCTGAGGAGGGGCAGTGAGCTGAGACCTGAAGGATGAGTAGGCAATACCCAGGTAAAGAGGGAAGAACAACCCAGATAGAAGGTGAGACAGGTGCAAAGGCCCTATGGCTGGTTCAAGGAAAGGCAAAAACACAGAGAGGATGGGAGAATATAGCATGAGACATGGTTGCACTGGAAACAGATCCGGGGCAAGATGGGAACCACCAAGTGCATTGGGAAGGCTACTGCATTAGTCCAGGTAAGAGGTGAGGGTGGCCTGGCCCAGGGGTGTGTGTGGAGATAGAGAGAAGTATGACCCCCCCCCAAAAGCCCTCCAGCTCCAAGTGTCTCCCTCTGTGACAAAACTCTCAGTGAGCCCTCCCCTGAACTCTGAGCGCACCCAAGACCAAATGAAGAGCCTGAAGCCAGGAGCCAGGCAAACAAGTTCTCCGGGGTCAGCTGCCCGCTTCTCCTCTGGGCCAAGCCCATTCCTTCAAGATAAGTGGGCTCCTGGGGATTCTCCAGCTGCCCCAGTGACATAGCAGGTTGAGGAGGGGCCAGGGACTCAGCCCAGAGCGGAGGGGAAGCTACCCCGCCTCTCACCCCCATTGCTGGCACCTTCTACCGCTCTGAGATCTGGCCAGGGTGGAAAGAGCCTGAATTCTAGTCTGTCACTAACTCATCGTGTGACCTCAAACTAGACCCTCTTCCATCCTGTGCCCCAGGTTTCTCATCTAATAATCATAAAATAACAATCACAGTAATAACTGACATTTACTGAATGCTTACTATGTGCCAGGCTCTGTTCTCAGCATTCATTTATTTCGTCCTCACCAGACACCTGTCATCAAGGTACTAGCATTCCGCCTACTTTACAGGTGAGGAAACCGAGGTCCAGAGAAGTTGAATTACTTGCCCAAAGACATGCATCTGAACTCTCGCTGCTGGGCTCCACCTGCCACCAGCCTCTGCCACCTCCCCGTGGAAGTAAGGATTGACCTGAATCACCTCTGAGACACCCCAGCTCTGTTGTGCTGCCTCTGTGCCTCTCAGCCCAGAAATTCGGCCTCCAGCCTGGAAGGGCCCAGCTCCTCCCAAAGGATGGCAGGTAGGATTTGGGGGGGAATCTCTCCCCAGACCCTTCTGCTTCCTTCCATCTACTGCAGAAACCTGCAGATGTCTGATTCCGTTCAGCGACCACAGCCCACCTGCCCACAGTGTGCCTGGTACTGTGATGGGATGGGGACAGCACAGTCCTGCCCAGTACTGAGGACCTGCTCTATGCTGTTCCCCCAGCAGCCCAGGTGGGATGAGTCCCGGGCACCCACCGAGGTACCAGCTCATGAAGGCAGTGGCCCTGGAACTTCCCTTCTTTCTTCTCCTCCATCCTGAGGGCACCTCCCAGGAAAGCTGCCAGCCATGCTCATCTCAGGTCTGCTCTGGGGTCTGACCTGTGACTGGGCCTTCTAACCTCACTAATTTAATTCTGACAACACCCCTTCCAGGTGGACATTGCTCTCTGCACTTTATGGGCAGGGACTTGGAGACACGAAAGAAGTCATTGGCCCTCAATCCCTCAACTACTGATGGAAACTCAGGCCCACCAATGCCAGAGCAGGAATCCTTCCATCCTGCTGCCCAGCCTCCCTCCAAGCCCACAGCGAGAGCCACCAGCACATCTGGGGCCTGTCCAGACAATGAGGGGACAGGCAGGACATGCCCACAGATTCCCCCTGCCCCAGCCCACGTGTCTAGTTTCCAGCAACTGGTGATCTGAGCTGACGCTTCTCTCTGAGAGGGAAGCCCGGAGAGGATCTTGGCCCCTCCCACCTGGTCCCCCCGACTCAAGCCCCTGCCCCAGAATCTCCATAAAGCCGGAGAGTTGACAAAGGTCTGCCCGTGAGCCCGGGCCTCAGCAGGTCCCACTGGGGGCAGCCGCTGGGAGCAGTGCCCGGAGAGGGGTCCCGTCTCCCAGCGCAGCCAGGCCCAGCAGACAGCGGGCACCTGCAGGGACAATTCAGAAGGGCCCAAAGCCTCCCAAGCATGTCCCCAACACCTGCTGCCTGGCCGACTTCAGCTCTTACCAACCCTCCCCCCACTCACTTCCCTCTGGCCACACTGGCCTCCTCAAACAGCCCCTGAGCCCCAAGCATGGTCCAGCCTCACAGCCTTTGCACGTGTCGTGCCCTCTGCCCGGCTGGCTTCCCCCCGCAGAGCCACAGAGTACATACACCCTTTCACTCATTCACATCTCTGATCAAACATCACCTTCTCAGAGAGGCTGTCACTGAACAGCTCATCTCAAGCAGCCCCACACCCCTCCCTGGCCCCTGACCCATGGCCCTTCTCACTCGACTTGATATAACACATCTCTGCTGGAGGAAGTGTCTGGAGGGAGCTGTGCCTCACAGGATTGGCAGCCTCAACAGCCTGTGAGTCACAGGGGCTGGGGCGTCCCGCACCCACCGCCCAGCCTCAGGAGTTAGAGGTCGAGCTGGTGCCCCTCCCCTAGCCCAGGCTTCAGGGCCATCTATCCTGCCTGGCAGCTCTCCTTCACCCGCCCCTTCCTCCATCTCAGGCCTGGAGATGAAGACTGCAAGAAGGTCCTTTAGGGCGGGCTGGGGGAGTGGAGGGTCAGGAGGCCACAGGGAACAGCCTCTCTCCAGGGGACCCCTGTGTCCCCCAGGCAACACGGAGCCAAGCAGAGACAGGTCCCCCCATGGTCACCTTCAGGGCAGCCAAGGCCTGCCCAGGTGGACACTCCAGGTAATCCAATCTCAGGCTCCAGAGTATCAGCCGATGGGGGCAGGGACCAGGGAGGAGGAAACACGCACACACGGACACAGACGTGGACACACCTGGCAGCCCTGCCAGGAGCCGGCAGATTCAGTCCACCAAAACTGAAGGACCCGCTCACATTCATGTGCCGAGGGCGTCGCGTGCACACACACACACACACACAAGTGCTCGCCCCTGCCCACTCCACATACACCCAGGTACACAGACACGAGAGCACACACTACACACAGAATTACATGAGTCACACACAGATACACCTAGAGGCAGACGGTATGCTCTGAGCCAGGCATGCACACTAGGTCTACCTGGGTGTACCTGAGACACCCGCCCCCATATTCAGGAGCACAAGCTCACACAAGCATGCCCTGAGTCCCACACACACATCCTGGACACACAAGCACACATGCTGACAGTGGCTCATGGTGCTAAATATACCTGAATGTGTGTGTGTGTGTACACGTGCACACACACACACTCCTGTATAATCAGGATGGGCAGGGACAGCATTTACTGTGCGTTTTGGGGAGCACAAAAGAATGTTCATAACACCCCCTGAACTGTCACCACCCTGCCCAGCTGCCCATCAAGCAGCTGGAACTCTCAACTGCCCACAGTGAGCAGGAAAGTGCCGATCACTCTCCCCCCTTACCACCCGGCAAGGGGCGGTTTTTCTGCAGGGTTGATCCAACCAATAGGAGATCCAGCCTGGCAGGGGCAGAGCTCAAGGTGGGCGAGGGCTGATGAGCCTAGACAGGGTCAGTGGGGTTTGAGGGGGACCGAAGGACTGGGCACCAGGGGGAGGGGCAGCCCAGAGACTGTGAGCCCGCCTGCCATGCTCGTCCACCTGTCCCGCTCCCTTGGATACCATGGGTTGGGGAGAGGGCTCGAGTTGGCAGGCCTGTCCCTCAGTCCAGGCCCCAGCCCACCCAGATAACTGGCACTGCTGGAGGGAGAGCGCCCTGGCTGGCCAGCACCTCCCACCGTTCCCCGGGTGTCCAGCACTTCCCTGAGGCTGCAGGGACGTGAAGATCCCCAACAAGAAATGCGGGCCTTGCCCAGAGACCCCGAGACAGGGGAGACCTCATCCCTCACCCCAAGTCGTACCTAAATAACTGTAGTGGAAAAGAGGGGCAGGATCGCTCCTGTGAACCAAGCCCCGCTCCAGCCCAGGGAGGAGAGAGCAGTGTCGCTAATTTGTTTTAATAATCCTGCTGAACTGGGAGAAAATTAACAAATGAGAAACCAGCTCGAAATTAATCAGACTTCCCTGTCCATCCCCCCACCTTCCATCTCAATGAAGGTTATTTATCCAACGCGCAATAGAACACAGAATTAAATTCAACAGGCTTTTTCTTTGAGTCCTCTCCCCCAGCCCCAGGGAGGCAGTGTCTCCCGCTCACAGCTCTATAAGCAGCTCCTGGAGGACCTCAGCAGATCCCGACAGCAATCAGAGGGGCTTCCCCAGAAGGAGCCCCACAGTGAACGCACTGCCAGTCTGGGTCTCACCGCCAGCTCTCTGCCAAACATATGAGCAGCAGATAACTCAACCACCCTCCCGAGGAGGGACAGAGGGAGGTTCCTGAGGTTGGGCCTGAGCTGATTGGAGGCTAGGGAGTCCCCAGGTTCTCTGTGGGGGAGAGAAAGGCTTGATATGGAAGGTGGGGAGCGTGAGCAGCCCCCCAGATGAGGACAGTCTGGTGCCCACAGCAGGTTCCAGCTGGAAACACCCTCCTGGCCCCAACCTCTTGGTGGGAAGGGGCCGGAGGGGGCACAGGGTACAGGGGAAGCTGAAGAAGGACCTCCTGTGAGGACAGGACTCAGCCCAGGGCTCAGGCATCAGGGGGTCACGGCATCACCCTCAGGGCAAGGGTGCACCCCACACCCACCACTTCCTTGGGCAGTCTGTCCGGCATGTGCTTCCCTAAATACCTCTTCCCTGCAGCTTTTGAATCCATGCATATTTCAGCCAGGGTCACCACCTAGAGTCACAGGTTCCTAAATCACTACTCTCAGGGCCCCCTTCAACCATTCCCTTCGGTCTGCCCTCTAGCTTTGAAATTTGTAATAATAATGGCCTTCCCTCTACAGCTTTCACAGACATTCTCCCATTTAAACCTCACATCAACTCAGTGAGGAAGACATTTGCCACGAGGCTCACCTTATGGTGACTGAGGCCCAGAGAGGGCCCTGAACAAGGCACATCCAGCAGTGGCTGAGGGTCGCAGCCGCAGCGCGTCAGGGATTGGGGACCAGGGGCATGGGGCAGGGGGGCAGGAAGAACAGGGCTCTGCAGAATTGCCAGGCCTCCTGAAAGCCTCCTCAGGGGCTTTCTGCGGAGGAGGGCTGGGAGCTGACTGCCCCCTGGGAGGAGGGGAGAGAGAGGGAGGTTATTACACATAAACTCCTCCATGCCTGCCTCTGACACGGCTACACCTTCAGCCCACACAGGGCAGCCAGGGGGCTTTTGACACCATAAATCTGATCCCATCACTTTCTGCTTAAAACCCTCCACAGGCCACTCATGCATCTGGAGTGAACAGCCCCACTGTCCTGGGACCCAGAGCTCCTGCTGACCCAGCCCTGCCGCCTCTTCTCCTCCTCTCTGAACAGCCTCCTTGTTCTTCAGATGCACCAAGAATGTTCCTGCTTCGGGGCCTTGGCACTGGCTGTGCCCTTCACCCACAATACCATCCAGGTACCTGGTTCCCTTCCTTATTTGCCTGGGTCTGTATTCAAATGCCCCTTCCCTGACCACCTGGTTTAAAAGAGCTCTTCACCTCCTCCATCACTCTCGAAACCCCTGGCCCTCTGCAATTTTCCTCAACAGCACCTGTCACCTCTTGAATTACTGCTTGTTTACTGTCTTTCTCCCCCTTTAGAAGGTCAGCTCCACGTGGGCAAGGATTGCGCGTGCTTGCGCGTGCTTTTGTTCCCTGCTCTATTCCTAACCTAGCCTAACATATGACTCATTAATTATTTGATTGGTGAATGAACGAATGAATGAATGACACTATGCTTAAGGCCATCATTCGGGCCACCATATGGCCCTCCAGTCTGAAATGTTCCATCAGTCTCCTAACCATTCTCTCAGCCTCAGGCCTCGGCCTGCAACCAAACCTCCACTCCACACCCAAAGGAATATTTTAACCCCCAAATCGGACCAAGGCACCATCCTGCAGGATCAAGCCCACACTCTTGGCCTCAGCCCCTAATCCACCCCAACTCCCTCTCCACTGACCCTCTCCCATGCCAGGAGCCCTGCTGCATCTATGCCAGACACACCTGAAGTTCCAACCATACCCGTCCTTTCCACTGGAGCACTGTCATGGCTCCCTCTCTGCCTGCAGGACACCTCTTCCAGGGAGCCACCCCATGTATGATCTGTCAGAACCGACCTCTCCCTACCCTGAGCCCCCACACACCCTCTCCTGTACCTCCACCACAGCCCTCCCACACCCCCAACTTGAGCTGTGACAAATCATATGCATGTCATACCTCCGCATCCAGGAAGGACCCAGATTAATTCACTGGCAATCTCTCCCATCCCCACCACCTGCTCCGGTAGCTTGCACAAACTTGGAGCTCCATACATATTTGCTGAATCCAATGGAACCAGTTCAAACACAGCCCAGGGAGAGTGCCCATTAAGAGGGGCCTTTCCTCCAGGTTGCTGCCATTTCAGGCTGCTCTGAGGACAAATGGACCTTTAAGTGTCACTTAATTGCAACCCACAGGAGCAGCTGGCCCCGCATTCCACTCACCTCTCCTTGGGGGTTGCCTGGGAGGAAACCGATTCACGGCGGTTGAGAGGTGACCAGGGCCCTGTTAAAATGGCAACGCACCGCCTCTGGTCCAGCCACCAGCCCATTATAGCAGCTCCTGGCCCACCCAGCAGCTTGCATGTTGAGCACACGTGTGGCCACCCCCATGGGTGAGAACAGCAGGCACAACACAGCCACCAATGAATTATTTATTCCGTACATTGTTAGCACAGCAGACAGAGTAACCGTGTCTCCAGGCTTCAATTAAAATATCAAGGCGCCTGCACCGTCTGCCCAGCCACATGCCCAGCTCCCACCAAAACTGGCAGGATAGCACCTCCTGGGAAGCTATAGCGCCCCCAAGGCCAGCTCTACTGCCCCCTCCTCTGCTTCCCAACAGCCAAGTCCTGCTTCAGCACCATGGACAGTGGCCTCCAGGCTCCTCTGGGGCTCTGCCCCTGAGATACCCAGCACACCTTTCAGGGCTCTAAAAGACCATTTAGTAAATCGATGACCTGAAAGAGCCTTTCCAGATTCCCAAAGCGGCCCTGGGACAAGCCTCGGTGGGTTCTTAGCCTAACTCCCATTCTCCATCCGCTCCCAGCCCACCCCTACAATACCACAGCACATGGCTGGAAGGCAGGAGTTCAAGGCCCTCACCCCAGCTCTTCCCCAGGCTCCTTGACAACTCTAGGCAGGTCACACCACCTCCCTGGGCTCCAATGTTTTCACTCGGAAAATGCAAATGAGGGTGGCCAGGCTGTGACCTCAGGGATTGTCACAACCAATGGAAAGGGATTTTGACAAGGTACAAATGTTGGCCATGCCAAAAGAGGGCTTTAATTTCATACGGGTGGGTTTCTTCAGCCTTCCCACCCCTATCCCAACCTGGAAAACCCTGATTCTAGGGCACAGGCTCAGGATGAAGAAAAAGCTGACAGATCCTTCAGGAGCTGGCTGGGTCACAAGCTAACTAGGTCACCCACGAGATTTAATTCAACAACCCCCGGACTAGAATATGAGGCCGAGTGAAATCAAAGTGGGCGAGCTGAAAAAGAGCAAGAAATTCCAAACACATGCCGCTGAGAACTGTGGAATGAGCAGAGGCTTCAGGGATAGGCAGTGCTGAAGGCCTCCGCTGCTTTCTGGACAAGCCTCAGTTTCCTCACCTGTAGAATAGGGCCAGTGCGACAGACTTCCTAGCCAGTGACTTACATTAGATAACCTATGTGAAACTCCTGACACAGGGCCAGGCACATAAATTCAACTATTCATTTTATGAAGCACCTATCAGGTTCCAGGCCCTAGAGATAGAGCAGACAAGAAAAGGGACACAACCGTGCCCTGTAGAGCTGACATCCAAGTGACCAATGCTGTTATCCATCAGGATATCAGGAGAGGTGGCATTCAAGATGGGCCTTTGAAGCACAGGTGGAATTTCCAAAGCAAAAAAAATGTGGCAGGAAGCTATAATCCCTTTAGGGAAATGTTTGGCAGTTTCTTCTAAATCTAATCATTCATGCAGCCAAAGAACCAGCAATCATATCTACTCATATTTATATATATAATATAAATGAGCACTAATGTCCACTAAAAGACATGTACACAAATGTTCAGAAGAGCTTTATTCCTAATAGTTAAACACTGAATTCAGCCCAGATGTCCAGCAGCAGCAGAATGGGTAAATGAATGCTGACCTACACAAACAATGACACAGTGGAATAGTGCAGAGCAATGAAAAAGAGCAAATCATCAAAATACCCAACCACATGGGGGAATCTCACAGATAATGTGAGTGAAAGAAGCCACACACAAAAGACTGACTGTGTGACTCTGGTTGTATGAAGCTCAAAACCAGACAAAACTAATCTATGCTTTTAGAAATCAGGCTACTGATTAGCCTTGGGGAGGGAGGGATGTGGGCTGGGAGGGGCTCAAGGGAATGTTCTAGGGAACTGAAAATGTTCTGTATCTTAATTTATAAAAGCTCATCAAGTAATGCCCCTGAAATTTGTGTACTTCACTGTGTATAAGTTACACTTCAATTATTTTTTATGTAAAGAAAAGGTAGACAGAGCATTCTTCAGGGGCTGAGGGAACATCAGAAGCAGAGGTTAGCAGATTGGACATTGCAGGGGGTGTGGTCAGGGAATGACCCAGGGGAACTGGGCTGGAGCTGGCAGGGGCTGGAGGGAGGGCTGGAGTTGAGGTGGGCGAGAAGGGTACCAAGGCAAGGCCACCCTGGGAGCCCTGGGGCTCCTGCCTCCTTCTCCCAGACCCCTCCTGCCACGTATCCCTCCTGTCCACAGCAAATGGTGCGAGTGAGGTCATCTCCCCTCCCTGCTGGACTGGCCCCCTGCCCACGCCCTCCCTCAGCCACCATGCTGGATTGCAGTCCTGGAGCTGAATTTCCTGGGCTTTGGGGGCTTTCCTCCTGAGGAGGAATCAAGTGAAGCCACAGTCCCCCAGCCTCAGGCCGGCAGTCCAGCTGGGCACCTCTCCCCACCCCCGTGCTCTATGCCCACGGCATCACGGAGGACACATGGTTCTGCCTCCTATGCTGCACCTGCCACATCCACCTTTCCACCCACCCCCAAAGGGAGCACCTGAACACCCGTCACTCCCAGGATAACCGCTCCAATTAGGTAGGACCCTGCCACCTCCTGCTTCCCAGCACCCAGCACCCCAGCCTTCACTGCCACGACTCCTTGTGGAGGGAGAGCCCCCTGGACGTGCACAGACACGGCCGAGGAAGCGGCTCAGAAACCTCACACCCCACCAGCCACCAGTGAGACATGACACAAGCCCACTCGTTCCTCTGGGCAGCTCCTGAGCTGAGGCCCAGGGGCCAGCTTGGCCCTTCCTCCCACGATCCACTACATGAGGCTGCACGGAGGTCAAGTCAGAATCAGCCACAGGACCTCCTCTGGGGCCACGCTCCTGGCCACAGGGCGCCACCGAGTCCAGCCGTCACCTCTTGCTGGCAAGAGTACAAAAAATTACAAACACACTTGCCCTTTGCCCCAGCACGTGTCTGTAGCAATTCACCCTACAGAGACCCGTGGAGTGGCCAATCACAAAATTACCCATCGTGGTTCTTTGTAAAAGCACAAGATCAGAAACTACTAAGTGTCCGTCCTGAGGAAACAGGAAGCAGGCAGTCCTGGGGGCCACACAAAGCCCTTTCGCGCTGACAGAGGCGAACCCCAAGAGCACTGGGAGCTCACCCAGCAGGGGCTGCGGATGTGTGAAAATGGAGGGGGAGAACACACGTGTGCACACACCCCCCACGTGCTGGTGAATGTTGCCTGGAGTGGGTGACACGGCAGCCACGCCCAGGCTGAGAGCTCTCTGGAAGGCACGCAGGGAGCGGTGGCAAGCAGGCGAGGCTGGGGCTGGGGTACGTCCTCTGGCTCCTTTGAACACCCAGGGGAAGGTCTGATGCACTCACACAATAATGCTGTCACTGAAAAGGAGGCCGTGCCTAGGGTGCTCCAGGTCCCCCAGCGGCCAGACAAAAGGCTCATTCCGGAGAGAGAAGCATCTTTAAAGGAGACCCTGTCAGGTCCCCAAACACACACACCCTCTCTCCCCGACCCCCAACTGAAATGCTTGAGAGAGGGGTCAGGACTCAAGGCCAGGAGAGCCCAGCACAGGCGGTGGGGGATCCCCAGTCTGGTGTTGGGAGGCGAGAGGAGGGGATCCTGGTCCAGGCTGAGCGGCCAGGCCCAGGTGGGAATGGGGGCAGAGAAGGCAGGTGAGGGGTCTACTCTCCTCTTATTGAGTTTGTTGTACTTTCCTAATTGATTTTGTGTCTATGTCACCGGGATACTTAGGACCATCTTAGAAACCACTTAAGCAATTTAAAATAATCAAACTACTTAGAAGGCACTTAACGTTTCCTCACACTTCAGGCTTCCCATAAACCCCTTCCAGCTGCGACCCAAGGCCATCCTGCTGTCAAGAGCGACCCCTATGGGGAAGGCGGCCGCCTGGTCAGGCCCAGCTCCTGCAGCCCCAGGCAGGTGTGAGAGCCAGGCCCCCACAAGCACACCAGGCTCACTCTCTCTCTCTCTCTCTCTTTCTCTCTCTCTCTCTCTCTCTCACCACCAGGCCATTGGACGCAGATCCCTCTGCCTGGAATGCCCTCCCCTGCCCACCAGCACTCCCCTTGACCTAGCTAATTGTGTCCTGGCTGGTAAGCCTCAGCTAGTTTTCCTCTTACAGGAAGCCTTCCCTGATACCTCCCCCCCAGGCAGGTTAGAGGCCCCCCTCACCCACCCCCAGGGCACCTTGTCCACCCCCATTAGAGCACTCACATCATTGTCATTGAATTACTGCCCCATTCAACTCCCAAGGTCAGGGTCCTTGGCCTAGACTCCGTGTTTCTAAAGCATGGCACAGTCTGCACAAAGCAGGGGGCCCTGATGTTTGTTAAGCAAAACAATGAATCCAAGCATGACTTCACAGATGGCGTCAAACAGGACATCCCTCCTCTGGATGAAGCCAGAGCCCAGCCAGGCTGCGGCCACCCTGGAGACACCACAGGCTATACCCTAGGGAGTAAAGGCCAGCCCTGACTGAGTCTTCACCATCATCGTCATCCTCATTTTATAGATTAGGGTATCCTAGCTCAGAGAGATCTAGCAACTGGTCCAAAGCCACACAGCAAGTCTGTGGCAGAGCCAGGAGGGGCACTTCCAAATGCAGGTCCTAGAAGCCCCCGGGGACCTGATGAAATAAGACTCCACACCATGACTGTCTCCTTAGAAGGGCTGGCTTAGGCCCAGGCACCCCGGGAACACCTGTGTTAACAAGCCCCTGGGGATCCCAGTGGTGAGGCAGGTTTGGAAACCAGTGCCCTGGCACAGAATGTGGGGAGCAACATGGCAGCCTCTGGGAGAGTTCAGGAGGTTTATTCCCCATGAGTCTGCAATTCCGCTCCTGGGTGTGACCCAGGAGAAACTCTCCAAGAGCACAAGGAGACGCTGGCAAGGATGGTTACGCAGAACCAGTTTCGGGGAACCTGCCTAGGTGACCACACAAAACGGACAGCAATCACACTGGGCACTGTTGCAGTGGAGAGCTACCTGGAAAAGGAAAGGAACAAAGAAAACCGCAGAGCAATGTGACGTTGAGCACCTGCAGAACACACACAGTGTGATCCTGTGTCTATCATGCATACAACAGGCAAAACAGAACTAAGTATTATTTATGGAGAGATGTATATGTATGTATATATATATATATTTTTTTTTTCAAGTGCACAGGAATTAAAGGAATTAAAAACAACCCATACAAGACAGTGCTGGGGCCGTCTCTGTGGGGGGAAGAAAAGGAGTGGGATGAGGAGACGCAAGCAAGGGCCTCTGATTATATTTGCAATGTTTTCTTTTTTAAAAAGAAAACAAGTTTTGACACAATTAGAGTAAAATTATCAATATTTTGACGAAGCCAGGGGGTGGTTACAAGGGCAGTTCATTATATTATTCTCTATAATTTTCCATATGCTTGAAAGTGTGCATTATTAAAATATATGATGCCCGGTGAACGAGGGAAACCCCTTCCTGTCAGACCCACATGGGAGATGCCATTCATCTTTAGTAAAATAAAAGGCTCTTTGTGACAGCTGGGTGCACCCCACTTCCCTGCACCCCAATTTCCGTAGGTCTTCTCTCTGAACTGAGCTGACGGTGGAAGCCACGCCCCTCACAGCCCCACCCCCCAGGCCTAAACTTCAAATGTCTCCCACCTGGAATTCACTCCTAAGCTTTGCCCTCTTCCTGCCCCTCTGGGGTGGGGGCCACATTGGATTCCCTGGCAGCTTTCAGAACCTGAGCCTGGAAGGGGGGAGGCTGCTCAGCCTGGGAGGAAGCTGCACTGAACACAGACGCCCCCTGCCGCCTGCAGCCCTGACAGAGGCTAACGCAGCCCTGTCCTCTCCCCTAAACCACAGCCCCAGGGCGATGGAGAATGAGGTAAGAGCTGCCTCTCTGCTCTGCAGCCCTAAAAGGAGACATGGAGGACCATCAGGGCCCCTCTCCACTCTGCCCAGGGCGGGGGTAGGACCCAGGGGGCTCCCACCCTCCAGACAGTTCAGCTGTGATGAGTTTAAAATTTCCCTGGGCCCCCGGCCTGGTGGCACCCTCACTGTCCCTGCGCTGGGCCAGGGCTGAGCAGAGCGCAGGCCTCCTGGTCACCCTGGGGCACCTCTCAGCAGACCCCAGGGAGAAAGGGAGGCCCAGGGAGGATGGAGGTCCAGGAATGAGGGATGAAAGGAGGGGGTGGGGAGAGTAGCGCATGAACACAGGGCGCCGCAGCTACTGTCCTTGAGCACCTCTGGGCACGAGGCCCTGTGCTGGCCACTCTACATCATCCCATTTAACCCTCACAACCACCCTCTCCATTTCACAGACCAGAAACTGGGCTCAGAGAGGTTACGTGACCTGCCCAAGGTCACAGAGCAGTACGTGGCAGAGCCAGGATTTTCCCTTTTTGAAGCAGGTCCACACCCCTGTGCCTGGCCTGGTCTCCCCACAGCCCTGCGAAGCACACAGAGCCAGCCCTTGTCACCCCACGGGCGAGCAAAGCGGAGCCCAGAGCAGCATCAAGGTGTACCCGCGGCCAGGCCATACCTCCAAGGAAATTTCTGGAGCTCTGTGGGAGGCAACCTGAGTCAGGAGTGGGGGCCTGGGTGGGTTGGGCACCCACTAGGAAGTGCTCAGCGCTGAGATACCAACGACCGTAATCCAGGTGTGAGGCAGGTGGGTGTCCAGAGTTGGCACGAGGCTGGGGGGTGCCCGGCCGGGAGCAGGTGGGCTTGGCAGCCGCTTTACATCCTACCTGAACCACGGGGCCCCGGGATGAGGCTGCCCCAGGTCACCCGGGGAGAGACCCAGACAGAGCCAGAGAGAGTCCAAAAGGGACCAGGAGGAAGAGAGAGATGGGGGAGGCCATGAGAGGGAAACAGAGAAAGCTGCAGAGCGAGACAGAATGAGTCAGAGGGCTGGGGACACATGTACAGAGAAAGAGGGCCTCAGACTAAGGGTGTCCCTGCTCCCCTCCCCCGACAGAGCTTCCAGCCAGGACTCTCCACAGCAGCCCCAGCACCAGCGCCCGGAGGGGAGGCCTGGGCCTGCGTCTCATCACCTCGCCCCAGCCCAGGCCCCCTGAGCGGGTGGCAAGTGAAAAGGTCAATTGGAATATAAAGCAGAATTATCCTTCTTTTCATTTCCAACATGTCTTGGTCATAAAAATGCTAGTTTAATAATTCAGGGGAAACCGAAAAGTACACAGTTCAAACCGGGCTGAGCAGAGGGAAGTAAAGTGGGCTTAGCCCTGCAGCCTGTGCGCCCCACCCACACGGCAGGCACAGCTCCCTCGTGTGGTCCAACTCCTGGTCCCAAGGATGGCAGGCTCCCTGATTTGTCTTTCTGTCTGTATCCAGGCCGGGCACCAAGAGAGGTCCAACCCAGTCCTGCCCTCAACGTGCTCATGAACTTTGGGGAGACCCAAGAATGCCACACGAGAAACCCCATGTACCCCAGGATTTCAGACCTTGGAGGGTCAGGAAAGTCTTGGATGTTGAGTCAGGGCTTGGAGGAGGAGCCTGACTCTGCCCGTCAGGCATCAAGGAGGACATTCCAGGAGGAGGGCATGGCCCAGGCAGAGGCGGGGAGGCAGGCTTTGGAAAGCACGGCCCACGATCAAGGAAGGCCACGGGTGGTCAGCCTGAACCCTGAGGAGTAAGCTCGTCGCTCCTTCTGCAGGAGAGGCTCCAGGTAAAGGACCGGGGTCAGAGCCCACTTAATCCAACGCCCTCGGCTCACAGAGAGGGCAGCCAACCCACCCAAGGTCACACAGTGAGTCAGCAGCAGAGCCAGGCCCAGAGCGCAGGTCCCTAAGCTATGGGAGACTTCTGGTAAGGGGACCCTCAGCCCTCCCCAAGGGGGGAGCCGGAGATCTCCCTACCATCCCCCACACCTAACTGGGAGGGTCGGGAGGACCCCAGGACCGTCACACAGGGGGACTCGGGTACACTCACCAGAGTCATTCCTCTGCCCAAAGCCAGCGACCTGCCTCTCTGCCCCACAGAGCGCCCCACCCAGCATGGCCCAGACCACACCCCTCCTCGAAGGCCCCTTGGATACTCTGTCAGCAAGAGATGAGGACAAATATTATTGACCCTACTGTGCGCCCACCCTGCCACCCGCTCCCCATTCTTATCATTCTGCATCAGCACCTTGAAAGGTGCATGTGATTCTGCCCATTTTATAGATGACATGGTGAGGTCCAGAGAGGCCCAGTGATCTGGGGCCAGGATCTGAGTGACCTACTGTGTGGCTGCCTGCAAGGCCATTGCTCTGGGCTGCCCCCCCAGGGCCAGGCACTCGGCCAATATCCAGAGTCCCATGCCAGGCACTGCCCTGAGCTCTTTCTGTGTATTCCTCATGTAATCCTCACAAGGCCTTATGAGGTGGGGGCTACAAGGGTCCCCATTTTACAGACAAGGAAACTGAGGCACAGAGAGGGGCCTCCCAGGTAATAAATGGCAGAGCAGGGGTATGAACCAGGCCAACTGGCCCAGGGCCCATGCTTTGACTACTGAAAGCTACTGCCCCTCAGGGTCCCCGTCTGCCTCCCTCCTGTCTCCAGCTCTGTTCATCCCCAGGTCAGGGAGCGGGGAGCAGGGAAATGAAGGGGGAGGAGTTAGAAGAGGTACAGGGGGCTTGGGAGGGGGAGGCCAGAGGCCAGCACGGGGAGAGCCAGGAGAAAGAACTAGCCTCTCACATGGGCTCTACCCTTACATCTCCTGCCCATCACCTCTGTGGCTTCACAAGGACTGGTCAAGAACCACCTACCTATTTTACAGGTGAGGAAACTGAAGCCCTAAGAGGCTCAGTGACTTGCCCAAGGTCACCAGAATCCTGGTAACCCTCCTCCCCCAATACCCTTTGCAGCTAGAAGGAGCAGATGTGGGTTTTGGAGCCCCCTTGGTCCTCCTCTCCCTGGTCCCAGGGCTGTCTGGGTCCTCCCTCTTGAGCTCCTGGGTCAAGTCATCAACCAAGCACAGTCCTGCCCCAGGGCCTTTGCACTTGCTGTTCCCTCTACCTGGAAAACTCTTCCTCCAGATATTTGTAGGGGGACCTCCTTCACTCGACTCAAGTTTATGCACAAATGTCCCACTTCAAAAAGTCCACCTCCAACCATCCTAAGTTGGCACCCCCACCCCCCATGGCTTTCTAGCCACTTCCTTGCTTTGTCCTGCAAGGAACTGCTCTCCCGTGACAATTATACGTTTATGTGTTTCACCTGTTCACTGCCTGCCTTCCCTTCAAACGTGGAAGCCCACGAGGGCCAGGCCTCCATCTGCTTTGTTGCCTGCTTTGTAAAGTTGCTTAGCGTGGCAGTTCTCCACCTGGGGTTCCACGTGAGTATCACCTGGGGAGCCCAGGCCCCATCGCACATCAATTAAATCCAAAATCCTGAGGTGGGGCTCGGGTACCCGGGAATTTTAAATTCCCCAGCTGATTCCAATGTGCAGCCAGATGGAGGCCACAGCTCTAGCAGAGGGAGGCCCAGAGGAGATGTTCAATACACACTTGGTGAGTGAACGAATGAATGGATTCTTACAGATGGGCCAACCAAGGTCCAGATGGGGGACAGCGAGCCAGAAACCAGCAGTCATGAACTTGAGCTTCCCCAGGCTCAGCCCCACCTTGGCCCCTCCACAATGTCACACACCTCGCCCAGGGGCCCTGTCAGCCCTACCCAGGCTCCAGGAGCCCACCAGGCCTCCCTCCAGGGCATCTACAGGAAATCTACCCAGAGGCCCCCCAAAGGCCTCCACTCCTTTTCATTCCCAGTAATGAGCCTGTTTGCCAGTCCAGTGATCAGAGCTGAAACCCTCTTGTTTCCACTCCCAAACTTCCCGTGTTCAGAGAGGTCCTGCAACCTGAAGGTGCACATCAGAGGAAGTGGGCTTGAGAGGGCTGCGGGGTGGGCGGGGGCGCTCGCTGGAGAAGCCAGATGGGACAGGAATACCGGGACACCGTGGAGGACTCAGAGCATTCAGCCAGCGGCCAGCTGAGCCTCCCAGCAGGTGTGCAAATACAGACCCAGCCCCAGGGCTCCTCACCACTGGCGGCCCAGGAATCCAACGCTCCCCAGGTGACTATGATGAGCTGCCAGGCTTGAGAACCACTAGGCGATGCAACCTGTACCCCAGTGCCCCACCCACAGGGAAGGACTTGCCGGGAGCACAGAGAGAATTGGCAACTCAGTGGTCAGGGCTGTTCCCCAGGGCCACGTTTTCCCTCCCCTCACCTCCCTCCCCACTCTGTTTAGATGCTGGCCTGACCCTGGGTCTTGAGGCCCCCTCCCCAGACTCCCACCACAAAGGGACACCTAGGGTTTGGGGGAAAGAGAAATGCTGTAAAAGCAGAGGGAGGGCTGTGTGGTCCTCACCTCAGGAGAACAGGCCCTGACAGTCACCCTCAGCAAGACCACTTCCTACACCTCCTCCTTTCCTCCCCGCCCCCCTCGGCTGCTTGGATAGACACCTTAATGTCTATCCAACCTGTTCTCGTAACACCAGCATCCCCTAAGCACCCGCTAAAGGCTTTGCATACTTTATCACTGCTGCCAAATGAGTATCATTACACTCCTTTTTACAGATACAGAAACTGAGGCTCAGAAAGGCCACACAGTGAGTATTGGGCCAGATCTCACCCAAGAATATCTGATGACCAAGAGAAAGGAGAGCAGAGCGGTGAAAACGGTAGATTCAGGGCCAAACAGCCTGGGTTCATATCCCAGCTCCACCACTTACTAGCTGTGTGACCTTGGGGAATTTGCTTAGCTTCTCTGGGCCTCAGTTCTCCGTCTATAAAATGGGGATAACCACTGTACACCTACCCCTGGGGGTTGCTGTGAGGATTGGGGCAGACCCTGACACAGGATACGTGCCATGTAAATGCTGTGATTATTTTACCCCAACGACCTCTTCAGGAGGGTCCCTCATTCACTCCCGAACATTTACTGAGTAAGTCTTCTTGGGACAAATCTCTAATAACAGCCAACAGTGGGACATGGGGATACCCTTTAACGGGGAACAAAGCATTAAGCGAAAAGAATTCCGTAAGTCAGCGAGGAGCTGGAGGTATTTGGGGGGAGGAAACAGGTGGCCCAGGGGTCACCAAAGTGGTGGGCACTAGTGGCCAGTGGCTGGACCCCATGGTAAGGTGAGCTTAGCTACACTTATCCCCATAGCCAGGAGCTCATGCAGGCTCTGCAGACGGGGGCCACCCTGCTGTCACCGCAGAGTTTGGGGAGACATGGGGGCTGCAAATGGCTCACTCTCCATGAGTCCCTTCAGCCATGATTTCCTGAGGGCCCCCCATGGATCTGGCATCTGTTGGGGTCCTACAGGCGCAACTTAGAGGCCAGCAGGGGTCAGCTGATGGTCTCTGTCTCATCTACTTAATTCCAAGGGCATAGCTCAAGAGCAGTGCTAGACAATATGTAAATGAACAGGCATGGCTGCGCTCCCATAAAACTTTACAGACACTGAAATTTGAATTTCATATAATTTTCCTGTGTCATGACATATTGCTTTTAATTTTTTTTCAACTATTTAAAACACGGAGACCATTCTTAGCCCATGGGCCATACAAAAACAGGCAGCAGGCCAGAGGGGAAGCCAAGAGAAACAAGAAAACAAACAAAGAAATACGGACATGACTACAAACTGTGGTGAGGGTCATGAAGGGGAAGATGGGAAAATAATATAGAATAACTGGGGGATGGAGGGTGTTTCTCTGAAGAGAGTCCACTTAAACTTTAGGTTGAATGAGAAGGATCCAGCCTCAAAGAGTAGGAGGAGAACATTCCAATAGAGATGGGACAGCAGGTACAAAGGTCCTGTGGTGGGCAAACAGCACAGTGTCTTCAAGGAACATAAAGAAAACAGTAGGACTGGTATGGAGTGCACCCAGGAGAGGCAAAACGATGTGGTCAGGGCACCAGGTAGCACAGGGTCTGTCAGACTGGCAAGCATTTTGGAAGTTTGCGTTTTAATCTAAGAGCAATGCAAAGTCAAGGAAAAGTTTAAGCAGGGTGGGGAGCAGATTGGATTTGGCTTTTAGCAAGATCGCTCTGTTAGCTGAGCAAAGGTTGGGCTGTGGAAAGGCCTGTCTGGAAGCAGGGAGAGGAGAGAGGTTTCGTCTGGATCCGGGTGAGAGCGCACAAGGTGGGGGTCGAGGAGACTCCAGCACGAGGACGTGTCCTAAAGGAGAGCCTGCAGGATTTGCAGATGGTAGAAAGGCAGAGGTCAAAAATGCCACCAAGTTTCTTGGCCTGGGCGCTGCAAGGACAGAGCTGTCTTCAAGGAAGACAGGCAGGCTGTGGGAGAGTGGGTGGACCCTCTTGAAAGTTCCTCCTGGCTGTGCAGTGAAAACACTTTCAAGACAGGAAAGCCACATCCTCAACAGAACATGGGGTATCAGCTGAGCCACAAAGGTTCCCCAGGAGCCCTGGGCCTGGCACTGAGGGGCAGACAAGCCAAGCACCTGGCAGGCAGCTTTCTCTAAAAAGCACCACAAACCCTTACAGCACTCACAGCCCCGCGAGGGACAAGCCCTCACAGGCCAGGCTGACGTGGCACAGAGAGCCAATGTCGCCCACCAGTGTCCCTGGCCCAGCCTCTCCTAGGAAGCTGGGCACCTGCCCTCCACCTGCTGGCTGGCATCCCCTCTCCCACCTGCCCCTTCCTGCCCTCCCTCCACTCCACCCCACTCTTAGTGCTCAAACCCCACTGTGGTGACAGCCAGAAAACCCTCATTACCTGCAAGTTAAGTTGGCCACTCAGTCTCCACACTGCAGGGAGACACCTGAGGCCCAGCAGATGGTCGGTCCTCTCCAGGATCAGCCTCAAAGGTCACCATCTGTCCCTGCCCACCCGGTCCAGCCTCTCCACATCAACGGAGTCTCCCATGCTGACTTAAGGCCCAGCTACAAGCTGTGCAATGACATTTCCTGCAGGCTGACTGTGTGCCAGGCACCAGGCTAGGCCTTTTCTGGACATTAACCCTTAATTCCCACACCAGGCCTAGGAGACCACTATCATCCCCATTTTACAAAGGAGGAAACTGATGCACAAACAGGCTAAACGATTTGCCAAGGTGGCGAAAGCTGTCTGGCTCCAGTGTCCAGATTCTTAACCACCATGCTAGGCCATATTCCCATCTTCAAGCCTCAGTTTTTGTTGTTGTTGTTTTTTTCTCCACTGCAAGATTAATGAGGGACTCAATGCAATGATTTCTGGATCCTTCTGAGCTCTTACAGGTCAAGGATTTGAAAACTGTTTCCTTCCAGGGCACTTACTATGTTCTTTTTCCCCCCAACAATAACTGCTCTCAGGAAAAGATCTCACTGGCTCGTTCATACTATGGTGTAAGTGACTGGTAGGGTGAGTAGATATGGTGGATATGCTGAGGTAACTCTGGTGGCGCAGCGATTCAAACCCAGATCTGACTGGCTTCAGAACCTGGGCTGTCCCCACGACATAGTATTGTAGAGGCCACATCCTCTGCGTTAGGCTCTCCTCTGAAAAGTATTCTTTACCTCCATCAATATTCCCTTAACTAGGAGAATGGAGCCAAAATGAAGATGAAGGAGAGGGTGGGAACGGGGGAGTAAAGGATATAAGCTGTCAGACCCACAACTTCCCAAAGTCAGGGCTTCTGATCCCTAATGAAGGCCTGGGTTTGAGGCCCACTTCCAACCCAGTTGCTTTGGGCAGGCAGTCTGGAAGGAGTCAGTTCTGGGAGCTGGGACCTGACCACAGCCCTGACCCGTCCCTTAATCAGGGCTCAGTTTCCACATCTGTGTGACAGGAAGTTGGCCCCTCCCAGCTCTGGCAGGTGTGAGTTTTGCTCATACCCTGGCCTTGACGGAACCCCATCAGCATTCTCCAGGCAGGAAATTACCCCTCGTGCCCCCAAACCCAGAGCTCCTCTCTAAGCTTTGCACAGGAAATCCACCTCACGGAGGACAGAGAACTGTAATCACAGCCTCTGGGAGAAGTTCCCAGCAGACCCCACTAATAGCCTTGGCGGAGAGCGGGACTGGGGCGGGACTGGGGCGCAGTGATGTCCTTTGAAACAGACACCTGACACCGCAGCTCCCCCGGCCCCCAAGATGCCCCTCCCTCATCCTTCCCTGCCTGAGGCTCTGCACCTGACCTCCCTCCTCAAAGTTCAACCTTTTGGTCTCTGTAAATGGCTTTTCAGTTTCTGGCCCGGCCTCTCATTTCTATCAGTTTAATTATTGAGGAGCCCTCTTGTCGCCAGCCTGGAACATCAACGCTGTTAAAAGGGACCCAGGGACTTCGGACCATAGCCAGCTGTCTCCTTCTGGCTCTCTCCCCATCTCCCCCACCGCCCGTTCCCTTTCCTTTCCCAACAGGCCCCTTCCGCCCCCCTTCCTTCTCCCCTCCCTAGGCCTCTACCTCCCAGTCCCATCTTGCTCTCTGCGCAGGCTGGGGGAATCCCGACCCGCCACCTCCCCACCCACTCATCTCCCTGTGATCTGAGGAGGCTCAGACAAAACCCAGGCCACGGCCACATTCATATGTGACCAGATGGGCAGCGGAAGAGCTCTCGGCTGGTGAGGCCCTTTGGCCCCACACCCCCTCACCCCACCAGCGACCTTCCCCATCCTGGGAGAGGTCAGCACAGCAGTCACAGCCCACTGCTGCATGGGGCTTCCAAGAGCCCGCTTCAAGGCCTAACGCTGGCAGCGACCTTTCTTAGAGCCTTTGCCATGTGTCTGGTGACACCTCTCAGCTCCTTTGATCTTTTCCACCTCCCTATAAAGTGGGTACTGGTTCCCTTCTGGGACACGGTGGGAAGGACCCTCACCAATGTCATAGCCCCAAGGGCCCAATCACGTTGATTTATCATCTTTATAAAACACTTTTTAAAACACCCAGACTCACCAAGGTGTTTAATACAAAGCTCAGAAAAGGACACTGCAGCAGCCCCATCTGTAGTCTGGCCTTCTCAAAGGCTGGGGGACTGTGCCCCACTCAGATAGGATGACATCTGCTGACCCAGGTCGCCTCACCTCCCAAGCCCAGGGAAGGCAGGCTGAATTGATGACACAGCTCACTGAACCCATCACTAGGCCCCGGGACCACAGAGCCTTGCTTCCCCTCCCCTCTGGGTCTCTACTCCTCAATGCAGAATCGGGCAGGTGGAGGGACTGGACCGGTTTCCCATTCCCCAACCATCCTACCAACGAATGCCCACGAGCAACACTGCTCCCCAGGGGTTGTTTAGATTGCTCACTACAAAGGCACAGTCTCCTTCAAGTCTCCGGCTTCAGCGTGATTTTGCATCCTTCAGAATGCATCCATTTGTTTTTAAATTAAAATAGTGTTTTCATCTGGATCATCAAGCAAAACCAACACTACAGGAAGAAGGCCCCAAGGCAAGGACTGCACAGCACACGTGGCCCAGACCAGCCTATGGCAAAGTTCCAACCCCGCCCCTGCTGTGACAGGACACCTCCAACCACCTTTCTTTCCCACCTACCCCCGCAGCCAACACAGGGACATTCGCACCATTCATCCCCACTTCTACCCCACCCCCCAGAAATGCCCCCCAAGTACTGAGGCATCATGGGATTGGGCAAACGTGTTCCAGAAAGGGTCCAGGAGAGACGGCTCCAGCCTCAGCGCTTCCCATCCTGCATGAGGCCAAACAGCCTCTCTCCGTCCACTCCCTAACTCTGGAGCCTTTGAGGAGACAAGGGGCCAATTCCAGAGGCCAAGAATCTAACACCAGAGTGAAGAAGGGACCCAGAGGCTCCCTTTGTGCCTCCCTTCCTCCTCCTCACCCTATTCTCTCTCTCTCTCTCTCTGTCTCTCTGTCTCTCTGTCTCTCTCTCTCTCTCACACACACACACACACACACACACGCACACACGCACACGCACACACAGCAAACGAGGAGGCTCCCAGAGAGGAGCAGGCACATAATTATTGGTAAAATGCTTGTAATGTTTTTCTCTCTACCCAGTAGCTTTCAGTAGTTTTAGCAGCTTAGCGAAGCACTTGGCTCCAATTGAATTGCAAATCAGCAGCTCCGGCCCCAGGAAGAGAGGAAGGGAGGCGGCAAAGAGGGGGCAGGGAGGGATTCCAGAAGGAAAGGGAGAAAGGTGTGCAAGGAAGAGGGGCAGAAGGAAGGTAATGAGCCAGGGAAGCTAAGTTCAGGGCCAAGGGCACCAGAAACAGGGACTGCCCGCTCCTCCAGGCCTTTTCCCGTCCTCATCTCCATTCGCTGCAGGCTCAGTAGCCAACACCTCATCCAAAAAATCAGGACACATTTTCTGCCTATAATCTTGAGGTGGAGCGGGAGGGCCACGCGGGGCTTTCTCAACTACCCAGGAGAAAAACAGATCTTTCTTGGCAATTGCAATTATTGAAAAACAATGTCAAAACAAAAGTCTTGCTTTTTCTCCCTGGCAATCTCCAACATTCACATTCCCCTTCTATGTTTATCTTTTAACCTGTCTACCTTTCTATCTACCTAAATTTCTATTCGTCCATCTGTCTGGGTTTTTTATATTTCTGTCTGCCCATCTCCGCCTCCCTTCTGTTGTTCGCCAGTACTTCCTTTCCCCTCCTGGTTCAGAATTCCCCGCAGAGGAGCGGAGTTGATCAAGGAGCTGCCTGCAGCAGGTGCTGTTTCAGCACCACGGTCAGCACCACGGGGCTGGGTCCCTCCTCACCACAGGTCAGCCCCAAATTCTCAGATATTGCTGGGGGTGCTGGGAAACACACTCTCTCCCTCGGATTCAGGAGGAGAAGAAGAGAAAGGAGCTGGGCAGGCACTAACCTTGAAGAGGCGAAGGATGTTGGCCACCATGATGGAGACCGAACTCCCTGAAGCACCGATGACACCCACCACACGCTCAGGTTTAGTGATGATGGGCGGGCCGCCGCTGCCACAGCGGACCTCCGTGCCATCCTTCTCAATGAGCGCCTGCACAAAGGTCAGCGACTGCTCCAGGGCATGGGTGTCCCTGGAGCAGGTGTCCAGTATGCGGGCGCCCAACGTGATGTTGGGCAGCAGGTCCGGGTCATTGTTAATGCGATCTAGAGCAAAGAGCATGGCCTCCAGCCGGTGGATGCCCTTTTCCTTCTTGAGTTCTCCGCAGGCCTTGCCCTCTGAGCCCCGGCCGTGCACCGGGAACAGGCCTCCCAGAGTGATGTCACCATCTATGCGGATGGAATTCATTTGAGGGTGGCCTTTGGGCTTCCCCAGGGAGGAAGGCACCCAGGGCCCAGACAGGCTGAGGAGCAGGCAAAGGAGCAGCCGGGCCCACTGCCAGCCCCAGCCCCTCTTCCCAGGCATCTCGGAAATCCCTAGAGACCCATGAACGGCAGGCCTCCCTCCTAGCCGTGGTGGGCCCCTGGCCCACAGCCTGGGGGAGCAGGGGCAGAGCAGCCCCCACAAGTCTCTCCAGCACAGCTTCAGCAGCAGGGCGGCTGATGGCAGCCAACAGGCTGAACCATACTGGTGGTCCTCGCCCCGCAGGCAACGCTCAGTTACAGGCACAGGCCATGCTCCCAGACGGCAGGGAGTGCCTGGGGTGCAGCAAAGCTCTGGGCTTGGTCCCCACGTCCTGCAGGCCTGTTCTTGGTGGATGACTGTGAAAGCAGGAGAGTGCTCCTAGCTTGGCAGATCTTGGCATCAAGGAGAAAACAGCTCCAATGCTCTCCTCTTACCAACCTTAAAGAGAGAGAGAGAGAGAATCAAAGAGAAGCCCAAAGAAGACATTAGCCATTCGGATCTCTCATCAGGAGCCTGAGAGCAGGAGATGCTGGAGGTTATAGCCAAAGACTCCACAAATCTCCTGAACTTGGTTTCCTCCCAGCTGCTGCTCGACTTTGGTCCAAATGGGAGAACTTGAGGCAGAAATTGGGTGGTGTTTGAAGATTTCTTAAGGCCTGTGCCCATTACCATCAGACCCGAGGCCTCAGAGAGCACTCTCCCCAGGCAACAACCTGGGAGGCTTGGGAAGAAGAGAGGTCCCTCTCAACACTCACCCACAGGAAGGAGCAGGCAGAAACCGGTCCCACAGGGCACAGCCCATTTCAGAGATGAGGAAACCAAGGCCCAGAGCAGGAGAGCACCTGACCCAAGTCACACAGGGGGCGAGCAGCAGAACGCCGCCTGGAACCCAGCTTTCTGGCTCCCAGCTCTGGAACCAGACACACTTGGGCTCCTTGAGGACTCAGAGACAAGGAAAGCCAACAAAGCCCCAGGAGAAGTCTGGCTGAGAGCTGCTCAGCCTGAAGGCCAGGGAGAAGCTGGGGCTGCCGGGGTTTGGGGTTCTTCTGCTGAATTGGGGAGGGCTAGGTGGACCCTCCCATTTCCACCCCAGCTGCACCCCCACCCCGGGCGGGGGGTGGGGGGCGGTCAACCCAACTGAGGCTCATTTTCTCTTGCTGGGCCTCCCCCTCCCCTCCCCCCCTCCCCCTCCCCCTCTCTAAGGGTCTTTCTTAGTTTCTCTTTGCTCCTTCTCTCTTCCCCACTTCCTCCCTCTGAGAGTGGGGCTTGGGTTCTGGCCTGAGCTAGTGCACATTGTGATGATGATCGTCGTTAATTACTGTTGTTGTGATTAAATATTTATCTGCAAGGGTGGAGGAGAGAGTACCAGCTCTTCCTCATTCTCATGGCTAATTTGGGCTAATTTCCCCAGGACTTCCTTGTGTGGGCCCAGCCTTCCCTTACCACCAGCAACCTCCCTCCCCTCGACTCAGGAGGCCCCAGGGAGAAAGGCGGAAAGCTGAGCCAGGGCTTGGCTAGGGGGAGACCCCAAGGCCCCCTTCCCCATGGGTTTGTCAAATGAAGACCAGCAGCCACTCGCCCGTTCTGTGCCTCAGTTTCCCTAGCCATTTGGAAGAAGAGCTTGTGTTTGGGTTGGGAGGTGTCCCTGGAAATATGGTCCCTCTATCAAGACCAAGTGGTGGTCTCAGAACCACCCATCCCCCACCCCACAGAGTCCCTGACTGCTCCAGGTCTGTGCAAGGGGTAGAGGAGAGGGGGCACAGCCCAGGATCCAGCCTCAGCTCCCGGGTTTCTTCTAAACCCTCACCTCACATCTTACCCCCGCATCAGAATGCTCCCTCCTCCATTAGCTCCTCAGAGGCCAAGAGTATGGCTCTTAATTCTCCTCAGCCCCCTTCTGCAGGTGAACCAGTAGCCCAGAGGGACCACGTAACTCTGCCAAAGTCAAACAGCAAGTCAAGGCGGGTGAGGACTCAAAGCCAGCACCAGTCACACTGAGAGAGCCTGGGGAAGCTGGCAGGAAGCCAGGACTCAGTGACCTAGGGCTGGCGGTCTGTGCTTTGGGGAAGGCTTAAGAGCTGTTAAAATACAGGAGAGGGGCAGCTACACCTGTGTGGAACCCTCATCAGCACTCACCCCTTTGTGTAAGTTATCAGATCTCTCTCCCAGGGGGCTGTGGGGAGTGAGGGGATGGGGGATACTAGCTGCTGAGGCCAGTTCTAGGGGATTCAGAAGAGAAACAGCAGAAGCCTCAGACCACCCCGCAGTCCTGCTGCTGCCCTGCTGGAGGCCACACTTGTCCCCCTGGGGAGTCCTCAGTTTCAACATCTGTAAAATGGATGGGCTGGAATAAGACCCAGTCTGGAGGCCATCCCGTCCCTGTGGGGGCATTTCAGTTGTCACAATGATGGGAGAGAGTCACCTACTAGTCTGCATCCAGGCAGGGTCAGAGATGGCATGGGCGAGACAGCCCGCACAATGAAACACTGTCTTGTCCAAATGCCAGTTGTGCCCCTTGGAGAAATAACAGCAAAGGACAACACAGTGCTGTGTGCCAGCCACCATGCAAGTGCTTCTCAGGTGACACTCACGTCCCTATGAGCCAGTTGGGACTTTTATCCCCATCACACAGATGACGAAGCTGAGGCACCAAACATCAAACAGTGACACAGCCCAGGGACACAGAGCTTGTGCAGGCCGCCCAGGCCCTGACCACCCCACCACGCTGGCCCCGAGGGTCTCTCAGGCCCTGCCCAGTTCCCACATCCTAGGAAGTCAGGCTTGGTTTTCTTGAATTTCAAATGGAGGGATTTTTAGCATCAGGACAAGGTGGTGAGCCGAGGCTGCAACAGGGCAGATTCAGGCTGGGAAACCAATGCACAGCAGCTTCTGACAGTCAGGCCCTGCTCAGGCTTCCAGATCCTTCGTGAGGGCTCAACACTGGCTTCTCTTGAAGCCTGAGCACCTCTGGGCTGATCAGTGCCCGCACACAGAAACACACAGGCAGGGGAAGGACAGAGGCCACACAGGAGAAGGAGGCCTCAGTGAGGAGAAAGGCAAATACTTGCAAGATGAGAATCACGACCGCAAGGCCCCAGGCCCTGCCCCAAGCTGCTCAGACACCCGCAAGGCCTCCCTCCATTGGACTGGGTCCCAGCCTGCCTGCAGCGAGTCCCCTCCAGCCCTCAGACCTAACAGGCCTGCCTTTTCCGAGCTTCTCCAAGAGCTGGGCAAACCACTGCCTCTTTCAGCCTCCCCTCCTTCCTTTGATCCTGCATAACAGGCACCAGGGAAAAGTAAAAATACCTGGGAGTGAAAGGAGCCAGGAGAGCAGAGGCTGGGGGTGGGGCGGACGGGGAGCCAGGCTGATCCTCCCTCCCCCACGGGGTACCTCCACCTGCAGGGGAGGAGGGAGCTGGGAGCCCTCAGACCACCACCCCCCCAGGTCCAAAACAGCCAGGAAGGCTCAAACCGGGACAGTCAGAGGGGGTGAAATCACCAGGATGGCCACCCACCCCCAGATGGGTCTCCTCTCCCGGCCTCAGTCTCCCTTTCCCACCTCCCTCCTCAGCCCCTTACTCACTTCCCTCTGTTGTCCCTGCTAGATCCTTTCGCTCCGGGGAGGACAGAACTAGGCAGGGAGGGATGAGGAGCACAGGGTAGAGCAATAGTTCACTGGCCAATGGCATTTTCCAGAACATTCTCCTCAGTGAAAGGGGATGGGGGAGGGGAGGCTAGGGGGAGAGCTGCAGTTGGCCCCTCCCTTAGCCCAGCCAGCCCCACCACCTGAGGGTCTCTCAGACGCCCGAGGAACTGGCCAAACCTACCTCAGTGACCCCTTCCGAGTCTTAACAAGCAGGATTCCAGGCTTTTCTCCTGCCTGACCTCAACCCTTCCCTCTCCAGCCAGGGCCTGGGCCAGAAAGAACCACAAACCACAAAACAACAACCAGAAGAGAGCTACTGTGACTTAGTAAGCTCCAATTTAGTTTTCACTGAGCTGCTTTTTCTTCTCCCAAAGCTAAAGAAATAGAATTCTCCCAAACACGAAATAAAGGGCAGAGTCGGAGGGAGGGACCCTGCGCTTTGCTTCCAGGGGTGGGGGCCACAACCAGAGCAGCTCCGTCTCCCCTCCAGCCCTCCGAGGGGACGCTCAGCCTCCTGGCTCCTCTGCAGGCCAGCAGGCCAGCCCCTAGGGCTGAGCGGGTGGAACGAGGAAAGCCAGGTCCAGAGAGGACTCCCCGCCTGCCCGGGGTCCCCAGCACACCCTCCCGACATTCCTGAGCCAGGCCTCCGAACCTATGGTGGCCCTCCCCCTCTGCTTGCCCCAGTTCCCTCCAGCACCTACTTCAGCTCTCTTCACCTTGACCTCTGCTGGGCCCAGCCCAGCCCAGGTGCTGGGAGAACTCAGGGATTGTGAATGGAGGGGTGGAGTGGGGTTTGAACCCCCTGAGCTGTTTAGACACCTCCTTGCCCACATCTCACATTTCCACGAAAGGAGCGGCTGGCAGCTCCACTCCCCAAAGGGGACAGTGAGGGAGAACCTGAGGCCTCTCCCCTCCTTCCTACACCACCCCCACCCCCTTGGGACTGCAGGTCACCTCTAAGGCCCCCCTCTCTCCTATCCCCCTGGGGACTTGCGCTGGCTGGGCAGAGGTGTGGTTTGCTAGACAGTCTCCTTTCAAATGGACAAAGCCTAACCCAGGAAGCAGGTCATCAGAAGCCCGCTACCCCCAGCTGCACCAGCAACAAATCTCCACCTGTATGATTTGGGTCCTTAAGGAAAGGGGGTGACCAATTATCTCCCTCAAACCCCAGCAGCACAACCCTCTCCCCACCTGGACCACAACTTCGGGGGATCACATCATCCTCATCTTGATATCTCTGCATCCCAGCCTGCACGGTGCCTCACATCCCCCACCAGGGTCTGTGGAAGTGACTGAATGATCCCTGGGCTCTTTCCACCCTTCTCTCCCAGATAATCTATTTCTAGAATAATAGGAAGAGTAGCCTTGCTCCAGGCACTGACCCAGCCCGAGCCATGTTCTAAGAGCAAGAAGGAGGGAAGAGTGGGGGTCTGGACCCCATGCCCCCTTCCCTTCAATTCCCTGAGCTGTTCCAGCTCCCTGGCCTGATCAGGAAGCTCCCAAGTTCAGACACCCCAGACCTCACTTCAAAAGCCATCCTCTCCCTGTTCCAAAACAAGGGCCTGGTTCAGAAGCGACTGGCTCTGTGCTGGGCATGCGGTGGGCACTGAGAAATGCGTGTGGAAGGAAAGAAGGAAGGGATGGAGGACATAATTCCTGAGCTTCATGCCAACGGAAACTAAGAAGGGGGAAACAAACCAATTGCCCATGCTTCCCCGACCCTTGGATTCCCTCCAGCCTCCTCCCTGTGGGGCTTACCCTTCAAGTGAGCAACTGAGATACTTCTTCTTCCAGGAAGCCTGCCCTGATGATTCTAGTTCCCCTTATCTCCTTCCTCCACAGCCAATGCCATAAAGCCTCTCTCTGTGTGTTGTTATTTGGCACTGATAAGCCTGGGAGCACGTTAAGGGCCTGGGTGCACAGCACCGCCCTCATCTCCGTGTCCCAGTGCCCAGCCCAAGGCTCAGAATGCAGGAAATTCTCAATCAACAACCAGACAAAGCCAGGTCCCTGCCCAGAGCCAGCACAGCACCACCCTCACCAGTGTGGAGCCCAGGGCAGGGAGTGGGGGTCTGCAGCAGCATTCCAGGTTCCCGGAGTGGGACTCAGACCTTACCCTGAATTCTTACAACCCTCTTGTGTGGGCAGTCATGGAATATAATCCATGACCATTCAGTTATTCAATGTGCCATCCGAATACGTGCTGAGCTCCTGCTGTGTGCCAGACTCTGTTCTGAGCACTGGGGAAACGCTGGAAGTGAAAACAGATACAAACACCTGCCCTGTGAAGCCAACATCCCAGTGGGGAGTGGCGCAGGAGAGACAATAAATACATCTACACACAGATGGGTGGCACTTCAGGGGATCAAGGGGCTATGAAGACACACAAGGCAGGTAAGGAGAAAGGGAATGACTCAGAGGAGCTTTTTCAGAAAAAGATAGTCAGGGAAGGCTTCTCAGAGGAGGTGGCATTAGAGCAGAGATTAAAAACAGTAAAGGCATGAGCCATGTATCTGGGAGAAAAACATCCCAGGTAGAGAGAACAGCAAGTGCAAAGGCCCTGGGGTGGGCATATGATTAGCATTCATTGTTCAAGGAACAGCAAGGAGGTCAGCATGACTGGAGGGCAGTGGGAAGGGAGAGAGGCAGGAGAGGAGGTCAGAGAGGGCTCCAAGCACAAGATCAAGCAGGACCTTGTGGGCCATGGTGTGGATGCAGAAAGGAGGGCCCACTGTGAGCACAGCAGGCAGGGACTCGGGACTAGAGAAACCAGAGGCTCAAAGGCAGCCACCTGCTAAGGCCACAGCAGCTCCCATCAGTTGGAAGGCAAAGCAAGCAAACCTCATTGGCACTGGGTCCCACCAGTTCAGCTCAGAAAATGCCCAGCCTTGACCTTCCCACTCTCCCAGAGCCAGGGGGCCAGCCACCAAGCTCACGCTTGCTCAAGGTCTCCTCCAACCAGCAGCCCCCGTGCAGACCCCCAGGCCTCTCCTTCTGGCCCCAACTCACCCCACCCCCACTTGCCAGGACCATCCAGTTTTCCAGCACAACATCCAAGTGGGCAAGTGCCTTTGTTTGCAGTTGTTGCTATTGTGGGCTTCCTGCTAATGCTGTTTCTTCCTCTCTCCTCCTTCTTCCTGTCTCCCCTCCTGAACCCCGGCACTGCCCTGGAAAGCGGGGGCCCACTGGCTTAGGGAGTCCATGTCCAAACCCTACTGCCTTGCACAGCCATGAACAGAACCACAGCGGTGGGGGAGACTTCCCACCCTAAGGCACCCTGAGGCCAGGCACAAAGAAGGGGCCGTGACATCTGAGAAGCAATCACCTGCCAAAAACTTAAGAATCCAGGTCAGGTCCCCAATCTTTATTTCTATATTCAAATCTAAAAATAACCCTGTAGCGATGAAGTGTTTTTACTAGAAGTCATAGCCCAACCAGAACACGGGTCCAGAGACTAGTCTGTCCCCCTGAGGGACAGAGGGGTGGCTGGGAGGGTTGAGTGTGGCGGACCCGGGGAGGACTCAACCTCCTGGTCCTGATGCAGGTGGCCCAGCCTGGGACCACCAGCCAGCTGAGCTCCCCAGGGCGTCATCACAGCCCCTGGGCGGCCAGGGCTTTCTCCAGGAGAAGAGGGAGGCTTAGGGAGACACCACAGCTTGCTCGTCAGCATGGCTCCAGCCGAAATGGCACGGGCTGTCATTATGGGCTGGCATTTCCCAATTACTGCAGATAATATCTACCTTAATTGAATGGGGTCCAGATAATGTCATTATGCACTGCATTCCCCAATTTATTTAATATACGTGTGTACACATATATTTATGCCTCACTGCTGCCACGAGATTGCTAAACGGTGAGGTTAATTATAAAACATTTCGACGGGAGTCATCAGCTTTCATTTAAGGGTGATTTTTACTATCCTTGTGGTGCTCGTTTTTCCAAGGAGCCAAGAGAAACTTGGACAGGCGGCTAGAGACTCTCTCTGCCCTGTGGGCTGGGGGGCTGGGAGGCAGGGCTGCAGGGCAGGCTTCATCTTTCCTAAGCAGGTTCCCTTTATAAGCCTCCCTTTCAGGAGCAAAGCTCAGGCAGGGAAAGAGAGGTTGGGGGAGCAGAGGGGGGGCGGTACTGAGGCAGAAGCCCCCAGAGCTTGACTCCAGGACTGGCGGGGAGCAGAAGCTCGCTGGGAAGGCAAAGCTATATGCCTGGGGTTGGGCTGAGAGGCAGCAGGGAGACAGTGGAAGAGAAGCAGAGCAGAGGACAGAGGAAGGCCAGAAGCTGCACAGCCAGGAAAGAAACAGAGCTCCCAGGAGCCAGAGAAAAGGCAGCCTGCACTCTGGCAAGGGCCAAAGGCAGTGAGATCTTGAAATTAATTTTTGATAGTCCCCTGCTAACTAGGGCAGAGTGGACACAGAAACAAGCCCTCCCTGCTCTTTCCAGGAGCCGCCACCAGGCTGGGCGGTGGGGGGGGCGGGGGGGACCAGAAAGCTGGTGCCCTCCACTCGGGCCCGCTGCCCACCAGGGGAAGCCCCTCGGCCTCCTCCCTCAGGTTGGCCTGGGCAGCCAGCAGCTCTGCCAGCCCCAGTGAGCAGGGCCAGAGCCCAGATGCCAGCTCCCCCATGCCTTCTCTGGGTGGCAAAGGTGGCCTCACTCTGCAGAAGTGAGATAATCTCCCATCCAGCAGCTGGCAGGCCCAGCTACCCAGGCTGCCAGTGGGGCCTGCCCACTGGAAAATGGGGTGCTAGACTGAGCAGAGGAGGACAGCAGGGGTGGGCAGATGTCTTGGGGTCACTGGTAATTAGGGGCTGCCGGCCCCACACTTGTCTAAGGGAGAGGATGTGTCTAGTGGCTGTAATTATAAAGCTCAGAAGCCCATGGTCCTGGTGCCATCGTTTCCTGCCAGCTGTCCCCCTGCAGCGGGACAGGTTCGGGTGTGGCCAAGCATCCTGGAAGCTGGGCAGGGGACCCCTCAGGAAGCAGGTGGGGGCTGCAGAGCCCTTCTGGTCTGGGCCCACCCCCGACCTGTCTGGCCAGCACACTGCTCATTCACAGGCTTGCTCGCTGACTCTCTCACCTACCTCAGCTGCCTGCCTGCCGCTGTGCAAGGCGCTCCCTCCTGGAGATGTCAAGCCTCCAACAGAATGAAGCCACACAGAGGAAAGTTGGGGGAGGAGAGAGGAGGGAGGTGGGAGGAGCGGCCTATGCTGGACCACTGAGGCCAAGAAGGCAGCTCAACTCCTGGCATGCTCCCTCCTCCCCTTCTACCAGCTCAGGACCTACTTTATGGGATGTGCTGCATGCCCCACCCCCAACATCCCATACATCTCTCTCCTGAAAATCCACCACCGGTAGAGCATTCCTTTGGGTTAAGCATTGCCTTCTTCCTCTCTGAATCTCTCTTCACAGCAAATGCCCCTGGGATGGGTAGCCCTAGAAGTGAGCAAGATCTCAGGAAGGAAGAACTTTATGATGTTTTTGTCCCTGACAGGTGTGAAGATGTTGACATTTAAGGGAAAGTTGAGGGCTAGAATGACAAAAGTTGGGGGGAGATGAAGACAGTGGTCACCAAATTCACAAGTGGACAGGCATGCCCATCCAGGGCTAAGCAGAGGCTCAGAGGCACCATCCCCAAAGGTTCCCAACCCCATCCCAAGGACAGAACACTAGGGGCTGGGAAGGCCCTCCAGGAAGTGGTCTTCTAGGGGATCAGGGAGAGGGGCAAGGGATCTGACCCCTACTCCCCTCTGTAGCCTCTTCGGGGGCCCTTGCCACTAGTCCCAGGGCCTGCCCAGGAGAGGAGATAAGCCCCCTGCCCTGTCCGTTGGATGACCACACCCAGGAGCCTCCAGACGGCTCTGTGGGAATTCTCTCTGCCACGTCAGGAGGGGTCATCAGAAAAGCTCCTGGAAGTCCTCACCTTTTCATGGAAGTTCTCCCACCACCTTATGCCCTGAGGCCTCTGAGGAGCAGAGGTGCCCACCCAGAGCCTGGGGCTCAGCATCCAATGTGGAGCCAGGGAGAAAGCAAGGCAGACCCAGGACACATCCTGGGGAAGGGGCAATGGGAACTAGAACATTCTTCACTTCCACCATGAGCTGGCCCAGGGATGGGAGGCTGTGGGAACGGGGTGCCCAGTATGGAGACTCTTACAGAGCTGGCCGCCCTGCCAGCCCTCAGTCCCCAACCTCACCCCAGAATGGAGGAGAGGAGGGACTATGAGGAACACACACACACACACACACACACACACACACACACAATCCTCCCTCCACCATCATCTGGCTTTCTGCCAGACTGACAGAGGGGCAGACAGACTAACCACGGCTCCAACAGACACGCGGCTTGGGGCACCCCATTAAGCAAGACCAGCTCAGTCCCGCAAAGCAGCTTTCTCCCGCACCAGGGGCAGGGAGGGTGACCGGAGTAGGGAAAGAGACAAGAAGCCTCCTCCAAAAAGGACGGAAAGTCTGAAGGCGGGGGTGTCACTCGCGGCCTGGGGGAGCGGGCGCTCTTAGGTTCGGGCCTCAGGACTCCCTGCCGCCGCCACTGCCGCCCCATTTCAGCACAAACAGCCTCAGACCGTCCCGGTGCGGGGGCGCCTCTCACAGTCGCGGCCTCCCCCTCCCAGCCCCGCCCCCGCGCGGGGAGGGGGCGCTTTCAGCTCATGAGCGCCGGGGAAAGCCGACCCCGGAGGGGACCCCCCCCCCACACAAAACACGCACACACAGACACACACACAGACACTCGGCCCGGCTGCCCGCCCCGCGGCCGCGTAGAAGCAAAGGTTCATCAGGGTCCCGGAGAGGGTCGGTCCCGAATATCCGAGAAGCACCTGACCGTGAAGTCCCGGGGCCGCGGGGAGACCCCAGACCCTGGGGTGCCGTCCCATCCCGCCTCCGCCGAGAGCAAGCCTCTGGCGCCGGGGTCGGTCGGAGACGAAGGCGACGCTGGGGCGGCCACGGGAGCGGGACGCGGGGCTGGTGTGGGTCAGGGAGCAGAGGCGCGCGAGGCTGGCGCTGCTCTCCCGCCGGGAGACCGCGGGGAACGGGGGCAAAGAACGGCCCGCGCCCCCGCCCGCCCTGCCTCTCCGCAGAGGGGGCGCTCTGATGCCGCCGCCGCCACCTGAGCGCGGGCTCGACCCCCCAATCGGGGGAACCCGAAACAACCCCAGGCACAGAGACACTTTCCCCCCAGGCCCGCGAAAGAGCCGCTGCCCTACTGCCTGTCTCGGGGCGGTGGGACAGCCGGCCCCAGCCCCGAGGGGAGACCCTCTAGCCCGGGTCCCGCGCCCTCCAGCCCCGAAAGCTCCGGTCCGCCGGCCCTCTGGGCAGCCCCGAGCCCGGGAGCTCGTCAGAGGCCACATCCCCGAGCCCTGGAGTCCCCGCCGCAGCTCGTGCCCCAGAGGCCGGAGGGCACGGTCCCCTCTGCCCGTTCCGCGCGGGCCACAACTCACCGCGCGCCGGCGAGGGCTCGGTGGCGCACCCGCCCGCGCCGGGGGCGCAGGGAGGCGGCGGCCGGAGGCTGGCTTTTCGCGGTGGCCGGAGCCCGGGCCGCGGCGGGCGGCTCTGACGCTGCGGTCCGAGCCCGGCGCGGAGCCGCCCGGAGTCCGGGACGCAGCGGGGAGGAGCTGGCGGCCGCCCGGCCCGAGCCGCCTCCAATCGCGCGGCGGTCGGCTGCTGCTCCGGCGAGAGCGAGCCAGCGAGCTAGGGAGCGGCGGGCAGCCCTGCTCCGTCCGCCGCGGAGCCCGGCGTCCGAGCCGGAGGGAGAGAGGAGGCGGCTCCGGGGCGCGGGGTCCGGCCGAGGGCTCCGGGCTAGGAAGGGAGTGGAGCGTGAGCCGAGCAGCGAGCTCAGCCGGCTGAGATGCGGGCGCCCGGCGGCGCCGCGGCAGCTGCACGGCAGCAGGAAAGAAGGAGAGCGAGCTTGAGAGCGCGCTGGAGAGCGAGCGAGCGAGCAAGCGAGGAAGACGCCGAGAGGGGAGGCTGCGGGAGGGGGCGGGCGCCGGGAGCACGAGGGGGCGAGGGGACCGCAGCCGCTCAGCCCGACGCCCACTCTGCTGCCGCCGCACTCGGGAAGGCGGGAGCCCTGCCCGCCAAGTTTGCTCTGCAGGTGCGGCCGAGCGCGCGGCTTCCGCCGGCCTTTTAAAGAGAGAGCACCTGGGAGCCCACCCCCGACCCCGCACCTCCACCGCCGGAAGGCTGGGGCTCGCCCAGCTCCCCGCCACCCCTCCGCACCAGCCCCGCCTTCTGCTCCCCCTCTCACCACGCCCCACCGGCGCCCTCTCCTGGAAGCCCCGTTCTCCCCCCTCCCCCGGGGCGGATGTCTGCTCCTCGACCCAGAGGACTTGGCAGGGACCCCTCCTGACCCCAAAGGTCGAGGGTCAAGGAACATAGCATCCCGACACACTCCCTGAGAAGTACAGCAAATACAGGGATGCCAAGGGGTCACACTCCTCCCCACCCCCACCCCCATCCTCCCTGAGAATCACTAAGACCCCCACCTTAGGCCAGCTTATCACACATCTGCACCACGCACGTGGCGTGTGCCCCCATGTGGCATGTTCATTTGCACACCCCACTGCTCCTGGTTTGAGCATATGACACAGGACGGGAGGGGGAGGGGATTCCATTTGCCCCTGGTCACACAGCCTTCAGGAGCCCCTTCCCACTGAGGTCCCCTCCACCCCAGAACGCCACCAGGCTTGGGAAACTCCCACTCCATGGCCCACAGCCCACTGGTCTCCCTCCAGCACTGGTCTGCAAAGTGTAACAGGTGGCCTGGCTGGCAGACAGGAGCGAGCCTGGGGAAAAATCCCTCAGCCAGGGAGAAGCTGGAGCCCCAGCTCTCCTCCTCCCCAGGGGGGCTGTGAAAAATCCCAGGAGAGGGCTGGCCTTAGAGAGGAAGAGAGGGAGGGAGCCTTGCAGCCCTCTTAGGATTGCAAGAGCATCCCATCCCAGACTGCAGAAGTGTCTTCAGTTAGAGCTGTGACAAGTGACTGTCCTTGTCCCAGGGAGGGTGCTCAGCACAGTGCCAGAGAGCTGTCGGGGGGGGGGGGGGGAGAGTGGCTGACCAGCGGCCTCCCTCCCCCACGTCAGTACCTCAGTCATCCTGGCTGACCTGCAGAGTGCCATCTGGGCTCCACTGTGCCCAGGCCTGGGGGGATTCATGCCCCCCACAGCCCAACCCCTCATTTCCACAGATAATTTCTTCTTCTAGATCAGGGGAATGTCTGGGAGGGCCTGGGAATAGCAGGGTCTGACCCTCCCCTACTCTGCCCTTTCTCCCTCCCTGCTCCTCATCCAATGCCCCGGCATCTTCCCAAAGGCCCACTCAGGCATCCCCTCCTCCAGAATTCCAGACACTGCCAGGCCAGAACCATATCTTGTTCACCATGGTTCATCCAGGGCCTGGAACCATGCCTGGCCCTAGTGAAAGCTCAATCACTGTTTGGTGAATGAACACATGTTGGCAAAACATGAACTCTCTTTGTAACTCTCTCATGTGATAGCCCCAAATACATGTCTCATTTACCCAGTCAGACTGAAGTCTCTGGTGGGAGGGCGGTGATCATGCATTCATTCATGCATTCATTCATGCCTTTTTTTTTTAATGCAACCAGCACTGACTGAGATCCTGCTGCATTCCTAGTCCCAGGAATACACAGAGGGCAGCACAGCACCCTGCCCTTGAAGAGTGCACCCATGGCCACGTGCACCTCGGCCAGATGCATTTTAGAGAGGCATGAATGAGCTAAGGCCACCAAAGCTCCTGCTGTCTGCCGGCTCTGCCCAGCCACGTGTGCACTGCTCTGGGCTTGCAGGAAACTCAAGTCACTCCTGGAGAGGCCGTGGCCTTGGGAACAGCCTGCCTGGGTTCCAACCAAACCCCGAGCGTACCTGAGTCCTCCTGCCCAGGGTCCCTCAGTTTCCTACCTGTACAACAAGGACCATGATGCTGACCTCAGAGCAGGGCTGCCAGGTTGCTGTGCAAGAAGCCACCCAGTTAGGGGTGCTGGGAGGTTCAAGTTCAGCCTGCCTTGGGCTTGACACGGGACACATCCTGTCTTAAGGATGGGTCTGCCTAAAAGATGGGGGTTCTTTGTCTGATTCCTGCCAAGGGTCCATAAGGGCCAGAGCCTGGGCCCTACTGGCAAGGCCATCATGAAGAGGGAAAGAAATAATGGATGCAGGGCACCCAGTCCTGTGTTTAGGTGCCCAGAAGTGGGAGCCACTGCAGTTTTTAACACAGAATATAGTCCTCAATATCCTTTTGTTGAATAGCCTTTTGTTGAATGAATGAATGAATGGAACTGAACATAAAGGGGCCATGGTTTATTGAGAGCCAAAAGGAGCCCAGCCGCTCTCCCCACCCCCTGGCCCTCAGCATTGCCTGCACTCTGGCCATAATTATCCCACCCCCCACCAGCTGTGTCGCAGAAGCCTGGGTAGGCTATATTTTTCAGGGGTTAAAAAAAGAAACACTGTTGGCTGGCAGATGGCTGAGTTTGTGGACTCGTCCAGTTTGAAGGTCTCAGCCTGAGGCCTAGCTCTTCTGGGCAGCCGTCCTGGGCCATCCCAGGCCTCCAGGCCTCCAGCCTCAGAGTGGTCGGCCACCCAGCCCTCACCTGTGACCCCCCCAGCCTGGTCCAGCTGGGACACCTCTTCTCCCTCATGCTGACTCATGGCTGACTTGGCTTATCATGGTAACAGACACACAGACTCACACACACAAACACACAGACACACCCCTGCCACAGACATAGAGACACATTCAGATACACATTCACAGAGACACATATATACACACATACACAGAGACGCACCCACACAGAGACCCTCAGACACAGACATACACACAGACACACTCACACACACCTCCAGAAACATCAGTTGTTGTCCCCTGCCCTGGAGACAAAGGAACTACAGAGCCGCCTCTGTGGGAGAAGAGTGATCACAGGTGACCTCAAGGAATCACACAGCAGGGCCCCAGCGTGGGTCAGCTGCGAGGGCCCAAATTCCAAACTGCTCTTCAGCAAGCCGTCCCATTCCCACTCCTCAGAGCTGTTCTCTGACTGGGAGCGGGGCACAGAGCTGAAAGCAGGAGGCCAGGTCCTCGGCGCTAAGTCTGTGTGACCTGGGGGAGTTGCCCAGCCTCTCTGAGCATTGGTTACCCCATCAGTGACATGAGGGGCTGACCCGAGTTCTTTCTAAGGATGCTGGGATTTGGTGTTGGGTCTTATTCTGAAATCTTTAAGGAAGTTGACCTGATTGACACTGGTGGGGTCCTCAGGGGGGATATTCTAATCCACCAGTCCTGCACACATGGGCCTCCCCAGAGAAAAGGAGACACCGTCTCAGCACCGATGGACAGATGGCTTCGGGGGGAGAGAAAGAGGCAGGTAGTCCTAGAGGAAAGAATCATAGAAAGTCCTGCACCCGTACTTTATACCTTTATGACCTGGAAGTTCTTCCTGAGGTCTGACCTAACTCCCTCCTGCTGCAGCAGATTCTTTCTTCCTGCTCTCATTCTGGCCTCCCTGGCAAGGGAAAACAACTTGCCTGCCGTTTCCCAACCACTGGGTTGGCAACTCAAACTCACCAAGCTGCTCTAGGACTTCTCCATTTCAAAAGATTCCTAATAGGAGAGGGCAATTGTCTTTGAAAATCCTGAAGTTTAGAATTTGTTGAACTAGATCAAAGTGAGCTTGAAGGTGCAGGGGCCTGGGGGGAGCCTGGCAGGCCTGGAACACCTGAGAAATGGTTCCCATGTGGAGTGAAACCAGTCACCGCCTCAGCCTCGGGGTCTGATGGGTTTCAATTTTGGTTTCCCCTGAACCAGGCCATGAGATGGAAATGTCTCTGACAGGGGAGTTTGTTTAAACAATAACTGTCCCCTGGCAGGACATTTCCAGGATGAAGAACTGACTACAAGAGAAGGCATGGCCCCGGGCTCTGCAGAGAGTCCTAAGTCACCCTGCAGGCTCAGAGGAGTTGAGGAGAGCTGGGGTGAGAGGTGAGGCCCGGGGTTAAGCACCCCGGGGTAAGTCACCCCTACTTAGCCTCGCAGGGCCACCCCAGCCCCTCTCCTTTGCCCCACAGAGATATTGAGTCTCAAGGACACAGATACTCGGAAATTGCCCCAGGCCTGGCTCGGGGACAGGCCAGGAAGTGACCCCCTCCTTTGAGGCTGGTATGGGTCCAACCTTGGGAATCCTCCCACAACCCCTGGAACTTTCTCAGACCTTTGACTTGGACTAATGAGTTGGCTAAAGCCATCATCCCTTTTCCACAATTCCAAAATCCAACAGGCTCTGAAAACCAGTTTGTCCATAAATTTTCGGCAAAGTCATTTGGCTGCAAAACCTGATGTGAAAGCGAGTCATTGTAACTGTCTTGCTCCCTCGGTGGGAGATACTCTGTTTCACCACAGGAACCTGAGCCAGCATATTGTTTGGGGGATACTGCCCCAGGCCCCCTGGCGCTGTTGCACAATATATCATATTTGTGCCACATTATCTTTCTAACTTCCAAAACCATCTGGCCCCAGGGACCTATGCACCTGTAATCATCCCATTGGGACCAAAGACTTTCCAGGGTCCACAGCACAGCTGTATCTACACTCTCCCAACCCGCCCTGACACGTGGGAAGAGGAGAGAAGCTGGACGGAGCAGAGAGAGCAGATTCTGAACACAGCTCTGCTAAACCCGAGTGCTGGGGCCAGATGCAGGAGCCGGACCAGGTAGGTAAGGATTTACGGGACAGTCGGCACCACATTGCTAGAGGGAGGGGATATGAGGAAGGAAAAGCAGGGGAGGCTGTGGCGCAGCCCCAGGCTCTTGGGTGGTCAGGGAGGGAGGGGCAGCTGAGGCTGGGAGGTCAGGGCCCTCAGGGGAGCTATCACTTAGACCCTGAAAGAGGAGTAGGATTTGGAAGAGCTGAGTGCTGTGAAGGGGGGGGAGGGGAGGAGGGGGGAGGGGAGGGGAGGGGAGGGGGAGGGGAGGGGGAGGGGAGGGGAGGGGAGGGGGAGGGGGAGGGGGAGGGGGGGTTCCATAGCCAGACTGGGCATCTGAGCCTCCACGGGCTGAGCCTGTACCAAGCATGCAGCAGGTCCCCAATAAAGGTTGGCTTGTTAAACAAATGAATGATGACCAACCCCGCCCCCCCACCCCAGAGAAGGATGCTTCCTCCTCCTTGATTTCCACTCTCTCCTCCTCTCTCTTCTCCTCTCTCTCCCTCTTTTTTCCTAAGACTCTGGATTTTCCAGCCTCTTTGCCATGCTGCAATTTAAAACTACTTATTATCCCTCTCCCTCCTTATGTCGGGGGGCTGTCAGCTGTGAGCCCAATAGCATTAGGATGGATGTCACAGCCGAGATCAAAATACAATTAACTTTTTAAAGCCCCTCCCGCCCCACCCTGGGCCTCATGGCAGGCCTGCTCCTTCCGCTGATGGCAGGGCTCTGGGCGTCAGGAGAGCAGCCAGGTGACAGGGCAGGAGGGGATGCAGTCCAGCTGGCCCAGAGAGGAGGCCTGCAGGAGGCCAGGCAAGGGGACAGGGGTGGGGGGGCAACCTGGAAAGGGGATGTCTTTGCTTCCCCGTGCCCCACCTGCAGTGCCTTCTCCAGATCCTACCAGTCCTTTCCTTCATGCCCACCACACACCTCCCTGATCGTCGCACACGCCACGGAGCACCCCGGCCTCAGACACTGTCACAGCATGCCCCCCACCCTGTTCTAGAGGGCATGTGTCCCATGAACCTCGCCTACTCTGAGCCTCAGCTCCCTCCACCGGCAAATGTGGACCCTGATGCTGCTGCCACTGGGGGCTCTTCGGGGTTGAAGGGAAAGGATGGGGCTGAGAAGCGCTTTTCAGGTCTAAGGATCCCTATGACTGGAGCCTTAGCTTGTCCTCCAAACGGGCCCCAGGCCCTTGGTTTGGGGCAAAGGCCACACAGCCTGGCTGGCTGACTGACAGCCAGGCTGGGAATCCCTGGCGGGCCCCTCCATCATTCCCCACCACACTCCAGCCTTGGTCCTCCTTAGGAACCTCCTGTACAGCATGGAACGAAGTCCCAGCATTTGCTCTCTGCTAAGGTGGAGCCAGACAGCTGGCAGGATAGAAAGCTGGGAAGGACCCCGCAGGACCTCTTGCTAGTGGAGCCTCAAGGAGCATCGATCCCGCCCTTGCTGACTCCAAGGCTTTCATCCTCACTGCTAGGTGCCTGCAGCGGCCCCCGCGGAGAGCCAGGGCAGCTGGGCTGACCCGGAAAACACCCCATGGTGGGGGTCCTGGTCAGGTCACGGGGCAGGGGTTGCAGGGGCCCTGCCCTGCCCCATCCCCACATCCTCATTTATCCGGAACCCGAGCCCCACACACAGGGGGTGCTGCCCCCTCTAAAGCAGCAGCATTTAGGCAAACACCCCTCATGCTCCTCCACCTCAGCTCTCTCTTGCCTCCCGTACCCACAGACCAACCATCACCCAGACACCCCCAAAGAGGACAAAGCAGTGCTGGGAAAGAAAAGCCCACACCCGCCAGCTCCTACCCTCGTGGGCTGCATTTTAACGGCGTTTGACCGGATCGGATGTGCTTTTAATTCCCACCTGGGACATCAGAAGGAGGAGGGGAGAAAGAATCTTTAATTCATCAAACTGAAATATTAATAGAACTCCAACCAGCTGGAGTGGGGTATGAGGCCCCACAGCTGACGATACGCGGGGGACAGGCAGGAGCGAGGTGGGACCGTGGCTGGGTGGGGAGACAGGGCCTCTCAGCCGGGTGTGCTAACACGCAGCCACACCCAACCCAGAGAACCAGGGCTTGCCATCCCACCCCATCTGCCCCCCACACCCCGCTCCACCCCTACATCCCCACACCTGGGCCTCCCCTCTGCCCTCCCCACCTCAGGGATCTGCCCCACCCCTTCAGGGAGCAACTGAGGCCCAGAGATGGGGAGCCACTGGGCCAGGGCTGCACAGCAGTTTCACTGCAGAGCTCAGTCTGACTTCTGACCCTGGCCCCAATTCTGCACAGCCCCAGCCCTGAGCCGCTAGCCCCTTGGCCCATGGCTTCTCTGGCCCCAGCCCCTGGTGGTCACAGGAGGAGTGGGGCTCCTAAAGCATTGACTCTGCCCCACCCGGTGTCCCCTACCTGCTGGTAGAGTCTGAATTGAATCCCCTTACCAGGGGCAAGGGCTTTTCCCACACACTGCAGAGGTCATGGTTGATGGCAGACAGAGCCCCTCCCAAAAGCAAGGTGTGAGTGGGGAGGAGAGCAGAGCAGGAGAAATCTCAGGGGGCACAGAGTAGAAGCCAGGAGCATGAAAGAGCCCCTGTGCTCCTGGGAGACCAGTGTCAGAGTGTTCAGGACTGCGAGCTGACGCAGGCTGACCCTGCCCCTGTATGCCCGGTTAAGGTGCTCTGTGGTTAAAGGCCGGTGCTTTCTCCACCTGAGCCTCATACACCTGCATCAGCCCCAGCTGAACACTCACCACCGGGGGGGGCCCACAGCCAGTCCTTTGACCTCTGTCAGTTTCCTCATGGATCAGGAGGGGATCCCCCAGCGTTGTCCCTATGGATGGTTGGGTGAGACAGTGTATGCAGCTCCTGGCTCCCTCCAGCCTGTGACGCTGAGCCCTCCATCCTCCCTCTCACCTCTGTGGCTGAATCACCTGCCCTTCTCACCCAGAAACCCCCTCCCTGACCTTCAAGGCCCGGCTTAACCATCACCTGGGTCCAGAATTCCAGGGCATCAAGTTCACTGGTTTGCCTTCCCCAGACTGGGAGGGATGATCTTTTACCCACCTCCCATTTCTTCAGTCCAGCTGGTTTAGAGCCTGTGGGGAACAAATGTCACCTGGGTAGACAGGTCGATGGACACACAGACTAAGAGCTAGATGTATAGATAGTCCTGACCTCCTCACCCCTACCGCCACCAAAGTTCAGAACTCAGGAAGCACGTGGGAAACGTGAGACAAAAAGAAGTATCAAGAGAGTGGGGACGGTGGCCCCATTTCTCTCCTGGCCAGCTCCTGCAGAAGGGTGCATCACTGGCCTGGGCAAGCCCCCTGCCCCGGCCTCCTCAGGATGAAGAGCCCATTCGTCCCTGCTCCACCCCAAATATGCGGGGAGATCACCTCTCGGGACGCCCCAGACCGAGAAGGGGCGTGAGGAGCCTCCCTACTGGAGAGCCACAGCGCTGGCCTTCTCCCTTCCCAACCGGCCCGGCCCAGAGCCCCAGCCGCCGCGAGGCTCCCATCGCGGACCAGCAGCGCCGCCCGGTGGCCGGGCGCCCTCACCGCACGCCCTGGCCCGCCCGGGGAGGGTCCGCGCGCGCATCATAGCTGGACCCAGGCCCGGGTCTACGCGGCCGGCAGGACTCGGTGCCACCCCACTTCGACGCCTGGAGAGACATTCTGATAGAGAGGGTTGTTTTTCACTCGAGTAGATCTTGGGAGGAGGCAGCGGGGGCGGCGGGGGTGTCTATTTCAGGGCTGTTTCCAGGCTGGGCCACCGCCCCCACCGACTCGATTCGTGCGCGGCTGGGCTCACCTGCGCTGACAGCAGGGATGGAGGCGGGCACTACCCCCAAATCCAGAAGGAACCGGGCTGACCCCGGACAGGAGGCGGCAGATGAGGGATGTCCTGGATTCCTGGGTGAGAGGAAAGCAGAGTAAGGGAGCTGGGGGTGCAAATAGGAGACGCGTAAGGGGAGCAAGGGGGCGCGCCAGCCGCAAGAAGCTGCACCCTCCAGCCTTCCCAGCAAGCTCCGGCCTCTCTCCGCCCAGGTCAACATTTACTGTGCTCTCACTGTGTGCCTGGCCCTGGTTGCCAACTCTATCGCACATTAGAGTCACCTGGGGGAGCTCTGATGTCCGTCCGCACCTCAAACCAATGAAATCACAAAGTGTTGGAGGGCCCATGTGTAATCATCCCAGTGATGCAACGTGCACCGCGTCTCACTCCCGCGGTGCGGGCATTACAGGCGCAAGTTTGGCTGGCTCTGTCACGAGGTTGCTCCTGTCACTCTTATCACAGCCCTGAGAGGTACATAGACAGTCTGCTCCTCACAGAGGCTCAGAGAGCGGAAGGAGCGCTGGGATTCAGCCCCCTGCGCTGGCGTGCGCAAGCTAAGGCTTCCTCAACTGCAAGAAGTCATCCCTAACAGGCATCATTATTGGCCTAATATGTTTACTGAGAGCACACAGCCACGTCCTCCCATGGGCCAAGGACTGGGGACGGAGGAGACAGAGTGGAGAACAGGGGCAAGAGCACCCCAGGGAAAGAGCTGTTTCCAAATTTGGAAGTGCAGTCGGGGGAGGGGTGTGGGTGGAGAGAGGTGCCCCTGTTTCACACGCTGGGGACGACCAAGCCCAAGTGCTAGCAGCCACAGCTACACTCTTTTTTTTTTTTTTTTTAATTGAAGTATAGTTGATTTACAATGTTGTGCTAATTACTGCTGTACAGCGAAGTGATTTAGTTATACATATATACATTCTTTTTTGGGGGGCGGGGGTGTGCGCTGGGTCTTCATTATGGCTGGCTCTTCCTTGCCCAAGGCATGTGGGATCTTAGTTCTCCGACCAGGCATCGAACCCATGTGCCCTGCATTGGAAGGCGGATTCTTAACCACTGGACCACCAGGGAAGTCACTACATTCTTTTTTTATATATATTCTTTTCCATTATGGTTTATCATAGGATATTGAATATCCTATCATAGGATATTGAATATCAATATCAATATCATAGGATATTCTCTGTGCTACACAGTAGGACCTTGTTGTTTATGCATTCTATATATAAAAGCTTAAATCTGCTAACCCCAACCTCCCACTCCGTCCCTCCCCCAACCCCCTCCCCCTTGGCAACCACCAGTCTGTTCTCTCTGTCCCTGATTCTGTTTCTGTTTCATAGATAGGTTCATTTGTGTCATATTTTAGATTCCACATATCAGTGATATTATATGGCATTTGTCTTGCTCTTTCTGACTTACTTAGTATGATAATCTCTAGTTGCATCCATGTTGCTGCAAATGGCATTATTTCCTTCCTGCTTATGGCTGAATAGTATTCCATTGTATATATGTACCACATCTTCTTTATCCATTCCTCTGTCGATGGACATTTAGGTTGTTTCCATGTCTTGTCTATCATGAATAGTGCTTCTATGAACATAGGGGTGCATGTATTTTTTGAATTATAGTTTTGTCCAGATATATGCCCAGGAGTGGGATTGCTGGGTCATATGGTAACTCTATTTTTAGTTTTCTGAGGAACCTCCATACTGTTTTCCACAGTGGCTGCACCAACTTACATTCCCACCAACTGCCCAGCTACACTCTTTTAGACAAGAGGAAGGATAGGGCTCCCGCGGCCTCTGCTCTATTCCAGGCCCTTTGATGGAGCTCACTGAGGAAACTGCAGCACTAAGAGCTGGGAATTAGCATCGTCAGTCCCATTTTACAGATGAGAGGACTGAGTTCAGGGAGGTGATGTGCTTTGCCCAAGGGCACCGGGCAAATGATGAATCTCCAAGTCCTACCTGTTCCACCTCCAAAGTGGATCCTAAATCTCTACAGCAACATGGGTGAAACTCACAAACATCCTACTGAGCAAAAGAAGCCAGACCTGAGTATACATGTTGGGTGATTCTGTGTGATTCCATTCACACAAAGTATAAAAACAGGTCACACAAAGTAAAGGAGCTGTTACAGTGGAGGATTACTGGACTGAATGTCAATATTATGACATAGTATGAGTGTGTTTCATGTTTGGTAATTGCAATCATTGTTGCTTTTGTTGTGGTCATCCATGTACAATGCTTGGTGTCAGTCTATTTATCTCTTGTAAAAATAAAATACAGTGTGTGTGTGTGAAAAAAAAAAAAAAAAAACAGGTCACAGTAACCTGTAATGAGAGAAATCAATATTGGTTACCCTTGAGGGGGGGCAGTGACCCAAAGGTATGTGAGGGGGCCTCTCGGGGTTCGTGTTCCATCCTTCATCTGGATGCTAATGACATGGGTGTGTCCTTTCTGTGAAAGTGTGTAGTACTTCAGCAAAAATTTCAGTAAATACACAGAATTCTGAATGGGTTGAAACGAGGGCTCCCACGGGCTCCAAAACTCCTTCACCTCTCTAGCTCACATCTGCTTCTCTCTGCAACCCAGCTCCATCCAGTCAGCAGGAAACACGATACTACAGCTCGGAACCTTTCGTTGCAAGCAACAAGATGATTCTGGCCAACTTAAGCACAAATAAAACAAAGTAACAGGAACTGACTTGACAACTCACATGTAACTTCCCAGTGGTCTCTGCCAGTTCACCAAGAGGACCTGAGCTGGGTTCCAGGTTCCCTTAGATAATGGCAGCTGCTGAAATCCAAATCTCTCCACACATCCTCCCAAAGCCATTGCAAACAACAGGGAGAGTAAATAACACTGCCAGGCCCCCCACCTTCAGCATGATCAGGACACGTTTCTTCTTTTTCTAGGTTTTACTAACATTTGTCCCAGGGTTGACCATTCCAGGTCATTTTTTCTAAGTACTTGATAGGCCCTTTTATATATATTTTTTTAATTTTTTGGCCACACCGTGCAGCATGTGGGATCCTAGTTCCCCGACCAGAGATTGAACCCACGCCCCCTGCATTGGAAACGCAGAGTCTTAGCCACCGGGCCACCAGGGAAAACCCGATAGGGCCTTTTATTATGTTCATGTCATTTATTTCTAGAAAGTTTCTTTTTTCTGTGGGAAGTGATACTTTTGTGTGATCTTAGTTCTCTTCTATTGTTTTATTTTTCTGTCTCTGAGCACTCCAGTTATGTGTGTGTTGGACCATCTTTGCTTATATTTAACCACCTCTTTTTCTCTGACACTTTTTACTTTTTGATTGATTTTATTTTTGTTCTCTTGGATTTTTTCATTCCTTTTATGATGTGAATGCCTCTTATGATATTTTCAGTTGAGTACCTTGCAATTTTTTAAATATTTATTTATTTATTTTATTATTTGGCTGCCCTGGGTCTTAGTTGTGGCATGTGGGATCTTTAGTTGTGGCATTCAGGATCTAGTTGCCTGACCAAACCTGGGACCCCTGCACTGGGAGCACAGAGTCTTAACTACAGGACCACCAAGGAAGTCCCGTACCTTGCAATTTAATCTTCACTTGTGAGATGATTTTGACTTTTTCTTCTATTCCTTTCCTGATTTTTGTTAACTCTCATTTCCTGCTTCTCATATTGGGGTCCATTTTTGTATGATGTCTTAAAATTTCTGATTTACAGTGTTTTCTTCATATCTGCAAAACCTTGTTTAAGGATATTTAGCACAGGTTGAAGTGTTATGTTAGACTGCCTGGTGGTGGTTTTCTGGAGGAGAATTTTCATTAGCTGAAATGTTTTGATTCTCATTTTCTATTTTTTTTTCGAATGGACGTTGTCTGCTTTTTTCTGTTCATGTTGAATTATCTTCTGTTTCCCTTGATTAGCAATAACAGGCATTTGCAGACAGGATGAGAGGTTTGAGTGACTTATTAGGTTTCTTAGTTCTAGAGCACCCTGTCCTATAGGTAGAGCGAAGTGAAGTTTTTAATAAATCAATGAATGACATGTTTTGTGGGGGGAGGTTTCATATTTCTTTTGATTTAATGACATTATGTGCCCCAGATGTGCTGCAGGAAGTATGCAATGCCATCTCGGTAGTATTCTTGCCAAAAAATGTTGAATCAAATCCTGAGGACACCACCAGACAAACATGGATTGTAGCATATTCTGCAAGACAACTGGATTCTTCAAAGATAGCAATGTCCTGAAAGACAAAATACATGTGGAGGGTTCTAGAATACTAAAGAATCATGACAACTAAATGCAGGGCATAACCTGGATTGAATTCTGGATTTGTTTAAATAGGTATAAAGGACATCATTAGGACAAGCTTAAGTACAGACTGTGTTTTAGGTAATATTATTGTGTTGACATTGAATTCATGGGGTTGTGTGTTAGTTTTAAAATATAGCCCCCAAATTCTTGGACACTCCTCCAATCAAGAGATGGGGCTCTGTCCTGTCCCTAAATCTGGGCTCTGTGACTCCTTGACTAATAGAATAAGGTGGAAGTGATGCTCTGCCAGTGTTTGGTAGGGGCCTGAAGAGCCTGGTAGCTTCCATTTCCTGCCCCCTGGGACCCTGACACTGGGAACCCAGCTACCATGCTGTGAGGCCGTCCAGGCCACACAGAGAAGCCACCCAGAGGTGTTCTGGCCAACAGTCCCAGCTGAGTCCCAGCCAGCAGGCAGTCTCAACCACCAGCCATGGGGATGAAGAACATTAGACGGCTCCAGCCCCAGCCCCCATCTGGCTACAACCACAAGAGAGGTCCTGAGAGACAGCCCCCCAGCTGAGCCCACTCGACCCACAAAACCAAGAGAGAGGGCTTCCCTGGTAGCGCAGTGGTTGAGAATCCGCCTGCCAATGCAGGGGACACGGGTTCAAGCCCTGGTCCGGGAAGATCCCACATGCCACAGAGCAACTAAGCCCATGCACCACAACTACTGAGCCTGCGCTCTAGAGCCCACGAGCCACAACTACTGAAGCCCACGCACCTAGAGCCCGTGCTCCACAGCAAGAGAAGCCACCGCAATGAGAAGCCCACGCACCGCATTGAAGAGTAGCCCCCGCTCGCCACAACTAGAGAAAAGCCTGCACGCAGCAACGAAGACCCAAGGCAGCCATGAATAAATAAATAAATAAATTTATTTTCAAAAAACAAAGCAAAACCCAAGAGAGATAATAAAATAATTGTTGTTGTTTTTAGCCTCTAGGTTTTGAGGTGATTGTGCAACAATAGAAAACTGGAAGATGTGATCATGGTATTGTGGTTATGGAAGAGGATGTCCTCATTCTCAGGGGACTTTGCAAAAGGATTTAGGGATAAACTGTTACAAATGATTCAGAAAGAATAAAAGTTGATTGTGTATGTGTGAACAAATGTGGCAAAATATTACCAGGTGGTGAACCTAAGTGAAGGGAAGAAGACTTTCATTGCACTATTCTTCCAACTTTGCCACTTCTGAAAATTTCCAATGTGCATGTGGTGGGGTGGGGGCATTGAAGAACAGAAAGAGAAGCAGAATTTACTGGAAGCTCCTGGCTTACAGAATTGGAAAAAAAAAAAAACAGTTGACTAACCAAGTCTCAGGGAGGACAGAACAGGAAGCAGGGGCTTCAGGGATCCTCCTTTTGGGGACTTGCTGAGCCCCACCCACCTCACCTCCCTGTGAATTTCTGCACAAGCTCCAAACCCCCAAGAGAGAATCCCACTGGTCCAGCCCAGTTGCTGGGCCTACACCTTTGTCTGCCAGTCCTATCAGACCACAGGGAGGAAGGCACTTCCCAAAAGAAAATCAGGAGGCTATCACTTGGGGATGAAGAAAGAAAACACAAATGTTCTCTCCACGTGGCCTCAAGAGTTTCTGAATTTGAATTCGTGCTGCTTTCCACATGAGAAAAGGACTGACCACTACTCCTTGGATCCCAGTTATAAGCAATCCATAGGGAAGGGCTTCATTCTTTTGTCCTGGATCCAGTTGGCTTTGGCCAGTGTTATAGTAATATGATTGGCCCAATCTCAATCAGGTGCCTCCCCTGGATCCCATCACCATGGCCAAGGATTTGAGGTCATATAAGAAAGTGGCTGCTATACATGTTATGGGGGGAATTTCTAGAGAAGGGGGATTCTGAGCAGGGTAACTCAAGATACCCTGGGGACTTAGAGGAAAAGAACCAGGCTCAGCCCCGAGTAAATCAAGGAAGCTGGGGGCGTGGGTTGGGGGAGCTGCCGTCAGGCAGACACCAAGGATGGAATCTTCCAGATCTCAGAGAATCTTATGGTGGTGGGCACTTTGGGGCTGTCTCGCCTGGCCCCTGCCCCACATAGCAGTGGGTGCACATTCAGCCTGATGTGTTTGGGTTTTTTTCCCCCAGGATCTTGGACAAGAGAAAAAAAGAGATCATAATGTGCCTGGATTGAATATTACGAACTGCCCCGTGGCCTGAGCAAGGAGGAAAATCCCCTGTCCATAGAGAAAAAGGAGGAAGAAATGAGCTCCCTTCCTGCAGCCTGGCCATGTGCCTCCCTGCTGCTCACCACGGTTCCCCTTTGTGCCAGCTGAAGGGGTCTCTGCTCCTTCCAGCCCAGGTCCTCACCTTTGCAAAGCAAAGAGGGCAAAGCCAAACCGACCAGCTGGAAGGAGTGACTCAGCAGGGTTGAAGTCCAGGGTGGGTGGTGGACGGTGGGCAGAGGGGAGGGTCTCCACCACCGTCCACCATCCCGCGAAGAACGCGGGACTTGGAGCTGGGACCTGGGGTCCCAGACTCAACCACAAAGTTGGCTTCAGCCCAGTCACTTAACCTCTCTGAAAAGCAGCTGTCAGGCAGCAGTGGAAACCTCTCTCTCACGGGGCTGCCAAGGATGGAGTAGGAGGCTGAAGGTAAACCATGGTAATTCCAAAGGACTGAGTGGGATGGGCGGCATCTGGTCCACAGGGCAGGAAACAAGCTGAGAGGGGAAGCCACAGGCCTGAGACCAGGCGACCGGGAGCCTCAGGCCTGCGCAGAGCCCCCTTCCTTCAGCCACACCTCAGCGAGTGTTGGCAGTCAGGAGACCCTCACAGTGCAAGTGTCAGGTTTGGGGGCTGGCTGTCCCTGCTGTTGCAGATGTACACACGCATCTACAGGAATGGAAGCTGCTCCCTCCTCCCCATGAGGGATCTCAGGACAGTAGACAGGACAGCTCTGTCCTCCACTGGCCCCCACGCTGGGCCCTGGAGGACTGTCATCAGCTTCTCCCCAGGTGGGTGCAGCCCCTCTTCTGGCCTTGGAATAGTTTCCAACTTGGCCTCTGACCATTCTTGGCCAGCAGAGGGCGCTCCGACACCCCTTTAGGTCATTTCTCTTTTCCACCCATTCCTTTTTCATTCATTAAGGTGCTGGCAACTGGGGCAGGTGTAAAAGGAGGTCGAATAATAACTGACCATTGCCTGAGCACCTGCTGTGGCCCAGGCCCTGTGCTAGACCCTTTCACAAGTTCACTATCCCTCACAACAACCCGTTCAGGTAAATATTATTACCCCATTTACAGGGGAGGAAACTGAGGATCCGAAAGTTTGTCTTCGGAAGCACTTTCCACCAGGTGGACACACCTGGGCCCACCTTCATTCACTCGGCAAGCTGGAGGCTTAAACTAAAAGGCCTTCCTTACGAACGCAATGGTAAGGGAAACGCACCAACCAAAGAGGCCGTAAACCGTAGAGACCAGGCTTTGGCGGGAGCCCTCTGGGATCCCCTTCACTCTGGCCAGCAGTCCTCAGCTGGTCCCAGGCACAGGGGTCATCCTGGTCCTTCCAGCTTTGCCCTCTCTGGGGCCCTGGGGCCCGAGGCGGCCCACACTGCTGCTTCCTGACCCGGGCCCGCAGCCAGGCCCGGGCTCGGGGCCACCAGGGGAGCCCCGTCTTGTCTCTCTGCCCTGGCCGGGGCCTCAGCCTGTGCTCCAGGTCCAGGGGCTTCACTCCTCTGGGTCTCCAGGACCCTTTGCTGTCGGCGGAGCCTGGCCTGAGCCTGATCCCTAGAGAAGGAGGGAGGGAGGGAGGGGGCACCTGGCCCCGTGTCCGGGGGATTCAGTCTAGCAGCCCCTGGGATGGGGCTTCCTGGGTGGGGTTGCCGGCCCAGGAGAGTCCCCTCCGGATGTCAGCAGTGGCCACGCTGTGCCCAGCAAGAGCAGGGCCACTCGCTCCAGGGCCCCTCACCCTCGGCTCCTTGTGCTGCCCCCCAACGAGGGCTCCTGCTGAGCCGGCCATGGGGCACAGAATGGGTGCCCTCAGGGAGGCTGCGTTGGTCACTGGGCCCCGATGCGGCTCAGCTCAGGGGGGTCCTACCACAAAACACTTTGATTTTCGCCCCCAAATCCAGCCTTCAGCCTCTCCTTCCCATCCTATCCCACCATCTTGGCATGTCCGGTGCCTTTCTGGTGATTTTCAGATGCAAACAAACCCAGTCCCATCCAGCGGCAATTGAAACTCACCTTGCAGTGGTCACTCCCCCCTCCTTCCGGTCAGTCCCTACCCAGGGGCCTGCAGGAGGCAGGGAGAGGTGAGGAGCCGGGTTTCAAAGTCCCCTGCCGTCATCACCTCCTTGGGGGTGTCAAGTCTCCCTGCTGTGTGCCTGATGTCTCGTGGGGTGGACAGTGGGCTGGCGGGGTCCCCTGCCCGTTCGGTGCCCTCTGCTGGCTCCGCCCCTCCTACCACCCCAGGCTCCACCCCACCTTTGCTGTTGCTGAGGGTCCCTTGCCCAGTGGCCAGCCCTCCCCGGGGAAGATGAGCAGAATGACCCTAACCCTCCCTTGGGGTCCACTGGGCCATGGGAGACTCACGCATCCTGGCCCTGCCCCACCCGCCCTCTTTCCACTCCTCTTTCCCCTGCTCCCGTGGTCATGGGAGAAGATCAGCCTGGCCACTGAGGAAGCGGATGTGCAGCCAGGGAATGAGACGCCGGGCCCCCCTTCCCACAGGTACCCCCACCCTCATATTTGGCCTTTAGTGCAAGCAACTGAACCCATGCAGGATGGTTTAAGTAGAAAGGAAATTATTAGAGAATGTAAATGGTCTTCTGCTTCAGGAATTACATGGCTGAGGAGTACAGCCCAACTCTGAAAAACATATTTATTTGAGATGTGGCTGATCTGACAAGAGATAAGGGATGTCTCCAAGGATACCCCATCCTGGACAAGGGACCAGGGGCTGGCAGGGCTGGGGCAACAGGCAGCTTAATAAATTTCCCTCCATTGCTGAGAAACTGAAGCTCAAGCCAGCCCAAATGGGGAAAGGGCAGTCTTGGGGTCCCTCATTCAAGGTGAGATGAAGTAACCCCAGATCGGTGGTGCTTCTGGTACTAGCAGAAGTAGAAAAGCAAATGCTGTCTATAGGATTGCTTCCCCAATACCCACCTAAGGCCCACAAAACTCCTACCCATTTTAAACAAACAATGAACTCACAATTAAAGATCACCAGCACATGGGAGGCAGTTCCTATGTCTGTGAGTCAGCAGAAGAAATGCACTGCAGGTTTAAATCCCTAAGGACTGAAGACCGGAGGGTTTTCAGATACAAAATATAGAACATATATTTATAAAATACTTAAAGAAATAAAAGGTGCAGTTATAAAGAAACCACTCAACAAAAGACAATTAGGAATGAACAGACGGATTTTAAAATAGAATTCAAGGGAATTCCCTGGCGGTCCAGTGGTTAGGACTCCACGCTTTCACTGCCGAGGGCGCGGATTCGATCCCTGGTCGGGGAACTAAGATCCCACAAGCTGTGGCCAAAAAAAAAAATTAAAAATAAAATAAATAAATAACTAAAATAGAATTCAAGAAATAAAAATATAATGGTTGAAATTAAAAACCTTATTGAAGGCATATTAGACAGAGCTGAAGAGAGAATTAGTGAGCTCAAGCTATATTCAAATTACCTGGCAAATAGTACCGAGAGGCAAGGAAATAAAGAGTCTGATAGAGATATAGGTAGAACTAAAAAGAGAAGCAAGGATGTGATTAACATAAAAGGATAGTTCCTGAAACATGATTGAAAAAGGAACACGTTGGGGGTCTAGTGTCCATTTTATAATCATTCCATCCATTTTTGTCTTATGCATTTTCTAAACATGTGTTATAGTTTATAATTGTTTAAAAGTTCCAAACAAAACATAGCTGGGAGTGCAAACCGCTATCAGTTCTAGAAGACGGACTACAGAAGGAAGGAAAATGATCACAGGAGAGTCTGAAATGCATGAAGAAATAGTGAGCAAAGAAAATGCTGACCATGTAAAGAAACTCAGAGTCCGAGGTTTTGCCCTACTTGCAAACTAACAAATTAACTGGTCACCGTTTCACAGATGCTGGCAGAAGATGCGAGAGCCCTGGGTCAGAGACAAAGGACTTTAGTACTCAAAGCACAGCGAGCAGCATGAGTTTCATGTTTGCATGTTTCCTCTGGTCCCACGGGTCCCATGGGGCCATGTGCAAGGGCCAAGGTGGGTGCCGAGCACACAGTCTGTAATGAGTCTCCTGCAGTGTCTCTCACTAAGGATACACATATTCTACAATTCAACTAGAGAAATTCTAGCAGGGCCAAAACCCCCATGGGCTTCTCAGAGGTCTCTCAGAACAATTTTAAGAGGTCTGATTTGTGGGCCAGGGCCTCACCTGCTGACCTGACTTGCCCAGACCTGCCGTGGCCTCACTACTGGGCCTTGTGCCTGTGATGGAGTCTCCTCACTGGCCCTAGTCTCGCAACTGGACCTCCATACTGCAGTCTTAACCCAAAGCCCTTCTGGCTTCCCCTCCCACACCTGTGGCAGACATCACTAATCCAACCCAGCACTGGTCCTCAGTCCCTGTCCAGGATCAGATGGCAAAAGGGCTGTGTGACAATGTTTGCAATCAGTGTCACTAACAAAAGATATCCAGAACTCCTTTATACCAGTAAGAAAAAGATAAATAACCTAAAAGAAAAATAGACAAAAGATCTGAATTGACCTTTGAAAGAAAAGAAGCTACCCATGGCCATGAGAAGCTGTTTAGTCTCACTAGTAAGTAGGGAAATGCAAATTCAAACAAGAATGGAAAACCATTTCACACCCAACAGATTGACAAAAATTAATAGGCCTCATCGAGCCCGTAAAGAAATTCGAGTTGTATAGCTTTTTCGTGGGAGTGTGAATTGGTGCTACCACTTTGGAGAACGATTTGACAATACTTAGTAAAGCTGAAGATGTGTAAACATTATGACCCAGAATTTCCACTTCCAGCTGACAACTGCAGAGAAACTCTTCTGTGCGTGTACAAGGAGACATGTTCAGGAAGGTTCTCTGTGCCCGTTGATCATAATCATGAAATACTGTTCTTAGCAGGAGGGTACATAAATTGTGGTCGGCATCGGATAAAAGACACGCAGAGGTTACAATGAGTGAATTAGATTTGCATAATCAGCCCTGATAGATCTCAAAAGCACGATGTTGAGATAAAGCAATTTTCAAAATGCTATGTAATATTATGATACCATTTATGTAGAATTTAAGACACAAGACAATACCACATATTGTTTATGGCTATGTAGCTATTTAATAAAAGTTTTTAAATGTGTTTGGGAGTGAAAAACTACTTCAGGGAAGGAAGAAAGAGGGAGGCCAAGGGTAAAAAATATTTATGTGTGTGTGTGTGTGTGTGTGTGTGTATTCTGAAAAGAAAATAAATCAAAATATTTAAAACAGTATAAACTTCTTGGAGGGTTATAGGTAATTGTTACATCATTTTTTGCACTTTTCTGTGTGCTTCAAATAGTTTAAAATTTGTAATTAAAAGCAAAAAAAAGAGTGCTATGATTGTATAGTGATGCCAGGAAGGGCAGGGGGAATGGCACTGAGAGGTGACCGTTTGCATCCCTGCCTGGACTCCCAACTCCCTGACACACCCCTCCCCCGACAGCAATGTCCCAAGGACTCGCACCCCCTACCTGACCATAGGGCTTGCTGGCACCGCATGGATCCCTGGAGATTATTTGTCCCTGGTTTCCTGCTGGAAAACCTACCTCCTCACCCCCTCCCCACATACTCTTACTGGATTCACATCCCACACGGTCACCCCTCTCATCACACAGGGTCCAGCAGAGACCATGGGGTTTAGAGCCAGAAGATCTGGGTTCAAGCAGTAGTTCTGCCATATCTTAGCTGTGTGACCCTCCTGAGGGTCATTCCCAGACTGCCCTCTCCCTCCAACAGGGACCAGAGCAGCCGTGGACATTGCTGGTGAGGGTCCTGGGGCCTCCTGGGGAATCCCGAGGGGCCCAGAGTCCCCCGCGCTGCTGTCCCGCTGCCTGGCCTGGAGGTGTGGCAGGGCAATAGACAGACACTGCATTGCTGACACCTCAGCTGCCTGGGAGACGGAGGCCCCAGGGTGAGCAGGGCTGGCCCAGGAAGTTCCTCTCTGTTGCACGGTCATACTCGGGCTTCCAGGTCCCAGACAGTCAGGGCCTGGGCTGTGGCCCCAGCTCTCGCCATCTGTCCGCAATAATCAGGAGTGAGAGGGCGATGCCATTGCCACGTCTGGCCACAGATGAACATCGGAACGGCTGTGGGATTCAGCCCGTGGTAAAGAGAGCCATAATGTAGAGACTGGGGTGTTTTTCTCCTCCTGAGCCCCAGGAAGGGTCCTTCACCCCCATCTCAGCCTCCCTGGACTGGACACCCCTCAGCGCTTCTTTCCCCAGCTTTCCCGCTGCCACAGGCCTCAGGGGCCCTCAAGCCTTGGTTTTCCCTCAAAAGACAGGAGCAAGGCTTGGGGTTCGTCGCAGTGTTACAGCCCAAGAGCCCAAACTTGCCCGACCCCAGCCCCTGCGCCCCCTCCCCGCAGCCCCTTTCAGAGCAGGCGCGGCAACGCCGAACACGATCACGAGGTGGCGCCAGGAAACCGCTCGAGACGCCCAAACCCAGACCCGTTCGGGCCACGTTCGTGTTCCTCTCTCGAGTCGCCCACTGCCGTAGCCTAGTCCCCGCTCAGTCGTTCAGAGGGGAGCAGGCTGGTGGCCAACTGGCCGGAGAGCAGTGGCGGAAGCGGTGCGGCCGCCGGGACATCCTCGTGGAAGGAGCCTAGGGACCGCTTCGATCCAGAGCGACCTGGAGGCTGGACCGCAGCAGCCTTAGCAGGGTCCTGGAGGTGCCCCGTCAGGTGCGCAGCACCCCCTCCCTGTAAGGCCCACTGCGGTTAACCTTGCTCCCCCTGGATTGTAAAAGGGAGGGGCCGGGAAGAGAACACGAAGGAGAAATAGAAGACATTGCCATCGGCAGAGCACCTCCTGTGCCCAGCTCTCCCTGTGCCCAGCCCTGGGCCAGCCTTAGTCAGTATCTCTAATCTCCATGGGGATGCTCCCATCACCAGCGATCCTCCACAGCCTGGAGGGATTCCGTGCCTTGCAGGCTGCACAGTTCTTGGTGGTGGGAGATTGCCTGCGTTGGAACTCAGGTCCGCCACCTCCACCCCCACCCCAGGCCTCCCCATCCACACCTGGGCGCCTCAACGCCATGGAAGCACACAGGTGCTGACCACTGTGCTTGACCAGGAGTCAGCCCAGGCACCTGGCCCGTGCCTAACGTGAAGCCCAAGCTCCTCCAGCCTGACGAAGCTGGGTGCCAAGGACAGGCTTCCCACCCCCACGCAGTCCCACCCTGAACTGGAGTCACCTCCCTCACACCCCACGTCCGGGAAGCAACATGGAGTCCTGGAAAGATCAGGGGCTTTGGCGCCCCTGCAGACCTGGATTAAAGCTGCTTCCGCACTGATTGACTCTGTGATCTTGGGCAAGTCATCCAGCCTTTCTGGGTCTCACTTTCCTCATCTGTAAAGTGAGCATGCTCATACCGACCCTGGAGAAACCACATACATGAAAGAAAATTCCCGGTGGGTAATGGATGCTCAGTAAACTCTGGTTATGGAATATTTATTGACCCCTGTTTAGTGCCAGGTCCCCTACTGGGGTTCAAGGGACCCCAGAGATGAACGAGAAGTGACTGCTGATCTCAAAGAATGACTGTTGGGGAAGGTAAAATTCATGCTTCAAAATTCAGGCAGCATTTTGCCGATTTGAATGTGGAGGCATTCAAATGGTTATTAACGTTTCAGACCATAAACGCGCTGCAGATAATAGCAATGACAGCTACTTATTACTGAGTACATACTGTGTGCCAGGTTCTTCACCTACATTTATCCAACAGATATGTACTATGGGTCTAGTAGGTGCCGGGTACTCTGCCGGGAGCTGGGGCCCAAGTGTGAGCAGAGCAGTGACCTCCCCATGGAGCAGACCGTCTAGTGGGGGACAGATGACAAAGATGTCATGACACAGATATACTCGTAATTGAGGTAAGAGCCTCAGAGGGACATGTACAGTGTCAATAGCAAGGAGGGCATGCTGAGGGTGGGGCAGTGGGAGCATGCGCCCTGATGCAGGCAAGAGGGGGTGTCCTCAGTAACAAACTGTAAAACAGTAAGAAACCACTAAAAGTCGGTCTGCTTTTTATTATCACTGCATACCAGCAATTCTAAACAATGCCCTCCCCTCAAAATTCTCCTGAGGTTTAAGACCTCAACCATTGTTTCAGTTACTGTTGACTTTTCATAATATATATGTAAGTTTCAAATTAGCACATTTTATAACTTATCCTTTAAGGAGAATTGTATTTCATTTGGAAGTTACTTGGGAGTATTCCCGGTCATTCAGCGCCACGCCCGACACACGGGGACCCAGCTACCCGTGGTCATGTGGACGCAGAATTGTTCATGTTCACTTCAGAGGAAACTTGTGTCTGGAATCCCTGTTGTACTGTCCTTCTTTTAAACAGTGGCTTTGAAATAAACATTGGTAGCCTAGTTCTATGTGATCATTTGGAGTTTTTTATTTGTTTAAAATTTTTCAACTGAGAAGATATTTGAAAGCTGCTAGAATCAATCCTGAAGAAACAGATGTGGACAGGACTGTGGTTCCCATTTATTGTGAAATGGATTTTTTCTGAATTTCTGCCAAATTTATCCTTATATTTAAGTCTTTCCCTGACTATTCGTGTATCTATTGCTCCATGTGAGAAAAAAAATTTCCAAATAAAAATTAATAGAAATATTCATCTGTCAATTATGATCAAAGATAAATTGACAAATCTGCATAAGCTATTTCTCAAACATGAATATGCAAAGATAATTTTGACAAAGTCATTGACAAATTTGCAGAAGGTTGGTAAACAGAAAGCATAATGTTATTCATTACTGCCATCGATATAGGTATTACTTTTTAAATTCTTTTTTGTGTGTTTAATCACTTTAATAAATATATTTTTCAACATTTGTCAGTTAAAGTACAGGAAGGCTGTGAATTACAAAGAATATTGTAGATGATTTCCTTAAATGTGCCAAAAATAACTGCATTTTTGAAGAATGTCCTACAAATATGCAGCACAAAAACAACCATCAAATCAAACTAAGATATATTTCTGATTGCAAAGTTTGCCACTCCAGCAAAGAAAATGCTATTATTAAATTCTAAGAAAGTACCATTTCCTGAGTTGTTAAACAGCATTAAAATTATCACAAATACCAATTTCCAGTTACTTTTAGGTTGCTGGACATGCTTTTCATCAAAAGTTTAAAAGTGTTACACAGTAAGACATACCTGAAATAAAAAACAAAGAAAAATGCATTCACATTTAAAGATATACCTTTACTCAATAAGTCATATTTATACATTTATGTTTTGCATATATGATATTCTTAACTTATATACCAAGAATTCTAGGGAGAAACAATAAGCGAGATTATAAACACCAACTCAATCAATAACCCTCAGAGCTCCATAAATTCATAATTTTAAGGTGAAAATCCAAAATTCCAGTAGTCTACCATCTGAATATATTTTTGTTATCTAAAGCTAAAAATGCATATAAATTTTCAGGAATAATTGATATTTCTTTCTCAGGTTACTTGGAATCTGATGATGGTGCACATATGTGAATGAATGAACCAATACATCCTTAACCCACCAGTATCTTTTTCTCCAGTCTGCAGGCAATCAACCGTGAAAAGTATAGTGTAGATGATGGGATGATACTGTACCTGATTAGGTCTGGAGGTGGTCATGGGATCCGATGGAGAGGACTTGGTGGTAGTTGGGGAAGATAGCAATGTTTGTTTGATGCAGTCTGGGTTAACGGTGGTCTGGGTTTGTAGAATGCTGACTGGTTCTGTCTTGGCCACATTTGGGGGCATTTCTCGAATTTTTTCTGCAATGAATCCATGAACTGCATTCAGTGCTTCAGCTGTTCCCTGGATCAAGCACACTCGTTCAGTAGTATCTGCTGGTCTTGGAGGGTGTCCTGAGGAGGAGGGGGGCAGCTGTGGCTTGCTGTGGGGACAAGGACACAGGTGGTGGAGGTACTGGGGAATATTCGTTGGCATGAACTCTTCTGGAAGCCAAGACCTGGCCCCACCCCTTTATTTCTTTTTTTACTATAATATTTGTTTTACTTTATTTCTTACCATGATGATTATATATATATGAAACTCAATAAAAGAAATTTTTCACTGCATGTTTTATTGGCCACTATTACTATAGTGATTCATGATTATTATTGAAAGCAATGTATAGAGGAGGGGTATTTTTTTAAAAAATTAACTATTTGCTCTGGGTACTGAATACTCTAGGTATGTCACTGCAGTCAGGGAAGGCCAGGAAAAGGTGCTCCAGGCAGAGAGGAGAACACGTGCAAAGGCCCTGAGTCAGGGCAGACCTTGGTGTGTAAGAGAAACTCAACAGCAGTATGGTGGGTAGAGTGGAATGAACAAAGGGAAGGACCACAAGCTGAGACTCCAGAGGCAGCAGGAGCCATGTGACTGGGGTGGGATTTGGGTGGACTGTGAGAAAACCCAGAGTAGTGACTTAAACTAGATCACAGTTTATTTCTGTTTCCCACACGAAAAGCCCAAAGGTAAGCAGATGTGTGCATCAGTGTCAGGGACCTGGCCCATCTGTCTTGTTGCTCCACCAGACTCAGCAGGTGCTTCCTCCTCATGGCCCAACATCTGCCTGAGTGTCAGCCATCATGTCTGCATTCTTGTCAGCAGGAAAGAGGAAGGGCAAAGGAAGCCCCACCCCATCTCCACATAAGAACACAACACCAGCCTGCATCCAATTGGCTAGGATTTAAGTGCCCAGCTACAAATAGGGGGTTGTCTTTCTAAAGAAGAAAAGAATGGATAATGGGGGAGGGGCAAGAACCTCTGCCTCACTAGAAAAGAATTTTGGTCTTTATCCTAAAAGCAATGGTGAGCCATTAAAGTTTTTGAGAACAAGAATGGTATGAGCATACCTCCATTTTAAGATGGTAAGGAATGGCTGGGGCGAGCTGAGGTGGCTTGAGGGAGGCAGGAGGAGCGTCCAACAATGATCCAGGCACAGGTTAGGGAGGCGGAGTGGATGTGGAAGAAGTAGAGGAAGGTAGCAAAGAGGCCAAGACGGCTGGCTGGCGGGACAGTTACTGAGATTGGCCAGAATGCAAGAGAAGCAAATTTGTGGGTGATGTCATGAGTTCAGTTTTGGATTGTGATGTTGGAGGTGCTTGGAAGACACCCAAATGGGGGTGTTGGTGAGCAGTTGGATATACAAGTCCAAAGCACAAAGAATGGTCTGAAAGGCAGACAGGAGTGAGGGGGTCTTGGTGAGAAGATGCTATTTAATGCCACAGGCCAGATGGACACACACAGGTACAAGTAAGAAGGCTAAGCCTGGGAACTGGGCATTGATAGGCTGGGAAGAGGAGAAGGTGGAGAAGGAGACAGAAAGAGAGACCAGAGATCGGATTAACAGCAGGAGGGAGAGGACTCATGGAAGCCAGGGGAATTGAGTACTTGAGGAGAAAGAGGAGGCCTCCCAGCCTAACCTGACCTGCACTGATGCAGAGGCAGGAAAATGATGGGAACACCTGAGGTCAGGAGTCAGCAGACCTGGCGCTGACACCTCCCTCTCGGGAATGCAATTCCTCATCTATAAAATGAGGCCAAGGCACCAACCGCAGTGTGCAGGCATTATCGCTTCTCCAACACCTTTCCTCCCTGAAAGAACCCCAGTGTTATTGGAGTAACTATAGCAGAGCCTGCCAGCTGCCCCAATATTTATTCTCCCTTCTTCCGTAGAAATGGAAATTTCAACAGAGCGCATGTTTGTCTGGCTAAAGACTACATTTCCCAGCCTCCTTTGCAGTGAGGTGTGGTCATGTGACTACATGAGCTGTGTTAACAGAAGAGGAACCCAGAGTTTAGGGAACCTGAATCTTTTAAAATAGGAATTCAACAAATCTGCCCTTTGATCTGGAGGAAAACACTATTTTTTAAATAAATTTATTTATTTATTTTTGGCCGCCTTGGGTCTTTGTTGCTGCGCACGGGCTTTCTCTATTTGCGTTGAGCGTGAGCTACTCCGTTGCGGTGCACGGGCTTCTCATTGCAGTGGCTTCTCTCATTGCAGAGGACGGGCTGTAGGCGCGCGGGCTTCAGTAGTTGCAGCGCACGAGCTTAGTTGCTCTGGGGCATGTGGGATCTTCCCGGACCAGGGATCAAACCCATGTTCCCTGCATTGGCAGGCAGATTCTGAACCACTGTGCCACCAGGAAGTCCGAAAACACTACTTTTTAAGGCTATTCACTACACAAACCTCTTTGAGAGATATGCAAAAACACGAGAGGCCCATGGAGAATTGCCTCCCAACATTGCACTTATATTGGATTTTGAATGAGCAATGGTGTAATTATGGCTGCTGAGACATGAAGCTGAATTGCTGGCGGCTTCCAGGAAAGTTCTCTTCTTTGACTGTACGTTTGTCATGTCTAAACATGATGCTTGGTGACAGGCAGCCATCTTGTGACCATGAGGAAAAACATGGCTGACCCCTTGGCAATGGCAGAGAGATGAAGGTTGAAAACAACCTCTGCCCTGGATGATGCTGTTGAGCCACTCAATTAACCAGCACTGGCACCACTTCACCTGTGGTCACCTTGTTACAAGACAGCAAAAATATCCTCATTGTTGAAGCCATTTGAATGAGGTGTCAAGTTGAGGCACCCTGAATCTTGCTCCTGTACGATACACCTGTCTCCCTCTTAGAAGTGTTGTAAGACCGGCCAGTGCAAAAAAGCCCAGGTGGGAAGTGCTTCCCCATGAGAGACAGAGCTGGCCTGATCCAGCTGATGGGGTAAAGTAGCTCAGTTAGGGGTTTTCTGTATCTAAAACCATGGAGAATGGTACCTTGCCTGCCTAACTGCAGAGGACTGAACCAGTTGGCTCACTGGGGTCCCTTCAAGTCCCAAGCTCTACGGCTCTGTGATGCCATCTCACTCTGCCCCAGCACAGCTGCTCCTGCATTCCATGGGAGAAGGCTCGAGGGAGAGACCCTTTATTTCTACTAGGGTAGCACATCGAGGAGAGGGATGGAGGCAGGGGCCATCTCCCCTCAAGCCTCCTGTGGGAACTTATTCTGCCTCACATTCCTCACCAAGGGAAGCCCAGCAGGGCCCTGAGCATGGCCCTTGGAGGGGTAAGTTTTGATGAAGGAGTCTGTACAACCTTGGGGGTTGGGGTTACTCAGAGGGAGTCCGGACCACCAGAGGGCTGGGGGGACCCTGAGGAGGAGCAAAGCTGGGTGACACATTCGGTGGTTTCAGTGTAGCTCAAGGCTGTGGGTGACAGATGATCTGTCATATCAGTTCATCAGGACTAATGGGCTGCTCCGTTACCCGCCCATGGAACACGCTGGGTGCAGATTTCAACAGGAGCTTCTGGGACACTGGCTTTCAAGACAAACATGATTCTAATGGGGAACTTTCATGTACCTTGAACAAACTGATGGAGGGTATTTGGGGGAAAGGCAGGGATTTTATCACCCTTCAAATCCTCAGATGACCCTCCTTCCAATTAACTATAAAAGCAACTCTTTTTTTTTTTAATTTTAGGCCATGCGGCGCAGCATGTGGGATCTCAGTTCCCCAACCAGGGATCAAACCCGTGCTCCCTGCAGTGGAAGCGCGGAGTCTTAACCACTGGACCTCCGGGGAAGTCCCTAAAAGCAACTCTTGAGCACCTAGAGTGTGCAGATAAAAAATCCACAACTGCCACCCACGGCTGCGGGGCTACCATTCGCCTCTCACCTCTGGCTTACTTCCTCCACGGCCTTTCCGGAGCACCCCCTCCCCACCCCCACCCCCTGCTCCCTCCTGCTCCCCATCAGCCGGCCCCCTGGATGCCTCCATCTCAGCTGAGTCAGCCATGCCCCTCACAGAAACTGTTGCAATGTGGATCTTCCCCCCCACCCCAGGCTGTGCCCAGCACCGTGCCAGGCACAGGGAACAAGTGGGTGGGGGCATGTCCTGAAAAGCACAGGGGCAGGCGAAGCCCATCTGGGAGCTCCCACCAGGAAAGGCTTGGGGAAGAGATGAACAGAGGTCTGGGCATGGCGGTGGCATGGGGGGTGGCGACAGGGGCACAGGAAGACTGAGGCCAGGTCCTGGGGGCGGGGGTGAAATTCAGCTGGCAAGGCTCCATGGAGGAGGCTTTTAGTTGCTTTGGTGCTGCAGCATGGGGAAGCCCCTGGAGAATTCTGAGCCGGGATATTAACCATCATAAAACTTTATTTGGGCAATTATGATGTCTGGGCACTAGCTTCAGTGTTTCACATGTATTTTCTTCTTCAGTCCTCATGACAACACTTTATAGGATATCAGCATCCCATTTGAGGACTGAGGACTCTGAGGCACCACAACTACTAGGTGGCTAAGCTGGCACGTGAATCGCAGTCTCTCTGGCCCTAGATCCACCAGGAGCTAACATTTAGTGAGCACTTGCTGTGGCCACATACCTTGTAGACAGCATGTCTCTTAATTATCCTGACCATCCTTGTCAGAACTTATCAGAGACCACCATTATGCTACACTGTCTCTCTCCTCAGCCCCCAGAAGTGGTGTCATCTTTACTTGGGTAAAACTTTCAACACAGGGTGGGCACAGGGTGGGCCCTCAGCACGGGTCAGCAGCCGGGTGAATGAGCTGCCTTGGAAATGGCTCCTCCAGCCCCATCAAGCCTTCAGGTGACTGCAGCCCTGGCCAGCGTCTTAACTGCAATCTCATGACAGACCCCAAGCTAGAACCACCCAGCTAGGCAGCTCCCAGACTCCTGACTCCCCCTTGCTAAGTTTTGGAGTGATTTCTTACTCATCAATAGGTAACTAATACACACTCCATTCAGGGTCCTCCTGGCTGTGTGACTTGGGCATCTTTACCTCTCTGACCACATGTTTCCTCCAGCTCAGACCTCTCTGCTCAACTCCAGATCAATGCAATTCACAGCCCCCTTTAAATGGTCCCTCCCTCAGGCATGGGAACTTGGCACGTCCTAGATGAATGTCTCTTAAATCCACTTCCCACCATGGTTCAGGCCCTCATTGTCTCTCCCTTCAATTACTAAAACAGTCTCCTCACTGATTCTCCTGCCTTGTGTGTATATGGCTGCAAATAACAAAATCCCAAAGTACCAATGGATTAGGGGAGGTAAATTGGGGGCACAGGTGAAATAGGTGAAGGGGATTAAAAGGTACAAAATTCCAGCTATAAAATAAATAAATGAGATGTAATGTACAGCATAGGGAATATAGTCAATAATGTTGTAATAACTCTGTATGATGACAGATGGTAACTAGACTTATCGTAGTGTTCATTTCGCAATATATAAAAATATTGAATCACTATGTTGTACACCAGAAACTAATATAATATTGTAAGTCATTTATAATTCAATATAAAAAGATACCAATGGATTCTACTAGACAGAGGTGTATTTCTCTGTCACATTCAAGAAGTCCAGAGGCAGGTAGTGGAGAGTTAGCATGGTGCACCACAGTGCCAGGAACCCACCTTTTTCTATCTGATTGCTCTGTGGTGTATGGCTTTCATTCTCAAAGTTTCCTCATGGTCTAAAATAGCTGCTTGTGCTCCAGCCATCATACCCACATCCTAGTCATTAGAAAGGAGTAATTGGAGAAAAAGAAAACATCCCTTCCCTTTAAAAACTTTTTGCTTATTTTCCATTGACCACATCTAACAAGGAAGGCAAGGAAACAGTCTATTTTGAGGGTCACCATGTGCTCTGCTAAAAATATAGAAAAGTTTAGTCCTCAGGAAAAAGGGGAGATCAGGCATGTGGGACAATGCACTCTTTGCAGCACCCTCCACGCTGCTGCCTAGTAACAGGGTTTTATTATTACTTTTGTTTGTTTGTTCTTCATTATAAAAATAATATAGCATAGAAAACTGAGGCCCAGAGAGGGGTCACGGGGACTTGGTGGCTGTGCCAGAAGTGACCCTGAGCCTCATTCCCTCTTGGCTCTGATCTCAGTTTCCTCAGCAGGTATTATTTTATTATTGGTGCAATGAAACACACAAACATAGAACAAAAGAGCATTCCAGTTTTGACCTAAGATACAAAAGAAATTGAAAACAAATACATATAGTTATATCTTTTAAAATAACAAAGAAGAGTGACCCAAGGAAGCAGACTCTTTCCTGTTTCAGTTCTTGGAATCAAGAAAAATTATTACACCATCTTTTCAGGTTCTATGCCTCAAACCTATAGAATAAAGGCCATTTTTTTCCTTGTAAATATAAAACTTTCATTGTTAGGTGATAGTAATGGAAAACAAAGATAGAATATTGTTTGACTTGCTTAGTTTTTTTAAAGGTGACATAATCTGAAAAAAATGAACTTGAATTTAAGACTTAGCCTTTAGGATACATGCAGAATGTTAGCAGTGCTGGGAGTGAGTACGAGGGACTTTCCCTGTGGGGTACCATTTTAACCTTACCATTTGAACCTTACAATAAGGTTTCTGTACCATTCGAACCTCACAATAAGCCAGGATTGCACATGTAACTGCAAACAAGACATTTAAAATAAATAAAATACAGCCTATACTCTCCCTAAATAAAATAAATATGTGCTCATTATAGAAAAATACAGAACTATATAAAAAGATAATATTAATCACTCACAATTTTACCCTTCAGAGAGATCCCCATTGTTAATATTTTGATATGATGCCTTCAGTCTTCTTCCTATATTTGTATATGTGAGATAGACCAATAGATGAGAGAGAGAGAGAGAGAGAGAGGGAGAGAGAGAGGCTTTAAAAACTAACTTAGGGGGCTTCCCTGGTGGCGCAGTGGTTAAGAATCCGCCTGCCAATGCAGGGGACACAGGTTCGATCCCTGGTCCAGGAAGATCCCACATGCCACAGAGCAACTAAGCCCATGCGCCACAACTACTGAGCCTGTGCTCTAGAGCCCGTGAGCCACAACTACTGGAGCCCGCACACCTAGAGCCCGTGCTCTGCCACAAGAGAAGCCACTGCAATGAGAAGCCTGCACACCGCAACAAAGAGTAGCCCCCACTTGCCACAACTAGAGAAAGCCCACATGCAGCAACGAAGACCAAACGCAGCCAAAAATTAATTAATAAATAAATTTATAAATAAATAAATAAATAATAAAAACAAACTTAGGATCTTTCTGAATATAGTTTTTTCCAAGATTGTATTATGAAAATTTTCACACAGACAGCAAATCTAAAAGAATTGTTCAGTGATCACCCATATCCACCACTAGATTCTCCCATTAACAGTGTACTATGCTTGCTTTATCACATAGTTACCCAAGTGTATATAGTTGGTTTTTCAAATTATCATGCAGTAACAGATACCTCTTTTGGTGTGCATTTCTATTAATTGTACATGTACAGACTCATGTAACCACCACAATCAGGATTCCGAACAGTGCCATCATCCCCAATATACTCCCTCTTGCCATCCCCAGGTAGGCACACTTTCCCCCACCCCTAGCCCTGAGAACCACTGATCTGTTCTCATCACCATTTTTTGTCTTTTCTAGAATGTCACATAAATTGGGCCATACAGTCTCAAAGGACATGTGTCCTTTGAAACTGGCTTCTTTCACCCACGTTGTTATGTGTATCAAGAGTTTGTTCCTTCTTACTCCTGAGTTCCCTAAGTGAACCACAGTTCATGTATCCAGTCTCCCAATTTGGGTTGCTTCCAGTTTTTGGTGATTATGAATAGAGCTGCTATCAACATTCTTGTATAGGTGTTTGTGTGAATGTAAGTTTTTGTTTCTCTAGGGTAAATATCTAGGAGTGGGAACGCTGGGTCATTGTTGTTTTAATTTGCACTTACCCAATGGCTAATGGCATTGAGTATCTTTGCATGTGCTTATTTGCCACCTGTATATACCCTCGGGTGAAGTGTCTGTTCAACTCTTTTGTCTGTTGAAAATTGGTTGGTCAATAGCCAAAGCAATCTTGAGAAAGAAAAACAGAGCTGGAGGAATCAGGTTCCCTGACTTCCGACTATACTACAGGAAAGCTGCTGCATAGCACAGGGAGATCAGCTCGATGCTTTATGAAGACCTAGAGGGGTGGGATAGGGAGGGTGGGAGGGAGGCTCAAGAAGGAGGGGATATGGGGATGTATGTATACATATAGCTGATTCACTTTGTTGTACAGCAGAAACTAACACAACATTATAAAGCAATTATACTCCAATAAAGATATTTTTAAAAAGACTATACTACAAAGCTACAGTAATCAACACAGTATGGTATGGCACAAAAACAGAAATATAGATCAATGGTACAGGATAGAAAGCCCAGAGATAAACCCACACACCAATGGTCACCTAATCTATGACAAAGGAGGCAAGAATATACAATGGAGAGAAGACAGCCTTTTCAATACGTGGTGCTGGGAAAACTGGACAGCTACATGTAAAGAATGAAATTAGAACATTACCTAACACCATACACAAAACTAAACTCAAAATGGATTAAAGACCTAAATGTAAGACCAGACACTTAGAGGAAAACATAGGAAAAACACTCTTTGACATAAATCACAGCAAGATCTTTTTTGACCCACCTCATAGACTAATGAAAATAAAAACAAAAATAAGCAAACGGGACCTAATTAAACTTAAAAGCTTTTGCACAATAAAGGAAACCATAAACAAGACGAAAAGATAGCCCTCAGAATGGGAGAAAATATTTGCAAGTGAAGCAACGGACAAAGGATTAATCTCCAAAATATACAAACAGGTCATGTAGCTCAGTATCAAAAAAACAAACAATCCAATCCGAAAATGGGCGGAGGACTTCCCTGGTGGCGCAGTGGTTAAGAACTCATCTGCCAATGCAGGGGACATGGGTTCGAGACCTGGTCCAGGAAGATCCCACATGCCACAGAGCAACTAAGCTTGTGCGCCACAACTACTGAGGCTGAGCTCTAGATCCCGCGAGCCACAACTACTGAGCCCACGTGCCACAACTACTAAAGCCCGTGCGCCTAGAGCCCGTGCTCCACAATAAGAGAAGCCACCGCAATGAGAAACCCACACACTGCAACAAAGAGTAGCCCCCGGTTGTCGCAACTAGAGAAAGCCAGTGCACAGCGACAAAGACCCAACACAGCCAAAAATAAATAAATAAAATAAATTAATTAAAAAAACAAAACAAAACAAAACAAAAATGGGCGGAAGACCTAAATAGACATTTCTCCAAAGAAGACATACAGATGGCCAAGAGGCACATGAAAAGATGCTCAACATCACTAATTATTAGAGAAATGCAAATCAAAACTACAATGAGGTATCACCACACACCAGTCAGAATGGCCAGCAACAAAAAATCTACAAACAATAAATGCTGGAGAGGGTGTGGAGAAAAGGGAACCCTCTCGCACTGTTGGTGGGAATGTAAATTGATACAGCCACTGTGGAGAACAGTATGGAGGTTCCTTTAAAAACTAAAAATAGAATTACCATATGACCCAGCAATCCCACTACTGAGCATATACCCTGAGAAAACCATAACTCAAAAAGACACATGCACCCCAATGTTCATTGCAGCACTATTTACAATAGCCAGGACATGGACGCAACCTTTGTCCATCGACAGATGAATGGATAAAGAAGATGTGGCACATATATGCAATGGAATATTACTGAGCCATAAAAAGAAACGAAATTGAGTTATTTGTAGTGAGGTGGATGGACCTAGAGTCTGTCATACAGAGTGAAGTTAAGTCAGAAAGGGAAAAACAAACACCACATGCTAACACATATATATGGAATCTAAAAAAAAAAAAAAAATGGTACTGATGAACCCAGTGACAGGGCAGGAATAAAGACGTAGATATAGAGAATGGACTTGAGGACACGGCGGGGGGTGGGAGCGGGGAGCTGGGGCGAAGTGAGAGTAGCATCGACATATATACACTACCGAATGTAAAATAGTTAGCTAGTGGGAAGCAGCAGCATAGCACAGGGAGATTAGCTCGCTGCTTTGCGATGACCTAGAGAGGTGGGATAGGGAGGGTGGGAGGGAGGCTCAAGAGGGAGGGGATATGGCGATATATGTATGCATATGACTGATTCACTTTGCTGCACAACAGAAACCAACACAGTATTGTGAAGCAATTATACTCCAATAATGTTCTATTAAAAAAAAGTCACACGTACCACAATGTCCATTGCAGCACTATTTACAATAGTCAGAACATGGAAACAACCTAAATGTCCATCAACAGATGAATGGATAAAGAAGATGTGGTACATATATATAATGGAATATTAGCCATAAAAAAGGAACGAAACTGGGTCATTTGTAGAGATGTGGATGGATCTAGAGTCCGTCATACAGAATGAAGTAAGTCAGAAAGAGAAAAACAAGTATCGTATATTAACGCATATATGTGGAATCTAGAAAAATGGTACAGATGAACCTATGTGCAGGTCAGGAATAGAGACGCAGGCGTAGAGAACAGACGTGTGGACACAGCGGGGGAAGGGGAGGGTGGGATGAATTGGGAGATTAGGTTTGACATAAGTACACTACCGTGTGTAAAACAGATAGCTAGTGGGAACCTGCTGTATAGCACAGGGAGCTCAGCTCGGTGCTCTGTGATGACCTAGATGGGTGGGATGGGGGTGAGGTGGGAGGTCCAAGAGGGAGGGGATATATGTATACATATAGTTGATTCACTTCACTTCATTGTACAGCAGAAACTAACACAACATTGTAAAGCAATTATACTCCAATTAGAAAAAAAATGGTTGGTCGTTTTCTTACTGTTCAGTTTTAAGAGTTTTTAATGAATTCTGGATACAAGTCTTTCGTTAAATATATGATTTGTAAATATTGTGTCTCAGCCCATAACTCGTCTTCCAGTTTTTTTATTTTTAAAATTTTTTGTCTTTTAGTTCTTCTAACAGTATCTTTCAGAGAGTCTTTTGATAAACTGATGAAGTCCAATTTATCAGTTATTTTCTTTCATGGATCTCGGTTTTAGTGTCATGTTTTAGGAACTCTTTGACTAATCACAGGTCATGAAGATTTTCTCCTATGTTTTCTTCTAGACGTTTCATAGTTTTAGATTTTACATTTAGATCTATAACTCATTTTGACTTAATTTTAGTATAATGTGTGAGGTTTAGGACAAGGTTCACTTCTCTTGCATATAGATGTCCAGTAGTTCCAGCACCATCTGTTGGAAAGACTATCCTTTCTCCATTGAATTGCTCTGCACCTTTGTCAAAATCAATTGGCTATATTTATGTGGGTCTATTTCTAGGCTCTCTATTGTTTCATTGATCTATGTGTCCATTCCTCTGACAACACCACACTCTTGATTAATGCTGCAAGCCTTGTTGTAAGTCCTAAAATCAGATCATGTCATTCCTCCAACTTTATTCTTCGTTTACAAAATTGTTTTTAGCTATTCTCGTTTCTTGGCCTTTCCATATAAACTTTAGAATCAGCTCGTCTGTATCTACAAGAATTCCTGCTGGGATCTGATTGGAATTGTGTTAAATCTATAGATCAGTTTTATGAATTGTGTCCCCCAAAAAGATATGTTGAAGTCCTAACTTGGGCCCAATACATCACCTCAGAATGTGACTTTATTTAGAAATAGGGCCATTGTAGATGTACTTAGTTAAGATGAGGTCATAGTGGAGTAGGGTGGGTCCTTAATCCAAGGTCCCTATAAGAGAAGAGACAGACACACAGGGTGAGTGCCATATAGCAATAGAGGCAGATGTTTAAGTGCTGCAGCTACCAGCTGAGGGACACCAAGGATTGTGGGCAAACCACCAGAAGCTTGAAGAAGCGGGGACGGATCCTCCCCTGGAGGCTTCAGAGACAGCATGATCCTGCTGACACCTTGATTTCAGACCTCTAGCTTCCAGAGCTGTGAGACAAATCTCCGTTGTTTTAAGTCACCCAGTTTGTGGTACCTTGGTACAGCAGCTCTAGGAAACAAATTCGATCAGTCTGGGGAGAAACGACGTCTTCACTATGTTGACTCTTCCAATCCATGAACATGATATGTTTCTCCGTGTATTTAGATCTTCTGTGATTTCTTTCATTAACATTTTATAGTTTTCAGCATAGACATCCTGCATATGTTTTGTTAGGTTTAGACCCAAGTATTTCTTTTTGTTGTCGTTTCTTTTTTTTTGGAAGTAATTATAAATAGTACTGTCTTTTTAATTTGTTTCCAGTTGTTCGTCGCTATCATATAGAAATACGATTGATTTTTGTGTGTTAATCTTGTACCCTGCAGCCATGATGAACTCAGTTATTACTTCTAAGAGTTCTAGAAATCTATAGCATTTCTGATGCACTTACTCTCTTTGAAAAAATTATATTAATTGCTATAAAACGTTCTGTGATACTTTGCTCTTAATTTATTTTAGCAATTCCCTCCTGTTGGACATTTATATTGTTTCATTTTATTATTATTACTATTATTATCAATGATGGAATGAATTTCAGATTCTGAGACATAAATCTCTGACCCCTTTTCTAATTATGTCAGGGGCGAGATTCCTAGAAATGGGATTGGCAGGTCAAAGGGCTGAACCCTCCTCAAGCACGATACAGGGCTCAGCTGCTTTCCAGAAAGGTGAAACCAACTCCTTCTCACCAGGTACATGTGAGAGCACTCAATGCTCTGAAACGTTGACAGCATCGGGAATTATCACTTTAAAGCTCTTTGCCATTTGATAGGAAAAAAACAGTATCTCTCTTGCATTTTAAAGTAGTCCTTTCTAAAATGCCAGCCTGCTCCACCCCTGCTCAAAACCTTCCGTGGCGCCCTATTACCTTCAGAATAAAGCCCATGCGCCTGGCTGACAGGTGGATTCCCCAAGATCAGCTCCAATTCCTTTTCATTGTCAAATTCAGCTGCTTCCTTCTCCTCCCCCAGGCGCTAACAGCACGGGCTGGTTATTTCTGAAACCCGCAGCAAAATCTCTTTCCCCTCCAATGCTCTGCCCATGCTGTCTACTGAGCCTGAAATGCAGGTGTGCTCACCCTGCCTACCCCTCCCCAAGGGGTTACCTAGGAGAGGTTTAGAGTGGTGGATCTGGATCCAGACTGACTGTGTTCCAGCCCAGCTCTGCTGTGTGGCCTTTGGAAAGTTACTTAACCTCTCTGTGCCTCAGTTACCACAATTGTAAAATGGCAGTAAGGAGAGCAGCTACCTCATAGGGTTGTTGCAAGGATTAAATGAGTTAATAGTAATATATCAGAACTGTGTCTGGCACTTGGGAAGTATTACTACATCTTAGCTACTACTATTGTTATTGTTATTCTGCCCCCTTCCTAACCTGGCCTATCACCCTTAGGAAACAGCCCACTGTCACCACTCTATTGTGTCACTATTCTATTGTGTTGCTTCTTAACTGCATGAGCCGCATGTTTCTCATTTGAACGAAGTTAATTACCCCACCCTTGTTTCACAGACTCACTGTGATGATTTAAAGTCCTAATAGGTATCCGAGTGCTTTTTAATGTTGTGCATCACTCTGCTGAGGTTTATCATCTCTGCCCACCTCCTACCCTTGGCAGGAAAGAGCAGGATAATGGTAAGAGCTATGATTTACTGGGTGCCAAGTGCTGTGCTGCTCCATTGAGTGCTAGGCCTGCAGTGCAGCAGTCGGGGCCCCGGCAGGAAAGGGGACCCAACCCAGGGGCTTCGAGAGGCTTTAGCGGAGGGGCTCCTTACAGGGGTGCTGGCAGGTGAAGGGGATCAGAGAGGGGTGGTGTGGCACTGGGACCAACAATGGCAGGAAGTCGTGACTCCCAAGGCTGAAAGGGCAAGGGGCAGATGTTAACGTTCCTGGAGCTTCGGTCATGGAGAGACACAGCTGCAGCCAGACCAGGGGCCAAAGCAGGGCCAGGGCAGAGGAAGGAGCACCCCAGCTTCTCTCCTTCTCTCGGATCTCCTGCGAGTGGGTACTGCCCAACAGAAAGCCAGCTGAGGGGCGGGCCCAGGGACGCAGCCAAGCGTCAGCCTCCCAGGCAAAGAGCAGGTCAGAGCAGGGGTGGATGGGGAGGGTAAGGGGGTGGATGAAGGAGAATAACAAGCGCGGGGTGGCGCGGTGGGGGCGGCGGACAGGATTCTGCTCCACCACCGCCTCCCACTTCGCGGATGAGAAGATGGAGGCGCAGAGACAGGAAGTCAGGTGCCGGCTGTCACAGAGCTGGGAAGGCGGAGCTGCAAGTGAAGCGCAAGGCTCCGAGGCGGTGGTCCCTCGGCCCAGCCTCCCAGGACAGGCCGGCGGCCCCCAGGTGTTAGTTGGCAGGACTCGGGGGCGGCAGCCCGCACGCGCTCCTGTCTCCCTCCTCTCTCCTCCCTTCCTCTCACTTGTCACTTGTCCATCCTCCCACCTTCGGTCTGCCAGGGCCTCCGCGGAGGCTTTCGGCTCTCTCTTTCCCGTCTCTGTGTCCTTCTCCACTTTCTCTCTCTCTCCTCCCATTTGCTCAGTCTCCCTCGGTCAGCCTCTCCTACCGCTGACTTTCATCCATCCCCCCAGCTCAGTTCCTCTGTCACTCCCCTCTAGACGGTACCCCTGTGCCCCTCAGTCCCCCATCTCTGCCAGAGCGTCGGTCTCCCCCGCTCTCCGCGCGGGCACCCGTCCCCGCACGCCCCGCCCCCTGTCGCCGGCCGTTCCTCCGCCCCTGCGGCGGGCGGGGAGAGCGGGGCTGGCGCGGCGCCCGGCCTGAGTCACACGCATGAGGCAGCGTGAGTCAGGCGCGGAGGGAAGTCCCTACGGAAGGGGCTTTCGGAGCCGCAATCGAATCGCAGGGAAAGAGAAAGTGTTCGGAACGCGCCTCTGACACAGTGACCTTGTGTGAGCCCGAGCCGGACACACCCCCACGCTCTCCCCGCAGACGACAACACGCACACCCCCAGCCCACCACGGGGAGGGCCCGGCCCGGGGCTCCGGAGGGTGGACGCGCAGGGACTCCCCTGCCTGCCGGGGGTGGTGGGGGGACAGGTCGGGGCCAGCAACTGGGGTCCCAGTGGCGCTTACGGTCTGTTCCGTCCACAGGGCAGTCCCTCTCCCAGCTTCCAGCATCGCTCACCTGCAGCCAGAGGCAGTGGGGGGCAGGGTGTCAAGAAGGACCCCTTGGGGGTCGACCAGATCACCTGGTGGATCTCCGTGGGGTGGCAGAAGGAGACAGGCAACCTGGGGTCCTATAGGGATGAAAGATCCCCTCCCTCAGGCTCCCCTCCTAACCCTCCGAGACTGACCTGGAATCAGATCCGCTCCATTCAATTAAACAAATATTTACTGAACACCTATAATAAAAACCAGTGCCAGGCTCTGAAAACCTGAAATACAACCGTGAACAAAACAGGACAGTGAGCAAACTATGTCGACTCCTGCCCTCCAAGAGCTGACATTCTGGGGGTGGGGTGGGGAGACAGTAAATAGTACATAAGCAAATGATCTAGACCAGCACTGTCCAACAGAAACAGAATGGGAGACACACATGCTTTGTGAGATATTACAGTGGTAAAAAGAAACACATGAAATTAATTTTAATAATTAATCCAATACACCCAAATATTATCATATACAGAATATAACTGGGTATTTCTACATTAAAAAAAAAAAAACCCTTAGGCTTGGAAAGCCAGTGAGGACTTTATAGTATTTCCATCACATCTAAATTCAGACTAGCCACATTTCAAGTGCTCGGTCACCACCTGTGCCAAGTGGCAAGGTGGGAGGCAGAGTCTAGATGTCAGATAAAGGCTATGGAATTAAAAAAAAAAAAAAAGGTAGAGCAGGGTAGGGGGTGGGGAGAGCCCGGTGGGGTGGGGCAGGATTCAGAAAAGTGAGACAGCAGATATTCTGAATTCTGGCTCTGCCACTGGCTTTGGCAAGTCTCCTGACCTCATAGATGAGCCCCGATTTCCTCACCTATGAAATGGGGCCATGATTCCTCCTGTGTAGACTGGAGTAACGCACACTCATCAGATTAGTTTTGTCCCCACCCCCTCCAGCTGTCTGCAGCTGTGGCCAGCACAGAGCCTCCCAATCTCAGTCACATCCCCTCCACTTCCAACACCTAATGGCCACCAAAGACAGCCTAGCCCTCGACCCCCCTGCCCAGACCCTCCATCTTTTATCCATTTCTACCCCTTGCCACAGCAAGATACTTCACGTCTTTCAACCTCAATTTCACTGACTGTGTGATGGGTACTTGAGTTCTTGGGAGAAAAGTATTGTAGACTTCTTGGGAACCAAGCCACCACCTTAAGCTGAAACAGGGCAGTGCCCAGATGGATGGGGCACCAGGTGCCAACTTTACCATACTGGGAAGATGACTTCCTTCTTTAGAAACTAGAAGGATTTCTGCCCGCGAAAGCCTTCCTGCCCCCAAACATCCCTACCATGAAGAGCAAAACTGCCAGAAAAAGGGATGCATAGGAACTGTGGACAGAGCCCAGGGAGCAGGGGTGGAGGCGAGAGAGCGGGAGGGGTTCTGGATCACCTTTATACCCCACCTCCAGGGCAGCAGACCCACAAGCCCAAGGGAAGTTTGAAGATCAACAATCAGCCCGTTCCTGGGGGACTGAGGCCCCAGCAAGGCTGGAAGAGGGGGATGGGAGCAGGGCCCAGAAGAGCCCAGACAAAGGAGGCAGCAGGGTCTGGGCTTGGGATGCCTACCCGCCCTCACCCCACTCCACCCCCAAAGCCTGGGAACTGGCAGGGCACCCTGGATGGTGACCCAGAAACCTGGCTGTCAGCAGCTCCTGCCTGGCACTGCCCACATCGAGCTCCACTGCTTCCGGCAGGAGTCCCTGGCAGCTGCCTGCAGGGCAAGCTTTTGGGTTTTCTCTGCTCACAGGCTCACTCTCTACCCCTGGAGACCTACCCCAGACTCTCCTAAGCTGCCCAGATCCCAGTAGCTGTATTTCCCGCCATCCAGGCCTCAGAGGTAAGGCGAGGGTGGGGAGAGGGGAGTGGGGGGGAGGGTCCAAGGCTGGTTTTGCCAACAGACTGAAGATGCCCACCACACGGGGCCACTCAGATATTCTAGTCCCAGAGGGCAGGGCCACCGACCCCCTAGTGGCTGGAAAGTAATAAAGAAAGTAGGAAAACAAAGAAGCTGGCTACTCAATTCACAGTGAGGACTAGGCCTTAGAGGACTGATGACCCCCAGGATTCGTGAGGTTGGTGAGAGGCCTGGAGGCCAGGGGCAGGGACTAACGAGGCTTTAAGCCAGGTTGGTGGGGAGGGCAGCCGCTGGGCCCCTCCCCGTCGCCATCTCCTCCAGGCCGGATTCTAGACCAGCAGGCTCGCCCAGCTCTGCCCGCCTCCCTCCTCCTCCTCCGCTCTCCAGCCAGTGGCTACCTCCCCTCCCCCACCCTCTCCCCTCCCCCAGTTACCCACTTCCTCCGGCCCTCCCCCAGCCCCTTTCGCTCTCATTCATCCATCCATTCAGCAAACTTCTGCTGAGCGCCAAGGCCCCCTTAGGCCTGGTGAGAGGCTCGCGGTGTGCAGAAGAACCAAACAAAGCCCTGGAGGATTCCGGCGAATCCCTGGCCTTGTGTGGGCTCCTCCCCCCACCCCCAGCCCACCTCCTCCTCAGCCCAGGCCCCCGCCCTTCGACCTCCACCCTGCTTTCCTTTCCCTGTCGACTCTGGCCTGTGGCCCGTGGGGCTGTGAGTCCTCCTCGGCGCCCCATGTGCTTCCTGTGCGTTCCCAATATGGAGACCCCCAGAGCCGCACTCTCAACCCTAAGAAAAGTTCGGGGTGAGGGTTCAGAGTGGCCTGGAGGGGACAAAGCACTGTGTGACCCAGGGCACATCTCCCATTCAGAGCAGCGTCCCCCTGCAGAGGCAGAAGGAACCGGGCAGGACTCATCCAACCCCCGACCTTGGGCAGGAGGGAGCCTCCCCACAGCCAGTTATGCAGAACAGTCACTTTTGAAGGCCCCAGGGGTCAGTGTTCCCCTTCCCTGGCCCAGGACATATCCCCCCCTTGGAAAGCAGGCAAGGAATAGAGACAAGAGAAACAGAAGTCAAAGACCATATGAGAATCTCCTGAAACCTTAGGGCCTGTTCCCAAAGTGTGACATGGGTAGGAACAGGTGGCTAAAGCCATAGGACATGAGTTCCCAAGTCCCACAGCTGGTTAACGGGCTGACGTGGACATCCAACCCCAGCAGGCATGCGGCCGGGGGAGACAAACCCAGCGCAGGGCCTCAAGGACTCCAGAACACACCCCAGCCCGCAGAGAACAGGGTCACAGGCCTGCCGTCGCTGCTCTAACACTTCCTTCCACTGGCTCACGTGCACAGGACTTCCACAGGCTGCACAAGATTAAAGTGTGTATTTTCTGGGAATTCCCTGGCAGTCCAGGACTCCGAGCTCCCAATGCTGGGGGCCTGGGTTCCATCCCTGGCTGGGGAACTAAGATCCCTGCAGCACGGCCAAAGAAAAAAAAGTGTATTTTCAGCCACTCCTGAGTGGGAGGATGCGACATGTTTGGGGGCATTTTACCCACAGAGCCTGTTCCACTGGATATTGTCAGAAAGTACCTTAGACAAAAGGGAAACTATTTTGTTCCATGTAAAGTATAAACCTTACACTCTCCCAAAGCACAGTCCGCTGAGCTGCCACCACTGCCCAGACACCAACAAGCAACCCAGCCAGTCTGCCCCAGCCAAAGGACCAAGATGGTTGTCAGGTGGCTGCCAGCTCCTGCTGACTGAACCTGAGACCAAGGGGAAAAAAACAATTTCCCACGATTGGTGGCAAACTATAAAATCGGAAGGTAATGCCCGCTGGAAATGAGTCTGGGCCCAGATCACATGATAATGATGGTGCAGCAATGTTAACCTACTCAGACAAAAACCAGGTGTCTCTGTAAGGTGCAGAAACCCTGTCCCACTCAGTTTGGGCCACTCTGTCCCTACCATGGTGAACTGCTGGGTTCCTTGCTCTTTTCTTTGCCTTGAAGTTTAGGGACAGATCCCTAAACTGCTGCCCTGTGGCTTGGCCTCTGCTGATAACTTTGGCTAATCATTCTTCATTCAACACATTTTGTGAGCTTGAATACTGTCCTAGGTCCTGGGGATACCCAGTGAACAGAAAAGATAAAATATCCTGCCTTCATGGCGCTAGCCTTGCAGTGGGGAGAACTGGCACAAAATGCAATACATATCACTTTTATTGTTCAACAGCTCAGTAGAAAAGTTAATTATATAGCATGTTAGAAACTGGTGTTACAGGGGAAAAAAAAAAGAAGAACATGGTAAAGTGGGTGAGGGACTGTAGGGGGAGATGTGCAGTTTTAAATAGCATGGACAAGTAATATTGAACAGAGAGACCTGAGGCAGTGAGAGGGCAGGCCCTGAGGATGTCTAGGGGAAGAGCAAGTCACGCAGAGGGAATGACAAATGCAAAGGTCCTGAGGTGAGCTCATGCCTGGCAGGTCTGGGGAACATCGAGGAGGCTTGTGTGGCTGAAACAGAGCAACAGGTAGGAAGGAGATGAGAGGGATGGAGGGGATGCAGATTGCAGGGCCTTTGTGAGGACATTGTTTTCATTCTGTTTTAGATGGGAGCCCCGGGAGGATTTCTAGCAGAGGAGGGACATGCCTTACGTTTTAGGTAGAAAGAGATTTAATATTTAATTAGGAATTAGGTGGGAATTAGGTGCTTACAAAACCATTGGAAGAACTGGAGGAGCCAACCCTGGGCTGAGCCTCATGGAACAACACAAACTGAACTGCCTGCCTCTATCCTGATCCAGGGGGCAGGAAATCAGGAAGCCCCACCTGCATGGCTGAGCTGTGATCCAGCGGCAGGAGGCCCCTCTGCCGCCATTCCTGCTTATAGACCCTCACAAAGCTGGTGACTGGATGACAGATGTTCTGCAGAAAACCCCACATCTCCACAGCCCCCCCTTGCTTCCTCCCTCCAAATTTCACTCTTTCAAAGGGGAACCTAATTCACATCCCAAACCATAGCTTCAAAGGAGTGGGGAAGATGCCGAATGCCAGACCACCATATCTGTCACAGCCCCAAGCCCACTGTATGTCAGATGCCCTGCTCTCTCCCTCACCTGGTTCCAAGGCCTCCTGGGATGCTCCACCACACCCTGGGCCCCTGCCCTGTGCTCCCCAGGCACCCATCACAGAGGGTACCACACTGATGAAGCCATGTACTGGTCTGTCTCCCCAGGTCACTCAAAGTAAGCCCCCTGAGGACAGGGAATGTAGCTACCTTGTTCAAGGCCACATCCCCTATCTTGCCAGGCTGGGAGAAGGAAGCAAGCCTACCTAGTCTGGGAGAAAAAGCAGTGGAGGAAAAAGTGGCAGAATCCCAAGCTATTTAACCTGAGTCTCAGTTTTAACACCTGTAGAATGGGGGCAATAGCATTACTGACCTGGTAGGGGGTTGAAGGATCTGAGAGAACATAAGCATTTAGTATGTGCTCCTCAACTTCCCCTTTTCCTCAGGTTTTTTCCCCGAGATTGGTGAGGAGCTGGGCTTCCCTGGGTTCCAGCCCTGAAGTAGGCAGCTGATGAAGTTCATGGTATCCTGGGGCCATGCAGGGTGGGCTGCTGGCTCAGGGCAGGGGGGCAGAGTGGTGCCCGTCTCCTGGGCCGTCCTATTCATTGGAGAGTTTTTCCCTCGAAAGTTGGAAGCAGAAAAGGCCCTCCTCCCTCTCTGGCCCTGCCAGGCTTCCTGGCAGCAGAGCCTGTGGTCAGCAGGGCCCAGAGGATGGATCCTGCCAGATGACCAGATGTACTAGTAGCTGGGTGACTCTCCAGGAGAGTGGTCACTGTGCACTAGGGTGACCCTATATCAGGCTTACCCAGGCCAGTCCTGTTGATATGGTCCAGGTCAACCCAGTTGCAATGGGCCAGGTCAGGTTCACGTTCCTAGTCTAGTCACAACTATTAATAGTAACTCCTTTTGCTCTTAAGTGCTCTGCTTGTCTCTAATAGCTGGGAATACATATCCTATGATCCAGGATTTCCTCTCCTAGGCATGTACCCAACAGAAATTTGTACATCTACTTACCAACAGACACTAGAACATTCACAATAGCACTATTTGTAATAGCCCCAAACCAGAAACTATCTAAATGTCCTTCAACAGAATGGATATCTAAACTGTGGTACATTCACACCACTTAACTATGCAGCAATGAGAATGAACATCCTGCAGCCACATGCAATGACATGAATGAATTGCAGACAAAACACTAAATAAAGGAAACTAACCCAGAAGAGTACCTAACCTGTGATTCCATCCATACAATGCACCTGAAAGGTGAAACCAGAGGATGCTATTAGAAGTTGGGACGGTGGTGACATAAGGGGAGGCTGGAGATGTTCTATCTCTTGACCTGCGTGCTGGGGACACAAGGGTGCTCACTTTATGAAAATGCAGTGAACTGAACAAAGGATTTGTGCATTTTCTGTATGTATAGTTTTCATCAGTAACAGGTTTACTTTAAAAGGTTTCCTGGTTTGGACAATAGGTAAAATAATTCCTGTTCCTCCTCTGCCCACTTCTTCCCGTCTACCTTCCATGTTGGGCTGGACACACAGAACATCATCACATCTCATCCCCACGCCTTCTGGAAAACCTTGACTAACTCAGTCACTAAATGGAATGATCACACTGGTCTTTTCCTCTACTCTTCTAAGAGCTACAGTTGACTCAAAAGCAAGAGGTAAACTGATTAAGCAAATATATTGACTGCAGAGATGAATCGAGACACGAATCCCCACAGAATGCTAAGGGACACCCCTACCTACCAAAACCTCCACATTTCCAAGCCACAACTGAGAGATCGCTAGGCCCTGCTACTCCACTTAGTAAGGCAGGGAAAGAACTAACATTCACTGGGAAGAATTTCAACAGCCCAAGTGAAAATGAGCTTAACCTTCAGCTGTCCTGAAAAATAAAGTTGACCCGAATTCCCCATTCCCTGGACATTCCTGATGGGTTCGCTGAAGTTCACTGGGTTGTCCTTGTGAAAACTGTATAATCCAACTCTGACGTAAGAAAATGCTTCCTGCGGGGAAGACTGGTTCTGATATGGCTGATTCCCCGGACTCCTTCCTGAGGCCTTGACTAAAGGGGTTGATGCCCCAGGCCTAGAACTGCTCCCTCTACCAGACTGTTCCCCAGAGGCCACCCACCCAGCCCCTACCTACCCAAATCCCATTAAAGCCTGCCCAAGTCCATCTCCTCCAGACTTCCCTGACACCAGCCCCTCCCCGCCAGCTCCCATCCTCTCTCCTCCTGTAGCACCCAAGTCTCTCTTAAAGCACCTAACCCCCTAATTCAAGTTTCAAGAGTGCAGGGAACTCTTTTTCATTGTTTCATTCTTTCAATGAAACTCTATTTCATTTCATAGTTTGTTCATTGTTTTACCCTAAGAGTTTGAACTAGTTTTTGGTACACAGTAGGCCTACAATAAATAATGAATGAATGATTGAATGTTTTCTCCTCATGGCATCTCTGCAATTGTTACTCAGCTTTCTCTGGTGTGTTCCTGGTTGATTCCTCTACACATGAAATTCGCTGGGGCAAGGACTATGTCTTATTCATCTTTATCCCTGTCATTCACCCTTCTGCTTAATAAATACTTATTGAAGAGGAAAAAAAGGAAGTCAATTCGGGGCATTTGCAATCCAGAAAGAATGGAGGTGGGGGTCAGTGGGTAGAGTTATTTGGATTTCAAGGGTGTGGGTGAGGAACAAGCTACTATTGATATGTTTGCCTACAAATTTATGCTTGCCTCCTTCCAGAGGGTTTGAGGTGGCTTACAAAAATACACAGACATAATACAAGGTAACAAACAAGTCGGTGAAGAAATCAGGACGAGGGGAAAATAAGAGTAGGAAAAATAAGATCAAGTCGGCTCGTTAGAAGTGGGCCAAAAAGTTGGCCAAGTTTTCCCACAGCCCATTCGCGACGGAAGGCCCTCTCCCTTCCCCACCTCCCCTCCCTCTCAGGGGCCACCACTGGCCTCACAAGGCCAGGGAGAGCTGCCCCGAGCTTAGCTGCGCCAAGGGGAGGGGCCTAGAAAGGCCGCCAGCCCCGGAACCCGGGCCTGGAAGCCTGGGCAGCCTTGGGGAAGGCTGTGGGTAGGGGCGCGCGGCTCTGGGTGGTCTCTCCCTGGCCCCGGCGTGGGCGCCCGGGTTGCTGGCAGGGGCCTGTGACCCAGGCGGGTAGGGTAAGGGCCTAAGGGTCGCTCTTACACTCAACACTGCAGAGGTTCTCGAGCTAGCAACTCAAGGCCCTCCAGCCAAACCTACTTGCGGCCTACTACGCGCGCGCTCTGCAGGCAGGGCACAAAGATGGAGGGAGCAGCGCGCCTTGCACCCCGCCCCACCCCCCGCTCCAGACAAAGGGGCAGGCTGCCCCTCCCCCAGCCTCGCCCTCGCGTTCCCCCTCCACCCTCCTCTCCCTTCAGGCCGCCCTTCGGTGACTTCCTCTCCCCTTCCGGGGCAGCCTGGGCACTTCTCAGAAACTACGTTCCACCTGGGCGCGCGGCGGGGAACGGGCGCACGGAGGGCGCCCTCCCGGCCCACTCCTAGCCCCGGCCGGCCCTAGATCCGCGCCCTCCTCTTTGAACCCACAGGATTGGCCCCCAGCGCCTTCCCGCCCTGGCGTCCCCGCCCCCACCCGGCCGAGCACGTGCTGCCCCCGGCCCGAGCGCCCGCCCGGCCCCGCTCCCCACCCCCACCGGAAACATTCCTGAAACATTCCTGAAACTAGGAGGCCCGGCCCCTCTGGTTCCCCACCCCGCCTCCACGCTGGGCTCAGGGTTTTCCTGGCGTCCCCCTCCACCGCCGGCTCGCCCCCTGAGGAGGGGGCTGGGCCGGGGCCTCCAACGGCCAGGGAGGAAGAAGGGGAGCAAGGAAAAACATGAGTCACAGCCGTGTGTCACTGGGCCGCATTGCAATTCCCTGAACCACGGGAGGTGTGGAAGGCCGCCTCAGGGACCAGGGGCGGGGAGGTGCAGGCCCAGCCTGCAGGGCGCGCCTGACAGCGCCCTTTCTTCTCCCACCGCCCTCCCCGCCATCTTCCCACTTCGGCTTCCTTCTCGTTTGTACAAGTCTTTGTTGCGCCGGGCGTGGCGGGTACGGCGTGCGTAGACCCAGTTCCTGCCCTCAAAGTGCTTCCAGGCGACCACCGGCTAACGCTTTCTTATTTTTTAAAAAAGCCACAGCGGAAGGGGCCAGGGTACCAGGAGGGATCGCTGGTCTCCAAAACACCATCCGGGTCACCTAAAGGAATGAACCCTTCCTCAGGTTTACCTGCAAAGGAGCCAATCGTTTGCCTCGTTTGAAGGCTGCACCTTGATTATGGTTCACTCGGGCCCATTAATAAATTTAAACCCTGGATTTCACAAGTTTCACGTTTGAATTTCACAAGACCTGCATTTCACCAGTCAGCCACACGCGGGTTGGCACCGAAATGCACATGCTGACACCTGTCCGCCCAGGGAAAATCTAGGAGCCGCGTACCTGGGCGAAGGGAGCGGCGGGTAGGCCGCGAAATTCTCCAACCGGCGTTTCTCTCCACCCCTGCCGCCCGCACGGACCCCCGCAAGCACAAACACCCGCCCACATCCACGCGCCCCGCGGGCGCCAGGCCCACACACCCGGAAGGCCCCAAGAGGTGACTCTCCTGGGGACCCCCTTTCCATGCAGTAAGGGCGCCCTCTCCCCCCCGAAGGACTGCTTGGTGACGCCTCTAAACACCTCCCCCCGTCTCCCGGCCGGGACTGTGGGAAGTGGGCCGTGGCCTCGGGTTCCCAGCCCAGGCCTCCCGCGCGCGCCCGCCCCCAGAAGCCCGGCACCGCTCGCCCCTCCCCGAACTCAGCACCCACCCGCGCGGCAGCGGCGGCGGCTGGCGGGCGGCCGCCCTTTTAAATCCCCGGGCTCATTTGCATGGCCCCGCCCCCCCAGTGACACGGCTGGCGCGGGCGGGCCCGTCCCCCCTGCCCCTGGGTCGCTCTTTTTAAGCTCCCCTGAGCCGGGGCTGCGCTCCTCTAATTGGGACTCCGAGCCCGGGCTATTTCTGGCCCTGGCGCGGCTCCAAGAAGGCGTGAGTTCGCGGCCCCTCCGGTGGCTCCTTTTTTTCATATCTATCATTTAATTAAATTATTTATTTATTGAGGCCGCGCACGGGCCGTGCCTAGCTTCCTGCCCCTCGCCATCCTTCGGGGGAGGGGGAATATTTTTGTCCCCCCGCCTGGATGTGACATATAAATACCCCGCGGGGGCCTGGGCGGCGAGCACGCGGCGGCGGCGGTCTCTGAGCGCCTCTGCTCTCTCTCCCGGTTTCAGATCCGCATTTGCTACCAGCGGCGGCGGCGGCGGAGCCAGGCCGGTCCTCAGCGCCCAGCACCGTCGCTCCCGGCAGCCCGGAGCGCGCACCGCAGGCCGGCGGCCGAGCTCGCGGTGAGTCGTCCCCGGGGCCCGCGGCGGCGGCGGCGGAGGGGGGCGCCCGCGCCCCCGCTGCACGCCGCCCCTCCTGCAAGCCGCCCGGGGCTGCAGCGCGCGCCTCCGGCTTTATTCCCAGGCCGGGGCTGCGCGAGCCGCCGGCGGGGGAGGGCCGCGCGGCGCGGGGGCGGGCGGCGGGGCCCGGCGGCGCGGGGAGGGCACCGGCACCCCTTCCCCCGCGCCGCGGGCGCCCTGCGGGGGGCGGGGACCCGGGAAAAGCGCGCGGTGGGGGAGGGGGCGCGCGGCTGCGGCGAGCGCGAGTTGTGCACCCGGCGGAGCCCGGTGCACCTCGCGCGGCCGCCGCTCCCGCCCGAGCCCGAGCCCGGGCCTGGGTTGTGGGGGGCGGGGAGAGGAACGGGCTGCGGCGACAGGGGAGAGTGGGGGGCCGGGTGGCCCCTGCAGCCTGGGGAAGTTCTAGAAGTGAGGGGGATGAGCAGGGACCCCGCAATTCGGCCTTACTCCAGCTCGGCCTTTCTCCTGGCGCCCCTCCGCAGATGAGGCCGAATCGCCGGCCTGGGTTTGGGGCTTCACCCCGACCCCACCTCTGGCCTGGCCCGCGCCTCTTCAGCCCCCAGGGCCCGGCCTGCCTTCCGCCCCCACAAACTGGTTTCTCTGCTTTGCTGGGCTCTGTTGGAACTAGTCCCTTTGACTCCCCGTTTCAATTTTTTTTTCTGGGGCTTTATTTTGCGGGGAGGGCGCGGAGGGAGGTGGCTTTCTTCCTCTCCCCCGCGCGCGCCAGGTTTCCTGCCCCAAGGCGGGCTTGGGTGCCCCCTCTGGCAGGAAGTGGGGCCGGGTGCACCCTCGTGGCGGTGCATGCGGTCGGGGTGCACCGGTTTCCCGCGCCTGCGAAAGCGGCCTGCGCCCCTCCCCCCCGCGCTCTAGCCCCCAGTCCCGCCGGCCGACCTGCAACCGCCGGGCGCAGACACTTGCAGAGTCACCCTGGGCCCCGGGTCTGCAACAGGGATGACAGGGACTTTACCAGCCCCCAGACGGGTAAGGAAAGTGGCGGGCTAGAAGGGTCGCCAGCAACCCACTCCATCCTGCTCGCCAACTTGCTCTGTGACCTTGGGCAACTCATCAGCCCTCTCTGGGCTACTATTTTGGGGAAAACAAGGTGGTTCCAGGATGATTTCCTAGAGTCATTCCTGCAGATTGCCTCAGCATTTGTGGAGCCCACACTGCGTGCACAGTGTGTGGAGGAGACAGGCTTGAGGCCTGAAAGGGCTTATTACCAACTGAAGGATTGAAGTCGGACCCTAAACATGGCTTTGCCAAGCCAGGTCTCTCTGATGTTCAGAAACAGGTGGAAGAGACAAGCATTTGTTGGTCTCACCAGAGAGGGCCTCAGGCCTTGCCTTCTCTGGAGTCCTGGATCTGGGGTGGGGGTGAGCGGATTAAAGGGTCCCCAGCAGCAAGAGGTGGGGGGAAACACCAGGGACACCCACCAGGATCCCCAGGCAGGCTGGCCCAGGCTTTATGGGATTAGGGGCTGGCTTTGCCCAACTGGAACCACCTCTCCGAGGGGGCCTCCAGCAAACCTCATGTGAGGTCAGCTCTCATTTAGCTGATTAATTGTGATGTTTAGTTTTGAAGGGGGACCTGTGGTGTAATATAAGATTCTAATCACTGCCTGCAATTACAGAGCAGGCCAAGCCACTAATGATGGAGCAGGATAAATCACCAACCACCTTGTTTAAAAGGGTCTTCAAGTCTGAAATATTATAAAATGGAATAATTACCAAAGTCCCGCCGTCTGGAGAATTTCAGTACTTGAGGATCGGGGGCCTCAGGCCCTCTAACAATCACAAGTTTGCAAAAACAGTCTTTCCTCTCATTGGGTTAAAATTGGAAATTGTCTGAATCTGAAAAGGGGAAAGAAAGTCATTCTCAAACGTTCTAGTTCTCATTTTGATCTGGAATGAAGCTTTCTGTTGTTTAAGCGTTTTTAACTTTTACCTGGTTTGATCCTTGCCGCAGTCTGGAGAGGTAGGTGAGGCAGGTGCCTTATCATTACCCACATTTTATAGATTGAGGGGCTTTCAGAAGTGGAGCCACTTGGGCCCACCCTTTGCCAAGGGCAGCCAGGGATTGGTTATCAGGGAGGTGTGGAACCATAGGCCTCCCAGGACGCGTCTCTATCTGTAACTTGGGGATAATAACGGGGAGGACAGGGATGGGGGTGCGAGGGCCCTCGCTGTCCTTTCTCAGCCTCTGGAAGAGACTCCCAAATACTCCTTGCAGAGGGGGGTTTCAGATAAATTCTATATTAATAGGGCTGATGAAGCACAAACAGGCCTCTAAGGAGAGGGGAGATGCTAGAAAAGGACCAAGGAGCTTTTAGGATCAGCCCTGCTAGGGCTTCAGGGAGTCAGCTAGCATGTGTTATGAGGGCCCCTCTCAGTTGGACAAGTCCCTGCCCCTCGTGTAAGGAGGCATCAAAGAGAAAGATCTCATCTCACTCCAGGTGGGTGGGGGCGGGTAAGGGGGAAGAGGAGATTCACCTTTCAGCTTTGGGTTTCTTTTCCTCCTCCCACCTCACCCACTGCGGTTTTAACCCCCTTCACCCTTCTTTCCAAATCGTCCCCGTCTTTGAACCCCCAAGGCTTTTACTCAGGGAGAGAGCAGCGGAAAGAACTGGTGGGGCTCTGGCAGATGGGCAGTACCGTGGACGAGGTGGGCCGGGGATTGATGTCTATGGCTGCCAGATGCCCGGGGCTCATTCTCTGCTTACCTTTCCTCCCTTGTTCCCTGCGAGCTACCCAGGCTCGGTTTTCTTTTGAAGAGAAGGGACAGCTTGGTGGAGGGAGGGGGCCCTGGCAGTGTGAGGACCCCATCTCACCCACACTGTTGCCAGGGCGGCCTTACCCACAGCCAGGACTGGGCTGGCTGGGCTCTTGGGCCCGGGCCCTGTGGGGCTGGCAGGACGACAAAGAGCCGTTCTGAAGAGGAGATAAGGAGCTGATTAGGGCCAACGGCCCAGCCCCGCCCTGTGGCTGCAAGCTGGGCTGGGCAGATGCCCCCATCGGCCCTGGTGGGAATCGCGGGGACCCCTGGGAGCAGGCAGTTTCCTCCCGGACATTTTGAGGGTGGGAGTGGTGAGGGGGTAGGAGGCGGCTAAAGCAAGAGGTTTTGTTTAAAACAACTTTTCCCGCCTCCCAGCATCCCAGCCGTCGCTCCTCCACCTGCTCTGCCGACAAGGGAAGATGAGCGAGTCGAGCTCGAAGTCCAGCCAGCCCTTGGCCTCCAAGCAGGAAAAGGACGGCACTGAGAAGCGAGGGCGGGGCAGGCCGCGCAAGCAGCCTCCGGTGAGTCCCGGGACGGCGCTGGTAGGGAGTCAGGTGGGTGTCCAAACCTTTGCCTCGGTTTACCTCTTTGGGCTAGGGAGGTGCCAGGCGTCTTGGCAGGTGAAAACAGGACTGGCAGGGCGCAGCGTCATTCCTGTACACGTGTGTTCTCCCCACACATGCATCCCTGGTGCCTGAGAGCCTGGGAGAGAAGTGCAGCCTGAGGGAGCCCTGAGCCCGAGCCCGAAAGTCCAAGCCAGAAGTGACCCTGTAGTCACGCAGGCCAGTCAGTGCTTATACACTGTGGTAAACCACCCACCCTTTATTTCCAGTCCATCGTGGACCAGTGCATTTATGAAACAGTAAAGATGAATTATAGAAACGTGAACATTTACATAAGTAAGCCCAGCATTTTTTGTTATTATACTCACTGCACACGATAGTACTTTGTTAATTTACTATGAAATTTACTATGAAGGTTTCTAAATACTTACTGTATGTTTCTGTAGTTCCTCATCCCAGGACAGTAACAGTTTCTGGGCCAGCACCTGTTCACGGGCCTCCTTGAGTGGCCCTGGATTGGGCTTTGCCCCAGCTCTGTAAAAGGAAACGGAAGCCCAAGAAGCTTAAAATGTTGGGGAGTTGGTGGCAGAGTGACTGAGAGCCCTGGTTCTGCCCCTCACAAAGGTCCCGTGGGGTTAAAAGGCCAGCCTGGCACTGTGGGCACCCCAGGGAGCTTGGCCAGTCAGGCTGTGGGGAACACCTGCTACATGGGGGAGATCTTGGTTTCTCTCACAGAGGGGCAGCTATCCCTACGTAAGGGGCAGCCGTTGGTGAAGGCCCATTACTTCCCTTTCGTGGGGGAGAGGAGAGGAGAGCAGTTGAGGTCGATCCTTGCTCTTTACACATCAGGCAGCTTGTGTCCACCGGGCCCCGGTCGGTGCCCCCCATCTGTAGGTGGAGAGGCCTGTACTGACTCTCAGGAGCCGTGAGGAGTCTGATGGGTGGTGGAATTCAGCTGCCTCTTTCAGAGCCCACAGTTTGTGTGTGGGGAGCTCATCCTCTTAGTCTCGTTCCCTAGGCCCACCCCTGCCGCCTGTTAGCTTGTGGTCAGTGGGGGTGTCAGAGAAGGGGTGTTGGGTTACTGGACCGTGAAGAGCCCCCAGGCAGCCGCCTTGGGAAACCATAGCTGACGTGCCTTTGCTGCCCAGCTTCTATGCATTATGTAGCGGTTTTTTATTCTGTCTCGGGCTTATTAAAATTTCAGCGACACCAATGGGCAGGGATCTCTGGGGTTCTGAGATCTGGACATAACTCCTTCTCCCTAGGAGGCAGCCTGAAGGGAGTCTGGTTTGCAGGTAGAGGCTATAGGTTCCCTCTAGGGGGAAGGGGGATCCTTTCCCCTCTTCTGCATCATCTGAGGGGGTGGGCAATGATCACAGCCCAGTGCTGGACACTTGTACATTTTTCATTTAGTTTTCGTGACACTCTGCAAGGTAAGTCTTGTCACCATTTACAGATGAGGGAAACTGAGGCTCAAGCATTAAGTGTCTTGCCCAAGATCTTAGAGCTAGTCAGTGGCCGAGCTGGCATGTGGACAGAGCTGCCTAAGAGTGTCTTTCTGCCCCCATGACACCCTTCCCAGAGGCCTTCTGGTCTCTTGTCATTTTGCTGTCATAGGGAAGCAAGGGGAGAGACTTTGTAAAAGATATTCAGACGGAGAACCTGAATCCCAAGGGCTGCCTGCCATGATTCCTGTGGATTCCAGAGTTGGGGGATGGCTTGCAGACTTAATTCTCCTGGGCTGGGGCAGAGGGCTCTGTCCTGAAAAGGGTGGGGCAGGTGGCTTCTGTGTCCCTGACTGCCCCATCTGTCTTTGCAGAAGGAGCCCAGCGAAGTGCCAACACCTAAGAGACCTCGGGGCCGACCGAAGGGGAGCAAAAACAAGGGCGCTGCCAAGACCCGGGTGAGGCTTGAGGAGGGCCCTCTCCCCACGACAGCAGCTATAGGAGGTCTGGGAAAGGGCTGGCTTGTCCTCATTCTTGGCACCCTCTTTTTCTCTGGCATATGGGGGATGATGTGTCTTTGCTAATTGAAGAGAGTGGGGCAATGACTGAGGTCCCACTTCTGGGGCCTTGGTCCTGCCCAGGACAATGGGGAAATCGAGTCAGATGTCCCGCAGCTTTCCTGGCCTGGAGAGAGGCGAGTTGGGAGGAGCGAAGGGGCAGGTCCTGGGCTGAGAATGTCACCTTTTCTCCCGGAGGCCCCCTGGCTCCTGAGGGAGTGGGGAGAAGCAGGGAAGGCCAGATCTACAGTGGCATCAGCCTTTCAGAGAAGTTATTTTGTTTTTTATTTTATTTTTTCTAAGACACGACTCATATCCTCTGAGTCATGGGTGGAGGAGGGAGTGGGGGGCGTGTGTGTATGTTGGGGTGGGGGGGGGCAGTGTGGCTGGCCAGTCATCACCAGCTGGACTCGGGTGGGCCTGCTGGGCTGAGAGTCCTGGGCTGCCCCGAGCAGAGGAAGGTAGTTCTGCCCCTCCCTGCTCTCCCTCACCATCCAGGGCACTGGTCATTGGGTGAGCACCGTCAGGAACATCTTTGACTTAGTGGATCTTTTCTCTGACCATCTAGAAAACCACCACAACTCCAGGGAGGAAACCAAGGGGCAGACCCAAAAAACTGGTAGGTGAACAGGTGGCGGCAGCTTGGCTCTTCTGGGGAGGCTGTTAAGAGTGGGAGATGCCCCATCCTGTGCCCGCACAGGAACATGGCTCTCCCTGACCTGCAGGGCCAGGAATGGTGAGACTTCATGTTTTACCCAGGCCCGGAGAGGGGAAGGGATTTGCCCAGGGCTCAGGGTTCCTGGCACCCAGCCCAGGGCTTTTAAAGGGCTGTGTCCATGAGAAGTGAGGGGTCCCAGGTACCAACCAGACCAGACTCCCTGCGCTGCCCTACTGGGGGTGGTCCCTGTCTCTCCTTCCTCTGCTTCTAGAACAGACTCAGAACTTCTAGGGTGAACTTGGAGGTCAACTATTAGTGTTTCTCCCCCGCCGCCATTATAGAAATGAGGACAAAGGGAGGTTTAAGGAGCAGCAAAGGAGCTCAGGCCTGGGCGGGCGGGCGAGGGGGTCACGTTGGGTGGGGGCTGAGGTGCGATGCCGCAGGGAGCTACCTCCTCAGGGAGGCGCCGTCCATCTCTAGGCCCCAGTAGCTGGTAATGAAAGTAGGCAGGTTGAGCCGGGAGATGCCTCCAGGGGGTCCACCGCAGTGAGGGCCCTCCCGGCCCTTTACTGTCCCCAACCTGTCTTCCCTGAGGCGTTCATTCCTCGAGCGTGAGCCGAGCCACCACGGGGTGAGGGGGGCTCGGGGTGCTGGCTGGGCCCCAGGAGTGAGTAACAGGAAACAAGTTGTTTTGGAGTTTGTGCCTGGCACGGGGGCCCCGTGTGGTGTCCCGACATTCCCGCCCAGTGAGTGAGCCCCGGCGGCACACACTTCCCCTTCCTCCCCGCCCTGGCCTGGGGTCAGCCCGTGGCCACCGCTCCGCAGCCCAGCAGCTGCCCCTGCAGGCCAAGGCCACTCGGTTCCCCTGCACCCACCAGGGGGGCTCATGCAGCCTCCAGCCACCCCTTCCCTCCTCATTTCCTCTCCCTGGCTGCCTCCTCTCCTCCCCTGCCCGAGAACCAGTCACTTCCTTGCTTCCTCGAGCTCAGTGGTGCCCCGAGCTCTGCCAGGTACCCCCGCCGTGGGCTTGGGGGCCAAGGGGCCTGGCTCTGTGTGAGAGCAGCATGTATGTGGTTTTTTTTCCCTCCCTTTAAATTCTTCCTTTTTTATGAATGAAACTGGGCCGTGGAGGTTGCTGAGTCACCCACACACTCAGCCCTGACTCATCCCCCTTCTGGAGAGCCAGGGAGTGCGGGGAGGGGTTGGGGGCGAGCTTGGCCCCTGGTGGGTGGAGGAGGAGGGGGACAGGCCTGGCATTCCTGCTGATGGCCCTGCCCACCCTGCAGGAGAAGGAGGAAGAGGAGGGCATCTCGCAGGAGTCCTCAGAGGAGGAGCAGTGACCGTGCCGTGCCGCCCGCTCCCTCACCGAGGAGCAGTTTCCTTCTGGGACTGGACAGCTCCGCTCCGCTCCCACTGCCCCCACCCCTTCCCCCAGGCTCTCATGTCACCGCCACCCACCTGCGCCCTCACCACCACACTACACAGCACACCAGCCGTCGCCGCAGGGCCCCCGGGGCCCCGAGTCGGGAGCAGTTTCCTTTGATTTCAGGTCCCAGCGACCCCTGACCCACGGCGCCTGACTTCCCACTTAGCTGCTCCCGCGCTGCTGCATCCCCACTCCCTCAGTGTGGGGACCTTGCTGGCTGGGCTCTTGGTTTCGGGGTCCCTTCTAATCCCCGACTCTTCCCTCTGGCTTCCCATTAAGGGGCCTGGGAGGGCTCCCCTGGCCTTAAAAAGGGGCCCAAGCCCCATCTCATTCTGACATGCCCCACTCCCACTGTACTAGCGGCAGCAGGTGTGGCCACTGGAGAGGTGATTGGCCCCAGATGCCCCCGACCAAGCTGTGTCTCACCAGGGGTGGCTCACACCCCCTTTGCTTCCTTCCCACCTTGCCTAGTCCCTGCAGTAGGTTGGGCCGCCCCCTTGGGGGCACAGGAAGGCAGGCAGGAGGGGTTTAAGCCCCCTCCCCCCTCTAAGCAGGCTCCAACCTACCTTGCCCTCACCCCTGGAATCCAGTGAAGTGATGAAAATGCAGAGTCCCCTTTATCCAGGTGAGGCCCAGGAGGCCTGGGCTCCCGGTGGCAGCCACTTAAGGCGGGCTAGAGCCACTCCCTGTCCCCGTCTGCTTCCACTCTAGACCTCGGTTTCCCCTTCCTTCCCTCACTCGGGGCACTAATAACAAGGAGCTAGCCTTGCCCACTCCCATCCTTCTGCTCCTCCCCACCCCCCAAGGTTCTGGTTCCATCTTTCCTCTGTTCACAAACTACCTCTGGACAGTTGTGTTGTTTTTTGTTCAATGTTTCATTCTTAGACATCCGTCATTGCTGCTGCTACCAGCGCCAAATGTTCATCCTCATTGCCTCCTGTTCTGCCCACATTCCCCTCCTCCAAGATGCTCTTAGGGGAAGGGGCCTGGGGCAAAGCAGGCTGGGTTACCGACTACCCCAGTCCCAGGGAAGGTGGGGCCCTGCCCCTAGGATGCTGCAGCAGAGTAAGGAGGGGGGCCTGTGTTGACCGTCGGGTGTAGGGGCCACCTTCTCCCCCTGTTCTGTCAGGGAGGAGGTAGCCATTATTTGTCCCAGCCTGGGGCCCCCCCCCTCTGGTTTCCTATTTGCAGTTACTTGAATAAAAAAATATCCTTTTCTGGACTGAGTCTTTCTGTGATGGGTGCCTGGAATAGGGAAGGGTGGAAACCAAGGGTCTAGTGGGTGGGGGAGGAAGAAGAAAAAGCATTGGCGTCAGCTCCAGGGAAGGTAACTTAAGCCCCTCTTGAAGAAGTCAACTACACCCCTAGCCACAAAACATTTTATTTACAAAATATATATACTGAATATTATACATTAGGCCCTGTCACCATGGGAACAGCTCCAAAGCCAAGTCAGGGAGGGCTAGAGAAAGGTGGTGCCTGTGGAAGGGCAAAGCTCCACCCTGTCTCCCAGCCACCCTTCCACCCCAGAAGGAAAAATTCCCATTAGCTCCTGGGAGTGGCTGGTAGGCTCAGCCCACAAAGGACTGAAGGCCTAGCAGGGAGTGAGGTGACAGTGGGGGCTGACTGCTATGCAGGGCTTAGGACTGGGGGACAGATGGGAGGAGGAATGGAGACCCAGTATCCAGGAGGGGGAGCTGGGGGAAGCAGCAGGCTGCAGGGCCCTGGACGTTCCAGGACCCCATGGTTCTGAAGACCAGGACAGGGGGCTCAAGTCATGTCTTGACGTCCAGCAAGGGCATCCGCTTGTGCTGGTAGCCACTCTGCCAGCCATGGACCACCTGTAGGGGAGGAGACCCGCACCACAGGGCACAGTCCACAGCACAACTTGGGAGGAGGCACCCCACTAGCCACGGCCCACATGGGGAAGGCTGAGAGCAGAACCAGGCTCTGTCTTCAGGGGTATGAATAGAGCAGACCCACCTCTGCTGATTCTCCCTGTCCCCAGAGTGCTCACCTTGGGGTCTCCCACGTCAGAGAGCAGCTCCTGCTCAGCCTCGTGCAGCTCCTCAGCAGGGTCGTAGCTGTACACAGGGAGCAGGTGATGGCGAAGCCGGTCCACCCTGGGGAGCATGGGAGGGGGCTCAGCCCAGGGGACCCACTCCCCTTCTTCAGACACCTGACTGCCCTGTCTCTACTCCCCCTGGCAGGGGCACACTAGAGCTCTAACGAGACGTGTCTGGGCAGGAAAACCTAACAGGAGTGTAGGGAATTTCAGGTTTGTGTCTGAATGGCTGAGGAGCATCTTACATGTATGCAGGGATCTCAGATCCTATGGGAAGAACTTTAAGCACAATTCGGGGGAGGTGGCGCTGGGGGCAGGGACACTCACCGCTTTTTCTTCTGGACATACATTACCTGTAACAGAGACACAGCACTGTGGAGGCCGCTGAGCCCAGGATGGCCCACAAGTGACAGGGGTCCACCTCCACACCCTCCTCTCCCGTAACAGCAGGACAGCTGAGATGCTGTGTGCAGGCTGGACCAGGCCCACCCAGCCCTGCCTTCGCAAAGGTGTGGGTGTGTATGTATGTGGGGGCTCCTTACCACGGCCACCACCACCCCGACCAGGGTGATGAGGAAGAAGGGCCCCAACACATAGCCCACCATGGAGTCGCTGCTGGCCTGCGGGGCATTGGGCACTGTGGTGTTACTCATGACATCGGCAGGCAGAGGGCTGGGTAGTCAGCATGGGCAGTAGTACTGCCTCGGGAGGGCGCCTCCACTGGGCTCCCTGGGGAGGAGGAAGGAGGTTGTCAATTCCACCCAGGCTCCGGATTCCTCCCCAAGAGCTAGTAATATATGAAAACTTAGGTCAGGCACTGGGAAGAGGGATCTTCCAGGTCAATGTGCTGGGTTTAACCCTGCAGGGACTCAGCAAGTCCTGGGTGTAAACAGCACCAAAGGGAGGCCCAGACCCAGGGCCTGAGTCCTGCCCAGCTCCTATCCCCAAATCAGGATGGGGCTCAGCTCAGGTGCTGGCTGAACATTTGCAGATATCAATTCCCGAGGAGAGGTTAGATGTAGGTTCCCAGCTCCTGCCCCAACCTCCTGGGGTACTGGACTGCCAGCAGCTATCCAGTGGAGCAAAATGGGGATATTAGGTTAAAACATGAGGGTCCTGCATTGCAACCTAGGGGTGAGGTGGGAGCATCTGAAGGAGACCATCTCGGCCCGGGTCCAGTGCCCACACTTCGGTCTATATAGGTCCTATGCCCTCTTTGTCCCTGGAGTCACTCCAGGCATAGCCTGGGCATCGTCTCCCCCATCGGTCTCATATGCCAGGGTGGACACAAGTGGGCAGGGCTGGACTGCATCTGCGAGGTGATGTCACCGCCCCCTGGTCCCCACTCGGGGCTCCGCCCGGGTCCCTCCCCTCCTGGCCTGGGATGACAGGAGGAAGTGGAGAGGGTCAGCTCCCATGACAGACGCAAGGAGACTGTTCACGGGTGGCTGCACGCAGATGTACCCTGGTCCTTGACCCCGGTTCTCCTGGGCTTCTATCGGAGGGCAAGGTATGAGCTACCCGTCCCGCTACCCGTGGGGACTCCGGGCTCACCGAGTCGCATGCCCGTCCCATGGTCGAGGGGACATGCCGAGGTAGGGAGGGTGACAGGCCGTTCCTAGGATGCGGACCAGCAACGGAGAGCGGGAGGTAGTTCCCACGGCGCTGGGAGGCTCAGGCCAGGGGAAGGGAACTTAGGGGGAGCACAGAGGGCCCCGGGCATCCTGGCATCCCGACACCCCGAGGCGTGGACCTGTACCGGCGCTTTGCAGCCCATCCAACCCGGCCAAGCCTTACCTCCCGCCGATGCAGCCCGGAAAGGAACGCCCTCGGTTGGCTCCGGGGCCCCGGAAGAGCCGGCAGGCGCGTGATCAAAGGACCCGGGGAAATGGGCGGGGCCACAGTATCAGGGTGCAGCCAATCCGATGGCGGCAGGCAGACGGCCCGGAGGCTTCGGGAGGGGCCAATCCGGAGGCCGGGGATGCTGGCGGCGCCGTGCCGAGACGGCCTGGGCTGCAGGGCCCACCCTGTGACGGCAGGGGGCAGCCGAGGGCTGCGCAGCGGGGAGGGGCGGAGAGGGGCGGGGCGCGCGCGGCTTCCCAGCGTACCCCGGGGCGGACCCCTGCTATGCGGCCGCGCTTGGGAGCTCACATTCCAGGGAGAGGCCTGGCCTCCACTTTACTCGCACTTCTGGTTGGAGCCCAGTTACGCTCTAACGTTTAGCCCAGGCCCCACAAGGCCTCCAAAGCCCCACAAGGGCTTTGTTGAGCCCTCTAGACCTCCTAGCAGCGCAGACTGGCCCTCTGTGCTGTGCTCAGAGTGTGTAGGCAGGCCTTGGGTAGCCCCTGCCCAGCCTTGGACCTCAGGTCCACCCACCTAGCCACTCTCTCAGCGCCTCACTCTTAATGTTGGTAAAACAGGCTGCTGTAAGGATTAAACCATGACATGGGTAGAGCCTAGCACATAGCATGCCCAGAATTTTAAATTCCCTGTTAGCCTCTTTCCGGTTTTCCAGGGCACAGACGGAGCAGCAAGGTGAAGTTCCTCTGGGTCATAGGTAACTTGCCAAGTAGGTAAGCTTGGGTTGAAGCTTCGGTCGTCTGATAATTAAAATGTCACACACTTACTGGGGAAATTTGAATAAGATTGGTGGGTTTTACCAATGTCAGTATCCTGGTTGTGATGTTATACTATAGTTTTGCGAAAGTTAGCATCGGGGGAAGCTAAGCAAGGTGTACAAGGGATCTCTGTTATTTCTTACACCTGCATGTGAATCTAGTTACCTCGAATTGTGTGTGTATAGTTTTGTACCACACCTACCTTTCCATCACCAGAATCACACACAATTGGGAAAACTCCAGATGGGCAGGCGATGGAAAACACCTAAGAACATAAAGGTTGTGGCAGCCGAACCAGGTTGAGGCCCTCCTGGGTCCTCAAGTGCTACTGGAGATACAGGGATGCTGTGAGTCACCCTATTCTTTTTTTTTTTTTGGCTGTTCCGCCCAGCATGCAGGATCTTAGTTCCCCCACGAGGGATCGAACCCGTGCCCCCTGCCACTGGACCTGGAGTCCTAACCACTGGACCGCCAGGGAATTTCCTGGCTCACCCTATTCTTGCCAGAGACAGCCAATGGCATGGATGTGGTTGAGCTACTTTGTCTGGTCAGGCCTCAGTTTCCTCAAGTCCTTCCAGAGGTGGTTAGATGAGAGCAGGTCTGGTGCAGAGATGACCCAATTAGGAACCAGAGGGCAGGTGGGAACTTGCCTCTTGCCTCCAGACACCACCATCTGACTGGGGAATCAGATAAAGGGAAAGGAATGAGAGAAAAGCTTGGGTCTGAAGGCTCCAGGTAGATTTCCTGGTATTCTCTGCCTTTGAGTCTGGAGAGTAGGGAGACCACCCATAAGAGTCTTCTATTAGACCTGAGGGCAGAGGAAGGAGGCACCTCCTCAGGCAGGGCCTCCCTCACCTTACAAGGAAGTAGGGATCAAGTAGTAGGTTTTAGACCCAGGCCCCCTTGGCTGACCACACACCCAACCGTTGTTCCCATCCTCAGGACTTCCAACCACATATCTAGAGGGTCTAATGGTCCTCGGAGCAGGCCTAGTGATTGCATTAGCTACGCCAGTGTGTGGAAAGGCACAGGGTCTTTACTCCTAGGACAGAACACCATTCCAAGGTAGGCAGGGCAGCTGGGACGACCTCAGTTTACAATGAGTAAGCTGAGGCCCTGAGTGGTGTAATGACTTCCCAAGGCCCTTGGTGTGATCACCAAGGGTAAGGCAGAATGGGATGATGGGCGGGCCCCTCTTCCTTGGACAGCTCTGTTCTGGCAGCTACTCTGGGACTGCATTTGAGGCCTGGTTTGTTCCTGTGATGAGATGAACTGTTATAAGTTAAATCCATATAATGTAAACCCTAAAATAACAGAGCTATTTTATATAAGTCAACAAAAGAGATAAAATAGAAATAAAAATTCTCAAGTAATCCAAAAGAAGGGAGAAAAAGAGGAAAAGGGTAACAAAGAACAGATGAGACAACCAGAAAACAAATAAGATGATAAACTGAAACCTAAATATATCAATAATCACATTAAAGGTAAATGGTCTAAACAACCCAATTAAGGGACTTCCCTGGTGGTCCGGTGATTAAGACTCCATCCTTTCACTGCAGGGGCCATGGGTTTGATCCCTGGTCGGGGAACTAAGATCCCGTATGCTGCACAGCATGGCCAAAAAAATAATAATAATAATAAAATAATCAACCCAATTAAAAGGCAGAGATTATCAGAATGGATAAAAAAGTAAGACACAATTACATGCTGCCCACAAGAAATGTACTCTGAATATAAAGACTCCAATAGGGTAAAAGCAAAAAGATGGGAAAAGATACACCATGTTTATGCTTGTCAAAAGAAAGCTGGGAAAGCTATAATAAAATCAGACAAAGTTGATTTCAGAGCAGAGAATATTACCAGAGATGAAAAAAAGTTCAGTTCATAATGACAAAGGGGTTGATGAGTTGAGGACATAACAATTCTAAATGTTCATGTGCCCAATAAGACAGCTTCAAAATATATGACACAAAAATGGATAGAACTCCAAGAAAAAACAATCACAGTTTTAGTCAGAGATTTCAATACTACCCTCTGAATAATAGATAAAACAAGCAAATAATCAGCCAGGATATAGTAAACTAGAACAACACTATCAACCAACTTGACCTTTATAGAATCCTACACCTAACACTAGCAGAATACATATACTTAAGTGTACACAGAATATTTATCAAGACAGATCATATTATGGGCCATAAAACAAGTCTCAATAAATTAAAAAGGATTCAAGTCATAACGAAGTATGTGTTCTGATCACAGTGGAATTATATTAGAAATCAATAACAAAAAGATCCCTGGAAAATTCCCAGATATTTGGAAAATGAATAACACACCTCTGGATCAATTAGGAATTATTTTGAACTGAATGAAAATGCAAATGCAATGTATCAGAATTTGTGGGACATCTCTGTTAGAGAAATTTATAGCACTAAATATCTATTTAAAAAAAGAAAGATATGTCAACGACCTCAGCTTCCACCTGAAACCAAAGTATACAGAAGAAAATAACAAAGATCAATGCAGAAATCCATGTAATAGAAAACAGAAAATCAGTGAAACCATAAGCTTCTTCTTGAGAAGATCAACAAAATTGATAAACCTCTAGCCAGATTGATCAGGAAAAAAGAGAGAAAATACAAATCACCAATATTAGAAATGAAAGAGGTAAGATCACAACAGTTTCTACAGATAATAAAAGAATAATAAGGGAATATTAGGAACAACTTTTTGCCAATAAATTCAATAACTTAGTTGAAATGGAGAATAGATGGAAAGACACAAATTACCAAAGCTCACCTAAGAAATAGATAAATGTATAGGAATCTAGGTTACATTTATACCATCTTAGCTTCAGTAGCATACATTAATTCCTCCTATTCAATTCTATGTCCCCCTTGAAGTTGGTATTGTCACAAATACAACTTTATATATTGCATGTGTATTAACATAGATTTATAATTATTGTTTTATGCATCTGTCTTTTAAACCATGTAAGAATCAGAAAAGAGTTACATACCCAGAATACAATAATACTGGCTTTTATATTTACCTTGTACTTACCTTTATCAGTGAACTTTTATCTAGTGCCTTTTTGTTTCAGTCTGAATGACTCCCTGTAGCATTTCTTGTAGGGCAGGTCTACTAGCAACAAATGCTGTTAGTTTTTGTTAATCTGGGAATGTCTGAACTTCTCCTTAATTGTGAAGGACAATTTTTCTGGATACAGAATTACTGGTTGACAGGTTTTTGTTTGTGTTTTCCTGTCAGTTCTTTAAATATATCATTCTACTGGTTTCTAGCCTTCATGGTTTCTGATGATAAATCAACTGTTAATCTTAGGATGTTAATTGTAATCTCCATGGTAACCACTACAAAAACAAGTAGGAAATATATAGAAAAGGAAATGAAGAGGAAATCAAAATGGTACATACTAGGAGAAAAATCAAACACAAAAGAAGTCAGTACTGGAAGGATTAAGGAACGAAAAAGATATCACACACAGAAAACAGTACTATGGCAGAAGTAAGTCCTTCAATATCAGTAATCACTTTAAATGTAAATGGATTAAACTCACCAATTAAAAGACAGAGATTGGTGATAGGTGCACAATATATGAATGTATTTAATGCCACTGATTTGTATATTTCAAAATGATTAAAATGGTAAATTTTATGTATATTCTATCACTCACAAAATAAGGCAGAATGGATTTTAAAATGATCTAACAGGATTTGGATAAAAATTTCTCCAGAGAAGACATGCAAATGGCCAAATAAGTACATGAAAAGATGCTCAACATCACTAATCATTAGGGAAATGCAAATCAAACTACAATGAGATACCACTTCATATCCATTAGGATGGCTATTATTTAAAACAAAACAAAACAGAAAATAACAAATGTTGGTGAGGATGTACAGAAAAAGGAACTCTTGTGTACTGCTGGTGGGAATAAAATGGTGCAGCCACTACAGAAAACAGTATGGTGGTTCCTCAAAAAATTGAAAATAGAATTACCACATGATCCAGCAATTACACTTTTGGGTATATACCACAGAGAATGGAAAGCAGGGATTCAGACAGATATCTGTATACTCAAGTACATAGCATCATTCTCCACAATAGTCAAAATGTGGAAGCAACCCAAGTTCCCATCGACAGGTAAATGGATAAACAAAATATGGTACATATGTACAAGGGGATATTGACACACGTACAACATGGATGAACCCTGAAGACATTATGCTATGTGAAATAAACCAGTCACGAAAGAACAAATAAGGTATGATTTCACTTATATGAGGTACCTAGAGTAGTCAAATTCATATAGCTAAAAAGTAGAACGGTAGTTGCCAGGGGCTGGGGCGGAGGGGCTGGGTGGGAGGGAATAAAGAGCTATTGTTTAATGGATATGGGGTTTCAGTTTGAGAAGATGAAAAAATTTTTGGAGATGGATGGTAGTAATGCTTGCATAACAGTGTATTTAATGCCACTGAACTGTACACTTAGAAACAGTTTAAAATGTTAAAAAAAAAAAAAAAAGAGAGAGAGAGAGATCCAATCCAAGTATATGCTGCTGGCAAGAGACTCACTTTAGACCCAAAGACACAAATAAGTTGAAAGTGAAAGGATGGAAAAGATATTCTATGTAAAGAATAACCAAAAGAGACCTAGGGTGGCTATATTAATATTGGACAAAATAGATTTTAAGTCAAAAACTGTTACAAGAGACAAAGGAGGACATTTTATATTGATAAAAAGGGAAAATGATGAAGAAGTTATAACAATTATATATGCACCAAACAACACAGTCCCAAGATATACAAAGCAAATATTGACAAAACTGAAGGGAGAAATTGACAGTTCTACGCTAATAGTTGTAGACTTCAATACCTTACTTTCAATAATGGAAAGAATATCCTATACAGAAGATCAATAAGGAAATAGAGTACTTGAAAAACACTATAAACCAACTAGACCTAAAAGACATAAAGAACACTCATCCCAAAGAATATACATTGTTCTCAAGTACACGTGGAGCGTTCTCCAGGACAGATCATATGTTAGGCCACAAAACAAATGTTAATACATTTTAAAACCTCCTAACAAAGAAAAGACCAGGACCAGATGGCTTCACTGATGAATTCTACCAAAAATCTAAAGGAGAATTAATACCAATCCTTCTCAAATTCTTCCAAAAAATTGAAAGAAAAGGAACACTTCCTAACTCATTCTAACTCAGCATTGCCCTCAAACCAAAGCCAGACAAACACACAAAAGGAAACTACAGATCAATATCTCTTATTAATATAAATGTAAGGTAATAAAAGAACTCTCAATAAATTAAAAAGGATTAAAATCATACAGAGCATCTTCCCTGACCACAATGGAATGAATCTAGAAATCAGTAACAGAAGGAAAACTGGAAAATTAGCAAATATGCAGAAAGTAAACAACACACTCTTAAAAAAACAATGGGTTAAAGAAGACCACTAGGGAAATTAGAAAATACTTTGAGACATACCAAAAACTTATGGGATATAGTAAAAGCAGTACTCACTGGGAAATTTATAGTTGTAAATGCCTACATTAATAGAAGATCTCAGATAAACAACCTAACTTTAAACCTTAAGGAACTGGAGGGACTTCCCTGGTGGTCCAGTGGCAAATAATCCACCTTCCAGTGCAGGGGACAAGGGTTCGATCCCTGGTCAGGGAACTAAGATCCCACATGCCACTGGGCAACTAAGCCTGTGTGCCACAACTACTGACCTCACGTGCCTCAATGAGAGAGCCCACGTGTGGCAAACTACAGGGTCCGTGCACCCTGGAGCCTGCACGCTGCAACTAGAGAGAGATCCCACATGCCACAATTAGAGAGAAGCCCACGCACCACAACAAAAAGATCCCACATGCCTCAACAAAGATCCCGCGTGCTGCAACTAAGACCCAATGCAGCCAAAAAAATAAAGAAAAAAAAAATAGTCCAGTAGCTTTAAAAAAAAAACTAAGGAACTAGAAAAAGAAGAGCAAACTAAAGGAAGGAAGGAAACAATATAGAGCACAAATAAATTAAATGGGGGGGAACAATAGAGAGAATCAATAAAATCAAGAGTTGGTTCTTTGAAAAGATAGCAAAACTTTAGTTAGACTGACTAAAAAAAATGGAAGATGAAAATAACTAAAACCAGAAATGAAAACAGAAATTAAAAGGATTATAAGAGAACACTATGAACTATTATATGCAAACAAGATAAGCTGGATGAATCAACAAATTCCTAAAGACATACAAATTATTAAAACTTATTCAAGAGGAAATAGAAATTCTCAACAGACCTGTAATAAGCAAAAAGATTGCATCAGGAATCAATAACCTCCCAACAAAGAAAAGTCAGGACCAGATGTCTTCACTGGCCAATTCTACCAAACATTTAAAGAAGAATTAACATCAATCCAATTCATCAATCCTAACATCAACTCTACCGAAAATTGGAGGAGGGGAACACTTTCTAACACATTCCTTGAGGCCAACATTATCCTGATACCAAAGCCAGAGAAAGATTCCATAAGAAAACTATAGATCAATATTCCTTATAAATATAGAAAAAAATCTTCAATAATATACTAGCAGACCAAATCCAATAGCACATTAAAAAGGATTATACACGATGACCAAATGGGATTTACCCTAGGAGTGGAAGGGGTGTTTCAACTATAGGAAAATCAATGTCATACAGCCCATTAATAGGACAAAGGAAAACAACCACATAATCAACTCAATAGATGCAGAAAAGCATCTGACAAAAATTCAATATCCTTTCATGATAAAAACACAGCTGAGGGCTTCCCTGGTGGCACAGTGGTTAAGAATCCGTGCTCCCAGAGTTCAGGACATTGGTCCACCAGAGACCTGCCGGCTCCACGTAATATCGGCAAAAGCCGATCATAAAATGGCAAAAGCTCTCCCAGAGATCTCCATCTCAACACTAAGACCCAGCTCCACTCAACAACCAGCAAGCTACACTGCTGGAGACCCTATGCCAAACAACTAGCAAGACAGGAACACAACTCCACACATTAGCAGAGAGGCTGTCTAAAATCATAATAAGGTCACAAACACACCAAAACACACTACTGGACGTGGTCCTGCCCACCAGAAAGACAAGATCCAGCCTCATCCACCAGAACACACATCAGTCCCCTCCACCAGGAAGCCTACACAGCCCACTGAACCAACCGTAGCCACTAGGGGCAGACACCAAAAATAAAGGGAACTACGAACATGAAGCCTGCGAAAAGGAGACCCCAAACACAGTAAGTTAAGCAAAATGAGAAGACAGAGAAACACACAGCAGATGAAGGAGCAAGGTAAAAACACACCAGACCAAACAAATGAAGAGGAAATAGGCAGTCTACCTGAAAAAGAATTCAGAGTAATGATAGTAAAGATGATCCAAAATCTTGGAAATAGAATGGAGAAAATACAAGAAATGTTTAACAAGGACCTAGAAGAACTAAAGAGCAAACAAACAATGATGAACAACACAATAAATGAAATTAAAAATTCTCTAGAAGGAATCAATAGCAGAATAACTGAGGCAGAAGAACAGATAAGTGACCTGGAAGAGAAAATAGTAGAAATAACTGCCAAAGAGCAGAATAAATAAAAAAGAATGAAAAGAATTGAGGACAGTCGCAGAGACCTCTGGGACAACATTAAATGCACCAACATTTGAATTATAGGGGTCCCAGAAGAAGAAGAGAAAAAGAAAGGGACTGAGAAAATATTTGAAGAGATTACAGTTGAAAACTTCCCTAATATGGGAAAGGAAATAATCAAGTCCAGGAAGCGCAGAGAGTCCCATACAGGATAAATCCAAGAAGAAACACACCAAGACACATATTAATCAAACTATCAAAAATTAAATACAAAGAAAAGATATTAAAAGCAGCAAGGGAAAAACAACAAATAACATACAAGGGAATCCCTATAAGGCTAACAGCTGATCCTTCAGCAGAAACTCTGCAAGCCAGAAGGGTGTGGCAGGACATATTTAAAGTGATGAAAGGGAAAAAACTACAACCAAGATTACTCTACCCAGCAAGGATCTCATTCAGATTCGACGGAGAAATTAAAAACTTTACAGACAAGCAAAAGCTAAGGAATTCAGCACCACCAAATCAGCTTTACAACAAGTGCTAAAGGAAATTCTCTAGGCAGGAAACACAAGAGAAGGAAAAGACCTACAATAACAAACCCAAAACAATTAAGAAAATGGTAATAGGAACATACATATCGATAACTACCTTAAATGTAAATGGATTAAATGCTCCAACCAAAAGACATAGACTGGCTGAATGGATACAAAAACAAGACCCATATATATGCTGTCTACAAGAGACCCACTTCAGACCTAGGGACACACACAGACTGAAAGTGAGGGGATGGAAAAAGATATTCCATGCAAATGGAAATCAAAAGAAAACTGGAGTAGCAATTCTCATATCAGACAAGGTAGACTTTAAAATAAATATTATTACAAGAGACAAAGAAGGACACTACATAATGATCAAGGGATTAATCCAAGAAGAAGATATAACAACTGTAAATATTTATGCACCCAACATAGGAGCACCTCAATACATAAGGCAAATGCTAACTAACAGCCAGAAAAGGGGAAATTGATAGTAACACAATCATAGTAGGGAACTTTAACACCCCACTTTCACCAATGGACAGATCATTCAAAATAAAAATAAATAAGGAAACACAAGCTTTAAATGACACATTAAACAAGATGGACTTAATTGATATTTACAGGACATTCCATCCAAAAACAACAGAATACACTTTCTTCTCAAGTGCTCATGGAACATTCTCCAGGATAGATCATACCTTGGGTCACAAATCAAGCCTTGGTAAACTTAAGAAAACTGAAATCATATCAAGTATCTTTTCCGACCACAACGCTATGAGACTAGATATCAATTACAGGAAAAAATCTGTAAAAAATACAAACACATGAAGGCTAAACAATACACTACTAAATAACCAAGAGATCACTGAAGAAATCAAAGAGGAAATCAAAAAATACCTAGAAACAAATGACAATGAAAACACGATGACCCAAAACCTATGAGATGCAGCAAAAGCAGTTCTAAGAGGGAAATTTACAGCAATACAATCCTACCTCAAGAAACAAGAAACATCTCAAATAAATAATCTAACCTTACACCTAAAGCAACTAGAGAAAGAAGAACAAAAAAACCCCAAAGTTAGCAGAAGGAAAGAAATCATAAAGATCAGATCAGAAATAAATGAAAAAGAAATGAAGGAAACAATAGCAAAGATCAATAAAACTAAAAGCTGGTTCTTTGAGAAGATAAACAAAATTGATAAACCATTAGCCAGACTCATCAAGAAAAAAAGGGAGAAGACTCAAATCAATAGAATTAGAAATGAAAAAGGAGAAGTAATAACTGATACTGCAGAAATACAAAGGATCATGAGAGATTACTACAAGAAACTATATGCCAATAAAATGGACAACCTGGAAGAAATGGACAAATTCTTAGAAAAGCACAACCTTCCAAGACTGAACCAGGAAGAAATAGAAAATATAATCAGACCAATCACAAGCACTGAAATTGAAACTGATTAAAAATCTTCCAACAAACAAAAGCCCAGGACCAGATGGCTTCACAGGTGAATTCTATCAAGGGATTAATCCAGAGAAGAGCTAACACCTATCCTTCTCAAACTCTTCCAAAATATGGCAGAGGGGGGAACACTCCCCAACTCATTCTACGAGGCCACCATCACCCTGATACCAAAACCAGACAAAGATGTCACAAAGAAAGAAAACTACAGGCCAATATCACTGATAAACATAGATGCAAAAATCCTCAACAAAATACTAGCAAACAGAATCCAACAGCACATTAAAAGGATCATACACCATGATCAAGTGGGATTTATCCCAGGAACGCAAGGATTCTTCAATATATGCAAATCAATCAATGATAAACCATATTAACAAATTGAAGGAGAAAAACCACATGATCATCTCAATAGATTCAGAAAAAGCTTTCGACAAAATTCAACACCCATTTATGATAAAAACCCTCCAGAAAGTAGGCATAGAGGGAACTTACCTCAACATGATAAAGGCCATATATGACAAACCCACAGTCAACATCATTCCCAATGGCGAAAAACTGAAACCATTACCTCTAAGATCAGGAACAAGACAAGGTTGTCCACTCTCACCACTATTATTCAACATAGTTTTGGAAGTTTTAGCCACAGCACTCAGAGAAGAAAAAGAAATAAAAGGAATCCAAATCGGAAAAGAAGAAGTAAAGCTGTCACTGTTTGCACATGACATGACACTATACATAGACAATCCTAAAGATGCTACCAGAAAACTACTAGAGCTAATCAATGAATTTGGTAAAGTAGCAGAATACAAAATTAATGCACAGAAATCTCTTGGATTCCTATACATTAATGATGAAAAATCTGAAAGAGAAATTAAGGAAACACTCCCATTTACCATTGCAACAAAAAGAATAAATACCTAGGAATAAACCTACCTAAGGAGACAAAAGACCTGTATGCAGAAAACTATAAGACACTGATGAAAGAAATGAAAGATGATACAAACAGATGGAAAGATATACCATGTTCTTGGATTGGAAGAAACAACATTGTGAAAATGACTATACTACCCAAAGCAATCTACAGATTCAATGCAATCCCTATCAAACTACCAATGGCATTTTTCACAGATCTAGAACAAAGAATTTCACAATTTGTATGGAAACACAAAAGACCCCGTATAGCCAAAGCAATCTTGAGAACGAAAAATGGAGCTGGAGGAATCAGGCTCCCGGACTTCAGACTATACCACAAAGCTACAGTAATCAAGACAGTATGGTACTGGCACAAAAACAGAAATATAGATCAATGGAACAGGATAGAAAGCCCAGATAAACCCACACACATATGGTCACCTTAGTTTTGATAAAGGAGGCAAGAATGTACAGTGGAGAAATGACAGCCCCTTCAATAAGTGGTGCTGGGAAAACTGGACAGGTACATGTAAAAGTATGAAATTAGAACACTCCCTAACACCATACACAAAAGTAAACTCAAAATGGATTAAAGACCTAAATGTAAGGCCACACACTATAAAACTCTTGGCGGAAAACATAGGCAGAACACTCTATGACATAAATCACAGCAAGATCCTTTCTGACCCACCTCCTAGAGAAATGGAAATAAAAACAAAAATAAACAAAGGGGACCTAATGAAACTTAAAATCTTTTGCACAGCAAAGGAAAACATAAACAAGATGAAAAGACAACCCCCAGAATGGGAGAAAATATTTGCAAATGAAGCAACTGACAAAGGATTAATCTCCAAAATTTACAAGCAGCTCATGCAGCTCAATATCAAAAAAACAAACAACCCAATCCAAAAATGGGCAGAAGACCCAAATAGATATTTCTCTAAAGAAGATATACAGATTGCCAACAAACAAAAGAAAGAATGCTCAACATCACTAATCATTAGAGAAATGCAAATCAAAACTACGATGAGGTATCACCTCCCACCAGTCAGAATGGCCATCATCAAAAAATCTGCAAACAATAAATTCTGGAGAGGGTGTGGAGAAAGGGGAACCCTCTTGCACTGTTGGTGGGAATGTAAATTGATACAGCGACTATGGGGAACAGTATGGAGGTTCCTTATAAAACTAAAAATAGAACTACCATACGACCCAGCAATCCCACTACTGGGCGTATACCCTGTGAAAACCATAATTCAAAAAGGTCATGTACCACAATGTTCATTGCAGCTCTATTTACAATAGCCAGGACATGGAAGCAACCTAAGTGTCCATCGACAGATGAATGGATAAAGAAGATGTGGCACATATATACAATGGAATATTACTAAGCCATAAAAAGAAACGAAATTGAGTTATTTGTAGTGAGGTGGATGGACCTAGAGTGAAGTAAGTCAGAAAGAGAAAAACAAATACCATATGCTAACACATATATATGGAATGTAAAAAAAAAAAATGTTCTGAAGAACCTAGGGGCAGGACAGGAATAAAGATGTAGACGTAGAGAATGGACTTGAGGACACAGGGAGTGGGAAGGGTAAGCTGGGACAAAGTGAGAGAGTGGCATGGGCTTATATACACTACCAAATGTAAAACCGATAGCTAGTGGGAAGCAGCCGCATAGCACAGGGAGATCAGCTCGGTGCTTTGTGACCACCTAGAGGGGTGGGATAGGGAGGGGGGGAGGGAGGGAGACGCAAGAGGGAAGAGATATGGGAACATATGTATATGTATAGCTGATTCACTTTGTTATAAAGCAGAAACTAACACACCATTGTAAAGCAATTATACTCCAATAAAGATGTTAAAAACAAAAAAGAAGATAAAGACACCTTCAAACATTCAAAAAACAAACAAAAACACACTATTAGGAAATCAAGCATGGGAGGTACATATTGATAGAAACTTGCAGTAAATGACATTTTCATGATAAAAAAAAAGAATGAAGATAAAGACACCTTCAAACATTCAAAAAACAAACAAAAATACACTATTAGGAAATCAAGCATGGGAGGTATATATTGATAGAAACTTGCATTAAATGACATTTTCATGATAAAAAAAAAAAAAAAGAATCCGTGCTCCCAGTGCAGGGAACATGGTTTCGATCCCTGGTTGGGGAACTAAGATCCCACATGCCACATGGTGTGGCCAAAAACAAAAGAAAACAAAAAACCAAAACCAAAACCCAAAACACAGGAAACTAAGAATAGGATAGCCTTTTTAGGAAATGGTACTGGAACAACTGGTTATCTATATGCAAAAATTATCACCTTGAATCCATACCTTGCAATATATACAAATTCTAATGTATGATTCTATTATATGAAACTCTAGAAAATGCAGACTAAACTATAGTGACAGAAAGCAGATTAGTGTTTACTTGAAGAAGGATGTGTGAGGGGCAGGTGAGAGGGGACACAAAGAGGCACAAAGGAACTTTTGGGGGTGAGGGATAGGTCTATTACCCTGGTTATGATAGTTTCATTTGAAAACATATGTCAAGATGTATTAAATTGTACACTTTAAATGTGTGCAGCTTATGTTAATTGTAGCTCAATACAGTTTTTAAAAATTAATTAATTTTTATTAATTTATTTTTGGCTGAATTGGGTCTTCATTGCTGCATGCGGGCTTTCTCTAGTTGCGGTGAGCCGGGGGCTACTCTTCATTGCGGTGTGCAGGCTTCTCGTTGCAGTGGCTTCTCTTGTTGCGGACCACAGGCTCTAGGTGCGTGGGCTTCAGTAGCTGTGGCACGTGGGCTCAGTAGTTGTGGCTCACAGACTCTAGAGCACAGGCTCAGTAGTTGTGGTGCACGGGCTTAGTTGCTCTGCGGCATGTGAGATTTTCCTGGACCAGGGCTCAAACCCGTGTCCCCTGCATTGGCAGGCAGATGCTTAACCACTGCACCACCAGGGAAGCCCCTCAATACAGTTTTAAAAAATATGATGAGTAAAGAATGACTCAATAAATATGGATCAATGCATATTTATTTTATAAATGAGTTAATGGAGTTAATGACAGGTGAGTCAATGGGCCAATGCCCAGGGATTGGGAAGGGGGAGACATACAAAGAAAAAGGAACCAAAACTATAGCAGAATCTTGTTGGCCACCATCACATTGCCCAGGCTCAACCTTGCCAGGCTGGCCCAAAGTGCCCTGACCCCACTACTGGCTATTCTTGTGGCTTCAACTAAGTCACTCAACACCTTGGAACCTGAGTCCTTGACTCCAAAATGTAACTAATAATGCCCACCTCATAAATAAGATTATTGTTGATTGAAAGAAATTACATTTATGGGGGATTCCCTGGAGATCCAGTGGTTAGGACTCCGCGCTTTCACTGCCAAGGGCTGGGCTCAATCCCTGTTCGGGGAACTAAGATCCCGCAAGCTGCGTGTGGCATGGCCAAAAAAAAAAAAAAAAAAAAAAAAAATTATGGGCTTAAGCATTAGGTAAATAATAACATGCTCCATAAACGTAAGGGATTACAAAACAATCTGATTGTTTTTTATTGCAAAAACAAATTACTACCAAGAGTTGGAAAATATACAAAATCACAAAGAAGAAAATTAAATTACTCATAATCTCACTTTCAGAGGGTATTTTCTTCCTGGCTCTTTCTTTTCTTTTTTTTTTTTTTTAAAGGAATTCCTTTATTTTTATTTTTTATTTATTTACTTATTTATTTTTGGCTGCGTTGGGTCTTCGTTTCTGTGCGAGGGCTTTCTCCAGTTGCGGCAAGCGGGGGCCACTCTTCATCGCGGTGCGCGGGCCTCTCATTATCGCGGCCTCTCTTGTTGCGGAGCACAGGCTCCAGACGCGCAGGCTCAGTAGTTGTGGCTCACGGGCCTAGTTGCTCCGCGGCATGTGGGATCTTCCCACACCAGGGCCCGAACCCGTGTCCCCTGCATTGGCAGGCAGATTCTCAACCACTGCGCCACGAGGGAAGTCCCCTGGCTCTTTCTTACATTGGCTCACTTATTTCTGTGTAGTTACCTGGTTTTCTGCATACATCCCATTTTCCCACCTCCATACCTTTACTTCCGCTGTTCTTCCGCACCTTCCAGAAGCCCATTGGCCTCTTTACAGAGGGCGGAGCAGAGGGCTGCTCTGGAAGGAGTGGAAAACGAGCTTCTGAGACACTGCCTAGTGAAGCCGGCCCTCACCCCATTCCCGGATAAAGATCAGTGGGGTTGAGGCGGAGAGGGACCCCACAGTTCCCGCACCTGCCATTGTGACATCACTGGCAGCCTGAGGAGTGGAGGTTTGGGGCTCCCTCCACTTTGGGGTCCCTACTGGCCAGCCCCTGACAGCACCAGAGGCCTGACTTCAAGGTATTTGCTTCCCCGCAGCTTTCCTTCACCTTCTAAATCTTACCCACACCCAATCTACTTTCCCTTGTCCTTTAGTCTCCTCCAGGCTCCAGCTCCATCGACAGTGAGCTGGGGATCAAAGTACCTGCCTCTCAGGGTAGATGTGAAGGTCAGTGTCCTGGCCCTTAGCCCTTAGCCTTGTACAGGCAGTAAGTGTTCAAGGAATTGTCTGAACTGATGGGAGAGTACTTGGTAAACTGGAAAGCACAGTCAAATATTAGCTGTTATAATCGGTCCACTCAATTTCCTCAGATCAAGTTTCTTCCAAGTAAAACAAATTCCCCTCGACTCCACCCCCCAAACTGCAAATCCCCATAACCACCCCTCCCTTCTCCAGTCTCAATCCTAACTTGGCTTTCCTTGCCTGTCTCAGACACAGGCTGTGCTGAAAGTGACCAGCCTTCCATTTAGCTCCTGCCCTCCAACTGGGAAAGTTCACAGGATCCTGGGCTGAGAGATAAGAGGAGTAGCAGGAACTGCGGGTTTCCTCCCCGCTTTCCCTCTAACTCCCAAGTTCAAGGCAAGAAGAGGAAGCTGGGGAAGGGGTCTCAGAGGACAGGCTTCAATAGGGTGTTTGTTCTGATTTGTTGGTGGGCACCACGCTGGTTGAATATCACCCTTAACTACCCCCACCTCCACCTGTTCCAAACTTCTCTCTCCCCATCCCTGAGGGTAGTTCTACATTTGCTTCCAGGTCTGGGGGAAAGTGAAGGGTGTGTGTTTGTATGTGTTGTTGAGAGAACAGAGTGACACTAGGCAGACATTCTTTGTGCTGTGGACATCCCCAAATGCCATGGCTCTTTGCTTCCTCCAACCTGCATTTCCTAGGTACCTGCTCTGAACCACTCAGCTGGATGCAAAGAACAGAGATATTCTCCCTGCCTTCAGAATGGAGGCATGCACAGGAGTCACTCAGCTCCTCCTAGGGAAGAGGATCTTGGACATCTTTCCCAAAGAATAGCACAGCACATGTGAATTGTGAAGCAGTGCAATGGTACATGGTAGCTTTGAAGAACTGCAAAATGTTCTAAGAGGCCAGGGGAAAAGAAGGGCAAGGTGGGTGGCAAGAAATGAGTCTGCAGAGGTGGGCAGGGGCCAAATCACAAAAGATATTGGGTACTACTCTAGGGTATTAGAACTTTACTCTGAAAGCTATGGGTAGGAGGAGAACCAGAAGTGTAGCCAGGACACTGGGTTGGGGGGGGGGGGCCGGTGGCAGGGAGGGGTCAGTGAAGTCAGGGAGAAGATAAGTGGCCTTTGGATTTGTCAGTGTGCCAGTCACTAGCCATTGATGGGCGGCACTGGAGGCCCACTAGAGGGGACACATAAACCCATAGTGACCCCACAGGACATGGTTTTCTCTGGGCAGGCTCAGCTCTTGTATAGGACGGGTGAATTCAGGATTGGGATTCTGTAGGGGGGCTGCAGGGGGAGGAGACGGGGACAAGAAATACCAAGTAAATAATGGTGAGTGAGTGAGTGATGAAGTGATGGCCGTGGGTTTAGACTTGGCACCAGCTTAGATAGAGTTTGGTGGCCAAGAATGGGATAACCATTAAAAAATATACTTTCATGTCCACAGAGCCAGAAGAGCTGGCTATTTACAGCATGGCCAGAGATATGTATTCTTTGCTCAGGGTTCCAAACTCGAATACTGGTGAAAAATCCCTTCTCACTGTGCCTGTTTCCCAATCTGTAAAATGAGAGGATTAGATGATCCCTAAAATCCTTCCAGGCCTACCACGTAATGATTCCCTTATAAGGGAACCACTGTTCGCTTATTTTTATCCTCTTCACACCTACTTAAGTGTCATGGCTACCCATACACTCTCAATACATATTCGTGGAGTTCCTGATGACCTCTCTCACAGACACCTGGCAGTGTGCTGGCACATCATCAGTGCCCAACCTGTTGGCTGAGTGATGGTGATTACATGGGGAAGTCTCTCCCTCTGCCTCTTCAGCAACCCTTCATGTGAGGTGTTTGGGGACCAGATGCAAATTCATTCACCACCTCCCTCCCTGACTTCAGTTTCTGCTTGCTCTGGTCCATCTTACACTCTAAAGTGACCAGGAGAGAATACTACTAAGTGGGTGAGAAGGCAGGTTCTGGAGTCAGACCCCTTGGGTTTGACTACAGTTCTTCCATTTATTACCTGTGTGACCTTGGATGTATTACTTAACTTCTGTATTTTCTTCTAAAAGCTTTATGACTCATTTTACACATTTGCGAGTTTATTTTCATTGTATGGTGTGAGGTAGGGATCTAAATTTATTTTTTTCCATTTGTCTAGCCAATTGTTCCAACACCATTTACTGAAGGACCAATCCTTTCCCCACTCGGGTGCATGTCTCCTCTGGCTCTTACCATATTCCCACATATGCATAGGTCTGTTTCTTGGTCCCCTGTTCTATTCAGTTTCCTAATTCACTTCTCTATCTAGCTATTCCCATTTATCACATTGCTTCAGTTACTTTATCTTTAAAGTCTTGATACTGATAGAACACAGGACTTCCCTGTAGTCCTGTGTTTTTCCTTGTAGTTTTTCAAAACTGTCTTAGACATCCTTGGCACTCTACCTTGTGATTTTTAGAATTAGTTTCTCCAATTCTTTTAAAAAGTAGTTTGCTTCCCTAGGCTGCCATTTCCTTTACCATCACGAAGGTGATGACCAAAGGTCCTATGTGTCACAAGGATGGCAAAGATGAAATTGTAAAGCAGTGAACACACCTCCTGGCATAAAGGCCTGGAACAACAACCCAGGAGCGCTCAGTAGAGAGTAGTATCATCTTCCCCAAATGCCCAACCTGATGTAGTCACTGCTGTTTTAAAACCTTTGTTGGCTTCCCAGTCATGCGGAGTAAAGTTCAAACAGCCAGCCAAGCCACCTGACCCCAGCTGACCTTTCCCGTGGCACCTCCTGGCTCTCCCTCCTCCCTCCCCATCACGGCTATCAAGTTCCAGCCCCTACAAACTCGCTGTTACCCGAGCACAGCGCCCTTGCACATGCTGTCCCCTTGGTTGAGAATTCCGTCACCCTTCATGAATCCTCTCAGATGGTGGCTCCACTGGGATGGAGTTAGTCACTCTCTCTGCCTTCTTTTTATTGCATTTGTCACTTTGCATTGTGATTGTGTCTGTTGTGACTTATTTAGTGAACTCAGCACAGTCCTTGGCATTTCCCAAACAGGTGTTCACTCACAGCCACTATTTAATGATCACACACCAACTCTGGCATCACATACACTCCTTCACTTATTTAACGCTCATGACGACCCCACAAAGTAGACTTCTCCCCCAGTGAATAGGAAGAAACACAGATGGTAACTTGCCCAAGATCACAGAGCTTGTCAATGGCTGAGCGGAGACCTGAACCCTGGTCTAATTCCAATGCTCACACCTTCTATTATAGCAGGCAGCCTGCCCTCTCCTCCCTCCCTTTTCTGAATCCCTTACTCATTCCACCCTTCCATGGTCCCCCTGCCCAAGCTCTCTCCATCGGCCCCTCTCACCCCACCCCCAATGGCTTACCTACCCAGGCTGTCTTATCTTCCACTGCATGCCATCTGTCACCCAAGCAGGTGCCTCTGTGAGGACTGCATGTCCTGGGTTGAGCACATTGCTGGAATTCAGGTCATAGAACATGGAGCCTCATGGCTGCATCGCAGATGCTGAGATGTTAGCTGGGTGTCACAAGACCAAGGAGATAAAAGAAACCTTTCACACCTTGAATGTGTCTGAAACCACAAAGCAAACAAGTCCATGGTTTATAATAACAGGGTTTCTTCAGCATGGTTATCAGGTCTCCAGAGAGGATGGGAGCCAGCCTGACTGGGGTTTGGGCAGGAATTCTGCCAACTCAATCTGGCTTGAGTTGGTCAAAGCTGCCACCTCAGAATAACAAAGGGCGTAGGAAGTGCAATGCATGTCGCAGCACTGTCCCCGGTGCTGGTTTCAGCAATGTCAGAGTGGCATTCGTGTTCTTTGGACTGATTTCCTCTGGTCACTCCTCAAAGTTTTGGGGCCTTTTGAGATTTCTCTCCCACTCGCCCTCCCTCCTGCCACAAGTCCTGCAGACTATTAGGAGACTGGGCTGCAGCAAGGTAATCCCAAAGTTTGCATTTACCCTGAGAATGAAGAACAATCAACATGTAGTGAATGTGATGGGGATGGGTCACCTTTAGAATGGCCCATCATGATCTGATGTGGGCGAGTGAAGAGTTTCCGGAACCCCAGATCCCAATTAGAGGTGGCCATTTGGTGGTTTCCTGCATGTATCACTTGCATCGGCGTTCATAAGCTCACAGCCTCATTACACACGCTAAATCTGCCAAAAGAATCCTTTGATAAAGGAAGGGACGGTGATCATCATGGGATAAAGGAGGCCTGCAGAATCAGAATTTTAGGAGGAAAGGGTGCTCTGACCAGTTGATTGGGAATTTGCCCTGGGGCTGAATGAAGTGGTGATGCCACCAGAGTCCCAGAGAGGCCAGGGGCCCTCAGTGGATGAACGTGTTTATCTGATTGCGATACACTCTTTATTCTTTCTTCTCCAGCCCTCTCTCCATCCCCAGGTCCACTCCTTGAGTCCGTAAGGCCTGGCATCACAAGTTTCCAGGTGGCTCCTTTCCAACCTCTCCTGCCTCCTCTTCAAACATGGCTGATTCTACATGACTGCCCTGCTCAAGAGCACTTCACATGTATGCAGCCAAACTCCTTGGCCCGGCTTTTGGGGCTTTCCCTAAATTGGCCTCATCATGCTTTATTTTTCAGCCCATAATGCTTGTCATCTGTCTTCGGCCGGAGGGGCACAGCTCACTTGATGTTGCTCTCGCCCTGGCGATGCCCTGCCTGTTCTCTGCCTGCCAAGTCCTACCAGCATGCATCTTCAAAACGCCGCTCCAGCCCTTCCTGACTCCACCATGCCCAACTTCTGCTTCCACACAGGAGAGCACCCCTTGTTGTGCTCCCTTGTTGTCCTGGATGTGGCTCACCTCTGGGCTCACGCCCCTCTGGGCTCCTAGTGAAGCACTGGGTGTCTGCGGGGGGCTCCCTGGCACTGACTCTCACTACCTGCCTGGGCCTCACTTCATTCCTTACTTGAATTCTCTGAACAGCAAATCTTCCATGCGGCCACCTCTGACCTCTGGGGCAACTCTCAAGAGTCCAGCAGAGGGTGGTGGTAAAATCAAAAGAAGACTGATGAGAAGGACTCGAGGAAAACTTTTAGAAAGAAACCAGACACTAAGCAGGGATGTGTGTGAAATAATGGTTTTTATTGGTTGGCACAATATTACAACCTACAGTTCCAATGCCCTTCCCTCCCACACAGTTCAAGTGGAAAGAAACTGATTAACACATAGAAAGGAACAGCACACTCACAGGTTTAAGCATTTGTTTTTATAAAAAGGAGTCGGATATAGGGGTGGTGGGATTTTAGGGATAGTACCAGAGCTCCAGCTAGACTACGGGGGAGGGCTTTGCTGTCCTCTGCTGCCGGCGCACATGAGGGGATGCTTTAGTAAGGGGATGGTTACACATGCCTGGCTGGCTATTAAAGGGGGGAAAGGGGGACTTGCATCTGCTGTGCACCTGCCTCAGACCCAAACCTGGACTTTCTTTTCAGCCCTCCTCCACAACCCGCCTGCCCCCACGGGAAAGAGAGGTATGAAGGAAGCCTAAGAACAGCCTCCTAGAGAAAGGGATGCAGGAAAACTCAGTTTCCTTCCACTTCCTCTGGACCCATTCTGCTCCCCTCAGCTCCTAAGAGCACTGAGAGACTGGGGAAGAAGCCAGGCCTGGGCAGGCGGCTCCAAGTGGGCAGGGAGGAAAACTCGCTTTTCCATACAATACCAAGCAAGGTTGTTTTGCAAACGAAAAAATGGAAAACAAGACCATGCACCCCTGGGTCAGGAGCTCCTACGTCCTGGAGCACATTTGGATAGGGGTAAGGGCGACGTTATTCCAAACCCCAGCTGTGGAAGGTCCCAAGAGGTTAAGGGACCATAACCAACCCCTCCTCCCACACGAGCGCCTTTCCTTGGATTCCCTGGGGTTTTGTTGAGCTCATCTGGGGTTATTCTGCTACCCTCTCCAAGGATGAGTACTCAGCCCATTGGCCACTCCACTTTCTACCCTTTCTACAAATATACAGCACACTGCCTAAACAGGTGATCCATTCTCACTCTGCAGAATGGTCACCAAGGAACCAGGTGACCTAGGGGTGGAAAGGCTAAGTTGTTTGCTTTTCTGGGTGGTCCTGATGGAAGGGGACAGCAGCGGAGTTCCGGTGGTATCAGAATAGTCTGGTTTGAGTCTGTGAGATCCCCAGGGGACTGGTCCCTGGGTACAGGGGCCCCTGGCTCTCTGTCTCAGTTCTGGAGACTTGGTCATTTAGGCCTCAGCTAAAACATGAGGGGAGAGGGACAAAGACTTTGTCCTTCAGAAAAAGTTAAACTCAATACATCTTGGCTACTTTACCTCCATCCAAAGGGTTCCCTGGAAACACCTGTTGAACTTGGCCAAAGGGAGACTGCACCTGCGTGATACACTTGCGAAGACAGGGTTTGGAAGCACCTCTAGTTCATCTGTTTCAGAACTGGAATGGTCCCAGGGAGTTTAACCCTTCTGGTGCTGATGGTAGATGAGTGGAGTGGAGGTGAGCAGAGTTAGGAAACCCCTCAAATACGCCTTACGCTGTTTGGAGATCATACCCTGTAGCTCAGCAAATAGAGCTGGGGCCTCACTGCTTCTTCCTTAGAGCCCATCCCCTACCAAGGTGATTGGGTAGGATGGGAAAAAGGTCCTTGAAATAAAGACTGGACTCTTTATACAAAGTCAAGTATAAAGATGCTACTAATGGGCTTCCACGTCCTCCCTCTGAAACACCTGGGTAGGCCAGAGATACCTGCTTTACTTTTACAACATCCTCAAATGCTCCTACTTCCTTAAACACATGGTATACACTGGTAGTTATCTTTAAGATAGATGCCCTAACTGACATTTTATTTATTTTAACCACCAACTTTTTCTTCAATTATAAATCAGTTTGAATGTTTTCAGACCATGAGACAATAAAAACAGACCTGACATTTATAAAACTGCACCCCCACAATGTGTCTCTTTTATAATAGAGTGGACCAACTGTTTTTCTAACTACAAAATGCAACACTATGCAACTGCTGGGCCCTAGACTCCCTCGTGAATCTGTGCCCTGAGAAGCACATCTACGTCCATGAATGGGTGAGTGAAAGGGTGACGTTCTCAGAGGCGAAACCAAACACCTGAAGCAAACTGGATTTTGGAGGAGAGAATCCCTTTGGATTCTGAGCAAAAAATGCTCTCAGTCACGTGGGAGGAGGCAAAAGGGCAGGTTTGTGTCTGCGGTGCACAGGCTCATATCAGTATTACTTCCTGTAAGGACTTGTAGTCAACCTCAATGGAGAAATGACTTCCTGAAGGTGAGCCACTCCACCCCACTCTACAGACAGGGGAGTCCAGTCTCAAGGCACAGCATCGGGAATGGGTATCTTGCTTTCTTCCTGAGAAGTTCCAAAGACTTAAGATTTTGATCTTAATGCCTGATTGGGGCCTCAAGCCCAGAAGAGTGATTTTACTGTATTGTTGAAATGTTCCCTGAAAGGCGCATCCCATGGATAATGTCCACAGATGGTGAGCAATTTAGTAGGTAATTGTTCCAGAACCAGAATTTATGTTCCCCAACTCAAATATTAATAGAATCTTCACATCTGGCCTGGCTGCAGTGGGGGTGGAAGGACAGGCAGCACATCAAAATGGTGATGAACCTGGAAAATGACAAGGCTGCTGCTTTTGTATCTTTTAAAGCCTATCTCCAGGGGGTTAAATGCCTTTTTTTTGCTGTTCTAGTGGCCCCTGTTTGGGGTTAAGAACTGGGAATGTAAACTGAAGGAAACCTATTTAATTAAACAACCTAATTGCTGGAGGAACAGAAGCAATGACTCGCCACCTTCTAGATATTAATCTTGCTTTTTCAGCCAAAAGCACTTCCTTCTTCCGCAGAGGCCCTCCTGCTGTGCTCAATTCTGAGTTAAGGAGGCTTTCCTTTGTGCTCCCCTTGCCAGGTGGACAGTCTCATTTTCTAGGACAAGTTCAGGCTCACAGATCATCACTATCAACAAAGATTTAGGGGTGAGACATGCCCTTTTCACTTCAAAAGCTTCATGTAGCAGACACACAAAATCAAATCACGTGACTGCCAGCCTCAGCTCAAGGAGTCTGTTAGAATCAACACCAAATGGGATTCTTTATTTCTCTTTTTATTTATTAATTTTTAAGGGGATTAGGAGGACAAACTATTGGATTACTCTGAAGGTGAGAGGTATCATTTTTAAAATGTCTTGATTAGGCTTTACCCATCCCTGAAAGGTTATCAAGCTAATGCAAAAACATTGTCGAAGTGTGAAGCTGCCTTTTCAGAGACAGGAGTGGAAGGCTCCTGGCTTCCAAAGGAGAGTCTGCCTAAAAGCAGGTTCCCAGGGCCTGTGATGACCTCAAGTCAACCTGATGTAGTATATTCTATAGATTGCAGTATTTAGCAATTCACAATTTACTTGATAATCTCAAATGTCTTACTGCTTTAGGTGACATGTCAGGTGACATGGAATACACAGCTCTTCTGGATGGTGTGGTCTCTGTTGCAAGCTCACCCCAGAGTGCAGAGGCTGACTCTGGGGTGCTTTCCCACCTACCTCAAGTGAGGCGGGGGGGTGCCCTGATGGAGCAAGGCTGACGCCACTAAGGTCGACAGCTGCAGAGCCTTGGGGAAATAGGTTCCATCCCAGCAGTGCTCAGAAGAAACGACCGCCACCCCAACTGGGCAGTATAAACTGCACAGCCTCAGGTCTGACTTCTTTTAGAGTCTTCAAGAATAAGAACTCAAAGAGCCATCTGCATTATTTAGTCACCATTAAACAATCTCCTCTCCCTAGAAATGCTTGAGTTGACTATCCTGCATGTCTCCTATTTTTTGTAAAGATGTGGATGTGAAATGCAGGTGGGACCAGGATGGAGCTATATTATCAAACTCTCATTTCTCTTTAAGCAAAAATTCATCCCACTGTGGAGATTTCTCCAGGTATTTCTTCTAATGCTAAATTCACTCTCAACTAGGATGGGCTTAGAGAACACTTCAGAAATATTAAAAATCATACAGTTGTGACAAAAATCACATTGTGGTTATTAAATCCTTTTTGTAAATGAAAAAAATATGGCTCAGGCTAAGCTGTTTTAAAAAAAAGATCAGGTGGGGAGATCAACAAAGGTATTAACACAGCACTAGACGGAAATGACAAATATGTTAAGTACAAGGTGTGAAACGCACATCCATGTCCATCAGAAGACCGATTACTCCCCTCTGTTGAAGAGGTTTAGAAGAAGCCCCCAATGAGCACTGTACGTGGAGAAGAGAAAGGGGAAGCAGAAGGAGGAAGTGTGGTTCTATGGGGAACTTCTTCCTCCTCGAATTCTAAAAACAAAAGGTGACTTTTTTTCTTCTAAGCAAGTCTAAGAGACTTTACATGGGCTGACTCCTAACACTGAAACAGAAAATATTTCTCTGCCATGAAGGAACTTGACTATGTAGCAAGAGTGTACAAAAAACTGCAAACACTCTCAGAGGGCAGTGACCCACTCTGCTCCCCAGAGGCTGCGGGAAGCAAGGCCTCCAGTGCCTTGCTTTCCACAGCACTGGCAACGCAATGCAGAGGGCGGAAATCCTGCAGCGAAGCCACCTTCTAGGCCTTGCTCAGCCTTAGCGGGGTGATACTCCCACACTCTCTGATCCCTCCAGATGGCCTCAGCTCAGACTCAGCAGTGAGGGAACCCTCTCCTCGCAGGGCAGATGGGGCAGCAGACACTTGTAAAAATAAAACAGTCAATTCAGTAACTTTTCCATCCTGTTATGTTTACCATGAGAAAAAACAAGACTCCTCTTTCACGGGCTGCACTGTTCTGAGAGGCTACCAGAAAACCTAACGTGGCTGACTCCTGGTAGTCCTCTTTCTCTCTTACACACACACACACACACACACACACACACACACACACACACACACACTCACTCACTCACACAAAGTCCTGGTCCAAAAAAAATGGCATGATCTCACTGTTGTTTCCCCAAGGGCTGCAATTTATAAACCAAAAACAAATTTTAATTAAAAAAAAAAGCCATTGCTATCTTTCTCCATCCTGAGTATGGAGGACTCTGATGGGCACTCTGGTAATAACCAGAATCTAAGACATGCCCGTTCACTGTGAGAAAGAGACTTTATATCTGCCCTGAACACAGGAACCTGTTTCTGCCAAGCCTGAATAAGGCGAGTACTTGCAGAATTAATGGCAAATCAGTGTTGTCGAAATATTCTGCAAGTAGGGTAAACTTTGAGCTTTCCTCTGTTTTTCCTTGCTTTCTTTGGGGGAGATAGAAAGGTTACTGCAACCATACGTTTAAGTAATGTAGCACAAAAGGGCTGTGACTACACGTCAGGAGATAGCCATGGTGTTTATGGTGCCAGGGAGGGAAAAACACCAACCCCTGCTCACCAGAATCCCAGTGCAACAGATAACTGCACCAGTTTCAACAATTCTGGTGTTGGACAAAGCCTCCTTTTGTCAGTTAAGGAAGCATCAGCACAACCTCGCCAGTTAACTGCATTAACGGGATCCATTCATGTCACTGACAAATACTTCTTGGCACAGTTCACTTTCCTGACCCAAAGACGCCAGCAACAATCCAAACAGGACTTTGCAGGGTAGTGTATTATCATACCAGCCCAGTGAAAACATCTTCAGGTCACTCAAAACTGCACAAATTACTATTAACAATGCAGTTCCTATTTCAAGAGTACTAATCGTTTTCCTGCAAAGCTCTTTCAATCTATGTCATAAAGGTAGAATGTATTTCAAAGATTGTGTTTTGGGGACTCCATTTAGTGCTGAGCTGAACTTATTTTATTGCCCCCTTTATTTATTTGCACAGAACCTCAGAATGCTCTAAATCAGGTAATAAGCAGCAGTGTGTTCGTTTTTAAGTAGGACACATGAACAGTGAGTTGGCATTTAGATTCAAATCCCATGGTGCTTTCTATCCACTGGGACCCTTACTCAGGGACAGGATTCCTTTCCCAGAGGTAGAGCGGTATCCTAAGGAAACTGCCGGCACTGCTTTTTGGCTCTGTGTTTTAAGACTGGGAGATAATATGCAAACCGAGAACAGATAGCAAAAATTTAAGTTCATCAACTGATGTCCCCTAAAACACTGAACACTAAATGACACAGGCCTACCAGATACTACATTTCTTTTAGTGGGAGGGAAGAGCAAAAGCTTTTCAAAGTTTGAGTATTTATTAGAATTTTTAAATAAAGAGAACTACGATTTTAATTTCACATCTTGGCTATGTTTTGACAAAGGAGATGCCACTAAGAGTATAGCAACAAACTCCTGTCCCAAGCCAGGGATTGATCAGTGCCCCCCACCCCCAGCCCCGGTCTCAAGACCCTTTTCTGCATACTTCTCGACTAAACAACACAATTGGCAAATGAAGCCAGCATCAAACTTGTATCAAAAACCAACAAGACAGTTTGCAGGGAGCCAATGCATTATGTTGCTGTTCTAATAAATGATTAAGCATTCTCCCATACCACTTCTCAGCGGACGATGGACCTTTCACATCCCAGTGGGAGACATATTTAACATTTCTGAGCATGCTCCATGGTGCAATTACAAGTGCTATAACATTACAAAGACAAGCAAACATCTGAATTTTCCTCCTGTGTACTTTTCAGGAACGTTACATGGTTACCCAGAACGGGCAGGACTGTACAGCTGCACTTGCCAAGTACAGCTGGATGCTTCAGAGCACAAGGACAATATCCAGTTCAGCACGGTGTAAGGCATGGATGCACAGGGAGAGAGGCCTTTGTCGGCGGTAAGTAGCATTACGGAAAAAACTCCAAACCAGCAGGATAGAAACAGTGCTCGACGCTCCAGTTTTTTAGATAGTAATCCCAAGAATCCAGTTCAAATCCCTATAGTCAACATGTAGGGAGGAATTCAATTTCTAGCATTGTTTCTCCAGATCTGAGCTGAGGCCATTTGCTCCTGGCTTGGTAATAAAAAAGAAAATAGGTTTCTTCCTGTTTCTTTCTTGGCATGGAAACACAGCTTCGAGAAGAGAAGGCCATGAGTCCTGGGAGCACTATGAAGGTAGCTAAACTCTCCCCATACCCTATATAACTACAGTCGATGACTGGGGAAAAGAGAGAGGACAGGGAACTTTACCTAGCCACTGGCATCAGAAACAACAAAGTAAATTAATTGTGAGGCTCTCCGCTTCAGAAACACCCTGAATTTAAAAAACAAAACTTTGAAAAATTAAACAGTTAAATCCCTCTTCTAAAAGTCATTTATTTACATATTATATGCCCAGTATATAATGTGTAGATAAATGTATCCTGCAGTGAAAGTGACCAACCTACTGGACTTAACAGCACATTACAGGACAAACTGTTGAAAGATTTCATCTCACATCGGTATCTTTTAATAAAAAAAAAAAATCTGGCCAGGGCTGGGATGAAACAAACAGGAACACTTCAGAATCCAAGGCAGAGGGAAGGCTGTTTGCCTCTTTAGAGAATTGTAGGGGTGTGAAAAGGGAGAGACAGATCATGCACAAAAGTACTGACAAATTACACACCCACCCCCCACCCCCTCAATAAAAAGAGAAGAAAAAGCCCCATCACTTAACACCAAACAGCAACATTATCAATAAACCCTTTCTCTGCTGCCCATCATGCCTTATTTGAAAGAGGAGGCCTGTGAGGAGAGGTGAAAGAGCAAGGGTGAGAGGGAAGACCTGCACTTCAGTCTAGTTTCCAATTTCCATTTCTCTTACAGGAAATCTTCAGTCATCTGATGCCTGGCATCGAGCTCTGAGCAGAAACTGAGTAAGTGGTGGCCACGAGCGGGGTGCCATTGTTGGCTGAGTAGCCTTGCCTCAACGTTTCAAAATACGATGCTTGCACCGGTTTGTGATACTGCAGCACTTTTATGGCATCTTCTATTTTAAACCATTCCCGCTTCCTTCCTGTCGAGGCAGAGAGAAAAAGAAATTAGTACAAAAGGAAAGCAGCAGGTTTCTGACCCTAAAACTTTTGAGAAAATGTAGAAAAAAACATGGAAGCAATGGTTATCAATGTTTCTCTTTTCTTTTTTAAACTGAAGTATAACTGACCTACAACACTATGTTAGTTCCAGGCGTACAACATAGTGATTTGATATTTCTACACATTACAAAATGACCACGATGGTTATCAACATTTAAAAAACATGTAAATCTATTTTTCCTTATTTTCTTTTCTTACAAGGGTGATGCAAGCACACTTTATATGCTTCAAATATTACACAAATGCCTAATGCAGAAAACAGGTAAGAAACCTGAAAACTGAAGAGCTGAAAGTAATTGTGTGAAACCTGCCCTCTAAAGAGAACCACTGCTAGTGGTTTCCTCTTGAGCTCCTGGGCCTCTGAGCCTTCCTCGGTTTGTACATAAGTGCCTGAAGCCCACCAGCATCCCCATCTCTTGAAAAAATAGACATGAGCATCAGCTTCCAGAATTACCAGGATGGCTGACTTGTAATCAGTTATTTATTTTAAAATTTTTGTATAAAGTGATATATCTACAAAAAAGAAAATATTTTCTCAAAAAGAGGAAAATATAATCTCAACACAATCATTATTAACTTTTCAGTGTATTTAAATTTTTTTTTCAAATGCATGTTTTAAAATCCTCCATTATTTTTTCTCTTACAAAAATAACAAAAGATCATTGGTTAAAATTGGGAAAACAGAAGAAAGCATAAATAAGATAATTACCTGTAATCTTATAAACCAGAAGTAACTACTCTTTTTTTTTTTTTTTTTTTATTATTTTATTTATTTATTTTGGCTGTGTTGGGTCTGTGTTGCTGCGCGCGGGCTTTCTCTAATTGCGGCAAGCGGGGGCTACTCTTCATTGCAGTGCGCGGGCTTCTCATTGCGGTGGCTTCTCTTGCTGCAGAGCACGGGCTCTAGGCGCATGGGCTTCAGCAGTTGCAGCATGTGGTCTCAGTAGTTGTGGCTCACGGGCTCTAGAGCACAGGCTCGGTAGTTGTGGCAGCAGGAGCCCAGTTGCTGCGCGGCATGTGGGATCTTCCCGGACCAGGAATCGAACCCGTGTTCCCTGCACTGGCAGGCGGATTCTCAACCACTGCGCCACCAGGGAAGCCCCAGAAGTAACTACTCTTAATACCTTAGTGCATTTGCTTTTCTTTCATCTTATTTGAAAAAGACACAGTTATTTGAGCAACTATAATTGGGATCATGCTTTAAGGTGCTCGGAATCCTCAGAGGCCCTGATGCAGTGCTGTTGTAAGGAACATGGACACTGAAGCTAGTATGCTGGGCTCCAATCACATCAATGGCTCTAATGAGCTGCACAGCTTTGGGCAAGTTACCGAACCTCTCTGTGCCCCACTTTCCTCATCTATAAAATAGAGATAATAAATAGTGCCTATCTCTCAAGTCTGTTGTGAGAGCTAATATGTAAAGCATTTGAACAATACCTGGGACAGAGTACATGCTGTAAGAGTTTGCTTTACTATTACTGTTGTTGTTGTTGCTTCTTTTCCGCTTCACATTGTTTCTTAAGCATTCTTCTCTGTTGTAAAAGTATGACATTTAATGGTTGCATTACATCGTAATATCTAGCATGGATGTAATGTCATTCACTTAACCATTTCCCTATCATTGGACATCAACAGTCTGCAATTTTAGTTATTATAAATAATGCTACACTTAAAAAAAAATCTGAACACTATAGGGCTTGTGATACTATCAAACAGCTTTCCAGAAGGATGTACCAATCCCCAATCCTGCTTTCGTGTGTTGGAATGTCAGTCTTACCACACTCCTGCCAGCGCTGTTAACTTTTGTTTGTCATTGCCAATTCTTTAGGTGAAAACCAGTACCTCATCTTTGTTTTCACTTCAAATTCATATTTTAATGTAGTTCTAATTAGTGTATATACAATTCTATACCCTGTTTTCAGTCACCAACACGATCTCATAAGCACTTTCCCATGGTGTAGAGCTTTCGTAAGTATGCGTTTATAACAGCTGCCTAACGTTCCATCAGATGAATGGACCTTAGATCACTTAACATTTGCTGACCTGTAAATTTTAAGACCCAATTTTTCATCTGAAAAAGGCTCATCTGAAGGAAGGCTCATAGGCTGATTCCCATATTTCAGATTGTTTCATTAGGGTCAATTCTCAGCAGTGGGAGTACAGGTGAAAGGCTTGTTTGGATATTAATAGAGCAATGGTACCTTAAAAATTAGCATCACAAGTGTGTGACTCCCACCCGACAGAGTACTCTGAGGACAGGGCCAGCCACACCACTCACCTCTGTCTCTTTTTCAGGCCCCAGCACCGGCTGTCAAGGAGTCTATTTTTAATATCTCCCCACTGAATTTATTTATACTTAAGTTTATTGCATTCTTACCAAACACAAAGCAATTAAAAGCTGAAGGGCTATGAAATGCCCAGATCAACAGTGTGAGAGGCATGATGGCAAAGCATATACTAACAATAAAGGGAGAGGCTTTGGTAAATGAATTATATCTGTTTGCCAATTTACAACAGAAGTTAAATTAATATTACACTTTTCTAGAATATATTTTCCTTCAGAGCTAAAAGATTAAACCATGAGCCAACCATTAAAATCACCTCAATTTTTAGGTCAAAAGACATATATACAGACTTCCCTTGTGGCGCAGTGGTTAAGAATCCGCCTGCCAATGCTGAGGACATGGATGGGTTCGATCCCTGGTCCGGGAAGATCCCACATGCCACAGAGTAACTAAGCTCATGCACCACAACTACTGAGCCCGCACACCTAGAGCCTGTGCTCCGCAACAAGAGAAGCCACAGCAATGAGAAGCCCATGCACTGCAACAAAGAGTAGCCTCCACCTGCCTCAACTAGAGAAAGCCCACGTGCAGCAACAAAGACCCAACACAGCCAAAACAAAAAAAAAGGACACATACATGCAATAGTGATCTGAGATGAAAGAAAATGGCTCCTTGGGAGAAAGTCGCGTGCATCTGAAGGGTAACATGAATATAACTGGAAACTACTCCCATCACTCTACACTTACTATACAGCTCTGGAGGGAGGGGCTCACACAACCAAACCGACAGTTTTCTCTAACAGTATGAATAAGCACTGCAAGGAACAGCCATGGTCCTGCTCCCGCCTGAGGTTCGTGGCCAGCAGCGGGCCTAGCATCGTGGAGGCCTTGATCAATACCTGCTTGGGAGGATCCAATTTGGTTTTAGAATCAACAGGTCTTATTTTTATGGGCCGCATTTCTAAATGTTGACTATGTACCCAACTCTGGCTTCCTCTTAAACATTTCAAAATAGTACCTTTCACAAGTTCAAAAATGGACATCCTTCTGTTATTTCTTTTCGTTATCAGGCTCTCATTTGTGGTTCTGGGTAATGACCTACGGCACGGCCAGGGCCGGTTGTGGGGAGCTCTTTGGAGGCCATCTGGGGATAACTTACCAATGTTAACTGAGTCTTCCCAGTCTTCCAGCACTTCTGTGACAATGAGCACATAGACATACGTTCTGTGCTTCCTCTCCTGGTTCTGAAGGGCAAAGAGGGACAGAGAAAGAGTTTTTCCTTAAAGAGCTGAGATTATGTAAATGTCCAGAGAGCTTAGACCCAAGGATTCCTTTCATTTTTTATCGTCCTACAATCAGATATGGAATAGCACCAGCTGGCCTATTTAAAACATGCCACACTTGAATCTGAGGGTGAGCTCTTTGCCTGGGCTTCCAAAGCCAAGGCTTTACCCTCTTTTTTCCTTCTCTTTGCCCAAAGTGCAACTTCTCAAGAATACTGAGAAAAGGATTTGGGACCTCTCGAGAAAAAGGCACCAAGTAAATTTAACTAGCTAGAACACCAGAAAGAGAAGAGACTGTGGTGGGCAGGGGTCCCATCAAAGTGAGCAAGCTGATTATCTCACACATCTCCCCTCCTCCTACTAACCCTGCTCATCTTTAGTCCCTGATTTCCTACTTTCTCCAAATCTCTACTCCAGCCTATGTCCTTGTTTGTCTCTTGTGCTATAGCTACTTATCTTCCACTTCTCCTCTGTCTCCTCTACACTTATCTACCCCTCCTCACATCTTGGGAGGAGAGGAAGCGAGGCAGACACGGGAAAAACAATTCTAACAAATAATTCTAGTTGTTTGGAGGAGATTATGGGATTTTAAAAAGAACGCACATTATTCTCTGCTGGTGCTGCACTGTTTTGAAAACTTGGTGAAACAAAGATGGCATCTTTCCTAGATTAAGACTGCAATGGACAATGTTTATGTCCTCCCCCGCCCCCCAATTCATATGTTGAAATCCTAACCACCAAGGTAACAGTATTAGGAGGTAGGGGACAGTGGGAGGTGATTGGGTAATGACAGAAGACCCTCATGAATCGAATTAGTGCTCTTATAAAAGAGACCCCAGAGACATTCCCTCTTCTGCCATGTGAGAACACAGAGAGAAACCGCTGTCTATGAACCAGGAAGTGGGTCCTCACCAGACACTGAATCTGCTGGCATCTTGATCTTGGACTTCCTAGCTTCTAGAACTATGAGAAATCAATTTCTATTGTTTATAAGCCACCCAATTTCTGGTATTTTGTTACGGAAGCCTGAATGGCCCATGGTAAAGATATATGTGGTTATTAATATGATACCAATTGCACCAAAGATTTTAACAGACTTACCTCAAAAATTCCGACTAATCTTCCCAATGTCCCTTTTACTCCAGCCTGAAAAATAAAAAAGATTCATACATTGACATTGCTTACATTGCTGTCTCATTCTGAATCTTCTCTTTCTTTTTTTTAAAAATAAATTTATTTATTATTTTTGGCTGCGTTGGGTCTTTGCTGCTGCGCGCGGGCTTTCTCTAGTTGCAGCGAGCGGGGGCTACTCTTCCTTGCGGTGCGTGGGCTTCTCATTGCAGTGGCTTCTCTTGTTGAGGAGCGTGGGCTCTAGGCGCACAGGCTTCAGTAGTTGTGGCTCGCGGGCTCAGTAGTTGTGGCTTGTGGGCTCTAGAGCGCAGGCTCAGTAGTTGTGGCACACAGGATTAGCTGCTCCATGGCATATGGGATCTTCCCGGACCAGGGCTTGAACCCGTGTCCCCTGCATTGGCAGGCGTATTCTTAACCACTGCACCACCAGGGAAGCCCTTCCGTGATTTTTGTTGTTGTTGTTCTTTTAAAATAGAAGTTATTCCTTTATTTACGTTTTGAACATTCTGAAAATATTTAAGTTCTTTGTCAGGTCATGCTATAAAATTCATTTTACCTGAAGTAAATTCATGTTCCAACTGGTGAAGGGCTTACTTGTGACGCTGCTTTCACCAGGCTCTCCAGAGCCAGGTCTTAAAGTGAAAATTTAGGGTTCCTGCTTCAAGGTAATATAGGGAATACTGTAGATAGAGCCCCATCCTTTACTGTGCACTGCATCTGCTTCCTCTCCCTACCTAGGCCCATATCTTTCTTTCTTTTTTTTATACAGCAGGTTCTTATTAGTTACCTATTTTATACATATTAGTGTATATATGTCAATCCCAATCTCCCAATTCATCCCACCACCACCACCCTCACCACCACTTTCCCCCCTTGGTGTCCATACATTTGTTCTCTACATCTGCGTCTCTATTTCTGCCTTGCAAACCAGTTCATTTGTACCATTTTTCTAGATTCCACATATATACATTAATTATATTTGTTTTTCTCTCTCTTACTTCACTCTGTATGACAGTCTCTATGTCCATCCACGTCTCTGCAAATGACCCAACTTCGTTCCATTTTATGGCTGAGTACTATTCCATTGTATATATGTACCACATCTTCTTTATCCATTTGTCTGTCGATGGGCATTTAGGTTGCTTCCATGTCCTGGCTATTGTAAACAGTGGTGCAATGAACACTGGGGTGCATGTGTCTTTTTGAATTATGGTTTTCTCAGGGTATATGCCCAGTAGTGGGATTGCTGGGTGATAGGGTAATTCTATTTTTAGTTTCTTAAGGAACCTCCATACTGTTCTCCATAGTGGCTGTATCAATTTACATTCCCAACAACAGTGCAAGAGGGTTCCTTTTTCTCCACACCCTCTCCAGCATTCGTGGTTTGTAGATTTTCTGAGTTTGTAGATTTTCTGATGACGCCCATTCTAACCGGTGTGAGGTGATTACCTCATTGTAGCTTTGATTTGCATTTCTCTAATAATTAGTGATGTTGAGCAGCTCTTCATGTGCCTCTTGTTGGCCCGTATCTTTCTAAAAGTCTCAGCTCCTGGTGTCCTTTCCACTGGGTACTTGGCCTCCCCCTTACTCCAAGGGCTCCAGCCACCAGCCATGCAAGGCCACGCAGGCTGCAACTTTCCTCTGCTGTTCTGCAATTCTGCTCTGTTACTGATCTATGGAGGCATCCACTTTGCTTTTGAGTCAGGCTATGTCTTTTTAGCTTTTGCCTTTTATATCTGTCTCTGCTAGGAGTAGAGGGGGTGAGAGGTGAGGGAAAGATTTCCCTGGAAATGCCTGGGGGATGCAGTAACTTGTTTTCTATTACAACTGCCACGTTATTTTGTACAATACATTAAAAATTAAGGCAAATATACTTTCTAAAGACAGTAGGTGCTCAAAAAGTTTGTATAGAATGAACAAAAATTTAAAATAAGTACTCCAAAAGTTCTTTAGAGATATTCAATAATAGAAACAACAGAAGCCAATTTAAAGGCCTAGATTCCTAGGTGAGCTATATTTTGAAATTAATTTTTGCTAATTATCTGTCAAGGAATTACTTTCCTTTCTCTTGCCAACATGCGTATTTCTTTTCCTATTCTTTTCCCCATGTGGCTTTTGGTCTACTTCAGTGGAAGTGTGTACCTTTTCTTATTTAAATTGCTTTTCTACGTTTTTAGAAATAATTGCACTCCACAGCCAGCTAAGACTAGCTAGACTGTACTTCATGAATTTACCAATGAAGCTGCCTGAACAAGTGGGACGAGCTGGCAGGCTGTCCTCATCTGGAAAGCCAATGCTGTACTCTGATCCTAGGCAGCCCAAACATGCTCAGATCAGCTCCTGAGATGTGTCACCTGTGCTCTTGCCACAGGCCTCCAATGACAGGGCCTGGGAGTAGAGCCATCAGGCTACGGGGGAGGGAGGCCCGCGGTGGGTTGGCGGAGGGGAGGCGGCACAAGGAAAGATTCATAGAGGTTCACAGAAGACATCATTCACATTTCTCTTCTGCAAAGTGGAGAAAGTTCTCTTCAGCAGTTACTGTTCAATTATTTACTTTTCTTAAAAGAAAACAAAAATGCAGAAAAGGAAATAATCTCCAAATTTTAAAGGCATAAATCAACTTAATATTATGACAATACAATATAATTTATTTAAAACTTTTAATTATAGTAATTTCTGCATTCAACACCAACATGTATCTGTGATTTACTCTGTGTCAGAGGCAGTTGGGAAAAGTATAAAAACATTTTTCTTAATGAAATAGATGCATTTTTATAGTCTAGAGTAAATCAAATCATGCTGTCATACTGAAATACACTGGCATTTATTTTCACTTCTAATTAATCTAATTAATCACTTCTAATCAACACTAGTTTTGTTTCTTAAATGTTTCTTTCAAGTTTTATTCTTGGAAGATCTACTTGGGAGAATTCTATCTAAGGTGATTCTACCAATGATTATCTATGGTAAAAAGCAAAGAAATATTCCTATATTTACCAGTTTTTAAAACTGGGCTTTAGCAGCTTTCTTAGGAGGAGGCTCCTCCTTTGTAAGAAAATGGATTTCAGTTCTTTAAAGCCCTAGTGCCGATAAGAGGAAGATTCCTCATAGACAAAGGTTCTCCGAGACAGAGTTCACTATAACCATTTCACTTTTTCACAATCTTCCACAGTCCAACTTTCATATCCTAGCTCTCTCTCAAATGCTGCCACAAGCAATTGGAGAGAAATATTTTTATCTCTCATATGATTCTTGCACGCAGGTTGGGGTAGGTGTCAGGGTCACATCTGACAGATATTTGGCTCAGACATTTGGGGATAAGATTTGATTCAGGGTATATGTAAGCTTGGTCCCGTCAGGTTACTGGTATAGACCTGTTTTTCTCAAAATCATATGAAAGCAGTTACAATTTCTGTCTGTATTGTCAAAAGCCCCTAATCCAGAGAAGTCTTTATTTAAAAGCCCATCTTAGCTAGCAGTAAGAATTCCAAATAAAATATCTACTGCCCTTCATTATTCAACTACATGCAGGTGAGTGCTTTCTTGAACTTCAAAGTGTACAATATCAATTCTAATACTTGAGGTCTAGTTGACAGAAATTACCTGAGTAACTGGCTACTTTTTAAAAAGGAAAAAAACACAAATGTCTTTTTTCCTTTTGGGGTGTTTTACTGAGATTGGAAGTATTGGGTTGGCTAAAAAGTTCCTTCGGTTTTTAAGTAAAAATAAAAGACACATTTTTCATTCTCACCAAGAACTTTATTGAATAATGTACTCACCATGTTGTTCCACTACCTTCTGCCATTTTTCAAGCAACTTCATAATTCCATCTTCCCAAAACATGTTTTTTTTTTTTAACATATTTATTGGGGTTTCCCAAAACTTTTTATCTTTTTGAGCAAAGAACTGTTCTACGTGCCTTTTACAGTCTTCCAGGGAACTGAAATTTTTTCCATTAAGAGAATTATGTAAAGACCGAAATAAACAGAAACCTGAACGTGCAATGTCTGGTGAATATGGTGGATGAATCAGAACTTCCCAGCCAAGCTGTAACAGTTTTTGCCTGGTCGTCAAAGAAACATGCAGTCTTGCGTTATCCTGATGGAAGATTATGCGTTTTCTGTTGACTAATTCCGGATGCTTTTCATCGAGTGCCGCTTTCAGTTGGTCTAACTGGGAGCAGTACTTGTTGGAATTAATCGTTTGGTTTTCTGGAAGGAGCTTATAATAGAGGACTCCCTTCCAATCCCACCATATACACATCACCTTCTTTGGATGAAGACTGGCCTTTGGTGTGGTTGGTGGTGGTTCGTTTCGCTTGCCCCAAGATCTCTTCCATTCCACATATTGTACAGTATCCACTTTTCAACGCCCATCACAATTTGTTTTAAAAACGGAATGTTTTCGTTACGCTTAGGTAGAGAATCATGTGGAAATATGGTCAAGAAGGTTTTTTTCGGTTAACTTATGTGGAACCCAAACATCAAAGCAATTAACATAACCAAACTGGTGCAAATGATTTTCAACACTTGATTTGGACATTCTGAGTATGTCGGCTATCTCCCCCGTGGTATAATGTTGATTGTTCTCAGTTAATGTCTCGATTTGATCGCTATCAACGTCAACTGGTCTACCCGACTGTGGAGCATCGTCCAGCGAGAAATCTCCAGCATAAAACTTTGCAAACCACTTTTGACACGTTCAATCAGTCACAGCACCTTCTCCATACACTGCACAAATCTTTTTTTGTGTTTCAGTTGTGTTTTTACCTTTCTTGAAATAATAACGCATACTGTGCCAGAAATGTTGCTTTTTTTCTTCCATCTTCAATATTAAAATGGCTACACAAAAATTCACCAATTTTGATGTGTTTTTTTTTAATGCACGCGGATGTGACAGCTGCCACAATACAATCTAACAATTTTTTTTTTTTAACGATTTATTTATTATTTATTTATTTTTGGCTGTGTTGGGTCTTAGTTGCGGCACACGGGATCTTTGTTGAGGCATGCAGGATCTTCATTGTGGTGCGCGGGCTTCTCTCTAATTGTGGCGTGCGGGTTTTCTCTCCTCTAGTTGTGGCGTACAGGCTCCAGGGCGTGTGGGCTCTATAGTTGTGGCACACGGGTTCCAGAGCGTGTAGGCTCTGTAGTTTGCGGCACGCGGGCTCTAGTTGAGGCACGTGAGCTCAGTAGTTGTGGCACGTGAGTTTAGTTGCCCCACGACATGTGGGATCTTAATTCCCTGACCAGGGATTGAACCTGCATCCCCTGCATTGCAAGGCAGATTCTTTACCACTGGACCACCAGGGAAGTCCCAACAAAATTGTTTTGAACGAAGTTAAAGATAACTAAGCGCTACTACAGCCATCTTACAGAAAAAACCGAACAAACTTTTTGGCCAACCCTATATTTATCTGTAAAGGGCTGGACTGACCAGGGATACTCCAGTACCCCCTCTTTCCCTCTAGCAGTCTCCCGGGGTGTGTAGTTGAGGCCTAGGCAGAGGCACTGATGTGACGGGCCTTTGAACCTGCCCCTAAAATGATCTCCTACCACAAAGATCCCTGGCTTTGTTGCTTAGTTTGGATGGGCATAAAGTGGACCATCACCTTCTGAAACCAATTTTTTCACTCTCAGGTGGATATGGTGGCAGACACAGATGGCTATCTAGCCCACAAGAATTCTCCCTTCCTCCTTGCTACCAGTAAGACCCAGATTCTGTTCAGGTGAGAGCTATGGCACACTTGGAACTGCACAGGGAGTTCTGCTGCCCTCTGCAGTGACAGGTTTAGGGGTGCTGTGTATGACCCAATTCTGGGTCAGTGGTTCCTGAGAGGATGTTTCTTGGAAGCTTCTAAAAAAGATTTCCCATCATGATAAAAAGAGCTGTACAAAAAGAAACCCTATACCTCCTTGCTTGTCAGGTGGGGACCTGAAACTTGGAACTGCAACAGTCATCTTGTGATCATAAGGGTAAGGCCTAGAAAATCAATAAGAAGTGAACCAAAGTCCTGACGGCTGAGCTGCTGAAGCAACAGGGTAATGGCCAACCCCTGGACCTCTTATGTGAGAAAAATAATTAGTGATGTTAAAGCTACTTTTAGTCAGGTATGCTGGCACCTGTATCTGAAAGCTTCCTGCTACTTCCCTTGATTTAAAAGGCAGCTCTCTGAGGAAGACTGCATATCCCAAAAGAAAAATTCTGTACATTCAGGGAGCTGTAGTATAAAATCTTCCTCTATTAAAGCAATAAGCCCAGGCCCAAAAGGAGCTCAGGGGAACAACTCTAATGCAAGTGTCTATATGAGGAAACATATGAACAAAAATATATGGTCTTCAATACATATAACTTTCTGGTATCCACCAAACTTGTCAGTTATAGAAGGAAAGAATCACAGTGAAGACAGATGGAAGTAGATGAGAAGACAGTTTAAGTCCACTGAAATCCCATCTCAAGGTTTTTTGTTTTGCTTTTTAAATGAAATATTTCACATATCAAAAAAGTAAAGAAAATAATAAACATTCAGGTAGTCAGGTAGTCACTAACCAGCTTTGTCAAATGGTAATGTATCATTTTGTGTCATTTTTTTTCTTAAGAAATAAAACTACTAGTACAACAGAAGCCTCTTGTGTATTCCCCACCTCCTGCCAGAGGTAACTAACTACTACTCACCTAAATTTGGTTTTTATCATTCGATTGTATGTTTTTACACTTCTACTACTTAGGGATATATCCACTAGTAATGGTATATAGTATTTCCTGCATGTTTCTCTACTTGATTAAAAAAAAGGATTATAAAGTCTGCAACTTTTTCCTCTTCAATATCATGTTTCTGACTTTTAGCTATATTGATACATGTGGTTTTAGTTAATTCATTCTAACTCTTGATCAATAATTTTAAGAATTTATCACAATTTATTAATCTGTTCACTTGTTGGTAGACATTTAGTCATGCTATTATAAAAAACATCGCCAAAAAAAGAACTTCTCTTACAGATATCCTTGTTACTTACCATGTGTGGGAGTTTCTCCAAGATCTATAACTAAATGTCAAATTTCTGAATCACAGGGTAAAAGTACCTCCAATTTTCCCACTTATTATCACGTTACTCTCTGCAGTAGATCAGCTGCAGAAATGGCTGCAATTCTCTACCTCCCCCTGTATCCATGTCCTTTTTTTTTCCGGCCGTGCCGCGCAGCTTGTGGGATCTTAGTTTAGTTTCACTGCCCTCAGCAGTGAAAGTGCGGAGTCCTAACCACTGGGCCACCAGGGAACTCCCTGTCACCATATCTTTTGAAGTGTAATTTTGCAGTTCTTCCTATCAAGAGATAGAATCTATTTACCCACCCCTGGCCTTGTGACTTGCTTTGGCCAACAAAATGCAGAAGGATGGTGTACCAGTTCCAAGCCTTGGCCTCAAGAGGCCTTACAGTTTCCACTTTTTCTCTTGGAACTCTGCCACTGCCATGTGAGCTAGTCTCCTAAAGGATGAAAGACCAGTCTCAGCTGAGGATATCACAAAGCAGCCTACAGCCAGCTAACCTCCAAAGTGAGATAGCCTAGCCAAGATCAGCACAGCTTCCAACTCAACGCAGAGCTGGCTATAGATAACTGAGTAGTCCAGCTGACACGAGAAGCTGACCCATGGGCTTGTGAGCAATAATCAATACTTGCTTTTTTTAAAAACAATTAATTTATTTTATTTATTTATTTTTGGCCGCATTGGGTCTTCGTTGCTGTGCGCAGGCTTTCTCTAGTTGTGGAGAGTGGGGGTTACTCTTCGTTGCGATGCACGGGCTTCTCACTGCGGTGGCTTCTCTTGTGGCGGAGCACGGGCTCTAGAGCGCAGTCTCAGTAGTTGTGGCGCATGTTGCTCCATGGCATGTGGGATCTTCCCGGACCAGGGCTCGAACCCATGTCCCCTGCATTGGTAGGTGGATTCTTAACCACTGTGCCACCAGGGAAGCCAATACTTACTTTTTAAGCCAATGAATTTTGGGATAGTTTGTTTTACAGCAACAACTAACTGACATATTCTCCAAGTATAGAGGCAGTATACAAGTTCTTGTACCTTGTACCTCTTGTTCCTCTTTAACACTGGTGCTTGTTATCAGCTTTTTTAAAATTGTGGGTCAATACAGTGAGTGTAAAATTATAATGCATAATTTAAAAATTGAAATCGTGCACTTTTCCTATGTTTAATGAACATTCAGATTTCTTCGTCTGGGAATTCATACTCTTTATCCATTTTTCTTATGTGTTCATTGACCATCTTAATGATCTTCAGAAATTATTTATATCTTATCTTCTGTGGTAAATATTTTCTCCCAATCTGTCTTTTATCTTTACTTTTGATGTCCTTTGCTAAACATGTTTTTACCAGACATTGCTGATTTTACTTCTCTTTTCCTTTGTGTGTGTGTTTAATGTCTTTTTAAGAAACATGAAAAAAAAAAAAAGAAACATGTCCCCATCCCCATGGCATAAAGTTAGTCTCCCGTATTTTTTCTATGATCCAGCAAAATAAATTTGGGAATTTATTCCCAAGTAGCCAGAAGAGTCCCATGGATATTACTTTGTTTTACTAATATAGTTGTTAATTTATGTACGAATATCACATGGTTTTAACTAATATAGCTTTATCTTAATACCTGGAAAGGTAGTCTCTGCCTCTGTTCTTTTTCAAACACTTCAAAGCCATTTTTGTACCTTTATTCTTCTACACGAATTTCAAAAATCAGTTTATCAGATCTCTTGAAAAATCCTTTGGGGATGTTTACTTTTATTTTTGAATTTTGGGGTTAATTCGAGAAAAACTCACATCTTTACAATATTTAGTCTTTTCATTCAAGAATACACTCTCTCCATTTACTCAGGTCTTTTTAAATTCCTTTAATGAAGTTTTATTATTTTTATTGTAAAGATCCTGCACTCTGTTAGTCTACAGCAAGGTATTTCAGTTTTAGTATAGTTTTTTAAAAAATAAATTTATTTATTTATTTATTTATTTTTGGCTGAGTTGGGTGTTTGTTGCTGCGTGCGGGCTTTCTCTAGTTGCGGTGAGCAGGGGCTACCTTTCGTTGTGGTGTGCAGGCTTCTCATTGCAGTGGCTTCTCTTGTTGTGGAGCATGGGCTCTAGGCACGCGGGCTTCAGTAGCTGTGGCACGCGGGGCTCAGTAGTTGTGGCTCATGGGCTCTAGAGCACAGGCTCAGTAGTTGTAGTGCACGGGCTTAGTTGCTCCGCGGCATGTGGGATCTTCCCCGAACAGGGCTCGAACCTGTGTCCCCTGCATTGGCAGGCGGATTCTTAACCACTGCGCCACCAGGGAAGCCCTTTAGTATAGTTTTGTTGCTATTGTGAATAATGTATATTTTTTAAAGTTGCATATTTTCTAGTTGATTATCACTTGTTTAAAGAAACATTGCTGGTTTCTGCATACTGATCCTTTGTCTTGCAACCTTTTTAAATGCTTTTTCTAGTTCTACTAGTTTCTATTGTGTTTCTTTGGTTTTTTATAATTAATGGTCACACCATCTGCAAATAATGACAATCTGCTTCTTCCTTTTGAATCTTTATTTTTGTCTTACGGCAGTGGATAGGACCCCAGTTCAATAACAAATGGCAGCATGATAGCAATCACAACTGTCTTATTCCTGTCTGCCATAGGAATACTTCGAAAATTTCAAAAATATAATGTTTGCTGTAGGTTTTATTACTCTATCAACTCAAGGAATTTCCTTTTATTTTATGTTTGCTAACAGTTTTTAAGATGAAAGGGTACTGAATTTTAATAAATAATTTTTCTTCATTTACTGAGATGATAATTTTATCTGTTTTAAACTCTTACTTAAGTAAATTACATAAACATATTTTCCAAGACTGAACTATCCTTGTACTCTTGGGATAACCCAGTTGTGTGATATTTTGACAAAGCATTAGATTCTATTTGCTGTTATTTTACTTAGGATTTTCATGTTCATAGGTCAGAATTTACTGTTCTTTCTACTTTTAAGTATCAAGATCAGGGGTCAGCAAACTATGGCCCATGGGCCAAATCTGCCCTGCCATCGGTTTTTGTAAATAAAGTTTTACTGGAACATAGCCATGGTAATTCATTTAAGTGTTGTCTATGAGGGTGTTCCCATTACAACAGCAGAGTTGAATATTTGTGACAGAGACCATATGGCTTCTATATCTCAAGTATTTATTATCTGGCCCTTTATAGAAAAAGTATGCTGCTTGCTGAATCAAGATCATACTGGCCTTACAAGAGGTGTGTAGTTATCCTTCTCTGGAATAGTTCTTTAAGGTAAGAATATATATTTTTGGAAATTTTGGTAAAATTCACCTCGTCTGATCTTGGAATCTTTTTGCTGGGGAGAGTGGTGATTACCACTTAATTTCTATAAGGATTAATGATCTACATATAGGCTTTCTAATTTTTCTTAAGTAAATTTGGGTAGTTTTTCCTAGAAAATTTTTATCGAAGTTTTCAAATTTTTTTGTTTGCAGCTTTTCATAGCATTCTCTTAATTTAAAAAATCTCTATTAGGGGCTTCCCTGGTGGCGCAGTGGTTGAGAATCTGCCTGCTAATGCAGGGGACACCGGTTCGAGCCCTGGTCTGGGAAGATCCCACATGCCACGGAGCGGCTGGGCCCGTGAGCCACAACTACTGAGCCTGCGCGTCTGGAGCCTGTGCCCCGCAACGGGAGGGGCCGCGATAGTGAAAGGCCCGCGCACCGCAATGAAGAGCGGTCCCCGCACCGCGATGAAGAGTGGCCCCCACTTGCCGCAACTAGAGAAAGCCCTCGCACGAACCGAAGACCCAACACAGCCAAAAATAAAATAAATAAATAAATAAAGTAGCTATTAAAAAAAAAAATCTCTATTATATCTGTGGTTATTTCCTTTTTTATTGCTTATTTGTTGCTTTCTCTCTGGTTTCCTTTATGGATTCAGTGAGAGGTTTGTCTATTTTATTAGACAAATAAAAATAACCCACTTTTGGTTTTGTTGATCATTTCTATTTTCCCCCATTAATTCATGCTCTTTTCCTTGTTATTTTCATCCTTTTACTTCGAGAGTATCCTGTTGTTTTTCTGCTAGTTTCTTGAATTGACTGCTTAGTTTATTTAATGTCTATTTTGCTTTCTAATAAAATCTTCTAGGGCTCAAAGTGAATGAGCTGCATCCGTAAGTCATGATATGAAGTTTCATGATATGAACTTTCATAATTGTTCAGCTCTATTTGCTTACTAGTTTTTGTGATTTGTGCTTTAACTCAAGGATTATTTAGAACATTTTTTTCTGTTTCCAAGTATGTTTCTCTGTCAAGCTGGCTCTATTATTGATTTCTAATTTTACTGCACTGTATCACAGTATGTATAGTCTATATTATGGATGCTCTGGGATTTTTAATACCTCTTTTTAATACCTCTTTTATAGTCTGTATTATGGATGCTCTGGGATTTTTTAATACCTCTTTTATGGCTTAACATAGGGTTACTTTTTTATAATTCTTTCATGTGTGCTTAAAAATTTACATATTTTTTCTTGGATGTAAGATTATTCCTCAATATAGCTATTTGATCAACCCTATTAATTGTGTTACTCAATCCTTTTTTTTGCTGCTTTTTCTATCAGTTTCTAAATGAGATGTTTTAAAGTCTTCAGTATGGCTGGAGATTTGTCAGCTTTTCCCCATAACTCTGTCAGTTTTGCTTTATGCCGATGAAGAGCTTGCCAGGTGCGCACAAGTTCATGACTGCTATCTTGTCTTGGCAGATTGTTCCTTTTACCAATATTAAATGTTCCTCTTGTCCCTTTAAGGTTTTTCACCTAAACTCTATTTTGCCTGATATTATAATTACTATCTCAGTTTTCTTATGGTTAGTATTTGCCTGATATATCTTTTTCCAGCCCTTCATTCTTAGTCATTCAGTATTACTGTGTTTGAAAACAACATATGGCAAGTTTTTTTTTTCTTTTAAAATCTAAGTACGTGTCTATTAATTAGTCAGTGTAACTAAATATAATCAAGTTACATTTATTGTGATTTAACCTGGAAACTTAGCTTTAATACTGAGCCACATGGGGTCCCTTGGAGATAAGTTAGAATCAGAATCCTTAAATTTACTTCCTGTGTAGCAAGCTCTGCACTAGGCAGTTTGCGTTTGTAAGTTCACTGAATTAAGAGGAAGCTGTTAAGTGGCACTTTAGCCAGATAAGTTAGACCTGTCCAGGTCCAGTGGCTGTTGGTAGTTTAAAGACTGAGGAGTCTCTAGAGGCAAGGATTGCACTTAATATTTGCTGAAGCCACTGTGAATTGTATTGGAGTCAATGGAATATACTTCCTAATGACTAAAAATCCTTTCCTGGAATGTGGAGCTGGATGGGAAAGCAAATACATCTGTTTTGGAAGAGTCATCTGGAATCAATTCATTTAGCAGAAGGCGACTGGCTCCTATCCCAGTAATTCAGTCTCTACTCAGGTTTCCAATAGAAACCAGCTCAAATACAGTACTATCGTCTCTAACTGGGCAGATTCCAATCTCCACATCAGACCACCGAATTAACTATTCATCAATGTGTAGCATTCAATTATGTGTGATAATGTAGACAGATAAATTGAGTAAAAAGATATCTTTTTTTAATTCCAATGTTTAAAAACAACAGCTGAAAGATAATTTAGGAGTAGTTATTTGCAGTAAGAGAGCTAACCTTTAAATTTGGTTCTCCTAATAAGCTTAAAATAAATAATAAATAAAATATCAATTCCTTGATGTAAAAAGTGATTCTTTTAAAAAGCTGCTAGTGTTTAAGATAAATCATAAATAAAAATGATTTAATTTATAAACACATGACCTACCTGCATTATTTTTGATGGAGGATATATCTATTGAAAAAAAGATACTTCTATTTAGTATCTTAGATGATTAGCTTAAACAAATAAAAATATTTATAGCATTACTTCAGAGTCAAAGGAAAAGAGGAGATATAATTCTAAAAATAATTTTAAAACCTGTTAACGTACAGGCACACTTTGTTTTATTGTGCTTTGCAGATGTGTTTTCTTTACAAACTGAAGGTTTGTTGGCAACCCTGCGTCAAGCAAGCCTATCAGTACCATTTTTCCAAGAGTATTTGCTCACTTTGTGTCTCTGTGTCACATTTTGGTAATTCTCAAAATATTACAAACTTTTTCATTATTATTATATTTGTTATGGTGATCTGTGATCTTTGATGTTCTGCAACTCGCTGAAGGCTCAGATGGTTAGCATCTTTTAGCAATAAAATATTTAAGGCATGTACATTGTTTTTTTAGGCACAATGCCACTGTACACTTAACAGACTACAGTATAGTATAAATATAGCTTTTACATGCACTGGGAAACCAAAAATTTGTGTGACTCGCTTTATTGCGCTATTTGCTTTACTGCATGGTCCAGAACCAAACCCACAACATCTCCGAGGTGTGCCTGTAGTGGTATACTGACTAAGCATAGTATCTCTTCTTTCTCCTAAGACCTCATTAAAATGGAAGTAGAGAAATATGACTGGAAAGGAGGTACTGGAAGAAAGGAGATTTCAAAAAAAATTCCAAGAAGGTGCAAAGTGATGAATGAGGGTTGAAAGATGAAGAAAAGCAAAAGAAGCCAGCTTAGCTTCCAGACTCTGGAGAGATTCAAGGATAGGATATGGCAGGAACACAGAGAGTGAGAAGGGGTCCTGAAAGCCAAAGGTCTAAATACCAAACAACTATCCCCATACATGGAGAATGGTCTGGACCCAGGCATCTATCACCCAGACAACTCTGAGGGCTCTAATCGAAGCAGAAAAACAGAAAAACTGGAAAGAACCACTGTAGCTTATATGTCTATACACATCCCCAGAATAAAGCCCTCCTATTGTGGCACTCTTTTAGAAGGGTCCTGGCACAACTGCTCCACTTCCCTCCAGGTCACTCTATATACCCACCCATTTACACAGAGCTCCCACTCAGCACTGCTACTGCCTCAACCCTAACTGTGATGAGACAACCATGGGCCACGAGACATACAAGGAAAGTTGCCAAAAGAAAGATAAAAATAAGTTAATGAAAATTGGCTCTGGTCAAAAGAAAAATTCAAGAAACAGAAGAAAACTTGGGGAAAATTAGTTATCCTTTAAAGAAATTAGAGAAGCTATGGCATGCTAAGCAAGCACAAAATGTATGTAAAAGCAAACAAGAATAAAAATGGTATCTTAGACCTTAAAAGTATGACTGCTGAAATAAAACACTGATTAGAAGAGTTAGAAGATAAGTCAATGAAACTTCCCAAAACATATAAAAGAAAACAAGGAGATGAAAAATATGACCAAAAAAGAATAAGAGTAAAGGCTCAGTCTAGAGGGTCTAATATTTAATTAATAGAAATTACAGACAAATCAATGAGATACTTCAAAACCTCAGGGGTAAAGAGACAGAAAAAATAGGTGATCTCCAGAGGAATAAGAACCAAACTGGTATCAGACTTATATCCATAATATTGATAATAATACTCTTAATTTTAAGCAACAGTGATTTTCAAAAAAAAAATTCTATTTAGCAAAACCTGCAGTGAGACAGTGAAAGTGTGAGGCAAGAAATAAGATATTATCTACTGGGTGTTTTTCCTTAGGGAATTACTTAAGGAATGTTTCTTTTCATTCAAAGTCTTCCAGTCCTATTTTATTTTTGAGCCGTGTACCATGAACAAATATTATTTTGATACAATTTTAGAACTCAAGGGGGAAAAATATCTTTTAAGACATTCTATCAATAGATGGATAGGTGTATTTATTATGCTTGACTCCCTCAGTCTTAATTTCCTTCTGTAATAACCAACACATAAGGAAACACTGAATCTTAGCAAACTACCGGGCAGATAAGAGTGGAGTGAATGGAAAAGCATCAACAAGAAGAAGTGAAACCTGTGAGGAAAGTAAAGGAATCTCTGCCCAGCCCCCCGACATACTCCCTGTAAACGCCCCTGACACACACACACAGTCCTACTAAACTCTGCATGCTTGAAGCAGAGGTTAAACAGTCAGCAGAACTCTAACCTTGTAGGGTATGGGGAACAGGGGTCCTGCAAGATGAATCAGTTTATAAGGAGTGAGCTTGTCAGGCTGGTGTAGTATGGGTCACTGCTGAGGCAGATGAGCTGGAGAAGCTATTGTCATGAAGAAAAGACCGTTTCTAAGGAGAAGATTCATAATCATCAGAAGCATTTATTTCAGTTATTAACTACCAAACAAACTCAGACTTCACTCTAAGAATGAGCACTCAGAGAAAAGTGAAACATATGGAAAGATACTAGTTCAAAAAAAGGGAACCAATCTGATGATTTAAGAAACAGGGTTATTCCAAGAAAAAACTAATTCTTATTCAGTAAGATTCAAGATGTTACAATTAGGAAAAAAAAAAAAAAGGCAAGCTGTCACAAATACAGAGCAATGTGAAAACAGAAAACAGTTCTTAAATAACATCACCATTATTATTAGCAAACTAATAACCCTAAAAAGGCAATCAATGGTTAACCAGATACAGCAGAAAACTAGAGATATAGAAGGCCAAAATTTGAAGAATTCTCCCAGCACAGAGTAAAAATGCACAGATCAAAATTATCACAAAAGATAAGGGGGACTTCCCTGGTGGTGCAGTGGTTAAGAATCCGCCTGCCAGTGCAGGGGAGATGGGTTTGATCCCTAGTCTGGGAAGATCCGACGTGCCACGGAGCAACTAAGCCGTGCGCCACAACTACTGAGCCTGCGCTCTAGAGCCTGCGAGCCACAACTATTGAGCCCGCGTGCTGCAACTACTGAAGCCCGCGTGCGTAGAGCCCCTGCTCTGCAACAAGAGAAGCCACCGCAATGAGAAGCCCGCACACTGCAATGAAGAATAGCCCCCGCTATTAACTAGAGAAAGCCTGTGCGCAGCAACGAAGACCCAACACAGCCAAAAATAATAAAATAAATAAATATATTAAAAAAAAGAATTACCAACTGGTTGACTATAGTCCTCATTATAACTCACCACCAAAGGTAAACAATTGAACTGAACCACCTGGTCGGTGTTATAGTAACAGATAATACTTTTATTATTATTTTTTTAATAAATTTATTTATTTATTTATTTATTTTGGCTGCTGTTGGGTCTTCTTTCTCTGGTTGTGTCGAGCAGGGGCTACTCTTTGCTGCGGTGCTCGGGCTTCTCATTGCGGTGGCTTCTCTTGTTGCGGAGCACGGGCTCTAGGCACGCGGGCTTCAGTAATTGCAGCACGCAGGCTCAGTAGTTGTGGCCCGCGGGCTCTCAAGCACAGGCTCAGTTGTTGTGGCGCACGAGCTTAGTTGCTCCATGGCATGTGGGATCTTCCCGGACCAGGGCTTGGACCCGTATCCCCTGCATTGGCAGGCAGATTCTTAATCACTGCATCACCAGGGAAGTCCAATACTTTTATTTTTTGAAATTCCAAGTTTGCTCCCTTGATCTATTGCAAGGGCAAAAGTAGACAAGAAACCAGGTCTCAAAGCATGCTCTGGAGCATTATCATTGGCCAATAAGTCATTAGTCAACCAATAATGCATGAGAAAAAAAGCACACAAGAAAGAAGAATATATTGGAGGCAAGGAGGGAAAGCGAGAAAATAGCTGTGATTAATGAAAGCAATAAAAATTACTGGTCTTAAATTTAAATAATTATTGTTGATATGGCTGTTATCAATGTAACAAATAACTTTTTGTATTTTCAAGAATAATATCTTATTAATAATGATAATCTATACCTAAAGTTACAAACTGAAACAAATGAGAGCTGGGCAATAAAAGGATACTAGCTATGTGTGTGTGTGAGTAGACTGTTTTATCTGGTTGGAAAAATAAATACCTGTTCAAATGTGTTATTTAAAAGTAAAGGAGACTTCTAGTTTCTGGTCCAGCATGTAAGGAGCTTAGAAGGTCCCACACTGTCACAACAACAAATAAAAAGCTGAACAAACTGAAAAAATAACAACTATTCTTAGATTTATCAGAAAAGTGAAGCCAAAGGGCAAACCACTGCCCTCAAATTGGAGAGACAGCCAAATCAGAGAATCTCAATTTACCAGAGCAGAAACCACCAAGGGAAGGGAGTGAGGGGTGGGGTGGAAGAAAACCTAAACTGTAACTGATCATTCACTGGAGGTTCAAGGACAAGCCTAAAATCTTCAAGGGGGGCCACCATGCTTTTCCTGTGTTTTACCTCCAGGAGCTTTAACCAGGTTTTCATACTGAATACTGGACAAAAATCCCCTCCTGCTTCTGGAGAGGAGAAAAATAGCCATTTTTAAATACTCCGTAACATTTTGCTCTTCTTAACAAAGACTGACTTCAAGAGAAACTAGTTTACCAGAGCCTACTCTATTGGGGTTTTATCAGAGTCTAGCCAACCTGGGAGAAGGGAAATACCCAATTCCAGCCCCACCATCCATCCTGTCCCATCTTAAGTGGGGGTGGGAGGGCGAGGAACTGGAACTACTAAGAAGCACTTTTGAAGTTCATAGCCCAAGGACACAGGCTCACTGAAAGATGGAGACCTAATCACAGGACTATAGAATGCACAACTTACCACTATACTACTAAAGGCCTATTACCACAGCTCCTTACATCCAGTCATCACGTTCAGCTTTCAACAAAAAATTACTCTTACTAAAAGGAAAAAACACATTTTGAAGACACAGAGAAGCATCAGAAGCAGACTTAGATATGGCAGGGATGCTAAAATTATCAGGCCATGAAAAAACAACCATGATTAATATGCTAAGGATTCTAACGGAAAAAGTAAGAAACAATGGCTAATACAAGCAGAGAGATAGAAATTCTAAGAAAGAATAAAAAAGTAATGCTACAGATCAAACACACACTGTCAACAGAAATGAAGAATATCGTTGATGGGCTCATTAGCAGACTAGACATGGCTGAGAAAAGAAACCTTGAACTTGAGGATACGTCAAGAGAAACTTTCAAAACTGAAATGCAAAGAGAAAAAAAACTGGGGAATAAAAGCACACAGAACAGAATGTCCAAGCACTGTGGGACAACTATAAAAAGTATAACACTGTATAATGGCAATATCAGAAGAAGACAAAGGAACAGAAGCAATATCTGAAGCAATAACGACTGAGAATTTTCCCAACTTAATGTCAGACACAAAACCACAGATCTAGAAAACTCAATCAGGATAAATACACAAAAAGCTATATCTAGCTGTACATACTATATTCAAATTGCAGAAAATCAAACATAAAGAAAAAAAATCTCAAAAGAAGCCAGAGGAGGGTGGGAAACAGCTTACCTATAGAGGAACAAAGTTTATAATTATATCCAACTTCTCCTCAGAAACCATCCAAACGAGAAGAGAATGGAGTGAAATATTTTAACATGTTGAAAAGAAAAACCCATCAACCTAGGTATTCTTTAAAGTGAAGACAAAATAAAGACTTTTCTAGACAAACCAAAGTCGAGAGAATTTGCTGCCGACAGACCTGTCTTGAAAGAAGTGTTAAAAGGAGTTCTTTAGCGAGAAGGAAAATGACAGAGATTAGAGACTCAGATCTACACAAAGAAAGGAAAAGCATTAGAGACGGAATAAGAAAGTAAAATAAAATCTTTATTTTTCTTACTCTTAATTGTGCTAACAGACAATAGTTTGCTAAAAATAATAACAGCAGGACTTCTCTGGTGGTCCAGTGGTTAAGAATCCATCTTGCAATTCAGGGGACGCCAGTTAGATCCCTGGTTGGGGAACTAAGATCCCACATGCCGCAGGGCAACTAAGCCTGCGCGTCACAACTAGAGAGCAAGCGTGCCACAACTACAGAGCCCACTGGCGTCACAACTAGAGAGAAGCCCGCACACCGCAACGAAGAGCCGGCAATGCTGCAACGAAAGATCCCATGTGCTGCAACTAAGACTTGACACAGCCAATAAATAAATAAATAAATATTTAAAAAAAAATAACAGTGACACTGTATTCAACTATGTACGCACAGACATATGCATGAGGATAAGTGAAATGAATCACAGCAACGACAGAAGGGAGGGGAGGGAGGCATTAGGACTATTTTGTATTATAAGGTACTTGCATAACCTGTAAAGTGGTATAGTGTTATTTGAAAGTGGACTTGGATCAGTTGTAAATGTATATTGCAAGCTCTAGGGCAATCACTAAAAAAGAAGCATAACTGTTATGTTAAGAAAGGAGAGAAAATGGAATAATTTATTATAAAGTACTCAACTTTATAATACACACAAAAGGCAGAAAAGGGTGGAAGACACAAACAGAAACAAAGAATAAGGGTAACAAATAGAAAACAGTATCAAACATGGTAGCTATTAATTCAAGTATATCAATAATCACTTTAAGCATCAATGACCTAAATATATCAATTAAAAGACAGATTGTCAGGGAGGACCAAAAAATAATAGGTTGTCTCCAAGAAACCCACTTTAAATATAAAAACACATATAGATTAAAAGTAAAGGGATGGAGAAAGATATACCATGTTAACACAAATCTAAGGAAAACATAAGTATCTATATTAATTTCAGAGAGAGCAGATTTCAGAGCAAGGAAAATTATCAAGGATAAAGAGTATTTACATAATGCTTCATAAGAGTGTTACATAAGGGGTCAATTCTCCAGGAAGAGGGCACAATGATCCTTAAAAGTACATGCATCTAACAACAGAGCACCAAAATATGTGAGGCAAAAATTGATAGAACTGCAAGGAGAAGCAGATGAATCCACTATTACTGTTGGGTGACTTCAACACTCCTCTACCAGAAATGGACAGATCAGCAGGCAGACAGGCAATCAGATATAATTGATATTTATTGACGACTTAATCCAGTAACAGCAGAATACACATTCTTCTCAATTTCACATGGCACAGTCACCAAGACAGACAACATTATGGGCCATAAATGACACCTTAACAAATTAAAAAGTATAGAAATCATACAATATATGTTTTCAGATCACAATGGGATCATGTGAGAAATCTTTAACAGGAAAGGTAGCTGGAAAAATCCAAAATACTTGGAAATTAAACAACACAATTCTAAAAAACACATAGGTCAAAGAAGAAATCACAGGGAAATTTTAAAACACTCTGAATTAAATGAACATAAACATACAACTTACCAAAATTTGTGGGAGGCAACAAGTAACAGTGCTTAAAGGTAAATTTATAGCACTGAATGCATATATTAGGTAGAAAAAAAAATCTAAAACCAATAATCTAAGCTTCCACTTTAGAAAATGAAGAGCAAATTAAATCCAAAGAAAGCAAAAGAAAATAAGCAATAAAATTTGGTAGAAATCAATGAATTTCAGAACAGAAGATCAATAGAGAAAAAACAAAAAAACTAAAAGCTGATTCTTTGGAAAGATCAATACAACCAAGTTTCTAACAGGGCAAACCAAGGAAAAAAGAAGACACAAATTACTAATATCAGAAATTAAAGAGAGGACATCACTACAAATCCCATGGACATCAAAAGGATAATAAAGGAATAAAATAAATCAAGGAATACTATATCCACAATTCAATAACCTAGATGAAACAGACCAAGCCCTTGAAAGATACAATCTGCCAAAATTCACACAAAGGACAACCTAAATAGGCCTATGTCTATTAAAGAAATTGAATCAATAATTAATAATGTTCCAAAACAGAAAGCATCAGGCCCAGATGGGTACACTGATGAATTCTACCAAACATTTAAGGAAGAAATCATACCAATTCTCTATAATCTCTTCCAGAAGACAGAAGCAGAGAAAATACTTCCAAACTCATTCTATGAAGCCATCTTTACCCTAATACCAAAACCAGACAAAGACATTACAAGAAAAGAAAACTATAGGTAATATCTCTCATGAACACAGATGTAAAAATCCTCAACTAAATGTTAGCAAGTTGAATCCAACAATGTACTGATATTAAAAAAAAGTATACACCACAAGCAAGTGGGATTTATCCCATGTACGCAAGGCTGGTTCCACATAAAAATCACTTAATGTAATCCATCACATCAACAGGCTAAGGAAGAAAAATCACATGATCATATGAATAGTTGCAGAAAAACCACATGAAAAAGTTCACCTATTTATGATAAAAAAAACCTCTCAGTAAATGAGGAATAGAACTTGATAAAACTTGGTAGAGAATATCTAAAAAAAAAAATCTACAGTTAACATCAAAATGAATGGTGAGAAACTAAAAGCTTTCCCACTGAGATCAAGAACAAGGCAAGGATGTCCCCTCCCATTATTCCTCTTCAACATTTTATTGGAAGTACTAGGATAAAGTCTAGAATAATGAAAAATTAGAATCAAACTAAATGCTCAACAAAAAATGATCAAGCAAACTATGGTATATTTAAACACGGACTATTATATAGTCTTTCAAAATAATCACTCACATGTAAGCCTACTACCACAAAAGGATGTCCACAATATAATGAGCTAATGAAATGGCTAAATTCCAGTATTATTTTTAAAAAGAAATACACATATTTATAGATGTGTAAGCATGTATGAAATTACTAAAATGTTAACAAAGGTTATCTTTAGGTGATGGAAATATAAATGACTTTTCGTTGTTGTGTATTGGTTATTTCTTAAGGTTTCAATAACAGATATAAGTTAAGTGATAAAGCAAGTATAGTAAAGTGCTAATGGTAGATAGAATCTAGGTAGTGAGTTATATGGACATTTACAATAAAATTTTTTCTGTGTGGCAATATGTCTGAAAATTTTTATAATAAAATACTGGAAAAATTTTCAATCTTGAAAAATTTCAGGACAAAAAATCATTTTAAAATCGAAAAATAAAGTATCCCCCTTTGCACTTCAATCTTTTTGACACTTCACAAAATATGCTACAGAAAACTCTAAAAGGTGGTGGTGGCAGCATTTTTTCCAATCATGTGAGCATTTTTAAAAAAGCAACAATAAAACAATTTAAATAAACCCAATGCCAAAAATATAAATAAATTTTCTTTCCTGAATATATATTTAAAGCAACCTAAAATGCTCATATAGTTCAATAATCTCACTAGCACCCTCCTGATGAGGGTATCGGGAATGGGAGTGGGGGAGATGAGGGCTTTAATATGGTTGGTACGTGCACAGGCTTTGGAATCAAATACACCTGAGTGGTCAAGTCATGCTTTGCTGTGTGATTCAGGTTGAATCATTCATCTTTTCCAGTAATAATAACAACTAGTATTTGAGTTCTTACTAAATGTCTACCTATGAAGCAGGTATTATCATGGTTCCTATGTTCCAGAAAAGAAAACCGATGCTTAGAGATGATAAATTAATTTGCCAATGCCACACAGTTACGCAGCAGCACCAGGATTTAGACGTAGGGGTCTTCTGATGCCACAGTCCATGCACCTACCAACCATACCAATGCCCTCCTCATCTCTGCTGCTGAGAGGATAAATTAGGACACCTTCTGGAGGGCAGGCAAGATTGTATAAACAGAATCTTAAATCATTTTTTGAGTTTGCAATAACTGAGGGTGTATTACATAAATCTGCCCTCTAGACTACCTGAGAATCTGAAAAAATAGTATGAGGATCAACTTTAAAAAGGAGGGGCTTAAGAAAAGCTGGTCTAGCAATTTTAAGTGATTCTGGTGTTCTTTACCTGATAGGCCCCTCAATTTTCTTAACAATAATCTAGGTTTTATTTTAAAGGCAGAACTGGCAATTTCAGTTTGAAATGACAAAAAACTTCATGTTGCCAAGTATCACTGTAAAGGTGATCTTGCTCTTTCTGAAACATTTAGAACTGCATATATTTAATTCACTCAACAGGGATGAACAGTTTATTTGAAAGCAGCAAGAAACTACAATTGCATTTCTTACTCTCCATCTGCTGTTGAATGGCATGCATTTAAAAATTTCAGCCATTCTAATAGGTGTTAGTGGTTATTTCATTGCTGGATGGCACTAAAGGTTAACTCATTTAGATAATGTACAAGAGTTAGTATATTTCAAACATACACATTCACAAGAAAAAAATGAAGGCTTGAATGTTAGTTCTGCTTGACCAAAAGTGTAGATTTAAACCAGATAACCTCTTGATGTCCTTTTCAACAACGTGCTTCTATAACCCTATAAAAATAAATTCCACTTAACATCATAGTCCTTACATAGACAGGCACACCCGCTGTCTACAGATCTTCTCAGCAAGGTCCTCATTCAGTTTCGCACCCAGAACTCTGCTGGTCATACAGCCATAAATAGTTGATCGTCTTTCTTTCAGCTCTCATAAATCTCAGTGAAACCATGTCATGGAGGAGCTCTTGGTTGAAAATGATACTCTTCCCTTCTTTAACTGCCTCACTCTCCATTCTAAAAAACCACTTCAAAAGCTCAGCCCTTTTTAGTGTTTTTATGACTTACTTTGAAACCAAAACCATATCTGTTCTAGGGCCTGACATGGAGCCCTACCACATCTCTAAACTGATAAAACCGGCTGTTCAGATGGCATCCTAGACAGCCCATTTATGTCCTCAAGTCACTCCTCAACCCCAAAAGGGAGTAAAGAGAAAGAAAAATCAAGCCAAAGGAAATGAACAACTGCCGCCTCATCTAAAGGACAGGACTGTTTAGTACGGAAGAGCTCTAAATGAGCAAGAATGGCAGGTAGACAGATGGAAAAGGTATTTCATTTGGCACAGATGTAAATGTGTAGACCTGCTGGGTATAGTACAAACACATTATATCTGTTTTTTGAAACTGTTAATTTCCCATCTTCAATACTATGGTATTTCTTCACCAATAAAAGGCAATTACTATATAAACCATTTGGAAAAACCAGCAGGATGGAGGCTCTCTAGATTCAATGTCTAAGACTGTATATACCATGGTGATTAGGCAGAAGGAACAGCAAGTCTGTCGCTGGAGGAGCAGCAAGGGTGCTAACATGATGGGTGAAGCACGGTGATCAAGAGAGAGGAGTGAGAGATGAGGTGCCAGAGGAAGCCAGATCACAGGCCACTCTAAGACTTAGAAGGCCTTCGAGTGACATCATCTGACCAGGTTTTTAAAACAGGATCATTCTGCCTGCTGTGCTGAAAATAAACTTAAAAGGGTAAAAGAGTACAGGGGGGACCAGAGGAATTGAGGTGAGAGGTGACGGTGGCTTGGACCAAGGTGGTAAAGATAGAGATGGTGAGAAGTGGTTAGATTCTGCATATATGTATTTTGAAGGTAGACCCAACAGAATTGGCTGATGAACTAAATATTGGGTGTGAGAAAAGAAAGAAATCAAGGATGACTCTTAGTTTTTTGAGTTAAGCAACTGGAAGGATGGAGGTGACATTTACTGAGATGGAGAAGACTGCTGGAGGAGCAGCAGTCTTGGGAGAAGATAATGGGATCACAAGTTGAGTTTTATACATCTTAAGTTTCAGATGCCTACTGGACATCCCAATGGAAATACCAAATAGGCAGGTTAAGGAGAGCTGTGGTTGGGGATGGATGGGTCATCCATCCACCCATCCACCAACCTACCTACCCACTAACCCAACCACCCACCTACTATATTTAAATCCTTGAGATTGGATGGGACCACCAAGGAGTAGGTGAGAGACAAGGAAAGAAAAGACAAAGAACTGAACTTCAGGACATTCAGCCTTCAGGGAGGAATCAGCAGACAACTCAGATGGAGGAGAAAAATCAGAAAAGTGTTGAGTCCTGGAAGCCTAGTAGAAAAAGTTATTCAAGCTTTTTTCTCAACAGTATTCTGTTCCCAGTCTTTTTTTTTTTAATAAATTTATTTATTTATTTTTGTACGCGTTAGGTCTTCGTTGCTGCTCACGGGCTTTCTCTAGTTGCGGCGAGCGGGGGCTACTCTTCGTTGCAGTGTGCGGGCTTCTCATGTTGCAGAGCACGGACTCTAGGCGTGTGGGCTTCAGTAGTTGTGGCACGCAGGCTCAGTAGTTGTGGCGCACGGGCTTAGTTGCTCCGCGGTATGTGGGATCTTCCCAGACCAGGGCTCGAACCCATATCCCCTGCATTGGCAGGCGGCTTCTTTTTTTTTTTAAATAAATTTATTTATTTATTTATTTATTTATTTTTGGCTGTGTTGGGTCTTCGTTTCTGTGCGAGGGCTTTCTCCAGTTGCGGCGAGCGGGGGCCACTCTTCATCACAGTGCGCGGGCCTCTCACTGTCGTGGCCTCTCCCGTTGCGGAGCACAGGCTCCAGACACGCAGGCTCAGTAGTTGTGGCTCACGGGCCTAGCTGCTCCGCGGCATGTGGGATCTTCCCAGACCGGGGCACGAACCCGTGTCCCCTGCATTGGCAGGCGGATTCTTAACCACTGCGCCACCAGGGAAGCCCCTGTTCCCAGTCTTTGATTCTTCCCGCTGAGGCGCCAGACATCATGGACAAGCCATCCCTGCTGCATGTTGTCTGAATTCATGTCTCACAGAAACTATGAGATAACGTGATTATTCTTGTTTTAGGTTTTGTGAGGCAGCAATAAGTAACTAACAGTTTCTAAATACACAACCGTGTCAGCATCACCAATAAAATAGTTCACATAAATCCATCCAACTGCAATACTCTTTAGTTCTCAGGGAGATTAGCACATTTGACGATTCTTCATGGATTACTTCTATTCATACTCCTTTAAGGATTAATCTAGTCATCTGGAAACAGTAAACTGTCTTGATGATCTCCATGTGAACCAACCCTTGCCCCAATAACATTATCTTCATCAATCATTCTAATTTAAATTAAAAAAAAAAATTCTTCGAAGAGCAAGATCAAGTCTCAAGGCTAAAAAAAAGCAAAAATAAAAACAAAAAATGTAACTGAAGTTTTGTCATCTGCCCCCAGAGATGGCTTTGCTTTCATTTCCTTGCACCCAAGAAGACAATACAGAACAAAATTTCAGCAATGCTAATTTTAATCTTTCTGAACCCAAATATATCCCCATAGAATTCCTTGGGGGATTATGACTATGCCATTAAGCACTTTAAATACTGACTTTTCCAACTGCTTGATCTCTTCACGTTTCTGCCCAGACTCTGGGGTTGTAAAAAACTAAAAAAAGTTTAGATAAAACAAAATTTCCCAGGGGCTTCCTTCCAGTCCAACTTCGTTCCCCCAAGGCTATTTATTTACTTATATGATCATTCTCTCTCCAGTGACTTTTTTTTTTTTAAAGCTAATTTATTTATTTATTTATGGCTGTGTTGGGTCTTCGTTTCTGTGCGAAGGGCTTTCTCTAGCCGCGGCAAGTGGGGGCCACTCTTCATCGCGGTGCGCGGGCCTCTCACCATCGCGGCCTCTCTTGTTGAGGAGCACAAGCTCCAGACGCGCAGGCTCAGCAATTGTGGCTCACGGGCCCAGTCGCTCTGCGGCATGTGGGATCTTCCCAGACCAGGGCTCAAACCCATGTCCCCTGCATTGGCAGGCAGATTCTCAACCACTGCGCCACCAGGGAAGCCCCCAGTGACTTTATTTATTTATATTTTTTTGGCCGTGCCACACAGCACATGGGATTTCAGTTCCCCGACCAGGGATTGAACGCGTGTCCCTGCAGTGGAAGTGTGGAGTCCTAACCAACCAATCCATTACTCCAGTGGGGTTATTTAAAATAAGGAAAAAGGGGGGTGGGGAGGGAGGAGGAAGAGAGCTTTCCTTTAAAGAAGAATTTCAGCTTAAAAAAAAAAAAAAGAATTAGAAAATCACTGTTCTTCAGTCTCTGCTCTTATATCTGATTTGGTAAGGTTCAGCAGTAGATGCTAAAACTGTTAGTTGAAAGACTGCTGGGGGCTTCCCTGGTGGCACAGTGGTTAAGAATCCACCTGCCAATGCAGGGGACACGGGTTCAAGCTCTGGTCCGGGAAGATCCCACATGCCGCGGAGCAACTAAGCCTGTGTGCCACAACTACTGAGCCCGTGAGCCACAACTATTGAAGCCCGCATGCCTAGAGCCTGTGCTCCGCAACAAGAGAAGCCTCTGCGATGAGAAGCCGGCGCACCGCCACGAAGAGTAGCCCCTGCTCTCCGCAACTAGAGAGAGCCCACGCGTGTAGCAACAAAGACCCAACGCAGCCAAAAATAAATAAGTTTAAAAAAAAAAAGAAATGTTGGGTTGTTGGGAGACAAGAGACTCATATAGCCTGGAAGAACTGTTCAACAGATTACTTAACCAATTTTGCTGCATAAGGAGAAATGTACTTCTACAATGGAGACACTGTCAGTTATTACGTGATCAAACGTTTTATCACGAATGGCAAAGCAACCTGACATTATGTGCCTCATGACATTAAGTATTAGGAAGTACATGACATCACCTATGCAGCAACTTGTCAAAAATGCTTACCCTAAATCTAATCAAGCCTCTAGACGTGTGCTATTCAATATGGTAGCCACTATCCACATGTAGCTACTGAACTTAAAATATGCCTAGTATGACTAAGGAACTGAATTTTAAATTTTATTTAATTTTCATTAATTTAAATAGGCATATATGGCTAGTGGCTACCACACTGAACACTGCAGATATAGAACACTTCCATCACTTCAGAATATTCCACTGGACAACACTGCTCTAGACTAAGTTGCTGGAAATACAGAGGATAAGGAAATAAGTTAAAAGACACCTGGAAGAAACAATCAAACAAAACCATAATATGAGACATTCTATCAGACAATGATCCTGGACTCTTTTAAAAAGTCAGCATCATGGTGAGCAGGGTGTGAAAAGGCTGAGATTATGGTTCTATTTATTGTATAAATATATCTATATCATATAGCCTGAAAAGACATACCTCCAATTGTAATGTGTGAGGAAACAAACAGATATAATAGACATTTCAGGATAGTTGGGGACATTTGAATACGGAGTAAATATTGGACGATGTTATGGAATTATTATGAATTTTCTTAGGTGCGACAATGGTATATAGTTATGTAGGGGACTGGCCTGATCCTAAAGAGATGCATGCTAAATAAAGAACAGAACTTAGAGGTAGTGTGCCATGATAGCTACAACTTATTTTCAAATGGAATGGCAAAAAATAGGGTATGGATATAAACACAGAGAGATAAAGCAAATATGCAACAAGTCAACAGATATTATACCTAGAAGAAGGTATACAGTGTTTGTTTCACTCTTTTAAAGTATCACTTACACGTTTGTAAAATTTCTTAATTAAATAGTTGGAGAAAAAATAATCAGCCAAGGAACTACGGTAACATACCATCATCTTTGTACTGTCTGGCTTTTCATTCTGCTAGGAGCATGTATTACTTTTATAATCAGAAAAATGGTGAGCTGAAGTAGTCACCAGCTTAATTACTTAAGTAATCAAACTGGCTACACTAATAGCATCACTAAATGCTAGAGTGAGCACTTAAAAGCCCTCAGAATAAGAGTCCTGTTCAGATTACATTGTTTCTATTCTTAATATTAAAATTTTTACAAATAGCTCTAATGGAAATTCCTAGTCAAAAACACCTGTGTAGGACTTCCCTGGTGGTGCAGTGCCACCTGCCAATGCAGGGGACACGGGTTCAATCCCAGGTCCAGGAAGATCCCACATGCCGCAGAGCAACTAAACCCATGCACCACAACTACTGAGCCTGTGCACCACAACTACTGAAGCCCATGCGCCTAGAGCCTGTGCTCCGCAACGAGAAGCCACTGCAATGAGAAGCCCACGCACTGCAACGAAGAGTAGCCCCCACTCGCCCCAACTAAAGAAACCCCATGCGCAGCAACGAAGACCCAACACAGCCAAAAATAAAATAAATAAATAAATAATAAACTTAAAAAAAAAACACCTGTGTATTTAAACAAGGTCAATAACATAAATATGTAATAATATTTTGAATAACACTTTTCATAAAGCCAAGAGTATCCATTAAGTATTTTTACAAAAGCCGAAATGACAGTCACTAAAAATTCTCAATCATTTTAAGGTTGACTCCAGAAGTCATCGTGGAAGTAACCTAGGAGTAGCCATTTACCATTTTGAGGCAGCCTAGGAGCAGAGAGGAGTGCTCCTCTGAAAGGAGAGAGAGGCCTCCCTTGCTCTGGGGCCAGAGTTGAATTACATTCTCGGTCATGTGAGCACAGAGCAAAAACTGAGCACAGGGATTATCACAGCTGCCTCAGCCAAGCCCTTCACTGGAGGCAGTGTCTATGCCAAGGTCTCCTTTCATCCCTGAACTGTAACTGAGAGGAAAGGCCCTTTCTAAGTTCTCAGCTGCCAGAAACAGGAGATTCAATACGGATTTACTTAAGGGCCTTTGCCAGAGATCCACGGGATTCAATCTGTACTCTAACATAAAACGGCCTCACACCAACGGTCTTCCATCTAAGACATGGTATGTTCTCTCTGATCATTTTATATATTCAAAATGACTTTTTCTAAGGAAAAGCTCTTAACTTCTTTTGCTATATTTTTGTGTATATGCTTTTCTAGGACCACAGAATAAACATGTTGCCACACACAAACATGTATCCCCATGTTAGGTGAACAAAGGCTTTCCTGAAATGTTTTACCACTGAGCCACATTTCCCATTAAATTCTTAAAAAAGAATAAATTACCAGAATAAGATAATTAAATATAATGCATTAAGAGACATGATTCTTACATTTTATAATGCTTTGACCAAAGAAGCTAAAAATATCTATCTTTTTACCAAGTAAAAATAAAGACATGGTAGTACTTATAAAAACACCATTTTTCTTGGGGAAAGTGGCATCCATCATTGTTGTACTTCATGGTTTCCGCCTGAAGACTTTCACTGTAGGTGGCAAATGATAAGTGTTTAAGCTTATTTTCTTCCGAACTTTTTATTTTGAAAAATTTTAACCATAGAAAAATCCTCTGCCTATTTTTGAAGCAATTTTTAAAAATTTATTATTATTATTAATTTTTTGGCACGTGGCTTGTGGGATCCTAGTTCCCTGGCTGGTATTGAACCCTGCAGTGGAAGCACAGAATCCAAATCACTGGACCACCAGGGAATTCCCTTAAATCAATTTTAAAGATAAATCTATAGGTGCATATAACATACATGTACATTATTATTAATAATTCATATTCACGTGGTTTTTAAATTCCTTAAAAATTAAATAATAGAAATTCAGAAAATGCTACCTAAATAAAGCCTGCTTTTCAACAAACAAATGGGGTTGGTTTGTGATCTCTCTTGATTTACAGTAATTTACATCTGGATATTTTCTCATATTAACATTTCTATTAAACAATGCAATATTCCCAAGGTTAAAAACCTTTATTTGCCTTCATTTATCATTTAGGAGACTAAAAAATAAAACTATCTTCTTCCAAGAGCTTGGAGCTTCTCAGTTTACAGTTCAAAATAAAGTAAAAATCTGCAAAACAGATCATCCACCTAATTAAGAACACATCTTTTGGTTGTTTTCCATTATGAGCCTTTTAGTACTACTACTGCTGCTGTTTTAATCTACTAGGCATATATTATTTGACTGACATTTTAAAAACGAATTTTAAAAATTAGTTGCTTATGTTGAAAGATCAGGGGATCTCACATAAGAATCCAGCTTTCGGGGCTTCCCTGGTGGCACAGTGGTTAAGAATCCCCCTGCCAATGCAGGGGACATAGGTTCGAGCCCTGGTCCGGGAAGATCCCACATACCGCGGAGCAACTAAGCCCGTGCGCCACAACTATTGAGCCTGCGCTCTAGAGCCCGCGAGCCACAGCTACTGAAGCCCGCGGGCCTAGACCCCGTGCTCCGCAACAAGAGAAGCCACCGCAGTGAGAAGCCCGATCACTGCAACAAAGAGTGGCCCCCGCTCACCGCAACTAGAGAAAGCCCACGCGTAGCAACGAAGACCCAACGCAGCCAAAAATAAAATAAATTTATAAAAATATATATTAAAAAAAAAACCAGCTTTCATGCTTCTCTTAAAACATCAGAGTCAAACTGCGTCTTAATTGCCACATGAAAACTACCGGCTAGGCCTGAAGAGGACCGTCTCTGGTCTAGGGTAGGCGCTCCCCACTTTACCAGAGCTACACCCACCGTCAACTGCCTGACTGCTTCCCTACAAGCTTATGAGCTGGAGACCCCTGGTCTACATTACTTCCCCCTGTTTTATTTATCATGTTGAAATGACTGAAATTATTCTTAATATATTATGATATATATTTTGTGGTTAAAGTTCTAAATTAAAAAAAAATTAACGTATTTCACTAATAAATTCTGTGATACACTATCCCCACCTTCCATTCATAACTGCTTAGGCTGGGCCAAAAAGTAAAGATGAAAATACAACACAGTCACACAGAGCCTTCACTTTATTCTCCACTCCAAACAGAGTCAAACACTATGAGCTAAAAAAAGGCTGACAAAACTGTGTTTCAAATTATTCCCAAGTAGTCACAGGCTTTTCTTTTTTTTTAATCTTTTTTTTTCATTTTCATTTTCATTTATTTATTTATTTATGGTTGTGTTGGGTCTTCGTTTCTGTGCGAGGGCTTTCTCTAGTTGCGGCAAGTGGGGGCCACTCTTCATCGCGGTGCGCAGGCCGCTCACTATCATGGCCTCTCGTTGCGGAGCACAGGCTCCAGACGCGCAGGCTCAGTAATTGTGGCTCACAGGCCTAGTTGCTCCGCGGCACGTGGGATCTTCCCAGACCAGGGCTCGAACCCATGTCCCCTGCATTGGCAGGCAGATTCTCAACCACTGCGCCACCAGGGAAGCCCAGTCACAGGCTTTTCAAATGTTCTACTTGTATATAACAAGAGACATGAAACACTGTTTCCCTGTCAGAGACAGTTCTGAGATACCAACGGGAGCCTTCTGGTTGCTATGTTACATAAAAAAGAGAGTACAACCTTTTTTTTTTTTTTTTTTTGCAGGGACAGGGAACACATAGTACAGGAATTGGGATAAGAAGATATAGATTTTAAAAATAAAGTTCACTATAGCATTTTCCATGTTCTTATCTGAAAATACAAATGAGATCAAGAAGGGTTACAATAAATTCTTGATAGGCTGACATAAATAAGATTAGTAAAGCTAGAGATAATCAGGAAGCAGTTCTGGGCTCAAGGCAACCATGATCCTTGATACTATATTAAAGCATCTAGATGTTCAAAAAACTATCTTAAATGAAGGTGAATTCAGTCAAACATGCTGTGAAATGTTTACATAAGACAGTGTATCAAAAACTTGACGGAATTCCCCCCTGGCGGTCCAATGGTTAAGACACCACGCTTCCACTGCAGGCAGCGCAGGTTCGATCCCTGGTCAGGGAAATATAAGAAGCCACGAGCTGCACAGAGAGGCCAAAACAAAACAAAAAAACCCAAAAACTTGAGGGAGGGCAGCAAGGTACAGGGAAGTTTAAAGTGACATCACTGACTTGAAAAAATTTCCATGATGGTGAATTTATGTGGCAAAGCAACAGGTGGTAAGAGACAAAGGAGCAGCAGAGAAGTGTGATATTAGGACACAAGTGAGGAAGTCAGAGAACAAGTTCCTTTTTTTTTTTTTTATAAAGCTAGGCCTATGTCACAGGTTAATTATCAGGCTGCCTACAAAAATTTTATAATTTATATGCTAGAAATGGATATGGATATGGACCTTGTCCAGACATGAGGCAGCAGATAAAAGGAACTGGCATTTGGCCACACTCTCAGTTATCACTGGCTACATTTCTCTAAAGGCAGAAGGTACCCATTTTTGTCACCCTTGAAGAGAATCCAGTTGAAGTTTGCACATAATTTTTTCCTGTTTCTGTTTTCAGATGTACTGTATCTTTGTGATAACATTCTTGGTTTGGCTGAGGTGAGAATGGATGAAAGAAATGGAAACATAACAGTTTAACAGAAGACAGAACAGTTTCAGATCCAGCTTCTCTTTCTTCCCTGTCAGCCAGCAGTTTTACCTTTCCCATTGAATTAGCAAGAAAGAACAGCTCTGAAAACCACACAAAGAAGTGCTTTTCTTTTTTATTACTGAGAGAACATCACATGGCTGGCTCATACTAGCCTTTACTAGAGATGCACTGTTACCAAGGCCCATGGCCAGTCCTGGGAGAAAGCCTCATCCCTTTGAGGGGTCACTACAATAGGACTTTAACTAGAAGCAGCTGAAAAATGGAAGCCAGTTTCCAAAAGGGAATATTTCAGCCCTTTAAAGATTTTGGTTTTTTTTTTTGATGTGGACCATTTTTAAAGTCTTTACTGAATTTGTTACAATATTGTTTCTGTTTTATGTTTTGGTTTTTTGGCCGAGAGGCACGTGGGATCTTAGCTCCCTGACTAGGGATAGAACCCACACCCCCTGCATTGGAAAGTGAAGTCTTAACCACTGGACTGCCACGGAAGTTCAGCCCTTTAAATGTGACTGGTAATGTTTCAAGTGCTACAGATTTATCTGTTTCTGAGATTCAGCCAATATGCTAAACGTTTTAAGCTGGGTTGAACAAAGCTTCAGAACAGGTTGAGTTTTATGGTATCTGCGACTGACAATGCCATGATAAACTACTTAATAACCTCATTCCATCCACGTTTATACAGAAAATTTTTCTAGTAACAAATATATGTTCAATGTAGAAAACTTGATAATCTAAGAGCTAACCCAAAGATAACCACTGTGAACACCTGATGGGCATTCTTTCAAAGCATTAGGAGTGTGGGTGCTAAGACTAGATGTTCTGGATTCAAATCTTACCTTGAGCACTTGAGCACATTCAGCTGGGCACAATTTGTCCTGGCGTGCCAGGACAAATTACTTGCTCTCACTGAATCTCAACCCATAAAATGTAGATAATAACAGTTCCTACCTCACTGGATCTGGTGAGGAAATGAGGCGACATATGCAAAACCCTTAAACACAGCTTGGCACATAGTAAGTGTACAAGTAGTGTTATCTGTTCTTTCTGTACAAATAGACACACATATTTCTTCCCCACTAAATGGTTTTCTATCATAAATACTGTTTCATAACCTGCTTTGATCACTTAGGAATGTGCTGCAAATATTTTCCTGTGTTATTAAATATCTTTTTACTACATACACAGGACCATTGGTACAGCTGCTGCAGGCAGTACTTAAGCACAGGCTGTCATGTTTGTTTTTTTTTTTGAAAATACTCTCAAGTGTGTTCTGAGTCTATGTGCTTTTTTTTTTTTTTTAAATGTGATGATCCATTTATTTATTTATTTATTTATTTATTTATTTATTTATTTATGGCTGTGCTGGGTCTTCGTTTCTGTGCGAGGGCTTTCTCTAGTTGTGGCAAGCGGGGGCCACTCTTCATCGCGGTGCGCCGGCCTCTCACTATTGCGGCCTCTCTTGTTGCGGAGCACAAGCTCCAGACGCGCAGGCTCAGTAATTGTGGCTCACGGGCCTAGTTGCTCCGTGGCATGTGGGATCTTCCCAGACCAGGGCTCGAACCCGTGTCCCCTGCATTGGCAGGCAGACTCTCAACCACTGCGCCACCAGGGAAGCCCCTGTCATGTTTTATAGCACATGACCTTGCCACTCTGAGCTCAGTTAGAGGAATAAGAAACCAGCAACTGATGCAAAGGTAAAGCAGACATCTTCAAAATGGCTAGAAACTGATGTGGCCTGGCAGCTCTAAAGGTTATAAGTAGGCAAAACCAATCAAGTCCTCTCTTAGGAAGGCTGAATGTGAGATACACAGACAGAGTGAGTCAACAGACAGGTTAGTGATACACAAGGGAGGAAAAACACCAAACAAAAAGTGGTAAGCTGGGACTTCCCTGGTGGCGCAGTGGTTGAGAATCTGCCTGCCAATTCAGGGGACACGGGTTCAAGCCCTGGTCTGGGAAGATCCCACATGCCGCGGAGCAACTAAGCCCGTGCACCACAACTACTGAGCCCACGTGCTACAGCTACTGAGTCTGCGCTCTAGAGCCTATGTGCCACAACTACTGAGCCCTCGCACCTAGAGCCCGTGCTCTGCAACAAGAAAAGCCACCGCTATGAGAAGCCCGTGCACCGCAATGAAGAGTAGCCCCCGCTCGCTGCAACTAGAGAAAGCCCATGTGCAGCAATGAAGACCCAACGCAGCCAAAAATTTAAAAAAAAAAAAAAAAAAAAAAAAAAAGTGGTAAGCAGAAGCCGGGAGGCTAAGAAGACATTAGAAAGGCAGCGCTCCACAGTGGAAGAGAGGGGCTGGGCCTCTGGTATGGTGACCAGGCTCTTGAGCTACAGTGCATTCCCACCATCCATCTACCCACTGCGAGCAAGGCCTGCCTGTGCTCTGTGACCTAAGTTTCCAGTTCTGCACAGCCTGGCTGGGCAGCTGCTGTGATACTGCCATATTCTTCTCCCTCAATTAACTGAGGGACCTGTAGATGTTATGTCTACTCCTGACAACCCAAAAGGGCCTACCTCAACTGCATTTATGTGGCTGCTCTAGCGGTCACGCCAAAAACTGCAACACTTATTTTGTTCAGCACTTGTTATGTGTTAAGCACTGGGGATTCAACAGTGAGCAAGAAAGAATGGTACCTGGCTACACAGAGTGTAAAGTCTAGCACAGAAGACAACTAGACAAGTGATATGAATAAAACATGATAAATACGATGCTAGAAGTACAGACTGCAATGGAAACACATACGGAGAACAAGTCTGCAGGGAGGAATCATGAAGACTACATGGAGGAAGAGACCTTCAGGGTGAAGCACAAAGTTAGCCTAGTGTGCCAGATACTACAGATGGCTCACTCAGTACCCATCACCACCCACGTGGATTCCATGACCGCTAGCCAGCCTTGTGAAGTTACAGTCTCGACTGAGCTGCAGTGAACTGGATCGGCCTTTCCTAACAGGCCACCCCTGAGTCCTGGCCTCATTTAACAGGAAAGGTGAAGGAGACCAGACATATTTTATGATTTTGTAATGTTTAAAAGAATTTGGCCTATTAGATGGTAACCTTGACTCTGAAAGTATAACTGAATAACTTATTTCTGACTTGTGATTTTAAGTTGAAAATCTTAGTAAGTTTATATACATTATGGGAATATTTAATATTCATCTTATTTATAAGTTTAATACATGACATTCATAGGACTTTTTGCTGAAGAGCCTCATAAGATTTTCATTTTTTTAAAGTCAGACAACTGACATTCTTTAAAAAACAATCAAATTAATTAAATTTATAAATGTAATTTGAAACATCTAAAAGTCTTCAATGAACTGGCCTAGGCATTATCCAAAGGCCCCTTAAAAATGACATTATCCAAAGCCCCCTTAAAAATCTCCTATGCTTATAAATATAGCAATCAGATCTGCAAGCATTAGGAAAGAACAAAGTTTTTGAATGTGTGCTTTTAAAAAGTCATAACATTTTGAGGGCTTCCCTGGTGGTGCAGTGGTTGAGAATCTGCCTGCCAATGCAGGGGACACGGGTTCGAGCCCTGGTCTGGGAAGATCCCACATGCCGCGGAGCAACTGGGCCCGTGAGCCACAACTACTGAGCCTGAGCGTCTGGAGCCTCTGCTCCGCAACAAGAGAGGCCGCGATAGTGAGAGGCCCGCGCACCGCGATGAAGAGTGGCCCCCACTCGCCGCAACTGGAGAAAGCCCTCACACAGAAACGAAGACCCAACACAGCCAAAAATAAAAATAATAAATAAATTAAAAAATTTTTTAAAAAAAGTCATAACATTTTGAAAACATTTTGAAAACATTTGAAAAACATTCAATAAACCCCTGAACAGTGGTTTCTGCTTCCAAAAGTTACCCTTCAAGGACAATAAAAAACATCTACCTACATCCTCTCTGATTCAAGTCTTATTCTCTGTTGATAGACGTGGAATTAGAAAAGCCACCCCCTCCATTTTATTTTGATGTAAGCCACGGAAATGTTTGTCTTTATAATGACACATTTCTCTAATTTATACTGTTTGTACGAATACTTGGTTTATTTGGTACCTTATTCTTTATCCTCTCAATAATGCTGGAATAAAGAACAGGGTATGGTATGACTCTTGACTGGAGAGTAAAAAATTTGCTCAAAGTCAGGCAGGATTCTTCAGGGCTGAGAATGGCAGGCAGGGTTTAATTTCAAGCTTGGGATTCCCTTTAAGACAGGAGGTAGGTAAGATATTGACCATATGAAAAGTATACTTTAATTATCTGTGCTGCATTGTTCACCTTCTCATGTCCCAACTCCACTTTATTCTCCACTCTATTCCCCCTTTTACCTACTGAAGGATGGTATGTAATTTCCAGGAAACAAAAGGGTAACCCTATATCCTTTTCAACTCCCCCACCGTACTTCCTATTGCAATCATCTAGTTTTCTACATCTTAGTTGCACTTATATAACCCAAGGACAATTCGACTGTAGCACTAAACGAAACAATAGTAACAACAACAGGTATAAGTTTTCCTGAGACAGATGCCAAATCCAAATGTGCTCTACAGAGGTAAAGCTGTCACACTTCCCCCAAAACTTCTAAACCAGGCAGCAAGTTTTGCCCAAGGTCTCTGAACTTTTTCCTTCCTCTCTATTCTAGAACCATCAGTCTATTTCAGGTCTTCCAACAACCTGTCTGAATCCACAGAGCCGCAATAACTCTGTCAAACATCACTTTTGCCTTAGGTGCCTCTGAACTCACAGAAGCCAACTGGACTGAAATCAAAATTATGTAGCTTAGGTCCACCAACTGGCCCTACCGCACTTATTTGAATAGTCAAACCTTTGAGATCCTCCAGAAAGAACTCTGATAATTTCCAATTGGGGTATTTCTCCAGGACTTTTATGTTCCATCTGTCATAGAAGCATGTGTTAATTACTTTCTATTCACCCAGCTGTGTACTAGGCACAAGAAGGGAGGATTTAAAATAGGAAATATAATCTTTGTCCTCAGAGGTTAAAATCTAGTTATAGATACCCAGATATATGATAAAATGAGAGTGGCACAAGTCATCATAAGTTTGCAGGACTTCAGACCAAGGAAAGAATTCCTTGGGTATTCCAAAGTAAAATTAGTCTAAGAAGACTTCAGCAAGGGCTTGACCAAAAAAAATTGCAGAATTTAGACTTTTTCTAAGCTCTACTTTATGTCCTTAGAATCAGTCTTAAGTCCCTTCTGGAACAAGGAAATGGATCTAAAAAGCCCTATGTAGCCAAGGCAAGTAAATGGGGGTGGTAAAACTTATACCACTGAGTTAGGACTCCTAAACGAGATTAGCATAAGCAGAGCAGAGCATGGTATTGCTACAAGAGGCTATGGAGAAACATTAGTTCCTTCTTCCTGGTTTTGAATTGCAACTTGTTTCTCAGTTTCCCCAACAAAACTGTAAGCCCTTGAAGTAAGGGAACCAAGATTTGACTTCTGACTGTTTATTCTAGAGTATCTAGTAAGATATACGGGGCATGGCCCAAGAACTCAATACATGTATGTTGAATATCATGTGACCAAATAAAAAAGAAGATACTATTGTCTCTCAAGGTGCACCATTAACAACTTCTGGCTAACAGAACTATTGCTTTAGCCACTGCTCTATTGCCAGGACCCAGGGAGCATAGGAGAACAAGGGCTGCCTCCTCCTCACCCAAAGGTTAATGAGAATAAGCCATTAATACCAATACTGCTTACTCCTCTTATTTCTTAGGGCTGATGAACTATTTGATTCTTGATCTTCTGCCACAGGTAACAGAGGCAGTGTGGGAAGAGATCCATAGGAAATCACAAAGGACTGTCTGGTATAATCAGATACGGTCACTACTATGAGCCCTCCCCTTGCACAGAGTGCCTGATAAACATCACCATGTCACAACCTGATTGCCCCCTGAATCAAGGAGGCATGTGGTAACTGCTAAGTGCTTTCTTTCTGTGATCATGAGTCTGTTCATTCAGTGAGTGGTGATCAATTAAAGAACTACACAGACATGACAGGTTCATGATGACAAGGTACAGTCGTGCCCTTTGTTCACAGTGCATACCTCCTCACAGACTTCACGGACTGCTGCCACACTTGGCTCCTCCTCGGGCTCCATGCCTCCTCCAGGGACAATCCATCGGTCTGGATGGCGACTACTACTCACGAGTAGCACCTGAAAGTCACAGAGGTCACATGGGTAGTTAAAAACTCAAAAAGACACATTCATACAAATTCAGAGTTTAAACACCACAAAAAAATACCTAAGATCCATTCTTTGTTGATACCTCTCCAAATCACTTCTTGAAAAGTAGCTTTCATTTCTGTATGAAAAAGCAGACAATCTGCCTAGTAAAAGCAGAAGGGCATCTGAACCAGTGGCCATTATGTGTTCCCCCCTCAGACTTTCACTCAGTTGTCCAATCTATCCTCTCCTTTGTTCATTTCTCTAAAGCCCTTTGAACACACAGCTGACAAAGACACTCAAAGAAACACAAAAAACAAAGATTGTCACTGATGAGCCTGTGAGTGCTATGAAGAGCTGGCCTTGGCCCTAGTTGGCACCACAGTCCCAACTTTCCCTCCAAGGTTCTCACTCCTGTGTGCCCCAGTTCCTGCTCCATCAGATGGCCATAAGCCGATACTACACATCACCCTAAGCTCTAAGTATGCGCTGAGAACCTAGCTCTCTCACAGACATGAGGACTAGAAAGATTTCTTTTCGTCATTCTTTCAGCTGAGATAAAACTGGAATTCTTTTACTAGGAAACTTTATCAAGAAATGACATTTAATGGCCATCATTAAAATGTCTACAAATAATAAATGCTGGAGAGGATGTGGAGAAAAGGGAACCCTCTTAAACTGTTGGTGGGAATGTAAATTGGTGCAGCCACTATGGAAAACAGTATGGAGGTTCCTCAAAAAACTAAAAATAGTGTTGCCATATGATCCAGCAATCCCACTCCTGGACATACACCCAGACAAAACTAAAAAGATACATGCACCCCTATGTTCACAGCAGCACTATTTGCAATAGCCAAAACAAGGAAACAATCTAAATGTCCATCAACAGATGAATGGATAAAGAAGAGGTGGTACATATATATACAATGGAATACTACTCAGCCGTAAAAAAGAATGAAATAATGCTATTTGCAGCAACATGGATGGACCTAGAGATTATCATACTTAGCGAAGTAAGTCAGAAAGAAAGACAAATACCATATGATATCACCTATAGTGGAATCTCAAATGCAACCCAAATGAACATATCTATGAAACAGAAACAGACTCACAGACAGAGAGAACAGACTTGTGGTTGCCAAGGGCGGGGTGGGGGGGGAAGCAGTGGCAGAGGGAAGGATTGGGAGTTTGGGACTAGCAGATGCAAACTAGTATATATAGGATGGATAAACAACAAGGTCGTACTGTATAGCACAGGGAACTATATTCAATATCATGTGATAAACCATAATGAAAAAGAATATGAAAAAGAATATAAATATAACTGAGTCACTTTGCTGTACAGCAGAAATTAACACAACATTGTAAGCAACTATACTGCAATAAAATTAATTTTAAAAAAAGAAATGAAAAGAAACCAAACAAACACAAAATATTGATACAGAATATAGGTTACTAATTCAAACTTAACCAGTATTGGAGTCATGGTTGAAATAAAATCTAGAATTTCCTTAGTTTCTTTTCCTTAACCCTCTCTAGGACAGATGCTAAATAAAGTTAGCTTTACTCCTCATTTGGAGGTAGCATTGGGTTGGCATTATTTCCAAAACTAAAGGAATCCTCAATTGCTCCCTAAACAATCACTTTCTGATGATATCTTTTGGGTCTCAGGCCCTATTCCAAACCGTATTCCCCACCCACTCCTCCACTCCCCAGCACTTAACTTCTACTCTGCAGTCATCTTTGTTGCCTGAAAGAAATCACTCCTTCCTCTCTGGCGCTCACAGATCCCACCACTAACTTCCAGTTACCTACCTTCCAGCATTCTCTCTCCCACTTAAGGTCTCTGCAACTATGAGCCCTTGGAAATTCTACCTTTTTCTTCATCTTTAATCCCTTTCCTTCTTGCCATGATAGATTCTCCTGATGCTCTTCTACAAAATCTATGATCTGCAGACTTAGAGGGGACCACAAGATATAAGAAGGAAATCCATAAATCCATATACAGTCACCAATATATAGCCCATGGACTGAGAAAATAATGTCTTAAACTTACAAACACTATTTAAAAAATATATATATAAACTCTGATTTGGTTAATACAACATGGAATAGCTTAAAATAATATAAAATCCACAGTAGTTTTAGGTTGGCGTGTATATATATTTAATCAAGGGATATTAAAAGTACTATGTGGGGGCTTCCCTGGTGGCGCAGTGGTTGAGAATCTGCCTGCTAATGCAGGGGACACGGGTTCGAGCCCTGGTCTGGGAGGATCCCACATGCCGCGGAGCAACTGGGCCCGTGAGCCACAACTGCTGAGCCTGCGCATCTGGAGCCTGTGGGGAGGGGCTGCGTTAGTGAGAGGCCCGCGCACCGCGATGAAGAGTGGCTCCCGCACCACGATGAAGAGTGGCCCCCGCTTGCCGCAACTAGAGAAAGCCCTCGCACGAAACGAAGACCTAACACAGCTATAAATAAATAAATAAATAAATAAATAAATAAATAAATAAATAAATAAAATGAGTAAAAAAAAAAAAAAGTACTATGTGAGGGAATTCCCTGGCGGTCCAGTGGTTAGGACTCGGCACTTTCACTGCAGTGGCCTGGGTTCAATCCCTGGCTGAGGAACTAAGAGCCCACAAGCCAAGAGGTGCGGCCAAATAATTAATTTTTTATGTGGAGGTTTCATGAAATTATGCTTTTAAATAAGAGTCTTTGTTGGACTCCTACTTCATGCCATATATAAAAATTAACTCATAGTGGACCAACAACCTAAACGTAAGAGCTAAAACTATAAACGGGTAAATCTTAATGACCCTGGATTTGGTAACATAGGCCAAATTCTTAGACATGACAACAAAAGCCTGAGAAACAAAACCAAAAAATTTTTGATAAATTAGACTTCATCAAAATTAAAAACTTCTGTGCATCGAAGGACATTATCAAGGATGTGAAAAGACAACCTACAGAATGGAAGAAAATATTTGCAAATCATCTGATAAGGGTCCAGTATCCAAAATATATAAAGAACTCGTACAACTCAAGGACAAAATGACAAACAGCATTTCTCCAAAGAAGATATACAAATAGCCAACAGGCACATGAAAAGATGATCAACACCATTAGTCACTAGAGAAGTACAAAGTAAAACCACCATGAGATACCACTTAACACCCACTAGAATGGTTACAATTTTTAAATAGTAAGTACTGACAAGGATGTAGAGAAACAGGAACCTTCATACACTGCTGGTAGGAATGTAAAATAGTTTAGGCACTGTGGAAGTTAGGCTGTTCCTCAAAAAGTTAAACATAAAATTACCATATGATCTAGCAACTCCACTCCCAGGTATACGCCATACCCCAAAGAATTGAAAATGGGTACCCTAACACTTGGACACAAATGCTCCTAGCAGCATTATTCACAATAACCAAAAAGCACAAATAATTCATATGTCCAACAACGGATGAATGGATAAACAAAACATGGCACATACATACAAAGATTAGTTTTCAGCCATAAAAAGGAACATAAATGTTACGCTTGAGAACATTATGGTAAGTGAAAGCCAGACTCAAAAAGTCGCATATTGTATAATTCCACTTATATAAAATATGCAGAATAGGTAAATCCATAGAGACAGAAAGGAGATTGGTGGTTGCCAGGGACTGGAGGAAGGGAAGAATAGGGAGTAACTGCTTAATGGATACAGGTTTTATTTTGGAATGATGAAAATGTTTTGAAACTAGACATAAGTGGTGGTTGCTAAATGCCACGGACTTACTTTAAAATGGTTAATGTTATGTGAACTTCAGCTCAATAAAATAAAACTAGTTTTAAGATCACAGTAATTTTTTAAAAGCTAAAGTAGTCAGTGCCATCACTATCTTCTTCAGAGTCTACACTCCAGAGGAGTGGCCTCTCAGGTTACCCTTAGTTTTACTATATTAAATCATTTCCATAAAAGAAAAAGGGGATCACTGCCGTACCCATTCTCCTCGATAACTGTGGCCAATCTTACATTTTCAAAAATTCCTTATCAAAAGAAAAATAAACCCAAATATAATCATCTTTGTTAATTCAAGCCAAAAAGTTTTTTAAAAGTCCTCCAAAGACTCTCTAGGCAATGGCATTTAAGTCATATCTATCTAATCTGTAAGGGAGATTCAAGAAGAAAAAGTAGAAAAATGGGTTAATCCTTCACTGATTTGCTATATAAATAACAACATGTAGTCTTTCTTCCTAGAGATTTCCCACTTCTTGGCAAAGTGTTTACCAGCCATTCTAAACCTAAGCATTTGCTTCAAAGGCTGACTAGGGCCATCCAATTAGGTAATAGTCCAAATGAAAGACCTTTAAAGGGACATCTCAAAGCTAAAGCAAAGAAAAGAAAACTTGTACCACAGAGTATAATTTAATTTCTAAATATCAGTAAATGTGAAATATTAATGAGTAAATCTAGCCAGTGTTATTGCTTTGTACATTCAAAGCATGACTATATGAGGTAAGACTACATATAACACTGCAGCTGGAGGAAGCGAGCTGCATTACTTTGTAGTCATACTTCAAAGCAAACACTATTACCAGCAAATAGTTCTTCTCCTCAGTAAGTTTCCTTGACAATCCATTGAAAATTTACTGCAAAAACCAAAACAAAATATTCTTTATTTTAGCCAGAGGGTTTACTCCCTCCTACTTTATAAAACAGTAAGTGGTGTTCTGGTCAGTAAATTCTTATTCTGAAGCTTGATTTTTAAATACAAATTATCTAAAAAGAAATAAATGGCAAAGCTCCTAAGCGATTCTGAAAATGACACACTAAGAAAAAAAAATTTGTCATTTATTCAGCAAATATTCATTAGGCATTACAATGAGCCAGGAACAGGAGATGCAGAGGTTAGAACTTCTGCAATTTTGAGGCAGATCAAACTGGGGGACTAGCCAACCAAGTGTATCAGACCTTTTGTGAAGCTCTTTTCATCAAGATAGGTGATATCCCTGCAGAGATGGATAAACGAACCCACAGAACACACCCATCCATATATGAACTCTTGGATTCATGACACAGGTGGTCCTCCTGGGACAACTTAGTATCCTCATGGACACAGAAAAATCATTATATTGATTAGGGACAAGGGTGTAGTGAAAAAATAAAGAAATGTGGGAGAATTACATAAAGGGGTTCAGCTAAAACAGTAATGTTTTATTTCTTTTTTCTTTTTCTTTTTTTTGCCCGCAGCACGCAGCTTGCGGGATCTTAGTTCCCCGATCAGGGACTGAACCCAGGCCACTGCAGTGAAAGCACCGAGTCATAACCACTGGACCACCAGGGAATTCTCAGTAATTTTTAAATTAATTAATTAATTAATTTGGCTTTGTTGGGTCTTCATTGCTGTGCACGGGCTTTTCTCTAGTTGCAGCGAGCAGGGGCTACTCTTCGTTGCAGTGCGTGGGTTTCTCGTTGCGGTGGCTTCTCTTGTTGCAGAGCACAGGCTCTAGGCTCACGGGCTTCAGTAGTTGTGGCAGTGGGCTCAGTAGTTGTGGCTCGTGGGCTCTAGAGCGCAGGCTCAGTAGTTGTGGCGCACGGGCTTAGTTGCTCTGCAGCATGTGGGATCTTCCCAGACCAGGGCTCGAACCCACGTCCCCGGCATTGGCAGGTGGATTCTTAACCACTGCACCACTAGGGAAGCCCAATGTTTTATTTTTTAGGTTTTAAAAAATTGCTTTAAAATTGTTTAATACAAATTTTCAAAAGAATATAAAAGAAAGCCATAGTCCCCGACCTAGAGAAACTGATTAACTAGTGGACAGAGGACAAAAAAAAAAAAAGAGTACTAATAATACAGGGTGAGGAGTGCTATGGTTGAGGTATGCACAGGATACCACAATGACATTGGAAAGAGACACCTAACCCAGGTTGGCAGGGAGGTGGTAGGGGGATGGTAAGGGAAGGTTTCTTAAAGGAAGAGACTTGAGTTGAATCCAAGTTCAAGGACACTCATTCAACAAAAAATCATCAGAAGCCTACTGTATGGCCCTGTGCTTAGGATACAAAGCAAGGCAGATACAGCGTCAGCTCTTGAGAAATTTAAAGTTCAATGGATGAGGGACTTCCCTGGTGGCGCAGTGGTTAAGAATCCGCCTGCCAATGCAGGGGACATGGGTTCGATCCCTGGTCCAGGAAGATCCCACATGCCGCGGAACAACTAAGCCCGTGCGCCACAACTACTGAGGCTGCGCTCTAGAGCCCGTGAGCCACAACTACTGAGCCTGCATGCTGCAACTACAGAAGCCCACACACCTAGAGCCCATGCTCCCAACAAGAGAAGCCACTGCAATGAGAAGCCTGCGCACCACAACAAAGAATAGCCCCTGCTCGCCGCAACTAGAGAAAGCCTGCGCGCAGCAACGAAGACCCAACGCAGCCAATAAATAAATAAAGTTCAATGGATGAGACCGACAAGAAGTCAGGTGACCGATTATATTTCAGTGACTGTGCTACAGACCATAATGTTCACTAGATATTTCATGTTCTTGCCTACGGCACCCAGCCTCCCCTTGCTGTTAGGTGGGACCATTTGACTAGTTTTGCGTAATGAAATATGAGCAGAAGGGACACATGTCACTTTTGGGCTGAGACAGGGAGAAGCCCATCCAGTCTCCATCCTCCTCTGTCACAGTGCCCAAGAATATTGTGAGTTCCAGCTGGTGTAGCTACAAGCCTGAACCCCTTGAATGGAAGAGAGTTCCTGTGTGGAGCAGAGCCTCTGCAAACCCATGATTGATAAGCATCATTACAAGTAATAAAACTCTGTTGTGTTAAAACAAACAGTGAGATTTCAGGATAAATGTTACGGCAATATAACCTAGTTGATCCTGATTAAGAGTGTGAAAGATCAGTGAAAGGTCTAAGGACTGGTTCCGTTGATTGCCTCACACTTAAGCATAGTGCCTGACCCATATAGGTGGCCAATAAATGTTTGATGAGCAAATGAAAGAGTGGACCATTGACTGAGGGAACAAACTGCTTTAAAAAAGGAATGCAGAGAGCATACAGACAAGGTTAAAGAGGGAGGCTGAACAAAAAGGCAGGGGTCCAATTATAAAGAGTTTGGATCGAAACCTGAAGGCAATGGGTAAGTCACTGAGGTTGTCAGAAGAAATGACATAACCCAATTTGGGTTTTAGAAAGGTCACTCTGACTTGGGCTGGATATGGGCAGACCTGCAGAAATACATTTCTGCAGTTGATTCAGAGAAAGAACGAGGACAAAAGTGGCAGTTGGAAGGAAGGGACAGATTTCCAGATATACAGAAGGGAAGAGTCCGCAGGAGCAGGTGACTGACAGGATGTAGGCCAGGTCAATGGTGGAGCTGCCCTCCAAGAAGAATGTGGAAGGGTGGGGGGAGGAAGGAACCACAGGGAAGCTGTCCGCCGAACATATGAATTTGAGAGTTCAGTAAGATGTCTAACGGATATTTCTAGTAGATAATCATATAAATGTTGGACAGGCACTAAAAAGAGGGGAAGAGACAAACACAAGGGAGAAAATGTGCATTTGCAAAGCTCTAGCTGGAGGAGCTATCCCCATTCCCCCTACTTACCTTCCACTCCCCGTGGTGTCCAGCAAGTTTCCAATCTCACTGCCAACAGTATAGTAGGGGTAGATATATTCTAGGTATTCCAAGTTAAAGTTCTGGAAATATTTTTCTTAAAAAATCAATTATCTATGGTGATAATCTACAACATGGAAAATCCTGATTAGCAAGCTATATATCTTAGGCACATTACTAAGTTCCAGAAAATTGCAGGCAGTAATGCACCTAACATAATCTCATTTCCAACAACGCAATGCCCCTGGCATTCGACAGCCCCTTAACAATGCCATTACTGCCAGACAGCTCTGCTGGTAGCCCAGATGGCACAAGGGCTGCACCCTATCAGATGTGTGACATGCCCTGCAAACTGCTTTTACAGTTAAGCCCATTCTAACCGTTTATGTGTCCCTTCTTAGAAATGAGACTTCCCTGGTGGCGCAGTGGTTAAGAATCCGTCTGCCAATGCAGGGGACACGGGTTTGAGCCCTGGTCCGGGAAGAGCCTACATGTTGCGGAGCAACTAAGCCCGTGCACCACAGCTACTGAGCCCGCATGCCTAGAGCCCATGCTCCACAACAAGAGAAGCCCGTGCACCGCAACGAAGAGTAGCCCCCGCTTGCCGCAACTAGAGAAAGCCCACGCTCAGCAATGAAGACCCAACGCAGCCAAAAAATAAATTAATTAATTACTTAAAAAAAAAAATCCATAATAGCGAATAATTATCTGCACTTGTTCGGATTCCAGATAAATTTACCTTTTTCTTTGGCTGCGTTCTCTGGCTCGCGGGATCTTAGCTCTCCGACCAGGGATCGAACCCGTGTCCCTTGCAGTGGAAGCGTGGAGTCCTAACCACTGGACTGCCAGGGAATTCCCCAAATTTACCATTTTTTTAACAGAATGTTTTAAAGAACAGCTGCCACAAGTTCTTGGACACAAGGACCCTAGAAAATGTTTAAAAGATGAATAATGCTGAGTATGAGGTGAAAAAGCTTATTCAAATTAAATCAATAAATTATCACAGGGCCAACCAATAGCAGTTTCAGTTCTTAGAGTTTTAAAGTCATTTTACCCTTTAGCTATTTTTTTTCCCTACACAGGAGCTCAGAATACTGCTAAAAAGGAGGAACAAGTAGACATAAACAGTCAGTTTACAAAATCCCTTCATTTTATCTAGCTAATCAGGTTGTTTATCTAACAAAAGAGGAAATTCTCTGCCTAGTACAAAGACTGGGATATGACCAGATATTCTGCACAGTTTTTACTTTGGGAGGAACAAGGTATTTTAAGAACAGATATCCCAGGGTATGGAGTATACTGCTAGAGTTCTATGTGATTGAGTGTACTGCCCTGTCTTTCCAAATGAATGTCCAAATGTTAAGATAACCACACATAGCACTTTATATTACCTGGTATTCAACGACTTTTTTAATTTCTAAAAAGACGACTACAGAAACCCAGTAAAGGGACTTCCCTGGCGGTCCAGTGGTTAAGACTTCACCTTCCAGTGCAGGGGGTGAGGGTTCAATCCCTGGTCGGGGAGCTAAGATCCCACATGCCTCAAGGCCAAAAAACCAAAACATGAAACAGAAGCAATATTATAATAAATTCAATAAAGACTTTAAAAATGGTGCATATCGAAAACAAATCTTGAAAAAGAAAAGAAACCCAGTAAACTTGGCTGTATTTGCAGGTTATATAAAAATAAAAACAAAGACTTAAAGTTGCTGGATCACACTGTCTGAACATAACTTACTGGAATGATTGAGTTGTTCCTGTAAACCTTAACTCCCTCCCACAATTCTTGTAAATAATGAAAAAAAAGACAAAAAAAAAAAGACAACAACAAAAAACGACTAATACTGGGGGAAACAAACAAAAACAACAGCAGGTAGTATTTATTCAGTGCCCACTTTGTGCTAGGTGCTGCTATTTTACATGTTCTATTTTTAACATACTATCCCTAATTTTCAAACAATCATACAAGCCAGGCATTATGTAATTCTTGCCATTATACTGATGAGGAAACCAAGCCTTAGATGATTTGGTGATGTGGTGAAGGACATAGAAAGGATAGCACTGAGCCAGGATTCAAACCACAGGCTATAGGCCTGACTGACAGCCAGACGACTGAGAGCCTGTTACATCCATGATGTAGCTAGCAGCATATGAAAAACCCTCTGAAAACTTAGCCACCACTGGATAAAAGCCATGACATGATTTTCTCCAGGCCAGGTACAAGGAAAGGATGGAGAAGGTATTTTAATCTAATCTCTGATTCAAATTAAGAATTTGGAGCACTTTCCACTATTCTCTTCTGTGAACAGAGACTATTTGCTTACTTATTATATCTTTCCTGGCCAGAGCTGTCTTCTACATAGAGGCACTACGAGCTCCTCTATATTATGCAACTTTTTAACACTTTCTTTTCTGAAAATGTTTATTAATAAATATAAAAAATGACTAGTAATTCTCAATGTGAAGTTCCATTAGTCTTCACATTTGTTTAGAAACTACATAAAAAAAGAATATATATATGTGTATAACTGAGTAACTTTGCTGCACAGCAGAGACTGGCACAACATTGTAAATCAACTATACTTCAAGTTAAAAAAAATTGGAAAAAAAAAAAGAAACTACATATTTCAAGTGATTCTTTACTTAAGCATTTTTTCCACAAAAAAATGCTATTCAGTCATTACTTGCTTAGAAATGAATTGAGGCATGGGGGGTGGGGGTGGGGGTGATGTACAAAAATATACAAAGCCTACCCTTGAACAGCCCACCCTCTAATGCCCGGACTGGCAAACTATGGCCCCTGGGTCAAATCTAGCCTACCACCTGTTTCTGTATGGCCCATGACTTAAGAATGGTTTTTACATTTTCAAAAGGTTGAAAAAAATCATAAGAATAATATTGTGACATGTGAGCTGATATGAAATTCAAATTTCAGTGTCCATAGATAAAGTTTATTAAAACGCAGCCATGCTCATTCATTTACCTACAGTCTACAGCTACTTTCAAGCTTCAATGGCAAAGTTGAGTAGTCCTCACAGAGATCAAAAATATTTACTATCTAGTCCTTTATGGAAAAAGTTTGCCAACCCTTGATCTAATGAAGGGCCCAAGCAGTCACAACATCATGTTGGTAAAGACTATTACGAAGGAAAGAAGATTCTGAGAGGGTCCCAGAATACTTCTCAAGAGGGAACATTTGAGTTGGGCCTAGAGGAGAAATTTACTGAGCCCAGAAAGGAGAGGTGTTCCAGGCAAGGGGCACTGCAATCACAAAGCCACAGATGCAGGAAACAGTATATTATATCCAGAGAATGCTGAGAAATTCAAGTAGTTTGATATGGTGAAGGGTACATGATGGGAAGGAGGAAGAGGGCAACAGAGGAGGCTGATAAATTAACTGAGACCAGTATAAAAAGTTAATATAACAAGTACATCAAAGAGTTATGGCAACTGAAGGTAACTGGGAATCCTCCTTGGTTTCTGAGGAGGAAGAAGGCAATCTCACTTGTGTTTCAGAAGCTTGAATCTGGAGGCTGAATGAGTGATGTGTGGGAGGTGGGACAGAGTTCAGTTAGAGAGGATAAGGGAGCTGGATGTAATCCGCGTCCCTGGAGAAGGGGAGCAGCAAGTGGATTCAAGTCATATTTAGGAGACAGCAATGATAGGAAGTGGTAATTAACCAGAAATTAGGGTGCCGTGAAAGGGATGCAGAGGCTATGGCTTCTAACTGGGGTCAATAGGTGGATAGAGATATCCACTTCTCAAGAGAGAGAAATACAGGAGAGAAGCAGGTGGGAAAGGAAAAAACAGCTTGAGATACTACAGGAAAAGTTAAGCTTCCTACACTCTCCGTATATTATGGGAACTTCTAAAATCTCAATTTAAACGTCCATTTGAAAGCATTCACCCAAGAAACAGTGGTTGCCTCTGTACAGTATAATTGGTGGCACTGAGGAGGAGGAGGCATTTCACTTTAAAACCTTGTGTATAGCTTGAATATTTTAGAACAAGCATTTCAGACTTTTATAATTGAGCAAGAAGAATGCCAAGCATTATTCCCTAGGAAATTTCTAAAAGCCAAACAGAGTGAATGAAATATTTAGAATGCTCAAGTTTCTTCAGGTCATTAAAACAAAGCCACAGGAACAGCATTCCTGACATCCATAAACTACATTATTTTCCCACACACAGTCCTAGGACTATAGGAATACACTGTAAAAAGGCAGGTATTGTGTCCCCAAAGTATCATCAAACATATTAATCACATTTCAACCTAATATAAGATGTCAAAGTTTAAACCACAGTTGTATGCTGTCTACTTTTTAGAGGAGGACAGCATACATTTTTTTTTTTAATAAATCTATTTATTTTATTTATTTTTGGCTGCGTTGGGCCTTCGTTGCTGCGTGCGGGCTTTCTCTAGTTGTGGTGAGCGTGGGCTACTCGTCACTGTGGTGCGCGGGCTTCTCACTGCGGTGGCTTCTCTTGTTGCAGGGCACAGGCTCTAGGCGCACGGGCTTCAGTAGTTCTGGCTCGTGGGCTCTAGAGAGCAGGCTCGGTAATTGTGGCACACGGGTTTAGTTACTCTGTGGCATGTGGGATCTTCCCGGACCAGGGCTTGAACCCGTGTCCCCTGCACTGGGAGGTGGACTCTCAACCACTGTGCCAGCAGGGAAGCCCAAAAGTTACTAAGCTTTTTAACTTCTTGCATTTTATGTTTTTATTTTTTATGCTGAAAATAACAATATAAGTATCTATTTGAGTTGTCCTATAATTTAATAGTTTCAAATTAACAGTACTATTAACCGTAAAACTACTAAGACCAGTTTAAGATTTCTTGGTAGTTCTTCTTAGCCTAAGGATAGATCCCACTAGAGACGGTCAATCAAAATACTGTTTTAAAAACACATGAAAGATTTATTTTCTGTATGATGATGCTACTAGGTTGATATACAGTCATTCGTTTATTTCTGTTGTTTTTTATTTTTAGCAACTGTGTTTTGTTGTAACAAGTATAATTCATGCACACTGGAATGTATAGATCATCAGGGTACAGTATGATGACTCTGACTTATACATGCGCTTGAACCCACACTCCTACAAAGATACACGTTTCAAAAAAATTAAAAAAAAGATACACGTTTCCATCTCCCCAGAAAGTTCCCTGTGCCTCTATCCTGTCAATGTCCCTGACCCAGAGGCAATTGTTATTATGAATTATACTACCACAGATTAGTTTTGCCTGTTCCGGATCTTCACATAAATGAAATCATATAGTAACTGCTGGAGATTTTTATTATACAGATGTACCATAATTTATTTAACCAGCCCTCTTGATGGACATTTTGGGCATTTCCAGTTTCTGCTACTAAAACAATGCTACAATAAATAGCCCTATATATGAACCATTTCCCACATGTGAATATATTGGTAGCATTCATACATTCAATCACTCATTCATTCGATGAATATTCACTTAATACCTATGCAGTGCCAATCAGTGTTCTATGCACTGTGGATAGAGCAACAAGCAAAACAATGACCCTGCTCTTATGGAACATACAATCTAATGGGAGAAGACAGACAATAAACAAAAATAATGTCAAGTGGTATGTACTAACAAGATAAATAAGGTCAAATAAGGAAGAAGAAATTAACAGAGTACTCTTTTACATAGGGAGGCCAGGGAAGGTCTCTTACAAGAGGTAATATTTTAGGGCTTCCCTGGTGGCGCAGTGGTTGAGAATCTGCCTGCCAATGCAGGGGACACGGGTTCGAGCCCTGGTCTGGGAAGATCCCACATGCCGCGGAGCAACTGGGCCCGTGAGCCACAACTACTGAGCCTGCGCGTCTGGAGCCTGTGCTCCGCAACAAGAGAGGCCGCGATAGTGAGAGGCCCGTGCGCCGCGATGAAGAGTGGCCCCCGCTTGCCACAACTAGAGAAAGCCCTCGCACAGAAACGAAGACCCAACACAGCCAAAAATAAATAAATTTAAAAAAAAAAAGAGGTAATATTTGAGCACAGACCTGATCAAAGTGAGGAAACAAGCCTTGGCTCTCTAGGGAAAGGCATCTCAGCAAAGGTACCCTCAGGAACAAAGGTCCTGCCCTCAGGCAATGAGGAACTTGGACTCAAAGTAAGAAAGCTATAGTGGCTAAAGCAGAATTAGCATAGGAGAGAGTGGGAGGAAGGAGAGAGGTCATAGAGGGCTGCACAGAACGGGTTAAGGAAGTAAGGACTTGGGATCCCATCCCAAGTGAAGAAGAACGCCCCTCCTAAGGGGTTCTAAGTGAGTATTTTAACACTCACTGGGGTGCAGTGTAGAGAACAGAATGCAAGGTGGAACAAAGATGGGATAAGGAGACTAGTTAGGAGGATTTATAATTGTCCCAGGAGAGGAGTGATGATGGTTTACAGAGGTAGCATTGGGGGCGGTGAGAAGTGATAACATTCTGTCTCTACTTTCAAAGGGAGAGCCAAGAGAATTCCTGATGTGGGCTATGAGACAAAGAAGGAAGTCAAAGACGACTCCAGTGCCTTGGCCTGAGCAAACGGACAAAATGGGAAAACAGTGGGAAGAGCAGATTTAGAGGGTAATACCAAGAGTTCAGTTTTGCATGTGTTAAGTCTGTGGTGCCTATCCAACACACAAATGGAGTTGCTGAGAAGGCAGTTGGATTATGAAGTTCAGCAAAGAGGTCAGAGGTGGAGATTAATATGTGGCAGTACATGGAATTTGGGTGACATGACTTAGAGAAGTCTGGAGCACTCCTGGCCTGGGCCCTGGGGCTATTTATTTTTTGAAGGATTGAACAAAGGAGAGAAGAAACAACGAGGGAGAAAGAAAACTAAGCGTGGGGCGTGCAAGAAGCCAAGCAAAGCTTTTGAAAGAGAACAGAAGGATCAATTGGGTTAAATGCTACTAAGAGGTCAAGATGAGGACTGAGAACTGACCACTGGATTTGGCAACACAGAGGTCATCTGCATCGTGGTAAAGGTAGTTTCTTCATAAAACCTAAGACAGGAACTACCGTGTCAAAGATAGACACATTTGTAATTTTAATAAATATTGGCACTTTGCCTTCCACAGAAGTTGTACCAGTTTATATGCCTGCCAGTAGCATATGAGACTGACTATTCCCACATATCCCTGCCAAAACATGCTCTTATCCAATTTTTTAAAAAAATTTTATTGGAGTATAGTTGATTTACAATGTTGTGTTAGTTTCAGGCGTACAGCAAACTGAATCAGCTATACATATACATATATCCACTCTTTGTTTTTTTTAGATTCTTTTCCTGTATAGGCCATTACAGAGTATTGAATAGAGTTTCCTGTGCTGTACAGCAGGTTCTTATTAGTTATCTATTTTATACACCAATTTTTTATATTAAGCAATCTGATAAGTGAAGTAGAGCGTCTCCTTTTAGCTTCAATTTCTCTTATTACAAGAATGGTACAGCATCTTTCATATGTTTAAGTCATTCATGTTTCCTTTTCATATTCTTTGCCCACTTTTCTGTTGGGTTATTGGTCTTTTTATTACTGATTGGGAGAAGCTCTTTATATATTAAATAAATTAGCCTAGTGATCACTGATTTGACTTTATAGTGATTTTGCCACATAAAAGCTTTCTGGGGACTTCCCTCGTGGCACAGCGGTTAAGAATCCTCCTGCCAATGCAGGAAACACGGGTTCGATCCCTGGTCCGGGAAGATCTCATATGCCGCGGAGCAACTAAGCCCGTGTGCCACAGCTACTCAGCCCGAGCTCTAGAGCCCGTGAGCCACAACTACTGAGCCCACATGCCACAACTACTGAAGCCCGTGTGCCTACAGCCCATGCTTTGCAACAAGAGAAGCCACTGCAATGAGAAGCCCGTGCACCACAACGAAGAGTAGCTCCCGCTCGCCGCAACTAGAGAAAGCCCACGCGCAGCAACGAAGACCCAATGCAGCCAAAAATTGAAAAGAAAAAAAAAAAAAAAAAGCTTTCTGTTTTTATGTAATCAATTGTATAATCCTTTCTTTTTTGCCAATCTGATGAGTGTTCCCCCTCTCCAGCTTTAATGAGGTAACGTTTCACATTTATTTATTTATTTACTGACAAATAAAACTGTATACATTTAAAGTGTACAATGTGATGATCTGATATACAGTCATCCTTTGGGACCTGAGGGGGACTGGTTCCAGGACCAACTGCTTCCAACTGTAGTAGTTTGTGTCTTTCAAAAAATTTGCCCATTTCATTTAGAGTATCAATTTGATTACCTTAAAATGGTTGATAATATTCCCTATTACCCTTTTAATATTCATAGAATCTGTATTGATTCTTTCTATGGAATGCTGTACTTTCATTCCTGATATGGCTGATTCTATGACTGAGTTAGGAAATGTACAAGATAAGTCTGAAACACCTTGTTATACCAGATATTGAACAAGCTATCAAAAATCTCTAGAGTTATATCAAAAGGACTCAGGAGTCAACTTGAAGAGGCTCCTACAGTTAGGTCAATAAGAATAACTGTAATAGATTAAAACACTAAGTATGAAACATCAAATAAATGGTATTTCTCCTCAATTTACCATTATTCTCCAAATTAATGAGTTGGTTCACTGGTATCCTTCAGTGGTTGCCAGTTTTGTTTTGTTTTAAATCATCAATGTGAACCCATGGATTGAAACATACTTGATATACATTAACTCATTAATTTGAGGAATAACGGTAAAGTGAGGGGAAATTATCAGTCATTTTTCTTTTCTATATGAACTTTTTAAGGTATAATTATGATACTGTGGGGTTTTTTTAACATCTTTATTGGAATATAATTGCTTTACAATGGTGTGTTAGTTTCTGCTTTGTAACAAAGTGCATCAGTTATACATATACATATGTTCCCAAATCTCTTCCCTCTTGCATCTCCCTCCCTCCCACCCTCCCTATCCCACCCCTCTAGGTGGTCACAAAGCACCGAGCTAATCTCCCTGTGCTATGCTGTTGCTTCCCACTAGCTATCTATTTTACGTTTGGTAGTGTACATATGTCCATGTCACTCTCTCATTTTGTCACAGCTTACCCTTCCCCCTCCCCATATCCTCAAGTCCATTCTCTAGTAGGTCTATGTCTTTATTCCCGTCTTGCCACTAGGTTCTTCATGACCTTTTTTTTTTTTTTTCCTTAGATTCCATATATATGTGTTAGCATACGGTATTTGTTTTTCTCTTTCTGACTTACTTCACTCTGTATGACAGACTCTAGGTCCATCCACCTCACTACAAATAACTCCATTTTGTTTCTTTTTATGGCTGAGTAATATTCCATTGTATATATGTGCCACAACTTCTTTATCCATTCATCCGATGATGGACACTTAGGTTGCTTCCATGTCCTGGCTATTGCAAATAGAGCTGCAATGAACATTTTGGTACATGACTCTTTTTGAATTATGGTTTTCTCAGGGTATATGCCCAGTAGTGGGATTGCTGGGTCATATGGTAGTTCTAATTTTAGTTTTTTAAGGAACCTCCATACTGTTCTCCATAGTGGCTGTATCAATTTACATTCCCACCAACAGGGCAAGAGTGTTCCTTTTTCTCCACACCCTCTCCAGCATTTAATGTTTCTAGATTTTTTGATGATGGCCATTCTGACCGGTGAGAGATGATATCTCAGTGTTGTTTTGATTTGCATTTCTCTAATGATTAATGATGTTGAGCATTCTTTCATGTGTCTGTTGGCAATCTGTATATCTTCTTTGGAGAAATGTCTATTTAGGTCTTCTGCCCATTTTTGGATTGGGTTGTTTGTTTTTTTGTTGTTGAGCTGCATGAGCTGCTTGTAAATTTTGAAAATTAATCCTTTGTCAATTGCTTCATTTGCAAATATTTTCTCCCATTCTGAGGGTTGTCTTTTGGTCTTGTTTATGGTTTCCTTTGCTGTGCAAAAGCTTTGAAGTTTCATTAGGTCCCATTTGTTTATTTTTGTTTTTATTTCCATTTCTCTAGGAGCTGGGTCAAAAAGGATCTTGCTGTGATTTATGTCATAGAGTGTTCTGCCTATGTTTTCCTCTAAGAGTTTGATAGTGTCTGGCCTTACATTTAGGTCTTTAATCCATTTTGAGTTTATTTTTGTGTATGGTGTTAGGGAGTGTTCTAATTTCATACTTTTACATGTACCTGTCCAGTTTTCCCAGCACCACTTATTGAAGAGGCTGTCTTTTCTCCACTGTATATGCTTGCCTCCTTTATCAAAGATGAGGTGACCATATGTGCGTGGGTTTATCTCTGGGCTTTCTATCCTGTTCCGTTGATCTATATTTCTGTTTTTGTGCCAGTACCATACTGTCTTGATTACTGTGGCTTTGTAGTAGTCTGAAGTCAGGAAGCCTGATTCCTCCAGCTCCATTTTTCGTTCTCAAGATTGCTTTGGCTATTTGGGGTCTTTTGTGTTTCCATACAAATTGTGAAATTTTTTGTTCTAGTTCTGTGAAAAATGCCAGTGGTAGTTTGATAGGGATTGCATTGAATCTGTAGATTGCTTTGGGTAGTATAGTCATTTTCACAATGTTGATTCTTCCAATCCAAGAACATGGTATATCTCTCCATCTATTTGTATCATCTTTGATTTCTTTCATCAGTGTCTTATAATTCTCTGCATACAGGTCTTTTGTCTCCTTAGGTAGGTTTATTCCTAGGTATTTTATTCTTTTTGTTGCAATGGTAAATGGGAGTGTTTTCTTAATTTAACTTTCCGATTTTTCATCATTAGTGTATAGGAATGCAAAAGATTTCTGTGCATTATTTTTGTATCCTGCTACTTTACCAAATTCATTGATTAGCTCTAGTAGTTTTCTGGTAGCATCTTTAGGATTCTCTATGTATAGTACCATGTCATCTGCAAACAGTGACAGCTTTACTTCTTCTTTTCCAATTTGGATTCCTTTTATTGCTTTCTCTTCTCTGATTGCTGTGGCTAAAACTTCCAAAACTATGTTGAATAACAGTGGTGAGAGTGGGCAACCTTGTCTTGTTCCTGATCTTAGTGGAAATGGTTTCAGTTTTTCACCATTGAGGACGATGTTGGCTGTGGGTTTGGCATATATGGCCTTTATTATGTTGAGGAAAGTTCCCTCTATGCCTACTTTCTGCAGGGCTTTTATCATAAATGGGTGTTGAATTTTGTCGAAAGCTTTCTCTGCATCTATTGAGATGATCATGTGGTTTTTCTCCTTCAGTTTGTTAATATGGTGTATCACGTTGATTGATTTGCGTATATTGAAGAATCCTTGCATTCCTGGCATAAACCCCACTTGATCATGGTGTATGATCCTTTTAATGTGCTGTTGGATTCTGTTTGCCAGTATTTTGTTGAGGATTTTTGCATCTATGTTCATCAGTGATATTGGCCTGTAGCTTTCTTTCTTTGTGACATCTTTGTCTGGTTTTGGTATCACCGTGATTGATGGTGGCCTCGTAGAATGAGTTGGGGAGTGTTCCTCCTTCTGCAATATTTTGGAAGAGTTTGAGAAGGATAGGTGTTAGCTCTTCTCTAAACGCTTGATAGAATTCACCTGTGAAGCCATCTGGTCCTGCGCTTTTGTTTGTTGGAAGATTTTTAATCAGTTTCAATTTCAGTGCTTGTGACTGGTCTGTTCATATTTTCTATTTCTTCCTGGTTCAGTCTCGGCAAGTTGTGCATTTCTAAGAATTTGTCCATTTCTTCCAGGTTGTCCATTTTATTGGCATAGAGTTGCTTATAGTAATCTCTCATGACCATTTGTATTTCTGCAGTCAGTTGTTACTTCTCCTTTTTCACTTCTAATTCTATTGATTTGAGTCTTCTCCCTTTTTTTCTTGATGAGTCTGGCTAATGGTTTATCAATTTTGTTTATCTTCTCAAAGAACCAGCTTTTAGTTTTATTGATCTTTGTTATCGTTTCCTTCATTTCTTTTTCATTTATTTCTGATCTGATCTTTATGATTTCTTTCCTTCTGCTAACTTTGGGGTTCTTTTGTTCTTCTTTCTCTAATTGCTTTAGGTGCAAGGTTAGGTTGTTTATTTGAGATGTTTCCTGTTTCTTAAGGTAGGATTGTATTGCTATAAATTTCCCTCTTAGAACTGCTTTTGCTGCATCCCATAGGTTTTGGGTCGTCTTGTCTCCATTGTCATTTGTTTCTAGGTATTTTTTGATTTCCCCTTTGATTTCTTCAGTGATCATTTCGTTATTAAGTAGTGTATTGTTTAGCCTCCATGTGTTTGTATTTTTTACAGATCTTTTCCTGTAACTGACATCTAGTCTCATAGCGTTGTGGTCAGAAAAGATACTTGATACGATTTCAATTTTCTTAAATTTACCAAGGCTTGATTTGTGACCCAAGATATGATCTATCCTGGAGGATGTTCCATGAGCACTTGAGAAAAATGTGTATTCTGTTGTTTTTGGGTGGAATGTCCTATAAATATCAATTAAGTCCATCTTGTTTAATGTATCATTTAAAGCTTGTGTTTCCTTATTTATTTTCATTTTGGATGATCTGTCCATTGGTGAAAATGGGGTGTTAAAGTCCCCTACTATGATTGTGTTATTGTCGATTTCCCCTTTTATGGCTGTTAGTATTTGCCTTATGTACTGAGGTGCTCCTATGTTGGGTGCATAAATATTTACAGTTGCTATATCTTCTTCTTGGATCGATCCCTTGATCATTATGTAATAGTCTTTATTTTAAAGTCTATTTTGTCTGATATGAGAATTGCTACTCCAGCTTTCTTTTGATTTCCATTTGCATGGAATATCTTTTTCCATCCCCTCACTTTCAGTCTGTATGTGTCCCTAGGTCTGAAGTGGGTCTCCTGTAAACAGCATATATACGGGTCTTGTTTTTGTATCCATTCAGCCAGTCTGTGTCTTTTGGTGGGAGCATTTAATGCATTTACATTTAAGGTAATTATCGATATGTATGTTCCTATTCCCATTTTCTTAATTGTTTTGGGTTTGTTATTGTAGGTGTTTTCCTTCTCTTGTGTTTCTTGCCTAGAGAAGTTCCTTTAGCATTTGTTATAAAGCTGGCTTGGTGGTGCTGAACTCTCTCAGCTTTTGCTTGTCTGTAAAGGTTTTAATTTCTCCGTCGAATCTGAATGGGATCCTTGCTGGGTAGAGTAATCTTGGTTGTAGGTTTTTCTCCTTCATCACTTTAAATATGTCCTGCCACTCCCTTCTGGCTTGCAGAGTTTCTGCTGAAAGATCAGCTGTTAACCTTATGGGGATTCCCTTGTGTGTTATTTGTTGTTTTTCCCTTGCTGCTTTTAATATGTTTTCTTTATATTTAATTTTTGATAGTTTGATTAATATGTGTCTTGGCGTGTTTCTCCTTGGATTTATCCTGTATGGGACTCTCTGTGCTTCCAGGACTTGATTAACTATTTCCTTTCCCATATTAGGCAAGTTTTCAACTATAATCTCTTCAAATACTTTCTCAGTCCCTTTCTTTTTCTCTTCTTCTTCTGGGACCCCTATAATTCGAATGTTGGTGCATTTAATGTTGTCCCAGAGGTCCCTGAGACTGTCCTCAGTTCTTTTCATTCTTTTTTCTTTATTCTGCTCTGCAGTAGTTATTTCCACTATTTTATCTTCCAGGTCACTTATCCGTTCTTCTGCCTCAGTTATTCTGCTATTGATCCCTTCTATTTTTAATTTCATTTATTGTGTTGTTCATCGTTGCTTGGTTCCTCTTTAGTTCTTCTAGGTCTTTGTTAAATGTTTCTTGCATTTTGTCTATTCTATTTCCAAGATTTTGGATCATCTTTACTATCATTATTCTGAATTCTTTCTCAGGTAGACTGCCTATTTCCTCTTCATTTGTTAGGTCTGGTGTGTTTTTACCTTGCTCCTTCATCTGCTGTGTGTTTTTCTGTCTTCTCATTTTGCTTATCTTTCTGTGTTTGGGGTCTCCTTTTCACAGGCTGTAGATTCGTAGTTCCTGTTGTTTTTGGTGTCTGTCCCCAGTGGCTAAGGTTGGTTCAGTGGGTTGTGTAGGCTTCCTGGCGGAGGGGACTAGTGCCTGTGTTCTGGTGGATGAGGCTGGATCTTGTCTTTCTGGTGGGCAGGTCCACGTCTGGTGGTGTGTTTTGGGGTGTCGGTGGCCTTATTATGATTTTAGGCAGCCTCTCTGCTAATGGATGGGGCCATGTTCCTGTCTTGCTAGTTGTTTGGCATAGGGTGTCCAGCACTGTAGCCTGCTGGTCGTTGAGTGAAGCTGGGTCTTGGTGTTGAGATGGAGACCTCTGGGAGATTTTCAATGTTTGATATTACATGGAGCTGGGAGGTCTCTTGTGGACCAGTGTCCTGAAGTTGGCTCTCCCACCTCAGAGGCACAGCCCTGATGCCTGGCTGGAGCACCAAGAGTCTTTCATCCACACGGCTCAGAATAAAAGGGAGAAAAAATAGAAAGAAAGAAAGAAAGAAAGAAAGAAAGAAAGAAAGAAAGAAAGAAAGAAAGAAAGAAAGAAAGAAAGAAAGAAAGAAAGAAAGAAAGAAAGAAAGAAAGAAAGAAAGAAAGAAAGAAAGAAAGAAAGAAAGAAAGAAAGAGGATAAAATAAAATAAAATAAAATAAAGTAAGATAAAATAAAGTTATTAGGAAAAAAATTTTTTTAAAGTAAAAAAAACAGAAAACAAAAACGGACGGACAGAATCCTAGGACAAATGGTGAAAGCAAAGCTATACAGACAAAATCTCACACAGAAGCATACACATACACACTCACAAAAAGAGGAAAAGGGGAGAAAATAATGTATCTTGCTCCCAAAGTCCACCTCCTCAATTTGGGATGATTCTTTGTCTATTCAGGTATTCCACAAATGCAGGTACATCAAGTTGATTGGGGAGCTTTAATCCACTGCTCCTGAGGCTGCTGGGAGAGATTTCCCTTTCTCTTCTTTGTTTGCACAGCTCCCGGGGTTCAGCTTTGGATTTGGCCCCGCCTCTGCGTGTAGGTCGCCTGAGGGCGTCTGTTCTTTGCTCAGACAGGACGGGGTTAAAGGAGCAGCTGCTTCGGGGGCTCTGGCTCACTCAGGCCGGGGGGAGGGAGGGGTACGGATGCGGGGCGAGCCTGAGGCAGCAGAGGCCAGCATGACATTGCACCAGCCTGATGCGCGCCCTGCATTCTCCCGGGGAAGTTGTCCCTGGATCACAGGACCCTGGCAGTGGCGGGCGGCACAGGCTCCCAGGAGGGGCAGTGTGGATAGTGACCTGTGCTTGCACACTGGCTTCTTGGTGGCGGCAGCAGCAGCCTTAGCGTCTCATGCCCGTCTCTGGGGTCCGCGCTGATAGCTGCGGCTCGCGCCCGTCTGTGGAGCTCCTAAAAGCGGCGCTCTGAATCCCCTCTCCTTGTGCACCAGGAAACAGAGAGGCAAGAAAAAGTCTCTTGCCTCTTTGGCAGGTCCAGACCTTTTCCCGGACTCCCTCCCGGCTAGTCGTGGTGCACTAACCCCTTCAGGCTGTGTTCACGCCGCCAACCCCAGTCCTCTCCCTGGGATCCGACCTCCTCCGAAGCCGGAGCCTCAGCTCCCAGCCCCCGCCGGCCCCGGCGGGTGAGCAGACAAGCCTCTCGGGCTGGTGAGTGCTGGTCGGCACCGATCCTCCGTGCGGGAATCTCTCCACTTTGCCCTCCGCACCCCTGTGGCTGTGCTCTCCTCCGTGGCTCCGAAGCTTCCCCCCCTCTGCCACCTGCAGTCTCCGCCCGCGAAGGGCCTTCCTAGTGTGTGGAAACCTTTCCTCCTTCACGGCTCCCTCCAACTGGTGCAGGTCCCGTCCCTATTCTTTTGTCTCTGTTATTTCTTTTTTCTTTTGCCCTACCCAGGTACGTGGGGAGTTTCTTGCCTTTTGGGAGGTCTGAGGTCTTCTGCCAGCGTTCAGTAGGTATTCTATAGGAGCAGTTCCACGTGTAGATGTATTTCTGATGTATCTGTGGGGAGGAAGGTGATCTCCGCGTCTTACTCTTCAGCCATCTTCTCCAGCCACCCCTGGGGTTTTTTTTTAAAGAGTGTTCCCTTTTAAAAAAAAGTACTTGCTGAAAATTTATGAATAAAATTATATAATACCTAAGATTTAATCCAAGATAATACAGGAGGGGGAGGAGTGGCTAGTGATAATATATGAAACAAAATTAACCATGAGGTGATAACAGTTGAAGCTGAGTGAGGAGTACATGGGGGCTCATTATACTATATGGTCTACTTTTGTACAGATTTGAAATTGTCCATAATGAAAAGGCTTTAAAAAAAATGTCTTGGTTACTCTTAGCCCTTTGTACTTCCATATATATTTTGGAATGAGTATTTTTTTTTTTAAATGCTGGGATTCTGATTAGTAACACAAAAACTAATAGATTAATATGGGGAGAACTGTAATGTCTTCTATTCCATGAACAAGGTGTAGCTTTCCACTTACATAGGTCTTTCAAATCTTTCCTTTTATGACTTGAATTAGATAGCATAATTAGAAGGTCCTACCCCAGTCCAAGATTGTAATGAAATTACCTCATGCTTTCTTCTAGCAATTTACGGTTTTGTTTTTTAAATGTGTATACTTCCTATCTACAATGGAAATTATCCTGATATGAACAATAGTGAAGAATCCAACTTTATTTTTTTCTAGATGATGTGCCAGTTGTTCCTACATGCATTCTGTTCCACTGATTCATCTGTCTATTCATGATCCAATTCACTAGCATTTTATTTTAACATCATAACTTTGCAGGACTTCCCTGGTGGCACAATGGTTAAGAATCCACCTGCCAGCCGCACAGCACAGGGAGATCAGCTTGGTGCTTCATGACCATCTAGAGGGTGGGATAGGGAGGGTGAGAGGGAGATGCAAGAGGGAGGAGACATGGGGATATATGTATATGTATAGCTGATTCACTTTGTTATAAAGCAGAAACTAACACACCATTGTAAAGCAATTATACTCCAATAAAGATGTTAAAAAAGAAAAGAATCCGCCTGCCAATGCAGGGGACATGGGTTCAACCCCTGGTCCAGGAAGATCTCACATGCCACGGAGCAACTAAGCCCATGTGCCACAACTACTGAGCCTGCGCTCTAGAGCCCGCAAGCCACAACTACTGAGCCTGTGTGCCACAACTACTGAAGCCCGTGCACTGGAGAGTCCGCACGCTGCAACTACTGAGCCCACACGTCACAACTACTGAAGCCCGCGCACCTAGAGCCCATGCTCTGCAACAAGAGAAGCCACTGCAATGAGAAGCCTGGGCACCAAAACGAAGAGTAGCCCCTGATCACCGCAACTAGAGAAAGCCCGTGCACAGCAATGAAAACCCAACACAGCCAAAAAAATAAATAAAAAATAAAAATCAAAAATCCCTTTAAAAAAAATAAATAACTTTGCTATACGGTTTAAATGAATTAGACATCACCACTCCCAACCTTCACTCTTCTTTTTCAGAATTTTACTGGCTATTCCTCTGTTTGCTTATCCATTTGAACTTTAGAAATTGCTGGAGTGGTTTAAAGAAAACTACTTGTAATTTCTACAAAGATCAAGTTAATGTAGAAATTAACTTAGCAAGAATTTACATCTTATGATGTTGAACCTTCCTACTTAAGAATATGGTATTTTTTCCATTTGTTCAAGTCCTCTCAATAACATTTTTAAAGTTTCCTTTGCACAGATCTTGCCCATTTCTTAAGTTTACTGTTTATTGTTACTGATATAACTCTATCCTATTGCTTATTATTTAAAAGAAGTCATAACAAATTTTTACAGGTTACTATTAAAATAATCTTAATTCCATACATAAGCACAATCACAGGACTAAGAGAAATTCTTTTTAAAAGCAAAAAAGAAATTTTTACTTTACACCAATGTAGTCTAAACCATGACGGTTTATTTCATGGCTATAGTTTGCCCAGCTAAACTATATTGACCAGATATAGATAGACACGACCAGATGTACAGGAAAGGCAGGCCTTATGGTGGGGCCAGAAGAGCAATAAGCAGGGGCAGGCAGGTCATAAACAACTGTTCTTTTGCAATTCTGACCACATGTGTGTGAACTCCAGCTTATCGTTCTTACAAAAAATAAGAAAAAAAAAATGGGCCGGATATACATGGTGCACCAGGAACAAAACAAACATTTAACTATACAAGAGTTAAGATAGAAAGATAATTTTTAAAAGGAAAACAGTTTTATGTAATTTCAAGTACTATATTTCACAAATTTTTATGTTCCTAACTGAACTAAATTTAACTGTCAAACTTTCATTTTACTACAAATTACACTTTTATTTACTCTATTTAGGAAGATGGGGGAGGCTCAAAAGGGAGGGGATGTGGGGATATATGTATGCACATGGCCGATTCACTTTGTTGTACAACAGAAACTAACACAGTATTGTGAAGCAATTATACTCCAATAAGGATCTATAAAAAAAATAAGTAAATAAAATAAAAACAACAACATAAAAAGGAAGATGGGGGAGTATCACTAGAAATCACAGAAGAAAACTAGGTAGCAACTGCATTAAGATTGAGAATTCTTGGCTAAGAGTTCTTTACTTGAAGACAATCCAATGCTCTAAGACTCAGAATAAACAGAAGTAAATGTAGAAAGAGGGGGTTTATTATAGACCCAAGATGTTTTAATTACTCCAAATCCATAGAAAATGAGTACAAATAAATCTTATATAATTAACAACTACTGTAAGAGTCACAAGAAACTGATAACACAGGTTGTCTTATGGGGAAAGAAACTGGGTAACTAGGGGAATAAGCATGGAAGGGAGAATTTTCACTGTATCCCACTTGTGCCTTTTAAATTTTGAACCATGTAAATGTACTGCCTATTCAAAAGTAAATTTAACTTAAGAGCTCATTAAACATTATAAATGACCAAATGAAGAACAATTCTGGATCTTCTACAAACCACATTTTTTTTTCACATCTTTATTGGAGTATAAATGCTTTACAATGTTGTGTTAGTTTCTGCTGTATAACAAAGTGAATCAGCTATATGTATACATATATCCCCATATCCCCTCCCTCCCACTCTCCCTATCCCATCCCTCTAGGTTGTCACAAAACACCGAACTGATCTCCCTGTGCTATGCAGCAGCTTCCAGCTAGCCATCCATTTTACATTTGGTAGTGTATATATGTCCGTGCTCGCTCTCACTTCATCCCAGCTTCCTCTCCACCCCGCCCCCCACCCCCGTGCCCTCAAGTCCATTCTCTACATCTGTGTCTTTATTCCTGCCTTGCTACTAGGTTCATCAGTACCGCTTTTTATAATTCCACATATATGTGTTAGCATATGGTATTTGTTTTTCTCTTCCTGACTTACTTCACTCTGTATGACAGACTCTGGGTCCAACCACCTCACTACAAATAACTCAATTTCATGCCATTTTATGGCCGAGTAATATTCCATTGTATATAGGTACCACATCTTCTTTATCCATTCATCTGTTGATAGACATTTGGGTTGCTTCCATGTCCTGGCTATTGTAAATAGTGCTGCAATGAACATTGTGGTACATGACTCTTTTTGAATTACGGTTTTCTCAGGGTATATGCCCAGTAGTGGGATTGCTGGGTCATATGGTAATTTTAGATTTTAAGGAACCTCCATACTGTTCTCCATAGCGGCTGTATCAATTTACATTCCCACCAACAGTGCAGGAGGGTTCCCTTTCCTCCACACCCTCTCCAGCATTTATTGTTTGTAGATTTTTTGATGATGGCCATTCTGACTGGTGTGAGGTGATACCTCATTGTGGTACAAACCACATTTAAAGGCATTGTCATTATATGTTCAAATTCCCTACATATGATAATTTGCTCTATAAATGCATCTTAAAATGTAATGTCAGGAAAAGTCTATTTCTATATTAACTTATATGTGTTCTTTTATCAGACATTAAAAAGCCATTACTCCTATCATCTTTTCCTCTTTCTTTTTAGCTAACCCATGGGAGAGCTAGATTTAGCGGACAACTGCCCATTCTTGGAACATCTCTTCCACAGATCTTTCTTAATTTTTAGCTGATCTGCTTCATATATTTTTTTATTTATTATTTTTTTATTTTTTGGCCACACCACATGGCATGAGGGATCTTAGTTCCCCAACCAGGGATCAAACCCATGCCCTCTGCTGTGAAAGCGTGGAGTCTTAACCGCTGGGCTGCCAGGGAAGTCCCTGTTTCATATATTTTTAATGCAAGCTCTCTCAAATCTTTTTCTTAAAGTAAAGAAAATCAAAATTATAAATTAACCTTGACATTCTTTTTTTCAACCATCAAAAGGCCAAGTCAATCATTACTGTACCCTACTCTGGAAAAGCATCATTCCTGAACAATTAATTTGGCCATATTTTTGCAGTGCCTCTAAAACTTTAACAATTTGATGCTAAATTCGTCTCTCAATTATAGTTCAAAGCATTTGGAGAATGAAATGGCCTCACAACACCCACCCAATGAAGTATGCAGAAAACAAAGCCTTTTTACCCATGAAATTATAATGAATTATAAGTTGCTATTTAAAACAGACCACTCTAAAAGGAAAATTTTTAAGAGAATACTTTTTAAAAGTTACTACAGTCTTAAAAAAACCTGCTTTTAAAAAAATAGCTTTTTAAAAAAATTGAGGTGAAGTACACATAACAAAATTAACCATTTAAAGTGAACAATTAGGTGGAATTTAGTATATTTACAATGCTGTGAAACCACCACCTCTAGCTGCAAAACACTCTTGTCACCCCAAAATAAAACCTCATAACCATTAAACAGTTACTCCTCATTCCAGACCCCAGACCTCCAGCCTCTGGTAACCATCAATCTGTTTTCTGCACCTATGGATTTGCCTATTTTGCATAGTTCATATAAATGGAATCATACAACCTGTGATCAAAAGGTCTGGCTTCATTTACTCAGCATGTTTCTCAGGTTCATCCACAATGTAGCATGTATCAGTACTTCATTCCTTTTTATGACTAATAACAGTCCATTTTATGCATATATTACAATTGTTTTATCTATTCATTTATTGATGGACATTTGGTTGTTTCTACCTTTAGCGATCATGAATAGTGTTGAACATTGTGTACAAATATTTGAGTACCTGTTTTCAGTTGTTTTCCATATATCCAGGAGTGGAATTGCAGGATCAAACATAATTCTGTGTAACTTTCAAGACCACCAAACTGTTTCCATAGCGACTGAACCATTTTACATTCCCATCAACAACATACAGGTATCCAATTTCTCCACATCCTAAGACTTGTTATTTTCCATTTTTTTAAAGTGGGTGTGAGGTGGTAAAATTAGTTTTAAGAATGTCCTAATAATTACTTAACTTCTGAAGGAAGGCAGAATGCCTGACCAGTAAGAATGGGAAATAGTAAACTCTTATTCCACCGCCCCCTCACCACAAGAAAAACCTCAACTAACTAGACTCTTTCTCCCAGAAAGTAAAAATGTACCAGATATCAAGAGAATGAGAAGACAAGGCACAGACTGGGAGATAACATTTGCAAAAGACATATCCAATAAAGAACTTATCCAAAATATACAAAGAACTCCTAAAACTCACAATAAGAAAATGACCAACCTAATTAAAAAATAGGTAAAAGACCTGAACAGTCACCTCACCAAAGAAGATATACAGATGGCAAATAAGCATATGAAAAGACGCTCAACCTCATCTGGCATTAGGGAATTGCAAATTAAAAAAAAAAAAAAGGAGATACCATTACACACCTATTAGAATGGCCAAAATCCAGAACACGAAAACACCAAAGGCTGGTAAGAATGCAGAGCAACAGGAATTCTCATTCACTGCTGGTGGGAATGCAAATTGTACAGCCACTTTGGAAGACAGTTTGGTGGTTTCTTACAAAACTAAACATACTCTTACCAAAGGATTCAGCAATCATGCTCCTTTGTGTTTACCCAAAGGGGTTGAAAACTTGTGTCCACACAAAAACCTGTACACAAACATTTATAGCAGCTTTATTCATGATTACCAAAACTTGGAAGCAACCAGGTGTCCTTCAGCAGGTTAATCGATAAATAAGCTGTGGTATATCCAGAATATGGAATATTATTCAGTGCTAAAAAGAAATGAGCTATTAAGCCATGAAAAGACATGGAGGAACCTTAAATGCATACTACTAAAGGAAAGAAGCCAATCTGAAAAAGCTACATACTGTATGATTCCAACTATGACATTTTGGAAAAGACAAAACTATGGAGATGTTAAAAAAAATCAGTGGCTGCCAGGGACTGTGGGAAGGGACAGATGAATAGGCAGAGCATGGAGGATTTTTAGGGCAGTGAAACTATTCTGTATGATACTCTAATGACGGATACATGTCATTACACATTTGTCAAAATCCACAGAATGTACATACAACACCAAAAGTGAATCCTAACGTAAACTATGAACTTTGGGTGATAATGATATATCAATATGGAATCACTGATCGTAACACACGCATCACTCTGGTGGGTGATGTTGATAGTGGGGAAGGTTATAAGTGCGTGGGGGCAGAGGACATATATGAGTACTCTGTACTTTCCACTCAGTTTTGCTGTGAACCTAAAACTGCTCTAAAAAATAAAGTCTATTAAAAAAAAAAGTATTAGGGACTTCCCTGGCGGTCCAGTGGTTAAGACTCTGTGCTTCCACTGCAGGGGGCACGAGTGTGATCCCTGGTCGGGGAACCAAGATCCCGCATGCTGCGCGGTGTGGCCATAAAAAAAAAAAAAGTATTAAAATATTTTTTAAAGGTATTGAATATATTTTAAAAAGCTATTGCTGGATTCCTTTAAAGGACCAGTAAAGGCTCAATCTGAACTCTTAGGATTATTAGTAACAGTTTAACTAATATTTTTATAGCAATTTAGAATGTCCCAAGTGCTATGCATGTAAATATAATCTAACTTAATTCTCACAATGACCCTAGGAATGAGATGATGTTAGTGGACATATTTCTATTTTACACTTGAAGAAACTGTGGTTTCAAGAGGGTAACTCAGACCTGAAGTACAGACATGACTCTACAGTAATCAAGACAGTATGGTACTGGCACAAAAACAGAAATACAAGTCAATGTAACAGGATAGAAAGCCCAGAGATAAACCCACGAACATACGGTCACCTTATCCTTGACAAAGGAGGCAAGAACATACAATGGAGAAAAGGAAGCCTCTTCAGTAAGTGGTGCTGGGAAAACTGGACAGCTACATGTAAAAGAATGAAATCAGAACACTACCTAACACCATACACAAAAATAAACTCCAGATGGATTAAAGACCTAAATGTAAGACCAGATACTATAAAACTCTTAGAGGAAAACATAGGAAAAACACTCTTTGACACAAACTACAGCAAGACCTTTTTTGACCCATCTCCTAGAGTAATGAAAATAAAAACAAAAATAAACAAATGGGACCTAATGAAACTTAAAAGCTTTTGCACAGCAAAGAAAACCATAAACAGGACGAAAAGACAACCCTCAGAATGGGAGAAAATATTTGCAAATGAAACAACTGACAAAGGATTAATCTCCAAAATATACAAACAGCTCATGGAGCTCAACATCAAAAAAACAAACAACTCAATTAAAAAATGGGCAGAAGAACTAAATAGACATTTCACCAAAGAAGATATACAGATGGCCAAGAGGCACTTGAAAAGATGCTCAACATCACTAATTATTAGAGAAATGCAAATCAAAACTACAATGAGGTATCACCTCACACAGGTCAGAATGGCCATCATCAAAAAATCTACAAACAATAAATGCTGGAGAGGGTGTGGAGAAAAGGGAACCCTCCTGCATTGCTGGTGGGAATGTAAATTGATACAGCCACTACAGAGAACAGTATGGAGGTTCCTTAATAAACTAAAAATAGAACTACCATATGACCACCATAGTATATGCCACTACTGGGCATATACCCTGAGAAAACCATAATTCAAAGGGATACATGTACCCCAGTGTTCATTGCAGCACTATTTACAATAGTCAGGACATGGAAACAACTTAAATGTCCAACGATAGATGAATGGATAAAGAAGATGTGGTACATATATACAATGGAAAATTACTCAGCCATAAGAAGGAACGAAATTGGGTCATTTGTAGAGATGTGGATGGATCTAGACTCTGTCATACAGAGTGAAGTAAGCCAGAAAGAGAAAAACAAATATCGTATATGAACTCATATATGTGGAATCTAGAAAAATGGTACAGATGAACCTATTTGTAGGGCAGGAATAGAGACGCAGACGTAGAGAACGGACATGTGGACACAGCGGGGGAAGGGGAGGGTGGGCCGAATTGGGAGATTAGGTTTGACATAAATACACTGCCATGTGTAAAACAGATAGCTAGTGGGAACCTGCTGTATAGCACAGGGAGCTCAGCTCAGTGCTATGTGATGACCTAGATGGCGGCGGGGGTGGGGGGGTGGGGGGAGGTCCAAGAGGGAGGGGATATAGGCATACATATAGCTGATTCACTTCATTGTACAGCAGAAACTAACACAACATTGTAAAGCAATTTTACTCCAATGAAAAAAAATTAAAAATTAAAAAAAAAAACAAAAAAACATGTTCTTTCCTCCACACCCGACTCCATTTGACGGCTGTAGCACTATCCATTAGCTAACACTCGTGAGAGTCCTGGGAGCCTGCAGCTGAATAAAGGGCAAATAACACTTGTTGCAGCTTCAGTTCTACAGCAAGTGGTTTAAATTTGCAAAACATGCTCAGCATATACAGTAACAATCACAACACTCAAAGCTAGCAAGAATATCATCTTCCTCTCCACTTTTCTGGGTAACCAAAACCCAACAGATGTTTATAACTGGTTGATGATCTGTGAGGCTGTACTATACACTAGCAGGCGTGCCAAGGTTCATTCGGTTCCAAGCCAGCAGAGCCTGGGAGTCCTCCAGATCCACACGCTCACCTCAAGAAGGATAAGGGGTTACTTGGGTCCCTTTGCAAGTTAACAAGTACTGGCATTTAGTCACTTCCACTAGAGGAAGGTAGCTATGCAAAATATATTAGCAAAAGTGACAAATAAGCAAAGGGAAATAAAAACACAAAGGGCAGACTTAACTCCTCATTCACCCGCAGCATTGATAAATAACTGAATTTTTATCCTAGCCCATTAAAAGGAGGGAGGGAAGCAGGCTTGTCATTTAAGGGTAGGTAGCAAACTCAGCAGTTGTGGGAGATTAGGGAGTCTTGGCAGTGGGAAGTGGGCCCAAAATAGATGTATTAAACATGACTAGGTGAGAGTTCTGATCAGCACATATTTTTAGTAATTGCACATTTATAACTTTCACATGTCCAGTTCAAAATTAGTCTAGCTATCAGTCTCTTGAAATGCCAGAAAAATGATTCCTACTCCACAGTCATCCTCACAAAGGAAAAAAATCATGTAGTCAAAGCCCAGCACTGATTCTGCCGCTGCGCTGGATGGAACCTTGTAACCCATCTTGACAGTTACAACTGTCACTCCCACCATTCACCTTTACTCACCCTGCACCCCTGCCTCCAGTCAAAAGAAACTTCCTCTACACTCCATGCTTGATTTGTGGGTGAGGGTGATGGTGTGGCAGCCTAGGAAAAGCAGGAAGAAGAGAAATGTGGCAGAGACTCCTGGTTGTCTCCCAGTATCTGTTCCTAGCTTCATCCTTGGGAAGCTACACAAGGAATCCATTTGCTAACTAACCAGATTGAGTTAAGTTCTCAAGTAACACTAAACTTGACCACACTTTGTTTCAGGTCACAAATTTCTCTGCTGGTATTTTCTACTGCTGTCAAATTACTATATTACAAAGACTGTTTTTATCTACCTCTGTTGGACATCAAGAAACATGTTTAGATGATTGTAAAAAGTCAGAAAACAAGAATGGCATAGGAAATTGTAATAGCTCTTAAGTTGTCCTTATTGTCAGTCACTGCAAGTATAACTAAATTTAAATGAACTAAGGTTTTGCTCTCACATAGAAGCTCAAGCCTTTTGTTCTCTAGCACTGAAAAGACTCCTGCATCATTTTCAATATTTCCAACAAGAGTTTAACCTGTTGTTTCCCTTCTGTAGAATCTTTTCAAAAACTTATATTTTTAAATATGTATTTTTACTAACAACAATTTTGAAATTGATGACAGCGTCTAAATCTAAACAACAAAAAAATCAATATGCAAATTCTACCCATCCTTTGAGATCCTATCAACACAAATGATTATCATGTCACAACCTATAACAGATCATTGAATCTATTATAGTTGAATACAGGATAGAGAAGGAACACTAGTATAAAAATGTAAGTTTACAAGGAACATAAATATATTTATGCAAATTTCTTTCAAAATTATTTCTACCAGATCTGTAAGTTGCATTCAACGGATCAAAATCTATATGTGACATGAATATGTCCCCATACTTCAAAAGCTAATAGCAAAAGAAAAAATATAATGATGAGTAATATCTCCATCTTGACTTTTTACTAGTGGGAATTAAAGGTTACTCACACCTTCAATGTTATATACTGAAAGATACTGTACTTGCAAAAAGCATCCTGAAATCTCTCGTTTCTCATCAGTTAGAAATAAAATTATTCTAAAATAATGAAATAAACTAGTAGTTTAATTTAATGGTAAAAATTCCAAACATCATGTTAGCAACTTTTGTCTATTTTGTAAACCATAATGCAAAGCTACATCTCACTGTGCGTTTTAATATGCATTAAGTACCAAACAATTTACCTGTTGACAAATCACTTCTCTTATGTGATTATTTTAAACTAGGTGAATGAGAAAGGTAGAAATATATATTGACATTCACTGATTCATTCAAAAACTATCTCTTGGGAATGTGTATGCGTCTTGTCTAGGCACTGGGCTACACTGGTAAGCAAGACAGAGGAGACTGCTGCTCTCGTGGACTCAGTGTTAAGGGAGGGAGTCATGTAAAGGAGAAATATGGTAATATTAGACAGTGATAGGTGCTAGGAAGATGATGAAATAGCATGATGTGACAGTGTGTGACTTGGAGAGCTAGGTTAAAGAGAGCCAGGGAAGACCTGTCTGAGAAAAACCAATAAATTGATCTAAAGTGATTCATCTTTTACTTAAAATCATTTGTTTATCACATGCCACCCCAGGATGGTGAAGAGATTTTTAAAAAATTTCTACAGACGATTACAGCTGGCCATGAGCTGGGCAGGGGCCAAGAGGGTCTTCTCAGGAACCGTAAGCAGCACAAGCAGCTAGCTGGTAGAGACTCCAGAGACAGGAGACTAATCCTGACTTCTCCCTAAAACGACTAACACAAGCGCCTCTGCTAAGACACGTAATACTCATAATCTTGGAGACAAAGCCAAGATTTCCTACCGGCCGTTTATTATAAGTCTATTACCTGAAAGATTAAAAAAGAAAGGAAATGGTTGAATAAGACCCTGAAACAATATTTAGAAAGTGTTACATTTTTTTCTGGTTTATTTTAAAGAATTGGTGATTCCTCAAAGAACATGGCAAGTGTTACTCAAAGTCCAAAGAAAATGTTTCTGACTACTTGCACCTGTCCATTAGGACAGACTTTGCTTTGCTGCCTTCCTGGCCCCATTCTACAAGACATCTTTGGGATGTTCTTTGAACCCAAACATGACCATATCCTTTGCTCTGAAGAGGGTTCAGAGAGCCCAGTTCCAATTCAGCTTAGTTCTTTGGTCTCAGTGTGAGAAACCATGCTGTCATGTAACCTGGAGAAAGGCACAGAATTTGAAGTTTAAGGAGTTGGTAAGATAGTGAAACTGGCTGCCTTCCTTCCTCCTGTGCTTGGTCTTCACACTGTGATATCACCAACCGTCCTTCAAGTTCAGGATCCTTCAGCCATCCTAGATTCAAGTCAGAAACCTAGAAGTCACCAGAGCCAACTTCTCCCTCTCCTTCACCTCTCATATCCGACCTGTTACCAAGTCTGGGATCTTCTTCCTCTCTACATCTCTGAAATCTGTCCACTTCTCTCAGCTCCTCTGCCACTAACCTGATTCAAGGAATTTACCTGGACAGAACTACTATAGTGACTGCCTAACTCGTCTCCCAATATATGTACTCTCCCCACTCCAGTCTACTCACTCTCTGCAGTCCAAATTATCTTTCAAAACAAAAATCAAGTCAAGTTTCCCACCTACCCCTGCTCTTATTAAAACCCTTCAAATGCCTTCCATTACTTTTAAAATCACAACTATAATCAAATGGGTGAAAATAGAGATGAAACAAGACTGACCAAGTACTGATGAAAGCTAGACGATAAGTACGGTGAGTGTCTCTCTTCTGTGTATGTCTGAAATTTTCCACAATAAAAAGTTTAAAAATAATGAACAACCAAAAAAACCAAGAAAGACCATGGCTGACAAGGATTCCATGGTCTGGCCCCACCTACCTCACTTCATGCTTGTACTCTGCACCTCTGCAGCACTGGCCTAATTTCATTCTTTAACTGCTCTACGCTCCTTCTTACTACAGAGTGTTTGCACATGCTGTTCCCTCTATCTGGAACACCTTCATTAACTCCTACTCAGAGATCAGGGCAGCCTCCCTGAGACACCCCTGCCCACTATGTGCATATCAAGGTCTTCTGTCAAATGGTGCTCATTAACTGATGTTCCTTTTTCCTAGACAATGTCACCTCAGTTTGTGAGCAAATATTTCTGAATGTGGTTAACTGTAAAGTTCATAAGAGCGGAGTCCGTATTTTTGCTTATCAGTGAATACTAAGCATTTAGCACAGGACCTGGCAGAGAGCCAGCACTTTAAAAGTGGTTGTTGAATGATTACTATCTAAGACTACCAAGGGAATCACTTTCAAATTTTTATAACAAAACACATTCTAAGTTAATAAAAAATTATTTGTTATTTTGGTCTCAGTTTCCCTCAAGTTGCTACAGAGAAATCGTTCTTATTTATTCCCTTTGGAGAGTCTTTCCTTTGAGATATTGGAGTACTCAACATTCCTGTGATGGAAGTATCATGATTACCAACCAAAAATAACCACACAAATCCACACCCTGGTCTTGTCTCACTCTTCTTCATAGTTGCTTCTCCTCCTCCCTCACCCAAATCAACATCAAAGGACTAGAAGACACTTGGGGATAAATTCCCTGACAGACCCCAGGAACTTCCTTTCAGTTCCTGCTCCAGATGGCTGGCAAGCAGATATCCATTATGGATGCTTCAGCAGAGGCCCCAGGACTTCGCTCCATTCTGCTTCCCTTGTGATTACCACTGACACTCCTTCTGCAATATATTCCAGGCATCATCACAGGGCCATTTACTTTGTGTCATGGGGTAAATTGACATTAAAAGGGCTTATCTTTTCATTTTATCAAAACTTCTAGGAGACAGGCATAAAACAGAAGCTAGAAACTAAATCTGATTTAAATGGTTTTATTTTATCATGTTAACATTCAGTGTAACAATTCATGTAACTAGAGAGTGACATCCTGAACATTAATTCAATATTTCTTAGAACTACAGGGCCATTAAGACCCTAAGAAATAAATGGCCAGCAAGGAGACTAAATTTATCAAAATATCTTCTAGACAAAAAAGCACATGAAGCATCTGGCACAGGATTCATGAATTAATTCAGACATCATTAATCCAAATTTATAATTGAGGAGCCAAGTAAAAATTTAACTTTTATTCTATGACCTGTTAAGTAAATCAACAGCAGAGTCAAAAAAAAAAAAAAATGTGAACACCCTCAAGTACTTGTTCATATGAAAATAATCCGTGTTAACTACAAATTACTCTTGTCAGGTAAGGCTAAACGGGGAGGACCCCGCCCCCCACCCCCCCACCCGCTGACAGGGAACACTCTAATGCTATGTAAATATGTATCTGTGAATCAAGAAAGCTCCACAAGGGCTTCCCTGGTGGCACAGTGGTTGAGAATCTGCCTGCCAGTGCAGGAGACACGGGTTCGAGCCCTGGTCTGGGAAGATCCCACATGCCGCGGAGCAACTAGGCCCGTGAGCCACAACTACTGAGCCTGCACGTCTGGAGCCTGTGCTCCGCAACAAGAGAGGCAGCGATAGTCACAGGCCCGCACACGGCGATGAAGAGTGGCCCCTGCTCGCAGCAACTAGAGAAAGCCCTCGCACAGAAACGAAGATCCAACACAGCCATAAATAAATAAATAAATAAAATTAAAAAAAAAAAAAAAAAAAAAAGAAAGCTCCACAATATGTTGTTCAAACTGCTAACTCACATTATTACTGGTAGATAAGTCTGAATTAAGAAGGTTCTTTAAAAAAGAAAAGAGGTCCCATTATACTTTTAAATCATATTTTTGAACACAAAATTGGCCTCTAACACCAGAGCAGGAAAGTAAGCAAATTTTAGAATTCCTCTTAAGGAATTTCCTTGGGGCAACCATTCTTCATAAGTTAAGTAATTACTAGGACATCCCTGGCGATCCAGTGGTTAAGACTCCACACTTCCACTACAGGGGGCATGGGTTCAATCCCTGGTCGGGGAACTAAGATCCTGCATGCTGCACGGCACCACTAAATAAATAATTACTAAAATTATAAGAATAAGACTATCTACTCAAAAGCTGAATAAGGGTACTGAAAGACCTTCATGCATTTTTAAAAACTTTTTTGCCAAGTTCAGTAAATAAAAAAGGTTTAACAGAAATTATCTTTTTATCTAGAAAGGAGAGTTCTTAAGACTGCCTTATCATTTGCTAATTATAAAACCAGGGCTAGAGGGGAGACCTTCTGAAAACTAGATCATTCTCTACCTGCAGGAAAGGCTGCATTTCAATTTTAGACAGATGGAGCCCATCTTTAAGGAAAGACTTAATAGCCTATTACAGTGTTTATTTGCTGATTGTCACTGGTGTCAGATGTTTGCCCTTGTATTTAACTAACTCCCCCTGCTATAATTAGTCCCATTCTGGTGTTTACTGGATGTTGAGCAACCTGCTTACATATACCAGACCATTTATTAAGTAATCCCTCTTCTGTGGCTCTTCCTCTGGTAGTTACTAGAAGACTTAGGTATCCTGTACTGCCAATTAATTGTATGCATGGTGGCACTGACCAAATGTTTAAGTAAGCCATTCAGTGTGTCTACACCAGCCTCAAGGATCAGAGCCCTTGAGAAGGTTGTTCATGTCTATCACTCCACAGAGCTAACTTTTCTTTGGTAGAGAACTTGGTGTCAAATTCATTCTACCAATACAATTTGCCTGCCAATATCTTAAAATGTGTATAGACTTTTTTTTTTTTTTTAATCAGTCTTCTACTTTTCGTCTGTCAGCATAATGCCTATGGGTGGAATGAGATGACAGCTTCCAGTTCTGAACTCCCAGGGAACCAGGGAAAAGCTTTGCCTGTACACATGATTCTTCTGGTAAAGTCTGAGCTTTTTTTTTTTTTAATTTTTATTGCAGTATAGTTGCTTTACAATATTGTGTTAGTTTATACTGTACAGCAAAGTGAATCAGCTATACGTATACATATATCCCCTCTTGTTTTTTTAAATTAATTTATTTTATTTATTCTTGGCTGCGTTGGGTCTTTGTTGCTGCATGCAGGCTTTCTCTAGTTGCGGTGAGCAGGGGCTACTCTTTGTTGTGGTGAGCGGGCTTCTCATTGTGGTGGCTTCTCTTGTTGCAGAGCACGGGCTCTAGGCATGCGGGCTTCAGTAGTTGTGGCTCACGGGCTCTAGCGCGCAGGGTCAGTAGTTGTGGCACATGGGCTTAGTTGCTCCGCAGCATGTGGGATCTTCCTGGACCAGGGCTCGAACCCATGACCCCTGCATTGGCAGGTGGATTCTTAACCACTGCACCACCAGGGAAGTCCCTATATCCCCTCTTTTTTGGCTTTCCCTCTCATTTAGGTCACTACAGAGCACTGAGTAGACTTCCCTGTGCTATACAGTAGTTCTCATTAATTATCTATTTTATACCTAGTATCAATAGTGTATATATGTCAATCCCAATCTCCCAATTCATCCCACCCTCCCCTTACCCCCTTTGTATCCATATGTTTGTTCTCTACATCTGTGTCTCTATTTCTGCTTTGTAAATAAGATCATCTATACCAATTTTTTCTGATTCCACATATATGCGTTAATATACAATATTTGTTTTTCTCTTTCTGTAAAGTCTGAGCTTTAACCCCAGCCAGCTTCAGAATTATTCAGTCCAAAATACAGTGCCAGTTCTGCAGAAAGGGCTGTAATCCTCCTGAGCACAACCAAGACAATTATCATTATCAAGAAGCTCCTAGATCATCAATCCAGAATGCAAAAGAAACAGGTTAAGGACACTAGAACTCAACCTACAACAATGTAACAGCTGGGGCACGCAGGGGAACAACTGCAACAGTAAGCTGATCAGCCTGATCACTTCAGCAGGGATAGGCAGCTCTTTCCTAGCATGGTCACTGTGCTACCTTTAAGAGGTGACACCAACCAAGACGAGATCCATAAATCCTGGTCTCAGGCAGACAGTAAAATTCTCTCCAAATAAGAGAAAAGGGGTAATCACCTATGTATTGCCTTTTCAAACTTACATATGAAATAACACCAGTGTACAACATCATTTGTAAACACAAAAAAACCGTGATGATATATGTATGACATGCTAAGGATCAAGAGCAAAGAAAGAACTGCAAAAGCATGAAAGAGGCAGCACTGGTTTTTGTTTGTTTTATTTTGCTGCTTCTCCTAAAGTTAACTGTTTAAAGGCTTTGACTTTGATTATACACTTTAATAATGAAGATAAATTTGGATTTCATTCAAAAGAGTAAATATTAAGCAACATACTTTCAAATGCATTAAAAAATCATTGATTAGGCGAAGTCCTTAAACAGTTCTAGGAATGGATGACTTGACAAAAATGTGAGTTATGAATCTATTTGCATTTCTTCCTTCATTAGGAATCATTTGGGGGAGTTCCCGGTGGTCTAGTGGTTAGTATTCGGCGCTTTCACTGCCGTGTCCCGGCTTCAATCCCTGGTCAGGAACTGAGATCCCGCAAGCTGCGGGGCATGGCGAAAAAAAAAAAAAAGAAATCATTTGGCCACTGGTTTTACAGATCTGCGTTTTATATCAAAGTTAATAAACACATTTAGGGACTTCCCTGGTGGTCCAGTGATTAAGAGTCCATGCACTGGGAGCCCGGGTTCGATCCCTGGTCAGGGAACTAGATCCCGCATCCTGCAACTAAAGATCCCGCGTGCCGCCAACGAAGATCTCACATGCAGCAACGAAGATCCCGCATGCCGCAACTAAGACCCAGAGCAGCCAAATAAATAAATAAATATTTAAATATTTTTTAAAAAGTTAATAAACACATTTTACATAACTGATGGTTGCTGTTTTCATTAGTGTTACTAGCATATAAAACAGACCTGATGTAATCAACTGTTTTTTACCCTTTTGATTTCCTGTTAATAAATTTTTCTAACACTTTTATACATTACCTATAAAAAAACTGTAAGTTATAATATGACCATTAAAACAAGGCTAATTCTAGGGTAAAACCTGACTGTGAAAGCTAATCATTGGAGCACATATAAAACATCACACCCTAGTCAGGCAGTACACTTAAAAATATTCTTTGACATGGAGGATAAGATGTTATAAATTTAAATAAACTTAAAGAAATTTAAGGGCTTCCCAGGTGGCACAGTGGTTAAGAATCCACCTGCCAATGCAGGGGACATGGGTTCAAGCCCTGGTCCAGGAAGATCCCACACGCTGCGGAGCAACTAAGCCCCGTGCACCACAACTACTGAGCCTGCACTCTAGAGCCCGAGAGCCACAACTACTGAGCCTGCACTCTAGAGCCCGCAAGCCACAACTACTGAGCCCACGAGCCACAACTACTGAAGCCTGTGCGTCTAGAGCCTGTGCTCCGCAACAAGAGAAGCCACTGCAATGAGAAGCCTGCGCACCACAACGAAGACCCAACGCAGCCAAAAATAAAATAAATTAAATAAATTAAGAAAAAAAAAAGAAATTTAAGTATACCTCATTTAGTGAGAATCTTGAACCAAAATGGGAAGCTCTGTAATGGTTAATCCTAGAATTCACTTGAGATAACCAGATGTGAAACTCACAAGTAGGCTAATTTGTTGCTATATTACATTACCTCAGACTGTCCTTTTGCAGCTTCTTTGCCATTTTCACGGCTGTATTTGACGTTGCGTATTACCCTTAATTGCCCCACCCTCAATCTCTTGTTTTTTGTTTTGCTGAGAATATAGAACACCCACATGTTTCCATCTCTACATTCACCTACCTACCTGCATCCATGCCCACATACCCTACCTCTCCTTCTGGTACTACAGAGGCACTATCTGTGCTCCAGGTGAAAACTAACCCCTCCATCTGTGCATTAGATCTTCTCTCTGCCCTACTTAAGGACATTGCTCCAACAATTCTCCCCCCTCTCTTCTGCATCATAACATTTTACCTCTCTCCCAGATCAAATCATTTCCATCATCATAAAACATGCTTTAATTTCTCCCTTAAGAAAAAATAAAACAAAACCCTCTCAACTCTACATCCCCCGTCTATCTACTGCTCCTCTTTATAGCAAAATGATTCAATAAAACTGTCTATAATAACCGATGTATATTCTCCTTTACCCACTCTCTCCTGAACCCACCACAAACAGAATTTCATTCCCTTATCAAGGTCACCAATTAATGACCTCCAATGGTCAACTCTCAATCTTCATCCCACTTGACGCATCAGTAGCCTTGTCATAGTGACATTCACTGTGTTGAATCAATCTTTCCTTGGCTTCCAGGACACATACTCTTCTGGTTTTGTTGCTCCCTTGCGTGCTACTCTTTCCTTAACTCCTTGCCTCTAAATCATGCAGTGCTGAGGGACTTGGTCCTCAAGCTGTCTTCTCTTCTATACCTACACTCTCTTTGTGATCTTGTCCAGGCTTGTGACTTAAAATACCACTGATAGGCTGACAACTTCCAATTTATATCTCTAACCCATACTTCTCCCCTGAACACCAATTTCTATGTATAGCTGACCTTCTCCCCATCCCAAACCTGCTCCTTCAGTAGTCTTCTCCATCTCAGGAAATGGCAGCTCCACCCTTCCAGTTACTCTGGTCAAAAACCTTAGGGCCATCCTTGACCCAACGCACATTTCACACTCAACCAATTAACAAAATCTCACCTTCAAATATAATCCAATTGTGACCTCATACCACCTCCTCTGCCAGCATCCTGATCTAAGCAATCCTTAGCTCTTACTTTGAATAAAGTAGCAGCTCCCTAACTGGTCTCCCTGCTCCCATCATTGCCCCTTTGCCGACATAGGCTATTCTCAACACAGAAAGAAGGGAAACCCCTTTTAAACTCAGATCATATCCTTCTTCTGCTCAAAACCCTCCAATGACTCTCCATCTCACTCCAGATCCACATCCTCATATCTCACTGCCAAAGTCCTTACAAAGACTTTGATTAAATGAGATTATATCTTGTAAAGCTCCTAACACAGTACCGGGCAAAAAAGCACTTGACTAATAACAATGCCCTTCCTCCCATCAGAGTTTCACATCCGGCTGCAGTTACAGTCACTTAGTGCAGCAGTTCTCAAAGACTCCTGAAGGGCCACAGGCCTCTGAGGGGCCAGTACTATTTTCATATTAATACTAAGATGTTATCTGCCTTTTCCACTCTTATTCTCTCAGGTGTATACAGTGGAGTTTTCCAGAGGCTACATGATAGGCAATGATGCCATCACTCTGACAACTAATGGAATGTGTGCTTGTATAGTCTTGTGTTATCTGGAATTTTCTAAGATAACAGGTTTAGGGTACAAATATGTTTTTCAGAGATTAACTCAGTTTCATCTCAGTTCTGCACTCTTACCAGCTACCATCACTTACACATGCTATTCCTATAAATTGAATATTGTCTAACATACATATTGTTAACTTCAAATTCTGAAGCTTTGCTTATGCCTACACAAAAACACAAGCAGTACATTTTGTTGTTTTCTTTTGCAATAATGTTTTTAAATTTTTTAAACTTTTCTAAATTTTAAAATTTTATCTACTGCTATTTTAACATTTTATGCCTGTAACAACATTTTATTCCCAAATAAAAGGAAACGTGTCTATAATAACTTTTTTAGATTTAAAAATGAATTGTTTCCTTAAAAAAGGAAGGTTAGAAGACACGATTTCTCAAACCACAGCTGTACCATCCATGTCTAAAGATGATGACAAAGATGAAACTGACCATAGCAGGGAGTTGTCTGATTCATGAAAGAGGAGTCTATGCCAAGAAAACTGGATGAAACTGAAATAAGAAACAAAAATATGATGGCTTGATGATGTTAATTATTTACCTTATTGTGTCTTATGCAATGACATTTTCTAATATTATTATTGACGTACCATTCTGAGACTAATCATTTCAAAGCTTTTTTTGTTTTGGTTGTTTGTTTGTTTGTTTGTTTGTTTATGGCTGTGTTGGGTCTTTGTTGCTGCGCGCAGGGTTTCTCTAGCTGCGGCGAGTGGGGGTTACTCTTCACTGTGGTGCGAGGGCTTCTCATTGCTGTGGCTTCTCTTGTTGCGAGCATGGGCTCTAGGCGCACAGGCTTCAGTAGTCGTGGCTCGCGGGCTCTAGAGCTCAGGCTCGGTAGTTGTGGCACAAGGGCTTAGTTGCTCCACAGCATGTGGGATCTTCCCAGACCAGGGCTGGAACCCGTGTCCCCTGCGTTGGCAGGTGGATTCTTAACCACTGTGCAACCAGGGAAAACCCATTCAAAGTTTGTTTTGTTTCTTTTTTAAAGAGCAATTACTGCTATCTATTTATTTTAGATTTTTTGATGTGGACCATTTTAAAAGTCTTTATTGAATTGGTTACAATATTGCTACTGTTTTATGTTTTTTGATTTTTGGCCCCGAGGCATGTGGGATCTTAGCTCCCTAACCAGGGATCGAACCTGCACCCCCTACACTGGAAGGCACAGTCTCAACCACTGGACCACCAGGGAAGTCCCTCAAAGTTTTTAAAAAAATAATATTTTACACACAGTGATTAAGCGGGATTTATTCCAAGGATGCAAGGATAGCTCAACATCTGCATATCAATGAATGTGATACACCACATTAACAAAATGAAGGTAAAAATTTATATAATCATCTCAATAGATGCAGAAAAAGCTTCTGACAAAATTCAACATCAATTTATGATAAAAATGCTCAACGAAGTGGGTACAGAGGGAACATACCTCAACATAATAAAGGCCATATATGACAAACTCACAGATAACATCATACTGAAGGCCAAAAAACTGAAAGCTTTTCGTTTAAGATCAGAAACAAGACAAGGGTGCCTACTCTCACCACTTATTTTCAACTTAGTACTGGAAATCCTAGCCAGAGCAATTAGGCAAGAAAAAGAAATAAAAAGCATCCAAGTTGGAAAGGAAGAAGAAAAACTGTCACTATTTGCAGATGACGTAACCTTACAGAACACTCCATCCACCAAAGTTAAACAAATTTAGTAAAGTTGTAGGGTACAAAATCAATAAATAAAAATCAGTTGCATTTCTATACACTAACAATGAACTATCAGAAAGAGAAATTAAGAAAAAAAATCCCATTTATGATTGCATCAAAAAGAATACCTAGGAATAATTTAACTAAGGAGATGAAAACTGTAAGAAACTGAAGAAGGGCTTCTCTGGTGGCACAGTGGTTAAGAATCCACCTGCCGATGCAGGGAATATGGGTTTGAGCCCTAGTCCGGGAAGATCTCACATGCCACGGAGCAACTAAGCCCATGCACAACTACTGAGCCTGCGCTCTAGAGCCCGTGAGCCACAACTACTGAGTCTGTGTGTCAAAACTACTGAAGCCCACATGCCTAGAACCCGTGCTCCGCTACAAGAGAAGCCACTGCAATGAGAAGCCTGTGCACCGCAACAAAGACTAGCTCCCACTCACCACAACTAGAGAAAGCCTGAGTGCAGCAATGAAGAACCAACACAGCCAAAAAAAAGAAAGAAACTGAAGAAGACCCAAATACATGGACAGTTATTCCATGCTCAGGGATTAGAAGAATACTGTTAAAATGTCCATATTACCCAAAGCAATCTACAGATTCAATGCAATGCCTATTAAAATTCCAATGGCACTTTTCCCAGCAATAGAAAACAACAATCCTAAAATGTGTATGAAACCACAAAAGACTCCAAATAGCCAAAGCAATATTGAGAAAGAAGAACAAAGCTGGAGGCATCATGCTTCCAATTTCAAACTATATTACAAAGCTATAGTAATCAAAAGAATATGGTGCTAGCATCAAAACAGACACAGATCAACAGGAAAGAATACAAAGTACAGAAATAAACCCCTGCATTTATGACCAATTAATGACAAAGGAGCCAAGAATATACAATGGGGAAAGGATAGTCTCTTCAATAAACGGTGTTGAGAAAACTGGACAGCCACACGCAAAAGAATAAAACTGGGCTACCATCTTACCCCATACACAAAAATCAACTCAAAATGGATTAAAGATTTGAACATAAGATCTGGAACCATAAAACTCCTAGAAGAAAACATAGGGGGTAGCTCCTTGGCATCGATCTTAGTGATGATTTTTTAGATTCGATACCAAAAGCAAAGGCAACAAATGCAAAAATAAACAAATGGGACTATATCAAACTAAAAAGCTTCTGCACAGCAAAAGAAATCAGCAACAAAATGAACAGGTGATCTATTCAATGGGAGAAAATACTTGTAAATCATATACCTGGGGACTTCCCTGGTGGTCCAGTGGTTAAGACTCCACGCTCCCAATGCAGGGGGCCCAGGTTCAATCCCTGGTCAGGGAACTAGGTCCTGCGTGCAACAACTAAGACCCAGTGCAGGGCTTCCCTGGTGGCGCAGTGGTTGAGAATCTGCCTGCCAATGCAGGGGACACGGGTTCGAGCCCTGGTCTGGGAAGATCCCACATGCCACGGAGCAACTGGGCCCGTGAGCCACAACTACTGAGCCTGCGCGTCTGGAGCCTGTGCTCCGCAACAAGAGAGGCCGCGATAGTGAGAGGCCCGCGCACAGCGATGAAGAGTGGTCCCCACTTGCCGCAACTAGAGAAAGCCCTCACACAGAAACGAAAACCCAACACAGCCATAAATAAATAAATAAATAAATAAATCCCATTTAAAAAAAGACCCAGTGCAGCCAAATAAATAAATATTTTTTAAAAATCATATATCTGATAGGGGGTAATATTCAAAATATATAAAGAAGTCATACAACTCAACAGCAATAAAAGATCTGATTTTAAAAACAGGAAGAGGAACTAAATAAACATTTTTTTCAAGATGACATCCAAATGGCCAAGAGGTACGTGAAAAGGTGCTAATCATCAAGAAAACATCACTAATCACTAATTATCAGGGAAATGCAAGTCAAAACCACAATGAGATATCAGTTCAGACCTGTCAGAATGGCTGTCATTAAAAAGACAAGAGATAACAAGTACTGGATGTGGAGAAAACGGAAGTTTGTGCACTGCTGGTGGGAATGTAAATTGGTTTAGCCACTATGGAAAACAGTATGGAGGTTCCTCAAAAAATTAAAAATAGAACTACCATATGACCCAACAATCCCATTTCTGGGTATATATCCCAAGCAACAAAATCACTATCTTGAGAGATACCTGCACACCCATGTTCAATGCAGCATTATTTACAATGGCCAAGACATAGAAACAAACTAAGAGTCCATGAATGGTTGAACAAGAAAAAAAACTGTGATATACCCACACACACACACACAATGGAATATTATTCAGCCATTAAAATGAAACCCTGCTCTTTCTAACACTAATGGAACCTCAGGGAATTATGCTTTGTGAAATAAGTCAGATAGAGAGAGACAAATACTGTATGATCTCGCTTATGGGTGAAATCTAAAAAAACTGAACTCGTAAAAACAGATAACAGATTGGTGGCTGACAAAGGTGGGGGTGGGGTGGTGTGCCCATGGTCAAAAGGTACAATCTTTCAGATTTTGGGGGTTTTTTGGCCACGCCGCATGGCTTGCGGGATCTCAGTTCACCGACCAGGGATTGAACCCAGACCATAGCAGTGAAAGCTTACCAGGGAACTAGGTGGCTAACCACTAGGCCACCAGAGAACTCCCCAAACTTTCAGTTTTAAGAGAAATATCAATAAGTTCTAGGGATGTAATGTACAGAATGGTGACTATAGTTAACAATATTGTATTATATATTTGAAAGTTTCTAAGAGAGTAAATCTTAAAAGTTCTCATCACAAGAAAAAACATGTTACAGTGCAGAAACCAGAAAGACCTCACCTTAACCAAGCAATCAAGGTTAATATCACCAGTAATGAGACACACTGACATCATGTACCCTTTTTTTTTATGGTGGTTTTTTTTTTTATTGATTTATTTTTATTGATTTATTTATTTTTGGCTGTGTTGGGTCTTCATTGCTGCACACAGACGTTCTCTAGTTGCGGCAAGCGGGGTCTACTCTTCGTTGCGGTGCACGGGCTTTTCCTTGCAGTGGCCTCTCTTGTTGAAGAGCACGGGCTCTAGGCACACGGGCTTCAGTAGTTGTGGCCTGTGGGCTCAGTAGTTGTGGCGCACTGGCTTAGTTGCTCCACAGCATGTGGGATCTTCCCAGACCAGGGATCGAACCCATGTCCCCTGCATTGGCAGGCGGATTCTTAACCACTGCGCCACCAGGGAAGTCCCCATCATGTACCCTTTGATATGAAGCAATGACAAGGGCACATCACTTCTGTGATATTATTGCCAAAAATGCATGACCTCAATCTAATCATGAGAAACCACCATTAGACACAAGTTAAGGAACATTTTGCAAAATAACTCACTACATACTCTGCGTGAGACTCAATTTTCTTCAGATACTTATATTGAAAGATTCTGAATGCAGTAATGAAAACCCAGCTATCTTCAATTAATTCAGACATTAAAGAAATTCGTAAAACCTGTAAAATACCACCATTCTTTTCACTAATCTCACATTTGCTTCTTATTAATGAGCACTAGGGGAAGAGGGTGGTAAACGGAGGGTGGTAATTCTTTAAGATGTTTGGTTGCCATATTCCAAAAAATGTGTACTTCATGAGACTGCAGAAAGATAAGCCAATAATTACTACGGTTGCCAAATATTATCTTCTTTTGTGATTTAACAATGTCATTTACAACAAGAGTGGAACATTTAAGTAAATTTTTCATCCACTCAATGGGTACATAAACATTAAAATGTGTATGCAGAGTTCAGATTATAAAAAATGTTTATTATACAGGAAAAAACAGATTATAAAATTGTATTTAAAAAATCACAATGTTATAAAAACTAAAAACCATAATGATTAAAGAAAAGAATTTACTCCTTATGTTTTAGAAGAAATTATTTGGAGGTTGAATGGTATTTATCGGCACAACAATTGTGGGCCTACTATGTGAAGAGCACCATGTAGGTACCATGGCAGATAAACTATGAGAGATACATTAGAACTCTGGTAATCTATAATCTAGTGGGCTCAAAAGAGGGGGTGTTTTTTCCACATTTGCTACAGTGAGTGTGAAATATCTTTATAATGGAAGAAAACTAATAAAACTGCCTTCAAAAATATTTGGCTTTGGTATTCAAAATTTGCCCAAAAAAATCCATGTTTCTGATAAATTCAACTTCTTCCCACAACACACATGTGCTACCTCCGGGATGCATGATCAGCTGCAGCTAAGGGTGACAATGAGCAACAGATGCTGCTGAAGTTGGTACAGATTATGCTCCTATAATCGTATCACAGCCTCTCATTCCACCTGCTTTGTTGTGTTTTGTTTTGAATGCTGGTGTGGGGAGTCAGTTTTAGAAACATATTTTTATTCAAATTTCTCCATCCCACTCATTTAACTCCTTTTGTGGATCTGTCAAAAGAAATCTGTATTCTTTCTACCTCTGTACATTATTTTACCAGAAATATCACAGTAGACGGGTATGAACACCCTTCTGGTTTCAGGTCCCTTAACTCCCTGAAGTGACTAGATAGACCATGTCTTAGGTTACTTCTATGTTTACAAATTTAAAGATTCTATAAGCTTAGGTCCTACCTCCTTCCATATAAAGCCCTTTCAAAGTAAACCCACACAGCTCCATTTATGCATTAAGTCCTTTCTTTCCCAGTTCCTATATTTTTGGATCACAGTCCACACTGAAGTCTATCTTTGTGCAGCTGTGTTAGGCTGTTATGATCAGGATCTGACTTTTTTTATGCCTGCACAATTTGCATTAATGTAATGACAGCAAACTTCTACTCACCCTTCAATACCCAGATTTACTTCTTTCCCACTGTTTCCAACTTCCCAATTCAGCACTAGTCACTCCTCTGTAGCCTAAAGCCTTCTGGAAAGGGTTTTCTTACAATACTTATAACTATCTGTTGACCATTGTGATTCCTTCAGTGATTCCGGCCTTAGTAACAGTGGCTAACAATTCCTGAGTGCTCAAGATGGACCGGGAGGCACTTTATCTATCTTTCTTCACTCAGGTTTCATAGCAACTATAGGAATTAGGCACGATTTATTCCCATTTCACAGATGAAAAAACTGACTCTCAGCTTCCCACTCTTCTGATCTTACACGATACTCCCAAATCAGTCCCAGACCTTGGAACATCTCCACTGTTCCCCTTCCCCTCTCCAGCTCCTATGTGAAAAGGGATAAGGAAATATACAAAACTTAAACACCATAAATTCTATCTTCTTTTGAGCCCAATAGATTATAAGTTACCAGAGTTCTACAAGTGTCTCTCCTGCTCATAGTTTATCCACCATGGTGCTCTATACACAGTAGGCCCACAACTGTTTGTGAGGATACATACCATTCAACCCCCAACCTTAGAAACTATCATTTCAATCCCAACCAAACCACAGCAACTCTGCCAGACTTCTTCTTGCCTCTCAAATTCCTATCACCAGACCACTTCTAGTAAATATACTTCACTTCTCTTTCGCAGAAGGATGGGGTCATCTGGAAGGAGTTTTCTCAAATTCACATCAGTATAATTCAGGCTCTAGGTTTTTTTCCTTTTCTTTTCTTTTTCTTTTTCTTTATTTATTTGGCCGCACTGGGTCTTTTTAGTTGAGGCACATGGGATCTTCATTGCTGAGTGGAGGATCTTTAGTTGCGGCACGCGGGATCTTTAGTTGCAGCATGCGAACTCTTAACTGCAGCATGCAGGATCTAGTTCCCTGACCAGGGATCAAACCCAGGCCCCCTGCATTGGGAGTCCAGAGTCTTAGCCACTGGACCACCAGGGAGGTCCCTAGGTTTTTTTCTTTTATCCACCCTCCAGTCACAGTAGAAGGTGCATTTCTTTCCTAAAACCTGTCCTAATCAACCCAAATCTATGAGTCCATCTTACCATTTTACTGGAATAGCTTTCAATAGCCATTGTTCATTCCATTGCTCCATCTCACGTTCACACTATTTGACTGCTCTAGGTCTGACAGTATCGACCACCATTCCCTTCTGAAATGTTCTCCTCCCTCTCTGGCTGCTATGGGGCCCCAAGCTCAGGCCCTGCCCTCAGCTTTTCTCTTTGTGCATTTTCTCTTATGCTGACTCTCTATTCTCCCCATCTAAGTCCCTGACACTCAACTCTCTACCCATAGTCTTGACTTCTCACTCCTCTAATCCCACAACATCAGTTCACTGCATTACTTCCAATCTGACATGACAAAAACCAAAGTCTCATCTTCTCTCCAAAACCAACCTCTCTTCTAAATTTCCATTTTTCCTGTCACCCAGGATCAAAATTTTAAAGTCATCTTTAACCAAAACCCCCTTCAGGGACTTCCCTGGTGGTCCAGTGGTTGAGAATCTGCCTTCCAATGCAGGGGACACAGGTTCGATCCCTGGTCGGGGAACTAGGATCCCACATGCCACGGGGCAATTAAGCCCACCTGCCTCAACTACTAAGACCATGCGCCACAACCAGAGAGCCCGCACGCTCTGGAGCCCACACACCACAGTGAAGGATCCCGCGTGCCGCAGCTAGGACCCAACACAGCCAATAATAAATAAATATTAAAAACAAAAACAAGGGCTTCCCTGGTGGCGCAGTGGTTGAGAATCTGCCTGCCAATGCAGGGGACATGGGTTCGAGCCCGGGTCTGGGAAGATCCCACATGCCACGGAGCAACTGGGCCTGTGAGCCACAACTACTGAGCCTGCGCATCTGGAGCTTGTGCTCCGCTACAAGAGAGGCCGCGACAGTGAGAGGCCCGTGCACTGCGATGAAGAGTGGCCCCCGCTCGCCTCAACTAGAGAAAGCCCTCGCACAGAAACGAAGACCCAACACCGCCAAAAATAAATAAATAAATAAATAAATAAATAATTTAAAAAATAATAATAAAAACAAAAAAAAAACCAAAACCCCCTTCATCTTTAACATACCATCCTTCACTAAATCTGTCCATTCCTTTGATTGCAACTCCTCTTACTTTAGTCCTTCACTTCATTCCCCTGCTGCCACGGCTCTCAATTCTAGCACAGAGTAGCATTCTCCCAACGGTTCCTTCTGGTGAAAAGCCCAGCGTTTATCCTACATTCCAATCTCAAGCCTTTCCACAACAACCCTTTGAAGGACAATTATGGTTCCCCACTGTGGGATCAAACCAAATTCCTCATCCTCTGAAATCAAGGTTCTACACCATAAACCTCCCCCTTCACCCTGCCACACCACTAGCCCCACCCCAGTCTCAGTCACTCAGTCTCAGTCTCGAGCGCGCAACAAGCTCATTCCCAACCCCAATCATAGTGAGCCCCCTTCTCCTAACATACCCTTTCCCTTCCTTCCTATCTATCTAAATTCCATCCACTTCTCAAAGCCCAAGATTGACTCTTTCAGTATTTTGCCTCCAACCTGATGTACCTCCAAAACACAGCTCGTTTTTTTTTTGGAGGCACCTCGCAGCTTGTGGGATCTTAGTTCCCCAACCAGGGATTGAACCTGGGTCCCAGCAGTGAAAGCGCCAAGTCCTAACCACTGGACCACCAGGGAATTCCCTACATTTTTTTCTATTTGCTCCAAGTACTGTTAAGCCTTGCCTTTTCAATTTTTCTATCTGACCCCACACAAGACCCACAGTAGCCACGTGTTCAACTGTACTGAAATGGCTAAAGGAAATTTAATTCATCAGTTTAGAAAAGCATCCTCCTGGAGACTAGGGAACATGTCCACAGTTTTAAAAATCATCACTGCACCTAGAATAGTGCTTTGTATAAAGTAAGGACTCAATAAATTCTTGTTAACCAAGATAGAACCTGGTTACGACATGCATTTTAAGAAGCATCCTACAGGGCTTCCCTGGTGGCGCAGTGGTTAAGAATCCATCTGCCAATGCAGGGGACACGGGTTCGAACCCTGGTCTGGGAAGATCCCACATGCTGCGGAGCAACTGAGCCCGTGCTCCACAACTACTGAGCCTGCACTCTAGAGCCCACGACCCACAACTACTGAGCCCACGTGCCATAACTACTGAAGCCCACGCGCCCTAGAGCCCGTGTTCCACAACAAGAGAAGCCACAGCAATGAGAAGCCCGCACACCGCAACAAAGAGTAGCCCCAGCTCACTGCAGCTAGAGAAAGCCCGTGCGCAGCAACAAAGACGGAACACAGCCATAAATAAATAAATTTATTAAAAAATAAAAAAGAAGCATCCTACGGTTTACATAAGCTTGCATTTTTAAAATTCATTTTTTATCTGGACCTTGACACCCATAAGGTTTAAAATATTAAAAATTCACACATTCTCAAATATTCTATAGGTCAACTCTAAAAAGAGAAACCATAAGCATCAAGGGTAGGAGGGGCCTCCGTTAGCTGCGCCCCGGCGGTTGCAGAGGCCGGCGCGGTGGAGTTGCAAAAGCTGCGGGTGCGGAGGAGCTGTGGAGCCGACCCCGCGAGCCAGGAGCATGAGGACCTGGTGTCTGTGTCAGATTTGTACCTGCGGGTCGGATTCTCGTCCTTATGAAATAGTCAAACAGCCTCGCCATGCACCAGAAGAATATAAACCAAAGCAGGGGGAGATTGATCTTGGTACTACCTACAAACGGCATCTTAATTCTTGTGAAGTGCAGCGTGTGGCAACAGCTCGGCCTCTGGAGAGACAAGTTAAAAAAGGGAAGTTGGATACTGTCCCAACCTATAAAGAGTCATTGTGGGTGGAATGGGGGAAATACAGATACAGAAACCTACAAAGAAAGAACAAGGAATATATGGATGTTCTGTCACTAATCATCTCAGTTTGGATGTGGAAAGTTCTTCTGTGCTGTATGCAGAGGCACCTGTTATCTTGTCTACTGGAAGAAATATCACCAGACTGGAGCACAGCCATCTCTCCGTCGTGATTGGAGGCATCATGGAAGCACCCCAGCGAGCAAACGTGACCATCCAATGTCCTGTAAAAGGTGTCCCTCAACCTAATGTAACTTGGTTGAAGAAAGGAGGATCTCTGAGCGACAATATTTCCTTGCTTTTCAATGGAGCCCTGTTGTTGCAGAATGTTTCCCTTGAAAGTGAAGGAACCTACGTCTGTACAGCCACCAATGCTCTTGGAAAGGCGATGGCAACATCTATCCTCCACTTGCTGGAGACTTTCTGGGAGCTTGGCAGCTGGACACTTTGTTCTGCCACTTGCGGCCACTTGGGAGCCCGAGTTCAGAGACCCCAGTGTGTAATGGCCAACGGGCAGGAAGTGAGTGAGGCCTTCTGTGAGCACCTCCAGAAGCCGCTGGCTGGGTTCCAGCCCTGTAACACCTGGGACTGCCCCTCGAGGTGGTTCACGGGCACGTGGTCAGAGTGCTCTGTGTCTAGCGGTGAGGATTCCGCAGTCGGCAAGTGACCTGTAAGCGCACGAGAGCCAATGGAACTGTGCAGATGATGCCTCTGAAAGCATGTGCCCCCAGAGAGAGGACTCTGGGAAGAAGACCCTGCTCCAGTCACCCGTGTGTTCAAGGGCTTACTGAACCAGGGAACCAGTTGTTCTGATTAACTCCAAGCACTACATGGCTACACACTTGTCTAACTGGAAAATGCACAGCCCCAATTCTGTGCAGGGACGATGCAAAGCAGAGTGTGATATATCTTTCTGGAGCATCAAGTTTATTAACTAGAATCGGAAGAACCAAGGAGTTCTTGGAACAAGAACTATCCCCCTCCCCCACCAACACGGAAGACAGAAGAGTAGGGGAGGGGAGACGTGCCCCAGGAGTGACAGTCCAGTCTCTGAAGTTTCACCCAGGTGGGGGTTGAGGGGCAGACTTGCAGCCACGGTGGCCTCGCTTTCGGTCGCCCGGGCTGCTCCGGACCATCCTCTGAGCTGGCCAGGGTCTTGGATACGATGCTTCTGAAGGCTGTGCAGAGAACACACTCATCTTCCACTGAACCGGGCCCCAGGGAGCGTGGCGGCCTGACCTTCCTGCCTCGGTCTTCCATGGGGTTCACATGGGCTCACTTTATTATGACGCCTCTTGCTGGGCAGCTTGCAACAAAGATGTTTTAAAATAAAGTTCCAGATTCTCCCAGCCACCCCTTGCTTTTTCTGGCTGTGGCCAGAGAGAGTGGATGAGGACACACTCTCAGGCTGCCCAGTGTGGGAGGACCTTCCAGTGTTGGACACACCCAGGGGGCAGCTGGTTCCCTCTGGGGCTCCAATCCTGCTGCTGGTGGTGGTGGATGTCCCAGTGCCACACTGGGGGGCTGGGCTGGGGGTGGCAGTCCTCGACTCCAGGCTGGGTGGGGGACAGGCAGATCACTGGTCTTCTGCCCTGCCTGCTGGTCTTCCTGCAGCTGCACATTTTCTCCCTGGTAGAGCCACCTGGTTTGCAGGGAGGACACCACAGGGCTTGGAGAAGGCTCAAGTTCACTGCCACTGAGGTCCCCGGAACAGAAGGGCTTCACAGTTATGATGGAGACCCCCACCTTGGGTTTCTTGGCGCTCACACTGCCTGTTCCAGTGTCCTGGATCTGGTCGCAAGTCAAGCCCGGAGTCCTCACCATTGTCACCTCCAGGTCCTCTTCACAGGGTGGCTGGAGTGGCTCCTTCTGGCCCATGTTCACCCATGGATGCCTCATGAGGTCAGGTAAGGTGCCTCTGTCACTGGGGTTGAGGGCAATCATTTTTTGTGATAGATCCCTTATCTCCAAAGACAGATAAGGTGGGATGAGGTATTGCCCTTGTAGGATTTGCTTCCGCAGCTCCTGGAAGTCTTTTCCCACAAAGGGCCGGGACCCAGTTACCATGGTGTAGAGCACTACTCCCAGGCTCCACACGTCCACCGCAGGGCCGCTGTAGCTCTGCCCCAGGAGGAGTTCCGGGGCAGCATAAGGGGGTGTGCCGCAGATCGTGTCCAGTTAGCCAGTGTCATCACGCTTGTTGCTGAGGCCAAAGTCTGTAAGTCTGACATTCATGTTGGAATGAAAGAGGAGGTTCAGTGGCTTCAGGTCCCGGTGCACGATGCCCCTCTGGTGGCAGTGCTGCAGGGCGGAGACCAGCTGCTGGAACGGGCCTTGGGCCTCCGCCTCTGTCATACGGCCATGGATCTTCAAATAGCGGTACATGTCCCCCCCACTGAGGTACTCCATCACCAGAAAAACTGTCTCCTCCGTGTCAATCACCCCCAGCAGTTTTACAATATTGGGGTGATTCAGAGCCTTCACACTGCACACTTCCCGGAAAAGTGCCTGGACACTTGAGAAGTTCTGATGCCTTTTCTTAATGACCTTGACAGCCACCTGTGTCCCGGTCAGAATGTGCCGGGCCAACTTCACTTTACCGAAGGTGCCTTCACCAATGGTGCGGAGGATCTCGAAGTCATCAACATGAACCTAATTGTCAGCAGAGTTGGCTGTGAGGCCCTGCATCATGGTGATCTGCTAACTACACTGACTGACAGCACTACCTAGCAATGCTAACTATGCTAACTAACAATGCTAACTGTACTAACAGTGCTAAGTATGCTATCTCTACTAACAACGCTAACTATGCTAACTGCACCAACAGCGCTAACTAGTACTAACTGCACTAACTATGCTAATAAAGTATTAACTATACCAACTATGCTAACTATACCAACAATACTGACTATGCTAACTGTAGAAAGAAAAATGAGAAAAATAAAAAAGAGTAGAGAAAAGAGAAAAAAAAATCAACAAAATGGCAGAAACAAGGAAAAAACAAGCTAACTGTAGGTCCAAGGCCGTCAGGTCACCAAAAGCAGCTTCCTGGGCTCTAAGGACCAAAAACCTGGGCCCAGCTGTCTCTTTTACAGGGCTTTGTGAAGTACATCACAGTGGTGCACTCTGAGGTCAGAGCAAGAAATGGACCCATCACAGCTGGGGATAAGCCACAGTGGTTTTCTCACTTTTTGAGTTCAAGGCCCCTTTACACTTAGGAAAAAGGATCCCAAAGAAATTTTTCTTTACGTGTGTTATTAGATATTGGTATTCACTTTGTTATAAATTAAAATCTGTAGGATACTTCAGTGGCCTTTTTATTTCTAGTTTGAAAATGTGTAATAATTTTAAAGACCTCATAATGTCTACACTTGAAATATTCAATTCCTTTTCCTTAAATTCTGGTCTCAAAATAATGTTACAACTTAACTGACTTCATGATACTATACAAAATGTTCTGTTGCATAAGACACGATAAGGTACATTATGAAAGTCTATGAAACTGAGAGAAGATTTCCCAGGAAGGTCATGAGCAGATTTCTCATCAGCAGCCTCAGAGGCCAGATGGCATGGCTCAATGTACTTGAAGTGTTGAAGGAAAGAAACCGTCAACCAAGAATCCTATATCTAGCAAAACTTTCCTTCGAAAATGAGGGAGAAATCAAGACATTCCCAGTTAATCAAGAGTTGAGAGAGTTCTTAACCACCAGACCTGCCTGCCACAGGGAGTTCTTCAGGTTGGAGTCAAGGACCCTGGACAGTAACTCAAAGCCTTATGAAGAAATAAAGACCTCTAGTAAAAGCAGACAGACGGGCGATGAGAAAAGCTAGTACTATTGTAACTTTGGTTTGTAGCTCCACTTTTTGTTTTCTGTTTGATTTAAGAGACTAATATATAATAAAACACACAAACATACAAATCATCAAAAAAAAAAAAAAAGGGTAGGAGGGTATGATGCTGGTAAGCGTTTCATAAAAATATCAGTTCAGGTCAGTGTTAGTTACATTTGCTCTAATTTGACTGGATTATTTTTTGGCCACTTAAAATAAATTTTACAAACTTTAGCATGAAAAACTTTTTACCACAAAAAAGGGAGGGGCAATGTTAAAGTCTGCTCCATAAATAAAACGAATAAGCTCTCCCAGAAAAATAAATAAATGAAAATTCTGACTCAAGACACAGACATCTGTCTGGTACACTGGATTAGTAAGGCGGTTACCTTACAAAACGACCCAGGGGGTATATTAGACAGGGTTCTTGGGTTGCTAGAACAGAAACCAAGTCTGGCTGTCTGTAGCCAAAAAGAATGTAGTGGAAGAAACATCAAAGGCTCAGAAAATTGGAGTGGCAGGGACTATAGGGCCAGGCTTGGAAGATGGGCCCATACCACGGGCACTCCAGGGCTGGCAGCAAGAGGCACGGCCTGGGTCTACAACACAGACATCTGGTCACCATACAGCCATTGCCCTCCACTCGCCCTCCAGCAGCCTCCTCAGAACCCAGCCTCCAAGCACTGAGCAACCAACTAGTGGAGCCTGAATCCTGTACCCACACAGGCCCATCAGAGAAGGGAGCTAGCACACCAGCCCATTTGGTTTCTGGGGTGGTAAGTGGGCTCTTCTTCCTCTCCAAGAGGGGCTTTCTCCAAAAAGCAGAGAATGCTCTGAGGAAGGAAGAGTGGGCCAGAGACCCTAGAAATAATAAACACTTACCCCTCTCTCCAGAGACACACCCACTTCCAAAGTTATTCACAGAACGACTCCAGAAACATTATTCTATGCTCTCTGATTTTCTGCCAGAAAAATCAATCATTCAGTACACTCCAAAGCCCTGCACCATAGCCCCAAACTCTTCTCCAGAGGCTCTCCAGTGTATGCCATTGCCTCAACTGCCCTTGGCCTCTTCTGCTCAGTCTGACCATAGCATACTCTCCCCCAAGTCTCCTGATCAAGTCCTCTGCCAAGTCCTTCCAAGCCACACACCTTCTCAAACCCAAGAAGAATTCATCTCCCTTCTTCTTTCTCCCACAGCACTATATTTCTACTTAAAAAAAAAAACAAAACAAAGTTTAATTATAAAAGCAAAGCAATCCACAGGGATTATTTTAAATAAATATAAGTTGTCACACTGGTTTTCTTTCATGCATTTAAAATTATTTCTTAGACATGCAATAAAGTACTAATTTTTTTTTTTTAATTTTTATTTATTTATTTATTTATGGCTGTGTTGGGTCTTCGTTTCTGTGCGAGGGCCCTCTCCAGTTGCGGCAAGCGGGGGCCAGTCTTCATCGCGGTGCGCGGGCCTCTCACTGCCGCGGCCTCTCTTGTTGCGGAGCACAGGCTCCAGACGCGCAGGCTCAGTAATTGTGGCTCACGGGCCCAGTTGCTCCGCGGCATGCGGGATCCTCCCAGACCAGGGCTCGAACCCGTGTCCCCTGCATTGGCAGGCAGACTCCCAACCACTGCGCCACCAGGGCAGCCCTAAAGTACTAATTTTTAACGGTACATCGTATTAATATCATGAAATAAAAAATAAGTTAAAGTTTGAAGGATTTTCCTGGTTCCAGCGGCGGCTCCAAAGTTCAAAATTGGTAGGGTACTCTGCTGAGCTTTTTGTTTTCAAGTCCGTGGGGATGAGGAGGAAAAGTATCTTTCCCCCCCGCCCCAGACATTGGTTGGGTTGGTCCCTCTTAACTTCTCTTTCTCCCAGCACAGACTGGGGGCAGAGCAGGGAGGCAGGCAGAGGATAGGAGCTTTCTTTACCCAGAGAAAGGCTTCTCTTTCCCTTTTTTCTGCCTAATCAATGGTAGCTGCTCCATAGACGATGATCGAAGGGAAGAAGGAAAGATGGTGGACCACTTACAGTGCCATGCTCCTATGAACAGGGCTCACCATCACCAAGTACTCTGTCTGCCCTGTCTGGTACCTTTTCTAACACTAAAATTGCCACAAAAGATGAAACCAGAGGATCACTGAACTACTGTAAGATCTACTCCAAATATCGCACTATATTGCAATTGCTGGCTTATCTATCTCCACTGCCAGACTGTAAACAATGTGAAGGTCAGGGCCTTGTTCACTGAACACAGAACAGTGCCTACAGCTCAAGAAGCACTAGCTAAATTAACAAACAAATACAAACAACTGAGGTTCAGAAATTCCCCAAACCATCTTCTTACCACAATTTACTACAACCCCAAGTTAGAAGTAGAAATTGCCTTTTTCTTGGTTTTATATTCACATAGCTGACACTGAATATTAACTTGTGCCAGCCCCTGGACTAAGTGTTCTATATAATAAATAATTTCACTTCATCTTCCCACACTACAATGAAATAGGAAGGTACTATTATTACACGGGAGAAAATGACGTGTAGAGATGTAAAGTAATTTGTTCAAGATCACAGACTAGTGAATGTAAGAGCCAGGGCTCCCTCCCTGACTGACTCCAGGGCCCAAGCTCTTCACCACCACAGACACCAAAACTCAAATGCCACCGTATGGGGCCTGGGCAGGGTATGAGTGTGTGAAGTCCATCAGATTATTCTGACAGAGACACATCATGTTTCCAAAGCAAAGAGGTAAGAATATTTTCATCTCCACAAAGAAATCAGCACTCTCCCATTTTTCTTGAAACATGTAGCCTTTTTTATCTTTCATCTTCCCACTTTTGAGAGAAATTTACAAGGGTAGGAGAAATATTTGACCTTCCTCTTAACTCTACTTTCAGTAGGCAAGAACATCTCAGCCACCACAATAAATGGCAGCTGACCCTGGGCCCTGGTATCACAGAGACCACAGGGAATGGGATAAGGGATGTTGGCCAACTGAAGGGGGCGGAGAGTCCAAAGAGCAGCCACCACTCAGCTCTGGCCATAGTCTTCACATAGGAATGCTAGCCCAGTGCTGCCGGATCTTCTGATTTTTCAAGAAAAACCTAAAGACCAGATTTCTTATTTGAAAATCTTCAATATTAGTATGTTGGCTACTAATTTTTAAAAATTCTTTAATCATCTTGCAGCCCAAACACAGCCATGAGCCAACAATCTGTGGTCCTCACAACACTTTAGGACAAACAGGCTTTCAAGGGCTATATATCCAGGCCTCTGACTTTCCATGGCCTACCTGGCCCAATGTCTCCCACCTGGAATACTGTCAGCTACTCAAATCCAACCAAGACATTTAGGTGTGGTGCCACAAACCCCATAAAATTGTCCCTAATATTCCACCTCATCTTCACAGACTCCTTCAAATTCCTCTCCATCACTTTTCTATTTTACATTTTATACTCTAAACTGCATCTTGCAAAAGTTTAAAGCTCCTCAAGAGCTCGGATTCTGTATTCTACACACCTTAGACCCCTCAATTTGAAGTATCCTTTATAGATACAATTACTTTTGTACTAAAAAAAAAATTCTTTTTTGAAAGAAAAAGTCACTCAGAGTGCCCGGCTGAAGGATGATACCAAGCTAGCTCCTTATTAAACAGTGTCAAACCCATGAAAATACCACAGAAATATAGTTATTACATACAGAGACTTCCTAACTCATTTTACCAATGAAATCTAAAGGTTTCGTCTTATTATTTTATTTATTTATTTATTTATTTATTTATTTTATTTTTTTTTATTTATTTATTTTTGGCTGCACCGGCTCTTAATTACAGCACCTGGGATCTTCGTTGCGGCATTCGGGATCTAATTCCCTGACCAGGGATCAAACCCGGGCCCCCTGCATTGGGAGCGTGGAGTCTTAGCCACTGGACCACCAGGGAAGTCCCTTGTCTTATAATTATTAAAGGCAGTCTACCCAAACTACAAAACCTACTGGGAAGAAATAAGCATTGCAGTGATAGGTGTAAAAACCCTGAGTCAGAGCTCAGCACACTCAGTAAATGATGACTGAATATAAGTCTAGTAAACGAGTCATTTCTGCAAAGAAGAAAATGAAAAATTAAATAATCAAAAGTTCCCACTACTTAAAATATATTAGCTCATGTTACTCACTATAAAAAGTCTTTTATAAAAGCATATAACTTTTCTTATAGCATATTTTACTAGGATTCTTAAATATTCAAAGAAAAATCATCACCCTTCCTCCTTCTTATAGAAGTAGAAGCACTGTATGTCTAAGTTCATATCCATTTCTGTTCATCACTGCTAAGCTGCTCTCATAAAGCAAATGAGAAAAGTGTTAAATAACAGACTCAAAGAAAAGATTTTCCAGGCAGTTCTTTAAAAGGACTTTACTCTTTCATGAACAGAGATCAACTAACTGTATACAAAGAAAGAGTACCTAAGGGATCATTTCTTTTTTGTTTATATTACTCTTCTTCTCTTTATAACATTCTGTTTCTACTTGCTTTAAATTTTTATTCTTTTTGTAATAATTTTTTAACATGGAGTAGAAATTCACTGTCTTTATCTCCTTTTGGAAGTGCTCACAAAATACTTACCACAATATACAATAATGCTGTTTTTTTTAACATCTTTATTAGAGTATAATTGCTTTACAATGGTGTGTCAGTTTCTGCTTTATAACAAAGTGAATCAGTTATACATATACATATGTCCCCACATCTTCTCCCTCCTGCATCTCCCTCCCTCCCACCCTCCCCATAAGATAATGTTTTATGACAATTGAGTTACTAATTTTCCATTCTAAAAGGAGTTAAAAAGCATCCTACACTGCTTACCAATTTTTTAAAGTATATTTGGACAAAGCACACAAAAACCATGCTCTTACCCTGCCTCAGATACGTAACCAAAAGTGGACTGTTTCTGGGAATCTGGTTACACTAAGAAAGCAGCAGCAGAACAACACAATTTAAAAAATAAGAGGGCTTCCCTGGTGGCGCAGTGGTTGAGAATCTGCCTGCCGATGCGGGGGACACGGGTTCGAGCCCTGGTCTGGGAAGATCCCACGTGCCGCGGAGCAACTGGGCCCGTGAGCCACGATTGCTGAGCCTGCGCGTCTGGAGCCTGTGCTCCGCAACAAGAGAGGCCGCGATAATGAGAGGCCCGCGCACCGCGGTGAGGAGTGGCCCCCACTTGCCGCAACTGGGAAGAGCCCTCGCACAGAAATGAAGACCCAACACAGCCAGCAATCAATCAATCAATCAATCAATCAATCAATCAATCAATAAATTAAAGTAAAATTAAAAAAAAATAATAATAAGATGTCAGGGCTTCCCTGGTGGCGCAGTGGTTAAGAATCCGCCTGCCAATGCAGGGGACACGGGTTTGAGCCCTGGTCCGGGAAGATCCCACATGCCGCGGAGCAACTAAGCCCATGCGCCACAACTACTGAGCCTGCGCTCTAGAGCCAGTGAGCCACAACTACTGAAGCCTGCACACCTACAGCCCGTGCTCCGCAACAAAGAGTAGCCCCCGCTCTCTGCAACTAGAGAAAGCCCGCGTGCAACAACGAAGACCCAACACAGCCAAAAAATAATAATAATAAACAAAAATATAAATTAAAAAATAAAATAAAATAAATAAATGATGAGATGTCAAAAAAAAGAGGAAAAAACCCACTCATGTTTGCTTTGCAATACTTTCGGTGCTTACATTTGAATATGGGTGTATCATTCAGTAATTTGTTTTTATTTCAAATTAAATCAGGAGGTTACACTGTGATGACCTTTTTCTGTCAAGTCCTCCCATACCCAGCTCTGGGTTGGCACTTTGTGGGGAGTGTTAGGAAGAGAGAGAAAAGAAGTTTAAGGCATGGTCTGTGAGAAGGAAAAAAATCCAGTTTTCTTCCTTCTTGAGTAGGGAAAAACCTAGTTCTTCCCTGCTGTGTGTTTCTTCCCTGGGAGTCTCCTTTACTACTCACACAGAATGCTTGACTTCTGGGACTTCCTTGGTGGCACAGAGGTTAAGAATCCGCCTGCCAATGCAGGGCACACGGGTTTGAGCCCTGGCCCGGGAAGAACCCACATGCTGCGGAGCAACCAAGCCCATGCGCCACAACTACTGAGCCTGTGTTCTAGAGCCCACGAGCCAGAACTACTGAGCCCGCTCGCCTATAGCCCGTGCTCCACAACAAGAGAAGCCACCGCAATGAGAAGCCCGTGCACCACAGTGAAGAGTAGCCCCCGCGCGCAGCAACTAAAGAAAGCCCGCGCGCAGCAACAAAGACCCAACACAGACAAAAAAAAAAAAAAAGAATGCTTGACTTCTAAGACTTCTGATTACCAAATGTGTGTGGGGTTTTCCACACCAAGCAAGTCTCTGCAACACCAGCTGGGTGTCCCACAATTTAACTCAATTTTGTCACTATCTACCCGGAGAAAGTGTCTACCTGAAGATCCCACAGATTAAGGGCTCAGTCCTACAGGACTGTCCCTCTTCCCCTTCAGATGCCAGTCACAAGCCCAGGTGCTTCTGACCAACCACCTATAGATCGGCAGTTCCAATCACCCCCCTCCTTGGGTTCCATTAATTTGCCAGAGCGGCTCACAGAACTCAGGGAAACACTTGCTTACATTTACCAGTTTATTAAAGGATATAGATGAACAGCCAGATGAAGAGATACATACTGTGAGGTCAGGAAGGATCCTGAAGTGCAGGAGCTTCTGTTCCCATGGAGTTTGGGTACACCACCCTCCCAGTGGGGATGTGTTTGCCCACTGGAAGTTCACCGAACCCCACAGAGGCTTCATTACACAGGCATGATCAATCATTAACTCCATTTTCAGCTTATCTCCCTTCTCAAGAGAATGGGGGGCAGGGCTGAAAATTCCAAGCTTCTAATCATGGCTTGGTCTTTCCAGTGACCAGTCCTCATCCAGGAGCCATCCAGGTGCCCACCCAGAGTTGCCTCGTCAGAACAAACAACACTCCTATCACCCAGGAAATTACAAGAGTTTCAGGAGCCCTGTGTCAGGAACAGAGGTCAAAGACCAATACTAGAATAAGGGACACTCCTAGAGTTCTTGTAACTTAGGAAATTACAAGGGTTTTAGGAGCTCTATGCCAGGAACCAGGGACAGAGATCAATATATATTTTCTATTATCACACAGCCTGTCTCAAGAGGAGCTGAAAAGCCACAATTCCACTCAGAATTCTACATGCTCCCCATTCCACAGCTAGGGACAAAGGCACATGGCTAAAGTGAACAGCATCATATCATATTTAGGCTCATACATTACCTTGAGAAGGAAGGTACTATGCCTTAATCAACTCTGAGTAGTCTAAACAATGAGAGTTCAGAAATCAGCAAACCCAGTCTGACTCGGACGACTGCTGAGCTGCTTTTCAGGAGCTTGAAGGCAAGTAGCTTCCCCGTAACACACACAGCCCACTGCCAACACATCCCCAGCCTCGCAAGAACTGAACCTACACACGCGTGCGTGCACACACACACACACACACACACACACACACACAACCACTCCATTCCCAGCAGTTCCCCACTCTAAAAGAATCCCTGGCACTTAAGGTAACCAAACCCTCAATAAAACTAGGTAAGTGTTGAAAAGTCATACATACTCGAGTGGCCTGGGTTCAAATACATTTCTAGGAAAAACTGGCAAGCCTTTGTTCTATTAAACAAAAAATGTCCTCCAACCTTTTATTAGCAATGCACTGCAGTACTAACTTTTATAAGCTAACTACCTGACTTGTGTGCAACAGCCTGCTACACACACACACACACACACACACACACAACCTCTGAAAGAATTGAGGGTGAGAAACGGGGTGGCTAGTGGCTAGAGAAGACGGGTGGGAAGATTTACCTTTCATTCCATATCCTTTGTATCTTTTGAATTTTGTAGTGTGTGCATATATATTACCTATTCAAGATAGTCTTTCTGAGTAAACTACCCTAAAAAGAGTGTAAAGAAACTTTAGGGTCTCTACTTCGGGTCCTTTCAGACTTATCTCTTGAAAAGATTACAGTACTTTATTTTATCTCCACCTGGACATTACTTAAATACAGCTTTTTCTCATAAACTCTTTTACCATCCTATTCATTTTACACCTCATATTCAAAGGAAAGAAGGTGGTTTCACGGGATGTTACTGGTTTGTTTGCTGGCTGGCTTTGCAGGACAGGGTAAAGGAGAGCCAGGAAAACTGGAAAGGTGACAAGGCCCCACAGGATCTGGTTCCCTCCCACCTCTCTAACATCTCCAGCTATACTGGCTGGCTTCCAGTTTTTCCTCCTTCCCAAGCTCATTCTCCACTTGGGGCCTCTGTAATTGCTCTTCCCTCTACCTTGCCTTTCAGGGACCACCCAATCAAAATCTGCCAATTCCCCCCCTCCCCAATCTCAGTCACATCCTACACTTACTTTCTGCTCAGCACCCACCACTGCCTAAAATCATCAAGTTCACTGATATTTTTGCTCATTTACTGTCTCCTGGCATTTATATCAGATGCTTCACAAAAGCAATGACTTCCATTCCGCCTTGTTCATCACTGTGTCCCCAGAACAGTGTCCAACCTGGAAGTAGGCACTCAATAAAAGTCTGTAGAACAAATGAGTAAACGAATGCATGAATATAAGAATAAACACTTTCCCCTATTCAAAGGGTGAGGAAGCAAAGGCTTCAAGAAGGCTGGGAAAAACATTGTGAACACTCGAGCACCCATGTTACTTTAAGGCAGAAATTCTCAAACTGGATTCAAGAAGTTTTCTTGGGTGTTGAGAGGATTTTACTCAGAAACTCAGGTGCATATGTTTTATTACTAAATTTTAAGTTTGAACTTTATTTCCAAATTCAATTCTTTATTCTTCTTTTAACCACATAACATCTTATTATCTTTTTTGCCTATGATGGTTTCTTTGTTCTGTTTCCCGTTAACCACCATCAATCAAATGCTTTAGACTCAGCACCCATAAACTTTACATTGTGTTTCTTTTACTCTGACCTACATAAAGAACAAAGCAATAATGACAGGAAAATTTTATGAGCATCCCTAGCAACCTTCATCTTCAAATTAATTACTTTAATACTTACTAAACTTTAGAATCCAGATTTGACATACACTGTTGACTCTGAACCACTACCAACAAGTCATTAAAACAGTATCTACTACTTGATTGTAGTCTGTTGGTGCATTTATTTACTTATTAATAAAAGGTTCCAGGCTATGAGCAAAATGAAAATCCTTTTCCCTCAGGTACTGCACCACTAGGGTTGGGGATCAGTACATTATATCAATTAGCCAACACAAATCCTGTGAGATGGCACAGACTCTCAAGTTCAGCATCTGAAAGAAATCCTAAATGTCCTATGATGGGACGATCCAATAAGATTCTGAAAGTATTTACAACCAAATACACACATACTTTCGATGCGCTGTCAAGATTATCAGACACCCTGTCACTAAGACTGGAAATAAGAAAAGAACTGGGAGACTTCTCTGAAACCTATATACCAACACATTATTGGGAGACACTAGCATTCAGTATATTTTGGTTATTTTCAGTTCCTCCACTAGACTGCAAGCTTCCTGAAAGTAGGGACTATGTGTTCATTCATTCATTCACACAGTCAACAAATAATATTGAGCATCTACTACTGTTCTAAGCACTGAGGACACAGAAGTGAATAAAACAGACAAAAGAGATAAAAATTCCTATCCTCAGGGACTAGCTTGCATTCACTTGAGAGGAAACAGACAATATATAGATGAATACATAGTATGTCTTGATGGTGACATGTGCTGCCAAGAAAAAAAGCATAAGACATGCACAATGGACTGGTGTTATCTTATACACGGTGATCATTAAAGACCTGTCTGATAAGGTGAAAATTAAACAAAGACCTCAAGTGAAGGAGCGAGCCATGCAGATAATATGGGGGAGAAACAGCACAGAAGCCAGTGGGCTGGAAGAGAGGGATGAGTAAGAGGGAGAGTGGTGAGAGATGAGGTCAGAGCTATGGCAGGGGACCAGACCATCCAGAGTGCTGAAGATCATGGTTAAGACTTTGGATTTACTGAGACAGAACACCACTGGAGCAGAGAAGTGACATGACCTGACTTCTGTGTCAGAAGAATCACTCCACCAGCTGTAGTAGTGAAGACTAGAGGGGTAAGGGCAGAAGGAGGGAGACAAGTTAGGAAGATAAAGCAATAATCCAGGCAAGAGGCAATAATGGGTTAGGCTAAAATAGTACAGTGGAGGGACTTCCCTGGCAGTTCAGTGGTTAGGACGCCACGCTTCCACTGCAGGCGGCACGGGTTCCATCCCTGGTTGAGGAACTAAGACCCCGGAAGACGTGCAGCCAAAAAAGAAAAAAGTGTGCTGAAGAAATGAATAAACAAATGCATTCTTGAACAAGAGCCCTTCCTTTTTGTACTATTTTATGAAAAAGAATATAGACTGCTTCACACCCAGTATATACATAACACTGTTTATTGAGAAATGAGAATCACCCAAAAGCAAAAGATTAGAGCAAGGAGGGGAAAAGAAGAATGAAGGTTGCAGTACAAATTCAGACCAGAATTCACATCTTGGGAAGTAGGTAGAAAAGGAGGTAATGGGAAAAACATCTGACTAACCCGTATTTATTAGGCAGACACAAGGGAAAGGGTGTGTGTGTGTGTGTGTGTGTGTGTGCGCGCGTGCGCACGCACACACACAATGCCTCAGAAAAGGTTAAAGAAATGAGGATCAGAAATGTCCAGTCAGGGGCTTCCCTGGTGGCGCAGTGGTTGAGAGTCTGCCTGCCGATGCGGGGGACACGGGTTCGAGCCCTGGTCTGGGAGGATCCCACATGCTGCGGAGCGACTGGGCCCGTGAGCCACAGCTACTGAGCCTGCGCGTCTGGAGCCTGTGCTCCGCAACAAGAGAGGCCGCGATAGTGACAGGCCCGCGCACCACGATGAACAGTGGCCCCCGCTTGCCACAACTGGACAAAGCCCAGAAACGCACAGAAACGAAGACCCAACACAGCCAAAAATAAATAAATAAATAAATAAATAAATAATTATTTAAAAAAAAAAAAAAAAAAAAAGAAATGTCCAGTCAGATGACTGGATCCATGCACACATGGTGATCCTAGAGCAATGTAATACTGTACACGACCAAGATATGCTGAAAAATGACTCCCCAACCAGCCTGGGATCCACTAGAAGCCCTTCATTATGGTTTTCGCCCCTGGGATTGCCACCTGAGCCTTACTCCCCACTCTTGAGCCCGGGGGAAGGTATAGTCGGCAGGGACGCCCTTCCACCTGCTCCTCTGGGGTATTTTTTTTTTTTTTACTCCTGGGGCATTTTTACTGACACTCAGGCCACCAGAGACTCCACTCACTGAGGATCTTCAGCGTCAATCATCTTCTCATCCAACCTAGTGAGCTGAAGGATCTGAGAAAATGAGAACCAGGAGCCCCATGAGATGCAGGGCTCCTGATGGAAAAGCTCAACAAGCAAAACTAAGACCTTTAAGGACAGTTTTGTCCTTTCCTTTTAAAAACAGTTTTAATGCACAGGGAAATCTAACTGAGATGATCCTATCAGTACTCACTTTTCTCCCTCAGTAAACACAGACCCCTTAGGAGCAACTTCAACTTTCCCAGGCACTGTGATGCCATCCAATGTATAGTCAGTATCACCAGCCTTTCTAAGAGTACTGCACATTGCTAGATACTCCAACTGTCTAAAATGCGTGTGTTACACTCCCCTACTCCCAGTCCAGCGAGGGCACACAGAGTACAAGCAATCCCACCCCTAGTATCTCTCACTTTCTGCAAGCACGGAGGCTCCAAAGAAGGAAAGGAATGGGGGAAGAGGGAAAATTTCACTGGAAGTGCTTTAGAAAGGCCCAAGGTGAATAACATGACAAAGATGAATGTCATATCACCCAACTTAGTTTCTACAAAGAAAAAAAAAAACCTGGTACTTCCCTCGTGGCACAGTGGTTAAGACTCCGCACTCCCAATGCAGGGGGCCCGGGTTCGATTCCTGGTCCAGGAACTAGATCCCACATGCATGCCATGACTAAGAATTCACATGCCACAACTAAGGAGCCCACCTGCCGCAACTAAGACCCGACGCAACCAAATAAATAAATAAATATTTAAAAAAAAAAGAAAAACCTGAAAACATTCATGAAGTTATCTATGTGCAGAGTCCTTCTAGACTTTTAACACTCCCTCCCTCTCCATCTTTTTCAGTATACTAATCCATATTAATTGAGCAGCAATTTTTTTTAGTGACTTGAAATTATTCCAAAGCATTTGAAATACTTTTCACAAAACCATTCCAAAGCATTTGAAATACTTCTCACAAAACCATTCTTTTTGAACTCAAATTTCACCAGCTGACATCATATTTAATTACACTGCATAACTACAATAACAAGTACAACGAACATAAACAGATATAGGGATAAATATAACTGACTCTTTGTAAGCACATGATTGGCTGGGAGGCCACATGCTCCGGGGCCTGTCAGGCCCAGCAGCTCACAGAGTAAAAGCAAGTGTTCAGGGCACCAAGTGGTTAAAACAGAGGTTGGGCAAGAGATTGTCCACAGTACATCAGGTTCAAAGCACTGTAAGAAATGTTAGTTATCAGGATTGCCCCAACCTAAAGATATTAATTTATCAAAATGTGTCACCATAATTAGTAAAACGTCTAAGGAGGGGGATTTTCCTGCTGTTGATGCTTGCTTATCAACAGTAAAAGCAGCCAGAGGTTTAAAGGAAAGGGAACTCATTTTCATCATGTTGTTTAGTCTGTCCCACTAGCCTCTAAGCTCCCTCACTGTCTGTCTCCTTTTAACTGTATCACAGAACCTGACACTTGGTGAGTGCTCAAAAAACTTGCTCAGTAAACTTGCTGGATATGTTCACACACCCTAACCTGGATCAGTATTTCAGCTGCTATCACTGCTGGCCTATAACTAAAATTTTCTGGGGCTGGAAAAATGGAATGTTAGAAGGTTTGACTCATGGTCTGTTATCTGCTAATACTTTCCATCTCTTTTTCTTTACATTGTAAGTAGGTTTCCTGACATTGGTTAACTAAATTTATAAATCAGGGTCCTATTCATACTTACATTATTGTTGTATTAATGCTAATAGTATTCTGTAACCTATTCTATCTTGATTAAAGCCATTAGTGCTCATTAAAAAATAAAATTGGGTTGAATGTCCTATTGAGTTTGAATTTCACATTCCCACAAGTGTGGCAGTTAATACTTCCAGTTTCTAGCACTACTACTGAGAACACAAAAGTTCTCCGGGAACTAACAAATTACTTCCCTTCCAACACAATTATATAATCTGAGAATTGAATGGCACCCTAGAGATTATTTTGTGGTCCAAAATCCCTCCCAATTAAGAGTTCCAATCGATAACTACTCAACTTTTGGGGGCAGGGAGGGATGTAAATCTTTAAATCCCACATTACAGAATGCTGCACCTATACAGCATTCTGTATAGGAACACACAAAACAGCCTATACAATAGGCTCTTAACACATATTTGCTTAACTGAACAAATCTAAAATAGGTCCATTTCATTATTTTCTTATTCTTCCTAGGCTTTAGCTGTAACATCTACTGAATCTGAATGAAAGATCTGCATCAATCTTCTGCTCATTAACCAATGTTCAAAAAGAAATTCAGTAAACTCCATGATCAGTCAAATGTTTTAACATTGATGCTGCTTGTACCAGTACATAATAAAACTTTAACAGAAAATGGAAAATCAAGTCTTCATTACTTTGCTTATGATCTATAAAGGGTTTCCAACTTATCCAAAATACTCACATGTTCTCAATTTCTAGTATGATTTTTTTAAACAAAGTCTTGCATCATTCATACAAGTAAATTATACACCCTTCTACTTATAATTGGGGTGCTCACAGATTTAACCGTAGTGTTATAGTAAGACATGTTATTATGCTAATTAGTTTTCCCTCCTGTTAACAGCCTGTCATCTCATCTGATTTCCCATAATATGATATGACAATGAAGAGAACAAAGCCTCTGGAGCAGTAAACATCGCCAATAATTTTACTTTACTCAAGCATATATTCCAAAACAAGTACATAATTTACAGCAAGGCCCTGCTTACCAGGCTATTACAATGCATCTGTTTTGAAGACTTTTACAATATATTCTAGGACACAAGTATACATTTCCAAATGCAGTTTCCTACTGTTTTGCTGAAAGGGAACACACAAAATCTCTCAACAGCACAATTACAGCGCTTTTAACTTTTTTTTTTTTCAGGCAATAAATTCGCACTTCCTCCTAAATATCTTTGGACAGCAACTTCTGGCAACCCATCTGTGTCTTTCATCACAACTTCTTTTCATAACTAACGGGTCAAGTTCTTTTCTCCCCATTTCAACACGATGTACTGTACTTGCAGCCCTGCCACGATATCCCACTGCTGAATGCCGGAATACAGCATATTGAATTTCACTGTCCTTTATTGTTTCCAGTTTAACTGCCATTTTACCACCATACACACGAGAGAAACGCGTTCCCACAGGCATCTTATGAATTTCCAAAGCAGCTATTCTGTGAGGATTTACAAAACATTTGCCTTCTCTGAATTCCCTTTATCACCACAGAAACGGCTTTGAGGAGCTGAGATTTTTTTAAGTACCCTATGCAAAAAGAAACTGATTCTAAGCATTTCTATTTTGCAAGCAAATTTAATCCTAAAGGCCTTCCTATAGGGCAGTGGAGGAATGTCAGGGCAAAGATCTTAAATACCGCTTTTGGCCTTCCCAATTAAAATGAAAAATTTTCAACACACAAAGATTATCTAATCAAATGTCCTTTCTTCTCAGGCTACACCCTAAGGGCTACCCAGAGCAGTGTAAAATAAACAACTGGCTTTGGCTTTTGCACAACGCCCTCAATCTTCCTAAGACTCCCCCACTCCGGCTCACAGACGCACATAATCCCTCGGCAAACCCCCAACCTGCCAATGAAGTGGACTCTTTCTCTGCCACAAAGGGCCGGCCCGCGCCTCGTGCACGGAGGCCTCTACACACATGTGCTGGGCTGACAAGTGCGGAGCTGCCCTTTCTGGATCCAAAGCTGCAGGCCTGGACCGAAAGCCATACGCTCTTCCCACCCACTGCCTTCTACCCGCCGCCACTCTCCCCAGTGACAGGCGGCCCGCTCCGAAGTGCCCCAGCCGCCCGCCCGGCCCATGCCGTATGGCCACGCTCAGACACACTTCCCCTCCGCCCACCGTCCTCTTTCCTTCCTCCTCTTCCTCGCCTCAGGAAATTCCGTCGGAACTTCATTGGGGCCGAGCGGAGCGGCCCAACCCGGGGCCCGGGCAAACCCTCTCCAGCCGCCGCGCCCCCCGCGCCTCGGCCCGAGGCGGCCACCGACCCCGGGGACCCCAGGCCCGCCCGGCCCGGCGCCTCACCTCCTCCTCACTCTCGCTACGGAAACATAGGCACGCGGCCCGCTTCTTGTAGCCGTCGCCGTCATAGGTGCGGGTCTGGTTCGACTTGAGCTTCATCATCCTCCGGGCCCGAGTTGGGGTGAGGTGCGGGTCGCGGGAGTCGAGGGTAGGGAGTCCGCTCCGGACGGCCGCGCGCGCACGCGCGCCCCCGGCTCGGCCAAGGGAAGCAGGGAAGAGGTGCCGCTTCTCCTCTACAGGGCTCCGCCGCTGGCCCGCCGCGGCCGCCTCATTCCCCCCGGCCCAGGCCCCGCGCCGTCGCCGCCGTCACGGCTGCCGTAGCCGCTGCCGCCACGGCCGCCGCCCCCCCTGCCGCCGCCACCCCGGACGACGACTGCGTCGCCATCTTGGGCGCGCTGCGTCAGCGGCGTAAAGCCGCGCCGGCCTGCCGGACGGCCGCGCGCTCGCAGCGCAGGCCGCGTTCGGGAATCGCGCCCTCCCATTCCGCGCGGCGTAAACGAGTGTCTGGAATGAGAGGGCCGCGCGACTGGAGGTGGCCGCTACGCCAATAGCGTAGGGGTGGGGACGGTGAGGCGCGCTGGGAGACAGCCGGGGGAAAAGGGATGCGGGCGCAGGGCCGCCCAGCTCCGCTGAGGAGGAGGAAGCGAGGATTTGCCCAGGGTCACGGCGCCAGGGCCTTGGCTTTGCCCATCCATTTGGGAGCGGGTGAGGGGGAAGGTCTAGAGGTAAAGGTGGGATGCAGTTAAACGCAACGGAGAGTGCAACCTGAGATGCCTGGATTAAGCACTGCAGGGAAACAGGGCGGGGGGTGGTGCATTGACATCCAGAAGCTCTGGACGTGTTATGGGCTGGGGCATGTAGTACATTGAAAGAACAGATGTTTATCCTGCATTCCTTTATTTGTGAAAAAAAGCAAATGCTTCCTCTTTAGATATACAGGAGGGCCAGAAAAGAGTGAGAGAGAGAGAGAGTGTGTGTGTGTGTGTGTGTGTGTACGTGTGTGTATGTGTACACACAATGCAAATCATAAGGCATCATCATTTTGGGCAGTAAAGGAGGAGGATATATTGTGGTGTCAAACAGATTCTCCAGGGAAGGATATACAGCCAGATGCCCTCCAGCAAGGAAAAGGGAGTATGACTTGTGAAAGTTCTCAGCAGCCCAGACCAAACCTAGTACCATGCCGATGCCCTGGACGTGCTGAAAATCATGTGCAGGATTTGTCTGTGAATTGCTTATTACCCTTTTTTGAATTTGCTTATATTTAGCATAGTCAAAAAAGATCAGGATTTGAAACCAAACAAACCTAGGTTGGAATCTCATTTACATAATTTATTTACCCCTGTAAAATAGAGATAATAAACTCATTTGGCACCTGGCACATAGTACTCACTCGATACATTGTAACTACAGGCATACCTCAATTTATTGTGCTTTGCTTTGTTTTTTACAAATTGAAGGTCTGTGGCAACCCTGCACTGAGCAACTTTTATCCAACTGCAATTTTTCCAACAGTATTTGCTCACTTCTTGTCTCTGTGTCACATTTTGGAAATTCTTGAAATATTTCAAACTTTTTCATTATCCTATGAGCAGTGATCTTTGAAGTTACTACCACAACTTGCTGAAGGCTCAGAAGATGGTTAGCATTTTCTAGTAATGAAGTATTTTAAAATTAAGATATATACTTTTTTTTAGACATAATGCTATCGCACACTTAATAGATTACAGTATAGTATAAACATATGCCATAGGAAACCAAAAATTCCTGTGACCTGCTTTATTGCAATATTTGCTTTATTGCATGGTCTGGAACTGAACCAGCAATATCTTCAAGGTATGCCTGTAATGTTATTGATATTTCACTAAGCCCTTGACACATAAGATATGGAATTTCAGTTAGTTTTAGTCAATCTTCATGTGACAGAATTCCCAAAATCTTGGTCATTTTGCTTGTCTTTCTAGCCTTCTCCTCTGCCATATGTCTCTAATTTAAAAAAAAGAAAGATAAAGCCAAAAGTTCTGATTGTAGAAATACTGTAACATGCCCACTGTCAAAAATTTGAAAAAAACATAGTATTTTTATTTTATTTTATTTATTTTTGGCTGCATTGGGTTTCTGTTACTGCACGCGGGCTTTCTCTGGTTGCACGTGGGCTTTCTCTAGTTGCGGCAAGCAGGGGCTACTCTTGGTTGCAGTGTGCAGGCTTCTCATTGTGGTGGCTTCTCTTGTTGCGGAGCACGGGCTCTAGGCACGCAGGCTTCAGTAGTTGTGGCTCACGGGATCTAGAGCACAGGCTCAGTAGTTGTGGCGCACAGGCTTAGTTGCTCCGTGGCATGTGGGATCTTCCCGGACCAGGGATCAAACCCATGTCCCCTGAATTGGCAGGCGGGTTCTTAACCACCGCACCACCAGGGAAGTCCCCATAGTATTTTTTTAATTAAAAAAAACGAACTTATGGGGGGGATGTGAGGGGAATGACACTTGACTTAAAAAAAAAAACACCTAAATTATGGATATCTTTGAGCACATTCTGTAGAGATTTGTATCCTGCTTTTTTTCTGGTCTTTTCCATGTCATTAAGGGTTTTTTTAAAAAATACTATTTCTAATTACTACCCAGTAGTCCATCATAGGGATGAACCATCAATTTTACCATTTCCCTCCTGTTAGAAGCTTAGGTTGTATCCTCTGTTTCATTAGAACAGCAACGAACATCCCTGTACGTAAATTCTTGTCTCTGACTCAGATAGTTCCTCAAGATAATTTCCCAGAGGCGGATAAGGCGGGTAGGAACACACTTATGGCTCTTGCTGCTTTTCGTCAAAGGCTTCCCAGAAAAGTTGTATGAGTACAATTACACCAGTGGCTAGACAGCTACCCATACCGTCTGTCACTTTCATAAGGTAGAGAGCAGAATTGCAAATGGCATTCCAGGTTTCAGCATACCAGAGTAAAGACAATAAGCAAGTTAAATTGTCACATCTTTGAAGGCAGGCACTGTGTCTCATTTACCTGGATACCTCCACCTCCTAGCACAGGGCTTTGTTCAAAATAAGAGCTCAGTAAATGTTGATTGACTAGATGGATGGAGGTTTTCTGTTGGTTTCTAATTCCTTCTCCACCTTTTGTGGGCCTCTTTAGTTGCAAGAACTCACTAGATCCCTTGCCTTAATAGTAATAACTACTTTTTCTTCATTCAGGAAACATTAACCAGGACTTCCCTGGTGGTGCAGTGGTTAAGAATCCTCCTGCCAATGCAGGGGACACAGGTTCGAGCCCTGGTCCAGGAAGGTTCCACATGCCGCGGAGCAACTAAGCCTGTGTGCCACAACTACTGAGCCCTCACGCCACAACTACTGAAGCCTGTGCACCAGAGTCCGTGCTCTGCAACAAGAGAAGCCATTGCAATGAGAAGCTCACGCACCGCAATGAAGACCCAATGCAGCCAAAAATAAAATAAATTAATTTTTTTAAAAAAAGGAAACATTAACCAAAGAATTGCACCCTTTCCTGGAAGATAATGGGTAAATACTAGATTTAAATTCATAAAATAATTGTACTTATTAACATTATTCCAGTTAAATTCTTCTCTGAAAGTCCTATAAGAAAAAATTAATATGTAAAATGTTGCCTGTTTCCCTATGACCATAGTAAAGAGTAAGGTAACTCTTCAGGTGCCTAAGCCAGAAAGCTGGGAGTCAATATATCTCCTACCTTCCATCCCATTGATAAACTCCAATGCTTCTGCCTTCTGGACATCCTCAACCCCTTCCCTCTTTGCCCTCTGCCATTACTTCATTAGGACTCTCCCTCTTGCTTAAACAGTGTTCTTCTTGGCTCCCATCCAGCCCTGTTCAACCCCATTCACCCACTGCAGCAAGAGGAATCCTTCCCAAATGAAGATCTGAGTAAGTCATGGCCTTGATTAAACACCTACATTTGCAAGCCGCACAGTGCGGCCAAAAAATAAACAAATAAAATAAGAAAATAAAAGTCTATTTTGGGGAATTCCTTGGTGGTCCAGTGGTTAGGATTCCATGCTTCCACTGCAGGGGACACGGGTTCTATCCCTGGTCGGGGAACTAAGATCCCTCAAGCCATGTGGCAAGGCCAAAAAAAAACAAACAAAAAAAGAAACACCTACAGTTGCTCCTCAGTGATTTGAAGAAGATAAAATCCAAATTCTACTGGGAAACACAAGACCCTGCAAGAGCTGGCCCCTGCCGACCTTACTCAATAGTCTAGTCATTCTGAACTACCTGTGGTTTCTTTTTTTTTTTTGAACTAACTATGGTTTCTTGAACCTCCAGACAGCCTTGCAAGTCTTTGAACATGCTTCCTTGCTGTCTGGAGGACTCGTCTTCCAAGACCCTCACACATTCCATTGTCCCTCCACTCCCACCCAGAGACCAAATTATATTTATTTATATTCTTCAGAATGCAAGTTAAAAGCCCTCCTAACTGCCTTTATGCTTCCTACTGGCCTCGGTTTTTCCTGCTTTGTTACACTATTTGTCACATACTGTTGTCATTGTTTTCTTGCCAATCTCATATTTCAGATTTCTTGAAGGCAGGGTCTGTGTCTCACTTATCATTGCTTATCTTGCTCAGCAGTTATCCCAGGACCTGACACAGACACATCTCAAAAAAAAAAAAAAAATTTGTTAATGGAAAAACAGCTGTTGCCCTTCTAGAACCTGACCTTTAGTAGAGAGCTCAATCACTTGCCCAGTATGGAATGAGACTCACCTGTCTATAGGAATATCCTCTATGACACACCTAAAATCAGTCTTCTGAATGAAGATCACACAGCATTCTCCTGATTACACATTTTGGAGATCATCTGTAGCAACTTTTTAGAGCCAATCCTGGATGAAATGGCAAATAAAACACAGAAAACTGGTTTTCACAGGTTCCTTACTCCACCCTGCTCCCTTAACATGCCTCTCACTCCTCCCGCCTCCCAGGACTACCTTGTCCATCCCATTAAGTCCCCCAGGAGCACCTTCTGCTTCTGATCTTTGCTTTTGTATTTGTTACCTTTTGCTCCCCAAAACATAGTAGCTTAAAACATGAATCATTTCTAATTTTTCATGGTTTCTATGGGGTAAGACTCCTGGAGTGGCTTGGCTGAGTGGTTCTGGGGTGGTGTCTCTCATAAGGTTGCAGTCAGATGTTGGCTGGGGCTGCAGTCATCTGAAGGCGTGACTGGAGTAGGAGGATCCACTTCTTATTGGAAGTCCACATTTCTGTGTGGACTTCTCCATGGGGCTGCTTGAGCATCCTCATGCCATGGTGGCTGGATTCCTCCCAAAAAGAACAGTACAATATCCCAAGACTGAACTGCAATGCCTTCTATGACCTAGCCTTGAAAGTCACACTTTATCGGTTCCATAGCTTTCTACTGATCACGTAAGTCAGCCTGACTCAATGTGGGAGTGGGTTACACAAAGGCACAAATAGCAGGACGCAAGGATCATTGGAGGCCATATGAGAAGCTACCTACCACACCTTTCATAAAAGTTGCCTGACCTGTGATTCATTCATTCATTGCCCATATGTCCTAGACAGTATACTTAACAGAGGGAAAGGAGATAATTCTTGAGAAGTGGCTACCCTTCCTTAGGTGATAATGGGTGGTAATAGATTTAAATCAAATAAATTAATCCTAACAAATATGTCATTCTACTAAAAATGTTCAATTTTCCAAAAGTCCTGTAGGGTAAAGCTCTGATAAATATATTTCAAGTTCCACAGCAGGCCTGAGGGTAAATTTTTTAATAGAGCTAGGGAATCAAACATGCTTACTCATCCCTTCCATGGGGCTAGTCACAAGTTTTGGCCCATTACCTCAATGTGGTTCTAGCCCTTCTCACCTGACGAGGATTTTTTTCCTGTCTGCTTCAGAAATGGAATACCATCAGAGATAGAGACATTTCAAGAAAACCTAACAATTGGGACTTTCCTGGTGGTCCAGTGGTTAAGACTCTGCCCTTCCACTGCAAGGGGCACGGGTTCAATCCCTGGTCAGGGAAGTAAGATCCCTCATGTCACAGGGCAAGTAAGCCTGCACGCCACAACTACAGAGCCCTTGCACCACAACTGGAGAGGAGCCCACATGCTGCAACAGAAGATCCTGCATGCCACAACTAAGACCCGACGCAGCCAAAAGTAAATAAATAAATAAATAAATAAATATTTTTTAAAAATTAGCATCAAAAAACCCCCCAAAAAACCAGACATCATCAAAATTTAAAACTTCTGCTTGTCAAAGGACATCATTAAGAAAATTAATAGACAAGACATCATATATAAAAAACAAATGACTGGTATCCAAGATGTATTTTTATATTTACAGAAATCAACAATAAAACAAAAAACACCCTAATTTTAAAAAATGGAAAATATAATTGAACAGATGCTTCACAAAATAAGACAAAAATGCCCAACAAGCACATAGAAAAATGTTTAAGATCATTGTTATTAGGTAACTATAAATTAAAACTACAATGAGATACAATGTCACTCTCATTAGAATGAATAAAATCAAAAAGACATACAACAGCAAATGCTGACTATGCTGTGGAGCAAATGAAACTCTGATACAATGGTTGTGTGCTGGTTGTACAATGAAACACCACTCCAAAGAACCTTTTGGAAAATTCGTATTAAGTTAGGCAGATCTAGCCTATGACCCAGCAATTCCACTCCTAGGCATTTACCCAACAGAAGTTAAGACAAATGTTCACAAAAACTTAACAAAAGAATGTTTACGACAGCCTTATTCATAATAACCCCAAGCTGGAAGTTGCCCAAATGTCAAAAGGAAAATAGATGAATAATGGTATATTTGTGCAATGGAATACTACTCAACAATAAAATAAATTACTGATACGTGCAACAATATGGATAAATTCCAAAAACATTATAAGTGAAAGAAGCTAGTCATTTTGAAAAGTGTATATTATAGAAATACAGTTCTATAAAATCTAAATACAGACCAAACAAATCTGTGGTGATAGTAATCTGATAGTGGTTGTAGGAACACTGGGGAAGGAACTGGCTGGAAAAGGGCAGGAAAAAACATCCCGGGGGGATAAAAATGTTTTATCTCCTGTTTTAGGCAGTGATTATATAGGAGTATGCAATTGTCAAAACTCAATGAACTGAATATCTAAAATCTGTGCATTTTTATTGTATATTCTTTACGTTTTAATTTAAAGGGCTAAAAATCAATGATTTTTAATATTCTAGAAGAAAACAGAAAATAAAATTTAAAAGAACAATTCCATTTAAAATACCATTAGAATACTCAGGAATAAATTTAACAAAAGATTTTGCACTAAAAATTACAAAACATTGTTGAGACAGATTGAAGAAAATCTAAATGACTGGAGAGATATACCATGTTAATGGACTGAGAGACTTGAGCGTGTTAAGAAGTTAATTCTCCCCAAATTGATCTGTATATTCAAAGCAATCCCAATCAAAGTCATGTCCATGTTGTAATCCCTAGAATCTATGAATACATCACCTTTCACAGAAAAGGGGACTTTGCAGATGTGATTAAGTTAAGGATCTTGAGATGGGGATATTAACCTGCATTAGCTGGGTGGGCCCAATGTAATCATACGGGTCCTTATAAGGGAAAGAGGGAGACAGGAGAGTCAGAGACAGACAAAAAGATGTGATGACAGAAGTAGAGGTCAGAGGGAGAGAGATTTAAAGAGGCTGGCTTTAAGATGTTGGAAGGGAACTTCCCTGGTGGCACAGTGGTTAAGAATCCGCCTGCCAATGCAGGGGACACGGGTTCGATCCCTGGTCAGGGAAGATCCCAAACGCTGTGGAGCTACTGAGCTTGCGCACCACAACTACTGAAGCCCGAGCACTCTAGGGCCTGCGTGCCACAACTACTGAGCCCACGTGCTGCAACTACTGAAGCCCGTGTGCCTAGAGCCCGTGCTCTGCAACAAGAGAAGCCACCGCAATAAGAAGCCTGTGCACCACAACGAAGAGTAGGCCCTGCTCGCCACAACTAGAGAAAGCCCGCGCACAGCAATGAAGACCCAACACAGCCAAAAATAAATTTAAAAATTAAAAAAAAAAAAAAAGATGTTGGAAGGGGTCATGGAATGCAGGTAGCTTCCAGAAGCTGGAGAAGGCAAGAAAACAGATTCTCCCCCAAAGCAGCAAGAGGAACACAGCCCTGCTGACCCATTTAGGACTTCTGACCCCTAGAACAGTAAGATAATAAATTTGTGTTGTTTTAGGCCACTAAATGTGTGTGAATTTGTTACAGCAGCAATAGGAAACTAATACACCTAGCAAAAATGAAAACATGTCCACAAAAGGACCTGTACAAAATGTTCACAGCTGCTTTATTCATAACAGCCAAACAACATAGAAGTCCATCTGTGATAGGGGGTGGATTAACTGGGAAGAGACATAAGAGAATTTTATGGGAAAGTGAAATATTCTGCATCTGGATAGGGGTGTCAGTGCCCTCCAGGCCAAAACCATGCATATACCTGTAGTTGAACAAGTTGGGATTTTTGCTCCTTACAATGATGGAGAACACATACCATGGAGAAGCATAGAGCATCTCAGAAAGGTGATTTTTAAAATGCCTGAGGTGATTTGGGGGAGGTTTTAAGGAAACAGGGCTTTGTTCTGGATCGGATGCTGTCAGGAAGCAGGGTAACTCTATGATTGGGTATCTTAAAAAATCTTTCCTAGAATGAGGGAGAACATGGCTAAAGACATAACTGGTAGAGAAGCAGTCCCTCATATCATCTGAGAGAGGGGCATGCTTTATATTTTAGTGGTTTGTACAGTGAACTTGTTTTTGTCTGTGCTTAGACAAGATTATAAAGTTTTTTGACTTTGAGTCACAAAGTCACCTTGTCTGATGCTGATGTTTGATGACATTGTTTATATCTAACAGGAGAGTGACATGGCCTCAACTGTGAGTGCCAGGCCAACTTCTAACATGCCAAGGCCTAGCTGTAAGGGTCAGGCCAGTTCCTGGATGTCAGGGACTGCTTTTCTCCTTCTCAGAAAAGTGAGTTACATGGTTGTGTCCATTTGTCAAAAGGGTGGAGTTAGGACTTGTATATTACAAGGTCAGGTGGACCCCGAATGCCTGTATAAAGAAAATCAGACTATTCAATATACGCAAATCAATCAATGTGATACACCATATTAACAAACTGAAGGATAAAAACCATATGATAATCTCAATAGATGCAGAAAAAGCTTTCGACAAATTCCAACACCCATTTATGATAAAAACCCTCCAGAAAGTAGGCATAGAGGGAACTAACCTCAAAATAATAAAGGCCATATATGCCAAACCCACAGCCAACATCGTCCTCAATGGTGAAAAACTGAAACCATTTCCACTAAGATCAGGAACAAGACAAGGTTGCCCACTCTCACCATTATTATTCAACATAGTTTTGGAAGTTTTAGCCACAGCAATCAGAGAAGAAAAAGAAATAAAAGGAATCCAAATTGGAAAAGAAGAAGTAAAACTGTCACTGTTTGCAGATGACATGATACTATACACAGAGAAACCTAAAGATGCTACCAGAAAACTACTAGAGCTAATCAATGAATTTGGTAAAGTAGCAGGATACAAAATTAATGCACAGAAACCTCTTGCATTACTATACACTAATGATGAAAAATCGGAAAGTGAAATTAAGGAAACACTCCCATTTACCATTGCAACAAAAAGAATAAAATACCTAGGAATAAACCTACCTAAGGAGACAAAAGACCTGTATGCAGAAAACTATAAGACACTCATGAAAGAAATGAAAGACCATACAAACAGATGGAGAGATATACCATGTTCTTGGATTGGAAGAATCAACATTGTGAAAATGACTATACTACCCAAAACAATCTACAGATTCAATGCAATCCCTATCAAACTACCAATGGCATCCTTCACAGAACTAGAACAAAAAATTTCACAATTTGTATGGAAACACAAAAGACCCCGAATAGCCAAAGCAATCTTGAGAAAAAAAATGGAGCTGGAGGAATCAGGCTCCCTGACTTCAGACTACTACAAAGCTACAGTAATCAAGACAGTATGGTACTGGCACAAAAACAGAAATATAGATCAATGGAACCGGATAGAAAGCCCAGAGATAAACCCACACACATATGGTCACCTTATCTTTGATAAAGGAGGCAAGAATATACAATGGAGAAAAGACAGCCTCTTCAATAAGTGGTGCTGGGAAAACTGGACAGCTACATGTAAAAGAATGAAATTAGAACACTCCCTAACACCATACACAAAAATAAACTCAAAATGGATTAAAGACCTAAATGTAGGGGACTTCCCTGGTGGCCCAGTAGTTAAGAATCCACCTGCCAATGCAGGGGACACGGGTTCCAGCCCTGGTCCGGGAAGATCCCACATGCCGCAGAGCAACTAAGCCCAAGCACAACAACTACTGAAGCCCATGCGCCTAGAGCTCGTGCTCCGCAACAAGAGAAGCCACCGTAGTGAGAAGCCCGCGCATCACAGCAATGAGTAGCCCCCACTCGCCGCAACTAGAGAAAGCCTGCGTGCAACAACAAAGACCCAACGCAGCCAAAAATTAAATAAATTTATTTAAAAAAAAAAAAAGACCTAAATGGAAGGCCAGGCACTATAAAACTCTTAGAGGAAAACATAGGCAGAACACTCTTTGACAGCAAGATCCTTTTTGATCCACCTCCTAGAGTAATGGAAATAAAAACAAAAATAAACAAATGGGACCTAATGAAACTTCAAAGCTTTTGCACAGCAAAGGAAACCATAAGCAAGGCAAAAAGACAACCCTCAGAATGGGAGAAAATATTTGAAAATGAAGCAACTGACAAAGGATTAATCTCCAAAATATACAAGCAGCTCATGCAGCTCAATATCAAAAAAACAAAAAACCCAATCCAAAAATGGGCAGAAGACCTAAATAGACATTTCTCCAACGAAGATATACAGATTGCCAACAAACACATGAAAGGATGCTCAACATCACTAATCATTAGAGAAATGCAAATCAAAACTACAATGAGGGGGCTTCCCTGGTGGTGCAGTGGTTGAGAATCTGCCTGCCAATGCAGGGGACATGGGTTCGAGCCCTGGTCTGGGAAGATCCCACATGCTGCGGAGCAACTGGGCCCTTGAGCCACAACTACTGAGCCTGCACGTCTGGAGCCTGTGCCTCACAACAAGAGAGGCTGCGATAGTGAGAGGCCCGCACACCGCGATGAAGAGTGGCCCCCGCTCGCCGCAAATAGAGAAAGCCCTCGCACAGAAACGAAGACCCAACACAGCCAAAATTAAATAAATAAATAAATAATAAAATAATAATTAAAAAAAAAAACTACAATGAGGTATCACCTCACACTGGTCAGAATGGCCATCATCAAAAAATCTACAAACAATAAATGCTGGAGAGGGTGTGGAGAAAAGGGAACCCTCTTGCACTGTTGGTGGGAATGTAAACTGATACCGCCACTATGGAGAACAGTATGGAGGTTCCTTAAAAAACTAAAAATAGAACTACCATACAACCCAGCAATCCCACTACTGGGCATATACCCTGAGAAAACCATAATTCAAAAAGAGTCATGTACCACAATGTTCACTGAAGCACTATTTACAATAGCCAGGACATGGAAGCCACCTAAGTGTCCATCGACAGATGAATGGATAAAGAAGATATGGCACATATATACAATGGAATATTACTCAGCCATAAAAAGAAACAAAATTGAGTTATTTGTAATGAGGTGGATAGACAAACTGTAGTACATCCACATAGTGGAATACTCCTCAGCAACAGAAAGGAATAAATTACTTCCTCAGGCAGCATCATGGATGAATCTCAAAACCATATGCTGGGACTTCCCTGGTGGCGCAGTGGTTAAGAATCCGCCTGCCAATGCAGGGGACACGGGTTCGAGCCCTGGTCCGGGAAGATCCCACATGCCGCGGAGCAACTAAGCCCATGCGCCACAACTACTGAGCCTGCGCTCTAGAGCCAGTGAGCCACAACTACTGAAGCCTGCACACCTACAGCCCGTGCTCCGGAACAAGAGAAGCCACCGCAGTGAGAAGCCCATGCACCACAACGAAGAGTAGCCCCCGCTCGCTGCAACTAGAGAAAGTCCGCGCACAGCAATGAAGACCCAACGCAGCCAAAAATAAATAATAAATAAATTAATTAATTAATTAAAAACAAAAAACCGTATGCTGAGCAAAAGAAGTCAGACACAAAAGAGGACATACTGGGACTTCCCTGGTGGTCCAGCGGGTAAGACTCCACACTCCCAGTGCAGGAGGCGTGGGTTCGATCCCTGGTCGGGGAACTAGATCCCACATGCATGCTGCAACTAAGAGTTTGTATGCCACAACTAAGAGCCCGCATGCCACAGGAAGATATCACCTGTCGCAACTAAGATCCAGCACAGCCAAAATAAATACGTAAAGAAATAGGGGGGAAGAAAAGGACATACTGTATGGTTCCAGTTTTCTGATATTCTGGAAAAGGCAAAATTATGGAGACTAAGAACACTGGTTGTCAAAGTGCTGACCACACAGGGGCAACATGCGGGACCTTTTTTTAGGATGATGGAAAAGTTCCATAGCTTTGCTGTGGCAGTGGTTACACGCCTATATGTTTATCAAAACTCAGAACTGTATCCCTAAAAAGGGTAAATTTTACTGCATGTAAATTATACCTCCATAAATTTGACTTTAAAAAAACAATCAAGTTAGGGGTAAGAGGGCAGTGGGTATAGGGATCGATGTAACAAGAGTGGCAGAATGTTGATGACTGTTGAAGCCCAGTGGTGGATATATGGTGGTTTATTACACTCTTACATTTATCTTATATATGCTTGAAATTTTCCATAATACTTTTTTTTTTAACAGAAGGGAAATCTCTGCGATGGAGGCCAAGATGTCAGAGTCATTTGACTGTTCATCCCTCCCTCCCCTCCCTCATACACTCTTTGCACATTAATGAACTGATGACCCTAGATTCTCAAACTGACCTCCTGCTTCTCATGCACTTAAATAAACTAGAACAATTTACTTTGACATTTCTTTCTGGTACTCTTCAGAATTTTTACGTCATTTGATTTGTGGCTTTTACAAGTTTTGCTCCATTTTGAGGTCTCTTTATTCCCTCAGCTTGGGTATCCTGTCCCATTTAATATTTATTTTTAAAGATGCCTTTCTCCTCACAATGGCCTCTTTGATATGTCAGTAAACCATGCAGGGCTTATTTTTCAAGTGGCTGTTCTTTTGGATTTGTGCCATGCATTTATCACGGGCTTCCAATAAAGCACTTTTAATAGAAATGGGCTCCAGGCTTTCTATGGGCTGTAACTTTTTAAACAATTCCTTTCATTTCTCTCCCCTTAATGCCCTCATTCTGTCCTAGTTTCCCTTTCTAAAACTGAGCAATCAAATGATGGATTTTCCCCCCTCCCCTTTCCCGTTAGCAGGCTGAATGTGTATTGTGGTCACTATTGACTGAGTGGTTTACCCATGACCACTCAGTGCCCCAGTGTGGTCACTGCACAGACCCAGATTCAGTCTACAATTTCCTGCAGTGGGGATTCAAGTGTTTGCCAAGCATCCAGCACTCCTGGCTATATCAGTCCTCACCTTTATATTGTTAATTGGCTTACTATCAATCTACAGGATAAAATCCCAACTCTCACACCTATTAGACTGGCTAAAATAATAACACTGAACAGACCAAGTACCCATGAAGATGAAAGCAACTGAAACTCATATGCTATTGGCAGGAAATGTAAAATGTAAGACTCTGTACTCCTGATGCAGGAGGCCCAGGTTCGATACCTGGTCAGGGAACTAGATCTCACATGCATGCTGTAACTGAGAAGTCCACATGCCACAACTGAGACGTCCGCATGCCGCAACTAAGAGTCTGCATGCCGCAAGGAAGATCACTTTAGAAAACTTTCCACTTTGGAAAAGTTTGGCCATTCCTCAAAATGTTACAGAATTACTATATGACCCATATAGTAATATATACTTAGGAACTCCATTCCTAAGTATATACCCAAGAGAAGTGAAAATATATGTCCACACAAATGAACATGAATGTTCATAGTAGCATTAGTCACAATAGCCCAAAACAGGAAGCAACCCAAATGCTCACTAACAGGTAAATGGATTAAAAATTGTGCTATATCCATACAATGGAATACTACTTAGCAACAAAAAGGAACTTGATACACGCAATGACTCTGATGAATGTCAAAATGATGTTGCTAAGAAGCCAGTCTATAAAAGGGTGCATACTGTATAATTCCATTTTTATAAAACTCTAGAAAACGCAAACTAACCTATACTGACAGAAAACAGATCAGGCAGAAAGCCTGGGGATGGGGTGAGGGATTACCAATCATTGTCTTGATTTCATGGGCTTATACATGTCAAAATTTATCAGGCTGTATACTCTAAATACAGGCATATCTTGTTTTACAGCGTTTCACAGATACTGTGTTTTTTACAAATTGAAGGTTTGTGGCAACCCTGCGTCAAGCAAATCTATCGGCGCCATTTTTCCAAACAGCATTTGCTACTTCATGTCTTTGTCACATTTTATCAATTCTTGCAACATTTCAAACTTTCTTATTATTATTTATTATGGTGCTCTGTGATCAGTGATCTTTGATGTTACTACTATGACTCACTAAAGGCTCAGATGATGGTTAGCATTTCTTAGCAATAAAGCTTTTTTAAATTTTTTAAATTAAAAAAAATTTTTTTTTGGCTGCGTTGGGTCTTCACTGCTGCGCATGGGCTTTCTCTAGTTGCAGCGAGCAGGGGCTACTCTGCGTTGTGGTGCTTGGGCTTCTCATTGCAGTGGCTTCTCTTGTTATGAAGCACGGGCTGTAGGCGTGCGGGCTTCAGGAGTTGTGGCACACGGGCTCAGTAGTTGTGGCTCGCGGGCTCTAGAGCACAGCCTCAGTAGTTGTGGTGCACGGGCTTAGCTGCTCCGTGGCATGTGGGGTCTTCCCGGACCAGGGCTCAAACCTGTGTGCCCTGCATTGGCAGGCGGATTCTTAAACACTGTGGCACCAGGGAAGTCCCAAGCATTTTTAAATTAAGATATGTACATTGTGTTTTAGACAGAATGCTATTGCACACTTAATAGCATATCATAACTTTCATATGCACTGCGAAACCAAAAAATTCGTGTGACTCATTTTATTGCAATATTCACTTTATTGCAGTGGTCTGTAACTGAACCTGCAATATCTCTGAAGTATGTCTGTATATGTATTCTATTACATGTCAATTATACCTCAACAAAGCTGAAAGAAAGTAAGTACAAGAATAAAAACAATACAAACTCCTAGACTTGGGGAAGGGAGCCCCAGGCTGCTTCTCCAGTTACTCTGTGAGACATCACCTGGGCCAGCCTCATGCTACTTTAGTTCAAACTGTAAGATTCAGCTCAGAAGGTCACGGTGGCCCACTATGGGAGGACTCCCTCTTGATAATGTTTGCTTCCCTCGTCCCCAGAAGCCACCAGTTAAATTCCAACCATAGCCACTGGACCACTTACCACTTGGTGTAAGTTTCTAGGTCTGTCTCCCCAACTCTGGCAGAACCTCCACGGTCAGGATGTGTCACAGTCACTTTTGCATTCCCAATTTAGGCTCCTGCAGAGATTTTTGTTTTCCCCACCAGTGTTCTTTCTACAGAAGGGGGAGGCTTCTCAGAGATAACTCCCTCCAGGACATCATTCATGCAGCAAATAATTACAAAGGAGCTACTGGATAACCAACAAGGACCTACTGTATAGCACAGGGAACTCTGCTCAATATTATGTAACAACCTAAATGGGAAATTGTATAACTGGATCACTTTGTTGTACACCTGAAACTATCACAACATTGTTAATCAACTATACTCCAATATAAAATAATAAAAAGTTAAAAACAAAAAAGACTAGGGACTTCCCTGGTGGCCCAGTGGGTAAGACTCCACACTCCCAATGCAAGGGGCCTGGGTTCAATCCCTGGTCGGGGAAATAGATCCCACATGCATGGTGCAACTAAGAGTTCGCATGCCGCAACTAAAGGTCCCCCGTGCCGCAAATAAGACCCTGCACAGCCAAAATAAATAAATAAATAAATATTAAAAAACAAAAAAAAAAGGAGCTACTACCTATGAGACTCTGAGCTAGGCCACTGGAGCGAGGCTCAGTGTTAGAGAGAAAATGGACCAGTGTCCAAACAGTTCCCACCCAGCCTGCGAGAGCTGAGACGCCACGGGCACGCACAGGAGGAACCCCTAGCCAGACTTTGCAGTCAGGTGGGTTCCGTCAGGAAAGGCTTCTCAGAGGAGATATTTAATCTGAAGAATGAACAAGAGCCCCGAGTGGGCGGGGGTGGGAGAGTTTCCCCACATGTGTAACACCGCATGCAAAAAAACCTGAAGCTGAGAAAGGGCATCAGTGTAGCTGGATTCTGGAACTTGGAGCCTTGTTTTGGTAGGCAGATGAACCTGTTAGGCCATGCATGTAGTCTGGCATTCGTCTAGATTCTAGAAGACTCTAGAAGGCAACATGGAACTTTGGAAGGATTTTAAGATGAGGAGTAGCTTGTTCACATCTGTTTCTGAAAAATAACTGTGGCTGAGGTGGGGACAGTAGTTGAAATCAAGGCAAAGCTAGAGGCAGGGGACCTCTTAGGAGGGCACTGCACTGGCTCCGGGAAAGTTCATGGCGGCACGAGGCAAGGTGGAGGAGAGAGGGCCAGGTCAGGAGGATGTCTTACACTCCTGCCCCGACACCCAGCCTAGTCACCTAACCGCCAGCAGACCCCCGCTTCCCTCCATAACATGCTGAGACTTTGTCCTGAAAGCCCAACCTTTCAAAAGGCCATCTCTCACCTCAGTCACTGATCCATCCTCTGAGCCAAGAGTGCTTTACATTCATTGAAAAGTTGGGCAAACCTGGTCCCAGGACAGATTAAACCAGGTCTGCTTCATCTGTGGGCTTTGAAACAATTGCCCTAGTTAGCCCTATCAGCAAGATTCCTTTCTCCCATCTCATTTCTCCCAGGTCTAAGAACTGATAAATCCATTTTGAGGCTCAGCATCAAAGCAGATGTGATGGGAGCCCATGACCCTGCATTGCTGTGTGGCTACTACAGGCTGCATTCCCAAAGCTTGGAGAACAGTCTGGGCACAGGCGTGCCTCTTTTCTTTTAGTTCTCACTTGAACAGGCCTGGCTTCTGGAGACAAGGGTAGGCATGGTGAATTCCTAGGACCCACACTGCGCTGCTGGAGGCCTGGTGAGGCACTTGTGGAGGGAGGGTCCAAGTGGGCCCTCACATCTTCAGGGCTAGAGGATGTATCCTTCTCAAAAACACCTTTGTCTCCCAGCACCCAACATAGGCATATGGTAGCTGCTTCTCAAAGGTCTATTAATCAAACCAAAATCTGGACTTCTAAAGAACCAGGGCACTTATGAGATGGCACTTGGCCCCACCAAGAGACTTCAAGCTGTTATTGGCACTCCCTATAAGGGGACCGTATTTTTCAGGGAATGGGGATTTGTGTCCATATAGGGAAGTTTGTATTAGGAAAATGTACCTTCAGCTGTCAGCTTCCAAAATCCCTTAAAAATCCTTTGGAGCCTGTTTTTGGTGGTAGTGGTGGTGGGGATTAGCTGGTGAGCCACATATGGGGCTGGTGGGCAGATGCCAGGCTTTCATGGGCCTCGAAACCAACCCTGGAAAAGAGGCCAAAACTTCTCCAAAGCTTTCGCCCAGTGATGGATGTGCCCATGCAGGTGGCCAGGGGGGCTGCTCTCTGCCCCTCGGATTCCACCCACCCCAAGTGACCCTCTCAGGCATTCATAACAAACATTTGTTTTTCCCAAACTCATTTAAAAAATAAAACCTTAATTTTTGACATCTGCTTCATAACCTCACAGACACCACCTGACAGTTTTATTTTCCAATCAAACCTCTTCAAGATACTGACTGGTCTCACCCCTCCCCTGCTCCACACACCCACCTCTGGGTCACTTCAGCCTTCATTCACTGCCCCTGCCTTGCATTTCCTTTCAGTCTGGACTAACAATTTGCCAACTGTAGAGCTTTGGTTTTGCTTTCCTAACTGGACAGTGAGGTCCTTGAAGGCAAATGTCAAGCCTTCTGTTTCCCAGAGCATTTATCAGCATTGATCCCCAAGCAGCTAGTCAATGATTCTTGATTGGCAGGGGCCATTCAATTTACCAAGGTAGGGGAGGGAGGGGGGCTAGCAGGCAAGAACCACCTCCATCTGTATATTTTTATCCGTAGGCTCTGACTCTACTTTGTAGATTCCTTGGGTCTTCCCAGAGTCCATGGGTAATCTTGGAGAACACATTCTGCAACTAATTTAAATCACGAGGGAAAAGGTTGGCAAAGAGCCATAGCTGAAAAAGTGACATTTTAGGGCTAGAAAATCACCAAGGCTATAGAAGAAACCCATCTGCTCACTTGCTGGCCTCGGTGGGAAACAGTAAAGCTGAGAGCTAACATTTCACAGTAGAATCCAGGTTAAACAATCACAAGGCATGTGAACATGGGCAAACCACTTGACATCCCTCGAGCCAGCAGAAAAATTGGATATAAAGCAATCTTTGGCAAGGCAGCCAAGGCTGCTCTGAAACAGCTTCCCCCAACACCACCTCCTTCTGCCAAAGCAAGCTTCTACTCATTGGCAGTTCAGAATACAAAGCTCACCTCCCAGGACTAAGTGTAAGTGCACATTCAGGGTTGCTGTCCGCTGCCACCTTGTGGTCTAAATTACAACTGCCGGTCAGGACTGAAATAGGTGGTTACCAGTGCAAAACCACCTGTGCAGTTTAGGATTTTTATGTTATCAGTTTCACCTGGCTAATTATCCTCCCTCTCCATACAATGCTTGGCCCATAGTACCCCACAAATTATTCCCAAGTCCCCACACCCCTTAAGAAGAGCCACTTCTATTAGTTATCCGTCTTGCTGGCTTGGCTTTCCTTACCTTGGTGGGCCTGCTGGTTGACCCAGAGTTGCTGCCTCAAAAGCTTTAACCTCTGAGGAGGAAGTGCACATTTACTGCAACCATCAGCAGCCCAGGTTTGACCTGCAAGTCAAAGTTGGTATCTCACCCAGCAAACCTGCCTGCAGGCTTGGGCCCCTGGGCTCTTACTGGGCTGCACCTTCAAGGCTCACTTCCTGGCACTGCACCAAGCATGTGGTGTTTGCAGTGCAGGCCCACAGAAATGGTCCCATCAAACCCCTCTGGGTACTTACATGACACTTGGCCCCACCAAGAGAAAACCAACACACTGTTCTTGCCCATTTACTCATGTCGTATGCTGGGTCATCACTGACAAACCCCAGGAAAATGGGACAGTAGATTTCCCATTTTCAAGGAGCCCTGGGATAGCAAGACCTCCAGTTGTCTAGTATTCCTGGGGGGGAGGCTGGGCAGTCCCTTTAGGGTGTTTTTGTGCAATGTTTTCTCCCTGATTCTTGTAAACCCTGAGCTTTGAAGATTAATAATTCCAGGACCAGAATAGCAACTTTCCCACCATACAGAGCTGAGCCAGCATGGCTGGTGTGGTAAAGACGCCCAGCTTTCCAACCACCTCCCAGAACGGTTAACCACACTGGACAGGACGCCACAGGGAGGCTTATGCTGGAGCAAAGAGGGCCCAGGTCAAAGCCAAGTACTGCAGCTCTAACAGCAACAAGTGATGTCACCCTGGCATAAGGACAACTCCCAAAACCAACCCGGTCTTACCCCACTTAACACTCTGATCCTTAAACCAGTCCTGTTCAGGCTACATAACGCACAAAACAGGGCACACAGATCAATCTTTTCTGGCTACACGTTTATTCAACACAAAACAATCTCTTCCAAACTTTACTGAGGTGGCTGACCACGTCCACGACCAAATCCGCCTCTCTGCAAAAAAAAACACATGACATCAGCATAAGTGGTATGCCAGGCAGCAGGCCTCATCATCACTGGAGAGGTCCCCGTATGTAAGGGCTCAAAGAACCCAGCCCTGCCTCTTACAGGCTCTGGGGCCACATTCACCTCCTAGGCCCATTTCCTGCTGCCCAGGACAGCTGTTGTCCCAACAGTGATACACCATCCCCGGGGTTAATCCTTTACTTGGATTAACCAGTCTCACAACTACCTTGAGATAGCTACTACTTCATAGATGAGGAAACAGGCACAGAGGGGCACCTGCCGAAGACCACACCATCTGGAGTCTAGAGCCTGCTCAATCTCCAGTGTTCTGGTTTCAACCTTGCTTTGGTTCACAAAACTAATCCAGGGAGCCTATGATGGCCATTAATGAACTAGAAAATACCACTATGCTTCATGTAGTATTGATCTGTGAGACGTGTTTCAGAAATTTATATATTTACAGATGTTTGCATACTGTGCCGTAATATAAAAACCTATCTGGAATATGTGTTTGGGAAGAGGAGTGGGACCCACCACACTATACTGCATCTCTGGACATGCAGATCCAAAGGGCTGAGACCAGAATAGTGACTGCTTATGAAGAGCAAAAAGGGGATACTTACAAACTGGAATTCGGTTGCTGACCCAGCCCCGGCCTCGGCTTTCTTGTCGGCACCAGCTGGAATGAGAAACACCGATTTAGATTCATTATATGATCTGATCCACTGCAGAACAAGGACAGACAAGTCACCCAACCCAATCTTGCAAGAAAAGCCATGTCAGCAAAGGTACCATGAAGTACAAGTAAATTACAACCTGCAGTGGGGAAACATCTTCTGAGCCACCTCTGCCCCATCCCTCTCCTGGGGCAGCCTTCCTTAAGTCACCTTACAAAACTCACAGCCCAAACTATTGCCTCCTCCAGGAAGGCTGCCTTGACCATGACGTCTGGATTATGTGCCCTTCCTATATGGCACTTCCAATCACTGAGTTACTTCCACGCTTCAGACCAGCACCTAGCTCAGAGGGAGCTCAATGAAGGGGGAACTAAGAGGTGAAGGGCCCACAGAAGCAAAAAGCAACTTTATTATGACCGAGGGAAAGTGGCAAACAAGATGAAAGATCTAGTGCTGCTCTGTCCTATATGGCAGCCACTAGTCCAAATTGAGATGTGTGCAAAATACCCATCAGATTTCAAGACTTGGAGAATGCAAAATATCTCATTAATGTTTATACAGGTTACATATTAAAATAACATTTCAAAATACACTGGGATTAAAAAAAATTAATATCCACATAAACCATTTCTATTTGCTTTAAATGTGACCACTAGGAAATTTTACAATTTACATTTGAGGGGCAGGGCTAACAGTCAGTGCAGTTTCAGTAAGTCTTATTCAAATCGGAGCCCCCCTTTGGCCCATTTCAGACCACACCCACCACAGGCTCCTGTCTGCTCACCCCCTGGCCCTTTGACCAGAGCCACAGTACCCTCCCCAACTCCGTACCTTTGTTCATGCCGATCTCTCCCTGAAATGCTCACTCCCCCACCCTCAACTTGGGGACCAACTGTCACATCCTCTGGCTGATTCCTCGTGTGGTTTGACTTCTAATAAAAGCGACCACGAACTTTCTCTGAACTGAGAGCCTGTTTGCTGGAGGAAATCTTTCTTACTACTATCCTATAAGCTATTTAGGTTAACTGCTCACTTCTATCTCACACCTGAAGAATCAGGCACCACAAGTAGGGAGGCAAGAGCAGTAAAAGTTAGTAAAAATTCCCTTTACACCTTTCTTTTATATCACAATTAACTGCTTCTGCAGCAAGGACATAGTCTCTTTAAAACAAATTGAATGGCTCCCCATCTTATTCCAGAGTAAAATCCCAAGTCATACCATGGCCCACAGAACTATGAGACCTACATCCTTATCTGACTCTCCCACTATCTTGTTTAGACAAGTCAGGTGCCTTCCCCATAGGACCTTTGTCTGTAATGCTCTTCCCCCAGGTAGCCTCACCTCCTGCAGATGTTTGCTTCAATCTCACTTTGACAGAACTTTCCCTAAAAATCCAATTGGAAATTGCACACCTCCCCCCCAATAGCACCCACGATGGACATGATATATACTTATTTTTGTTTATCCATGCCCTACTACTAAAATGCAAGTTCAACAAGAGAAGGGCCTTTTGTCTCTCATGTACACTACTAGCCCCCCAGTTCCTAGAATCGTGTCTGGCATACCATAGGCACTCAGTATATATCTGTTGAATGAACAGACGTCTGTTGTTCCCAACAGCGCAAACATGTGCTATTTAAAAACAAGATTTTGCACTATTTTTGCAATAAAAAAGCAACAAAGGTGATGTGAGTGGGCCCTGCCCTCAAGCACAACACAGGAACACAACTACAAAACAAAGAAAGCATGTTGCTTTCCTAAAAATCTTCCGTTTTGCTCTAAATGTCTTCAGCTAAAGTCTTCGGTGTCCCCAGCTCAAAGGGCTTTCCTTCTAATCCCCATCCCTGCATAAGACAAGAAGTACAAAGGACTCCAGCTGGAGATGATCTGAGATGAAATGAAAGATCTTTACTGGTTACCTTGGCATCTACAAGGGCCGAGCCCCAGCCAGGGTAGAATCCCAAGATTCTACCCCAATACCCAGATACAGATGATGCTACTCACAGGGCACAGCGCTTCGTCTGTAGGTGTCTCTGTCGGCTTCCCCTCTTGTGAGTCTTGCAGGTCGCTCTCCCTCCAGACCTACACAAATTAAACCACAGTATGAACACAGGGCAACGTGGGAACTCTGTTCCCTTCAGGCCAAAAGAACGAACTGCTCTCCATTCTCACTGGGCAACACTTAGTTATTATGGGTTAATGGGGACAGGAACTCCTACGCCCAGAACTGTCAGCTAGAAACTTGCCATCGCTGACGTTTTGGCTCCTCAAAGACCTAGGAAAACGCACATCTTAATTAAAATGTCATACACCTGCAAAAAGTTTGCTTCTACTGTATTTCTCAGCATAAACACACATTTTCCAATTCCTTGGCAAATTAAGAAATCCAGCCATTTCTACAAACATTTGACTAGCCAAAATTTTGAACTTGACCCATCTCTGAAATGGAAAACTTCCTGTGCAAACAGGAAAGGAGGCACCATAAGCTGCAAGCCCCACCTCCAATATAAGTATATAAATACAGAGGCCACCGAGAATCCTCTAGTTCCTCCTCGGGTCTCGCTAGGCTGTGGGATAACATTCTCACAAACACGGAAAGGTTAATCTAGTATTCTACCTTGTTATGCTGGAAAATTACCTAGAGTTCATGATTTGAAAATGGACTTTTTAAAAAATAAAATAAAATAAGATTCAATCTGTAGTAAGTGGTCAAAGTAAATAAACGCCAGGCCCCACCTATGGCAAACTGGAATTTGTGTGGGAACAATGGCATTGGCAACACCCCCATGCCCCCAAAGATTCCAAGATGCAGTGAAGAACCTTTGCTCTAAAGATATGTAATCCTGCCTAACCACCTAGGGAGCTTTCATAAAAAATGCAGATTCCTGAGCTCCATGAAGTACCATTCCAGGGAACCTGACAGTCTGATGATCACCTGTTTTTAGGAATCTCTGCATCTCACCTCATCAAACTCACAAACTGCTCCTCCTACAAAGTTCCAGTGACAAGTTTTTTCAAAACCTAAGGAAAAGGAACCATAGCCCTGACAAATGCCAACTGTGAGCCAACAATGACCTCGAGTCAGAAGGTAATTCCCCACACAGACCACTTGCACACTGCTAATATACACACACGCACTCTCTACATCCATTCTCCCCTATCTGTTGTGATTATTTTTGCTCCCATTGCCAAGAAACTCTAGACAACTCTTCATTTATTTCACATGGTAAACAGCTTTGCTTTGGATTTCTTGGCGGGGGATAAGCACCTCGCTCTGCTGGAAAAATTTCAGGAGAAAATTTCAGTAATACTCTACCACATTTATCTTGCCACAGACTAATATCCTGTGTTTAATGCCATTTCTCTGAAGACCTGAGTCCAGTTCCATTAAAGGTTCTAGGACTTGACCTAGGTCTTGCGTGCCAGAGTCCCTCAAAAGCTGATTCCAATGTTATATTACTAAGACCACCTCCATGCCCCCCACAAAAAAACCCACTGTTTCACCTCTCTCCCCAGGAAGAGCAACTTCAGAGAATGCCTTCAGAGGCATTATATGGGCACTATACCTTTGGGCCGCGGCCTGCCAGTCTCAGGACGACTGCGGCGCAGGGTGGCAGGCACGATTTCAGGGGGCAGGTGGAGGTAATCCCGGAGATACTGGATACCCTCGTTGGTTAGGTACCAGTAGAAATGTCTCCAGGCAAACTGTTCCTTCACGTAGCCTCGTGATTTGAGAGACTGTATGACAGAAAACCACGGTTAAGACATAACTAGAGGCTAGAAAAGCAGTGCAAATGGGAAGCCAAACTTCACAGTAGACAAATTTTCACGGTGTATCTACCTCACAGCCCTTCAAGGCAGCAAGCAGCTCTGGCTGTCCTGACCTCTCCTTGGAATTTGCCTTGAACACCAGGTGGAAAATCCCTCCATCTGCACCCCACTCCAGCAGCCCCCCCGGCTACCTGCATGGCCTTCATGACATGAAGATTGGGCACATTCTTGTCTGCCAGCTCGGGGTGCTTAGGCATGTGGACGTCCTTCTTGGCCACCATCACTCCCTCCTTAAAAAGGAGTTCATAAATGGCAATCCGGTTCTTCTTGGGCATCAACATCTGCAAGAAGGAAGCGATTATCAAGAGCCTTTTTGAGCAGTGTGGCCACGGGCCAGTAACCCAGTTCATCACCCCCAAAGACCACACACACACACACACACAAATCACTGTCCCATGGACTGAAATCTCAAACACACCGTGAAAAACAAGAATTCAAACTCCGCTAACTTAAGTCCAAAAGTGACTAGTTCCCTCCCCCACCCTCGAAAACACGATTCAGGTGAGAAGTTGCCAGGACATTAAAATAAAACGAAGATGGAGGTACACACTTGCTGCAAGACCTTCACACTCACAACAAAGGTATAAAACGGGAAGCAGATCCTGTACGCTCGGACTATTTGGGGACCATCAGCAACAAACAGTACCTAATGCGGAATGGGCGCGGCGGTACCTTCAGGTGCACGGGAAGGACCCAGAAGAAAGCCCTCGATTCATGACAGGCCGCTGACCCCAAATCAAAGGGCTGAAACCTTCACAGCCTACCACTCTTCTCCCAAACTAAACTTCCATGGCCAGGCAAAGAGGCAAGTCGGGGAGCGGGGTTCTGCCCCGAAAAACAGCGTGCAAGAGGAGCACAGTCTCCCTAGCCTCGCCCGGATCTTCCCCGCCACGAAAGGGCTTCATCCTCCTCTCCTCCGCCTTCCGCTATCGGGACGCCAATCTTCGCCTGCCAGGGCCCCACTACCCCGCGAAGTGCGCCCCTGGCCCCTCTCATTGCTCAGAAATGGAGGTGAGGGGAGCGGGAGCGAGCAGCCTCCGCCGCAACCCCGGGGAGGAGCAGCGACTACGGCGGCGAGAGGGCCAGGATGGGGGCCGATGGAACCCGAACTCCAGAGGAACTCACCACGACAGTTGCTGCGTCCGGGGCCGGAGCTGGAAAGGAAGGGGTATGTGCGGCAAGGCGTCTCTTCCGGGCTGCCGTGCCCCGCCCCCTGTCAGGACCCGCGCGCTGCCTGAGGTGGCCTCGGCGGTGCCTGAGGGACTGGCGTCTCCGGGCGACCGCGAACCATGGCCGCCTTGAGGATGCACGCACGTGGAAACCGCCGCTGGGGGCTTCTGACCCTGCGTGCTCTATCAATAAATGGTCACTTTTATTGCTTGGGCAGGCCCTTTAGAAAGTCACTACGTCTTTCTTTTGTTTCCCTTCGGTAATTTAACTTATTATTATGTAAATAATATACGCTCTTTGAGGGGGGAAAAGAGAAACCAGACGAAATAATAATAACTGCAATAACAATAATAATAAAAGAATAAAAATAGAATCCCATCAACCGAAGGATCGCTATTAACATTTTGGTATATATTCTTACAAACTCATAGGAAGTGTATTTTTTAACAAAAATGGGATGTTTTGTATGTACGTTATGGTATGATGTTTGGAAACCTGTTTTTTTCGTTTACTAATACATCATGAATCTCTTCTTGTTAATTAATACCTTCAATTGTAATGACTACGTAGTAGTCCGCTGATGGATGGTTTAATCAACACTATGATTGGATATATATTTTAGAATTTTTTCACTATTATAACTAACGATACCACACACCTGCACACTTCCCAAATATTTTCCTTAGGACAAAGTCCTGGCAGTGTAATTGTTGAGTAACAAAGTACACATTTTTAGGTTTTTGACACATGCCACACTGATGGAAGGCATTATCAATTACATTCTGGTCAGCTGTTATTAACAAGGCTCACTTCCTCATTATTAACCCTGCTGGCATTGGATATTCATTTTTCTCAGTCTGATAGATAAGAAATATTAATCTCATTGCTCTTTTGATTTGCTTTTCTTGATTACTTCTGTGGTTAAATAGTTTTCTTTTCTTTTTAGGCATTTGTGTTCCTTCTTTTATAAGTTCATTTCCATTACCTGTTGTCCTATTAAGTTTTTTCTTTTCTATTGATTTGAAATTACTCTATGTGTTAAAGCTATTAACCCTCTGTCACATATTTTTCAAGAATTTTTCCCAGTTTTTTTCATTTGTCTCAATTTTCATGGTATTTCGAAGAAGTTTCACTTTTTTTTCACATTTCTTTGTATTCAAATCTTTATGGTTTCAGACTTTGGTACAATGCTTAAAAAGTCACTCCATATCTGAACATATAAATATTCACCTAGGAACTTCCCAGGTGGTGCAGTGGTTAAGAATACGCCTGCCAATGCAGGGACACGGGTTTGAGCCCTGGTCCGGGAAGATTCCACATGCTGCGGGGCAACTAAGCCTGTGCACCACAACTACTGAGCCTGCACTTTAGAGCTTGTGCTCTGCAACAAGAGAAGCCACCGCAATGAGAAGCCCGCGCACCGCAACAAAGAATAGACCTAGCTTGTCCCAACTAGAGAAAGCCCGCGCGCAGCAAAGGGGGCCATTGAAGACCCAATGCAGCCAAAAATAAATAAATAAATTAAAAAAAATATTCACCTATAGTTTCTTCAAGTATTTTTGTGGTTTCACTGTTTAAAAATAAGTATTTGGCAGTTTTGCAGGATGGAAAGAATTCTGGAGATTGGGTGCACAACAATGTGAATTACTTAACGCTACGGAAATGTACACTTAAAATGGTTAAGATGGTAAATTTTATGTTATCTGCATTTTGTCACAAGTTAAAAAATAAGTATTCATAACATGTTTACAGAAAAATTTTTTTAAAATCTTGAACAACAAGAAACAAGGAACAAGGAAAAACATAATCTAAGCACTGGTCAAGCAGATTAGGAAAATAATACAATAAAATTCCTAGTAATGAAAACTAAAATGATTGAAATTTAAAACAATTTAAAAAAAGAATAAACAATAGATTTGACACACTTTAAGAGAAAAATCATGAAAAGGAAGATAGATGTGAAAAAACAAAACATTCACAATGTAGTCCAGAGATTAAAAGAGATGGAATAAGTGGGTGCGGGCAGGAATAAATTAGGAGGCTGGAATTAACAAATACACACTACTATGTATAAAATAGCCAACAAGGACCTACTGTATAGCACAGGGAACTCTACTCAATATTACATAATAACCTATAAGGGAAAAGAATCTGAAAAAGAATATATGTATATATGTATAGCTGAATCACTGTGCTGTACATCTGAAACTTACACAATATTGTAAATCAACTATATTTCAGTAAAAAAATTTTTTAATAAAAAATATATTAACTGGAAAAAAAAAGAGATGGGATAGTTGAAAGAAAGGATTTGAGGTGTGAAGGATAGAGAGGGAAAGTCTAATACATGTCTATGTGAAGTCACGTAAGAAAATGAGAGAGAATATGGGAAAGAGACACTGTCAGTAACCTCAAGAATTCTTGGAAGACAACACACTTCAGAGTCACTGTGATCATCAAATCTCAAGTTGGATAAATAAAAACAGATCCATGCCTAAACATATCATAATGAATTTGCAGGACATCAGAGACAAAGAGAAGACCTTGAAAGCAGCAAGCAGGAAGACACAGGGGTGATGGCTCACTTCCCAGCAGCAGCTCTGGGATGCAGTTTACTGAAATACAGTCTCGCAGGTCTCTTCCCTTACCGTGGCTAGAGTGATCCTGCTACAACTTCAGACCACGTCACTCCTCTGCTTAAAATCCTCCAAGGACTCCCCAGTTCACTTACAAAAATATTCAAAGTCTTTATGTGACTAAATTGTTTAAGTTTAAATCTTTTAGGGACTTCCCTGGTGGTGCAGTGGTTAAGAATCTGCCTGCAAATGCAGGGGACACGGGTTCGAGTCCTGGTCCGGGAAGATCCCACCTGCCGAGGAGCAACTAAGTCCATGTGCCACAACTACTGAGCCTGTGCTCTAGAGCCCAAGAGCCACAACTACTGAGCCCATGCACCTAGAGCCCATGCTCCGCAGCAAGAGAAGCCACTGCAATAAGAAGCCCGCGTACTGCAACGAAGAGTAGCCCCCGCTCGCCGCAACTAGAGAACAGCCTGTGCACAGCAACGAAGACCCAACGCAGCCAAAAATAAGATAAATAAATAAATTAATTAATTAAAAAATAAATCTTTTATCCTCCTGGAATGTCTTCTGATGTAAAAATTTTCCCTCCAAAGGGTAAGCTGGTTTCTCAGCATCATTACCTCAATAAGCTATGCTTCTCCTTATCTGAAATATCATTAAGTTGTTTAGGAGAGATGGATTCAGTTTTAGATTTTGTTGCATTTGTGCCTGTGAGACACACTGGTGAAAAAAACCAGGATGATTTTTTTTTCTTTTTTTATCTCCCTGTACTATGCAGCTGCTTCCCACTAGCTATCTATTTTACATTTGGTAGTGTATATATGTCAATGCTACTCTCACTTCATCCCAGCTTACCCTTCCCCCTCCCCATGTCCTCAAGTCCGTTCTCTACTTCTGCATCTTTATTCCTGTCCTGCCCCTAGGTTCATCAGAACCTTTTTACTTTATTTTTGGATTCCATATATATGTGTTAGCATATGGTATTTGTTTTCCTCTTTCTGACTTGCTTCACTCTGTATGACAAACTCTAGGTCCACCCACCTCACTACAAATAACTCAATTTTGTTTCTTTTTATGGCTGAGTAATATTCCATTGTATATGTATGCCACATCTTCTTTATCCATTCACCTGTGGATGGACACTTAGATTACTTCCATGTCCTGGCTATTGTAAATAGTGCTGCAATGAACATTGGGGTACATGTCTCTTTTTGAATTATGGTTTTCTCAGGGTATATGTCCAGTAGTGGGATTGCTGGGTCATACGGTAGTTCTGTTTTTAGTTTTTTAAGGAAACTCCATACTGTTGTCCATAGTGGCTGTATCAATTTACATTCCCACCAACAGGGCAAGAGGGTTCCCTTATCTCCACACCCTCTCCAGCATTTATTCTTTGTAGATTTTTTGATGATGGCCATTCTGACCGTTGTGAGGTGATACCTCATTGTAGTTTTCATTTGCATTTCTCTAATGATTAGTGATGTTCAGCATCCTTTCATGTGTTTGTTGGCAATCTGTATATCTTCTCTCAAGAAATATCTATTTAGGTCTTCTGCCCATTTTTGGATTGGGTTGTTTCTTTTTTTTGATATTGAGCTGCATGAGCTGCTTGTATGTTTTGGAGATTAACCCTTTGTCAGTTGCTTTGTTTACAAATATTTTCTCCCATTCTGAGGGTTGTCTTTTCACCTTGCTTATGGTTTCCTTCGCTGTGCAAAAGCTTTTAAGTTTCATTAGGTCCCATTTGTTTATTTTTGTTTTTATTTCCATTACTCTAGGAGGTGGATCAAAAAAGATCTTGCTGTGATTTATGTCAAAGAGTGTTCTTCCTATGTTTTCCTCTAAGAGTTTTATAGTGTCCGGTCTTACATTTAGGTCTCTAATCCATTTTGAGTTTATTTTTGTGTATGGTGTTAGGGAGTGTTCTAATTTCATTCTTTTACATGTAGCTGTCCAGTTTTCCCAGCACCACTTATTGAAGAGACTGTCTTTTATCCATTGTATATCCTTGCCTCCTTTGTCATAGATTAGTTGACCATAGGTGCGTGGGTTTATCTCTGGGCTTTCTATCCTGTTCCATTGATCTATATTTCTGTTTTGGGGCTGGTACCATATTGTCTTGATTACTGTAGCTTTGTAGTATAGTCTGAAGACAGGGAGTCTGATTTCTCCAGCTCCGTTTTTTCCCCTCAAGACTGCTTTGGCTATTTGGGGTCTTTTGTGTCTCCATACAAATTTTAAGATTTTTTGTTCTAGTTCTGTAAAAAATGCCACTGGTAATTTGATAAGGATTGCATTGAATCTGTAGATTGCTTTGGGTAGTATAGTCATTTTCACAGTGTTGATTCTTCCAATCCAAGAACATGGTATATCTCTCCATCTGTTTGTGTCATCTTTGATTTCTTTCATCAGTGTCTTATAGTTTTCTGAGTACAGGTCTTTTACCTCCTTTGGTAGGTTTATTCCTAGGTATTTTATTCTTTTTGTTGCAGTGGTGAATGGGATTGTTTCCTTAATTTCTCTTTCTTTTTTTTTTTTTTTTAAATAGTGTATTTATTTATTTATTTATTTATTTTTGGCTGTGTTGGGTCTTCGTTGCTGTGCGAGGGCTTTCTCTAGTTGCGGCAAGCGGGGGCCACTCTTCATTGCGGTGCGCAGGCCTCTCACTGTCGCGGCCTCTCTTGTTGCGGAGCACAGGCTCCAGACGCACAGGCTCAGTAGTTGTGGCTCATGGGCTTAGTTGCTCCGTGGCATGTGGGAACTTCCCAGACCAGGGCTCGAACCCACGTCCCTTGCATTGGCAGGCAGATTCTCAACCACTGTGCCACCAGGGAAGCCCTAATTTCTCTTTCTGATCTTTCACTGTTAGTGTATAGGAATGCAAGAGATTTCTGTGCATTAATTTTGTATCCTGCAACTTTACCAAATTCATTGATTAGCTCTAGTAGTTTTCTGGTGGCATCTTTAGGATTCCCTATGTACAGTATCATGTCATCTGCAAATAGTGACAGTTTTACTTCCTCTTTTCCAATTTGTATTCCTTTTATTTCTTTTTCTTCTCCAATTGCCGTGGCTAGGATTCCAAAACTATGTTGAATAATAGCGGCGACAGTGGACATCCTGATCTTAGAGGAAATGGTTTCAGTTTTTCACCATTGAGAATGATGTTTGTCGTGGGTTTGTTGTATATGGCCTTCATTATGTTGAGGTCGGTTCCCTCTATGCCTACTTTCTGGAGAGTTTTTATCATAAATGGGTGTTGAATTTTGTCAAGAGCTTTCTCTGCATCTATTGAGATGATCATATGGTTTTTCTCCTTCAATTTGTTAATATGGTGTATCACATTGATTGATTTGCATATACTGAAGGATCCTTGCATCCCTGGGATAAATCTCACTTAATTATGTTGTATGATCCTTTTAATGTGTTGTTGGATTCTGTTTGCTAGTATTTTGTTCAGGATTTTTGCATCTATATTCATCAGTGATATTGGTCTGTAACTTTCTTTTTTTGTAGTATCTTTGTCTGGTTTGGTATCAGGGTGATGGTGGCCTCATAGAATGAGTTTGGGAGCTTTCCTTCCTCTGCAATTTTTTCGAAGAGTTTGAGAAGGATGGGGGTTAGCTCTTCTCTAAATGTTTGATAGAATTCACCTGTGAAGCCATCTGGTCCTGGACTTTTGTTTGTTGGAAGATTTTTAATCACAGTTTCAATTTCATTACTTGTGATTGGTCTGTTCATATTTTCTATTTCTTCCTGGTTCAGTGTTGGAAGATTATACCTCTCTAAGAATTTGTCCATTTCTTCCAGGTTGTCCATTTTATTGCCATAGAGTTGCTTGTAGTAGTCTCTTAGGATGCTTTGTATTTCTGCGGTGTCTGTTGTAACTTCTCCTTTTTCATTTCTAATTTTATTGATTTGAGTCGTCTCCCTCTTCTTCTTGGTGAGTCTGGCTAATGGTTTATCAATTTTGTTTATCTTCTCAAAGAACCAGCTTTTAGTTTTATTGATCTTTGCTATTGTTTTCTTTGTTTTTATTTCATTTATTTCTGCTCTGATCTTTATGATTTCTTTCCTTCTGTTAACTTTGGGTTTTGTTTGTTCTTCTTTCTCTAGTTCCTTTAGGTGTAAGGTTAGATTGTTTATTTGAGATTTTTCTTGTTTCTTGAGGTAGGATTGTATTGCTATAAACTTCCCTGTTAGAACTGCTTTTGCTGCATCCCATAGGTTTTGGATCATCGTGTTTTCATTGTAATTTGTCTCCAGGTATTTTTTCATTTCCTCTTTGATTTCTTCAGTGATCTCTTGGTTATTCAGTAACGTATTGTTTAGCCTCCATGTGTTTGTGTTTTTTACGTTTTTTTCCCTGTAATTGATGTCTAATCTCATAGCGTTGTGGTCAGAAAAGATGCTTGACATGATTTCAATTTTCTTAAATTTACCAAGGCTTGATTTGTGACCCAAGGTGTGATCTATCCTGGAGAATGTTCCATGTGCACTTGAGAAGTGTAATCTGCTGTTTTTGGATGGGATGTCCTATAAATATCAATTAAATCTATCTGGTCTATTGTGTCATTTAAAGCTTGTGTTTCCTTATTAATTTTCATTTTGGATGATCTGCCCATGGGTGAAAGTGGGGTGTTAAAGTCCCCTACTATGATTGTGTTACTGTTGATTTCCTCTTTTATAGCTGTTAGCAGTTGCTTTATGTATTGAGGTGCTCCTATGTTGTGTGCATATATATTTATAATTGTTATATCTTCTTCTTGGATTGATCCCTTGATCATTATGTAGTGTCCTTCCTTGTGTCTTGTAACATTCTTTATTTTAAAGTCTATTTTATCTGATATGAGTATAGCTACTTCAGCTTTCTTTTGATTTCCATTTGCATGGAACATCTTTTTCCATCCCCTCACTTTCAGTCTGTATGTGTCCCTAGGTCTGAAGTGGGTTTCTTGTAGACAGCATATATATGGGTCTTGCTTTTGAATCCATTCAGTGAGCCTGTGTCTTTTGGTTGGAGCATTTAACCCATTCATGTTTAAGGTAATTATTGATATGTATGTTCTTATTACCATTTTCTTAATTGTTTTGGGTTTGTTTTTGTAGGTCCTTTTCTTCTCTTGTGTTTCCCACTTAGAGAAGTTCCTTTAGCATTTGTTGTAGAGCAGGTTTGGTGGTGCTGAATTCTCTTAGCTTTTGCTTGCCTGTAAAGCTTTTGATTTCTCCATCGAATCTGAATGAGATCCTTGCCAGGTCGAGTAATCTTGGTTGCAGGTTCTTCCCTTTCATCACTTTAAATATGTCCTGCCACTCCCTTCTGGCTTGTAGAGTTTCTGCTGAGAAATCAGCTGTTAACCTTATGGGAGTTCCCTTGTATGCTATTTGTTGTTTTTCCCTTATTGCTTTCAATAATTTTTCTTTGTGTTTAATTTTTGCCAATTTGATTACTGTGTGTCTCGGCATGTTTCTCCTTGGGTTTATCCTGCCTGGGACTCTCTGTGCTTCCTGGACTTGGGTGGCTATTTCCTTTCCCATGTTAGGGAAGTTTTCGACTATAATCTCTTCAAATATTTTCTCAGGTCCTTTCTCTCTCTCTCCTCCTTCTGGGACCCCTATAATGCGAATGTTGTTGCATTTAATGTTGTCCCAGAGGTCTCTTAGGCTGTCTTAATCTCTTTTCATTCTTTTTTCTTTATTCTGTTCCATGGCAGTGAATTCCACCATTCTGTCTTCCAGGTCACTTATCCGTTCTTCTGCCTCAGTTATTTTGCTATTGATTCCTTCTAGTGTATTTTTTTAAAATTATTATTTATTTATTTATTTATTTATTTATTTATTTATTTATTTATTTATGGTTGTGTTGGGTCTTCGTTTCTGTGCAAGGGCTTTCCTTAGTTGCGGCAAGCGGGGGCCACTCCTCATCACGCTGCGCGGGCCTCTCACTATCGCAGCCTCTCTTGTTGCGGAGCACAGGTTCCAGACGCGCAGGATCAGTAGTTGTGGCTCACGGGCCCAGTCGCTCCGCGGCATGTGGGATCCTCCCAGACCAGGGCTCGAACCCGTGTCCCCTGCATTGGCAGGCAGACTCTCAACCAGTGTGCCACCAAGGAGGCCCCCTTCTAGTGTATTTTTCATTTCAGTTATTGTATTATTCATCTCTGTTTGTTTTTTCTTTAATTCTTCTCAGTGTTTGTTCTTTAATTCTTCTAGGTCTTTGTTAAACATTTCTTGCATTCTCGATCTTTGCCTCCATTCTTTTTCCGAGGTCCTGGATCATCTTCACTATCGTTATTCCAAACTCTTTTTCTGGAAGTTTGCCTATCTCCACTTCATTTAGTTGTTTTTCTGGGGTTTTATCTTGTTCTTTCATCTGGTACAAAGTCCTCTGCCTTTTCATTTTGTCTGTCTTTCTGTGAATGTAGTTTTCCTTCCACAGGCTGCAGAATTGTAGTTCTACTTGCTTCTGCTGTCTGCCCTCTGGTGGATGAGGCTGTCTAAGAGGCTTGTGCAAGCTTCCTGATGGGAGGGACTGGTGGTGGGTAGAGCTCCCCAGGGTGATTTTAGATAAAGAGCTCAGAATTTGTCCTGTGGGAGAGAGCTGGGTTACATTAGGTCAGGGAATCATCTAAGACACTGTGAGGCTCTGAGATCGCCTAGAGAGGATGTGGAGTGAGAAGAGGATGCGGAGGGCCCCCACAGCACTTCCCAGCTCATCCTCAGATTGGGTTCCTGTGGTGTCTCCAGCCCTGGATGGAGCCTTCTCGTGGGCAGGGGCCATGCCTTGCTCCTCTCTTTGTCCTCTCCAGCAGTTAGCATGATGTCTCACACATGATTGGGATACTAAATGTTTCAGGAGTAAACAGCAACCTCATGGTGAGCAGAGGAGATTAGAGGTTACTGAGTCAGGAAGGAGGACGAATAATAATACCCTCTGACACTTAGAAAAGACTTCTCAGATGACAGTGCACCCTTGAGTTCACTGAATTCCATTCAGCAGTGAGGCACAAGGCACCTGGCCCTGGGCCAGGTGATGGGGTAAAAGTGGAGGCAAGAATGCACTCGGATCCCATGCCAGGCAACAAATACCTCTATTATGTGCTGGGAGCTATGAAGAAAAGGATCAGGGCGTGGTGACCCAGAGCTTGGGTTGAGAAAAACCAGAAGCAACAATTCCAGTGCAAGGCCCTGCTGCAGAGAAGGGCTTGAACTGAGAGGCAAGCCAGCGTGGCCAGGACATGGTGAGCATGGTGAACCTGGACAGCCATGGTGGCCTCAGGAAAGAGGTATTTTTATGTGTGTGTGTGTGTGTAAATCCATGTTAACTACCATTCAGATCAAGAGAGAGAATATGACCAGTGCCCCAGAAGTCTCCCTTTCTGGTCAGTGCCCCACCCCCACTCCCAGATACACACTATTCTGATGTCACCACTGTACGTATTGACTTGTGTCTGGCTACCCGCCCCTCTCCATCATCAGGTCTGTGAGAATCCCCGTCACAGGCATCAGTACTTTGTTCCTTTTGGTTGCAGAGTGGCATTTCATTGTACAGCTACAGCACAATTTGTTCATCCATTTACCAGCTGATGGACACCTAAGTGGTTTCCAGCGTTTACAAATAAAGCTGCTAAGGATATACTTAGACATGTTTCCTGGTGAACATGGGTATGGGCAACAGCAGTTTTAAAGCCACCAACACTGAGAACCACCGACTTTGCGAAGCTATAAAATCCTGTGGGCTGCTGGAAAGATGGAAGAATGGAAGTCAGGGTCTAGGTCCCCAGAGACCCCCTGGAGTCCCCCCAGATTGGAAATGAATAAACTAACTTGTAGAGATATTCTAGTTGCAGTTTCTTTTCTTTCGAGGTTCCAGAGCCTTGAATAAAATCTCCCCAGCCACAGAGGAAAGGGAAGGAGTCCTGGGGAGCAGCGCCCTCTGTGGTCAGCACGGTGGCCTCTATTTCTGTGATTCTGGGAACAGAGTGGAGGGCACCCTCTCAGGGCCCAGGTACAGTGAGGCCCTGGCTGTGACAACAGTAAACCAGATGTCCTCAACAGACACTATCTAGAATAGCTTCCTAATACTGTAGCATGACACCTCCTCCCACTCCAGAAGAAACCTCCTTGAAAGAGCCATCTCTGCTGTGAATTTTCATTTATAGCTCCCAAGGCATATGTGAGTTTGTGATCTGTAGGTAGATAGATGGCTGCTGACACATTCCTGGACACACACACACACACGTCACCCACATCTGTTGCCATGGGGCTGAGAGTGTGATTTATTCTCTAAATGGAGCCTGACCCTCCCCTCCACGTGGGCAAACCACACCGCAGATGACCTCTCCCTAATCGACTACCACCTCTTTGCCTGTCATTGTTTGGGGCAGCTCCTCTGACCTCACTTGCCTGAGGCTGCCGTGATTATTTTCCTGAATTATTTGATAATGACCAATGTGGAGGCAAAAACTGCAGACAGAGTTCAGGGAATGCCACCTGTTGACAGCCTGTTGGATCTGTTGCCTGCAGAGGTGATCCATGTTGCTGTCAAGGTCTGGTTCATCCATTGTCACCTGTAAACCTCTGAGCATTTCTCATACTCCCTTGTTTTCTTTTTCACTGCCTAACTATTGGGTTGGCCAGAAACTTTGTTCAGTTAGTGAATACATTAGTCAATAAAATTTTTGGTGAAAATGAAAAATGTCTTTTATTTTTATTTAAAACCGAATGAACTTTTTGGCCAATCCAATACATCTTTGAATACCCATTTTACAGCTGGAAAAACTGAGGCATGGGAAGGTTTGGAATCTGAGCTCCACAAGAGCAGGGATTTCTGCCTGTGGTGCTGATGGCTGGAGCCCCAGCAGCCTGGGACAGTGCCTGGCACACAGGAGAGGCTCAGTAAATATTTCTTATGGAAATGAATGAAACTTGTGATGCATTTTGGTTTTGAAACGTCTATCTCGATATCCTCTTCCTGCTGGGGCTCCTTCCTCAGCACAGTCCACCAGGACAAGCAAGGCAACCACACTTCCCTTGCGGGGGTTTCCTCTCCCATTGCCCACTGGAGCCTCTTTACCTCTGCAATTGAGAGCACAGAATCGAGAGCTACACTGCCTGGCAAACCTCTGCCACTTTGTAGCTGTGGGGCCTCTTAGCCTCTCTGTGCCTTGGTTTCTTCATTTCTTTGCTGGAAATAACAGTACCAACCTGGTGGAGTTGTGGGAAGGATTAAAAGAGTTTGTATAAATGATGCGTTTGGAGCTGTGCCTTGCATGTGGCAGGTGCTCAAGAAAGCCAGTTATTAATATTACTTTAAACAAAAAAAACTTTCCCCCTAGCTTTAATGAGGTATGATTGACAAATAAACATTGTATATACTTAAGGTCTAAGGCCTGATGTTTTGATAGCCTCTTTTCTGAAAGATTTTTTCAAATCTTCTGCCCATTTAAAATTTTTTTTCAGTTGTGGTAAAATATACACACCATAAAATTTACCATCTTAACCATATTTAAGTATACAGTTCAGTCTTTTGCCTGTTTTAAAAACTGGATCATTTTTCTTCTTAATATTGAGTTGTAGGAGTTATTTATATAATCTGGATACCAGTCCTTTTTTCAGATACATGTATATATTATGAATATTTTCTCCTAGTCTGTGGCTTGTCTTTTTATTTTCTTAACAATGGCTTTTGAAGACCAGAAGCTTTCTTTCTTTCTTTTTTTAAAAATAATTTTTATTGGAGTCTAGTTGATTTACAATGTTGTGTTAGTTTCAGGTATACAGCAAAGTGAATCAGTTATACATATACGTATAACCACTCTTTCTTATTTTTTAAATTAATTAATTAATTTATTTATTTTGGCTGCACCATGCGGCTTGTGGGATTTTAGTTTCCCAGCCAGGGATCGAACCCGGGCCCTTGGTAGTGAGACTGCGGAGTCCTAACCACTGGACCACCAGGGAATTCCGTATCCACTCTTATTTTAGATTCTTTTCCCATATAGGTCATTACAGAGTATTGAGGAGTGTTCCCTGTGCTATACAGTTGGTCCTTATTAGTTATCTATTTTATATGTAGGAGTGTGTATCTCAATCCCAATCTCCCCAGAAGTTCTCTTTCTTTTTTTTTTTAAACACAAAGATATAATTTTATTCATGCAAGAATATGAATACTGTTCAACATGTAGGGCTTTTTTCTGCCGGTTTAAGTTGAATTTCAATCTGAACATCTAATATTGACAAGCCTCAAGCTATTTTAATCAGGTTAACTTTTTACGTTTATGAAAGTGGCACAAATGTCTCTGAATACCACTCCAGAGATACTAATACACAAGGCAAACAACTACCCAACTCCTCTTTAGTCTCATATCACAAAACAATGCAAAGACAGATGGAATAACATTCCCTGCACTCTAGGGAAGGCACAGTACAGGAAGAGGGTAAGAGGGTTTCTGGGTCCCTGCCACTGTGTCACATGCTTCTTTCATCTTCTGTCTTCCTTCCCGGGCACGACGGGGCTCCTTTGATGGAAGGCAAGATGGCTGCTATCTCCAGAAGTTTTCAATTAATTAATAGACTAATTTGTTAATTTTTTAAATGACCTGTGCTTTTTGTGTCCTAAGAAATCTTTGCTTAGCCCAAGCTTACGAGAATATCCTCTTAACGTTTTCCTTTAGAAGATTTTTTAGTACCCACCCTCCACCCCCAGCATGGCTTGTGGGATCTTAGTTACTGGACCAGGGATAGAACCCATGCCCCCTGCAGTGGAAGTGCAGAGTCCTAACCACTGGACCACCAGGGGATTCCCATTTTTTCAGTTTTTTGTTTTTTTTTTAACATCTTTATTGGAGTATAATTGCTTTACAATGGTGTGTTAGTTTTCGCTGTATAACAAAGTGAATCAGCTATACATATACATATATCCCCATATCTCCTCCCTCTTGGGTCTCCCTCCCACACTCCCTATCCCACCCCTCTAGGTGGACACAAAGCACAGAGCTGATCTCCCTGTGCTATGCAGCTGCTTCCCACTAGCTATCTATTTTACATTTGGTAGTGTATATATGTCCATGCCACTCTCTCACTTTGTCCCAGCTTACCCTTCCTCCTCCCTGTGTCCTCAAGTCCATTCTCTATGTCTGCATCTTTATTCCTGTCCTGCCCCTAGGTTCTTCAGAACCTTTTTTTTTTTTTTTTTTTAGATTCCATATATATGTGTTAGCATACAGTATTTGTTTTTCTCTTTCTAACTTACTTCACTCTGTATAACAGTCTCTAGGTCCATCCACCTCAATTTCATTTTTTTTGATGGCTGAGTAATATTCCATTGTATATATGTGCCACCTCTTCTTTATCCATTCATCTGTTGATGGACACTTAGGTTGCTTCCATGTCCTGGCTATTGTAAATAGAGCTGCAATGAACATTGTGAATTTTTTTAGTTTTAACTTTTACACTTATGTCTATGATCGACTTCAAATTAAATTTTGTGTGTGGTATAAGGATTGAGATTCTTTTTGTTTCGAATGAATATCTAGTTCTTCCAGCATCATTTGTTGAAAAGACTACTCTTTCCGCATTGAATTAACTTTGTTGAAAATTAATAGATCACACATCAGTGGCTCTACTTCTGGGCTCTTTTTTCTCTTCCACTGATCTGTAGTGTTATACTTACACCAACAGCACACTTTCTTGGTACTGTTGCTTTATAGATAGATTTGAAATCAGGTAGCATAAGTCTTCCAACTTCATTCATCCTTTAAAAAAAATTGTTTTGTCTTGCTCATTAAAAAAATATTTTGATCCCACATGCCACGGAGCAACTGGGCCCGTGAGCCACAATTACTGAGCCTGCGCGTCTGGAGCCTGTGCTCCGCAACAAAAGAGGCCGTGATAGTGAGAGGCCCGCGCACCGCGATGAAGAGTGGCCCCCGCTTGCCACAACTAGAGAAAGCCCTCGCACAGAAATGAAGACCCAACACAGCCATAAATAAATAAATAAATACAATTCAAAAAAATAATAATAAAATAAAAAAATATTTTGATCAGTGTCATAAAAGATGAGGAAAAATAGATAACCAACAAAGACCTACTGTATAGCACAGGGAACTATGCTCAATATTTTATAATAACCTATAAGGGAAAAGAATCTGGAAAAGATATGTATATATAGATATAGATATAGATATATCTGAATCACTGTGCTTATACCTGAAACTAACACGATATTGTAAATCAACTATATTTCAATTAAAAAAAATTCAAGAAAAAAATTCCAAGGAATTCTCTGGCAGTTCAGTGGTTAGGACTCCGTATTTTCACTGCCAAGGGCCCAGGTTCAATTCCTGGTCAGGGAACTGGGATCCCACAAGCCGCTCAGCGTGGCAAAAAAAAAAAAAAGATGAGAAAAGCTTACAGATTGAAGTAGACTAAGGAGAAATAACAACTAAATGCAATGTGGGATCGTGGATCAGATCCTGGAAGCAAAAAGGGACATTAGTGGGAAATTCGTATTAAAGTAAGGTCTGTAGTTTAATGAATAATACTGTACCGATGTTAACTTCCTATTCTCGATTATATAGATATTAATATTAAGGGAAGCAAGGTGAAGGATATCAGAAAACTCTTTATTCTTGTAACTTTTCTCTAAGTCTAAAATTAGTTCAAAATAAAAAATTTTAAAAATTGTACAAATATTGATTGTAACAAATGTACCACTCTGGTGCTGGATTTGATAGTGGGGGAAGCTGAGGGGAGAGGGGCAGGGGGTACATGAGAACTCTCTGTACTTTCTGCTCAATTTTGCTATCCATCTAAAACTGCTCTACAAAACAAGGTCTACTTAAAAATGAAAAAAGAGAAAAAAAGGCACACATGAAAAAGAATGAGATAAGAAAAAACCTTGATGTTGTTTTTTTGCATATACTTTCCCCTTAATTTAAAAAATTTTGGTAAAATACACACAACACAAAATTTACTAGCTCAACCATTTTTAAGTGTATAGTTCGATGGTATTAAGTATATTCATATTGTTGTGCAACCATCACCACCATCCAGAACTCTTTTCATCTTACAGAACTGAAACTCTATACCCATTAAACAATAACTTCCCATTTGCCCCTCCAACCAGCCACTGAAAACTACCGTCTACTTTCTGTCTATGTTTTTGACTACTCTAAGTACCTCATATAAGTGGAATCATACGTGTTTGTCTCCTGTGGCTGGTTTATTTTCACTTAGCATAATGTCCTCAAGGTTTATCCACATACAAAAAAGGGCACAAATAAAAAGAATGAGGTATAGAAGAAAAAAAGTTGATGTCTTTTAAGTCTCTTTTAATCTATAGGTTCTCCCTCTGTATTAGTTTTTCTATGTTGCGTAACAAATTATCACAAATTTAGTGGGTTAAAACAACACACACATAGGGAATTCCCTGGCGGTCCAGTGGTTAAGACTCCTCGCTTTCACTGCCGAAGGCCCGGGTTCAATCCCTGGTCGGGGAACTAAGATCCCGCAAGCTGTGAGGCACAGCCAAAAAAAAAGAGAAAGAAACAAAAAAACCACACATATACTATCTCTCAGCTTCCATGGGTCAAAAGCCTGGGCACCACTGAGCTGGGTCCTCCTCTCAGGGGCTCACAGGCTGCAGTTAAGGTGTTGGTCAGGCTGCATTCTCGTCTGGAGACTCAACTAGGGAAGAATCCACTTCTAAGCTCATTCTGGCTGTTGGCAGCACTCATTTCCTTGCAGCAAAACTGTGGGCTCCAGGGCTTCCCTGGTGGCGCAGTGGTTGAGAATCTGCCTGCTAATGCAGGGGACACGGGTTCGAGCCCTGGTCTGGGAAGATCCCACATGCCGCAGAGCAACTGGGCCCGTGAGCCACAACTACTGAGCCTGCGCGTCTGGAGCCTGTGCCCCGCAACGGGAGGGGCCGCGATAGTGAAAGGCCTGCGCACCGCGTTGAAGAGTGGCCCCCACTTGCCGCAACTAGAGAAAGCCCTCACACGAAAACTAAGAGACCCAACACAGCCATAAATAAATAAATAAAGTATTAGAAAAAAAACAACAACTAATCTTTAAAAAAAAAAAACTGTGGGCTCCAGATGCTTCCCAGTGATTGCTGGAGATGGCCCTTAAGTTCTAGAAGCTGCCCCAAATTTCTTGTCATGTGGCCCTCTCCATAGGCTGTTCATAGCCTGGATGTTTTCTTATTTAAGACTAATAGGGGAGGACTTCCCTGGTGGTCCAGTGGTTAAGACTCCATGCTTCCACTGCAGGGGGCGCGCGGGTTTGATCCCTAGTCAGGGAAGTTCCGCATGCTGCGTGGTAACGCCAAAAAAAAAAAAAGAAAAGAAAAAAAACAAACAAACAGGGGAGTCTCCCCTTCCAGTCTGCTAAGATGGAGTCATATAACAAAACATGCTTATGGGGGTGCCATCCTCTCACCTTTGCCATAGTCTATTGGTTAAGGGCAAGTTGCAGGTCGTACCCACACTCAAGAGGAAGGGATTATACATGGGCACAACTCATTGGGGGGGTCAGTTAGGGTATGTTGGCCATACTCTCCATACCCCCCCTTTTCTTCCTTTACAATTAATTTGTTGGAGAATCTGGGTTGTTTGACCTGTAGAGTTTCCCTTGGTCTAGATTTTGCTGATTGCACACACGGTGCAGTTCAACATGCTCCTCCGTCACCTGCATTTCTGGCAAACGGGCAGCTGGACCCTGAGGACTGATCAGACTCAGGTTGGATCCTTTTGGCAACATTTCAGGTGGTGGCGTGGTCTTCCCTCGGGAGGCACATGGTGTCTGGCTGTCTCTCTTTTTGTGATGTTAGCAGCCATTGACGTTCAATGCCTACACCAGTTCACAGAGGGTAACAAAATGATGATGTCCTAATTCTATTATTTCATTTATTGGTTGCAATACTTTTATAAAGAGATGCTTCCCCTCATCTATTATTTGGTTACCCAGTGGCATAAGTCATATTGGGAAGGCAGGATAAATGCTTGATTCATTTCTTTTTTTTTAAAATTAATTTATTCATTTATTTATTTTTGGCTGTATTGGGTCTTTGTTGCTGCATGCGAGCTTTTCTCTAGTTGTGGTGAGCGGGGGCTACTCTTTGTTGCGGTGCATGGGCTTCTCATTGTGGTGGCTTCTCTTGTTGCGGAGCATGGGCTCTAGGCATGTGGGCTTCAGTAGTTGTGGCACGCAGGCTCAGTAGTTATGGCTTGTGGGCTCTAGAGCGCAGGCTCAGTAGTTGTGGTGCATGGCCTTAGTTGCTCCGCGGCATGTGGAATCCTCCTGGACCAGGGCTTGAACCCGTGTCTCCTGCACTGGCAGGCAGATTCTTAACCACTGAGCCACCAGTGAAGTCCTGATTCATTTCTTTTCTTTTATTTACCTGTTTCCAAGATAATAAATTGTCTCCCTATCAAGATGACCAATTAATTTTTAATAGCATTATGAACCACAGATTTAAACATATTTGATTGATTTGAATCCATTGCAATTCTTATCCTTATTAAAGCTCACATGGGCCAGTGGGAGCCCCTTCAAACTGGCTTCTGAGTCCTTTTGACATCCTATTAGTCTTCGAGAGTTTCCTGCTAGCTGCTACATCAAGGTGGTCCAGCCTAATCTTGTATTTTGTACCTTCCCGCTCCAGACTTGAAAAAGGCATTTCTCTAAGAAGCCCTGACTTCTTTTTTTATTTTGTAATTTCTTTTTTTTCTTTCTTTTCTTTTCTTTTCTCTCTCTTTCTTTTATTTTTTTCTCCTGACTTCTTTTCATAGGAAATGGTATTTCAAGACCACATTTTGGGCTCTAGCGATGCTCATTGCTGTTGGGTTGATCACTGTGTCTAGCTCTCTGGCAGACAGAACTAGGAAATGTATACAGTTCCTTGTGAGCTCATCTGATATGAGGAAGAAAAGGGGTGTTGGAGCTGAGAGGCAATAAATTCATCACTGGCACATCCACTTTTTTCTGGCTCTTCTCTTTCTTTCATTTTTGTTGTCTCTATTCTGTAGCTCAATTTTATTCCACAAGCAGCAGTTTGTCTCCAGTGTGGGGTTCTGTCCTCACAGGGCAGGGAGCCCTGCGGCTGTTTTGTTAGTTTATAGCACCTCGACCGCTCAGCCCCTTCAAGCCCCTTGCTCTGAGCCACACTCCAGTGTCAGCTGCTCTTCTCAAACTGGCCACGGTGCTTTACCAGGAATATCTGTTGCTTATTTTGGGGTTCTCCTGTTTCCAGGTCACCAGATGCTGCACCATCCCCCCCTTGCTTCCTTCTGCTTCTTCCCCCACAGATGCAAGTCTTGTAGCTGTCCCTGCTTTGTCCTCACCCTTGTATTTTAAGCTTCATGGAGATAGCTTGTCACCCATTGTGTTGTGAACCTTGTCTGTGGTTTTTGGTCACAGCTAGGGTCACTCCCTCAGCTGGTGGCCGGGGCTAGGCTGGAAGGTCCAGCAGGCCTCACTTGGCATTTCCTCCACGTGGCCTCTCTTTCCCCACGTGGTGGCTGGGCATTCAGTCATCTAAGCTTCTTTAAAGCATGGTGGTGACTTCCCAGAGAAAGAGCACAGACGCAGAAGCCGCTAGGTATCCGGTTGATCAAAGCAAGTCACAAGACCCGCCCAGATTCCAGGGGAGGAGACAGACCCCACCCCCCCGATGGGAGGAGCAGCAGGTGCCGGCCGGGAGGAATGGGTGGGGCCGTCTTTGGAGATTCCAACTCTGGCTGGTCTGAACCGGAGCCCAAGCTGATGCCCTTAGGAGACTGGGACCAACGAAGGCCTGCGCCAGCCACTAAGGGGTGGGGCGGGGAGGGAGGGATGGGTGGCCGCCAGTCCCAGAAGAAAATTCCAGTGTTCAACTCCACAGAACTCCACCCGGTATGGAGTTTCCACCTGGGGCCCTGGGGCACAGGGGGATGGGTGGGGCCCTCCTCCCGCAGGGCCAGCGCTGTGCAAAGGAAAGGAATTAACTTTCAACTTTCCTCTCCACCCCTGTCACTTACAGGCCCTCGAGGGCTGGCAGGACATATGGCCCTGCCAGTGGTAAATCAAGCCGGGAGGCTGGCCAGGGAGAGCCAGATGGAGCAGGAGGAAGACACAGAACCACCCCGTGGCTAACGCTCCAGGGCGGCGTGGCAGTTCTGCGGGCCCGGTTCACCGGCCTTGGAGTATCCAGGCTGGGCTCCCTCCCTCGCCCACGCCGCCTGGGAGACTAGCTCCTTGCGGTCTGCAGGGCCGGGGCAGCTGAAAGGGAAGGAAGATGATTTGACGACGTGTAAGGGCCACTCCAGCAGTCACGATTCTGTCCCTACCTCGCTGCTCCTCCGCGCGTGGGGCTGAGCCTACTGGCTGAGTGTGGAGGCAAGTCCGCCTGGAGCCCTGACATTGTGATGGACGAAAGGCAGGGCATTTTCCTCTCTGATGCCTCAGCGTTTTTCTGCGGCTGGCTGGGAGCGCCGGCAAGGCTGAGGCCATATGGCAGTTCCACGTCCTCAGCAAGAGAAGTGGATTTTAGCAGATTGGAGAGCCGTTCCAGCTGTCTTTCTGTGCCTTCAAGGTGAAGATTTGACTTTCTGCCTCCGGGCAAATTCCACAGGCTATGCCTTTCATCCTTAAGAAGCAGAAACAGGGAGTTCCGCCTGCCAGAACTCCCCAGATATCTTTGACGGCAGGCTCTTGTTGTCAGGAGGATCAGAGGCGGCAAAGATGGGCGCGGATGAGCACCCTGAACTGTGGGAGCTCTGTGCTCCCTGCTCACTTTGTGGGGCTTGTTCCCCCCAAACTCGGTGTCACTGAGTTGTTTTGAACTGGGAAACACCTTACAGCTCTGATTCTAGCTAGCCCAGGTGCCATCAGGGAATCACGTGGGGAGCTTTACAAAATGTCAGCTTCCAAATCAAAACCACCATGAGATACCACTTGACACCGGTTAGGATGGTTACTATTTAAAAAAACAACAGAAAACAACGAGTGTGGGTGAGGGTGTGGAGAAATGGGAACCCTGGTGCACTATTTGTGGTGATGTAAAATGGGGCAGCCATATGGAAAACAGTATGGAGGTTCCTCAAAAAAAAAATTTTTTTTTAAATAAATTTTATTTATTTATTTATTTATTTTTGGGTGTTCGTTGCTGCGCGCGGGCTTTCTCTAGTTGCGGCAAGCGGGGGCTACTCTTCGTTGCAGTGCGCGGGCTTCTCATTGCAGTGGCTTCTCTCGTTGGGGAGCACTGGCTCTAGGCGTGCGGGCTTCAGTAGTTGCGGCACGCGGGCTCAGTAGTTGTGGCTCACGGGCTCTAGAGCACAAGCTCAGTAGTTGTGGTGCACTGGCTTAGTTGCTCCGCGGCATGTGGGATCTTCCCGGACCAGGGATCGAACACGTGTCCCCTGCATTGGCAGGCGGATTCTCAACCACTGCGCCACCAGGGAAGGGAAGCCCGCTCAAAATATTAAAAATAGAATTACCCTATGATCCAGCGATCCCACTTCTGGGTATATACCGCAAAGAATTGAAAGCAGGGTCTCAAAGAGACGTTTGTACACCCATGTTCATTGCAGCACTGTTCACAATAGCCAAGAGGTGGAAGCAACCCACATGTCCATCAGTGGATGAAAGGATAAAGAGAAGGTGGTATGTATGTATGTATGTGATGGAGTATCATGCAGCCTTAAAAAGGAAATTCTGTCACATGGTACAACATAGATGAACCTCAAGGACATTATGCTAAGCAAAATAAACCAGTCACAAAAGGACAAATACTGTATGATTCCACTCATATGAAGTACCTGAAGTAGTCAAAATTATAGGAACAGAAAATAGAATGGTGGTTGCCAAGGGCTGGGGGAGAGGAGAAGGGGAATTAGCGTTTAATGGGTATAGAGTTTTAGTTTTGTTTTGTTTTTTTTTTAAGAGTTTCAGTTTTGCAAGATGAAAAAGTTCTCGAGATCTATTGCACAACAATGTAAATATACTTAACACGACTGAACTGTACACTAAAAACTAGTTAAGATGGTAAATTTAATGTTATGTGTGTATGTTTTTACCACAACTTTTTTAAAAAAGGGAACTCATTTACATTTGGAAATGCAAACATTAAAAAAAGGCAAATTCCTGGGCTTTGCCAGACCTCTAGAATCATAATCCCTACAGAAGAGGTTCAGGAAGCTGCTTTTTAAACAAGTCCTCAAGTAATTCTTAAGCCCAGTAATATTTCTTGTCTTAGATGTCGTGCTTAAGAAAACAGGCCCTAGGGCTTCCCTGGTGGTGCAGTGCTTAAGAATCCACTTGCTAATTCAGGGGACACCGGTTCAAGCCCTGGTCTGGGAAGATCCCATACGCCAAGGAGCAACTAAGCGCGTGAGCCGCAACTACTGAGGCTGCGCTCTGGAGGCTGCGAGCCACAGCTACTGAGCCCGCGCACCTAGAGCCATGCTCTGCAACAGGGGAAACCACCACAGTAAGAAGCCAGCACACTGCAACAAAGAGTAGCCCCTGCTCGCCGCAACTGGAGAAAGCCTGCGCACAGCAACTAAGACCCAACGCAGCTAAAAATAATTAATTAATTGAAAAAAAAAGAAAAGAAAACAGACCCTGAAATCAAACTGTTGGGCAACTAAAGCAACCCTAGAAAAACAACTTGTCCTTTCTGTGCCTTAGTTTTCTCATCTGCATAATGGGACTCACAGATAGGAGTGTTGTAAGGATTAAATTAGTTAATAATCACAAAGCATTTGATCCATGCATATATCATGATTATCAAAAATCGAGCGCCTCCTTTTGCCCGAAGGGAACTGAGGCCCAGAGTGGGGAGATGCCTGGTCTAAGCTCACCCCCCAATGGGGCACCAGAGCCAAGAGGAGGATCCGGCTCCCAGGCCACAGTCACATGTGCCTCAGTCCCTGGGGTCCAGGCCCAGGGACCTGGGGTCCGCAGCTCCTTCCTTGACTCGATGCATTGCAGGTGGGGCGAGGGGGACAAAGCGGGGTGAGGGGAACTGATGGGGCTCAGCGCCTCTGTGTCCTGCCCAGACTCCCTCCCCTTACGGCCACTGCAGATTCAGCTGTCTGCGACAGGAACCCAGAGGCAGAGACGAGTAAAAGAAGGGAGAGGGACTCTTTTCTGCAGGAAGTGCCACACTCTCCTTCCCTGTACAGATCCCAAGTTTCCAAGAGAAAAATCCTTCCCTTCAGGAGGTGGAGGTGCCTACTCGAATAACAGAGCAATTTTATGGAGCATTGACTCTGCCCTCACAGTATTGCTAGTCCTTCTGACAACACAGCAAAGTGAGCTGAGCTGTTCGCTCCATTTTTCAGATGGGAAAGCTGAGCCCTGGGGGATCAGCCTGGGCCCAGGCTCACTCTCACACAGCCAGCATGTGGCAGGGCCAGGGTGAGGGCTTAGGACCACCTGGGCCCAAGGCTGTGCAGGCTTCTCCTGGACAGGCCAGGGGGCCTCAAAGAGGTAAGAAAAGGGGCTTCATGATAAACAGATTAATTCCTGTTAAGAGCCCAATAGTGTTTTTTACAGAAATAGAAAAGCTCATCATAAAATTCATATGGAATCTCAAGTGACTCCGAATAGACAAAACAACATTGAAAAAGGTCAGAGTTGGAGATCTCACACTTCCTGCTTTCAAAACATACTAGGAAGTAACAGTAATCAAGATGGTATGGTACTTGTATAAAGACAGACAGAGAGACAAATGGAACAGAATAGAGAGCCCAGAAATAAACACTTGTGGATATGGCCAAATGATTTCCGACAAGGGTACCAAGACTATGCAATAGGGAAAGGACAGTCTCTTTAACAAATGGCATTGGGAAAACTGGATATCCACACACCAAGGAATGAAGTTGGACCCCTACCTAACACCATGTACAAAAATTAACTCAAAATGCATCAAAGACCTAAACATAAGAGCTAAAACTAGAAAACTCTTAGAAGAAAACGCAGGGGAAAATCTTCACGACATTGGATTTGGCAATAATTTCTTGGATATGACACCAAAAGCACAGGCGATAGAAGAAAAAATAGATAAATTGGACTGCATCAAAATTAAAAACTTTTGGGAATTCCCTGGTGGTCCAGTGGTTAGGACTAGGCACTTCCACTGCTTGGGGCCCGGGTTCAATCCCTGGTCAGGGAACTGAGATCCCACAAGCCACGCGGCACAGCCAAAAAAAAAAAAAAAATTTAAAAACTTTTGTGCATCAAAGGACAAGAGAGTAGGGGAGGGAGGGGCAATATTCGGGGAGGGGATTAAGAGGTACAAACTATTAGGTGTAAAATATGCTACAAGGATATATCGTACAACATGGGGAATATAGCCAATATTTTATAATAACTATAAATGGAGTATAACCTTTAAAAATTTTGAATCATTATATTGTATACCTGTAACATGTAATATTACTGTACAAGAAATATACTTCAATAAAAAATTTTTAAACATTTTTTAATTAAAAAAGTAGGGGAAAAATCTAACTGGTTTTTGCCATTTTTAACTGATATAATTCACATAACATAATAAATTATATGAGATAATTCACATAACATAAAATGCACCATTTTAAAGCATATAATTCAGTAGCATTTAGCATATTCAGAATGTTGTGCAACCATCACTACTGCCGAATTCCAGAACATTTCCATCACCCCAAAAAGAAATCCCATACCCTTTAGCAGTTATTCCCTCTTCATCCCTCTCCTCATCCCCTGGCAACCACTGATCTACTTTGTCTCTATGAATTTGTCAACTGACCTCATTTTTTTAATATAAAATTTTAATCAGATTTATTTCCATTGTCAATTTTCATTGAGAAAATATTTTCCAGAGTAAATGGTATTAACACAAGATCATTTTTTGAGCAATTTTCTATAGCATGCAGTAAAAAATTTTCCATTTTGATTTTTACCACGCTGAGATTATTGTCATTGGGATCCATTCTTTTCTAATCATTTAAAAAATTCCATATGATGTATTGCCTTTTTTTTTTTTTTTCCTGGGGGAGAGTACATATTAAGTTCCACTGTTTAGAGGTCTTGCAACCGTGAGTTTTCTTTGTGGTTGTATTTCAACTAAGTGTAATTTCCCCGATCAAATTTTGCAGATGTGAATTTTGTCAAGTTTTGATGTACTGATGATTTCTCAGAACATTCACTGACCTCCCTTACAAAGAATATGCCATCTCGAACTCTTGAACCCCTGCTATTCTTCATAGCACTATCACCACCTGACATTATTTTATATTTATTTGTGTATATGCTTATCATCTATCTTCCTACCAGATTGTGAGTTCCATGAAGGTGGGAGTTTTGACTGTCTTATTCATGGCTGTGTTCCCACCACCCAGAACAGTGCATGGGTCACAGTAGGCCCTCAAGAGATGGAATGAAGGAAAAAATGAAGTATGGCTTGGATAGAACGCTACCAATCTGTATTTGTGTCTTAGTCTATGAGTAAAATAACAAGGAACTTTATTAGACAGAGAGAGAAATGATGCAGGATGGAGAAGGGTCCAGGGCCCACATGATGGGGCCAAACCATCCCACTCCACACTGAGGATGGCCCAAGTCCCAAGGAGCTTCCAATATTCCCAGGGAGACAGATAACCAACAGAGCAGCCTCCGCTCCACTGGTTGACTTACTGATGTGATAAAGTGGTGACGTATGGCTTAGGGGCAGCAGGGCACACGGTCAGCAAGACCGGAGATGGTGTGATGGTGCCACCAGACTATCAGGGCAAAAGGAGAGACAAGGGGTTGGAGCTCGGACAACGCTTGAGCCGCCATCTCATGATGGCTGCCGTTGCTGGAGGCTGTCACCAAGGAGCCTGCCAGGGGCTCTGCCCTCTCTTCCTCGTCACTTCTGCCACATTCTATTGTTCAAAGTAGTCACTGGGCACCCAGAATGAAGGCAGGTGGAGAAACAGACCCCACCACTTGGATGAGCACGCGGATGGGAGCTATTGTTGGGGACAGCTTGGGAAAATACACTCAGTCACAGCCAAGATAAGTAAAGGTTTCCCACTTTGCAGGCCACTCGACTCTTCAAAGGGCTTTCGTGCCCACGCTCATCACATACCTGTGAGGGGCGTGGACTGGCTGTGCATGTGAGACAGTACAGCAGTGTGGGGCCAGACCAAGCGCCACTGCTTCCTTCCTGCATGACTTGGGCAAGCTATTCCACCTCTCTGTGCCCCAGTTTCCTCATCTGTAAAATGGGAGGATGATAATAATGACTTCCTCATAGCTTTGTTGGAGTACTAAGTGAGATATTGGCTATGGCGCACTTGGAATAGGGTCGAGGATAGAGCAAGACCATGTGAACGGTGCTTATCATTACCCTCCCCTTGTATTCATTTTTATCTTTAAAATGTACAATTGAAAATTTTTGAATAGGTGATACATTCAAACATCAAAAAGGAATATGAGGGTCCACAGAGCAGAGTCTCCCTGCCCTGCATCCAGCCACCCAATTCTCTTCTGGGAAGGTGACCACTCTTTCCAGGTCCTTGTGCCCTGCCAGAAACACCCTCTGCATTTACAAGCAAATATGGATATATATTCTTCCACCATCACTTTGAACATATATATAGGCATGTAGTGACTATACTCACAGCTTTGCACCTTGCTTTTTCCTGTTGAAGCAGATATTTGGTGACTGTTTCATACCAGAATGTTAAGGACTGCCTCATTCTTTTTTTTTTTTTAATCACTACCTAACATTATATTTTCTATCTATTTGTAGTTATTTTTTGAATTTTTGAATTTTATTTTATTTATTTATTTAATACAGCAGGTTCTTATTAGTTATCCATTTTATACATATTAGTGTATATATGTCAATCCCAATCTCCCAATTCATCACACCACCCCCCCACCACACCCCCGCCGCTTTCCCCCCTTGGTGTCCATACGGTTGTTCTCTACATCTGTGCCTCTATTTCTGCCCTGCAAACCAGTTCACCATTTTTCCAGGTTCCACAAATATGCGTTAATATATGATATTTGTTTTTCTCTTTCTGACTTACTTCACTCTGTATGACAGTCTCTAGATCCATCCACATCTCTACAAATGACCCAATTTCGTTCCTTTTATGGCTGAGTAATATTCCATTGTATATATGTACCACATCTTCTTTATCCATTCGTCTGTCGATGGGCATTTAGGTTGCTTCCATGACCTGGCTATTGTAAATAGTGCTGCAATGAACATTGGGGTGCATGTATCTTTTTGAATTATGGTTTTCTCTGGGTATATGCCCAGTAGTGGGATTGCTGGGTCATATGGTAATTCTATTTTTAGTTTTTTAAGGAACCTCCATACTGTTCTCCATAGTGGCTGTATCAATTTACATTCCCACCAACAGTGCAAGAGGGTTCCCTTTTCTCCACACCTTCTCCAGCATTTGTTGTTTGTAGATTTTCTGATGATGCCCATTCTAACTGGTGTGAGGTGATACTTCATTGTAGTTTTGATTTGCATTTCTCTAATAATTAGTGATGTCAAGCAGCTTTTCATGTGCTTCTTGGCCATCTGTATGTCTTCTTTGGAGAAATGTCTATTTAGGTCTTCTGCCCATTTTTGGATTGGGTTGTTTGTCTTTTTAATATTGAGCTGCATGAGCTGTTTATATATTTTGGAGATTAATCCTTTGTCCGTTGATTCGTTTGCAAATATTTTCTCCCATTCTGAGGGTTGTCTCTTCGTCTTGTTTATAGTTTCCTTTGTTCTGCAAAAGCTTTTAAGTTTCATTAGGTCTCATTTGTTTATTTTTGTTTTTACTTCCATTACTCTAGGAGGTGGATCAAAAAAGATCTTGCTGTGATTTATGTCAAAGAGTGTTCTTCCTATGTTTTCCTCTAAGAATTTTAGTGTCCAGTCTTACATTTAGGTCTCTAATCCATTTTGAGTTTATTTTTGTGTATGGTGTTAGGGAGTGTTCTAATTTCATTCTTTTACATGTAGCTGTCCAGTTTTCCCAGCACCACTTATTGAAGAGACTGTCTTTTATCCATTGTATATCCTTGCCTCTTTTGTCATAGATTAGTTGACCATAGGTGTGTGGGTTTATTTCTGGGCTTTCTATCCTGTTCCATTGATCTATATTTCTGTTTTTGTGCTGGTACTATATTGTCTTGATTACTGTAGCTTTGTAGTATAGTCTGAAGTCAGGGAGTCTGATTTCTCCAGCTCCGTTTTTTCCCCTCAAGACTGCTTTGGCTATTTGGGGTCTTTTGTGTCTCCATACAAATTTTAAGATTTTTTGTCCTAGTTCTGTAAAAAATGCCATTGGTAATTTGATAGGGATTGCATTGAATCTGTAGATTGCTTTGGGTAGTATAGTCATTTTCACAATATTGATTCTTCCAGTCCAAGAACATGGTATATCTCTCCATCTGTTTGTATCATCTTTAATTTCTTTCATCAGTGTCTTATAATTTTCTGCATACAGGTCTTTTGTCTCCTTAGGTAGGTTTATTCCTAGATATTTTATTCTTTTTGTTGCAATGGTAAATGGGAGTGTTTCCTTAATTTGTCTTTCAGATTTTTCATCATTAGTGTACAGGAATGCAAGAGATTTCTGTGCATTAATTTTGTATCCTGCTACTTTACCAAATTCATTGATTAGCTCTAGTAGTTTTCTGGTAGCATCTTTAGGATTCTCTACGTATAATATCACGTCATCTGCAAAGAGTGACAGTTTTACTTCTTCTTTTCCAATTTGTATTCCTTTTATTTCTTTTTCTTCTATGATTGCCATGGCTAGGACTTCCAAAACTCTGTTGAATAATAGTGGTGAGAGTGGACATCCTTGTCCACTGAAGAATGATTTCAGTTTTTCACCATTGAGAATGATGTTTGCTGTGGGTTTGTCATATATGGCTTTTATTATTTTGAGGTAGGTTCCCTCTATGCTCACTTTCTGGAGAGTTTTTATCATAAATGTGTGTTGAATTTTGTCAGAAGCCTTTTCTGCATCACTTTTTTGCCCCATTCTTTTTTTTTTTAATTAATTAATTAATTTTTTATTTTTGGCTGCATTGGGTCCTCATTGCTGCTTGCGAGCTTTTCTCTAGCTATGCCAAGTGGGGCCACTCCCCACTGCAGTGCACGGGCCTCTCATTGTGGTGGCTTCTCTTGTTGCAGAGCACAGGCTCTAGGCACGCGGGCTTCAGTAGTTGTGGCGTACGGGCTTAGTTGCTCTGCGGCATGTGAAATCCTCCTGGACCAGGGTTCGAACTTGTGTCCCCCGCATTGGCAGGCGGATTCTTAACCACTGTGCCACCAGGGAAGTCCTCATTCTTTTTTATCAGCTGCATAATATTCCACTGCATGGCTGCACCATGACGTGTCTAAGAAACCGGCCATGGGGGAACTCAGGTGGTTTGCAGTCTTCACTCTAACACACTATGCCATGATGCATCCCCATTGTGTTGGTGAGGAAACTGAGATCTGAGAGGCAAAGTGTCCCATCCCAGGCCACGTGGTGAGTTGGTGGCAGAACCAGGATCAGATGGCAGTGTCCGGCCCTACAGCCCATGATGTATTCCCATCTCATCTGGGTTTGGGCCTCCTGGTTCTGGGACAGGGAGGAGCTGGCATGAAAAGGGATGGGGGCCAGAGGGTGAGGGTGTTGAGAAGGCAAATGTACCAGAGCTGTTGTTTTCTTCTCCTTGGTCTAACACTTGGCTGCATGAGGAAGGAGAAACGGGAGGAAGGAAGACCCCAGGCTCTCAGACTGAAAAGAAGCAAAGCAGAGACCATGGGCTGGAGGCGTGCTTTGCAGAAGTGAGCCTCGTGGCAGTGCTTTTGATTGACCTCATTTTCTCCTTCAGGTGAGGTTTGCTTTGGAGGAAGTAGAAGCTGAAACACTGCCCAGGATTGGAGAGGAACTCAGCCCTACAATTGAGGAGGCCCAGGATCGAGACCCAGGACAGCCACTGACTCATGGGATCTAGTCACCCAGACTCTCTGGGCCTGGAAGTGGGGGCTTTGACCCAATGGGCCTCTCCTGTCACAAGATCCAGGTTCTGGAGCCACCAGGGATAGGTTCCAATGCCAACTCAATCGAGCTTCCTTGACAAGTCTCATTTCCTCATCAAAAAAAGTAGGAGTGAAAGTAATGCTGGGCGCGGTAAGAGTCCAATGGGACAATGTATATGGAAGCCCTTGGAAAAACTAAAAATCAACACATCATACAGATTCCCTTCCCCCCCCAGGTATTAATTCTGAAGCTGATATTACAAATGCTGAACTCTGCTCAAAACCACGTCTTCAGTATAAAAGATTATTATGAGCAAACCACACCTCTTTGTTGTTCAGGACACACAAACTAAAAACCAAAGCACAAACACAAATAGAAAATCTATGTTGAACTCGGCACCCAGCATCTGCTTAGGTATTCTGCCTGCATTTAAGGTGTAATGCCACTAGGTGGCGATAGTGTGCAGGCCCTGAAGTCTCTTCCAGAGCAGATTCCCTAAGGATCATCTCAAAGGTCCTTCCTTTTTATACTTTGAGCAGCTTCACCAAAGGACCCGCTGAGCCTCAGTTTCCTCATCTGTAAAATGGGGATAATAGTACTAAGATCATGTAAAATCCTCCTGTGCATAGTAAGACACTCAGTAAATGTCTGCTTCTTTCCTAGCTGAGTGATTATGAGCCTGGCTTTTGGAACCAGAATGCCTGGGTTTGAATCCCAGCTCCACTACTTACCAGCTGTGTGACCTTGGGCAAATTACCTAGCCTCTCTGGGCCTTAGTTTCCTTGTTGGTAAATGGGGCTAGTAATCGTAGTTTATATGTGTAAGGTGCTTACAAGTGCCTGGGCCAAGAAAAATGCTTTGAGTTTGCCATTGTCTATGTATGTGCTGGGGTGAACCCTCTCTCAAGCATAGTCTGGGTCCTAACCCTGGGCACCTCCTAAGATTCAGTGCCTTGTCAAGATCATATGTCTTCAGGGCTTTTTTAACCCCCCTGGCATCAGTCATGGACAGAGAGAGCCACAATTCCAAGACTCCCAACACCCTGGTCTCCGGATTCAAGGTACAGCTGGCAACAGCCTCTGTCCACCAGGCAGGTGATGGAAACCAATTTGCGAGTGTGAAGCCAGCTGGTGGGAAGATAAGGAGGGGGCCGAAGGGGCTGTGAGGCTCTTTTTAAAAAAAAAAAATTAATTAATTAATTAATTTCTTGGCTGCGTTGAGTCTCCGTCGCTGTGCATGGGCCCCCTCCAGCTGCAAGGAGCGGGGGCCACTCCTTGCGGTGCGCGGGCTTCTCATTGCGGTGGCCTCCCCGCGTTATGGAGCACAGGCTCCAGGCACAGGGTCCTCAGCAGTTGTGGCTCGCGGGCTCCAGAGCGCAGGCTCAGCAGTTGTGGCGCACAGGCCCAGTTGCTCCGCGGCACATGGGGAGCCTCCCGGACCAGGGCTCAATCCCATGTCCCCTGCATTGGCAGGCAGATTCTCAACCACTGCACCACCAGGGAAGCCCTGTGAGGCTCTTTTTAAAGTACTTTTGTCCCTTGGGGGTGTGCTGCTCACCTCTGTGCCTACTGCTGGGAGGCAGCTCAGAAAATGAAACACCCTGGGGCTACTGGGCCAATCACTTTCCCGCTGGTCGGGCCCCACCTCCATGCAGATTTTCGGGGGAGGTAGAGGAATCTGGTGACGACAGCACCTGACCGGAAGTCAGATCTGTTTTTAGCCCAGCTCTGTTACGGATGTGTGACCTTGAAAGAGTCACTTTTCCTCTCTGGGCTTCAGTCCCGCTCTGCCAAAATTGGGACACACTCCCTGCCCTTCCTTTCCAACCAGAGATACGGTGAGAATAGAGGAGCTCCTCAAAACGTCACTTCCTCCTTGAAGCCTTCCATATCAGATGGAATAAAATGGAATTCAAATCCTCCCCACCTCCTTCCATGTCTCCCAGGCTAAACATGCGATATTAACCACCAATTCGCTCGCTGATTGATTGATTCCACATGCATGTTCAGTGCTGGTCTGCCCTCCTGTCTACACGTCCTTTCTGTCTTGTCTGCAAAACTCCTCTGAAGTGGGCCGTGCCTGCCTCCTTGCTCTGAATGGCATGGAGAGTCTAGCAGAGGAGGCCTCTGACTGAGGGATGGCTCGGGGCTCCAGGTGAGAAACGAAGGTCCCATGGAATCCCAGATGGATCAGAACTTAATGAGGGCTTCCCTGGTGGTGCAGTTGTTAAGAATCTGCCTGCCAATACAAGGGACACAGGTTTGAGCCCTGGCCCGGGAAGATCCCACATGCCGCGGAGCAACTAAGCCCGTGTGCCACAACTACTGAGCCTGAGCTCTAGAGCCCGCAAGCCACAACTACTGAGCCCACGTGCCACAACTACTGAAGCCTGCGTGCCTAGAGCCCATGCTTTGCAAGAAGAGAAGCCATGACAATGAGGAGCCAGCGCACCACAACGAAGAGTAGCCCCCGCTCACCGCAACTAGAGAAAGCTGGCGCACAGCAACGAAGACCCAACACAGCCAAAAATAAATAAATAAATAAATAAATAAGTAAATTTATAAAAAAAAAAAAAAAAGAACTTAATGAGACTGAGAAAAGTAAGTTTTGGGGGAGATCAGAGATGGGAAAAGCACTTTGAAAAGTGAAAAGAGGGGATTCCCTGGTGGTCCAGTGGTTAGGACTCTGGGCTCTCACTGCCGAGGGATGGGGTTCAATCCCTGGTCGGGGAACTAAGATCCTGCAAGCTGTGCAGTGCAGCCAAAAAAAAAAAAGAAAGAAAAAGTAAAAGAAAAAAAAAGTGAAAGTGAAAAGAACTATGGAAATGGGAGAAAGTCTTAGTCTCTGGACAGGGGCACAAAACAATAAGAGAGGGAGATGGGGAGGGGGGTTAGTTTAGCTTTGATGAATGCTAAGTTTTGCAGTCAGAAAATCTAGAAGGAAGCTAGTTTAATTTTAGGAAGCATGGAAGTTCTGTGTCAGTTTCCAAAATAACATTTTATTTTGGATTACACATGGGCAAGGGATGTGTGTGTGTGTGTGTGCTTTCCACTCTCATTTTTTTCAGGGCTTGGGGCTGCTAAGGTCTTAATTCAATGCTAGGCATACCTTAACTTCAAATGGAGTAAGCCCAGCTCTTCTGCTCCATCACCCCCTCTCCCCACCACCTACCCCCTCTCTCTATCATCTGCCTAATCAGGTCTCCCCCTCCAAGACCCACCCCACGATGGCCCCAAACCGGTCCAGCTTCTGTGAACCTCCAGTCTCCAGCCTCTCTGAGCGCTTTGAATTATGACCCCATCACCTGTGAATACCTGTGCCCTTCCTGCTCTTGCCATCCTCCACCAAATGCCCAGCTGCCAAGGGACATTGAGTGTCCCGTGTTTTGGACTTCACTGCCTTTTCAAAACTTACCCCTCCTGGGCTCCATTCCATCCACACCAAAGCCCCGGATGACATATGTATAGTAGGGGAGGGGCAGATATTCTAGTCTTTCCATCCTAGATTGCACTTTAAGACCCTCTTGGGGAATTAGCCTCTCACAGAAAGAATGTTCTGTCTGGGACTTCCCTGGTGGTCCAGTGGTTAAGACTCCGCGCTCCCAACGCAAGGGGCACAGGTTCAGGGAACTAAGATCCCGCATGCTACACTGTACAGCCAAAAAAAAAAAAAAAAGTTCTAACGGGAATTTCATAGCACTGGAGGAGACCAAAAGGGAGAAATTTATTATCACTAAAATGTAGTTAGTGATAATATAATTGACACCAATAACTGCACAACTGTTAGGTTCCAGGCACTATGCTAGGTGCATTACTTTCTTTATCTAATTCCAACAACCCTATGAGGCAAGTGTAATTATCATCATAATAAAGACAACAAAATTAACCGAGTACTTACATGCTAAGCAGTTCACCTGGATTGTCTTGTATAATACATAACCTGTGAGGTGGGTTCTATTGCTGTTCCATTTTCCAAACGAGGGAACCAAGGCATGGATTAGTTAAGTAAGTTGTCACACAAGCTATTAAAATAAGGGGTCTGAACCTCAGAGAGGTTAAGTAACATGCCCATCTTTACCCAGCAAACAAGGAGAAAAGTCTATGTTTTCCCCCCTACATGCTCACCATGCCTCCTCCTGGGGCAATGGAAAATGCCAGGTTGAGGTGAGGGCAGCTGGGACCAAGAACTGCTGGGGTGGAGATAGGGGTGGGACTTCGTCAGCTCCAGACATCAGCATACCCCTGACACAGAGGGTGTCCAGAAATGCTCCAGGACCCCAGCTCCAGCCACCTGCCAAAAGTCCCTGGCTTTGCTGGCCTCTCCAGTAATCCTTCCCTGCCTCCTGCCCATCTGGCTCATTAGAATCACAGCTATTGTTCAGCACCCCATTGGAATGCTGCCTCCTCCAGGAAGCCTCCTGGATGGCTTTAACTCAGAGCCATCTGACCTTCTCCGGAACACTGTCCACTCACTTGGCTGTCCTCTTCATCCTTGGGGTAGGTGCTGCCATCTGGCCTCCCCCACCAGGTACTGAGTTCCTTTAGACTCTAACACCTAACACAGGATCAGTGCTCAGAGAATTCTTTTTGAATAAATACATGCTGCACTGGGGACTCCCCTGGGTCACTGGGGTCACGAATTTCAGTGCCTCTGGTGAGGGGTGATGGAGAGGGAGGGTAGGAAATACAAATGTGTGACAAGCCCAGGTGCAGACATGAGGGAGTGGTGAGCTCTGTGGCAAACTAGAGTCTGCATACTCCCTTGAGGGGCTTACCATCAGATTCAGTCGCGCCCACTCCCCACAGATGGCTGGGACCTATTCTCGCCCTGACCACCCTCACTTTCTCTTTCTCTAGCTTTATTTTCCTACTTTGTGCATATCACTTAAAAGCGTACACTACATACTATTTATTATATTTAACACCTGTCTTCCCTCACAATGTGAAGTACCTAAGGGCAGAGATTTTGCTTTTTTCCCCCTGATGGTCAGCATTTTTTAGCAATAAAGTATTTTCGAGTAATTTTTATTGGAATATAGTTGATCTACAATGTTGTGTTAGTTTCTGCTGTACAGCAAAGTGAATCAGTCATACATATACATATATCCACTTTTTTTAGATTCTTTTCCCATATAGGTCATCATGGAGTATTGAGTAGAGTTTCCTGTGCTATACAGTAGGTTCTTATTAGTTACCTATTTTATATAGCAATGTGTACATGTCAATCCCAATCTCCCAATTTATCCGCCCCCACCCGTCGTCCCCATTTTGTCTGTTTTGTACTCTGGTGCAGGCCAACCTCTCATCAGTGCCCTGCACAAAGTAGGCTCTCAATAGATAGGTGTTGAATAAATCCTATTTATAAATCCAAGACAGTTCTTTCCAAGTCTGCAGTGAACAGAGCTGCCCCAGGGCCCCCTGCAGTGTCCAGGCTTCCGGAAGCATTCAGGGTTCAAGGCAGGAAGGGTGAAGGCTTCGGGGGTCACAACGAACGAGCCCCCCAAAGAGCCCTCAGGAGGTGGCCTGGTCTGTCTTGGTGACAGCAGGGCCAGCTACAACCAGGGCAGGAGGGTTAGTGACTACCCTGGGGTCAATGGGGCATTTCTGGGCGAAGCTGATGTGGGGTGGGGGGGTTACGGGTGGGATGGTGGTGGAGGAGGGGCCCTCACTCCAGAGCACCCCCCCCAAACACACACACTCGCGCCAGACGTACCCACCATACACGCCCCCGCATGTACCAGAAGACGCAGGATTAAGAGAGGGCAGAAACAGATGGGGCCGGAAGAATGTCCTAAAAAGTGGGGAAAGGGCAAAGAGGGGGAGGGGAGAGACACCCCGGAGTCAACGGTGCTCCCGCAGGAGGGCTGGGGAGGAGGGTGCAAGGGAGTGCTCTCTGCACCCGCCCGCCGCAGAGCCCTTCTGCCTTGGCACCACCGAGCACCCCCTCGGAGGAGGGCGCCGGCCTGCGAGCTGGGGGTGCTACGTGTCTCCCCCCCCCACTGCCCCCGCACCTCCTAAGCAGGTTGCAGCCGCCTCAGCAGCCGCGGCGCTTTCACCTGCGCAGCCCCGCGCCGCGCCGCCATTGGCTCGCTAAAAATGCCTTGCTAATCTGCGCCCATCTGTGCGCGCCTCCTCCCTCCGCCTCCCCCTCCTCCTCGGCTCTGACCTTCCTCCTTAGCGCAGCCCCAGCGAGGTCTGGAGGGACGCGGCGGCGGGGACGGCGGCGCAGCTTCTCTTCCCCCGGCAAGTCGTGCAGGCTTGAGGCCGGGTCCCAGACGCCCCGTTTGGCCCCGGGGCGCCGCGGATGGTGCCGGGCGTGCCTGCCCCCAGGTAGGAGGTCTGGCCCTTGGCTACAGGGTGGGGAGGGAGGGCTGCAGTCAGGGGGTGCGTGTGTGCGGTGGGCGCAGAGACTGACAGGGGAGAATTGGACAGTTACCTGCAGAGAGGTGAGCGCGCGGCCGGGGGTGCTTTGCAAACGCCGGGGTTCGCGGGCATCACCCGGGCAGTATCAGGATGTCCCTGCGCTGGGCCCCCTGGGAGAGGGACCTGGCGGAGACCTTTACCTGGGGGAAAACGCAGGAAATAGGTTCCTTGGGAAGGTGGGACGCACGCCCCGGGTCCTGTCCGAGTCTCTGGCCTGGCTTGTTCCGGTACCGGCAGGGTGGGTCGGCTGATGCCAGCTTGGTGCGTAGGCTATTTGTGGACCAGAGTGGGCTGGGGAGAAACACAGCAGCTGATGCGTGCCCTATGTCCTGTCCGGTTTACAATTAAAGATATTTTCTTCTGTCCGTCTACACCTTCCCCCACAGTTGGGATGGGAGGGGGGAAGAGGAACAGGAGGTGACGATGAATGGCCCGCAGATACAGCAGAAGCCAAGGTCTGTCTGGCACTGCCCTCCTCCCCACCCCCGGGCCACTTGCTGCCTGTTAGAACTCTCTCTCCTCCTTATTTTTGCCTTAGCGGAGGCCATGAAGAGATTAAAAGGTCATCAGGGTGTGAGGGACACAGAGGCAAACCACAGAGCTTGGCCAGACCAAACTTCAAGCGCCAGCTGCCCCCCACACTCCACTGCCCAGCTCTGCACCCGACGTGCAGTGACACACATGGATGCTTTTCTCTGGGCACAACCATAAATAACTCACGTTGCCCGGGCTCTGGCATGGTGGGTGTGCAAACAGAACTGTCAATGATTTTGGAGGTTCTATCCCTCACCCACCTGGCCTTCCCACAACAGGTCCATAAGCCACTCACAAGTCCCCCCTCCAGGCAGCTTCCTGATACCCCAGGTGAGATCCTTGCCTCCTGCCCTGCATTCTCCAGCCTAGCCTGCCTTGTGGCTTAGTTATTTATGCCTTGTCTGTCGCCCACTACACTGGAAGTGCTTTAGGATAGGAATGTGTCTGATTTATCTGTCATCGCCCCTGCACCTGACCAGGGTCTGGCACCAAGTAAATGTGGCATGAGTGAATGAATCAACCTGAACTCTGAGAAATAGCTGGCAACCTGAAGGAGGAGGGTGAGCCCCATCTGGAGCTTTCCTCCCATCCCCCAGGACCGAAGAGCTACCAAAAACAGACACTCCCATTCAGGCCCTTCCTGGGCCTAGAAGTGATGGGCATCTATGGCATTCAGAGATAAACATTGCAGTCCTGAGGGCTCCAAAGGGTCTTTTTGGGCCCGTGGTATGAGTCCCTGGCTGGTCCAGGCTTGGTGGAAGGCCCTGGTGAAGGTCTGGCTTTCCTCAGGCCCCTGGGTTGGCACTTTTCTCCTGGGGTGCTAAGCTCACTCCAGGGTCTCTGTCTCTATCCCAGCCCTTGGGAGGGTCCCGGTCAGCATCAGGGCGTCTGTGAGGCCCAAGCCAGATCATCCTCAGCCTCTGAGGTCCTCATAGGGAGCTCTGAACAGATCTTAAGATTGTGTGGAGGAGCCGACCCAGGCCAGAAGAGGAGGCTGCCAGCAAGGGTTCTGGCCCAGCCACAAGGCTCTGTCTGTGACAGGGACATTCTCAGAGCTTCCCCAGCCCTTGTTGCTCCTTCGACAGCCATGCTGATAACATATCTGCAAGATGTTCTTATTCTCATCTCACAGAGGGGCAGACTGAGGTCCAGAGAGGGTCAGCAGCAGAGCCAGGGCCAGCACTCAGCTCCTGGCCCCAAGTCCAGTCTTCTCTCCACTGGGCTCGAGGGAGCTGGGGCGAGGTCCCAGACCCAGGTCAGAGTGTCCAGCAGTTGTCCTCAGTCCCGTCTGGCTCTGTCCTGGCCCCTAGTAATGGAGAGTAAGGGCGTGTTGCTTCAGGGCTAGTCGGGGGAGGTGGAGGATGGTTTGGTTAATGCCTGCAAGTGGTTGGCCCTGGGGGCCTTTCGGGGAGGGATACAGTAAAAACAGTAGAAACGAACAGTGCACAGCATCTGCCACGTGTCAGGAGGCAACTATTTTTCATGAATGGAGTCATTCAGTCTTCACATTAGCCCAATGAGGTAGGTACTACTATTACCCCCATTTTACAAATGAGGAGACTGAGGCACAGAGAGGTCAACTACCCAGGGTCACACGGTTTGAAATTGGAGGAGCTAGGATTTGAGCCTAGGCTCCAGAGTCCATTATTCCCTAATACATTCCCTAATGCAAGAGCAAGAGGGCTGTGGACCTTACTGCTGAGGGCTTGTCTCTGTGGAGACACAGGTTTCAGGTACTCTGTGGCTAAAGTCCCCACATGTTAGGTAGTGTGTGCATGATTAAGTGTGACTGTGATGGTTTTGGATGCTCAGAATAATAACACCCATAGTAGTGGGGCTCTTTGAGCACCTACTGTGTGGCAGGCAGAAATCTTTATAAGATGCACATCTGAGTCTGTCACTCCCCTGCTCTGCATCCTTCATTGGCTCCCCATTGCCCTGAGCACAAAGTGCAGTCTCCCTCCTGTGGCCCCGCTGCCCTCCGCAAGCCTGGGCTTCCTCTCCCTTCTCACCCCACCTCTGCCCTCAGCTGCTCTGAACTGCTTTCAGTTCCTCAAATAAATCACACTTCTCTCACCTGCAGGCCTTTGCACAGGCTGATCCCCTGCCTAAAGCACGCTCCCGACCCCCTCCTCCCTACCCATTCCTCCTCACCCTCAGGAGTCTGCTGAAACTTTTCTTCCTTCCAGAAGCTTCCATGAGTTCCTCCTCCCCACACTTAGCTCACCTCACCTCACACAGTATCCTCTCTGGCTTTTCATTCCTCGCACCCACCCCCAGCTGTGGAGTCCTTGGGGGCAGGGTCTGTGTCCTGTTCCCAGAGTCCCCAGTGCCTAGCACACAGTAACCCAGCTCCTACTTGTGGGATGAGTTAGCGAATATTGGTCCCCCTCATACACTTTCTCTCCTCACCAATTTCAGGACTTTTTAGCATTCTCCTCCCAATAGGAGCTAAGGACTCCTTCAGAATTTGCCTATAACACCCCCAGCAAGGACGGGCTGGTGGTGGAAAGCCTTCAGTGGAGAAGTGAAACTGCCTGTGGGCCTGGCAGGACAGGGGAGGCATTGGGGTGGGAGTTGGCTGATCTGGGGGAAGTCCTCCCTGGGGAAGCAGGTAGGAGGGATGGGGGAGGAGTGGGAGAGTTAGATAGGAGGAGGGCTGCTTGGTTTGGTTTTACATTTTTCTTAAAGAAAAAAAAAGCTTTTATTATTGTTTTTTTTTTATTACCAAAGTAACATGTAGCCTGTGTGGAAAACCTAGAATGTACTGGAAAGCCAAATTAGAAAAAACTATTAGCTAGCACCTGACCTACCCACTTGTGGGCACTTTGTGGCTGGTTTCTAGCCAGGGACCTGTGGACCGGAAGGGGGAGGTGGGGACTGGGGTTTGGTGGGGCAGGTGAGGGTCCCAGGACTGGGACTTACGCGGGCAGGGGAGTGGTCCCCAGACCTGTGCATAGCAGAGGAAGGAAGCAGGACGGGTGGAAAGAGGAGTGGAGTTCTGGGAATTCCCTGGTGGTCCAGTGGTTAGGACTCCACGCTTCCACTGCAGGGGGCACGGGTTCAATCCCTGGTTGGGGAACTAAGATCCTGCATGCCATGCAGCATGGCCAAAATAAATAAATAAATAAATAGATAGATTTTTAAAAAGTGGAGCTCTGATGCAGGCCCAAAAGGGAACCCCAGGGCGCTCTGGAGCTGGAGGGGCCCATCCCAGTCTCTTTGGAATGGTTGGGCCTTAGGACCTCAGCATCCTTCCAGCACTGGGTGTGGCCCACGGTGTGCCCTTAGGCAGGTGGCTCTGCAGCAGCTGCCATCCCTGAAGGGGCTGCCAGCTGAGGGTCATGTGCTGACTGCACCCCCAACAGAAAGGATGGGTGGGAAGGTGGGAGATGGGCCGAACGGAGAAGACCAGCAGGAACCTGGCCCCAGGTGGCTCTGGGGAGACAGGAACTCTAATGCCAGGGAAGTTGGTGGGGCATCTCTGGGTGGGGAGCCTGTCAGTGGGGTTGGGGGATGCCTGTGGAGACCTCGAGCTTGGGTGTTGGGGGTAGCAGGATGCCTAAAGACTGGGAGGGCAGAGGGGGCCTCAGCTCCTATTTATTTATTTAAAATTGAGAATTATGTGGGTTTTATTTTTGCATTTAATATTTTTTTGTTTGCCCCGGGTCTTAGTTGCAGCACGTGTGCTCCTTAGTTGCGGCTCGCGGGCTCCTTAGTTGTGGCAGGCGAACTCTTAGTTGCAGCATGCATGTGGGATCTAGTTCCCTGACCAGGGATGGAACCCAGGCCCCCTGCATTGGGAGCACGGAATCTTAACCACTGCGCCACAAGGAAGTCCCTCAGCTCCTATTCTGAAATTACTTGGGACTTCTCTGGCTGTCTGGTGGTTAAGACTCCGTGCTCCCAATGCAGGGGGCTCAGGTTTGATCCCTGGTCGGGGAACTAAGATCCCACATGGCACGTGGCGTGGCCAAAAAAATAAAATATAAAAATTACTTGATATTGGGACTTCCCTGGTGGCACAGTGATTAAGAATCGGCCTTCCAATGCAGGGGACACAGGTTCGATCCCTGGTCTGGGAAGATCCCACATGCTGCAGAGCAACTAAGCCTGTGTGCCATAACTACTGAGCCTGCACTCTAGAGCCCGTGAGCCACAACTACTGAGCCCACGTGCCACAACTCCTGAAGCCCGCTCGCCTAGAGCCTGTGCTCCGCAACAAGAGAAGCCACCGCAATGAGAAGCCCACGTACCGCAATGAAGAGTAAGTAGCCCCTGATTGCTGCAACTAGAGAAAGCCCGTGCTTGGCAACAAAGACCCAACGCAGCCAAAAATAAATAAATAAAATATAAATAAATTTATGAAAAAATTAATTGATATTTAAATACTGGGTGGGGGCTGTGGTCGGCTTGCCAGATAAATTCAGTTAAATTTGACTTTCAGATAACCAACAGATCTGGTGGTTATCTGAAATTTTTTTTTTTAGTATAAGTATGTCCCAAATAGTGCATGGGACATAGTTGTACTAAAATTTTTTTTTTAATATTTATTTATTGGGAGAGCAGAGTCCCAACCAACCATGTTGTTTATCTGAAAGTCAGATTTAACTGAGTGTCCTGTATTTTCATTTGCTAAATCTGGCTACCCTAGACTGGGCTGGGGGGCTGGGGGGAGGGGTAGAGAGAGAGGGAGGGAGCCTAGGGGTCCTAATTTTCTCTTCTTTTGTTTTGGGGAAAAGGTCAATGGATACTTGTTTGAAGTTGACAGTTTAAAAAAATTAACATGTCCATTTTTAGAAATAAATGAGATTTTTAAAATTTTGCATCTGTAAATGTTTGCACCTGTAAAGTTTTTTTTAATTAATTAATTTTTGGCTGCGTTGGGTCTTCGTTGCTGCACACGGGCTTTCTCTAGTTGCAGAGAGCGGGGGGCTACTCTTTGTTGCGGTGCACGGGCTTCTCGTTGCAGTGGCTTCTCTTGTTGCGGAGCACGGGCTCTAGGTGGGCGGGCTTCAGTATTTGCAGCACGTGGGCTCAGTAGCTGAGGTGCATGGGCTCTAGAGCAAGGCTCAGTAGTTGTGGCGCACGGGCTTAGCTGCTCCGCGGCATGTGGGATCTTCCCGGATCAGGGTTTGAACCCGTGTCCCCTTCATTGGCAGGCGGATTCTTAACCAGTGTGCCACCAGGGAAGTCCCTGCACCTGTAAAATTTTGCATTTGTTTCTGTTCACTGTCCAGAGAGTAACTCCCTATTTGTGGATTTTGGCTCCCCAGTGCTGCTCAGAAATAATAAAATGATCCATCCCATTATTTATTCAGGAGGGACAAAGGAGATTTGATGATCAAGGGTGGAGTTACTAAATAAGGCTAATCCATTGGAGAAATGAAAGTCATCATCATAATAAAGCTCTTAGGTGGCAGAGGGTGTGGGAAACTGGAACTCTCCCATCAGCTGGAGGATAGGTCGGCACTACCTCTTTGGCAGTAGCCGCCAAAGTTTTAACCTGGCAGTTCCACGTCCCAGGATTTGTCCTACAGGCACCCCCTTAGTAGGATACAGAGAGCCGGGTGGAATGGTCTGTGTGGCAAAACTAAACGTCCATCAGGAGGGCTGGTGACATATTAGGACCTCGCGAGATGCTGTGATTTTGGCAGCTGTTCATTCTTTGGTTTGGTCAGTGAATGTGGACTGAATGTTTTCTGTGTGCTGGGCACTGTTTTAGGTGCTGGGGACCCAGAGAAAAGAATGGGCAGAGCTTAATATCAGGGTGGAAAGATGGTCAGAATGTATTGGCAAGTCAAAGCAAGTGGCTTTGTAGAACAATGTGTATAGTATGATCCCACTTACAAAATATACATATGTATGTTGTGTTCACATTTGCGTAAAAATGTCGAGAAGGCTGCATACCTGATGGTTATTAGAGCTTATCTCTGGGGCAGGTATTAGGAGGTCAAATGCCAGGCAAGAGGGGGAATATTTCCTCTTTCTTTTAGCACCCTGTGCTATTTGTGTTTTATACAACAAACATCATTATTCCTACAAAACATCATTAAAACTCTACTTCATAATACCTGGGATTTTTCTTGGAAATCTAAAAGAAGTGAGCGTTTGAACTGCACGCCCCTCAAATGCAAATTTGATGCCATTTGAGTCAGATGCTGCCACTTGGGTTTGAAGAGTTTTTATTTGTGGCTGGTTTCTCACTGGTTTCCTCATGGGCTTGTTTCTCCTCTCCTTCCTCCTCCCAATCCTGGGGTGGATGAAACCTGGTGGGATGGGAAAGGAGGTAAGTGTGGGTATCAGGAGGGCACAGAGAAGGGAGGCAGGCCCTGGACAGCAGTGCCAGGGGGCCTGAGGGGGCTGAGATCCTCTGACCTGTGCCAGGCACTGTTCTATTTATTCATGTTTATTAACTCATTTGGTCTTCTCAGTAACTTTATGAGGTTATCCCATTTTACAGATGTGGAAACTGAGGTTAAGTGACTTGGCTGAGGTCACACTGGCTGGCAAGTAAGTGGCTGACGCAGGATTCACACCCATGCAGTCTGGATCCAGAGGCTGTGCTCTTAACCTGGAGGCCACAGCCCTTCTCGTTAGGGAGTGGAGATGACCACTCTCAGAGAAGAGAGTCCTTGGTAGGCCCTGCTCCCTAAGGCTGGGGGTGATTGATCATGGCAGGTCTTCGGCAGGAGTAGACCTGGAGGGAAAAGATGGTAGATCCAGAGCGGTGGACACAGGGGCAGGGGAGGAAATTAGCACAGGAACCCAAAGGAAGAAGTGGGAGATGGGGCTGGTGGGGCAGGTGCTGGATAGTTTAGATGATCGGCCTCATTGGCCTGGCTGGGGCAGGTGGCCCAGGGCTATCCCTGCTCCTTGCAGGGCCTGGCAGAGGCCCAGCATCCCCAGGCCCACTCTGCCCCACATGGGCCTTCTCTGGGGCCACACACCCTATCCCTGGCCTGCCTGGGTCCAGCCTTGACTGGCCTCCCGAGAGGAGAGACAGCTGAGGTGGGGCAGGAGCAAGGGCTGGGTGTCAGGAGGCCCAGGGTGAGGTCCTGTACCTGACACTGACATACGGAGGGGCCTTAGGACATTCAACACCTCCCCTTGGACTTGGTTTCCTCCTCTTTTATTTTAAAACTTTTTATCATGGAAAAATATAAGCATTTACAAAAGCAGAGAGAATAGTATAATAAACCATCATGTACCTACCACTTAGCTTCAAATGCTATCAACTCATGGCCAGTCTTGTTGTACCCCCCCACCCTGGAATAATTCAAATCCCAGGCATCATTTCATCATAAGTATATCAAGATGTATCTCTAAAAGATGAGGACTTTTCCTAACATAATCACAATACCATCATCACACCTAAGAAGAAACCATTTCTTTATATCATCGAATATCCACTCAGCATTCACATTCCTAGTTGTCACAGACATGTCTTTTTTTACATCTAGTTTGACTCAAGATCCAAATCAGGTCCACACACATTGTGACTGGTTGATAAGTCTTAGTCTCTATTAATCCATACTTTCCCCCCTCCATCCTTTTCTTTGTCCTTGGCAATTTATCTGTTGGAGAAGCCAGGTTGTTTGTCTCATAGGATTTCCCACAGTCTGGATTTTGTGGATTGCATCCCCATGGTGTAGTTTAACATGTTCCTCTGTCCCCTCTGTAAATTGGTAGTTGGGTTCATCCCTCTTCTGACCCCTCCTTGTGCAGTCACCCATAAATCCTCCAGCTCTATCTTCAAGACACCCAGAATCCCACCACTTCTCACCACCTACACTGCTGCCCTCCCTCTAAGCCCCCACCATTTCTCTCCTGGATCATTGTAGCAGCCTCTAACTGGTCTCCCTGCACCCGCCTTGCCCCAGCAGCCAAAGAGATCCTTATAAAACCTAAATGTGATCATATCCCTCCTCTGCTCAAAACTTCAATGACTCCCTCTTATTTGGAATAAAACCTAAAGTCCTATAACAGGTCCTACAAGGCCCTGTGTGATCTGGCTGTCCAGTACCTCTGACCTCATCTCATGCCATTCCCTCTTCACTGGGCTCCTAGCCATTTCTTGGGCATATCAAATATCCTCCTGCCTCAGGGCCTTTGCACTGCTCTTCCCTGTGCCTGGCCTCAGAGGTCCACGTGGCACATCCCTGCACATGTCAGCTCCTCAGCGAGGCCTTCCCAGAGCACCTTATCTAAAACAGCCCCTGTTGTTCTCCATCCCCTGACCCTGCTCTGTTTTCCATCATAGCACTTATGCATCCCCCGTGTTAGAGTCTCATTAGTTTCTGGTCTGTCTCCCCTACCTGCCTGTGAGTCCCATGAGGGCAGGGTGGCACGACTCTGCCCACAGAGCAGACCTCCTCTGCCACTTAGATCCCTCCCTGTCAGCTCCTCTCCTTCCAGCATTTCCTGGAAAATAAAACAACCCCGTACTTGCGCGTGGCACTTCATAGTTTACAAAATACTTCCTGTCTTAGGTCAGATTCCTTGGAAGCCATACCCGAGACAGAGATTCCTGGGTCAGTGGTTTCCTTCAGGCATGCGCACAGAAGGGAGAGAGGGCGCCTGATGGGGCCAGGAAGGAGCTGGAGAAAGATGTGCTTTCAGCTAAGTCTAGCTCTGATCCCCCAGGGAGCTCTGGAGTGGGAGCAGCAAGTGCAGGGTTGGCCTTCCTTGAGGCAAGGGGCCAGCCTTTGTACCCTCTTATCAGGCCTGGGGGAGGGCATAACCTCCCAGGCACCTCTAGGTGAGGCTGCTCACCTATAAGCTGCGGTCAAAACACTAATTTGAAAAGATACATGCACCCCAGTGATCATAGAAGCATTATTTACCATAGCCAAGATATGGAAGCAACCAAGGTGCCTATCAACAGACAAATGGGTAAAGAAGATGTGGTGTATACACACACACACACACACACACACACACACACACACACACAATGGAATATTCCTCAGCCATAAAAAAGAATGAAATTCTGCCATTTGCAGCCACGTGGATGAGCCTAGAGAATATTATGCTTTGTGAAATAAAGTCAGAAAGAAAGACAAATACTGTATAATATCACTTATATGTGGAATCTAAAAAATAATACAAACAAATGTATACAGAAAACAGAAACAGACTCACAGATATAGAAAACAAACTAGTGGTTACCAGTGGGGAGAGGGAAGGGGGAGAGGCAAGATAACGGCATGGGATTAAGAGATACAAACTACTATGTATAAAATAGATAAGCAACAAGGATATATTATATAACACAGAATTACAGCCATTATAATGTCTTTTAATGGGGTATAAACTATACAAATACTGAATCACTATGCTGTACACCTGAAACTAATATTGTAAATCAACTATACTTCAATAAAAAAATAACAAACAACTCTCAGGAGAAGGGGGCATCTGTGAGCCACCTGCAGCAGCTTGGGGATGGTACCCCATATGATAAAGGGGTGCTAACAGTACCTCCTCCACCTTCATATCCATTTTCTGCTTTGAGCCCTGCCATTAGCCTATGAGGAAGGTATTTATTAATTAGCATTATTCCTATTTGATAGATGAGGAAGCTGAGGTTGGGAGCAGGGATGACTTGCCTGGGGTTGCACAGCCAGGAACGGGGCAGACCTGGGATTCGATTCATTCTTACTTGGGATCCCCTGATTAGTTGATAAATTGTCTTAGTGGCTACTGGATCATTGTTTTACTCTCATGCATTCATTCAGCAAATATGTATTGAGTGCTGTGTGCCCAGGCTGAACTGGGCACCAGCCATTCAGTGGTGAATGAAACCCATCTTGTCCTTGCCCCCTGGAGCTTTCACTCTGGATCTGCCAGCATTTAGCTGACCGCCCCTCCGCCCCCCTGCTTACCCCTGTTGAGCCCTCAGCAGCCCCAGCTTCCATAATGACAGCATGTGATGTTTGTTGAGCACTTACTATGTGCTGGGCACTGTGTAAGGCTCTTTGTGTTGATGAGCTCGCTTCACCTTCCCAGCGCCCTGTTTTCAGATGGGTAAGTTGAGGCTGCAGAGGGCCCTAAGGCTCCTGGTCCAGGTCCCTCCATGAGTGTGTTATAGAGCCCTCTGAACACGGCTCTTTCCACTCCTGCCTCCCCTCCCACGGCCCCACCTACAGCAGGATATCTGGTGTCACCTCTATCAGCAGCTCCATCGGACACCAGGCTGCCACCGCCGCCTGCTCTCCGAGTGTAGGGTGACCGGCTGCCATCTCACCTGCCCCACTTGGCCCTGCGCCAGCTGGGGCACTTCTGATGGGAGGCCTCCCCACCATACAGGGCCCAGGATCCCTGCCTCTGCCCCCGTTCCCAACACCTTTGTCACTGGCCCCGACTGACTGGGTGGCCCTTCCACCAGCCCCAGCCGGGCACGGGCATTGGGGGCCCCTCCCCCCCTCACATCAGCTGGCCTGGTAAGCTGCAAAGCTGGCTCAGGTGCCCCTGGACAGGGCCACAGGGGTGGGGTGGCCAATCACAGTGGGGCTTCCTTCCCTTCTCACCACTCCCCAAGCAGGGCCAAGACAAGCCCAGCAGGGAGAAATCAAGTCACGACATTTCCACCTGAGGGGTTTAAGTGTGGGGAAGGCCCCTCAGGCTGCCTTGGTGATGGGGATTTATGAAGCAGTAGAATGGGGGTGGGCACCCAACTTGCATCAGCTCAAGGTCCCTGAGCCCCCCTGGTCCTCCTAGGACCCCCCACCACCAGGCTGCTCTGAACCATTGCTCAGCTGCGCTGGGCTGTGATGGCTGGGCCTCTGTCCTTTACTTCAGGCCTGGAGGCTTCCTCCAGGGGCCATGCTAAGGAGGTGCCTGCCCCCCCCCCCGCCCCCTTTGGCAGAATTCTGGGAATATTTGTGCAAACTTTGGAAACAAAATAGCTTAGAAAGCGCATGCAGATAAGCCTGTCTCCCTGTTGGCATGGCCATTGGAGCGGTTAGTCTGCTTACAGCCTGGCGGGGGTGGCTGTGGTCAGCATGGGGGATGCAGGGGCTGGAAGATGGGGGTAGCCCTGAGAGCCGTGGCCCTCCCACCTTCGCTGCAAGTTAACATCAGATTTCCAGCACATTTTTCTTCCCACCAGATGGTGAGTTTTCTAATTTGATCATTTTGTTTGCTAGACTTCTATAAAGAAATTTCCCTCTTTACCTATTTTGTTATTCTGAAATATGGTACATACAGTAGGATAAAGGCTTGATTCTTTCCCTTTATCATTTTTTAGAGAAATGAGTTGGTGCTTTAGCAACCTCCAAAAGTGACCAGTGAGTAATATTCCTAGTTTTAAAATATAAAAGTATATAAAATAGGTTATACATTTTAACAAATTAATATAAAGCCAACACCCATGTTGCCACCATTTAGGTCAAAAATAGAGAATTGCTGCCGCTTCAAAAGACCCCCACGGACCCTTCCCCACCACAAGCCCCTCTCTCTCCCTGGAGGGACCCACCATTCTAAATAGTTGGGGTTATTATCTTCTTTGTTTTTGGTTTTACCTCGTAAGTCTGCATCTAAAACCAAATAGTTCTTTCTGTCTCTTTTTGAATTTTAATTAATGGAATTATGTATTCTTTTATGTCTTTTTTTGTTGTTGTTTTCAATCAACATTTTCTTTTTACCATGCATCAACATTGTTCTTTGTAGCGGTAGTCCTTTTGTTTTTTTGTTTGTTTTTTATTATTTATTTAGGCTGCACCGGGTCTTAGTTGCAGCATGCGGGATCTTCATTGCAGCATGCTTTTAGTTGCTGCATGCGGGCTGCTAGTTGTGGCATGCGTATGGGATCTAGTTCCCCGACCAGGGATTGAACCCAGGCCCCCTGCATTGGGAGCACAGTAACCGCTGGACCAGCAGGGAAGTCCCAGTCCTTTCATTTTTTATCGTTGCATAGTGTTCTGATGTGTAGATGTATCATGATTTACTTATCCAGTTTACTGTTTACAGACATCAGGATTGTTTTCTGACTGTGGCTCTTGTGAAAAATGCTACTCAGAACATTCTTATCCACGACTCTGGGTAAATACATGCATGCAGTTCTGCAGGGTGTATTCCTAGGAGCGGAATTGCTGGGTCATGGGGAATGTGTATTTTCAGACTTACTAGATAATGCTAAACTGTTTTCCAAAGTGGTTGTACCAGCTCACAAGCAGTGTGTGCAGGATCCCAGTGCTCCACATTCTTTTTTTTTTTTTTTTTTTAATTTTCTTTCTTTCTTTATTTTTGGCTGCATTGGGTCTTCGTTGCTGCGTGCAGGCTTTCTGTAGTTGCGGTGAGCGGGGACTGCTCTTTGTTGCAGTGTGTGGTCTTCTCATTGTGGTGGCTTCTCTTGTTGCAGAGCCTGGGCTCTAGGCACGTGGGCTTTAGTAGTTGTGGCTCACAGGCTCAGCAGTTGTGGCGCACGGGCTTAGTTGCTCTGCAGCACGTGTGATCTTCCCGGACCAGGGCTCGAACCCGTGTCCCCTGCATTGGCAGGCGGATTCCCAACCACTGTGCCACCAGGGAAGTCCCCAGTGCTCCACATTCTTGCAGATATTTGGTTATTAGCAGACTTTTCTGGTTTTTTTTTTTTTTTAGATTTTGATTTTGATTATCATTATGGATTTTTATAAATCTTATGAGTTTCAGTCCTTGGACTCATTATTCTCAGTGATGCTCAAATTTTCCCATCTTTGGCCAGTGGGAGCCTCTTGAAGTTGACTCTGGCATCCATTCACACAACTTTGGAAGTGTCCTTCCTTTCTGGAATGAAGATGTTCCTGGCTCATCTGAGCTGCAATCAGCCATTTCTCCGAAGAGCTGGAGATATATATATATATATTTTGTTGTTGTTGTTGTTGTTGTTTGTTTTTTTAAATTGAGATATACTTCATATACCATAATTTTCACAATGTATAATTCAGTGGCTTTTAGCACATGCACAAAGTTGTGCACCCATCACCACTATCTAATTCCAGACATTTCCATTTCTCCAAAAAGAAACCCCATGCCCATCAGCAGTTACTGCTCAGTTCCCCCTTCCTCAACCACCAGTCTACTTTCTGTCTCTACCAATTTGCCTATTCTGGATATTTCATATAAGTGGAATCATATCTTTTGTGTCTGGCTCCTTTAACTTAGCATAATGTTTATAAGGTTCTTTCATGTTGTAGCATATAACAGTACTTCATTCCTTTTTATGACTAAATAATGTTGCATTGTATGGATATACATTTTGTTTATCCATTCATTGATGGACATTTGAGTTGTTTTCACTTTTTGGTTATTATTAATAATGCTTCTGTGAGCACTAGTGTACAAGTTTTTGTGTAGACATGTTTTCATTTCTCTTGGATATATATCTAGGAGTGGAATTGTTGGATCATTTCATAACTCCATGTTTGATCTTTTGAGGAACTGCCAGACTGTTCTCTAGACTGTACCATTTACATTCCCCCTTATTGTGGGTCTGATTTGCATTTCTCTAAGGACTAATAATATTGAGCATCTTTTCCTGTGCTTATTGGCCCTTTGTATCTTCTTTTTTTAAAAAAATTAATTAATTAATTTATTTATTTATTTTTGGCTGTGTTGGGTCTTCATTTCTGTGCGAGGGCTTTCTCTCGTTGCGGCAAGCAGGGGCCACTCTTCATCGTGGTGCGCGGGCCTCTCACTATCGCGGCCTCTCTTGTTGCGGAGCACGGGCTCCAGACGCGCAGGCTCAGTAGTTGTGGCTCACGGGCCTAGTTGCTCCGTGGCATGTGGGATCTTCCCAGACCAGGGCTCGAACCCGTGTCCCCTGCATTGGCAGGCAGATTCTCAACCACTGCGCCACCAGGGAAGCCCCTGTATCTTCTTTGGAGAAATGTCTTTTCATATTCTTTGCCCAGTTTTAAATTGGGTAATTTGTCTTTTTACTGTCAACTTTTTAGAGTTCTTTATGTATTCTAGATACTAGCCCCTTATCAGATAGATGATTTACAAATATTTTTTTCCCCATTTCCGTGGGTTGTCTTTTCCCTATGAATCTGTTTAACGGGGAATGGTCTTTGAGACTCAGTCTGGGTGTTGGAGGCACTAGGCTTTTTGAATTCTAGAAACCAACCTAAGGACCCACTTATAGCCTCAGCAGTTCTGGGCAGTAGGGCCTCATCTTACAGTGACACTGAGGCACAGAGGAGGGAGGTGGCCTGCCCAGGGGCACCCAGCTGCTATGTGGCTGCAGGGCACCAGAGTCAGGTCCCCAGTTTAGTTCCCATAGCTTCTCTTGGGGTCCTCACTCCAGCCCAACCCACATCCTCCAAACCCCCAAACTCAACCATTCCCTTTCCCTGGGTGCCTCCCACTCTGCTTTGTTGCTCTCAGCTCCTCTCCTTCAAGGAAAACCCTTCTTTGGCTGCCCCAACCCAGAAGGGTCCTCCTAGGATGAGATCCAGGAGGTGGGAAGCTGCACTTGGACACATTGTCAATGGTCAAATTTGGGAAAAAGCAAATTCAACCAAGGTAAAGAATTTTCTTTACTGCAGGACTCATCAGTGCCTTTAGCTTGCTATTGTGTATTGTGAACATTAAGGAATTTAATTGCCAAAACTTAGAAGACACCAGGATGTCCTGCAATAGGTGAATGGATAAATAAACTGTGGTATACCCAGACAATGGAATGCTATTCCATGATAAAAAGAAATGAGCTATCAAGCCGTGAAAGACATGCAGGAACCTTAAAAGACGTATTACTAAATGAAAGAAGCCAATCTGCAAAGGCTGCCTACGGTATGATTCCAATTATATGACATTCTGGAAAAGGCAAAACTTCAGAGACAATAAAAAGGCCATGGTTGCCAGGGGTTTGGAGAGAGGGAGGAAAAGATGGAGCACAAGGGATTTTTAGGGCAATGAAACTATTCTGTATGATACTATAGTGGTGGATACATGCCATTACACATTTGCCAAAATCCATAGACTGTACAACATCAAGAGTGAACCCTAATGTACAGAATGGACTTTGGTTGATAATAGTGTCAGTGTTGGTTCATGGATTGTACCAAATGAACCATACTGATGAGGGATGTTGAGGGCAGGGGAGTATATGTGTGTGTGTGTTGGGGGGGGGCTATGTGGGAATTCTGTTTTCTGCTCAATTCTGCTGTGAACCTGAAACTGCTCTGAAAAGTAAAGTCTGTTAATTTAAAAAAGTAACATCAGGGAGTGATGTGTTACAATGGAAAAATAGAACAGGGGAAAGGGGCTAGGGAGCGATGGGGGTGGGCTGGCTGTTTCAGATGAGGTGGCGGGTCAGGGACATTGATCAGAGACCTAAACAGGGCAGGAAATAAGCCTGTGGATATCAGGGGAAGGGCAGCCCAGCACAGGGAGCAGCAAATGCAAAGGCCCGGAGGCAGGGAAGAGCCTGATTTGTGTCAGGGACACAGTAAGGACAAACTGCCAGGAGGGGAGTGAGGGGGTTGGGGGAGAGGTTGGAGGTGAAGACAAACAAACAGCTTGGGACGCTCCACATTGGCCTGTAGGCCTGGCAAACCTGAGCAACTCGTTCTCAGTGAAATGGTGAGTCACTGGGGGGTTTCAGCAGGGGTGTGACACGTCAAAATTATACTTAATTTAAAAAAGATGACTGTCACGCAAACAGACAGAAGGGGCAAGGATGGAAGTAGGGAGACCTTTTAGGAAACTACACATCCTCCAGGGGAGAGACGATGGTGGTGCGGACCCACTGTCCATGGCAGGGGGCTGCAGGGTGGCTGGATTCTGGGTCTGGTGAGGGGAGAGTCAGTGGGCTATGGGGGTGAGGGAAGGAGAGGAACCTAGGTCTTTGGTTTGAGCACGTGGGTGAACAGTGGTGTCCTTTTCTGAGATGGCGAAGACCAGAGCAACAGAGAGTTCTGTTGGGACGTGTCTACCTGTTCAACATCCAAATGGGGCGTTAAGGAGGTGGTTGGGTTTACAGGCTGGAATTCAGCGGCAGAGTTGGGGCTGGAAATATGAGTGAGGTATTAAAGCCACAGGCCGGATGAGCTCCCCTTGAGAGCAGGTGTAGACGGGGAAGACGAGGGGCCCCAGGCCCGGGCTGGGTGTGCAGGCTTAGAGGTTGGAGAGACCAAGGAGTGACCCAGGTGGGGGCGTGGTGTCAGAGAAGCTGAGGGGCCATGTGTTTCAGGGCCAACGATGGGGTGGCCGCTGAGCACGGCAGGAGGAGGATTAGACAGGGACGGGGTGCTTTGGTACGATGGGGCCAGAGCCCTATTGGAGGGGCTTGGGGAAGGGGTGGAGACAGGGCGGATGGACGGCCTTCCCAGGGGTGTCCTCTAGGAGCCAAGGAGCAGGCCCACCGGGCAGGGGCTGAGGGCAGCTTGTAGTCTGCGGAGGGACTTTTTTTTTTTTTTTAGTGATAGAAAAACCACCGTTTCTCCCTTGATGGGAAAGTTTCCCTATGTGAGGGAAAAACCGATCATGTCGGGGAGGGGAGAGAATTGTTGGGGCGCTGCAGCTGGGGAGCTGGGGGGGCTGGTACCCAGTGGGAGAGAGGCGGAGCCTGGGGGTGGGGAGCAGTGGCGGGGGAGCCAGTGTGGGCCGTTATCTTTAGGCTCCTGTTTTCTCAGCATCATCATCACAGCCTCAGCTAAGAGCTCGGGAGGAGAAGGTGGTGGGAAACACTGGTCTTCACCGTGGTTCTCACGGCCTCTGTGTGGAGCAGGTGCCCTCACCCCCGCTTTGCAGATGAGGAAATCAAGGGTCACTTGCCAGGAAGGGGCAGGACTGGGATTTTGAACAGGGTCTGGTGGGTTCCAAGGACACTCCTCTGGGTGTTAATAGGGGAGCGTGGATCTCAGGATGTGAATCTACATCCCACTCTTCCAGCCTCTCCGCCTAGGGCAGCCCTTCACCTGCAGGGCAGACATCAGACCCAGACAGCGAGGTGACTGCCCCCACATAATACAGAGGGACACAGGGTAGACCCAGTGGACTCCCTGGGAGCCAGACCTGGGTCAGAAATCCATTTATCACCTGGTCCCCATATGCTCCCATCCTAACGAGGGCCCATGATGACTTTCGGGGCCCCTGGTACCTATGTCCGTTTGGACCCTGTGTCTAATAGTCCTTGAAATGCCTGGGTATTTGGGTAGTCCTCTTTCTACAGTGGTGGTTTCCCTAATAAATGGCTGTGTGAGTCCCTCTGGGGAGGGCCTGGGAATCATTACCATATATACTTGTTCTGGGGTCGCAGGGCCCTCGCTCTCCTTCAGTCAGTTGGACCTGAAACCTTGCTCAGGTGTGGAAACTGGGCAGAGGATCAGGACTTTTTATTGGGGTGCAGCCCTCAGATCCAGATCATCAGGCCTTGGTTTCTTTCTTTTTTTTTTGGCCACAATGTGAGGCTTACAGGATCTTAGTTCCCACACTAGGGATTGAACCTGCACCCTCGGCAGTGAAAGCGCTGAGTCCTAACCACTGGACCGCCAGGGAATTCCCAGGCCTTGGTTTCTTTTGATTACAGAGAGTGGGCAGTGTCCTGGTTGGCTGCCTATCTGGCTTGCCTCTAGGGATGCTGGTTCTAGTAACCATTTCCAAAGCTCTGCATGTCAGGCCCTCCCAACTGCCCTCTGACCTTGCCAAAAGTTGTGATAATTGCACTCACCTTGCTTCTGACCAGTAAGTGTTGCCACCTGGCCTCTTATTTGGGCATCCTATCCTCTCCATTGCTGTCAGGGTGCCCAGTTCTGTAACAGCGGCTCCTAGTCTCAGGTCCTCAGAGGACACTCATCCCTGAGCTTGTCAGGCTGCTGGCACCCACCCCCGCCCCGCAACCAGCACTTCCCTGTGGCTTTGGCAAATGGAGAGTCGGTCACACTGTCCTGCAGAAGATGGACATCTGGTGGGTTTTCCAGCCTGACACGCCATATTCATCTGACACTCTCACTTCTCTGAGCCTTTTGACCCCTCTTCCACCTGACATGGCAGCCCTGGCATTTCTACTTCTTGTGCTGTGATACCACTTTGTTTTTGGCCCCGCTGCGCAGCATGCGGGATCTCAGTTCCCCGACCAGGGATCGAACCCGTGCCTTTGGCAGTGGAAGCATGGAGTCCTAACCACTGGACCTCCAGGGAACTCCCTGGGGTACCACTTTCTCCAAGCAGTGTGCTAACACCATCGTTCGGGGTTCTTGTCAGGGTGTCAGTGCTTGTTTATGGTATTAACTCTCTCTTATCCAGCTCTACAGCCCCACCCCCGACCTTGATCCATCCCCTTAGATCGCATCCCCTGTGCTCTCCTGGTTCTGCCAATGCAGGGCTCCTTCAAGCCGCAGGCTGAGGTGTGACTTACCTTAGCTATTGCTCGGGTGGCCAGGAGAGGAGGGGGGCAGTTCTAAGGGAGGATCCTCAGCATCGTCCTCAAGCAGGGCGTGTTCTGTGCTCTGAGGGGTCACTTCCAAGTCCCACTCTTTCCGGAGCAGGGCCTGACCTTGGTGCTGCAGACTCATTGTTGGCTGAGACTTCAACCTTCTCTGACATTCTGCTCTGCTTATAATTAAGCCCTGCGCCTGCTCCTCAGCTTTTCCCTCCCCTCCACCTGCAGGAGAGGAGAATTTATATGCAGCTAAGGAGGCCCTTGGCTTCCACATTTGGCCTTAAATTAGTGATGAATCGCTCTCAGCCTTTTAGAATTGTCTTTCTCCAGTGCATAAGAGCCCCAGCAAGAGCCGGCCCATTCCTTGGGCTTTATAATTAATTATGACTCCCCTAGCCTCTCAAACTCCAGAGAAATTCCCCGCCCCCTCAGCGCGCTCCCTTCGAGTTCAACCTGGAAAAGTGTTCGCAGCTTCATTGCTGCTACTTGCAGCCTGCCAGTTCTGCCCCAGCTGTGGTCCTCACTGCCCGCCATCAGTGGGTGACCCAGCTCCATCCCACTGTTCAGGGGCTGCTTCCTAGAGCTACTGGCTAGGTTGGGTTCCGGGGAAACAGACTCTGAAATGATTTGTGCGAGGGAGGGTCAGGGGATCTTGCTCTGGCTGTAAGAGGGGAGGGAAGCAGGACAGGCCAGAGAGAGGGAGGGGTTGGACCGACGGTGCACTTTTAACACCGGCCTCGCTTGATCGCCTGGGGAGCGCTGAGGCTGGGATGGTGCTTCAGAGTTGTCCTGAATTAAGGATCCAGGGATCCAGGCCCGTGTCAACCAGTTATTGGATGCGAGCTTCCCCTGCGACAGGGCTGTAAGGTGGAGGGCAGTCCTTGGGGAGGGACTGAGACTTGTCAGCAGTAAATATACCCCACAGCTGGGGGGATACCTTTGTCCTGAAGCAGGGCTTCTGGGAGGCGCAGCACGCAGCCCAGCACACAATTTATCAATATTTAGTTTTTCATGTATTGGTGGACATTTGGGTTGTTTGGGGGCTAGTGTGAATCCCACTGCTGTGCGCATTCGTGTACATGCCTTTTTTTTTTTTTTTTTTTTGGCCACGCCCCGCGGTATGTGGGATCTTAGTTCCCTGACCGGGGTCCAACAAACCCGCACCCCCTGCAGTGGAAGTGTGGAATCTTTCTTTTTTCTTTTTTTTTTTTTTAAATTTTATTTATTTATTTTATTTCTGGCTGTGTTGGGTCTTGGTTTCTGTGCGAGGGCTTTCTCTAGTTGTGGCAAGCGGGGGCCACTCTTCATCGCGGTGCGCGGGCCTCTCACTGCCGCGGCCTCTCTTGTTGCGGAGCACAGGCTCCAGACGCGCAGGCTCAGTAATTGTGGCTCACGGGCCCAGTTGCTCCGCGGCATGCGGGATCCTCCCAGACCAGGGCTCGAACCCATGTCCCCTGCATTGGCAGGCAGATTCTCAACCACTGCGCCACTGGGGAAGCCCAGACGTGTGGAATCTTAAGCACTGGACCGCCAGGGATGTCCCTCATGTACATGTCTTTCGGTGGCCGTGTGCACTTGTTACTGTTGGGTGTCTACTCGAGAGTGGCAGGGTTGGTGAGCTTTAGTAGATATTGCCAAATAGTTTTTTCTTTCTTATTTTTTAAAAAATTAATTATTTATTTATTTGGTTACGTGGGGTCTTAGTTGTGACAGGCGGGCTCCTTAGTTGTGACTCATAGGCTCCTTAGTTGCATCTCTCCTCCTTAGTTGCATCAGGGGGGCTCCTTAGTTGCGGCTCACGGGTTCCTTAGTTGCGGCTCACCAGCTCCTTAGTTGCGACATGCGAACTCTTAGTTGTGGCATGCATGTGGGATCTAGTTCCCTGACCAGGGATTGAACCCAGGCCCCCTGCATTGGGAGCATGGAGTCTTAACCACTGCGCCACCAGGGAAGTCCCTGCTGAATAGTTTTCCAAAGTGGCTGCACCATTTTATATTCTCACCAGCAGTGTTCCAGAGTTCTGGTTGCTCTGCATCCTCACCAACACTTGGTATTGTCTGTCCTTTTATTTTAGCCATTCTGGTGGTCCAGACATCAGTGATTCTTATGTGCAGTCAGGGTGGGAAACCACTGCTCCCTGGCAGATGGGTGGGTGTGAGATTTGGGGAGCCCTGGGACCACCCCTACATTTTTTTTTGGCTGTGCCATGCAGCTTGTGGAACCGTATTTCCCTCATCAGGGATTAAACCCAGGCCCTTGGCAGTGAAAGCACGAGTCCTACCCACTGGACCACCAGGGAATTCCAGGACCACCCCCACTTGACTGTACCTGATATGCATTTCCAAGTGTCTTCTTCAAAACCAAATCCTGGCAGATACATTAAAAGGTTATCAGATAGTAACACCCTCAGGTAACTTGGTTTGGCCATCTCCTTTCAGCCTGAGATTCCAGCTCTGAAGGGTTGTGGAAGGAAGCAGGTACATTTTGCTGCCCGTGAGGCCACACTTCTTTGGATCTCATGAGGACAACCAGAAGCAGCCACGGTGATGCACCCTGTCCAGTGTTTCATGGTTTCCAAAATGCTTTCTCATCTGAGCTCCTTTGGGCTTCACAGCAGCCCCCAAAGGCAGCAAGAGAACATAGTATCAGCTCCATAGGACAGAAGAGGAAACTGAGGCTAATCACTTGTGCAAAGTCATGCAGCAGGTTAGTGGCAAAGTGACCACGAACCCAGCAGTGGATTCCAAGTCCAGGGCCCCAAATTTACTTCTTAGTTTTATTGACCTGTGGCTCCCCGCTTCCTTTAGAAAGCAACTCAGGGCCAGCCCCACAGCAACCCCCTTCCTTGTTTCATGGTGTACCCCTGCCTGTTGCCCATCAAGGTCCTCTTAGAAGCAGGTAATTCCAAGGGCTCTCTGGGCCTAACTTCTCCAACCTTGATGTTCTCAGCAGTCTCCTGGGGACCTTGCTGGAAGATTTTGAGTTAGGAGGTCTTGTGGGCCCAAGAGTCTGCATTTCTCACGAACTCCCATGTGATGCCAGTGCTGCTGGTCCAGGGACCACACTTTGGGTGGTGAGGATTCAGACCACTTCCCAGCCAAGGGCTTTACAGGCAGGTCTTTGTGCTGTGCTTGGAATGCCCCCTGGAACTCGGGCAAACACTGGTTAGTTACTGTCTGGATTCTGGCATGAGTGTTAGTTACTACAAGTTCAAGCCTGTCTCCAGTTCCCATTATGGGATGTACCATTCAAGTCATTTGGCTCAGTTCAAAGTCCCTTACTCTTGACACCTCTCTCAGGAGCACCTCTTTCCTCTCCCTCTTCCTGCTCTCTTCTCTTTCCTCTTCTATCAACACTCCTAATTTCCACCCCCATCCCCAAATGGGCAGGATCTCAGCTAGGCATCAGGCAGAAAGCTGGCTGTGTAAACTTATTTATACTAAAGTGTGAATGACTCACATCTCGTCCCTTAACTCTTCCAGTGGTTATTTAGATGTGGGACAAAAAGGAGCTTTCACTTGTTGGAAAAGTTGACAGTGAGGGAAAGAACAGGAAATATTCAGGCATCCCTTCCTGTACCCCCTAACATTTCCCAAACCTGGGTTGATGATTGAGCCCCCCAGCCCACCCTGCCGTTGTAGCTGGAGAGTGGAGAGGCAGCTGGTTGTGCAGATGCAGGAGATTATGCCGTGGGACAAAGGACAACCTGTGAGGGGGAAGGCAGGGGCTAAAGCATGTTGGGGGCTCAGCACCTGCACTGAAGCCTTGGTCACAATGGCTCATTGCAGATAATTGCTGTGGTAATGATGAAGATTGCACAGGCAAACGGATTCCAGTTTACATTCTGCTCCCTGCAAAGGTCATCTATAATTGCCCTGCTTCCTCCCTGTGGCAAGTACAGGGCTGCAGTGGGGGCCTGTCAGGGGGTTTCTGGGCTGCAGGCCCCAACTGAGGGGGTTGGGAGCTGGGAGCCCGCTCGGGGTGATCTCTGCCAGCCTGACTGGGGAGGCGGGTGGTGAGCTCTCAGCGCAGAGGCGGCCTCCTCCCCCTGGGTGACGCTCCAGCTCCCCAGCGCTCTCCGGGCTGAGCTGGCTGGAAGCGGGGCAGGTGGTGCTCGCTGACCCGGTGAGCGGTGACCATTGGCGGGGGCAGTGACTGGTTCTGCTCATCGGTCTTTCTAGAAGCTTCAGCCCCAGATCCCCCTAGCCTGACATGCTGTGGGGCCTTGTGCTCACCTCCGTTCTCTGGTTGTCTTTCTCTACAAAACGAAGGAGTTGGTCCAGACACAGTGGCCCTTCCAGATCTGGATCCCAGGAATCCAGCCTTTGGTGCCCCAGTTTTGTGGAAGATTCGTGCATGGGCTTTGGAGTCAGAATAGAGTTTGAATCATGGCTCATTCCTGCTGTGTGACGTTGGGCTGCTGACTTCACCTCCCTGATCCCCAGTTTCCTCTTTAAAAAAATAAAGATAATGGTAGACATCTCCTAGTGTTGTTTTTGAGATTAAAGGGGATAATAACAATGGACTCTGTAGCTGGCATAATTGAGTGCTTCCTCTGCGTCAGGCACGGTTCTGGGGCTTTTCCTGTCCCCCCAGCTGCCCTGTGAGGTCAGTGCTGCCATTACCCCCATTTTAAGATGAGGCAACATAATGGTGGAAAGCAGACAGGTTTCCAATAGATGTCGGCTGCTGCTAAGATTACTCCTTCTGTTCTCCTTGGGAGGCTTCTCCAGCGAGGCTCCCCCATTTGCTCCATATGCGCTCACCTCTACACCTCCACTCAAGCTCTTCCTCCCCTGAGCTCCCCTTCCTCCCTGCCCCTCCAAGCCTGCACCCCAGCCCTGCCCCTGGCAGCCCTCCCCAGCAGCCAGACCTCTCTGATTCCAGCCTGTCCCGCACCGTCCAGCAGTCTGTTTCCACTGGACTCTGACTTCTCCCGAGGCCACCCATGCTCCCCTGGGGCTGAGCCTCTGGCTGATCCTGCTTCATCTCCTCGGATGCACCTGTCACAGCCCTGGGCGTGGAAGGTGCCGGGGAACCCATGTGTTTGAGAAGTTCCAGGGCTAGAGTCTCCCATGGTCACCCCAGGCCCAGCATAAACCCCATTGAATGTCTCATGGACCTTGCCTTGTGCTAGAAAGTGGGAATACAGAGACCAACACGAGATGGCCTGGAACTAAGAAGGCTTCAGTGCAGTAGGACAGTGGCTCTCAGCCTGGGATGCCCTTGGGAACCACCTGAGGACCTTGGAATTGCTGATGCCTGGGCCCCACCACGGAGAGTCTGGGGTGCAGCATGGACTTGAGGAGTTTTTTTTTTTTTATGAATTTTATTTTTATTTATTTATTCATTTTTGGCTGTGTTGGGTCTTCGTTTCTGTGCGAGGGCTTTCTCTAGCTGTGGCGAGCGGGGGCCACTCTTCATCGCGGTGCGCGGGCCTTTCACTGTCGCAGCCTCTCTTGTTGCAAGGCACAGGGTCCAGACGCGCAGGCTCAGTAGTTGTGGCTCACGGGCCCAGTTGCTCCTCGGCATGTGGGATCCTCCCAGACCAGGGCTCGAACCCGTGTCCCCTGCATTGGCAGGCAGATTCTCAACCACTGCGCCACCAGGGAAGCCCCGAGGGGTTTAAAAGAGTCATGGGTAAGGGACTTACATGGTGGCGTAGTGGTTAAGAATCCGCCTGCCAATGCAGGGGAAATGGGTTTGAGCCCTGGTCTGGGAAGATCCCACATGCCGCGGAGCAACAAAACCCGTGCGCCACAAGTACTGAGCCTGCACTCTAGAGCCTGCAAGCCACAACTACTGAACCTGCAAGCCACAACTACTGAAGCCCGCGCACCTAGAGCCCGTGCTCCGCAGCAAGAGAAGCCACCGCAATGAGAAGCCCGTGCACCACAAGGAAGAGTAGCCCCCGCTCGCTGCAACTAGAGAAAAGCCCACGCGCAGCAATGAAGACCCAACGTAGCCAAAAATAATTTAAAAACACAAAAGAAAAACCTTGAGGATATTAAAAAAAAATAAAGAGTCGTGGGTAAGAAAATTGGACATCCACATGCAAAAGAATAAAGTTGGACCCTTACCTGACACCACATACAAAAATGGATCAAAGACCTAAATGTAAGAACTAAAGTGATAAAACTGTTAGAAGAAAATGTACGGGGGAATCTTCATAATATTGGATTTGGCAATGATTTCTTGGATATGACACGAAAAGCACAGGCAACAAAAGAAAAAATAAATAAATAAATTGGACTTCATCAAAATTTAAAACTCTATCAAGAGAGTGAAAAGACAACATACAGAATGAGAGAAAATATTTGCAAATGATAAATCTGGTTAGGGATTAATATTCAGAATGTATAAAGAACTCCTACAACTCAACAACAAAGAACCAAACAACCGGTTTAAAAAATAAGCAAAGGACTTGAATAGACATTTCTACAAAGAAGATATACAGATGGCTAATAAGCACATGAAAAGATGTTCAATATCATTAATCATTAGGGAAATGCAAATCAAAACTACAATGAGATACCACTTCACACCCATTAGGATGGCCATTATCAAAAAAAGCAGAAAATAACAAGTGTTGGTGAGGATGTGGAGAAATTGGAACCCTTCTGCATTGCTGATGGGAATGTAAATGGGTACAGCTGCTGTGGAAAACAGTTTGATGGTTCATCAAAAAGTTAAACATAGAATATGATCCAAAATCCCACTTCTAGGTCTCTACCCAAAAGAACTGAAGCAGGGACTCAAACAGATACTGAAACACCATTGTTCATAGCAGCGTTATTAACAGTAGCCAAAAGGTGAAAACAGCCCAAATGTCCATTGGTGGATGAAGGGTAAACAAAATGTGGTAAATCCATACAATGAAAAATTACTCACCCTTAAACAGGAATGAAATTCTGATACATGCTGCAACATGGATGAACATTGAAAACATTATGCTAAGTGAAAGAAGCCAGACACAAAAGGACGAGTATTGTGTGATTCCACTTAATCTGAGGTGCCTAGACTAGGCAAATCATAGACACAGAAGGTAGAATGGTGGTTGCCAGGGGCTGGAGGGAAGGCAGGGAATGGGGAGTTACTAATAGGTACAGACTTTCGGTTTGGGGTGATGCAAAGCTCTAGAGATGGATTGTGGTAATGGTTGCATAACAATGTGAATATACCTAATTGTACAATTAAAAATGGTTAAAGTGGTAAATTTTATGTTATATATTTTTCACCACAGGTTTTTTTTTGGCCGCGCCACGTGGCTTGCGGGATCTTAGTTCCCCGACCAGGGAGGAACCCTAGCCCCTGCCAGTGAGAGCGCGGAGTCCTAACCGTTGGACCACCAGGGAATTCCCTCACCACAGTTTTTTAAAAAAAAAAGTGTTCCAGGTGATTCTCATGTGCCTCTGGATTGAGAGCACTCTAAGAAGGGCCAGCAGACCAATATGAAAATAATAGTTGCAGTTAAGTACTACAGGTGCTGGGATAGACATGAGTGTGTATGTGGAAAGGATGGGCATATCTGTGTAAAAAGGTCAGAGGGTCAGGGAAGATTTTTTTCCCCATGAGGCAGGCTACTGTAATGATTCGGTCAGTTCTAGAGCCAGACTGCTTGGTCTCAAATCCTGCCTAACTCAGTGAGTTCTGTGCAGTAACTTAGGCAAGTTACTGCTCTGTACCTTAGTTTCCTCATCTATAAAATGGGAATAATAATAATGCCGGCCTTATAGGGAAGCTATGAAGTTAAACAAGGCCATCCATGTAAAGCGTTTAGGACAGTGCCTGCTCAGTAAATGTTAGATAATATTATGGTAATGAATATACCATGATTTATTTATCAGTTTCGCCAACTATGGACATTTAGGTTTTCTCCCTTTTCTGATTTAACAAAATTGCAAAGGACATTTTTGTGTTTGTGTTCTTGAGGACATAAGATTTTCTCAAGAATGTATGCCAAGAAGTAGAATCCTAAGTTGTTGGGATGGGCATGGTCAACTTTATGACCCACCATTGTGATGTGTGCCCACCATCACAATGCTCTCCAGTGTTGGGGAAACTACTGGGGTCTCTTGAAAGAATTATTTCAACATGATATTTTAAAATATGTGAACCCTGTGTTCAGACGTGTGAGCCTTGCAGATGGTAACAGTTGGGATGCCAATAACAGAAAAAACAACTCAAAATGGTTTAAATCATTGTGACTCAAATTTCATTGTGTAAATAGATCACATATTACCTGTTAAAATGCAAACTCGAGTCAGTAGGTCTCAGAGTGTGGGGTGGGGCCTGAGAGTCTCCATTTCTAATAAGCTTTTGGGTAATACTAACGCTGATGGTCTGCCAACCACACTTTCAGTAGCAAGGGTTCTTAAACTTCGCTGCACATTGAAATACCTGGGGGAGGCTTAAAAAATGCTGACTGTTGGGTCCTTCACTCAGAGATTCTGACTTCATTCGTATGGGGTGAGTTTTTAAAGCTTCCCAGTTATTCTAATGGGCAGCAAAGTTTGGGAACTACTTACTTAAACAAAAAGGGAGACTCATTATCTTGGTTACTAGGATCTCCTGAGGACAGCTCCAGCATTGGTTAGTTCTGTGATTCAATCGCCTCCAGAAACCAGCTTCTTTCTGGCCCTCCTCTTAGCTCCTCTTAGGCTGCCACAGCTCCAGACATCACAGGCAGACTCCACAATGTCTAAGAAGATGAGACTATTTCTTCCCAAATGTCTCTTATCATCAACAAGGAATCCTTTCCTGGAAGGTCTTTCTCTCTGGTCTAACTGGCCAGGGGAACAGGTGTGCCACAAATCACTTAGAGAGCAGTGTTTCTTAAAGTGGGGTCCCTGGACCAGGATCATCAGCATCACCTGAGCACTCAATAGAAAGGCAAATTCTTGAGCCCCACCACAGACCTATTGAATCAGAAACTTTGGGGGTGAGGCCCAGCAATCTGTTTTAACAAGTCTTTCAGGTGATTCTGATGACTGTTCAAGTTTGAGAACCACTGGCTTAGAGTTTATATCTTGGACCAGTGGTTCTCAATCTGGGTTGATTTTGCCCCCCCCCCAGGGGACATTCAGCATCTGCAGAAGTTTTTGTTTGTTATAACTGGGGGGTAGGTGCTACTGGCATCTAGTGGGTAGAGGCCAGGGATGCTGCCCAACATCCTACAATGCATAGGACAACCCCCCAACAAAGAATTATCCAGCACCAAATGTCAGTAGTGCTGAAGCTGAGAGACCCTGTCTTAGGCCAGTCAGCGTTTCTTCTGAGTCACTTGTTATGTAGTCAGGACTCCGGTCGGCAAGAGCCAAAGAGGAATGACTGTTGGTTACAGAACCAACAGTGTCTGCTCCTGGAAATTACTTTCACAATAAATCAGACATCCCCACCATCTTTCCCACCCTGCCCCCTTGTGGCAAAGCCCTTTCTTTAAAAATAGAGAAATACTATAGAAAGCAAAGAATGGGGTTGGCAGGGTCAAAGAGGTTTCTGTTTGTCAGGAGGAGCAAACACACAGCCGCTGGCTCTCTCCTTTTTTTGCCGGGGGTGGGGGGGGGGTAGGGGGGGTGGAATCCTGGCCGGGGGAGGGGGATGTTGACAGGGGTCATACTTGGTGGCTTGCTCCAAATATTATTGGTCATGCTGTTTTGTCAGATTAATCATCTCTCTCTAAACATAACACATGATTTTAAAGGTTGGCTATATCCCTAAATGTGACTTTTGCAGTGTTTTGGAACCATTTTTTTTTTTTTTTTTTGTCCAAGAAATGCAGCCCCATCGTGTCATATGAGCAGGGGAACAACTAGAATGTAATGTGTAGGGAACTCATCTTTTGGGCCCCATCAAGTGTGTGACACTGGACATGCCTGCATTTGTATGGACTACCTTCTAGCACTGTCTCTTTGAATTTTCTGCAATGATGGAAATGTTCTATTTCTTTTTTTAAAATAATTAATTAATTAATTTTATTTTTGGCTGCATTGGGTCTTCGTTGCTGCACGTAGGCTTTCTCTAGTTGTGGTGAGTGGGGTCTACTCTTCGTTGCAATGCGTGGGCTTCTCATTGCGGTGGCTTCTCTTGTTGCGGGGCACGGGCTCTAGATGCGCACGCTTCAGTAGTTGTGGCTCGCAGGCTCTAGAGCACAGGCTCAGTAGTTGTGGCGCATGGGCTGTTTTTTTTTTTGGCTGCGTTGGGTCTTTGTTGCTGCACTCGGGCTTTCTCTAGTTGCAGTGACCGGGGGCTACTCTTTGTTGCGGAGCACGGGCTCCAGGGCACATGGGCCTCAGTAGTTGTGGCATGCGGGCTCAGTAGTTGTGGGTTGCGGGCTCCAGAGTGCAGGCTCAGTTGTTGTGGAGCACAGGCTTAGTTGCTCCGCGACATGTGGGATCTTCCCGGACCAGGGCTCAAACCCGTGTCCCCTGTATTGGCAGGCAGATTCTTAACCACTGCGCCACCAGGGAAGCCCAGAAATGTACTATTTCTGCACTAAGATGGTAGCCACTAGCCACATGTGGCTGTTGAACACATGAAATGTGGCTAGTGCAGCTGAGGAATTGATTTTTTTTTTTTTTTAGGAATTGAATTTTCAAATTTATTTAAATCTATTTAACTGAAATTTGAATAGTCAATGGCACCAGTGGCAATTGTAATGGACCATGTCACCTTAGATGCCCTGAGTTGCCCCCATGGTTCTCTGCAGCTTGCCGGCTCGTGGTGGGCCCCGAGAAGCACTCAGCATACAGGCTACTTAGAGCTGGATGGGTTCGTACTTAGAGGATTCCCGATCTCAGCTGGCATCCCCCTGCCCACCGGCCCCAGGTTCTAGAGAGAGGCTCGGTTATTTTGTATTTTGTATTTTTTTGGCCGCGCCCTGAGGCCTGTGGGATCTTAGTTCCCCGACCAGGGATTGAACCTGAGCCCTTGGCAGTGAAAGCACGGAGTCCTAACCACTGGACTGCTAGGGAATTCCTGAGGCTTGGTTGTTTTGAATGTTGTGAAAAGCTGTCCCCACATTGAGCATTTCCCAGCTGAGGCAGCTCAGTCCACCCAATATCTCAGAGCTCTTTGCTTTTGGTGAGAATTTTCTCAGTTCAGAGTAGAAATGTTGATTATACCATACCGGTCAAGAACTCTACCTGGTAATTAATTGAGTAAAAAGTCAAGGGACTTCCCTGACGGTCCAGTGGTTAAGAATCCGCCTTTCAATGCAGGGGATACGGGTTCGATCCCTGGTCCGGGAAGATCCCACATGACGCGGAGCAACTAAGCCCATGTGCCACAACTACTGAGCCTGCGCTCTAGAGCCCGTGAGCCACAAATACTGAGCCTGCATGCCACAACTACTGAGCCCGCGAGCCACAACTGCTGACTGAGCCCTTGTGCCACAACTACTGAAGCCCGCATGCCTAGAGCCCGTGCTCTGCCACAAGAGAAGCCACCGCAATGAGAAGCCCCGGCACTGCAACGAAGAGTAGCCCCCACTTCCCGCAACTAGAGAAAGCCAGCACGCAGCAAAGAAGACCCAACGCAGCCAAAAATAAATAAATACAATAAATAAATTTATTTAAAAGAAAAAAAAGACTCTGTGTTCCACTGCAGGGGGTGTGGGTTCAATCCCTGGTTGGGGGAACTAAGATCCTGTGTGCTGCGTGCTGCGGCAAAAAAAAAAAAAAGTCAATTTGTTTTCCAATTGAAAAAATTACTTAGCATGTGCAGTTTGGTAGACAAAAATCTTTCAAAACGTGGGGTTCCTTGGGTCAAAAAATACGCAAAGGGTCCCTGAGTGGTGCAGAAGTTGGAAATTGCTAATCTAGTCCAACCCCCTCACTTTGAGGGAGGAAACTGACACCGGCAGACAGGGGAGACCCACGCCAGGTCTTCGGGCTGGGATGGGGCTGAGTCAGGACTAAAAGCCAGAGACCTAGGCTTGTGGGAGAGGCCAGTGTCTGAACAGGCTTCTTGTGTCCCAGTGTGTGTGTGTCTGTCCTGGGCTGTCTGCCCCCCAGGACAGAGATTGTGGCGTTCCTTTTGATCGGTGCCCAGACAGGTGGGGAGGTGTAAAAGCCTCTTCGATGACGGTGTCATGGAATAGGTGTTATAGGATAGGAGCAGTGCTGCAGGTGTGCTCACTGGGCTGCCTGTATCACAGTGGGGAGCTACGTGGAAAGAAGGTCATAAAAAATGCAAATTCTTGGGCCCTGTTACAGACCTACTGTGGTGGTCTGGTACACTGGTTCTCCCTACCCCCACCTGTGAACCCCAGCTTCTGCTACTCACACCCTAGTTAAGCCTCACCCCGCAATTCCCCCCACTTCCCCACCCCTGTCCACCTCCCACATGGACTCTGGGCTTGGCCATTGACTTGCTTTGGCCAGTGAGACACTGGCCAGCGTGATAGAAGCAGAGGCTTGCTTGATAGGTAGGTGCCCACACATTAGACTTGTCCTTTTGGAATGTGTGCTCTTGGAGCCCTGAGCTATCCTGTTAAGTAGGGCCAGGTACCCCGTTGGAGAGAGCACGTGAGAGGGAAGGCAGAGAGGGAACGGGGGGAGGGGGAGGGACAGGGTCAGTTGTGTGAATGAAGAAGCTGTCTTAGACATTTTAGCCCCAGCTGAGGCCATGTGGGAAAGCACCACCCAGCGCACCCACAACCCAACACCCTGGTGGTAGGGGATGGGGCACTGGTTACTGCCAGGCAAGGCTCCCCACTTGACCCCTGCTCATGGGGATGGGGTGGGACTGGCTGCAGTTTTTTCCATGGTGTTTGGCTAGAGTAGGGCATTTATTGTTCTAAAAGTTTTTGTCTTGCTAAACTGCACCTTTCCTAGTCCTTTGGCTAAAGAGAGGAGGCTTGTCTTGGGGCTGTTTTTGTCCATGTTTATTGGTCTTTCTGGGTTGCTGACTTCTCCCGCAACACATCTGGGATATAGCAGACAAAAAGAAAACCCAGAGAACTCACTGCACTGTCATTCCTTGGGTCCTGAGGTCCCTAGTCAGTCTGCCTTCTTCTCTCCGCCTTTAGAGTCTTCTTATGTTTGTTTTATATGTAATGCCCAGGATTTTTAGCTGGACTTTGCAGAAGGAAAAGGGACAAGTACATTTACTCCATCTTTTGCCCAGGAACCAGAAATCCAGATTTGCCTGTTCTTGAGCTTCATATAAATAGAATCCACAAGAAAGGCCAAACTTGACCCTGAAGTCAACAGAAAAGAAATAAAAAAATCTCTGTCAACAACGACAACAAAAAAATAGAATCCACTATGTATGTTCTTCTCAGTTTGTGCTTCTCTTGCTCATCATGATGTCTTGAGATTTTTTCCATGTGGTTGTGTGTAGTTGGATGCTTTTCATTGCTGTATAGTATTCAAATATGTAAGCAAACCACACGGTAGCATTTGCACAGTGGAGTCCTAGACAGCAGTGAAAAAGCAAACTACCTCAACTGCATGCAATAACCACACGATTTGTTGATCAGTCCTTCTGTGGATGGGCATTTGGGTTGTTTCCAGTTTGGAGCTACTATGAGTAAAGCTGCTACAAGTGTTCTTGGTCATGGGTTTCAGTGACCACAAACACTCATTTCTGTTGGGAATAAATACTGCAAAAGCCTCTTAACTGGTCTCTTCGTTTTAGCCTGTTGCCTCCTTCTAGTAACTTTTCCATATCAAAGCCACAGTGATCTTTCAAAAACATTAACTGGATCTCTTCTCCACCCTTGCTCAAAAATACCAGTGCCTTCCTTTCTTGCTTAGAATAAAATCCAGATCCTCACCATGGTCCACAAGGCCCTACAGGATCTAGCCCTGCCTGTTCTTTGTTCCTACCTTGTTTACTCCCCTCTCTGCTGTCCCTTCACCTACCCACACACCTGTCCACCCACCCATTCAGTTTTGGGTACCTTCAGTGTGCCAAGCTCACTCCCACTTCAGGACATGTGCCCTTGCTGTCCCCTCTGCCAGAAACAGTCTCCCCCCAAATTATCACATACTTCCTTTTCCCCTTTATATAAGTCTTTGTTCAAATGTTATCTCTTCAAAGAGGGATTCTAAAATGGCCCCCACTTACCCTCTCTATCCCTTTACCCACATTATTTTTCTTGATGGTTCCCATCATCACTTGAACTTTTACTCTTTATTTGTGGAGTGTCTCCCACTTTGGCATGAAACATCCATGGGGTTATCTCGTGGTTATGTGCTGTGTCCCGCTGCCTAGAGCAGTGCTGCATGTAGTAGGTGCTCAGGAAACATTTGTTAAATGTTAAAGACACTGACATGGGATTTGGTCAGATGCCTCAGTTCTGACACCAGCATCATCTTCAAGCTATATCACGGGCCAAGTCCCTTAGACTCTAATCTCCTGGAATCTTGTGACAATGCAGGTTCTGATCAGGAGGTCTGGGGTGGGACCTGAGATTCTGCCTTTCCTACCAGCTCCCAGGTGATGCCCAAGCTGTGGGACCTGGGACCCAGGCTTTGAATAGTGAGGCCGTAACTGCTCTGAGCCTCAGTTTCCACACCTGTAAAATGGCTCATTGTGGAAAACAAGTGGGTGAAGTGTGTAAAGCACTGTGCACAGTGCCTGGCCTTAGCACACACTCAGTAAGTTTCGACTGCCCCTCCTCTGGGGACCTTTCAGGGTCTGAAACTCAAAGTAGTTGTTGGTTTTCTCCCTCTGATTCTTTCCATCCCCACGTGTTTAGTCCCCTACACAGACCCTCAGCAGAGCCTTGTCCAGTTTATTTCTCCATTGCTGGCCAGCAATCTGCTCCATTCTCCTGTCATGGGCAGAGGTTTTGGGAGGATTCTGGCATTTTGACAGTCATGGGGGCATTATGCAAATGAGATACAAAGCAGCAGTTAATGAGCCCTGATTGCATTTGCCCAGCACTGGGGAACACGGAGGATAACTGCTGGGCTGGGGAGGGGGGCAATTATACTCTTTGGGTTGAACAAGGAGGCGGTGACAGAACAGGTTGGCTGCTCCTGGGGGGCACGAGAGCAGCTGCCCTGTGGCCTGGGTGAGGCCCCCTCCTCATTTGTAGACTGATCCCACCTGTGGGACTGGAACACAGTTAAGGTCCAGGAATAGGGGCTGAGGTCGGGCATGGTGTGTGTGTGTGTGTGTGTGTGTGTGTGTGTGTGTGTGTGTGAAAAGGTCCAGGAATAGGGGCTGAGGTCGGGCATGGTGTGTGTGTGTGTGTGTGTGGCATGGGGGGTGTCCCTGGGCCTGTCCAGGGCCTACAAGTAGGGGAGTGGAGGCTGCAGATGGCGACTCCTTGATATTTTTCTAGCCCAATTAACATGCAGAGGAAAGTTGCAACAAAACTGTGGCAGAGGACAATTTTCCCCTGAATGGGGTTCACTTGGGAAGAAGGAGACGAGGGAGGTAGGAGATAAAGACAGAGTAGTTTCAAAGGGCACAGGCTGACATGGCGTAACCTATTACCCGTATTTTTGCTGGTTTGGGGGGGGTCTCTTATCGATGTCAACTTTGACAAAAACTAAGGATATCCCAATCTTGTTGTCTTCTACCCTTATGATACCTGTCTTGGGGGCCCTCCCAACAGCAGATGGGGCTGATCAGGCTGACAGTAGGGTGGGGTGGGGTGGATGCTCTCTGGCCTGGGGAAGGTGGGGGGCGACAGAAGGGGTCAGCTTCTCGCACAGAGCCTGCCTGAGTGTGGGAGGGCAGAACTCAGGGGTCTGCCAGGCAGCAGATGGGGCTGGATCAGGCTGATGGAGGTGGGTCGGGGGCAGCTGTCTTTGGTATCCCTGGATGGAGCCGGCTCTTTAGGAGAAAGATGATCCGAGGCTGGGGGCTGGCAGGTGGGCAGGGGGCTCTGCTTACAGGGCCTGGGAACTCTATCCCTCCCCACCCCCTAGCTCTCCTGGGAATCTCTGCTCTTAGGCACCAGGCATCCCCACCCTCTTGGCCTGGGTGTCGACCTCACCAACTACTGAGGACCTCCAGGCTTGGGGACACCCAGCGTCAGGCTTCTGGCCCAAGTGGGCCAGGCTGGAAGTCACCTCTGAGGTCGTTTGGGGGAGGGGTCCTCACTCATGCCCACTATGTGACTGGCACTTCAAGTACTTATGACCCTGTCCTGCCTTTGACCTAAGGATGAGAAGCACCCTGGCTGTGAAACTCCTAGAAGATGGGTGGCTGTTACTGTGTTTCCTAATCAGATCCTTCCTAATGGAACCAACATAGAGCCTCGGGAAAAGCTTGGCAGGCATAGGGTTCAAATCCCAGCCCAGGCATTTTCTGGCTTTGTCCCCTTGGGCAAATCGCTCAATCTCTCAGAGCCTCTGTTTCCTAATCAGTCCTGTGACCTCACCTGCAGGGCTGCCGTGACAGCCAGAGACGCTACAGGAGAACTGGAATCAGTAAATCCACTAGCTCGTCACTCCTAAGGGCAGGGACTTTGTTTTGCCCACGGCCTGTGTCCCAGCACCTAGAACAGTTCGCGGTGGGTGCCTAGTAAATATCCGTTGAATGAATGAAATGCTCTATTTCATCTATTCTAAGATGCTTTCCCCCTCACATTTGACATCACTGATATTAGGATGCATCATACAATTTATAGCCTGTCTTGGTTTAATTGGCAGCAGTCTTATGATTGAGAGGGGTCTTAGATGGGATGAACTATGGAAGAGGCTATCATTATTATTAACAGGCACTTTTTGGCTTAATTTTTGGTGGGCTTCTGGTTCTTTCTGATTGTGTGTGCCCTCTCCAGGCTGTGTGGGGTCCCTGAGAATCACCCTAGGGCACAGGGGCTGCAGTGATCCTGCCTGAGGTCTTTCTGAGGCGGTGCTGGACTGGGGTCAGCACATCCTGTGGGGAACACTGTGTGTCCTGGGCCCCTTTCTCCACTTGATCTACAGCCCCCGCTCCGGCCCCCACTGGATGCTATCCCTCCTGGGGAGGAGGGGGTGGCAGGGCTGTCTGAGTCTGGAACTCCCTCTGGGGAGGAGGGTCCCATTTTACTCAATCCTGTCATAACTCCAAGTACCAGGACTGGACAGCAGCTAGGAGGGTGGGGGGAATATCTGTGAGCCTCCTAGGCTGAGGGGGCTCTAGGTAGGATCTAGTCTGGACCAGGCAGAGGACTTTCAGAATGAGGGAGAGGGAGTGGGGGAGGGTGGACCCCATCTCCTCCCAACCCCAGTCCCCTCCAGTCCCTCCAGCAGCCAAGCTAAGACACGGTGGGCAGATTAGTATCTAGAAGAGCAGACAGATCCTCTCCTGGTTGGGACACTTACTTGTGTCACCGATCCGTCCCATAAGGCTAGGGTTGGGGGCTTGCGTGTATAGCAGTGATTTTATGTAGGAAGGGTTTGTGTGATACATGTTCTGGATCCGTGTAGATGTGTGTACACTGATATTGGTGTTAGAGTTCTGTGTAAGTATGTGTGTGTGTTACCTGTGCATGTATAGGTAGATCCACAGATTTGTGGAAATGCACGTGTGCAAATGCATGTAATGGGTGTTTGTATATATATAAGTGTGTCGTTGGGGTGCACATGTGCATGGACACATGTTGGTGCTAATGAGCCATACGTGTGTGGTACAAGCCTAGATGTTTGCTCTAAGGGGTGTGTGACAGCTGTGGCCTGTGGGAGCAGCACCAGAATTTGGATTACAAAGCCTCGCTGCCAATAACAAGCCCAGGAGCCTTGGATGCCCAGACGAGTTGTTTCACTACTGCAGGCCTCAGTTTCCAATCTGTAAAATGGGTATGGAATCTCATGGAATGAGATTGTAGACGAGCATCTCACACTCGGCCTGACACAGAAAAATCTCAGAATAAAAGTTTGGAATTGAGGAATGACTGAATGAGAATAAATGATTAAGCAAGTAGAAATGTTTTACAGAGAGGCACGCGGTAAGATTTTAAGGACCTGAGGGAAACATGTGGAAAGGTGCAGCTTACAGTGCCTTGAAGGGATGCTGGGGGAGCAGGGTCTCAGGCAGAAACAGAAGACGGGGCTGGAGCAGGGACCCCCCCACCCCGTGGGGCGTGGCTGCAAGAGCCTGGGAAGGTGAAGTGTGCGCGTGCCCAACCGCCCGGGGATGCAGGAGCCGCAACGTAGGCGGGCGTCCCCCGGTGTACGCGGGAAAGAGACTGGCTGAGCGAGCATTGCCCGGTTGCCATAGAAACGAGAAGGAGGTGGGTGGTGGGAGAAGGAGGCGGGGGGCGGGAGAAGGAGGCGGGGCGGGAGGCGGGAGGGGGAGGAGGCGGCCGTGGGGGCGGGGAGCTGGCTTCTGCAGTTCGGGCGCTGCTGCCTTCCCGAGCAGCGAGCGGTGGAGGGAACCCAAGAGGACAGAGCTCCTGGCCCGGGCGCCAGGCCCCCTCCCCGCCCGCCACCACGGAGAAGGAGGAGGACAGCCGGCCCCTCCGGCCCTGGCCTGGCCCAGTGGGGACAGTGCACTCCTACGTGCCCCTGGCTGGGTGCCCAGACGGGCCCAGGTAGGCATTCCGGTGGGGACAGCCAGAAGAGGCTGCACGGAGAGTGGGGCCCCGGGGCTGTCCTGCCTTCCTACCGGCAGTACCTGGTGGCAAGCACAGGGGCCGAAGGGGCCAGGGCCAGTAGACCTGGTGGGGAGCAGCCTGCATCCTGAGAGGCCCTCTTCAGAACCTGGGGCCTCCCCATCAGGAGGACTGTGCCCCTGCTAGCTCTCCTCCTCTGCACTTCTGTCCCTCTCTCCACCCCTGCCACAGGTCCCGACTGGAGAAATGCCTCTTCCCAGGCAGAGCAGGCCAAGGGGGCTGGAGCTCCCAGGAACCCAAAGTGCCTGCTCCCCAGTCTGAGGCTGGTGGGGGGGGAGTGGGTGAGGATGCCCCCCGCCCCCGCTCAGGGCACTGCTGGGCCCTGGCCATTTGGAACCAGCAGAACCACCCCCCCCCCCCCAATCAGCAGCCTCCTTGCTGGCCCCGTTGCTCTCAGGCCCTGGGCTTAGAGCCCCGGGTCAGGGGGGAGGCATCTCTCTTCTCCCCCAAGCTGAGGCCCTTACCTCTCCTTGTTCTCCCTGCAGACCCAGTTCCCCCAGATCTCCCAAAGGACCCCTGTCCCACCACTGCAGCAAGCCCAAGGGCTCCATGCTGGGGTATAGGAGAGTGGGCCCTGATTGGGTGGGGGGGTGCCTGTGGCCCTCCCTCCCCCTCTTTCTGTGCCTCTGCTGCATTGCTTCTGGGGATGACTCCACTGCTGCTGGGGGAGCTCGGGGCACTGCAGAGGAGCCGCTGCCTGCTGCCCAGGAGGGGGTGGGGCCGGGCCTGGGGAGGCGCTGGGCCGCACTGCCTGGCTCTGGGCACGGAGGGGGCAGGAGGGCCTGCAGCAGCGCAGTGGGTGGGGTGCACCTGGTCCTGGCGGGCCCTGGGCCACAGCTAAAGGGCCTCGGCCAGCGTGGGGAGGAGATCCCAGCCTGAGGGGGCAGGGGGTGGTGTGTGCAACCTCAGGCGTGCCTAGGGTGCCTGGGCCTTGGAGGGTCTGCCCCCTTCTCCTGCCTGCCGTCCCCGGCACTCCCTGAGAGCTTGGCTGGGTCCTGGCACCACTCTGTGGAGCTTCCCCTTCCCTGGGCACTTGGGGAGTGAGAGCACCCGGGACAGGGGCCAGTGTGACGGGGCTGGGGGATATGTGCTGAGAGGCTGACGTGGCTCCATTCATTTCTGCAAACCTTAGTTGCACCTGCTGAGTATAGGCACAAGGGCCTCCCCCTTCAGTGTTAAGGGCCCAGGAGGTGAGAGGGCGGGTCTCAGGTGGCAGGAGCTTGGGTGGGGTTGCAGATCTGCCCAGAAGCTGGCAACCCAGTAACCTGTGTGCACCGTCACCATCTGCCCCCTGCTTCTCTGAGCCCCGGCACAGATCAGGGCCTGGGGCCGGCACTGGCGTCTATCCTGCTTCACCTCCTACAGCTGGGCCAGCCTCCATCCCGGCCACAACAAGGGCCGGTGAGGCCTGGAGGTCAAGAGCTGGAAGGATCTGTCCCTTCCCCAGGCCCTTCAGGCCTGGCCCTGACCACCCCGCCCCCTCCATTCCTGTTTGGCCTTCTCTAGGCCACATTCCCCTTCTCTTCAATTTTTTTCTGTCCCATGTCCCCCTGGGGTCTGTCTTTGCTTGCTCTGTCTCTCTCCTACCCTTTTTGCCCCAAGGCTCTGGGGCAGTTAGCCAGCAGAATGGCCTCCTGGGGCCCATTTCCCAGCCCCACCCCATCACCCCCAGTGGGCTCACAGCCCAGGGCACATGCCCCCCACCTCCAGCAGCCTTCCCAGCATCAGAGGGAGCTGAAGGGAAGCCCCAGGAGCACTCAGAGGCCGGGGCCCCAGGACTAGAAGAACAGTTTGGTCCAGGCTGGCCCCTCCCCACATGCCCCCAGTGCAGGAGCTCTGGGGAGAAGGAACATCTCCACTTGGCTCTCAGGGCGCCAAAACTGAGCTCCCATCTCCCTTAAATTGTTCCTCCCGCGGTGCTCTCCATCTCAGGAAACAGCACCCCACCTGCCAGCTGCTCAGTCCCAAACCCTGATGCCACGCTTGACTCCTCCTCCCTCTCGCACTCACATCCAAACCATCAGCAAATTCTGTTGGCCCCAAGTCTGAGTATTTCCCACCCCACCCACCTCTCACTGCTTCTGGCATTACTACCTTGGTCTGAGCCCCCATCTTCCCTGATGGGAGGGCTGCAGCCACCTGCCAGCAGGTGCCCTGTACTTCTTGCCCCCCCGTAGTCCCCTATTCCTACGCCCCCAGCAGCCAGGGAGCCTTTAAAACCTAAGCCAGGGACTTTCCTGGTGGTCCAGTGGCTAAGACACCACACTGCCAATGCAGAGGGCCTGGGTTTGATCCCTGGTCAGAGAACTAGATCCCACGTGCCGCAACTAAAACATCCCACGTGCCGCAACTAAAGCATCCCGCATACCGCAACTGAAAAAGATCCCACATGCAGCAACTAAAAGATCCTGCACGCGGCAACTAAGACCCGGTGCAGCCAAATAAATAAATGAATAAATATTAAAAACAACAACAACAACAAAAACCCTAAGCCAGATCACATCCCACCTCTTCTCACACCCTGCAGTGGCTCCCATCTCACTTGATGGGGGAAAAGTCACGGGCCTCACTCTGACCTACAAGGCACCACGTGTCTGCATTCTCTCCCCGCCTTCCCCACCAATCTCTCTGACCTCAGCCTTCCCCTTTCCTCCTCACTCCCTCTGTTCCAGCCACATGGCCGCCTTGTTCCTCAACCATGGCAGCCATGCTTGTGCCTCAGGGCCTTTGCACTGGCTGTTCCCTCGGCCTGGATGCTCTTCCCCCAGATATCTGCATGGTGCCCTCCCTCACCTCCTTCAGGTCTTTGCTCAAATGCCACTTGCTGAGAATGGCCTTCTCTGACCAGCCTGTGTAAAACAGCATCGCTCCTAAGCCCCCACCATCCCTCCCTGACCCCTTCACTGCCTTATTCTTCTCCAGAGCTTTCGTCACCTACCACACTTGATCATTTACTTTTTCATCTGGTTTCTTGTCTGTCTAGCTCTCTAGAACGTCAGCTCCATGAGGCAGGCGGGTTTCTGGTTTGCTCATGCTGTAGCCCAGAGCTGCACTCTAAGGATCAGGGCTGCAATTAAAGCCAGGAGTCTCTGCCTCAGTGGCTGGCCCCCTGCATCCGTGCTGTAATGGTTTCAGCCCTCACAGGGGAAGGGATGCAATGCCCCCCTGGCTGGGCAGTTGTCCCAGGGCATCGACAGGATGTCCTGCATGGACTGGGTGCACGCTTCTTGCCTTTTTCTGACCCAGCCATGGCCAGGACAGCTGTACCCGGCCAGGGAGGGGAGGAGAGTGGGCTGCATGCATCCCACCCCCATTGCTGCTCAAGACGAGGGCCCCTTCTTCCTGGTCAGAGTTCTGTGCCTCGGGGAAGCCTGCTGTGCACCCCAGGACCATCATCCACAGGGCGGGCAGACCTGGTTCCTGCCCTCCAGGAGACCACAGATGCAGAGGGCTCAGGACAGGACACACCCTGTCAGGACAGAGGACCCATGTGTGGGATGACTGGTCTCGAGGAGACGCATCCAGAGCAGGGAGGATGGGGGCCTGTCTTCCCACCACCTCCCACTCCTGCCTCCCCATCTGTGGAGCCTGAGACAAGGCTGTGATTAGAGTGGTTCATTGGGAGGTGGTCCCTGGAAACACAGAGAGTGTGGAGGTGAGGCATGAAGGGAGGTTGAGTAAGCTGGTTCCCACTGTGGGCAGCTGGGGCTCGATCCCACTGGGTACCTCTGAGAGCCAGTGTAGCCAGGAAGGTGGGGAGCCGGGGTGTATGTACACCTGTTCCACCGGTCATTGCTTGAGACTGCCCCTGACCACCCTCTTCCCTGCCTGGTTTTCTTCAACTGTTGTTAATGTTAATCACCTAATGAGGTGATGTTTATCCACTGCTTGGCTTCCTGTCTGCACTGGAGTGTATGCTCCATGGGGGGAAGGCCTGATCTCCTTCCCTGCTGAGCCTGCAGCACCCAGAATGGTCTTAGAGGCTCCCTAGAGACGGGTGGGCCTAATGAGACGTTGCCCCATCCACGGCCTGGGAGCAGGGGAGCGCAGGGGGCTGCCTTTGGGGGTGATTTTCTGGAGGAGAGAGAGGGCCTGGGGCCTGATGGGGCTGGAGAGAGAGGGGATAGGATAGGAGTGGTGAGGGCTGAAGGTTGGAGTCAGGGGAGCGGCCAGGAGGAGGAGAGGGGAGGCCAGCCAGGGGCGGCTGGGGTGCGGTGCCTTCAACCCTTTCCCGCAGGGACGAACCCCGCGGCCCACCCGTTCCCTCAGCTCTGCGCCCCTCTGGGGCCCTCCAGCCTCAAGTGAGACCGAGGCTCTGCCTCCCTCAGTCTCCCCATTTGCCTCCATCCTCTTCCCGCCTCCCCACCTTGGGGTTTATTGTTTCTGAAGGCAGGGCGCTTTGGGGACTGCCCTGGGGACCTACCTCACAGAAGATGGAGGTTGGGGAGCCTGGTTTTTAGACCCGAAGAGAAGGCAAGAGAAAGCCAGGCCTGGGATCTTCTCTTCACAGGGGACCTGGAGACCTGGGGTTCCAGATGAGACCCAACCGTCATGGAAGGTGGTCTTAGTCAGCTCAGGCTGCTGTAACAAAATACCACAGACTCGGCAGCTTAAACAACAGACACTTATTTCTCACAGCCTGGAGGCTGGAAGTCCAGTATCAAGATGCCAGCCTATCAGGGCCCTGGTGAGACCTCTCTTCCGGGCTTGTAGATGCAGCCTTCCCGCTGTGTCCCCACACAGCCTTCCCTCTGCTTGAGCCCGGGGAGAGGGGGCGAGCTCTTCCTCCTCTTATAAGGACGCCAATCCTATTGGATTAGGACCTCACCCTTATGAACTCATTTAACCGTAATTACCTCCTAAAAGCCCTATCTCCAAATACAGTCACTTTGCGGAGGTAGAGTATCAATATATAAATTTGAGGGGAACACAAGTCAGTCCTTAGCAAAGGTCTATGGGGGTGTTAGTCCAAAGAGGGGAGAAGGAGACGTGAGGTCATCCAGAGAGATCATCCAGACAGTCTCCTGTTTTGAAAGCTCTGCAGCTGTGGCAAGAGCGGGTAATAATACCCATAGTAATAATAACAGTTAATGCGGTGCTTCCCATGGCTACTCATTTCACCCTCACACCAACCCCATGGGGTTGGTGGTATCGTCACCTCCATTTTGCAGATGAGGAAACTGAGGCACAGAGAGTTTAAGCAATTTGCTAAAGTCACACAGCCAGTAAAGTGGCAAAGCCGGGATTTGAACCCAGTCGCTCTGTCTGGCCCCACGGCAGGGCCCTTAACTAATTTGCTCCTAGTGCTGATCTGGTGGGAGTTGCTGTGCATGTCAGGAGAGCAGGCTGCATCCTGAAGCCAGCAAGACGTGGTTGATGGCAGGGTGTGCTGAGGAGCCGCACCCGGGTGTGGGGCTGAGGTAGGCTTCTTGCGGGGGACTGAGCTGGCCCTTGAAGGGAGGCAGGGTTGTTTTGGGGAGAGGTGATCCATGGGAGGGAGGATAGCATGCACCCCAGGCAGGAGAGAAGGCGTGAGCAAAGGAGCAGAGCCCGGAATGAGCTTGGGGTGTGTGTCACAGGGAGGGGTGGAAGGACAGCATGTTCCAGCTGACCTGGATCCTTCTCGCTGCATCTGAACCCCCAGCAGAGGCTGGTAAGGGTCCTTGGGTGGCCCCACGTCAGGCACAGTGAGCCCGTCTATCTCTGGGTGAGGTGAGGGGCGGGGGAGCTGCTGGGAATGTTTGTGGGATCTGAGACCCACCCTGGGTGAGGGGGAGGCAGCTCTGGCTTCTCATGGCCCTGCCCAGGTTTGAGCTGAGCCAGTCCCGTAGGCCAGGAGGGCTGGGGTGACACCCATGGAGTACGGGCTCTGGGATGGAGGGGCAGGGGAAGGACTCACCCTTGGGTCTGGGTCTGACTCTGCCTCCTCCCTGCTGTGTGACCTTGGACATGTTATTTAATCTCTCTGAGTCTCAGAGAAGGCAGAGAAGTCATCACTCATCTCAATGGGTTGTTATGAGAATTAGAAATAAAGTGCATCAAGAGGTTGGCACATAGTAGGTATTCAAAAATGGTTGTGGTTAATATGAAGGGAGAGTGAAGAGAGGGTGACGTGACAGCCCAATTGCTACCTATTCTGTCTGTGCTGCAGGATCCCTAGGGATGGAGGGCACCATCCCAAGGGCAGAATCATCATGGGGGATCAAGGAGGAAGAAACCCTGGAACTGGACCCTGAGGGTTGACCAAGAGGAGAGGAAGGGGGCTCGGAAACAGAGGACAGGAGGGATCTGGGACCCCCTCCTCTGGGATTCCGGCTCTTGGTTGTGTCATCATCATTATCAACATTTATAGAACACCGACTGTGTGCAGGTGACTATGTTTGGCTCTAGGGTACAGAATTCAGTGTTTCTGCTATTTAATGAATGAATATTCCAGAAGGTCCTTAGCATTTATTCATCATTCTACAAATAAGGATCATGCACTTACTATGTGCCAGGCACTGCTCAGGATCTGCTGATGGGTTGGGTGTGGGGTGCGAGAAGAAAGAGGAGCTGGGTGACTCCGAGGCCTGTGGTTGTTAGTGGCTAATGCCTAGGAATCTACATGGTGCCGTCCACACCCTCCTGCCCTCCCTGGGCTCATGCTGTTAATTTCTCTATCCCTTCTCCAAGCCAGGGGTCGAGGGAACATGACCAAGGCCTCTGCCCCCCAAAGTCTTTTAGAGGCATCTGGCAGTGGGCCTGGGGCCTGAGGGGGAACACCTTTCACCTTCTGGCTCTTTTCTCATTAAAGGCAAGTTCAAGGCCTGCATTAAAACTTCAGATTTCCATAGTGGTCTGTGTTTTTCAAAAAGAACTTACCACCCTTTTATCATTTGCTCTTTGAAGACTCAAGTATTGTTTTCTCATCATATGAGTTAGAAAACTGAGACACCCATGACGCGACCCGGCCGAGATCTCACTGGTAAAAGAGGTCAAGCTGGGGCCAGAGCCCAATACCTCCTGTGCCACATGCGTGCCAAGGGCTACGGCATCCTTGGGGGTGAGAAAGGCCTGGCACCTTCCCTGGCTCCACAGACAGGGCCCATCCTGAAATGGGACTCTCATCCCTATTCCAGCAACAGAGGTGACAAATCAGAAGTGAGAGCTGACAGGCTCTTTCAGTCAGGTCTCAGCCTCAGGGCGCTCATCTACAATGTGGGGGTGAGAACGGCCCCCACCTTACAGGGCTGCGGTGGGGATTAGAGGCACTAAGACATGCCGACAGGCCCTGGCACCAAGTCCGTGCTCCATAAATGCCAGCTCTTATTATTAATGATATAGGGCTTCCAGGGCCACAGTAGCTTTACAACCATGGTGAGAAAAGTCAGATGGGCACTGTGCCCGTTTGATGGGCTGAGGACAGGTGAGAGCAGATGGGGCTTGTCCACTGGGAGCAGCAGATTCCGGCCACGCCAGCTTCCTGACCTGAGAGATGCCACGCTCTCAGTGATGGCAGCCCTTGACCGCCATTCAGGGAGGACCAGGCATTTGCCAGAGTGCACCCGGGTGGCGGTGTGAGGCCGATTTGGAGGAGGCAGGGGCGGGGTGGGGTGGCATGTCTGGCCACGGGGTGATGGGGTGCTCCCACGCCCCCTCCCACGTCCCTTCCCTGACGCTGCCTGCCTGTCTTCCTGGGCCACCTCTGTGTGGGTCTTTCCCAGGGTTAGAGTGGGCTGGACCCTCACCGCCGGCTCATCTAATCCTTAAGTCTGGTTGCATCACCCACATTTCACAGCAAGGCCCGGCAAGGCCATGTGAGTCACCCAGCATCACACAGCAGTTTGGTGGCAGAGCAGGGACCCCAAGGCTAGAGCTATTTCTACTAGACGTGCTGCCTCAGCCGGGAGGCTGGGGAAACCCTGCCTACACCCAGGGTGGGGCCGCAGCCAGTCCCACCCTCCCTGGATCTGGACAAGGTGGAGAGTGGCCTTCTTGCATTCCCTTCTAGCCTGACTTGCCGGGTCTGCACTGCTCTGTCCCCTCCCTCCACGCCTCAAATGCACCCTCGGTCCTGGCTCCCAGCTCCCTCAGCTCTTCTCCAGCACTGGCTGGAGGCTTTTTAAAATATATACAATTTATGCACGGCAAAATCTAAAGGACACAAAAGGACCCATGGTGAAAAATCCCTCCCCGTTCCCATTCCCCAGCCACCTAGTTCCCTGAAGGCAACTACCATTACTCAGCTTTCCAAAAATATTCTCTGCTCATATGTTCCCCCCCATAAAAATGGAAGCATCCAGCCACACTGCGCTGAACCTGGCTCGTTTTGCTTCAGTGACATGGCTTGGAGGGTTCCTTCCATTCAAGACCGGAGCATTCTGTTTCAGGCCTGCATGGTAATTTACTTAACTGGTCCCCTGCGGCCGCGCATTTGGGTTGTTTCCAGCCTTTGGTTTTTACAAGCAGTGCTGCAGTAGATAAAATTGGGTGGCATTACCTTCCAGGTAAATTCCTAGGGGTGGTGCTGCTGGGTGAAGGGTGTGTGCCTCTGAGGGTGGGAGAGAGCACCAAGTTGCCCTCCGTCAAGGTTGTGTGGAGTCACTTCCCCACTACCAGGGGTGGGTTCAACCGTGTCGTCGTTGTTCCCATAACCAAATGTCCCTACCCCCCATCTCCGCCCCCACCGTCAGCTGCTAACAGCTGTACGTGCTGGAGATCCCAAAGAGCAGAGCTCTGTGACTCCAAGGGTTCTAGGTGGTCTCTGGCCCCAGGGATACTTAAGTCCTTCATTAAATATCCCTGCCCTTTACTTCTTCAAACCTAAATTCAAAATGTTCTTTATGAAGCAAGTACTGCTTTATAAGTGAAAAGTGCCAAATGAAGAAGAAAAAAATTTAGACTCATTTCTTTGTCCCTTGATGAATTCAGCTGCCTTCCTGCCCACCTACCACCACTGTGCGTGAGTGTGGGAAGGTATGTCTGAGGCTTTGCTAAGGCGAAAGGAACAAAATATATTTAGTGCCTGAGAGGAGCAAGGAACAAAAGAGCACCAGCCTCTGAACAGATGGGGAGGCTGAGGCCCGAGAAGGGGAGGGACACCGTTGACCAAGTATCCTTAGGTGTTGGTGCCACATGTCTGCCCTGAGCCTGAGGGCCAGCCTGGATCCCCTGGTTGGGCTGAATCTTGCAGAGACTAGCCCTCGCCCAGCATCCTCACTGGTCAGGGTTCATAGTGTCCAAGGCTGCGGTGCAGAAGTAGTGAGTTGTCTCCTGCTCAAGGCTCACAGCTCCTAGTAGTGTTGTTACTGAAAGTGGAGTCCAGCTGCTCGCCACTCTAAAGCCAATTAAAAGGCAAGGTTGGTGGAAAGGAAAGTTTGCTTTATTTCAGAGGCCGGCAACCTGTGGGGGGAGGGCAGATTCCTGTCCAAAGGCCACCCCCCCCACTGACAATCAGTAGGCAAGAGCTTTTATAGACAGAGGGAGGGGGCTACATGCAGAAACAGCATGCAGTTCTGACAGTCATCTTGAAATTTGGTCATGCAGTGGTTTAATCAGCATCGTCTTGTTTTTTTATTTTTTAAATTTTCTATTGATGTATAATTGATTTACAATGTTGTGCTAGTTTCAGGTGTACAGCAAAGTGATTCAGTTATACATACATTTGTTCTTTTTCCAATTTTTTACCCATATAGGTTATTACAGAATATTGAGTAGAGTTCCCTGTGCTGTAGGTCCTTGTTGGTTATCTATTTTATATACAGTAGTGTGTGTATGTTAATCGTAAACTCCTAATTTATCCCCCCCCGCCCACCGCCATGTTTCCCCTTTGGTAACCATAAGTTTGTTTTCGAAATCTGTGAGTCTGTTTCTGTTTTATAAGTAAGTTCATTTGTATCATTTAAAAAAATTAGATTCCACATATGAGTGATATCATATATTTGTCTTTCTCTGTCTGACTTAACTTCACTTAGTATGATAATCTGTAGGTCCATCCATATTGCTGCATCCATAATGCTGCAACGAAATGGCATTATTTCGTTCTTTTTTATGGCTGAGTAATATTCTATTGTATGTATATACTACATTTTCTTTATCCATTCCTCTGTGGATGGACATTTAGTTTGCTTCCACGTCTTGGCTATTGTAAATAGTGCTGCAATGAACATTGGGGTGCATGTGTCTTTTTTTTATATATATTTACTTTATTTATTTATTTTTGGCAGCATTGGGTCTTTGTTGCTGTGCATGGGCTTTCTCTAATTGTGGTGAGCAGGGGCCACTCCTTGTTGTGGTGTGCGGGCTTCTCATTGCAGTGGCCTCTCTTGTTGTGGAGCACGGGCTCCAGGTGCGCGGGCTTCAGTAGTTGTGGCACGTGGGCTCAGCAATTGTGGCTCGCGGGCTCCAGAGTGCAGGCTTAGCAGCTGTGGTGCATGGCCTAGTTGCTCCGCAGCACATGGATCTTCCCGGACCAGGGCTCGAACCCGTGTCCCCAGCATTGGCAGGCAGACTTTTAAGCACTGCGTCACCAGGGAAGCCCACATGTCTTTTTGAAGTATGGTTTTCTTCGGGTATATGCCCAGGAGTGCGATTGCTGGACCATATGGCTCTATTTTTGTCTTTTTAAGGAACCTCCATACTATTCTCCATAGTGATTATACCAATTTACATTCCCACCAATAGCGTAGGAGGGTTCCCTTTTCTCCACACCCTCTCCAGCATTTATTGTTTGTAGACATTTTGATATGGCCATTCTGACCAGTGTGAGGTGATGCCTCATTGTAGTTTTGATTTGCATTTCTCTGATAATTAGTGATGTTGAGCATCTTTTCATGTGCTTTTTGCCCATCTCTGTGTCTTCTTTGGAGAAATGTCTATTTAGATCTTCTGCCCATTTTTTGATTGGCTTGTTTGTTTTTTTGACGTAGAGCATCTTGATTATTTTAAGTACAGTTAATCTTCAGTTCCAGGGTTGGTTTATTCCCCTTTCTTTGAGGCCAGCTCTCAGAATTGTGGCAGCTTATGTCATGGCTACAGCCTGGTCATCATGTAGTTAACTTCTTCCACCTGATGGGGTTTTAGTATCTATAAGACAGCTCATAGGATATGGCTCAGAGTATTATCTATAGCCTTTGAGGAGGAACTAATGGTCCTTGACTATGCTTAATGACTAATCAATTATTATTAAGTCTTATTGGACTGTTTTCCTTTGTTCCTTCATTTTCTCACTTCTCTGATTAAACTTACTCTTTGGCTAAATTTTTTCCACACTCAAAAGGCAGGCTGAGGGCTTCCCTGGTGGCGCAGTGGTTGAGAATCTGCCTGCTAATGCAGGGGACACGGGTTCGAGCCCTGGTCTGGGAAGATCCCACATGCCGTGGAGCAGCTGGGCCCGTGAGCCACAACTGCTGAGCCTGCGCGTCTGGAGCCTGTGCCCCGCAACGGGAGGGGCCGTGATAGTGAGAGGCCCGCACACCGCAATGAAGAGTGGCCCCCGCACCACGATGAAGAGTGGCCCTCGCTTGCTGCAACTAGAGAAAGCCCTCGCACGAAACGAAGACCCAACACAGCTAAAAAAAATAAAATAAATAAATAAATAAATAGAGTAGCTATAAAAAAAAAAAAAAGGCAGGCTGAGGACATGTGGGGCAAGGACCATAGGGTCCTGCTCCATTTCAATACCCCCTTTTCTTTGATACTCCTCAGTCTTGAGGAGGGACAGGTACAAAACAAGAAAGGGAATAAAGTTTTGGATACAGAGGTTAATCATAGACTTGGTAGAGGAATTCTGTTTTAGTTCCATTTCTGTTCCAGGTTTCCCCAAATCTTTGAGCGAATGGCGCGACAACTGCTCTCGCTACTTCCTGCTGAAGTGGGGCATAGTCCTGCCTAATTTTGGGAACGACACAGAGTTGGAAATAATCTCGAGTTCCAAGCTTAGCATCAACATTTTTTTAAAAATTTATTTATTGGCTGCGTTGGGTCTTTGTTACTGCGCGCGGGCTTTCTCTAGTTGTGACGAGTGGGGGCTACTCTTTGTTGCAGTGTGCGGGCTTCTCATTGTGGTGGCTTCTCTTGTTGCAGAGCACGGGCCCTAGGTGCGCAGGCTTCAGTAGTTGTGGCACGCAGGCTCAGTAGTTGTGGCTCGCAGGCTCTAGAGCGCAGGCTCAGTAGTTGTCTCACACGGGCTTAGTTGCTCTGCAGCATGTGGGATCTTCCCGGACCAGGGATCGAATCCATGTCCCCTGCATTGGCAGGTAGATTCTTAACCACTGCGCCGCTGGGGAAGTCCTCAACATTTTATATTATGAAAACATTAACTCTCTCTTTGATTAATTGTCATAGTACCTGGACAAACATTTGAAAATTAGTAGACATATTACAATGAGGATAACAATCAAAATGCATCTTCGTATTATTCTCTGAATGTGTTTTGTTTTTTTTTTCTCGTTAATGGTTAAAGCAGATATACAATGTATGTTTACTAGGCCACAAACAGGCTGTTTTGGTTAGTCTGAAGTTCAAATTAAATCATGTGTAAGCCAGAATGACTTCCCCATACCTCAATATGTGAAAATTTCTTCCATCATTTCCCCCCCACTTTAATTGCAAATATTGGCACAGAAAGCATTGATAATCAATATATTTTTCCAGCACTGCCAGATGTAGCTCCATTGCCTGCTCTGGGTTCATTCATGTCCCTCAGTGCTAGACCTACTTTTTGGTTATATATTTGCCTAGTTATCCATGATGGGGGAAAACTAATCAGATATAACAAACTAATACAGGGGTATGCTGATGGGGAAACATTTTATAGGCTACACATTTTAGCACTAATACCCAATTGTCACACAAGCATTGTACATGTGCTTTTATTTTTTAAAATATTTATTATTTATTTGGTTGCATTATGTCTTAGTTGCGGCAGGTGAGCTCCTTAGTTGCGGCTCAAGGGCCCCTTAGTTGTGGCTCGCCAGCTCCTTAGTTGCGGCTTGTGGGCTCCTTAGTTGTGGCATGCAAACTCTTAGTTGCGGCATGCATGTGGGATCTAGTTCCCAGACCAGGGATCAAACCTGGGCCCCCTGCATTGTGAGCATGGAGTCTTAACCTCTGTGCCACCAGGGAAGTCCCTGTACATGTGCTTTTAGTAGTAAACTTAAAGCCAGCAGTGATACACATCATAAGTAATTATGCTCTATGATAACTAGCCAATTTTTTCCATCCTGAACATTGGGGTCAAAATTATGGTTTGAGGGACTTCCTTGGCAGTCCAGTGGTTAAGACTCTGCACTCCTAATGCAGGGGACACGGGTTCAATCCCTGGTCAGGAAACTAAGATCCTGCATGCTGCACAGCACAGCCAAATATATATATACATATGGTTTGAAGCAAAACAATAGCTTTTCATTAGAATTCTTTAAATTTCTTACCCAGTTCAGCAGTATGATCTGAAAGTTATCAAATGTTGTCCATATAATTTAACTTACGAAATCCTAGTTGCTTTAATATTTCTTCTGAGATGCCTAGGGGCCTTTTGGAATACTCAAAGTTGGCTAGAGAAAGAAACTTACAGGCTTCTCTGGTGGCGCAGCGGTTAAGAATCCGCCTGCCAATGCAGGGGACACAGGTTCGAGCCCTGGTCTGGGAAGATCCCACATGCTGTGAAGCAACTAAGCCAGTGCACCACAACTACCGAGCCTGTGCTCTAGAGCCTGCAGGCCACAACTACTGAAGCCCGCACGCCTAGAGCCCGTGCTCTGCAACAAGAGAAGCCACTGCAATGAGAAGCCTGCACACTGCGACGAAGAGTAGCCTCTGCTACTAGAGAAAGCCCATGCACAGCAATGAAGACCCAATGCAGCCAAGAAATAAATAAATAAATTAATTAACTAATTTAAAAAATATTGGTGTTATTAAAAGAAAAAAGAAAGAAACTTACAATCTGTTATTAAAAGCAGCTCAGTATTCCAGGAAAATTTTGTTCTCTTAACAGGGAGAAAGAAACCAAATTCCAGTCTTTACCAGCTTACTATAGATATTAACCTAATTAAATCCAATCTAATCTTAATCACTCCTGACAGTGTACAAAATTCTTTTCTCAAAGTTCCCTTTTTTTGCAAACCTTTTATCACTTTTGTATCCATATGATTTCCCCATCCAGAAATAACCAGCTCTAGGACAAGATTATTACCATCATTTTTCCTCAACAAAAATATCTCCATTCTTTATACCTTCTCTGCCCACCACTCATATCCTACTTGCTTTACACACTGAAATGCTTCCCTTATCATTTTTAGTAGCTTTAATTACATATTTCAGTTTTTAACACTTAAAAGCCTTAACAAAACCAAGAAGTAAGTAATTGAACTGTTACACCAGCATTTACTGATTGGCAAACTTAAGAACATATTCTGGGACTTCCCTGGTGGCGCAGTGGTTGAGAATCCACCTGCCAATGTAGGGGACACGGGTTCAATCCCTGGTCCGGGAAGCTCCCACATGCTGTGGAGCAACTAAGCCCATGTGCCATAACTACTGAGCCTGCGCTCTAGAGCCTGCGAGCCACAACTACTGAGCCCGCCTGCCACAACTACTGAAGCCCGTGCAACTAGAGCCCATGCTCCGCAACAAAAGAAGCCACCGCAACGAGAAGCCCGTCCACTGCAACGAAGAGTAGCCCCCACTCGCCGCAACTAGAGAAAGCCCACACGCAGCAATGAAGACCCAACACAGCCAAAAATAAAATAATTAATTAATTTTAAAAAAGAACATATTCCATAACCTCTAAAAACTTACATTTTTTTGCATAGCATAGTTTCTCTTTATTGTGGTACAAGATGCATGTTTAATAAACCCAAACATCTTTTGAAGTTCTACTAATTAACCCAAGGCTGAAGTCGCAGGCAAAGTGGGCTGTGTTTGTATTTCAAGGACATGATAAGAGTTAACTTCAAGTTTTCTCCTAGGTATATTTTTGTTCTCTGAGGGTCAGAATTCTGAAAAGAGTATTTTATCAAGCTAGCTTTCTCTAACTGCAGATGCAAAAAGAACCAGAAGAATTTCGAAACTCTTTTGGAATTTCAAAAGAGTTTCATCTTAACCAATTTTCTCCAGAGTCTAAAGAATCCTGTTGTCTTAGATTGGTAAAAAAAATTATCTTTGGGACTTCCCTGGTGGTCCAGTTCTTGAGACCCTGTGCTTCCACTGCAGGGGACACAGGTTCGATCCCTGGTCGGGGAACTAGGATCCTGTATGTCAAGCAGTGTGGCCAAAAAAAAATTGTCTTTTTTCTTTAGTCATAATCTCATAGCTAAAATTTTTCCAATCACACAAATGAAATATACACTCACACACCAGAAGACAGAACTGTCACAAATCCTCCAAGAGGATGGCTGATACAGAGTCCCAAACAAATATTTCCCCAACACAAATGGTCCTCAGTGTCAGACACATGTCAGAACTAATTGGCAAAATGCCCAAATAGCACTTTGTGCTCAAAATAGAAGTTTGCCTGGGTACACACCAGTGGACTTACTCTGTCTTGGAGCTTGTCAGCTCGTCTAGATGCATGTTTCCGTTCCACCAAGGAAAAACGTACATTGGCAGCCAGTGCCGAGCAGGGGAGAAACAGGGAGGATTCCCGAAACAAATGGTTTTGGCAGCTGCTAGGAACGTCCCCCCAAATCCCTCTCTCAGGACCAGCTAGCCACGAGTGGCGGGCTCCTCGCAGCCATCCCAGCACATGGTCATGGTGGGCGAGTCTGCTCGGGAAAACCCCAGGGAGCCAGATGCTGTGAGAGTGCAGCAGCCCTATGTCGGGTGCCAAAAACTGTTACTGAAAGTGGGGATCCGGCTGCTCGCTGCCGTAAAGCCAATTAAGGGGCAAGTTTGGGGCTTCCCTGGTGGCGCAGTGGTTGAGAATCTGCCTGCCGATGCAGGGGACACGGGTTCGAGCCCTGGTCTGGGAAGATCCCACATGCCGCGGAGCGACTAGGCCCGTGAGCCACAATTGCTGAGCCTGCGCGTCTGGAGCCTGTGCTCCGCAACAAGAGAGGCCGCGATAGTGAGAGGCCCGCGCACCGCGATGAAGAGTGGCCCCCGCTTGCCGCAAGTAGAGAAAGCCCTCGCGCAGAAACGAAGACCCAACACAGCCATAAATAAATAAATAAATAAATAAATAAATAAATAAATAAATAAATAAATAAATAAATAAATAAATAAATAAATAAATAAATAAATAAATAAATAAATAAATAAATAAATAAATAAATAAATAAATAAATAAATAAATAAATAAATAAATAAATAAATAAATAAATAAATAAATAAATAAATAAATAAATAAATAAATAAATAAATAAAAAAAAAAAAAAAAAAAAAAAAAAAGCAAGCTTTATTTTGGAGGCCGGCAACCTGGGGAGAGGGCAGATTCCTGTCCAAAGGCCAATTTCCCCCCACTTACAATCAGTGGGCAAGAGCTTCTGTAGGTGAAGGGGAGGGGCTACTTGCAGAAACAGCACAGTCAGCTCTGACAGTCATCTTGAAATTGGTCATGCAGTGGTCTGATCAGTGTCATCTTGATTGTTTAAGTACAGTTAGTCTTCAGTTCAAGGGTCGGTTTGTTCACATTTCTTTGAGGCCAGTTCTTGGAATTGTGGCAGCTTATGTCATGGCTACAGCCTGGTCATCATGTAGTTAACTTCTTCCACCTGGTAGGGGTTTTAGTATCTGTAAGACAGCTCACAGGATATGGCTCAGAATATTATCTATAGCCCTTGAAGAGGAACTAAAGGTCCTTGACTATGCTTAATGACTAAACTATTACTATTTTCTCTTGTTGGACTTGTTTAGACTCTTAGACTTTTAGTCTTGTTTCTGCATTTTCTCACTTATCTGATTAAACTTACTGTTTGGCTAAAGTTTTTCCACAGACAAAAGGCAGGCTGAGGACATGGGCAGCAAGGATCATAGGGTCCTGCTCCATTTCAGGGTCAGGCCCAGCCTGGACTCACTGCCCCTTTGAAGACCAGGCCCCTAGCTCTCTGTGTCCTGTCTCCTAACTACTGAGCCATTCTTGTCCAGGGTGGCGATGAGGACTGGGGGATGGGAGTAGGGCAGTGCCTGCCCTGGCCCGGGGGCAGCACATGGCCTAGATTGGACAGCCGTGATGCCTGCTGACAGATCCATGGTACACACAGCCACCCCGATGTTCACGCAGATTGCGGTGCTCTGACCTGTGGGCCAGGAAGCCACATGTCTGGGACTCAGGAGATACGTAAGCGGCTAATGGAGGCTTTGAGGCTGGGCACCAGGGCAGCCAGAAGGGCATTTACAGGAGCCCAGTACCTCAGAGATCTGAGGAGGCGCTGAGCCTGGGCGGGAGGTAGGAGGGGGCCTGCTGCCAGCTCCCCGAGGGTCTCGGGTCCAGGCTTCAGGTGGGGGGGTTCAGGGAGGTTCTAGGGGCTGAGACCAGGGGTTCTGCGTCAGTTGGGGATTGGGCGGGAGCTGAGGTGGGTCTTTTGCACCAGGTGCAAGGATTCAGCTGTGTCAGGGTGGGCAGTACCGAGGTGGGCAGATTGAGAAGCTTTCTAGGGTTCATCATTGAGCCCCAGGGTGCCAGGTCCTGGGGAGGGGGAGTGCAGGACATGCACAAAGATAAGCCTGATTGCTGGCTTTGAGGAGCTGTGTGTGTCTGTGAAGCAAACTGCGGATTTATATAAAGCAAATATGTAATTACGTGGCCCTAGGTTTTAGCTCTAAGAGTCCAGGAGCACAAAAACAGTTGTAGGCACCATGGTTCTGGTGGTTGCAGCAGGCTTCTGAGAAGAGGTGCCCACGCTTGAGCTGGATGACGGACTTAGGGGAGAGGGGAAGGACAGGATGTGGAGTGAAGAGCTTATGGGAGAGACCGGGAGGTGGGCATGAGGGGTGCTACAGGGTGGCTCTTGGGGTTACCCTAGGGATGGGGAGCCAGTCTCTGAGCCCCCATCCAATGCGAGGCCCACAGCAAGTTGGGGCCCCAGGCCTGGCATGGGGCATGCGGGGAGCTGCCCTCATCTCCAGGATCTCTCTCCTGCCCTCCCAGCGCATGAGCAGCTGGCCTGCTGACCGCCGCTCCACACCTGTCCACCTCGCAACGGCCACACCATGTCTGGCTCCTACGACGAGGCCTCGCTAGCTCCGGAGGAGACCACCGACAGCTTCTGGGAGGTGAGGCTTAGATGCTCCCCAGGTCCTGGGGACCAGGCAGCCTGGCTGCGTGGAGGCCCAGGATCCCACCCACCCGTGACCTCAGATCTTGCTCCCCAGCCCCACGGACCCCTCCAAAGCCCTCCATGTCCAGCGGGCAGTTGTTGCCACCAAGTGGTTCCTACAGACCATTGAGCCCAGAGCCCCTCTGCCCCACAGCTGCCCCTGGAGAGATCCTGTGGAATTTATGATGCGGAACAGGGCCCTCCTGACCCTCTGCTCTGGGGGCCCCGGCTCAGACTCCTCGTGCTTCACGCAGGCAGGTGCAGCACTTTACAGCTTACATGGCCTTTCACAGCTGTGCCCCGCCTTCTACCCTATGCCGTGGGCAGGGGGTGGAGCACTGGTCAGAGAGAAGTGTTACGAGTTCAGGGAGCCCCGCAGCGACAAAGAGGTGGAGCCAGCATTGCAGGAGCCTCCCAAAATATTTGAGACCCAGAAAGAAATTTTCCATCGGCTTCCAAAACCCAAAGTGAAAACTGCCAAACCTAAATTAATAAGTGTTTAATGAGATGTCTACAAAACATAATATTATGTCAAGAAGCTGCAGCTCAGCTCAACGCTTATATGAGTCTATATAAATATAATAGATTTACCACGGCAAGTACAAAATGAATAATTCATTTGAGTCGAAGTCCAAATTATAAATATCCTTCTGCACTTGGTGGCAGTGAGGAAATTCTGTTTAAAGTGGGTTGAGGGAGTGTATAGACGGTGGGGTGTGAGGGGGGTGTCCAAGCCTCCGTCAGCGAGAGGGTGCAGAGCCCCCAGGGTGTGAGCGCGGGGCGGCCGGGGTGGCCCAGCGGGCGCCCCCTGCAGGACAGGGTGGCCAGGGCGGCCGGGCGGGCGAGGCGGGGAGCCCGCGGGAGTAGTGCTCGCTGCTCGGCCGCCAGGTGGGGAACTACAAGCGTACGGTGAAGCGCATCGATGACGGGCACCGGCTGTGCAACGACCTGATGAACTGCGTGCAGGAGCGCGCCAAGATCGAGAAGGCGTATGCGCAGCAGCTCACCGACTGGGCCAAGCGCTGGCGCCAGCTCATCGAGAAAGGTGCCCCTCCCCCTCCTGCCCCATGCCCAGCCCGTGCGCACACCCCAGGCGCTAACCGGCCCCCCACTGTCTGGGTCCCGGGAGCGCCCTGCCTCTGGATGCACCTGCACCCCCCAGTCGCCGGGCCCTGCCCTGCACATTTCCCCTCCCAAACCACGCAGGCCTCCCCTGTCCCCGGTCAGCTCTACTTTCTGCAATTTTAGGTTGGATTAAAAACAACTTTTTATTTTGAAATAATTTAAGCTTAGAGAACAGTTGCTAGAACAGTACAGAGAATTACATACCTTTCACCCAGACTCACCAGCTCACATTTTACTACGTTTGTTTTCTCACTCCCTCTCTGTTTATAGGCAAATCTTTTCCGAACCATTTAAGTTAGAGACATGCCCCTTCACCCTAAATTCTTCATGTAACACCAAAGAATAAGAACATTTGTTTACATAACCATAGTTCAACTATCAAATTCAGGGCGTTTAATGTGGCCCATATGCAAATTTTATTATAGCAATTGTTCTTGCTGGTCCAGATCCTGTGGGATGTCTGGTCCCAGTGGCTTCCTGTTATCTGTCACCAGTTGGTTCTTCAGTTTTACGTTCAGTCAACATTCCCGGAGCACCGACTGTGTGCCTGGTGCTGTGCTGGCTTGTGAGAGCTCATGGGGGTCCAGGCTGCCGACCATGGGGCTCACAAGCTGATGGGGGAGACAGGGAGTAGGCCCAGAGATGGACGCTGTAAGAACAATTCATGAGGGCTGGAGGCCGAGGTGTGTGAGGATAGAGTACTCAGAAAAGGCTTCCTGAAGGAGGTGGCTGTTCTTCGGCCCTGGAAGATGGATAAAACTATAGGGAGAGCAGAGGAGGGCATTTCTGCTGCCATGGGAAGTATGGGGAAAGCCTCAGAAAAAGGAGGCGTGAGGCAGGCCTCTGGGCCGGGGGTAATGAGGACCCGGTGACCGCATGGCCATTTCCTCAGGCCCACAGTATGGCAGCCTGGAGCGGGCCTGGGGTGCCATGATGACGGAGGCGGACAAGGTGAGCGAACTGCACCAGGAGGTGAAGAACAGCCTGCTAAACGAGGACCTGGAGAAGGTCAAGAACTGGCAGAAGGATGCCTATCACAAGCAGATCATGGGCGGCTTCAAGGAGACCAAGGAGGCTGAAGACGGCTTCCGCAAGGCCCAGAAGCCCTGGGCCAAGAAGATAAAGGAGGTGCCTGGTGGGCGGCTGCCACGGAAGGGGCGAGGCTGGGCAGCTGGGCTCAAGAGGGGCAGACTGATCAGAGGGAGGGTCTCTACGGATGTGGCAGGCAGTGCACTGCCCGCTGGTATTGGGCCCACAGGGGAGCAGCACTGCCTGCCAGAAAGAAACACCCACAGATGGGGCAGGCCCTGCAGTGCCCGACGGGAGGGAGTCCACAGGGGCAGGCAGTGCAGGGAAATGCACAGATGAGTGGGCGCTGCTCCTGAATACCTGGAGCTGGGGCCTGCATCCCTTCCGCCTTTTAAGAACGTGTGCTCACAGCTCCCGGTGGAGCGGGCAGGTGGGAGGAGTTGAGAGTGAACACGTTTGCTTCTGCTTACACCCTGCCCCCTCTCCCCCCTCCCCACAGTTAGAGGCAGCCAAGAAGGCCTACCATCTGGCCTGCAAAGAGGAGAAGCTGGCCATGACCCGGGAGATGAATAGCAAGACGGAGCAGTCGGTCACACCCGAGCAGCAGAAGAAGCTGCAGGACAAAGTGGACAAGTGCAAGCAGGATGTGCAGAAGGTGCTGGTCGGGCTGGGGTCTCAGGGCCCCTTGGAGTGGGTGGCAGCTGGGAGCTGCAGGCCTGGGTCTCACCACCACCACCCCCCGCCTTGCCCTGGTTCCTATAGATGCAGGAGAAGTATGAGAAGGTGCTGGATGACGTGGGCAAGACCACACCCCAGTACATGGAGGGCATGGAGCAGGTGTTTGAACAGTGCCAGCAATTTGAGGAAAGGAGGCTGGTCTTCCTCAAGGAGGTGCTGCTAGACATCAAACGTCACCTCAACCTAGCTGAGAATAGCAGGTAGCTGGGCGTGGCGGCATGGTGGGCACAGGCAGAGGCAGCAGGGCATCCTGGGCCCTATGTTATAGTGACAGGAAGGGGAGGGCAGAGCTGCAGGGGCCAGTGGCTGCCTGGGTTTAAGCTGACGCACACCAGATACTCAAGAAACATGCTTGGATGGATGGGTGAGTGGCTAAGGTGGGGATGGAGAAGGTGCCCACTGGGCATACCTGGAGCTGCCCACTCAGAGATTGCTCCTTTGGAAGCAGCCTGATTCCCACCTGGGGGGCACGCCAGCACCCTGGTCTCCTGAACAGGCTCTGGCCCTCACTGAGGCTGAGATGGGGCCATGGTGCATCTTGCCCTGCACCTCTCCATCTCCCCCGTGCACAGCTATGTTCAAGTGTACCGGGAGCTGGAGCAGGCCATCCGGGGGGCCGACGCCCAGGACGACCTCAGATGGTTCCGCAGCACCAGCGGCCCTGGCATGCCCATGAATTGGCCCCAGTTTGAGGTGAGGATGTGTGGGGATGGGGAAGGGGAATCTGAAACAGCTGGAAGGAGCCTCGGGGGGCAGCCCCCCAGCCTGACTGCTCCCCTGACGCCCCCCAGGAGTGGAACCCAGACCTCCCGCACACCACCACCAAGAAGGAGAAACAGTCCAAGAAGGCAGAGGGGGTAGTGCTGACCAATGCTGCTGGGATGGTGGAGTCCACATCCCAGGCTGGGGACCGTGGCAGGTAAGTGCCTCCTATGGAGCTTCCTGGGGGCCAGGGGGGTCCACACACTGGGACAGCTGAGTTTTACCTCAGGAGACAAGAAATGGTCTAAATCATGGCAACCCTGGGCTCCTCTCAAAGGTAGTGATAGATAACCCTGTGAGAGCACCTACTGTGTGCCAGGCACCGTTCTAAGCGTTTTCCATAAATTAGCTCCTTGATGTCTCTCAACACTCTGAGGAGTGTGTGAATATTCCCATTTTACAGATGGAGAAATCAACACCCAGAGAGGTTAAGTGACTTGCCCAAGGTCATACAGCTAGTTAGTAAGCCTCAGAGCCAAGATATGATGCCCAAGAGGTCTGCCTCCAGAATCCTCACTCATATATTTGCCTTGGCCTTATTTCTTGTTTTTTTTTTTTCTTCCAGTTTTATTGAGATATAATTGATACATAGCACTGTATAAGGTTAAGGTGTACAGCATAATGATCTGACTCACATACATCATGAAATGATTAGCACAATAAGTTTAGTGAACATCCATCATCTCATATAGATACAAAGTTAAAGAATTAGAAAAAAAATTGTTTTCCTGGTGGTGAGAACTCTTAGGATTTACTGTGTAACTTTCATAGGTAACATACAGCAGTGTTAATTATCTTTATCATGTTGTACATTACATCCCTAGTACTAGTAATCCTCACTCTTAGCCACTGGGTTGTAATGCCCCTCTCAGATGAGGGGTCAGATGTTCTCTGGGGTCTCTTTCAGCACCTCCTCACTCAAGGGCTGAGTAATGCTAATAGTCCTGCCTCCCATCTGGTTAAAGAGCTGTCAGTGAGGGTCACTGGCTCCGGACCCCGTTTTACAAGGCCCATCCTTGCTCCAGCCTTGGTGGAATTTAGGGTCAGGGCTCTGGTTGGGAGGAGGGGGCAGCCCTGAGGACAGGGTGAGAGGCCACTTATGCTGGGTCCTCTCTCTGCGTCTCAGTGTTAGCAGCTACGACAGGGGCCAGACTTACGCCACTGAGTGGTCGGACGACGAGAGCGGGAATCCATTTGGGGGAAATGAGGCCAACGGGGGCTCCAACCCCTTCGATGAAGACGCCAAGGGAGTGCGTGTGCGGGCGCTCTACGACTACGACGGCCAGGAGCAGGACGAGCTCAGCTTCAAGGCTGGTAAGGGGGCGGGGCCTGGCGCATGGGCGTGGCCAAGACCTGGAGGGCGACCTGTGCCTCGGGGCCGAGACTTCAATTGGAGAGCAAGGGCAGGGCCTGAGAGTGGCAAGTGGGTGCCGGGGGCAGAATCTGGACCTGAGAATAGGGTGGGGGTAGGGCCAGAACTTGGATTGGGGGCGGAGCCTGAGGGCAGGGCTGCCAGGAGGACGGACAGGACTAGGGCAATGAAGCTGGAGGCGGGGCCTGGGTTTCCGGGGTGGAGCCGAGATTAGGTGGTTGGCTGGGCCGCCCGTGGGTGTTGAGGTGTGGTTGGGGCTGGTCTCCGGGGGCTGTCATCCGGGCAGTAATGGGCGGGGCACTGGGGTCGGCCCAGTGTAATCAGAGGGCTTACCCGGCAGGTGGGGGTGGGGGTCAGTCCTCTCTGAGTTCCTGTCAACCAGCTCCTCTGTGTCACCTCCCTAGGAGATGAGCTCACCAAGCTTGGCGAGGAGGACGAGCAGGGTTGGTGCCGCGGGCGGCTGGACAGCGGGCAGCTGGGCCTCTATCCCGCCAACTACGTGGAGGCCATCTAGCTACCCTGCTCCCCTCCACATCACCCCCACTCCTCACCCACCGCCTCCCCTCCCTGCCCACTCTTGTCCTCCTCCCCTCGCCATAGAGTTCCAGACATATTTTCCAATCAAGCTTTTATTTTTTTAAAAGTCAAAACAGAACAAAACAAAAAAATACTAAGAGACAGAGCATTTGCCTGGAGGCCAGGGTGGTGGGACTTGGGGTGATGGCCCCAGGGTAGGTGAGGGTCTTAGGACTTAGCCCAACAGCGACATCACAACATCCGCTCTTCAGATCCCACCAAAGAGTCTCCTGAGCCCAGATGGGTGTCTCCTGGACCCTTCCATCCTGCCTCAGTCCCTCCAGCCTTCCTCTCCCCACCCCAGGCTGCCAGCACCTGCGCCCATTCTCTGGGCCTGGTTTTATGACCTCTGCCTCCCGCCCAACCCTGCTCCCCTCCACCACCTCCCTATTCTCAAAGACCTCCCCTGCAGACCCCCGAGAAGGGGGCCTCCTCTTTAGTCTTCCACTCTGCCTGGGGAGTGCCCTTCTCCTAGCCTCGCCCCTCAGGACTGGTGGGGCTGGAGGAGGGATAGTCACCCTCTTCTCCCATAGAGCTTTCCAGGGGGCCCTAGACTCCCCAGGACATGAAGATGGGTGAGCTGGAGTTGGGGACAGTGTGACTGGGGTGTAGGAGGGTGAGTGAACGGGGAGCAGGCTCAGCGGAAGGACCAGGAGGACCCTGCTGGGGCCCTTCTCTGCCGCTGTCAGTACTTCCGGCACAGGCTCTTCCTCAGACCCCGCCCCCCTCTCGTAAGGCCTCAGGCCGGGGGGGATGGGCCCCAAAGCCCAGGGGGGAGGGGCCCCAAAGCCCAGGGCAAAGCCAACAACAGTAGCAGCCTCCTCCCGTTTCCTGGGGAGGAGGGCCTCTTGCCATCCCTCTCTCCCTCCCTCCCTCCATGTCCATCGAAAACCGTAGAACCACTGGGCTAAGCTGGCCTCCCATGCCTCTCTCCCCTGCTCTGGCCTGCCTGGGGAGGCACTGGGGACCCGGTGCCTGTGGCCAATGGGAGAGGCGTGGGTTTGCAGGAGGGAGGAGCCCTGGCCTCAGAAGCAGGACAGTCGCCAGGTCTTTCTTCCTTGTCCCCTCTCACCCAACCCCAGCCCCTGGCAGCCCCTCCTGCTGGCAGCCCCTCCATCTCTCCAAGCCTGGGTCTCAGTTAAAGGACTTTTGTGGGTGGGAGGAGGCAAAGGGCCTCCCGCAAGAGCAGGAGTGTTTCCTGTGGTTGGTGAAAGGAAGTGGTGCTGGATTACCAGGTATTCGTACCAGGTACCAACCAGCCTGGCCCAAAGGAGTGGGGCGAGGGTGCTTGAGAAGCCGACCAGGGCAGGACAAGACCCAATGAGGTAGGGGAATGATGGGAAGAGGAGTCTCTCGGGGACCTCCGGGGTGAGGCCGTGAGACTTCCTGCAGCACCAGGCGAGGTTACTGCTCACAGCTGATGCTACTTCTGAGCTTCGGGCCTGCAGACACCCTACCCGCTCAGCTCCAGCAGCACCTGGACCCCGGGCCTCCAGGTAAAGACAGTGTGATACCCTAGCCCCTCCGTCAGCCTCAGTCCTCTTTTGCTCCGTGCCTCTTCTCCCAGCAGCCCACTCAGGAAGTCGCAGACCCCAGCCTCAAGGCCCTGAGCCTGGTCATGTGGGAACAGAGGACCTGGGCAGAGTCACAGGGGCCTGAGCTGGTGCAGGCCTCCCTTGGGGCCAGGGGAGTTGGGGGTTTGGGGACAATGGCACCCACAGGGTCGGGCAAACTCCCCTGTCAGCACCCCTGTTCTTGTTACTGTCTGCTTTCTGGGCCTCTGCTGCAGCCTGAGATGTGCCCTAGGCCCCTCAGAGCCTGAAGTAAGATTTCGGAAGCCTCAGGCCTCCGGACTCCAGAACAAAAGCCTCTTCAGGCTCTCCCCAAGGGCAGGAGTTGGGGTTGGAGGCCTCTGCCCCTTCGAAGGCAGGAAGCGAGCACATGTGCACCTTGGGCCTGGACTCCGCCTCTCTGTGCCCGCGGCTTCCCGGTACCTGGGGAGGGGCTGTGGCCCTGGCTGGACCCCAGGCCTGTCCCCCTCAGCACTCCAGCAGCCCACTCCGGGGTGGGGGCTCGAAACCCATTCCTTCTGAGCAACCACCTCCACGGCCCTGTTGGGGACCACTCCCTCTCAGTCCCCCGGCTCCTCAGGACCCCAGGGCAGGAGGGTCTCCCGCCCGGAAGTCCCCCTGAGCCCCACCTGTCAGTGCTGGTGTCGGGCACTCAACACCGAGCGTAGCGGCCTCGCCCACCGCCTCCTGTAGCCCCCGTCCGCCCCCTGGATGCTCCACGGGGCGCCCTGCGGGGCTCGGCGTGTACCGTGTTTTGTCCCCAGTTAAGCGCCCTTTCTGCGGCCTGGCTCTGTGAGGAGCCGGGGCTGCCCCGCCGCCTGCCACCCTAGGCTTCCTGACTCCATTAGTCCAACACCTGTGAAACTCCGAGAAGTGCTGTGGTCTCAGCAATGCACCTGTTTTGTACATGATTGTGTAATTTAAAGGTATATAAATACAAATATATATATATATAAGTTGTGATTGTATGACTGTGGATAAAATCCAGAACTGTGTCACCCTGGCTGGACGTTGTCATCCTGAGTCTTTGTCTTGCGAGCGCTCTGAGAGTTGCCTGCGGTTGGACGTCTGTTGGGGAGCACGCTGGGTACTGTCCTGGCGACCACCGCGGGCTGGGGGCCTGAGGGCTGGTCCCTTCACCTTCCAGGGCCCCGGGTCCTGTCTGTACAGGGAAAGTCACAGCAGATGCTCTCTAAGGCTCCAAGGCTGTGGCCTTTAGAGTCCCGGGTGCCTGGTGATGAGCACTGACCAGGAGACCTGGGGCATCCGGGGTCCCAAACTCATGGTTCAAGGGTGAATTTGACCCCTAAATAGGTTTCCATTTTTAAAGCAAAATTCTAACAGTGGCCGCTGAGGCCTGTGGCTCCTGGCTGTTCACAGTCCCAGGCTCCCTGTGGTGTGACATCAGGCCATGCCACACTTTCCTGTGTCCTGCCTGACCTCTGACAGCATTTCTGTGTGGGGCCCCTTTGGGGGCAGGACAGGGGCTCTGGGCTCCTAACTCTGTTATACCCGGGGCTCAGCCCCCAGCCCAGCTTCAGCTCCAGTCCCAGCCCCTGCTCCAGCCTCCACACTCCAGCCAGATCCCCTCTGGGGCAGGGCAGGAGTCCCTGTCCCAGTCCTGCCATCAGGTCACTGTGTCCCCACCCCGGGTCTCAGCCTCCCCCATCTGGTTAGATGTCTCTCTGACGCCCTTCTGGCCTTGACAGCCTGACAGGGTCCTGACACAAACCCATCGTTCAAGGCAAATATACTATAGTCCCCTCACCCCTACTGTTTTCCCCCAGCCTCGGGGCATGCTCAGGGCAGGGAGAAAAGGTCCATTTGGGGATTGGATCTGTTCTCTCCCCCATATTCTTCATCCCGCAGATCCACCTTCAGGGACAAACCCCTGGTTTTAGCCAGAGGACTCTTCAAGTAAAGATAAAAGTTTGCCTTATTTGGACAGGCTGTTCCATGCAGTTATGGGGAGCCCTGGAGGCAGGCTCCCCTGCAAAAGGTCAGGGAGTACCTAGGCTAGATGGAGTCCTGACAGGCAGGTGTGTGAAGGAGGAAGAGGATTCAGGAGGTGTCACTGAATGGGTGTGTGCCTCTGCGCCTCGTGCAGATCCACACAGCAGGGAGCTGCCCCACCCAAGCCCCCCCGCAGCGCCACGTTCTGGAGCGGCTCCAGCTCCCCACTCCTCGCCCCTAATCCTCCTCCCTCCCTCCCAGCCCCAGCCTCAGCCTGAGATCGGAGGCCTCTCCAGGCCCAGGCCCAGCTGGGGACATGCAAGCAGGTGGCTCCAGGGACTTGGGGGCAGGGTGGGCAGGCCGGAGACAAAACCAGTTCAGCAGAGCCGAGCTGGGTTCTGGCCAGGGCCCAGTCTGCCCCCTCCCCGGGGGTGGGCAGACAGCAGGGGCCCAGCGAGGCACTGGCCTGGGGCAGGGCCTCCTCCTCCTCCCAGTGCAATCCCAGCTGACAGATGCCAAGGTGCTGTTTGCTCACTGCCAGGAGTAAACTTTCTTCTGGAGACAATAAAATTGCTGCGGGCAGAAGGTGCAGTACAGGGCAGCATTTAACCCTCAGTGGTCTGGGTGGCGCTGGGCTGTCTCCCGGAAGCCTGTTGTCAGAAGCTAAGCGTTACAGAGGCTAAGGGCGCTGACAGCGCAGGATGGAGGGACAGAGAGAGCCCTGTCCTTGTGGGTTCAGTTCTTGGTTCTGCCGCTGGTTGGCTGTGTGACTGTGAGCAAGCACTTAACTGCTCTGAGCCTCAGTTTCATCAGCTGCAAAGTAGCGGGTGGCGGGGTGACCCTTACCTCCCAGTTTTGTCGGGAAGGTTAATGACAAAAAGCAGTGGAAGCACCTGGCCGCCTAGTCGGCCCTCACGTCAGCTGAGCTGGATGAACAAACGTGAGGGGAGCATGAGGAAGCCGAGTTGCTTTGCCCAGGAAAGAGGGCGGTGGGTTCCATCTCCCCCAGCACACAAATGAACACTCAGACCCACCCCTTTTTCCCGTCAGGAGCCCTGGCCCCTCACACCCAGCTTGCAGGGCTAACAGCTTCAGGGCCCCTGAGGAGGTCTGTGGCTTCTCTCAAGAGAGAAATTGCCAGCAAGCCAACCTCTCTTCCACTTTGTTTGCTGCAGAGCCAGTGTCCCATGAGGAGGACTGAAGGCCCCATCCTCTCCCACAGCCCTGCTGCCCAACCCAGAGCCCCTTCAGTTGGCCAAGCAGAGGCAAGGGCTGTGGACCCCCTCACAAGAGGGGCAGCCCTCGGCCCACCCCAGGGGAAAGTCCTGATCTACAGCAGAGCAGGAGGATGGGAAGGACACCACCATCTCTCCAGTCCTGCCGTAGACCCTTTTCAGCCCCAGCCCACGCCCTCCTTCCAGCCGACACCAGGTCAGGGGAGATGAGGGCCAGTCCAGCCCCTCACTGGCCTTGAGGACTCACTGCCTCTCTCCCACCGCTTCTACAAATCAACTGCCCCTTTCCTTTTAGGCTCAGCTCAATGCCACCCCCCCAGGAAGCCTCCCTCGACCACCCCAGGCCCCTGTGACCACAACCATTTGAGCATTGATGGCCTACAGGCTGTGCCACTCCCTCACCGTAGGACACTGGGGCCATGTCAATTCTCTAGTATCTTTATTATCCGTCCCCAGGGCACCCCTGGCTTCCCAACTTGGGGGTGTAGACGTCCCCGCACCATGCCAGGCACGGTACAGAATGGGTGGCAGAGGGCACTGGACTGCGAGTGGCCTTGGCCAAGTCACTGCCGTTCTGTCGGCTCTGCTCTGGAACTTCTGGGGTCAGAGGCTGGGTGGAGGGAGGGCCTTGCCTGGGGTGCCATGAACACTGAGAACAGCCCTGGCTTCCCCCGTCCTCCAGTGGACTGGGCGCAGGAGCAGTCAGGCCCAAGGAGAAAGCACGCCCACCCCGGGGTCCCTCGGGCCCCAGAGAGCTCACTGACACCCCTGGAGCAAGGGGCCATCCCCTCCCTGACCTTGAACTCTGGATGACAGCAGACTGCCCTGTCCCCCAGCTCAGGGTCTGGCTGAGGCAGGGCAGGCAGGAGGGAGGTCTGGCGAGGGCAAGGTTCGGGCCCGGGGCCTGGCCGCAGCACTCAGATGGGGTGCACGAACTGGTAGACCAGGCGCTGGGAGATGTCCGGCTTGCGGATGATGCCCTTCTTGTAATACTGGCGGATGGAGCGGCTCAGCTTGTCGTAGTTCATGGCGGGGCGGTTCTTGCGGATGCCCCACAGCCGGGCCACCTGCGCGGAGTCCTCGATTTTGAAGATGCCTGGGGCAGCAGGAGGGCCCAGAGAGAGCCAGCAGTGCAGGCGGGGCGGCAGGAAGGAGAAAGACCAAGACCAGCAGGTCAGTCTCTCGGAGCCAGGGGAGCTAGAGTCGCCTGGGGTGGGGTCGGGCCAGCCGGTGGGCCATGATACCTTCTCCCATGGTTGTGGTGAGGGTTAAAGGAACATGTGGGAAGGGTGTTCCACAGGGCCCAGGAAGTGGTAAATCCTACCACGGACTCACACACCTCCTGGTGCAGGGTGAACCTGCGTACGTTGGTTGGTGACTTGGGGCCCTGAGGGCCTGATCCTTGCCAGCCTCTGCTCCTAAGCGTGGGGTGTGCACACCCTACGCAGAAGCCCTGCGGGGCTCCGGGCTGCAGACACGGCTCATTTGGCAAGGTCACCCGTGCAGTTCCCGAGCCTGAAAGACCTCTTTGCGATTCTCAGACACTTCAGCCCACACAGCCCTTTCTGCCAGGATTAATTGGTAGGAGATGGTGGAAAGAGCCTGGATTTGGAGCCAGGCTGACCTGGGTTGGAATCCTGGCTCTGCCATTTTCTACCTTTAGAAGTTGTCTGAGACCCCGTTTTCCTGTCAGTAAGAGGGGGTTGTAGTGATCACCATGTTGAGTGGGTACAGAAAGCGCTTAGAGCAGAGCCCGAAGGAAGTACCCCTTAGGATGAACTATTACTCATTAACACCCCCAGTTCTCATTCTAAACCACCTGGCAAAGCCCAGGCCAGCACACCCTCTCCAGGCAGGCTTCCCAGACCACCCCGCCCTCCCTGATCTCCCTGCCCTCATGGGACAGTCTCCCTGGAGTACCGGCTCACTCTCAGTCTCAAATATACACACAGGATCACCACACCTTGTGCAGGAACTTTTCCACCCCTCCTAACCCCTTCCCGTGCTCCACACTCATCCCCAGAGTCACTCCTCTGTGAAGCCCTCCTGGACCCAGGCACAGCTGACCCCATCACAGCCCAACACATTCTGCACACCAGCTCATTTCACTGCTGGTTCACCTACAAGACTGCAGGTCCCTGGAGGATGGGGTACCGCTGAATTCTCCCCACACCCTCAGGACACTGTAACCCTCCATAAATGTCGGCTGAGCAAGTGTGGAACCAGAGGAGGTGCTCAAGGAAGTTTTGCTGGATGAATGAATCTAGTCCATTTCACAAACATGAAGACTGGGGTCCAGGCGCCCACAGCTACTAATGGCAGGCTGGGGCCTAGAACCCAGGCTTCTTGGCTCTGAGCCTTTTCCAAAACACACACCCGCACACCATCCAACCCTGCTGCTGTCCAATGTGGTCGCCACTAGCCACATGTGGCTCTTAGCCCTTGAAATGTGGCTGGTCTGAAGTGAGATGTGCTGTAAGCATAAAATGTATACCAGATTTCAAAGACTTAGGAAATATCTCATTAATAATTTTTATATCGATTATATGTTGAAATTATATGAATTTATAGTATTGGATTAAATAGATGTATTATTAAAATTAAATTCACCTGTTTTAAAAAATTTTTAATTGTGGCTACTTGAAAATCTAATATTACCTCTGTTGCTCACACTGTATATTTCACTGGACACCATCAGTCTCCTCCATCAAGCTCTGATGTTTTGAGGGTAAAGACCGTGTCCGGTTCTCAGCAGAGTTTTAAGACCCTGCTATGTCCCAGGCACTGTGTGTCACTGGGGACCCTCAACAGGCAGACCCCAGCCGGGGAACACGCGTGGACACAGATGGCACACAGACCCTGGGCCGGTCCAGTGAGAGTGCGTGTGTGGCATTCAGGGCAAAGGTGGGGGCAGCTGCAGGCCTCTGCCCCGCCCCCAACCCTCCCTGCCCAGCGCCTGGCAGGACCGCAGGCCCCCAGCAGCCCCCTCCCCTCCTGCCCCTGGCACTGCTCACCCTTCTCCTTGTTGAGCCACCGGATGAAGCGGCCATAGCTGTGTGGCTTCAGCAGCAGTTCCTTGAGAAACTGCCACAGGTGGATGGGCTGCCCGGAGCAGGACGAGTCCACCTCGCTGTCCGTCCAACTCTCTTCGCTGGTCGACGCTGGGCAGCCAGGGAGGGTGGCGGTGAGTGGGGAACCCCCTTCTTCAATGGCTGCCCCAGCCCCACCCCCAGACCCCAGAGCCCCGGCCGCCTCCCTGCCCTGCCTGACTCACCACAGTAGTGAATTGCCCCCAGGGACGTCCTCTCTTTCATCCAGGCCGCTGCGGGACAAGGAGAGGAAGTTGGGGACCAGAGGGACCCCCCCCAAGGGAGGAGGAGGGCATTTGGGTGGAACTGTGGGGCCAGAGCAGCCCGCCCGTGGCTCCCTCCCTCCTGCCAGCCTGTGAAGACCAGCTGTTTACAGAGCCTCTTCCTGGAAGAAAATGTAAGATTTCGGAGCTGGGAGGGGCCTTAGAGGCCCTGCAGGCAGCTCCTTGTTCAGAGAGGAGTGGAAGTCAAGCCTTGCTTTGCCTCCCTTCTGTCACCTGTGAAATGGGGCTGGGACACCCCCTCACAGGTCTCGCAAGGATGCAGGGTGGTGAAGCCTGCACGGTGCATAATAAAAACACTCCCTGCCCTCCAGCTGCCAAGCTCCCCGAGCACCACCATCCCCTCCTGCTCTCCACCTGGCCCCCTCCCCAGACAAGCAGTGGGAGGCGGAGGCCACCAACTTCTGCCCACATCACCACCCGGCTCATAGCCTGGCACTGTCCACTGCTCTTGCCAGACCCTGGCAAGGGGCCTGGGCTGGGGCAGGACACTGGTTTCTGGGCCATGAGAGTGGGACCTGTCCTCTTATTCACCCTGGGCCCTGAGGGGCAGGGGCCTTGACTCGTGGAGCGAGGACTGACCCCTCCGAAGCGCACGGCTCTGTGCAGGGCACACTGGGCACCCGATGAGATTGAGACCAAGTAAACATTAAGGGGTTGGCATGCAGCCATCAAAAATGGGGCAGCTGTATAGACAGTGATGGGAAACAAGATCCAAGATACGCTGTTCAGTACAGAACAGTGTGATACTCGTACTATTCATGTTAAGGGGTAGAAGTCACACTTACTCTTGCTTGTATATGCATAGACTTTCCTTGGCAAGGTACTCATGAAACTGGCAACAGTGGTTGCCTCTAGGGAGGGGGATTGGAGGGTCGGGGTAGGTGGGAGGGAAGACTATTCTTCATGGTATACTGTTGTTCACGATGGTCTTTTTAAAAATCCTGCACATTTATTACCTCATTTCTTCTTTAATGAAAACAACACAAAACAAACACAAAATTTTAAAAAGGACAAAGGAGAAGGACTTAGAGTATCTGATGTCCTGCGTCCTCACAGTCTAACTTCTATTTTTAACTTCCCATGTGCTCTGTCCTAAGTTCTGTGGCCTTGACCAGGGTAGGCAGTGGGTCGGGGCTGGAGAGTTCACCCAGGATCCAGGGAGGCAGCTGTCATTGGGGTTGGGATTCAGAACAGAACCCAGATTGGGACAAGGGGCTGCCTACCCAGTGGAGCGTAGCCTCCGGACAGGCATCCTGACCTAACTGTTCCCCTTGGTGTCCCTGGCTTGGAGCCCGCAGTGGGGGGCAGGGGGTGGGGCGTTCTACCCACGCCTGTCCCACCTGATTTCCAGATGTCCAGGTGGGCGTGCAGCACGTCCCCGCCCAGGGGCGAGCGCTGGCGGAACTGCTCCTCCGACATGGCACACAGCTCCTTACCCCCCAGCTCCTGGAAGGCCTTGCCCACGGAGGGCAGCCGGTACTGGTGCTCCGTCCACAGGAGCCACTTCTGCACGTTGCCAGGGCTCCAGTCCACGGGGTCTGGGCAAGAGACACTCCTTCAGCCCCGGAGGCTGCTTGAGGGCACCACCCCCAAGGTGGCCCCTCTGCTCGGATGGAGCCCCCGTGGGAACCGGTGGCCTGGGACCATGCACTCCTGGTATGGGGCCAGGCCAGGCCACATGGGTCCTTGAGGGGCTCCGTGGAGGGGGTACCAAAGAAGGGGGCGGTGAGAGGAAGGAGCCAGGGCCCTTGAAGCAAACATGGCTCAGGGCAGGGCAGCCTGGGGCCTCTGCACCCCCATCTCACCTGGACCTCAGGTCCTCCCAGACCCCTCCAGCCCCTCCAAAGGGCCTTTTGGGGAGCCGCAGCCCTGGAGGGGACAGTGACATTAGACCAGAAACACCCAAGCTTCTTTCTTTCCCAGATGCCTCTTGCCTTCCCCAAACCCTTCAAAGAACCAGAGAAAAACCCAACCAAGAATTAGCTCTACAAACCCCACTCTCCACCCCCCACTGTATTTTACAGATGAGGAAACTGAGGCACAGAGAGTTCCATTCCCTCGTCCAACACCTAACAAAGGGCTGGGTGCTGGGGAGCTGCTCAGTGCACGTGCACCAAGTGTGGGGGAGTGGTGGCAGGGTACAGGGTGGCCATGGGGCCAAGGCCCGGAGGCGAGTGGCTGGCTTGGTCCTATAAGTCTCCCTGGGGAGCCGCCCTGGGGTGAGCCCAGCAGGGCACGTGGGTGGTGGCCAAGCTGCGGGCACAGACACAATGGGGCCTCCAAGTGAACGCTGTGGTCTAAGCTGGGTGACCTGCAGACTGGCCTGCCCCCACTTAATAAACCCATTTTCTTCCTCAGGGTCAAAGCAATTTGTTTATGTCCCTATTGTTTAGAGGGCAGGGCCCTCCCCAACTCGGTGTGGGAGCGGAGGCACCGTGGGAAAAGCTGCCGGGTTGGGGGCTGGCATTGGGCCACTGGAGGATGGGGCCTGGGCAGGAGCTGCCTCAAGGGGGGACCCCAGCTGGGACTACTGGGGGGCAGGGGCTGGGCCTGGATGACTCTGAGGAGGAGGAGCCAGGCCTGAGGGATGCCTGAAGACCCTTCCTGTGTGGGAGCCTCAGATGCCAGGGCCCAAAGGCCAAGGAGATGGGCCAGGCTTGCCCAAAGCTGGAGAGATGATGGAGGGACAGGGGACTGGAGACCCAGCAGCCCCTCAACCAGTAGCATAAGCTCTGTAACCACACCTTCCAGGCCCTCGCAGACACGTGCCTGGCTTCCTGATGTTCCCTCCTCATCAGAGCCCTCATCCCCACTGGACCAGTGATACATTATCCTATTTATTTATGATCTGTTTCGTCACTGTAACATTAGCTTTGTGAACGAAGGAGCCTTTGTGCTATGTTCACGCTGAATTCCCCAGTGCTAGAACAGGGCCTGGTATATTAAGTTATTGTTTATTGAGCATCTATTATGTACAAGGTAACATCCTAGGAACTGGGGATATAGCAGTGAACAAAACAAATGAAAATCCCTGCCCTTGGGGCATGTACATTCCAGTGGTGGAGACAGTCAGTAAACAAGATAAATATGCAGCATATCAGATGGTAGGAAACGTGAGAGAAATAAAGCAGGTTGGAGGAATAAGACGTGGGGGTATGGGCAGCAATTTCAATAGAGGGGTCAGGAAAGGCCTCATCGAGATGGTGCCATTTGAATCAAGACCTGAAGGAGGTGAGGGGTGAGCCAGGTAGGTATGTGGGGGAAGAGTGCTCTGGGTTGAGGGACCAGCAAGTGCAAAGGTCCTGAGGTGTGTGTGTTGCGGTAACAGCAAAGAGGCAGGAGTGGCTGGAGCAGAGTGAATAAGGGGAGAGTGGATATAAGTGTCAGAGGAGGAGGTGGGCCAGATGGTGTAGAGCTCGTATTTGCTTCATCCGGCACCTACCAAGTGGGGACACTGGGCTGGTGCAGTTGGGGCACAGCGAGAGTGGGAACCTTGGATCCCAGGCTTGCAGCTGCTGTGTGTTAGGGGCTGACTGTACGTGTGGAAGCACCAGCATCTCTGGAGGTGACCACAGTGCACCAGGCGGTGCCCCCACACCTCCCTGTGACCTCCGCTGGCCTGTGTCCCCCTGGCGGAGGGGGGCGTGAGGAGGGGCTCACCTGCCGTGATGTTGAGCAGCTTGCAGGCTGTCTCGATGTCCTTGAGCACCTCGCCCACCACCATGGTCTGCACCTGCTCCAGTGAATGCTCCTCCAGGGTCAGCTCGCCCGGCGCCAGGTCCAGGCTGCCCCCCGGGGCTTGGCTGTCGATGACGGGGCACTGCTCGGGCTCGTCGGGCGGCTCCTCCCGAGTGCTGGCCCCGGGGCCCTTGGCCACCCAGCTGCTGTCCTCAGAGTACAGCATGTCGAAGTAGGAGAGGTAGAAGGTGGACAGGCCCTGCTCAGGTGTGGCAGGTGGGCTGGGGCTCCAATCCCGTCTCTCGGGCCCCATTGCCCCTGCCCCCACTGCCACCTTCTCCAGGCCAGTCCGTAGCACAGTGTCGGGGGGCAGCAGGAGGCGGCTGGGGGGGACACCACTCAGGCCTGGGCTGGCGCTGCCCATGCCGCTGCTGCTTGGGCTGGCGGCTGCGTCTACAGAAATAAAAAAGGAAGGAGAGTCAGGTCCTGGCTGCTTCCCCATCCCCATGGGGGCTGCTAAGCTGGTTACAGAGATGAGGAGCCCAGCGGGCAGTGGCTGGGCCTGGGAGAGAGTTGGGGCTTCCGGGTCACTGGGCAGCTAGGACAGGGCTGGGCAGACAGGTCTTGTGGCTGGGAAGCCAGTGGGGTGGGAGTGGGGGCAGGACTGTAAACAGACAGCTCCCTTACTCCCCAGGGAAGCCAGGTTGGCTGCGAGCAGCAAATCTTTACACGTGTAGCCTGTTTAAAACAATCTTCTGAGGTTCTTGACCTCTTTCAGTCCTCACAATGGAAGGCACGATTAGTCCCATTTGGCAGATGAGAAAACTGAGGCCTGGACAAGAAGTCTTTAATATCCAGCCCTCTGTCCCTGGGCCGGCCCCCACCCAGATCCCAGTCCCCGGTCCTGTCGAGGAAGCTCCTTCTAAGAGCTAACCTAATCTTTTCTGCTGTGACAAAGCTTGTTTTCTTTTACTCTGCCCTTGGAGGGGGTAGGGAAGGGAGAAAGTCACCATCATCTCCATCAGCCAGGTGAAGAAAGAAAGGAGCAAGTGAGGGGTGTGGCAGGGTAGAATCCCCTCCCAGGTTGGGGAGGCGGGGCCCCTTCCTCTCCCACAGGGCCACTTGGGGGGTGCGAATAAATTCCCTGCCTAACGCTGCTGAGGTGGTCACTGAACAACAACGTACAGGTGTGCTTGGCCCCGCCCCTACTCAGGGCTGGGTTCCTGGTACCCACCCTCCTTGTCCTTTCCTGAAAGGTGCTTCCCCAGCCCCTCCCAGCTCCCAGGCCCTCTTCTCTCCCCTCACGCCCAGAAGAACTCACAGCTCCCAAGGCGGGAGGTGCCAGGTGCAGACCTACAGGCCCACTTTCCCCACAGCTGCAGGGGCTGGTCAGAAGGCCCAGGCCCTGGGGGACAAATGAGGCCCTCAGCAAGTCAGACCCCACGCCTACCGGCCGCCCCAATGCCTCCCAAGGGGCACCATTTGGCCTCAACACGAGGAACTACAGTGTCCCTCCCCATGGGTCCTCAGGCTCTGCTTCCCCTGGACCCTTTTCTCTGAGCCCCATATTGGAGTCCGTGGTTTGGGTGAGGCAGGGAACTTGCGAGATGTACATACACCAAAGAACTGGGGTCCCTGGGATATTTCCATGATTTGTGGGCTCAAAACCCAAGAATAAATCAGGACAGAGGTGGAAGATTACCAACAACATATGTTCCCCATAATACAGGGGATCATTCCGAAAGGAGGAAAGGAGCAGATAAACCTGTTAAGGGCGAGTTAATGGGTGTCATTTCTTGGGGGTATTTACATTTTAAACAGTGTTCTCAAAATGTGGTGCCAGGACCAGCCGCATCAGCACCACCTAGGAACTTTTGAGGAACTTGAATTCTCAGGTCAACATCAGAGCTACTGAATCAGAAGCTCGGGGTGGGGGGGGGCGGTGTGGGGAGAGTGGGGCAGGGGGAGGCCCAGCAATGCATTTCTTTCTTTTTTTCTTTTTTTTTTTTGGCTGCGCTGCACTGCTTGTGGGAACTTTGTTTCCTGATCATTGAACCTGGGCCCCCTGCCATGGAAGCACAGAGTCCTAACCACTGTACTGCCAGGGAATTCCTAGCAAGGCGTTTCTACAGGCCCTTTGGGTCATTCTGATGAGTGTTCAAGTTTGCAAATTGCTGCTTTGAAGGCATCTGGCCAGTAAGAGGGGTAGGCTTTACTGGAAGGACTGGTAGACTCTCTAATGGTGGGATTTGCTGCGCTGCACCAGGACCATGGGGCGGGGGCTCCCTGGCCCTTCTCCAGTCACCTCGTGAGATTGACTTGCTCAGCCTCAACGTTCAGGTGAGGCAGAGAGAGAACTCTGTTTGGAAGGCTCTGGCTTCTCTAGGGCTGCAGCTAGTGCAACTGCGTACAACTCAGAAAATGATGCCCTTTTCTCTCTGGGTGGCGTGGCTTGGTGAATGGAGCCCAAGTGGAACTTCAACTCACCCTCGTCCCCCATCTTGTGCAGTGCCCAACCTTCCCAACTGTACACGGTGGCCCTGCTTTTCCATGGTGGAGAGAACGCCAGAAAGAGAGAAGAGTGTTTGTTCACTTTCATTTTGCATCTCCCTTTCAAGGGCTCCTTTAAGTGACAAGGAAGGAGAGGTCAGGGTGGGGTGGGGTGGGCAGGGATCGGGGAGCCGGGGTTGCGGGGGACAGAGGGCAGGCCTGGAATCATTTCAAGTCCTTCTGTGCAAACACACGTGTGCGCTGTGGGTCCACATTATTTACCCAGGCAGAGCCAACAGCCCGCTCTATCCCTGGGTCCCCGCCCCAGCCTGTGCCCACACCCTGCCCCCTGGGTGGCCCCACCCCTGGAGAGCCCCTCTCAACCCCACCCTTCCCTCATCACCCCCTTCCTGCTTCCCGCCCCATCCACGTCCCCAGAACTCCCCGGCCTGCCACGTTAGGACAGTCCCTGCCAACACCTTGGGCCGGGTGCCAGGGAGACGGAACCTTTCCCAAGAAGCAGGGGAACTTGCTTCCCTCGTGGCCCTCCTGTTTGCTTGGCCTCGGCCACAGGTAGGATGGGAGGCAGCTGCTGTGTTTTGGGGCACAGTGGTGTGAGGGGTCAGTGAGGATGAATGGGCAGGGCAGGTGGCAGCATTTGCCAGGTGGGGATGTGATGACACATCCCTGACACATTTGTCAAGTGAGCTTTGAAGCCCTCGCCTTCGTTCCCTCCCGGGAGAGCGGCAGCTCAGGCCTTAGGGTCATTCCAACGCTGTGGTGGGGAAGTTATGGTGCAGAGAACTAAACGACTTCCAGCTCCTGGCCCGGGGCTCCTTCAGCAGCAGAGAACTCCCACCTCCTCCTCCACACCCCACATTCCAGCTCCCCGTCACCTTGCTCCTAAATGCCAAGGAACCTGCTCTCAACCAAGGCTTGGTCCCAGCTCCAACACCTACCTAGTGAAAAAAAAGTTAATGATTAACCATGCGGCGGGAGGCAAGAGCCGATTGTCCGCAGGTGGGGAGGTGGTGCAGAAGGCTCGGACCCCGGCAGCCCAGCGTGGGGGACCTGGGTTTACTGGTCAGGGAGCCAGGGGCTGGTGTGCCCAGCCTGCATCCCTGGCACCTCCTCCAGGCTCTAGGACTGGACTTGGGAGGGAAGAGGACACACGGGGAGCACCTCCTGGGCCCAGAGCGTTGGTACATGTTACCCTTTTACTACCCACAGGGGACTCGAGAGCCCTGTTTTATAGATGTGGACTGTGAGGCTCAGAGAGGGTGTGCAGCTTGCCCGAGGTCCCCAGCTGGCCATGTGCGGGCTCTGCTCATTGTACCACGTTCCCTCTGAGGCTCCTGCTCCGGACGGTCCCATCTTCCCAGGGTCCTGCCCACCTCCTGATCAGGCAGCTTGAACCTCCAAAGTTCATTCCCGCCTCCTAACTGCTCACTCCACTGCACTGTCACGTCCATTTCCCTCCAAAACCCTTTCATCAGGCACCCCTGGGCTCTAGAACCTCCCATGGTTCCCCACTGCCTGCCCTGCCTGATCCCAGTGGCTGGCGCCTACCTCTGAGCCAGATAATCAGAGCTGGAAGGGACCGTATACTATGTGATCCCTATAGATGGGAACAATGAAGGCCAGAGCGGGAAACAGATGTATTCAGTGGTTAGGGGCAGGGTCTGGACCAGAACCAGAGATCAACGTGGTGACCACATATCCAGGCTCTGATGAGAACGGTGCTTCTCCCTTGGCCCCTGTGCTGTGGGCATGACGTGGCTATTTTCTCTTGTTTTGTCGTCCCCCTGCCCAAGATGCCCCTTCCTTCTCATCACAGTTTAGTCCAAAGCCCTCCTCCCCCAGGGAGCCGTCCCCAGCAGCTTTCTCCTCTGACTTTCCAGCTCTCCCCATCTGTGCCATGCAATTCAGCCATGATTACATTCATGGGTGATTGTCTACCCATGGGGACACATGTGCCCTGGGAAAATAAGGCTCAGAGAGTGGCAGGGATGTGTCCACAGCCACACAGCAGAGCCAGGACCACTGCACCGTAGGCCTAGGGTCCTGGGACAAGCCCAGGCTTTGCCAGGTCCAGGTCCCTCCTGACAGCCTCTGGCCCCAAGGGGCTGCCCGTCTCCTGAGCGATGGCTCCAGCTCCCAAACCTCGAGCTGATCTTTTCTGGGTTAAGCCACGTGTCTGGATTAAGGCTCAGCATGTCCTGCCTCCCTCCTGCCTCAGAGGCACTAGCTGTGACTCCAGACAAAGAAATTTGGTAACAGCTGGTGGAGGCCAAGGCCCAGAAACGGGGCAGATTCGCAGGGTAGCAGCGAGAGGGATTAGCCACCTCGGCCACTTCTTTTCAGTACCTCGCATTCTCCCAGGAAGGCAGAGCCAGGAGAGAAGGAAGGCAGAGGGACCCAAATTTAGAGACTTACAGCAGCTGTTTCCTGCCCCTTGGGAGGCAACTCCCCGGCCTCCTGCTTCTCACTCCCATCCTGGCATGCAAAAGATGCTCAGATATCTCCTGAAACCACAGCCCCAGGGAAATGGAGTTACCAGAGTCTTTACTAAGGCCCTGGGCTGTCATGGGGTTGGAGCCTGTCTCTCACATCCTGCTCAATCCAGGCTCAGATCTTACCCCCAAGGGGGTGGTGGGTGGGGTTAATATGCCTGAGCCCCCACCTCAATCCTGAGACACAACCTTAGTCTGCCCAGAGCCCAGCACCCCAGCTGCAGGCCCCGTGAGAAGAGCACTGAGGGCAAGAGGCTGGGGCTAGGGTGAGACAGAGCCTGCCACTCTGCCCAGAGTCGCCTCCTCCACCAACTGGGGGCAGACCTCCTCCAGTTTCCCCACTGCTGTCAGCCCTTCTCTCCCTCCCTCCAAACCTCTGGGCCTGCATTCATGGGTCGGAATCAGGGGGCTTTGGGGGTGCGATCAGGACCTGGCCAGGAGCCATGCAGAGTGGGCAGGGGCCACATGGGCCTGTCCCCCCAACCCCCAGTCAGCTGGTCAGCACCTTGGAGAGAAGCCGAGCCTGCCCAGTCCAGTGCCCTGGGCCTGCCTGCACCTGTCTAGCTTCCTTGAACCCTCCCTGCCTCTGGCCTCAGCCTTCCTGCTCCTTTAGACATTCCCTTCCCACGCTGCTACTCCCCCTCCAGCCCCCTCACTGCTCCTTGGACAGCTCCTGCCCTCCCATGAAAACCCAGCTCCCTGTCCTTTGAAACTGCTCTTCAAACTAGCTGGATCCAGGGAATTCCCTGGCGGTCCAGTGGTTAGGACTCCGCGCTTTCATTGCTGAGGGCGCAGGTTCGTTCCCTGGTCAGGGAACTAAGATCGCACATGCCGCGCGGCGTGGGCAAAAAAAAAAAAAAAGAAGAAAAGAAACTAGCTGGATCCAATTAGCAGGAACAAAGGTTCAAATTGAGAAGATTTAACTTGGGGAGACAGCCCACGGGCCCAGGGAGACTTGGGAGTAGGGATTTAGGGAACAGGGCCAGGTAGCAGGAGGATGGGGGACAGGAAACAAACGAGTCGGGGAACATCAAGGAATTATGGTCAGGTCTGCTTTGCCCACAGTTCCCAGGGGCAGCCAGGAGCCCGAAGGCACGTTTGTACCAGCACTGTCTCCCATTTGCTCCTGTGGTGTGGGTACCATGGGCATCCAACCCCCCCAATTCCCCCCCGCCCCAACCCTGCCACTGACATCGCCTCCAACTCTTCCAGGGACAAGGTGAAGTCCCACTAAATAAACTTCTTGGGCTCTCCCACTGTCTTCTGGGGCAGTGGCGCAGCCAGGATTATTCCCACCTGACAGGCAGGGGGCAGTGGCTGCCTCAGGGCACGTGTCCATGGTGACCAGGCAGGGATTGGAAATCAAGGCGCCCTCTTTCCAGATGGTGCTGATGACTTGGCATTTTCCGACCTCTAGGATCACCCCTGCTGACCACCCCTGTCGCCTCGCTCAGGCTACCTGCGGGCCCAGCCCTAGAAAACCCCAGCCCCACAAAGGTCGCACTGGGGAGGTCTGGGTGGCACCGATGCCTGAAGCCTGGAGGTACAGGGACCCACCTCAGCCCCAAGCTCACCCCTGTATTCGAGTTTGCTCCAAAGGGTATGTGGTCTGGAAAGAACTCGAGGCCTCAGCATCTGGAGATGTGGATTCATATTCTGCCCTGTTCCCACCATATGTAAGGCCCTGGGCAGCCCCTGGTCCCCTCTGGGCCTCAGTCTCCTCCTCTGTTCTCCCACTGGGTAAGTCATCTCCCAGAGCTTTTCTGGCCCAGACACTGTCTAGAGTCTATGACCCCATGACCTCCATCTTGCCCATCAGCCTGACTTGGAATGGAAGTCAGAGGCAGGAAGAGCTGGATCTCAGCAACCCTCGCTGCCCCAAGAGCAGAGACCTGGGCCCCACCCCTGTCACCAGTCCCAGGTGCTGGGACCCTAACCCAGACTGTCACTCCCAGACCCCTCTCCTGAAACCCAGAGCTGGAGGGAAAAGGAAGGGCCCCTTCGATTCTGGTGGTGCCCAGAGAAACCTCATTAGTCCTTTCTACAGCCCTGGGTGGGCTCTGGTCCATTAGGCCCCCACCAGAGTCCCTGGCCTGGAAGGAGTGATCCAGAGGGAAGAGGAGGCTCACCTTCCCCTAGTCCGGAGGCCCCTGAGAAGTGGGAGAGGAGAATCTGGCAGGGGGCACCTCTTGGGCTGGGAACAGGCAAACGAGGCAGGGGAAGGAGCTTGGCATTAAATGTCAGGAAGAGCCCAGGGCAACTCGGCTTGTGCAAAGTTTGCTTTGGGAAGAGTTGTTCCACCTGACAGGCCACTCACCTGGCTGGGGGCAAAGGGTGGGGCATGAAATGTGGTGTGGGTGGGGGCAGGGGGAGGGTCCCGCGCTGTTTGGAGCCCTGACTCCCTGCTCTCTAGGTCTGGCACTGGGGCAAGAGACTCAGTTGTCCCGTCTATTGAATGGTCTGTCAAGAGTATGTCTTAAAGGGGTTGTGGTGATTGAGGGGGAGGGCAAATGGAAATTCCTTGTGAATTATGATGGGCTGAGCAGGCATGAAGGTGGCACCTGCGAGCAGGTGAGGGGATGGGGCTGGAGAAGGGGGGAGGGAAAGGTAATAAGGTGAAGAGTGAGGGGCATAAAGGAAGAAGCAGGTGGTGATGGTGGAGGGAGGGGCAGGTCCAAAGGGTGGAGTCTGGGGGAGAGCTGAAAACGGTGGTGGGAGAGGCCTGGACCTTGCTCCGAGGTCAGCCTGCTCTCTAGCCCAGACCAGGGCAGCTGCTGGCCTCACTCACTCCTCCCTGGCCTCTAGGAGGAGCCAGAGCCAGAGTCCCCTACCTCCCCTGACCTCAGCCTAGGAGACAAGGCTGGGAAAGCACACAAGTCTTGTAAAGCTGGCCAATCCAGACGGACAGCCTGCCTCCACCAGCTCCTACACAGCCTTCAAAACCCCACTCCAGGTTGCCTCTTCCATGAAGCCTCCTTTAACAAAGGAGGCCACCTTGTCCAACCCTCTCATTTCACAGACAAGGAGCTGTAAGTGCAGGGAGGAAAAGTGACTTGCCTAGGGTCACACACTGTGGGTCCTAACCCACCCCTTCTTGCCCTCCACCAGAGGGCCTTGTCCCCAGGTTATACTCAAGCTGCACCAAGTCGTTTAGCACAAAGTTGTGCTCTAGTTGTTTCAGGGTTATTAATGTTATAACTGCAGTGACCTCAGTGGCAGACAGTGGGTTCTCCTGGTTCTTCTACTTACTGCCAGCATCACACTTTCTGCATTGACTGAGCATCTACTGAGTGCCACCCTATTCTCTCAGGCTCGGTTGACAAGAGAAGTTCTATCTAATTCAGAGGGTCCTTGTGACAACCAAATGACATCACATCTGCCAACGTGTTTTATAATCAGTAATACAATAACCAAGTCTGGCAGGGACTGAGTTTTCAGCTCTGAGACCCTCACAGCGCCTGTCAGGCTCTCAAAGGGGAGGGTGGTCCCCCACCCCGCAAGAGACCACCTCAACCTCCCTGGGGGCTCTGAGGATGCTCCCTCTCCCCAAAGTTCCCTGAGTTGGGGGTGGGGAGGCTCCAAGCTGGGAGTTCCTGGCTCCAGCCCCTCCCCCAGGTGGGCAGGGGTCGAGTGGGACTGGCCAGCCAGGCTGAGCCGTGGCCTGGGCCCCCCCATCTGGTGGGGGGTCTCCTGCTCATCCCTGCCTGCCACCTTGGGACTGGGGCAGCTCGGATGCCTGTTTGCTTTGTTACTCAGCCGAGCAGCTGGTGCGGGGAGATGTTGCTTTATTGGGGGTTGCTGTGAAGCTGTTTACTGGGGAGGTGGGGGCAGGAAATGAGGCCAAGTCCCAGCCCTAAGCAAGAAGGAGCAGAAAGGCCATGACCATCATACAGGGGACAGGCCACTCGACGCCTGTGGCCTGGGTGCGGGCTGCTGGGTGGGCCCAGAGGGCAGCGAGGTGAGAGGCCCGGGGCTAGCTCAGGGTGCTTCCCCCTCCCCAACATGCACAAGCACGCACGCATGCACACACCTTGTCCAGCTTCGGGGGAGCCCCCAGCCATCCAGACCCTTCAGCTTTCTACCCTGTCATCCTCACCACCCACTTCCCTCTCTCCCCACAGGAGGCATCTGGCAAATCTAGAAATGAGCACCTTCAAGCACCCCTGTCCCCCCCCACCCATTGCTTTCCTCACGCGCCCAGACTCCGGTCCACAGGCCCCACACTTCCCTGGGGACCCAGTTACCCAGGTGGTTACTCCCCAGCTTCCCAGATCCCCTGGTTCCTGTGCCCACCACTGCCCAACCCAGCCCCTGGGCTCTGGGACTGTACCCCCTGCTGCAACCCGGACCCTGGCCCTGGCCCTGAGCCTCTAGGCTCCAGCAAACCCCTGCCAACTCGTGACCAGGCCCCAGAGAGACCCTTCCCTTGGCAGAGCAGCTGTGGCTGGCAGCAGCAGAAAGGCTGCTTGTGTTTCGTTAGCCAAGCAGAACTGGCCCGGTCTCAGGGCTGCGGCTCCGCACCTACAAAGCTGCCTCCCCTCAGGCTGGACAAGGCTGGGCTCAATGTGGAGCCCACATGGGGTCATCACAGACATGGGGTACCCCAGGCCTCTCCAGGCCAGGGGGGCTCACCCAGGCTCTGGGGTCAGCCCAGGGAGGCAGACTGGGCAGCATGCAGAGGGATCAGGAGCTTCTGAAGGTGAAGGACCCAGATCAGGGTCACTGATGCCCAGGAGACCAGTTCTGGCTTTGAAAGCACTCTCAACCACCCACCCCCCACTGCTGGCAGGAGAAGGCCTCCATGGCAGGGCACTGCCCCCCACCAGACTTACCCGTTAGCTGCCTGGCGCCCAAGGAGTTGTCCGCTGCGGTGCCAACCTCGGGGGCCAGGAGGAGGCGTGGGCAGCTTGGGCCACTGCTGGGTCTCAGCCAGGCATCTGGGGGGCCAGTGGTACCAGGGGCCAGCAGGGCTGGGGTCAGAGGTGGCAATTGGGTGGGCCGCTGGGGGCCTGGCCACCCTCGAGGTGTGGCCCTCTGAGGTCTCAGGGCTGCACGCCCTTGTAGGGAGCCCCCTGCCCCCAGCCCAGGGCCACCTGCTGGCACCGCAGCAAGACCCAGCCAGAGGGGTTTACGAGGGAGGCCACGGTGGGCTCAGGGGATTGGGTCTGCGGGGCAGTGTGGACACGGGCGGAGTGCAGGAATGTGCTGGGAGGAAGTCAGGCAGCATGAGATGAAGAGTTGGCCGGGGCCTGATTCCCCATTATAAGTAATCCTTCCTTATTTACTTGAACAAATACGCTCCCTGCTTACCTCAGACCACAGGCGGGCTCCTGGTTAACCCTTGCAGGCCTCTGCCTCCTTGCTGGGGGACCCACACCCTGGCAGCCAGGGAACTCACTCACTCACTCATTCATTCATTCACTCACTTGTTCATTAGTTGATGCATAGCTACAGAGCTCATCTCATGTGCAAGGCACTGGGGCTATATTGAGAGGGATCAGCCAAGGGTGGGGGACAGTTGAGCAAAGCAGCATTGGAAAAAACCCCAATGGAGGGCTGTGGGAGAACAATGAGGGTGGGCACCTGGCAAGGGAAATCAGTGAGGGCTTCCTGGAGGAGGTGTTATCTGGCTCCCCAGGTCAGGGATGGAGGGAGCTTTCAGAGAATCCTGGGGAAAGGGACCTCGCTTTCCCAGGCCCGGAGTGGTGGTCAGCCAGCAGCAGCTTGCTCTCCACAGTCCCTGTAGGGGGAGGCAAGGAGGTACCCAAGCCCAGGCACCCACTGCCCAGGCTCCTCCACCTCCACGAGTTCAAGGAAGGCCATGTAGCTGAGCTCTCAGCTTCTTCCTCATCCTGCCAGGTGGGTTGAGGGCTGTCCCCGGAGGGCAGAGTCTGGCATTTCCTTCCTCTGGATCACCTTAGAAGGGCGCAGAGCAACTGCAACCCCCATGCTGTCAGATGGAGGCGTTTTAGTGTTATTTTCCAATTTCAGAAGTAATTGTGTGACTGCCTACAGTATGAGTATTCTAGGGCTTCAGGAAGATTCCAGGGTCTTCAGAACTAGCCCCCTCACCTTAACCGATGCCAAATTTCTCCAACATATGGTTGCACTTTTCACACTGGAGAGCCTATGCTTAGGTGTTATCAGAGTTATCAGAGTCGTTCCCCAGAGAAGGTTGAGGTGGGATGTTATCAGAGTCGTTCCCCAGAGAAGGTTGAGGTGGGATGGGATGGAGGTCAGGGAGGTAACACAAGGTCCTAAAGTGGCTACAGTCGACCATCCCAGCCCTCCAGGATCAAGCAAAAAGAAAGACCTCCTACATTCCCAGGCGGGACCTCCTCTTCACTCTCACAGAAGCTTGCGCTTATATCAGCACTCTGATGCAGTAATAGTAATGGCCACTGAGCACTTATTATATGCCAGGCACTGTTCATAGCTCATGAGATACTAAGGTATTAATCATATTAGTACTATAACATGGGTAAGTACAAGGAGTATCCAATAAATGCTTATTGAAGGGATGGGGTATCAGAGATAGTTACCCCCAATGTCCATTTTCCTCTTTTCCTCTGTAAACAAGCCTTACTTTTCACCTGGGAACTTGGCTACCTGGAATTAAAACTATCCCAGACTCCCCTGCAGCTAGATGTGTGACCAAGTAGAATTGTCATGTGTCATTTTCTAGGAATCTTTCTTAAAAGTAAACTACCAAGAAAAAAAAAAAGTAAACTAGCATGTACCATTCACCTCCTTCTTCTTTATCCTTCCTCTGTCTTACTGCCTGGAATGCAGCTGTGAATGCTGGAATCTTGGCTGCCATTTTGGACCATGAAGACAAGATGGAGGAGCAGTGAGCTGGAAGAAGCTTAGGTCTCTGAGGACTGCATAAAACCTTCAAACTGCCTTTGGACTGCCTGCCTCAGGACTTTTATGAGAGAAATAGACCTTTGGCTTTTGTTAAGTGGGGTCTTTATTATTCAAAGCCCAGTCTGATTCTATTTGAGATAGACCAGAAGATGGGTAGATAGATGAAGATAGAATACTCTTGCAGCCAGAGAGGATATTTCACTGCTGGGTGGCATTTGGAAGGGGACTGGTTATACTACAGAAAACCCTGACTTTGGGAAGGCTGCCCCTTGAATGCTGGTACAGCTTTGCTCTGGGACCAAATGAGCACTTCATAGGTGTCCTCAGGAATGGGTGGGCCTGAATGGATGGACCAGACTAAGCTGTGCTAAGCATGGACTGTGATTCTACCAGCCCAGGCCTGGAGTAAGGAAACAAAGGGTGCCTCTGGAAGCTGGAAAGATCCAAGAGGTAGCAAGGAGAGGACTCTCCATCTGCTCAGCTGGGGCTCACATGGGCTAAGGTGCTAAGAGGCTGCTTGGGGTGGATGTCAGTGGTGGGCTCAAGGAAGGTTTGGTGCCCACCTGGGGCAACTCCGGTGGGCTCCAGGGGAAGGGAGGGCCAATTAGGGGACTCTGGGTGACACACACCCCTCAGCACCTTGATCCATCCAGCATGGTGTTGTGACACCAGCTCAGGATCTGACCCAAATACACATCCTAATTCTGTCACCTTCCAGCTTTGTGACTTTGGCTGGAACCTGCTGGACTCCCCTCTGCCCATCCCCTGGGAACCCTCAGAGCTGTGGTGAGGGGTGAGATAATGTTGTGAAAGTGCTCTGTGAACAAGCAAGTTCCAGGGCTTGCTGACCACCAACTACAGGCCACGTCATCTTACTCCCCACAGCAGCCCTTCCAGGTAACTATTACTGTACCCATTTTTCAGGTGAAGAAACTGAGGCCCAAATGTTTAAAATATCTTGCCCAAGGTCATAGCTGGGAAGCAGATATAAGCTCACATCTGAAGTTTCCTCAATCACCTTGCGCCTGATAGGACCCTCTTACTACCCGCCTTGTCCCCTTGGGGTCAAGTCCCAGGTCTCTCGCACAGGTCATTGGGTCTACTAGACCTCCTGCCTCCTGCCCACAGCTCCTCAAGGCTGGTCCTCCTCTTCAATTCTCCTCTGGCCAAACCCTCAGGGGGTGAAATGTGACCCCTCCTGTTCTCCCCCATCCAGACCCCACCCATCTGTTATGGGCAATACCTTCTCTACACTCACCTGCTGCAGACCTGGGGTCCAACACACCACCCACTCCATCCTGGAACTTTGCTCTGACCTACTGAGATAACATTCCCTCTGGTCACTGGGGTTTCTAAGCCTTGAGAGTGAATATTGGGAGCTGTCACCTCCGGGGGATGTGAGCTGCGACAGCCAGAGAAGGAGCCTATCAGAGCCATCACTCCATGAATACCTGGATGAACCAGTGATGCTCTTTTTCTGTTGTTCCAATAGAGCTGAGTTTCTTCTACTTCGATTGAAAGCATCCTCATCCTTCGAGCCCCATCTCAAGAGCTTTCTCCTCCAGAAAGCTTTCCCATGTCCCCTCTAGTACTTGCAGACCTCACATGTCCCAATTCTTTGTGCTCTAATTGTTTCCCAGTGTTTCTTTTTTTTCTCCCCAAGATTCTACTCCTCGAGGGCAGGGACCCTCGAGCAGCCCGCAGGCTCAGACCCAACACAGATTATGATTTCTGGAGCAGCTAGCTCCAGAGCTTCCCTCCCTGAGTGCATCCTCTCTTGCACTAGTCCGTCAGAGAGTGAAGAGCGCTGGATGGGAGGCAGGGCCCAGGGCTTGGTTTGGCACTGCCGTTTACTAGCCCCCTCTGGGCCTCCCTCACCTCCTCTGTGAAATGGAAATAATACTTGCCTGCTGATCCTGCCTTGGGGGATCCTGGTGGGGCCTTGTGATGGGTGAATGCCAAATGACAAAGGAATTGGATGTACTTTGGAAAGGGCAGTCTGTCTTTGTCTGTTGGTCAGTTGGTCAGTGAGATTGCTGCCTCCATCTCCTTGGATCCCCACCCTCCTAGGAGCTGTAGCCTGGGAGTGATGGCAAGGACAAGGCTGGGACCTGTGTCAGCCACAGAGAGACAGGGCTTCCAGTTGGTTCTTGACCTCCCCCTGCCTGGTGGACACCAGGCCCTGCCCTGCCCCAGGCTCCAGCTATGAGAAGGGAACAGCCTGGGAAAGGGCTCCCTTGCTGAAGAGTCTGGGGCTGGTCACCCAGGTGGGGCCGTGGGGGCAGGGTGGGCAGAAAGCCTGGTTTGTGGGACCCAGAGACCACCCAGCCCTTGCAGTCCAGAGGAAGCCCCTGAGACCAGAGGGGCTAGGGGACAGACTTGAAGGACACACAGTAGGGCGGGGATCTGAGTCCAGACCCCAACCATGCTTCTGGAGGGGGGGCATGCACTATCTCATCTCATCCTAGTAAGTCCAGCAACTGGCGGCTTCACTGACCTTTCTCATGGCAGATGAGGAACAGAGGCTCCAAAGTCAAGGCTGGAAAGCGGCAGAGGCAGGATTCGGGCTGGGTCTGTTGGAGTCTTCTTTCCAGGACACTGTGTTGCAGCTGGATGGTGGATGAGGAGACCAGGAATAGCCGACGGGCGGGGGGCTGTGTCCTCAGGCCCACATACCCATGCATTTCCATCACCTGGAGCACGCAGGGCCCCCTGGGCCATGACATGGTGCTCTGCGCAGGCCAACAAGCATTTACTGAGCACCTGCTCTGTGCCAGGCCCTGGACAGGCACTAGGGGCAGGGTGGCCGGGCACAATCTGTCCTGTAGGAGTTCATGGCCTGGTGGCCTCAGAGGGCACAGATGACCTCCAGCATCTCTCCCAAAGCTAGCCATCTGTGGGTTACTGGTTTCAGGAACACCTACTGTGTGCATGATCCTCTCCATTCTGGGAAAAACCGAAAGGTAGGCGATGCCAAAGGCTTTCCCAGCTCGGAGCCTGGCTCCCCAGGCCCTGGGCTTCCTCACCAACGCCATCTCCTCCTCCTCCTCAGACACTACCCCCAACGGTGGCTGAGTAGATGGGCCAGTCTTTCCTGTGTCCAAGGCCTGGTTGTACCCACCCTTCCAACCCTGACACACGCTCTTGCCTATAGCCTCATCCATCCACCCCATCACTGATTCACACCTGGGATGCCATCTAAGGAGGCCTCACTCCACCCCAGGGCCCCGGCACAGCTCTCAGGGTCCCCAGACTTCCCTGTGAACTGAGTCATGCAGAGCTCCTGCCAGAGGTGGGCTCCAAGCCTGGGGAACACTGCAGGCCTATCTGGGGGTCAGAGAAGACACACACACACACACACACACGCACACACACACGCACACACACACGCACACACACACACACACACGGAACATCCTCTCCTCCCCCTTAGGCCCTTGCGATGGTACAGCAGGGTGCTGTCCCAAGATACAACCTCAACCCTGGCCTGATCTCTGCCTTCTGAATCCATTCACTCCACACATATGTGCTGAAGGCCTATTGTGGGCCAGGCATGTTTCCCTGGGACACAGCAGTGAACTTTGGTTGGTTTACATTTTAGAGGAGAAAGACAGTCAACAGGAAAAGTAATAAATGAGCAAATTATATAGTACCCTAGACTCTGCTGAGTGCCATGAAAAACGGTGTCAGGGGTGCTGGGTGGGGCATGGAGAGCAGCATGAAATATGGTGGTCAGGGCAGAACTCCTTGAGAAAGTGGGATTTGAGTAGAAACAGGAAGCCCTGAGTTACCTGTAAGCAATCCAGGTAGGGGCAAAGCTTGAGCAAAGGCCCTGAGGTGGGCTCATGCCTGGTGTGTTTGAGGAATGTCAGGAAGCCGGTGTGGCTGGCGCAGAGAGCAGGGAGTGGAGAGCGATGAGGCCAGGGAGGCAGCGTGGAGCCAGATGGCAGGGCCTGGAAGCCTTGGCCCCTCAATTTCCCGGGTCCTCCTGCCAAGCACCTCCCTTACCCGGGGCTCACTGTGAGCCCGGGGCCACGTCAGTTGCTCTACAGAGCGTAACTCATGTCAGTGTCCCGACAGCCCTTGGAGGTAGCACCCCTCTCATCAGTGTCCTTATTCAAACATCAGTGAGGAAACTGAGGCAGGGAAAGGGAGGCAGCTCGCCTGGCGAGCCGTGGAGCCAGGAGCCGAAGCCAAGCCTGGCCCTCGGCCATGGCAGCCACCCCCAGCCTCGGTGCGTCAGTCGCCCCTCCCGACCCCGCTCCCGGGTGCCAGGTACACCCCCTGGCCCGGCCCATCGTGGGGGGTGGAGGTGGAGGGGCCGCGTCACTGCCCACGCCCGCGAGCTGGTTGCTGCCTTTCCCCCATTAGTGCGGGGCTGGCAGGCCTGACAAAACCGCAGGCCCAGATAAGAGCACAATTGAACCTGTTTTGCTCGCAGGCCGGCAGGGGGGCTGGGCCGCAGGGCGGTGGGAAGTGGGGGGAGGCCGCTGGCAGCGCCCCGGCCCTGCTATCAGCGGCCCTGCCCCATTAGCCCCTTTGAAATTTACCCACCTTATCAGGGCTGCATGCTTTCCGAGTGGGGGGCAGGCGGGCCTTCGTGTCCAGCCCAGGAGGCTGCCTTCGCCCTCTCGCCCGCCCCAGGAGATGATGAGGGGGGCCGCAAGCTGGGAAGGGGCCCCTCTCACACACGGGCTCAGGCTGCCCGGTCACTGCCCGGTGGGCACCTCCCAGGCGGAGGGACACCCTGCCCAGGAGCCCCCTCCCACCCTGCCCTGACACTGCACCTCACGCCCAGACTGCAGCACCCACTCTCCAGCCCCCTCCTCGGCCGCCCAGGCCTGTTATATGGCCGACCCCCCAGTCACACCCTCAGCAAACGTTTATTTGCTGAGCACCTGCTGCCTGCCAGGCGCTGGGGCACAGCAGTGAAGGGACAGACCAATCTCACTCCCCCAGTCTCACTCCCCCATGGAGAGAGACAACAAATAAACACAAATAAGTAAGCTAAGAGGGTGTCCGAAGGTGATGACTGTACAGTGGGGCAAAAATGAAGCAGGGGTGTAGGATAGGAAGTGTCGGGCAATTTTAAGTGTGTGTGTGTGTGTGTGTGTGTGTGTGTGTGTAACGGGGGGTGAGGGGTCAGGGAAAGCCTGCCTGAGAAGGTGATATTTGAATCAAGACCTGAAAGATTCTAACTCTCTTCCTCCATGGGGTTAGAATCGCAGACACAGAAGGGCTGAGCCAGGAGGATAGAGATCAACCAGTCCTCCAAGATCCCTTTATACTGAGGATCAGAGAGGGCAATGAAGTGCTCAAGGTCACACAGCACAATGGCAGCAGAGCCGAGCAGGAGTTAGAGATAGCCAGGATCTCTCTCCCCATGCTTGCTGCCCCCAGCCTGGGGCACTGCTGGGGCCCTGGGCAGGACAGTCTGGCCATTGTTGGACAGTCTGGGGGCTGTGCTGAGCCTGGGAGTGCAGCATTCACAGCCATTTGACTCTGCCTTTTGTAGACAAGGGGCCCACCAGGTCGTGTTTGAGGCTGAGGGTCGGGGCTCAGGCCCTGGTTGGAGGACTGCAGGGTGCGTGTGGATGGCACTGTGGGCTGGGGGGTCTGCCCTCAGTGCCCCCTGTCCATTGTCATGGTCCTCTGGCTCCCTTACCACCCTCTGTGTTCTCCATCTGCCTCCGGATGTCCAGGTCCACCAACGGCCTGACCTTGACAGCATGTTCTTCCAGTAGAAGCCCCTTTCTACCCCTCAACCCCCTCCCTCCTGACACACACCTGCTCTCCCGAAGGATGAATGGCCTGGAGGGAAGAAGGGGCAGCCATGGGCATGGTGGCCTGTGCAGTCATGGGGCCAGGATGGGCAGACCCTAGGGCCTGGCTCAGGCCAGATGGGCTCTAAGGAGACAGATGAGAAAACAGAGCTGAGGGGGCTCAAGCTAGTGGGCTGCTGGGTAGGCCATCCCCTCAGGGCCCTGGGGTGGTGGCGGAAGGTGTCCAGAGGCCCTTAGGGCACTGTTTCTATTGAGCTGGAGAAGCCCGAAGCATCTGGGCTGCTGGGGAAGAGCACTGAGTCTGGAAACGGAGTTCAAATCCCAGCTCTGCTGCAGTCCCACAGTGTGACCTTGGGCAAGTCACTTCCCCTCTCAGCCTCAGTTTCTCTTCTCAGTGAAAGAGGAACAAGGATTCCTTCTTCAAAGAGATGCTGTAAGGAGGAAATGAGAGAAAGTGCAAGTGCCTGGCATACAGCCAGGCCCTGTTGACCCTGGAAGGTTCTCCCTGTGGGAACCTCTGTCTCTGTCATCTAGATTGTGGCCAGGGTTAGGGAGCACTCAGCATGTGTCAAGCACTTTAGAGGCTTTTATTAGGACCAATGTTAATTGGATTAACCATAATCCTGGGTCTATGACCCACACTCACCAAGGGTCCATGCATGGCCTTTTCAAAAAAATTTTTTTAAAGGGATATCACTTTTTTATTTTTTATTTATTTTTTATTTTTGGCTGTGTTGGGGTCTTCATTGCTGCATGCGGGCTTTCTGTAGTTGTGGCGAGTGGGGGCTACTCTTCGTTGCGGTGCGCGGGCTTCTCATTGCAGTGGCTTCTCTTGTTGCGGAGCACGGGCTCTAGGCGCACAGGCTTCAGTAGTTGCAGCACGTGGGCTCAGCAGTTGCGGCACACGGGCCCTAGAGTACGCAGGCTTCAGTAGTTGTGGCGCTTGGGCTCAGTAGTTGTGGCTCGCAGGCTTTAGAGCGCAGGCTCAGTAGTTGTGGCACACGGGCTTAGTTGTTCCGCGACATATGGGATCGTCCTGGACAAGGGATTGAAGCCGTGTCCCCTGTGGATTCTTAACCAGTGTGCCACCAGTAAAGCCCTCAATTTTTTAATCATACAATGAACACAGGGAACCCACTGCCAACCCAGAATCAAGGTTATTACCAGCAATGCTAGGTGAATTAATTCACTTATTTCTCACATTTAAAAAAAAGATTTATTGGGCTTCCCTGGTGGCGCAGTGGTTGAGAATCTGTCTGCCAATGCAGGGGACACGGGTTCGAGCCCTGGTCTGGGAAGATCCCACATGCCGCAGAGCAACTGGGCCCGTGAGCCACAATTACTGAGCCTGTGCGTCTGGAGCCTGTGCTCTGCAACAAGAGAGGCCGCGATAATGAGAGGCCCGCGCACCACGATGAAGAGTGGCCCCCGCTTGCCACAACTAGAGAAAGCCCTCGCACAGAAACGAAGACCCAACACAGCCATAAATAAATAAATAAATAGATAAAACCCAAAAGTTTAAAGAAAAACAAACACCCCCAATTTAAAAAAAAGATGTATGTGTATGGAAATATGTATGGAAATATGTTAATATAAATGTTTCAGACATTACATGAAATTTCTAAAAAAAAAGAAAAAAAAAGATTTATTATTTATTTATTTTTGGCTGTGTTGGGTCTTAGTTGCAGCATGCAGGATCTTCGTTGAGGCATGCGGGATCTTTCATTGCAGCACGCGGGCTTCTCTCTAGTTGTGGCATGTGGGTTTCCTCTTCTCCAGTTGTGGCGCGCAGGATCCAGGGCATGTGGGCTCTGTAGTTGTGGCACGCGGGCTCTCTAGTTGAGGTGTGCGAGCTCAGTAGTTGTGGCACGCAGGCTTAGTTGCCCCGCAGCACATGGGATCTTAGTTCCCCAACCAGGGATCGAACCTGCGTCCCCTGCATTGCAAGGCAGATTCTTTACCACTGGACCACCAGGGAAGTCCCTTATTTCTCACATTAATCCTCCTATACTTTGCCCCCAACTTGTCCCCATTTTACAGATGAGGAAATTGAGGCACAATTGAGGGTTCAGGGCATCCTCTCCACTGAATGATGCTGGAGATTCATTGGGTACATTCCTCCAGTTGACTCCTGTTCTGCTCCAGAGCCCTAGATGATGAGGTCCCCACACGAGCCCCACCCCACCCCTGCCATGTTCTGTAGCTCAGCTCAGGGGGTTACAGTCATGGGCTCAGCCCCCACCTCCCTGCAGGGTCCCAGCTCGGACGCCTGGAGACGCCGTGGGGAGTACCCTGGCTGGCCCCATGCTCCCTGCTGGCCTCCCCTGGCCTCCTCGCCCCGCCACCCCCCACCAAGTGCTTCCTCCAGCCCAGCTTGGTGACATAAGAGCCTGGTGCTCCTAGTCAGTCTCTGATCCTCCTTCTAGGTGCTCAAGAATAAATGAAAGAAACGAATAAGTGAATGAAATGAATGAAGATGCTAAAAGGGGAAAAGGGATATGAAAAGAAAAAAATACAGAGCATTTCTGAGGGCTGGCGGGGAGAGGTTGGGCGAAGGTGGGGTGGGACTTAGTGTTGAAAGATGTCCCTTTGCCAGCTGCTGCAGTCGGGGAGCCCCTGTGCCCTTTGGTTGTGTGGATCCAACCCTCAGATCCTACTGCCCGTGCCCTGACCCTGAGTCCTGCCCCTCCCCCATGGTGACTTTCCAGATACAGTGGCAGCCACAGGTTCCCAGAACCATCCTAAGCTGACACAACTAAAGCTGCTCCAGGGGCCAGGGCTGTGGGTGGCACACCCCTGCCTGGCAGCTGCACCACCAGGCAGGAAGTGCTTGGGGCTCTCACCTGCTGCCAGGAATGGCCAGCTCCTGACGTAGGGTTGGGAGGGTTTGGGGTCCAGGGCAGAGTCAGGGTTAAGCTAAGATTGGGAGGTCCTGGGACCTGACATCTCTCAACAGCATCCAGATGCAATGCCAGGAAATCAACTTTCTTCCCTATACATGTGGGCCTTGACCTGTGTGGGGAGCTGGTCACTATTGAGAATCTACTAAAAGCTGTAGATCTCCCACCTCAGAATACACACACAATTCCAGGGGCTCACAGACCCCCTGCAGCCCCTCCATGAACCCCAGATTAAGAGGCCCTGTCCTCCTAAGAAGAGAGTTGCCATATAATCCAGCAATCCCACTCCTGAGCATATATCCAGACAAAACTCTAATTCGAAAAGATACATGCACCCCAGTGTTCGCTGGAAACAACCTAAGTGTCCATCAATAGATGAATGGATAAAGAAAATGTGGTGTGTGTGTATATATATATACATATATATACACATATATATGCAGTGGAATATTACTCAGCCATAAAAAAGAGTGAGATAATGCCATTTGCAGCAACATGGATGGACCTAAGGATTATCATACTAAGTGAAGTAAGTCAGAAAGAGAAAGACAAATACCATACAATATCACTTATATGTGGAATCTAAAATATGGCACAAATGAATTTATTTACGAAACAGAAACAGACTCAGAAAACAAATTTATGATTACCAAAGGGGAGAGGGGGTGGGGGAGGGACAAATTAGGAGTTTGGGATTAGTAGATACAAACTACTATATATAAAATAGATAAACAACAAGGTCCCCTAGCACAGGGGACTACATTCAATACCCTGTGATAAACCAAAATGGAAAAGAATATGAAAAATAATGTATATATACGTATAACTGAATCACTTTGCTGTACACCAGAAACTAACACAACACTGTAAATCAACCACACTTCAATTAAAAAAAATTTTTTTTAAAAAGAGTCCCTGTCCTGGATTGTGGGTAATGTGTGGGCAATACTGTCCAATTCACCTCCAGCTCACAGCAAAACATCCGGCATGCAGTAGATGCTTAATATGTGATTATTTCCACAAACCAACAGATATGGACTTGGATGAGGGAAGGGGCAGCTGCAACTGGGTCGTGCAGGGGCTCAGAGAGTCAGAGTCAGGGGAAGGGAACGGAGGGTGAGGCGGAGTGTCACTCGGCTGCTTTCAGCCCCCATGGCTCCCCACTGCCCTCAGAGCAAGTGCACAGGGTCTGTGGGGCCCGGTGTGGTCCTGGCCCCCATCGCCCACGCCACTTCAGCTCACAATCACAGCTGCCGCTTCAGGTCTAGGAAGCTCTCCCCAGACACCGACTTATTCTAACATCTACTGAGCATCTATTGCATGTCACACTGTTCTAGACACTAGTGACACAACAATGAACAAAACGGGTCCTGTCCTTGTGGGGCTGACAGTAGCTCTTGCTTCCAGACTTCTCCACATGCCCTTGTTCTTAATCTGCACAATCCAGCATGGGCATCATGTCCTCTGAGAAGCCTCCCTGATCCTGCCAGTATCAGGGCCCTGGGATCAGGGTACAAATCCCACCTTATCAAATAGTCCTTCTCCTAGTCTGTCTCCTGCCCTGGGCTGGGAGTCCATAGAGACAGAAGCTTTGTCTTACTTGCTGGGCATCTTTGGACTCTAGTGCAGTGCCTAGCAAATAGCTATGCATGGAATGAAGGTATGGATGGATGGATGGATAGATGGATGGAATTTGTTGGGGCTAGGGGTACCAACCAGGAAGTGGGAGGGAAATGGGGGATGGGGCTGAGGTAGGCCTGGGAATATCCCTGGGGAGTGCAGAGGGTGTGGGGAGGTTGCAGGGCCAGGTTCCCTCCTCCTGGTTCCCGTGTGAAGCCTGATTTCCTTGGACAACAATGGCCACAGGTGTGGGAAGAAGGAGGGTCACCGGAGGGGTGACAGAGAATAGGCTTTGTTTCCTGGTGTGGGGTTTCCAGTTGCTCTCACCTCACCATGAGGCTCTAGTCAGAGGCACCATTCCCTAAAGTGACTCAAGCCCAGCCAGGTGGAGAGGGCTGCAGGTGAGGCGTGCGATAAGACCACCTGCATCAGGCCCCTGGGGGTGGGGGACATTGAGCTCTTACCTCCCTGGGTTATGAGCTCTCTGTCACCAGGTCCAGCAGGGGCCGAGACATTGCCCCCCTGTGCTCAGACCCCAAGACAAGCTCAGAGAGAATCAGGGGTCTGCCTGAGGTCCCACAGCTGTCAGGGCTTGATTCCTGGCCTCTGCTGTCTTCATTCTTGGGCAAGGCCTGCCTGGCTCTGCCAAGCCAAGGAGGGGGCTTCTCTGGGGATTCTCCTTCCTGATGGAGGGGGCAAGCCAGCTCTGCCTCTGTGGGTCCCACCCTGGTCGGAGATGAGCAGGGGCCTGGTCCAGCTGCCCATCCCTGGGGCACCAGTGGGCAGTGGGAACAGGATAGAGGGTTGGTGGGAGGGGGGATGCCTCACATCCCCACTGTCTCAACCCTGTGACTGCCTCCCCGCCTCCTCACCACCAAGGCTGTCCTTCTTCTTTGGCTCCTTTGGCTCTCCTGGAGGAGGAGAAAGGAGAGGGGGAGGGATAGAGGCTGAGGAAGGGTCCTGCCCTCAGGTGTGTGGGACGAGGGTTCTGGGGAGTGTGCTGTCACTCCCCAGAACTACGGATCTCAAAGCTGGAAGGAAGGAGCCTCCAGCTGAACTAGTCTCATGATTCATTTTACAGGGATGAAGCAGAGGCCCAGAGAGGGAAGGGACTTGCTCAAGGTCACATAGCCCGATAACTGCTGAGCTTATGGAGTGTTTCCTCAGTACAAGAAACTCTTCCATGCACTTTACACAAGTTAACTCAATCCTTCTAGCAACTCTATGAGGCAGGTGCACTATTATAATCCCTATTTCACAGATGGAGAAACTGAGGCACAGATGGGCACATGAGGCACAGAGAGGTTATGGAAGTTGCCCAAGGTCACACAGCTTGTGAGTGGCAAAGTTGACCTGCAAGCCCAGGCAGCCTGGCTTCAGGGTCTCATGCACAGCCCCATGCTTTGTTGCCTCTTGCTATAGTTACCAAGTAGGAGTCTCGGTCCCTCCTTGGCTTTGCCTGCTGTGGGGCTTCAATTCAGTCTCTCATGGTCTCTGTGCCTATAGCTAATAAATACAACAATATCACTTTTTGCATTTGTTGAACCCTTTCTATGGTATAGCCACTGTGAACAAATGCCTTTTCTACATAATGTCATTTAATTCTCATAATAACCCTATGGGGTAGGTATCATACTTCCATTTGCAGACGAGAAAACTGAGGCCCAGAGAGGTTGATTAACTTGCCCAGGTACACATATCTACTAAGAAACAGCCAGGATGCGAAGCCAGCCAAGCCCAGACTCTGATCACAGCTCCGTCTGGCCTGTACATGGGCTGGGATATTCAAGGGGTCACAGAGTCAGTCGGTCCCAGGAAGGTTGTTCTGTCCAGCCCCTCCCTCCACCTTAGTGGACAGCTTGCCACGCGTACCTTTCGCTGGGCTCAGCAGCTTCGTGGCCCCCAGAAGCTGCCCTACCCCCAAATGATGACCCTTGCCCCCTTCGGCCATCTGACGCTGCCCCTGCGTCATGCTGGGTAAGCCAGGATCCCCGCGCCCAGTCTGGGACGCAGTTGGCAGCAGCTGCAGGAAGCGGACCCACCCAGCATCTCGGGTATCACTCATAAACCTTCACCCTGTCGTCAGGGCTCAACCCCTCCCTCACATGCTCCCCCCCCACCCCCACGCTCATTCACCACTTCTTGTTCAGCCACAGTTGTGTGCCCAGCCGAGCGCCCTGCCCTCAGGTAGCTTACGGTCTGGCTGGTGGGCCAAGGCCAGCTGCCCGGTGTGAATAGGACAGGGCAGACAGGAAGGACTCCAGGGCAGGAGGAGGGGGCTGGGAGGGCATCATGGCAGAGGCGGCCGGGAGCCGGGCCTCGAGGGACCGGCTAGGACTTGGAGAGGCGTGAGGAGGGGAGGAATGTGCTGAGCTTTCTGAGGTGCCCTGTGCTTGGCTCTCTCGCGTGAGCAGATACATGAGTGGGCAGGGGGACAGACAACCTATGTGACCTCAGGCGAGTCACCCCACCTCCCTGGGCCTCTTAGGCTGAGGTAAGGATTAGTCTCGCTGACACATGTGGGGTGGGAAGTACTGTGTGTACGTGTGTATGTGGGGGTGGATCACCCACTGGGTCCTCATGACAATCCTGTGCAGGGTCCTATTCTAAACTGAGGTGACCTGCCCAGAGCTGGGCAGTAGCAGAGCTGTTTAGAGCAAGGGTGTGCCTAACCAGGCATCCTAGAGCATTTGAGGCGGAAGTGGGCGGGAAGCCTGGGGGCTGGAGGGGAGCAGAGGCTGGAGACCCTCTCTTTGTACCCCTCAAGGTGGGCAGGCCAAGGTCCTGGGCCAGGGGGCTCAAGACCTGGCTCTAGCCCCAGCTCTGCCTGACTTGCTGTGCAACCTCCACACGTTCCTTTCCCTCTCTGGGCCTCAGCCTGGTCTTCTGAATGCCGAGAGGCTGGACTAGACAGTCAGTCACTAGGTCCCTGTGGGCCCTCCTAGTACCTGCCCACAAGTCCCCTCACTGTGGGAGGGACCCACCTGCCCCTTGCTGAGTTTACTCTCCATTGCTGTCCTCAACAGCACTCACATTGACCGGGCAGGCTCTTCACACATGCTGTCTCATTTCATCTCCACATACCCTTGAGAGGAAGCTCTCATTTCCTGTTTACAGATGAAGAAACTGAGACCCAGAGGAGGCAAGTGGGCAGCCAAGACCCCACAGAGGGGAGGTGAGTAGGCAGAATCAGGAGCCCAGATCTCCACGCCCCTGTCTCTCCTCCCAGGGCGGGCAGTCACCTGGCCCAGCAAAGACCACCACTGGCTTGTCCTCCAGCCACCAGACCTGCGGAGGGAGGTTCCAGGACAGGTGTCTTCACTCGCCTGCCTGGTGGCCATGCACTGCCTGGGGCCATCTTTCTGTGGTTCAGCCTTTCTAGATGCAGGGGCTGGTGGCGTGCATCACGGCGAACCCTCTGGGACCAGGTGGACAAGAAGAGTAACGATGAGCCCAGGCACAGACCCTCACGGTTCCCAGCACTCTACACATTTTAACATTAGCGTTGTACACTGACCCTATGAGGTGGGCACTACGACTATCAACCCCATTTTACAGATAAGGAAACTGAGGCAGAGGAGAGGCCACATTACCTCCCAGTAACACAGCCAGCAAGCAGAGTGAGGACTGAACCCTGGCAGCTTGGCCCGAGAACCACTGTGCTCTATCCCTCCCAACACACATGAAACAAAAGAAAACAATAGCAGACAGGCAATCTGTAATTAAGAATGTCACTGTACAAGACAGACTCTCTGTGCCGGAGGGAAGCTGAGCAGGGAGGAGATCAAAGTTTCAGAGAAGAAAGCCTGAGTCTTGGTGACCAAGGTGCTGGGAGAGGTACATCAGGCTTGAGGCACAGGTCTCCCGGTACAGGTATTTGATCCATTCGAGATACTGGGGCCGAGCCCCGTAGGGCCAGGAACTTTACCCAGCCCACCTCCCTCCCCCCACACCAACCCTGCCCATCCCATTGCACAGATAGGAAAAATGAGGCCCGAGCTCTGTCCAGCAGGGCCCTCTGAGAAGGGTGGGGGTTCTCGAGCTGAAGGGAGGAGTTCCTGGGGGGCCAGGAGGAGGGGACATGGACCCTACTTGCCTGGCCTGGGACCTTAGCTCTCCAAACTTCCAGTCCCTGCTCACCCAGGGAAGGATCACCCCTCCTTTGCCCCCCAACAGTAGGGGGTAGCAGATGAGAGGCCAGCAGGCTGCCCTTCACCTGAGGCCTCCCGAAGCATTCTTCAGTCTCTACAGCCAGCCCAGGAAAGGGGCCACTTCACAGATGGAGAAACTAGCTCAGAGAGATTCAGTGACTTGCCCAAGGTCACAGAGCAGATTGGAAGTGGGTCTCTCTTGAGAAGGGCGAGGAGGAGCAGAGAACAGAGAGGAGAGGAGAGAGGAAGGAGGGTTAGGAAGAGAAAGGGGACGGGGCAGTCTCAGGGGTCCTGAGGCCTGTTCTCACAGCTCCCTGCCCTGGCCTCAGTCTCCCAGGTTGGCTTCCCCTCCACCTTTTCAGAAAGGGCAGACCACAGCCCTGGCCCTGAGTGGCTGCCCCTCACCCCTGGCCCCAGGCATGAGGCATCCTGCTAGTGAGGGCTCCAGGGGGGTGGGGCCTCCTGGGAGGGGCCGGGAAGGGCTGTTTGTTCCTGGGAAGCCCAGGTTTGGGTATGGATTTATGGTACCATCTGGAAGATGTGGCACGGGCGGGCCTAGCTGGCACAGGGCCAGGGCGGGGAAGGGGGCACCAGGACACAGTGAAGAGCTGCCCCCCAGCTGTTACCTGGCCCCAAGAAGAGGGCAGGGGCCTCAGGTGGGCATGAGCCAAGTACAGTCTGACGAAGACCTTGTGGAGCAGGAACTAGCCCCATTTCACGGGTGGCGACGCTGAGGCCCAGCAGATCAGTGAACTGACCCAAATCACACCTGGCCAGGTATAAGTGACATGGAGCCCATGTCCTACTCGTCTACCTGCCTCTCAGCACTGCCACAGGGGCACTGGGCACCAAGGGCAGGCCTGGAACCAGAGGACCTGGCCCAGATGCCCTGAAACCTTGGGCAAGGGTCTCCACCTCCTTAGCGTTCCGTTTTCTGTACTGTTAAATGGGGATACAGTACATCTTCTGGGCCAATTGATGGGAGAAACAGGTAAGACAGTATTTGTGAATGCTGTCAGAAGCTGAGATAGTATTTGTGCACGAGGACAGTAGACCCAGGGAGGGATGTGGGGGTGCTTCTACCATGTGTGTTTGTAGTCAGTGACCCCACAGGGTAAAGTCCTACCCCGGCATCCAAGACCCTTGACCACAGGATGCAGCTCTGGCCCTCTCCCCTTGGCCATTGCCCCTTTTCCTCTGGGGAGTTTGAGCAAGTCCATCTCCTCTCTGAGCCTCAGTGTTCTCATGTGTTAGGTGGTGGTGGGGGTGGGGGCAGACAACATTCCCTGTAGGGGGTCCATGGAGGCTCCAGGGAGCCCCTGTGGGAGAAAAGGCATCATATACACATATGGTATTGTTACTCAATAACAGCATCACCCCTTAAGCAGTATCAGTCCTTAGCTCCTCACTGAGAAGTTCACTTGATCTTCCTAAGGGCCTCAGAAATGTTATGCTGAGAGAAAAGGTCTGGGACAGCAGGACTTGCAGGAAGGGACGACTTGGGGAACCAGCCGGTTCTCTTTCCTCCCCCAGCACCCTGAGGCCACTTTCTCTAAAGAGAAGGGTGCTCAGGGCACAGTGTCTCTGCCCCCAGTGGTGAAAGCCACTTCTCTCCCATGGCCAGTAGGGGTAGGGCTGGCTCCCCTCCAAGCTGAGCGGGCTGCCAGGAGGTCTGCCTGGCGTGTGAGGGTCTGGGGGAAAGGAGGCCCTGCCTCCTTCATCAGGCCTCTGGGAGTCCATTCAACCACACACCTGGGACCCGGTCTATGAGGGAGGACCACTCAGGGTGACCCACAGGAGCCACAGTCTTGGACTTTCTGCATTTGCTAGGTGTCTGGATCCAGCAGCTTTTCTGAACAGCTTCAGCACTGATGCAGAACCCCCTACACACACTCCCCTGTGATTTTTTTGGTCTCTTCTCCAGGCTTGGGCCAGCGCCTGGGCTGAGAGCTCCAGCACCTGACACCTGCCCTGGGGCGTTCCATGTGGAGCTGTGTTCATCCCCTGCGCCTCAGAAGTCTACAGCCTTTGGAATCTGGGCCACTTTCCTGAGGGCTACATTCAACACACACTTATTAAGTGCTGGCTGTGTGCCTGGTGCTCCCTGACCACCTGGTTAATCTCTATCTACCACCTTTCCCTGATATCTTCTCGGTACTCAGGGCAGCCTGAACCGATCTTCTTTAGGTTTTGGTCTGTATGATGACTGTCTCTCCCCATCAGAATGTCAGCTCCTTGGAGGAAGGGACTGGCCTGGCTTGTCCACTGCTGTGTCTCCAGCTCTGACCTCTGCTGAGCAGGGGAGTGGGGAGGCCCTGCCCCTCCCCCATGATGGACACCATAGGCTGGTATTCTGCGTTCTTACAATTAACTCCACCCTCCCCCTTTCACTTGAGCAACCCTGAGGGGTTTCTGTCACGGTAACCCCAGTAGGTTCAGAAAATGTGCTGTGTGCTCCTTACCAGGGAATAGATGACTGGGGGTGAGGGTAGAAGGCTTCGCAGGTAGAGGGAACAGTGTGAGTTTTTTTAAGGCACAGAGATGGAAAAATACACAGTATATATAGGGAAGAGAGTGCTAGTTGCCTCCCCAATATCCATTCTCTTCTTTCTTACTAATGGAATCCCAATTATCTTGGATGAAGTCATGCCAGCATTCCCTGGAGACAGAAGGAAGTTAACCAAGTTCTGGCCAGTGGGATATAAATTAAGTTGTTGGGTAGGGATTCCAGGACAGTTCCTTTAAAAGGGGACTGATTCAGTCTTTCCTCCTTTCTGCCTGGAACTGGGATGTGATAGCTGAAGCTGTAGTGGCTACATTGTGACAACAAGGAGGCCTTGAGGATGGAAGTCAGCCCAGTAATTACCTTCGGACTTTACATCTAAGGAGAGGAAAATAAACCCCTATCTTGTTTAAACCACTGTCTTTCAGGACTATGTTACTTACAGCTGATTGCAATTCCCAAATGACTCAACAGGGCCTGTTAATATCTCCTTCTTTGTCTAGATGGTCTTGGGTAACCATTTCCCTTAAGGAGGCTTTTGAGCAGCTAAGGGGTTGAAGGGAAGGGGAGCAGGGCCTAGATGTGAAGCCAACCCTGGGAGGAGGTCAGGGGGTCCCCAGGAGAGAGGTCCTTCAGAGATAAGCCAGGCCTGGAGTGTCCAGTGAAGGTGGAGTCTGAAGGGACCCTAGACTCATCCACTGTTCCCCTCAACAGTAAATATGCAGATAAACATATGACACCCAAGGCACCTACAAATCCCCAGTAACGCCATCCCATTCTCCCAAATACACATAGTCAATATCTGAAAATGCTCTAATATCCAGGAACTATGCCAGGGCCTCCCCTCCTGCCACCCCTGGCCACTGCATCTAGAGGAGTCAGGGCCCTGGACTGAGTCTATGGCCAGCCCTGGAGTGAGGGTGGCCAGGCCAAAGGCACTGCTGTGGAACTCTGCCAGGCCCCGTGACCATAACTTGGGTGACCACAGATGCTCCTCCACTGGTTAGGGCAGGTCCTTGAGGACAAGAGTGCTCAGGTGGACAGGAAAGCTCATTATTTTCCTCTCTTCCCAGAGAGGAAGGGTGAACCCACCAAAGTCACACAGCACGAGTTGGGGAGGGGAGCAGATGCCAGAGCCTGCAATTCACATAACCCACAATTGGCATCTAAACACAATGGGTGCTGTCTTTGTGCTTTGTTTGGCCATTCTCTTTGCCTGGAATGCTCTTCCAGATATCCACAACGATCACTCCCTCAGCTGCTTTACATCCTTCTTCAAACATCACCTTCTCAGTGGGGACTGCCCTGACCTATTTAAAGTTGCACTCCCCCTTCTCTGCCCTATCCTCTTGTGTTTCTCCCTTTTCGTTACCCAAAATACCATATATTTCACTGTATGTCAGCTCCATGATGCAGGGATATTTTGTGTCTGTTTCACTGCTGCATCCTCAGCACCTAGGACAGGGCTGGGCACAAGGTAGGTAAGTGCTCACTGTGTATCTATTAACAGAATGAATGAATGAATGAATGTCAAGCTTTGCCAAGAGTGCTTCTGCTGATGGAGGGCATGAAGAAAATGCCTTGAATGGCTTCTTCTAGTGCAGAAGTGTCCTCAAATGCGTCCCCTGCCCCATGGATACACTGTGCCCCAGGGCAGGAGCTGCAGCCCTTGAGCTCACCGAGTTCACGGATCCTTCTATCCTTCGTGAGCCAAGTCATGCCCTTTTAAGGGCAGATCGAAAACAAAGCTTACATTGTCTCTGCTGCTTTCCACATGGAAAAAACAAGACAGGCCCTTCCACCCCTTTGGTGATCATGTCCCTCTATTAGTGGAGGGTGTGCACGTGGATAAGAACGGCTATCTAAGTGGTGTGGTAGTCTAGAGTCAGAGAGCCTGCAGCCTGGCCTCTGTTTAGTATGTGACCATGGGTCTGAGCCTCAGTTTTCTCATCTCTTAAATGGGAATAACAATGGCGCTTGCCTTAACAGGGCATTGGCTCCTCTTGTGTGGGCTGTTGATGGACAAGGCCTGCTGGGGCAGTGGACATGTTCTAGATTTTGACCTGGATGATGGTTATGCATCATGTGCTTAAGAAAGAGTTCATCGGACTTCCCTGGTGGTGCAGTGGTTAAGAACCTGCCTGCCAATGCAGGGGACACGGGTTCGAGCCCTGGTCCGGGAAGATCCCACATGCCACGGAGCAACTAAGCCCGTGCGCCACCAGTACTGAGCCTGCGCTCTAGAGCCCGTGAGCCACAACTACTGAGCCTGCGTGCCACAACTACTGAAGCCCGTGTGCCTAGAGCCCATGCTCCGCAACAAGAGAAGCCACTGCAATGAGAAGCCCGCACACTGCAACGAAGAACAGCCCCCGCTCGACGCAACTAAAGAAAGCCCACGTGCAGCAACGAAGACCCAACGCAGCCAAAAATAAATAAATAAACAAAAAATACATAAATAAATTTATTTAAAAAGAGTTCATCAAACGAACCTGTAAGTTTTGTGTTCTTTACTGTGTGTAAAGTATACATTAATAACAAAGAAAAAATAGTACTTACTTCAGAAAGTTGTTGTGAGGACGGAATAGAATTTCAAATATGCCTGATTTACAGGGAAAACTAGTAAAAAAAATACCCACTATTATTGAGTATGAACGTGGGAAATGGGTGTGAACTTTTGTGTGGGCACATGCTGGTGTGAGATTACGTGACTCCCAGGGTGTGCTGGTGCGTCTGTGTATGAACTAGGGTCATGAGTGGGCACCTGTGTAGTATGTGGATGCACGTGTGTTTTGTGAACATGTTCCTGCGTGTAAGTGGTGCACAGTACTGCACATGTATGTTGGATCACATGCACATGTGTGCATGCATATGCAGCTATGGAGACGCCTCTGTTTCTCTTAAGCCGTGTGTTCTTCTACACGGAACAGAGCCTGAATGCTGAGCCAAGGGCACTGGGACTCAGCTGTGCTCCTCACACCAGGTAAGGTGGGGGCTGGCTGGCACAGGGCCTGATGCCCCACACCCACCCCATCCAGAGGGAGGCAGGAGATGGAAGGCCTGCCTAACAGCTCCCACCGCCCATTCCCTTCCCACAGCTGTAACTTCTCAAAGATGCAAATTCCACTTCACTCCATGCAAACGAGTCCCCAGAGCCAAGCTGCCTCCCCTGGGGCCCAACCACCACCACTATGATTGGACCCCACTGGACCCCTGCAAGCCTGGCTGCCTGGCTTGGGGATCAGAGCCAGCTGGAGTTGTTTCTTGTTTCCCAACCACTGATTCTTTCTCTTCTCTGGGGGACCTTGGCTCTCCCTGCTGGCTCCGGTATCCTGGAGAGAGCCTGGGCTGGGTGCGGCCGACACTGGCTGTGGGACTCTGGGGAAGGAAGTGCCCTTTCTGGCTGGGCTCTAAGGCCCTTTCTGGTCTCATGTTTGGGGATTCACTGAATGGTCACTGTCCCCAACCCAAGGCGCTGGAGGGAGGCCCGGCTTTCTCAGACCCTCCTGCATGGGCCCCACTCACAGGACGCTCAGCCTACCCAGTTCCCCACCGGTGCTCACTTTTCCCATCTCCTAGGTCCTATCTCCCGCACAGAGACGTGCGTTTTCATCAGCCCTGGATGACCCACATCGGGGGGCTTGGCAGGGGCTCCACACACACACAGATAGCCTTCCTGACCCATCTTGGTAACAACTGCCCCAAACCCACCAGCTCTCTGTGGGACCCCCAGCCCCAAGCCTACACCCTCTTGGCTCCTGGTTAAAGTGTGCTCAACTACCAGGAAGCCAGGATGTGGGGGAAGAAAGAGGTAAGTGAAGACAATAGCATGAAGGCAAGAGCTGGAGGTGCTCAGAGGATCCGGGTGCCGTTGACGCCAGTAAATGCCGTGAGGATGGGATGCAAATGCCACCTTGGTGCCCACCTGTGGTCTGGCCTGCGTCCCTGGCTCTGGTACTGATACGGGTCCCTGCAGGCACCTGGAAGCAAATGTGTCAGCCACGGTGCTCTGCCCTCGGAAGTGGTAAACCACAGCGGCCAAACCAGTTCCCAGGAATAGGTTTCTGGGCTGTCATTGTCAACCTCCAGCACACCTGTGACTCACTGACCCCTCTCCAGGAGCCCCTGCACTGTCTGGGGTCTGGTCTGGGCGGTGTCCGCCTCCAGAAGTCAGGCCAGTCCAGTACAAGGCAGTCTCTCCTACACACTTTTTCATTTCTTCACTCAACAAATGCGTATTGAGAGCCTACTGCACGTAGTCACTGAGGACCGCCTCCTCCCCCTAGAGCCTCTTCTTAGAGGAAACTAGACTCTCTTCCAGAATGGTCCTTTCCTGCACCCCAACTCCCACCCCAGACCAAGAAATACCCTCAGGGCAAGGATTTGCTGGAAATAAGGGCTGTGGTCCAGGGAGAGACTCCTGAGCAGGCTATGGATTTCTTGGACTCTGCCTCCCAAATGCCCAGTGCCCCAGTTCCCTCTCCTTGGGAGCGCAGACTTCCCACATCTGGAGGGTCACAAAAATATAACAATGGTCACCACATACTGGACACTTACCTGTGCCGGGTATATGATGCTAAACTTTTATGAAGGGTTTTAATTCTCATGACCATCTCCGGAAAAAGGAACTGTCCTCATTTACAGATTGGGACACTGAGGTTCTGAAGGTTGACATAAATTGAACAGCCACACAGCAAACAGCAGGGCCTAGATTCAAACCCAAGCTCGCCTACCTGGAGCGGAGAGCAGAGGCAACACTCGCCCTGGAGCCGTGGGGATTTGGAAAACATAATGGCAGGGGAGCCGGCCAGGGCAGTGTCCATCCTTTCCAGACAAGGCCTGGGCCGCATGGTGCCCTCTGCTGGCCACGGGCCCACCTGCACCAGCTCTGAGGTGGCCACACTCCCAGCACCCCTAAGGGACTACTCCTGCCCTCCACACTTCCCCCTTCCCACCTACAACGCAGCTCAGGGCAGCCATACCCTGAGAAGACATCCCTCACAGCTTGGCCACAGTCCCCCCTTGGCCCTTGCTGTCCCACTGCCCTCTATGTGTGGGGGCCTTGGTTGCTCAGAGGCCTCAAGCAATGACAGCCCAGCCTGTCAGGGATCTGGGGTGTCTTGGTTGCTGACCAGGGCTGGGGGATTGGTGCAGGTAAGCATGGGCCACAGGGCCTTGCTCCTTGGGCCCCCAACCAGATACAGCACCCCCTCTTCCCTCAGACTTCTCCCTTTCCCACAGCCCAGCAGGAGGAACTCCCTAGAACTTGGCTCCAGGGGCCTGGACTGTCCTTGGGAGGACAGGACCACAGGAACTAAGCTACAACCTACCGGGGCTCCGGCCTCACTCCTCCAGGCACCCCCCACCTGGTTCCCAGGTGGGGGCCATCCCTGGGTACACCTAGTCCATCTGCAGGAGTGCCCTGCAGTGAGAGAGCTGGGACACAAGGGTACAGGGACAGGACGGGGATTGGACAGGAGAGAGGTGCACTGCAGCCATGAGAATGCTGAGTCTGAGGCGGGGGTCTTCTCGGTCACAGATCATCGCAGAGGGAGCTGGGGCAACCAGCAGAATTTGAAGGAGCATGTGACACGTGGGGTCAAGCCTGCTGTCCCTCCTTTGATGATCTCATCTTGTTCTGAGGCTTTAAATTCCATCTGATCTCTAATGACTCCCACACCGTGTCTCCTGCCCCAACCTCCCCACTGAACTGCAGACTGTGTATCCACCAGCCATCTCTCCATCCTTCAGGTCTCAGCTTGCTCAGAGAAGCCCCCCATACACCCCTGGACTAAGTCAAGGTTGCTTACTGCATATTCCCAGCCTGCACTTCCATATCCATGGGAGTCCTGACACTTCAGAGTTACTTGTTCACAAACTGAACACCAGGCCAGCCTGCTCTCAACTTTGGATGGTTGTGAGGATTAAATAAAGTCATTCATATAAACAGTTTAATAGGAGTTGGTCAGCCAATATTACCATAATTATAGTGGACACTCAGACATTTGTTGTTTGTGATGGAAAAGCAGCACACTAGAAATAATATTTAAGCCAGAAATCACAGCCTTGGATAAACCCTGGGAAATGCTGGGGAACCACAGCCCAGTTGGAACATTACTGTTCTAAATGACTTCAGCTCCCTCAAATTCTAGTGGGCCTGGCCAACACAGCCCTGGCTAGATACGGCTCAGTCTCCATAGACCGGGTGGCTGTGGGGGCAGTGAACCCCTTCAGACCACCCCCTACTATCCTCAGGCAAAGTGTGGTCTGAGGACCAGCAGTGCCCACTCACTTGGGAGTTTGTTAGAAATGCAGAATCTTGCCCTCTTTCCCAGGATCTACTAAATCAGAATTTGCATTTTAACACATTCAAGTTTGAGAAGCACTGCCCCAGACCACAGACAGCATCTTAGAACAAAGGGCTAAAAAGGATACTTAAAAAAAAACTGTGAGTTCCACCCAAGTCCTGGTTTCTAAACCAGTGCATCTCCATTTTATAGAGGAGCCATCTGAGACCCATCGGGCAGTCATGCTAGCCTGTCAGAATCCATTCTCTGGACACCCTGACTCCCAAACTCACACACCTTCTCATGTCTCAAGCAGCCTCACCTGCTCCATTCCCATTTTTGAAATAAAGGGCTGCCACGAGTGCCCTTGGTGCCTGTTCTCTTGGCCGCCAGACAGGGCTGGACACCAGGTGGCGTCTGGGAAAGTGGCCAGGTCACAGCAAGCAGGTGAGGGAGAGGCCTTCCCAAGAACAGGGTGGGAGGCACCCAGTACAACCTGAGCTGGGGCAGGGAGGTGGCCGAGAGGACTTGTTTGCTCTGCCTGGAGGGCTGGGCCCAGACCACTGCAACTGTCTCCCCACCCCCGCCCCCAGACAGAAGCTCAGCTGAGAGCCCCCTCCGTCACCTAGCCCCCGTGGGAATGGCTCAGGCCAGGAGCTACCATCAAATCTGCTCCTTTCTCCCAGGGCCTGGTGACTTCTCGACAGGTAACAGCCCCAAAGCCAAACACATTCTGCCAAGCAAATAACTGTCCAACAGTGGGGGCCCTGGGGAAGGCCTGGGAGTGGGTCTGAGCTGCCAGAAGACCCAGGTGAGAGGGTGGGGGCCCCTCTTCTGCAGAAAACAAATAGCCGTGGGCATCAGGAAGGACGCAGGATGCAGGTGCACTGTCACAGCACTGGGGGCAGAGGCGAGGGTGCTCACCCCAGGGGTCTCTGGGCCAGTCTCCCAGGCTCCCTTGCACTGGGCTCTGTGTCAGGCTACATAGAGACCCCGGGGCCTTGGGGCAGAGACCAGTTTTTCTGCGGTGCTTCCGTCTGTCTTGTGCAATCTGTGGCCACAGGTTCCCTCACTGAGCTGCCTGCAGAGAGACGGCCGGAGAATCCCCTCCCCCCAATTCCCACACCTTAGACCCCCTGGCTCAGTGCCAGGGCCACCATCATTTAGAACACACAGCTCTGCCAGTCAGGGTGAAGACCCAATTTGGGAGTCTGCAATTACGTGAAAACAATACCAGCATCTGGGAACCGATGCCATGGGTCCAAGCCTGTAAGACAAGCAACTCCCTTCCCCCTGTGATCTCACTTTCCCTTCAACACAGAAAGGGTGATGATGTGACTGAGGACACAGTTGAGTTCTGAGTTCCTACAGACATGAAGGGATGAATACAGTGAACCCACAACTTGCTGATGTATTTGTCAATTAAGTTTCTTTCATGCTATGGACCACTGTGTAACCCACCTCCCCATCTCCGGAGGCCAAGGTCATAGGCCTGTCTCACATAACTACGTGGGGGTAGGATCCAAGTTAGCTTGTCAACTGCCTGGAGTATGGTCCCTATTTGGCTCTCGGGCTCCCAGACCAATCTGCAAAAAGGTACCTAATCCGTAATCCACCAGAACCACTAAAGAAAGATGCATTTCCTCTTCTAAATCTAGTCCCAGCTGGGTCTGAGGACTCCCCAACTCGGCCTTGTCTGTTTCCCCAGTAGGAAGATGCCCATGGTGCTCTGCATTCTTCCTGTGCAATTCCTGCATTCACACCTGTGCGCCATGCCTGACACACAGTAAGTGCCCACACAATGCCTGCTGGCTGATACACACTAACTTGGCCGGTACATCTTATGTACTGGGGATAGAGTAGTGCTCAACTGACGCATGGTAGGTACCCTGAGGAGGCCACTGGGAAGAGTTTTACCTTTCTGGCCACTGGAAACCAGGAAGAGCAGCAGATCTAATTATAATCCCAGGACTGATTTCACAAACATATAATGAACCGCAGGGTCTCAGTTTTCCCATATACAAGAAGGAGAGACATAGAGACCAAAAAGCACATATCACAGAGCCACTGGGGGGGCGAAGCAGGTACACAGGGGCTTCAGGGAGCAATAAACTCACTGACACATGTGAAAACAGGGTTTTTTTTGGTGTGTGTTAATTTAATCATACAAATATTCATTTATACAGTAAGGAAAAACCTCCTCATCTTCATCTCCTCCCAGGCACCATAAGGCCCCACCACAAACACCCACCCAGCTTGCTTGCTGCACACCACTGTCCAGGTGGAGGAGGCAGCTACTGCTGCTCCAGCATTCACACGAGGAAACAAAGAAAAGGCGAGGCAGGGTGGGGTGGGGAATCAGCTTGCAGTTCTGGGCCCTGGCAACCCCACCACCCTCTCCCGCTGGGGCTCACATTGAATTTGGGGAGGTGTTTATTCTTATGCCCACTTCCCACCTTGGCCATCCTTGGGCCACAGCGGCTGTCTTGGTGAGGTTCTCTCCTGGCTGGAAGTGCCTTTGATGGACTTTAGGTAACAGCCAGTCCTTGCTGGGGGAAGAGAAGGCTGTTTCTTGTAGAAAAATGCCCCAAATTCAACTGTCCCCATGGGAAAAAAGAAAAAACGCATGCACGCGTGCACACACATCCACACACACCTCACTCCGTGCACACAGACAGATTCCTCCCAAGCCTGAGCCCCTCTGCCTCCCCCGCTGGCCTCAGGTCCTTAAGGATGGTGCCTGCCTCACCTTGCGGGTGCCAGACACTGGTGGTCCTGCCCAGAGGCAGCCTGTCATTTGGTAAAGAGTCCAAGAGGAACTGAGACTACTGGCGCTGAGAGGGTAGCCTTTGCCGCCCCACTAGGCAGTGGAAAAGAGGGGCTCTAAGGACTTGCTCAGAACCCAAACCAGCGAGAAGAGGCAGGATGAATGGTACCAACAGCCTCCAGGTCTTGGGGGAACCGTGGACTCCTTCCGCCCCAACTCCATGGCTGGCGCTCGCTCGCTCTGGCCTCTGCAAGGAGCTCACCTCTCCAAAGATGTGTACAGAAATGGTTTGTTCTTCGGAGGGAAGCCAACGTGCTTGGGACAACTACCTTGCCAGGTGAGACTGCCTAAAAGCAAGAGGAGGAGCAGGATCCCTCTGGCAGGGCCAGACCCACTGACGGTGATCTATGAAGCCACTACTGAATAACGGCAGGCACCCCCTCCTGAGAAAAGGGGAAGGGGCACCTAGTGTGGGGCACATGAGGAAGCCAGGAGACCAGGGGACGTAAAGCCTCCCACGATCCTGCAGGGGCAGCTGGAGATGTGATGCTTTGAGGGCTATCAAGTGAGTAGAACGGCTGGGCATGTGTGGGCTCCAGGGTGGCGGTGTCTCAGGAGGTTGGCACCAACAGTGGCGGCAGTCTGGGCCCCATAGGGCCCTCAAACAAAAAGCCATCGTGAGCCCCTGGCTTGGACCTGTGGTGGCCTGAGCACCCCTGCTCTGCTGGGAATGGGGTGCTCTTTGTGTGCATAGAAAGCAGGTGCTCCAGTGTGAGCTCCAGTCCAGCCCCTGACCCAGCTGCACTGCCCTTTCAGCAGGCAGGCTCCACCCTCCCCTGGGGCTTCTCCAGTGGACCAATGGTTACTCCCCCTTTTATTTGGGGGGAGGTGGGGAGGCAATGGGGGAATTTCGTACAAGCTTTTCTCTCACAATCAAGCTTGAAAAACACAACAGTCTCAGAAGAGGATGAGGAGGAACAAACAACACATGTTTTCGGAACTCAGACACCCAGACAGAGACAGACAGGCAGGCAGACCCTCACCCACACCCAGGCTATATGACCCCTTGCAGCCAATCATCGACCTGGACTCCCTGCTGTCTCACACCCCCGGGGTGGGTGGGTGTGTGGTAACAGGCAGGTGACCCAGCAACCGCACCCTAGATCCATATCCCCGGCTATCAAACAAACCAAGACTCGAGGGAAGGAGGGGGTGAGAAGAGAAGAGGGACTTTGCATATTCTTGTATCTTTGGCAGACAGCTGTTCTGGCCTGGTTTAAGCTTCCCATGGAGATATCCACATCTCAACCTGCTCGGAATCCACAGGATGCCAGTGGGGACACCTGTCCCAGTGAGCAGCCAGCCAATCAACCTGTGCTCCGGCTGGGCTGTCCCTTGCCCGCCACCTCCCAATAACTAAGCATCCTGCTCAGGGCGGGGGTCCTTTCATTCCCAGCAAAATGTGGTCTCTAAGATCACTCAGTCAGTAAGTGTGGCCCTTCCCCATGGCAAATTCCCCATCTGGGGCTCCATTTTCATACCTTAACAGCTCAGCTCCACTAACAGGCTGCAAAAACACCCCAAAGGACAACTGGAGAGAAACACAGGGAAGGGAGTTGTGTGACAACAGAGAAGCAGGGGACACCTTCACATTCGCCTGCTGCACACTCGCTGGTGAGCTGCACCAACACCCGTGTGTGTGTGTGCACGCAGCACACACATATACGCAGCACAGAGGCAGCGTTCCCAGAGTGAACGGGGAGCCGCTGTGTACCAAGAATCCAAGAGAGCAGTAAGCGTGATGGCATTTCTCTCCGCCAAGAGAAACAAGGAAGGAAAGCAATTTGAATTGTTACAAGTGTGTGCAGGAGGACACCTCTCAGCCTCACAAACTCCCACGTCACCCGAGATCTGTCTTCAAGGCTTCCTCTGCTGGCCACACAGGGAAGTTTGGTCTTCAGAGAGGTTCTGACGGTAACAAGCCACAGGGTTGACAAATACAAATGTCAAAGGTGTAAATCAACAGAAGATTAAAGAGAAAAGAAGAGGAAAAGCGTGATAACTCATAGGCTGATGCCATTAAAAACAAATGGGGTTGGAGACTCGTGGAGTCAGGTGGCACGGCAGGTGTCCTCCTATAGCACTGACCCGCAGAGTCCCCAAGCAGGCCATGCCAGTTTTGAACCTGAATTGCTTCCAGAGCAACAAGCATTCTATAAACAGCATGTTATCCCTTATCTAAAAAAAAAAAAAAAAAGTGGGGAAAGGGGAAAAAATTAACATGTGCTCAAAACTACAACCTGTCTGTAGGCAAAATAATTTTTGTTTAAAAAGATGGCTTTTTTCCCCCTTTTAAACATTTTTTTCCTTCCCGAGCGACCTAATGACTTGTTAGATTGACGCCTAATAAACAAAACCCAAACTGGCTGCATGGATTTCTTCTTGGTAGCCTCAACACCACTCCTGCGATTCGGCATTCACACACGCACACTGAGTTTTATTCAAAACTAGTCTTTCTGATTCTTCCTCTTCTTCCAGGATGGGGGTCAGAGCCAGGGGTCCGTGCGATGTGGTCTGCAATCCAGAGGAACCCCTTGCCCTCCCCCCCAGAGTCAAGCCTTCTGTCTTTTGTTAATTTTTCTTCTTGCTGACACCCGTTTAAGACTGGCCGAAGGGGTAAGGCCCGTGGAGCCCCTGGAAGAGAGTGAACACAGTCAGTGGTGGCAGACACAGCAGGTACAATGTGACAACCAAACCAAGTAAAAGAATTTACGGTTCCCAGTGAGCCAGAAGGAAGTTCCAAGGCACAAACAAGACTTGAGGGTTGTCCTTGCCATGCAAATCTTCAGGAGGCCACATATCAGCACATTTCAAGTTTTTGCTAAGTGTTCTCCTGCAAACACACCATCCAAGAGAGGGGAGGCTGGTGGAGAGATTCTTCATCTTTCAAATTCTAGATCAACTGGTGCCAACTTTCCTCCACCCAGGTCACAAAGCCTTCCCTCCTTGACAACATCTTAACCTCTCTGCTAAAGATCCTTGGACACCACTTTCTGCACCTTAACCTCAGGTGCAGGCTACTGCTGGCTGATGGCACTTATATCAACAACACACACACTGGAGCAGAAAAAGCAACTGTCCACCGGGCACCTAGTACAGACATGGCAGCAGGGGGTTTGCATACACTGTCTTTAGGTGAATTATTACACTCATTTGACTGATGCCCATCTGACTGCAGACATTAGGAGACTTGCTCAAAGTCACATGGGTAGTAAAAGGCAGAGCCAAGATTCAAACCCAAGTCTGATCTTTGCTCTCTTCACATTGTTTCTCCCTTGCCACATGATGATAAGGTTTACTCCAAATTCCCAAAGGCGTTTTCTATGCTGCTTGGCTGGTGGAGAAGGCATCATAGTCTCACTTTTCCCTTATGTTAAGAATGAGACACCAAGATGTGCCAACACCAAAAGCGGCCACACAAACTTGCTGGAGGATGTCTTGTGCCTCCCTCCACCTTCACACCTCTGTGGAGTGTGCTCCTTGAAAAGACCCGGTCAATGCCAAGACCTGGGAGGGCAAAGGTAACTGGTAACCAGCCTCACTAAAGGTCCTACACCCCAAACTGGCCCAGAAGCAGAGGGCCCTTGGACCAAGGGGAACAAATGGGTACGGAGAGCAGGTGGCACAGTCATAATCACGACAAATGACCAGAGGGGTTTCCCGATGCTTGACAACTATGTTAAGTAAGAATCCTGAATCTAGGCACAACTGGGGTGAGGAGGCACAAGAATGATTGAGATGACATTTTCCATTAGCTTGGTAAGATGTGAACAGTCAGAATTTGATTATCTTTTAAAAATGACACGTTTCTTTGAAAAGAAATGTAAGTGCTTGGTTGCAGGGTTGTCAATGATTAGAATCCCTTTCCAGTATGACTTTGTTTGCTGCCATCTCTCTAGCACTTAGCATGGCACCTGTCCCTCAGCAGGCACCCGGTAAGTATTGTTGAATTAATAATTGAAAGAGAACAGGTATTTCTCAGACTGCTACCTGGAGTGCCAGACCCTTCAAGTCACAAGAATATTGGCCCTTCCAAACCAAGTTTTTAAACAGCCGCTTAGGCCTGGGGACACAAGTGTCTGTGTCATGCCATCCATCTGGTCACAGCCTCCCAGGTCCCAGGAGAGGCTGGGCTCCCTGGGAGTGGTCAGCTAGAGATGCACAACCTTCACAGTTTTCACTGCAATGGGCTGCGGGTCACGCGGAAGTGGGAGAAGGAGATCTGGGTTCTGATCCCCGCTTTGCACTAGCACACCAAATGACCATGAATAAAGTCCCTTCCCCTCATAGGATCTCAGATTCCTCCTTAAAACTTCTAGATTTAAGGTTCTAGGAGCTGACATAAAGTACCTAGCTCAGGAGGTTGAAAAACAGTGTTCTAAGAAAAAAATGCCCTTTGGTCATGCTTATTTAGACCAGAGGTCAAAGCTGCCAGAAACAGGGAACATGAGATTAAAGTTCCCAGTTTTTTTCAGTGGAAAGCACTGAAATTGCTTTTGTCTTTTTTTTTCTCCCTCCATAAAAAGCCTCAAGAGACCAGAAATAGGCCTCAAGCTGCTTGGTGGTATCGCTGAAGAGGTGAATATGGGAGACAGGCAGGCCAACACTGAAAGAGCATCAACTACGTGCCGCCGGGTGCTGCTGGAGCACTTGAACATGTTCTCTTTAATTCTCACAAAGATAAACTGAAACAAGTATGCTCTCCAAGCTCAGAGAGGTGAGGTAACCTGATCAAGAGCACAGAGCTGGTAAGCAAAGCAGTGGTGGTTAAAATGTCACGTCTGCCAGCCCCGAGTCAACCATGCCTCCAGCAGGCGAGCTGAGACTGTAACCATGTCAGTAGTCACAGACCCACCCACTCAACCAAGTGTGGGCCAGACCAGCTAAGGGCTCTCAGACTCCATTTTGTGGGGCCTGGTTGGAAGGTCACAGGCCCCAGAGATGGAAATTAAAGAAGCTTAAAACAAGCTGCTCTCAGTATTTCCCAACCAACATTCACTCATCCCAACAATCCAAGGAGAGCAACAAAGGCTCAGATTCCCATACGATTTAGAACCAATACAACGCTCAAAAGTCTTTGTGCAGAAAAACACGCACAGAGAAAAGAAAACAGAAGAACAAACAGCATTTGTTTTCTATGAATTTTTTTCCCCTTCACCCTAAATTTAACTGCTTTCCAGACCAAAGCTCCACACACTTCACATAGGCCTTTATAAAGCAAGCACTAGCCTTGTGACTTGTCTGGAATGCTTGGAGAAGGGAGTTCATGACTTTGCCAAGGAGCTGTCGTGCATTCCCATTTTACAGATAAATGGACCCCATGCAATTGGCAGAGAGAGCAATACAGACATGGGCATTTCAGATTTCCACCTGAACGCCCTGGCCCTTAGACCATTCAGTGTAGTATTTAACTAGCTTAGATTAATTAATTAATTAATGTTGATCCTCTATTTACTGACTGAGGTGCTGTGCCTTTTGGAAAGAAAAATGCTATCTAATTCCCTTTCATCCAGAGAATGGCATATTGGAGTTGTTGATGTTTAATTGGCACAGAAACATGGCTTGAGGAACAAGCTCTATTTTCCTTCCCCCCCAAATAAATTACTATCACTTCAAGGAAGAGAGAGGGAGCCAATTCTATCTCAGAATTACTTTATCATCTAGACTCCCCACACGCAGGATTACAGATGTCACAAGTGGATCATAGAACACAGGCAATGCAACACCAGTTATAGAGGAAAAGCCTGGCGGAGATTCCAAGAACAGCTTGCCCAGGGCGTCCGATGGCAGGAGGCCAAGCAGGAAGTGCCTTTCCTAAGAGTGGGATGAAGGTATATTTGAAACGAGATGCCCATCCACATTTCAGATTCCACTGGAGTTCCAAGACCCCGTGTAACAGGTTCTGGTGGCTAATGTCTCCAGCCCCAGCCCAAAAGTAGGGTTTGGCAATACAGATAGTGTTCACTCTCTTCTGGGGCCTAACAACTCTTCAACTTTTACCCACAGGAAAAGCAAATGCCAAACATTTTCATTAACCTGGCACCCCTGATATCTCTCCTATAACAGGTGTGCCACTAATAAGGAAAACAGATCAAGGGATGGATGCATCAGATGGTACCACACAAAGCCCTGAATTAAACTCCGACAAGCAGAAATGGAGGCCATCGCAGCATGATTACAAAACTCAGTTTGATGCAGAAGACCACCCTCTTCTCTATGAGGATTCACCTCTCACCACATAGGGACTAGCAGCAAGGCCGGATTTATGCATATTAATAGAGGGTGTAAATGACCAAGCCAAGAAAAGAACTCCTCTATCTGACTCCAGGTCTAAAGAGCAGCTCCCCAGGGCCAACTTGCACAGAAATGGCTTTTCAAAGGCTACATTTCTTGGGAGTGGCCCCACATCTGCTAGGGGACATGAAAGTGTTCCTGGCGAAGGAGAGACAGCCTTTAGGTCCACAGGGGTTGAGGTGTTGCCTGTTTGCCTCAGTCTTCCCTAAGCTTTCACTGAACAGCTGTCATGGCTGTGAGCCCTGGGACCTAAATTCTACTTGGCTACAGGGCAGGCGAGCCCTCCTAAAGCATGGGAGCTCCATACCTGCCAACTAAGACAAAGGGGCCTCCCTACTCGTGGGTGTCTGGGAAGAGACACTGGCCTCAAGCCAGCTGAATGATTACGGTAGTTGGGCCAGGTCCTGAGCTGCACTTCCACAATGGAATAACTACTGTGAGTCATAATTTGGCTAATTTTCTAAAATATTTTTAAAAGAGAACACTTACAGACATAAAAGACAAGCTAGCTCAGTTTCACTCATCACAATCTCCTGAAAGGACAATTTAAGATCCAGTACTTGCGGGCCTATCCTCAAAGCAAAACTAAAACTAAAAACTATCTCTTTGATTTGTTTTTCACAATAGTTTATAGTTGCCCCTGTGGAATAGCAGAGTCACTCCCAGCCGGTGATTTGGTTATCACTGATCTTATGTGAGTGGGTACCTACGATAACTTAAACGTTCTTCCTAAAATTGTACAGAAATCAAAATAACTTTTCCAAAAAGGAGTAGTAAAAAAAACAGAAACTATTTTGTTTCAGATAGAATGTATTTTTTTAAAGAACTTACCACCCCCCCCAAAATTATTTATTTATTTAGGCCGTGCTGGGTCTTAGTTGCAGCACGCAGGATCTTTGTTGCAGCATGTTTAATTACAGCATGAGGGATCTTTAGTTGAAGCATGAGGATTTCTTAGTTTTGGCATGCAAATTCTTTAGTTGTGGCATGCATGTGGGATCTAGTTCCCTGACCAGGGATCAAACCCGGGCTCCCTGCATTGGGAGCGTGGAGTCTTACTGGACCACCAGGGAAGTCCCTCAGCTAGAATATTTTTAGACGTTTACTCATCAATGTTCAGCAGTAGGGAGTACAGTGCTATCAGAAGAGAAAGCTGCCCTTTTACGACAGTGGAACCTGTTTCTTCTTTTCTTTTCTTTTTTTGGCCGTACCACGCACGTGGCACGTGGGATCCTAGTTCCCCGACCAGGGATCGAACCCGCACCCCCTGCATTGGAAGTGCGGAGTCTTAACCACTGAACTGACTGTCAGGAAAGTCCAGTGGAACTTGTTTCTGCCAGTTATTTGTACCTTGCACATAGTAAGACACAAGTGTCAGTAAAATGAATGAATGAACTGTGAAATACTCTGCACTGCTGAGCCATCTCTGTTTAAAGGAGAAAAAAAAAAGGAAGGCTAAAATTCCTAATGAAACAACAATGTCTCAGGAGGGCTTTTGAGGGTACTCTTCCTATATGAAAGCCTGTTTAGATAAAGCACCACAACACGAAGACTTTCACATACCTGTCTTATTTTGCTTTTACTTGTGATTTGATTTAAATAAATAAAAAGGTTCACACTGGTTAATAAAAAGAGAGGAGTGTTTGCTGCATGACTGTGAAATAACATGCTCTCGAGGTGTATACTGATGGCAGCATCAGATAACCCCACCAGGGCCCTCCTCCTCCTTTCTCATTTCCTGGGCCAGTCCCAGTCGGCGCTTCGCCCACCTACTGCTCCTTTTGTATCATTTATGTACACTAAATGCAAACACAGAAGAATACAGGGTTTAGTATTAAGTTCTGTCCTGATCCTGTACTGCAAACTTGGTGTGGTGAGGCCCTGCTCATGGGGCTGGCTTGGCTGGCAAGGGCCAGAGACTGACCAAGCCCTGATCGAACCCATTCATCTCTCATTAATTAGAAATCAAGTCTGTACTGGAGTAATGGGCAGGGCAATGAGGACTCTTCTCTCAGGAGCACTCAAAGCAGCGCCCTTCCCTCGATGGATGCTGACCGCACAAGGAGGCTTGCTGGTGGAATATCAGGGCCAGATCATCATGACGGGAACGTCTGCAGATGCTTCAACACTGGTGTTCAAGCCACTGTCATGTGACAGTCCTCAAAATTTCAAAGATGCAGTGGCTGAAGACAAGTATGAGAACAAGCCAAAGAAAAGAAAATAAACATACTTTTATGCATGAAGGCTGTTCATGGGGCAGGCTCAGTTCACAGCCTTCTGATTGTGCCAAAGTTGTGCTTAAAAGCTTAACTCAGTTATAAGCGTGGTGAACTGTTGTTTTAAAAGCCCTGTAAAACCACTTTTTATACTTACCTCTGTAACACAGTTTTTCTGTTGCTCTTAACTAACTTCTACAGTCCTGCTGGGGACCTTCGTGTCTATCCATCCATCCTCCCTCTAACCACCCATCCAATCCTTTGCCATGCATCCATCCTCTGTTCTTCCTCCCTCCATCATCCACCTTTCCATCCTCCCTCCTCCTTCCATTATTCCTCTGTCATTCATCCTCCCATCCCCCCAAGCTCCCCATGGCCAAAGGCAACTCCCAGAGCCTTCACCTACCCCCTGACAAATCAAGAAAATCACCAGGAAGAATAAAACTCAAACATAATTGTGAATGAAAACATATTATTTAAAGTCCTACAAGAAGATGAAGGATGTTGGTTGAGTTTGACTTCCCTTTCATTAAACACTTCAGAAAAGGCTATTCGCTATTTGAAATTCTAGTCCCCAAGATCTCATGTAATAGCAAGTGTGCTAGAATCCAGGTGAGATGCAGGCTCTCTCATGGCCATCTCCTAGGGTAGAGGAGATTCATAGAAAGGAAGAAAGAAGTCTCACTGGGGAGAACACCTAAAAGGAGAGAAAACTTACCCAAGTTCCCAGCCATGTGGCCATTGGTGTTGTACTATGGGAGTCCTGAGGCACAGGGTGAGGTTGCTGGTCCCACTTCCTCTCAGAATTTCCATTCAAGCTCCTGTACACTTTCCTTACATGCCACTGTCTCGTCCACCTCTCTTACAATTAATTCACAGCATCACCTCCCCCCACCCCCACCCCAGCCAATGGATGGCTGATTGAGGGAGAATAAATTGTCTTTCCTTCAGCCATATTTGGTTTCATCTTGCCACCCCCCTGCTCAAAAGCATTGTTAGCACTCTGATTTCTCTCACATTAAAGGTGAACTCTTCTTTGCTTGGCTTTCAAAGGTCTTCCTCCAAAATTCACCCCACCCTCTTTAAGCACACCTCACTCACCACAATCAGGCTGGCCAGTGTCCCCTGAACACACCCTGCCTCTGAATGCCTCTGGGTCTTCCTTCCTGCATGTGACTCCTTTTCCCTCCAATTCGGTTTGAATCTATCATTTCTTTCTTTCTTTTTTTTTTCTTGGCCACACTGCATGTCATGTGGGATTTTAGTTCCCCGACGAGGGATCGAACCTGTGCCCCCTGCAGTGGAAGTGCAGAGTTCTAACCACTGGACAACCAGGGAAGTCCCAGTTTGAATCTATCATTCACCAAGGTATCATTTTCCTGGCTACTCCAAACCTCATTGTTTTCTCCTTCCTCCAAACTCAAGAGCACTTAAAACTCAACTGGAACTCAATATACTCCATCTTTACTGGTCTCATTCTTGCCTATGAGCTAGTCACATCTATGTAATCAGACAGTAAATTCTTTGAAGATAAGGAAGGATTAGCACAGGCTGAGGAACCTAGGAGGCCTCCCTTATTGACTAAATAATATCAAAGCTCTCTCTGTTAAAGTAGTTTCGATGAACGTCCACAGCTTTGAAAACGGTCTCGCTTTCAGTCGAGCTCTAAGGAAGCCCATACTTTCCCCTGATGTACAGCAGCCTTTAATCTTACATTGTGGACCTGGTCCTGCTGGAATACAATCAGAGCAGACTTAGCTAAGAACAAGTCACTGAAACCTGAGCATCTACACCAGACACAAATCCTCACACTTTTTTTTTTTATTACTCATCAATTTTATACACATCAGTGTATACGTGTCAATCCCAATCACCCAATTCATCACACCCCCACCCGCACCCCCCCCCACCGCTTTCCCCTCTTGGTATCTATACGTTTGTTCTCTACATCTGTGTCTCAATTTTTGCCCTGCAAACTGGTTCATCTGTACCATTTTTCTAGGTTCCACACGTATGCGTTAATACACGATATTTGTTTTTCTCTTTCTGACTTACTTCACTCTGTATGACAGTCTCTACATCCATCCACGTCTCAACAAATGACCCAATTTCGTTCCTTTTTATGGCTGAGAAATATTCCATTGTATATATGTGCCACATCTTCTTTATCCACTCGTCTGTCGAAGGGCATTTAGGTTGCTTCCATGACCTGGCTATTGTAAATAGTGCTGCAATGGACACTGGGGTGCATGTGCCTTTTTAAATTGTGGCTTTCTCTGGGTATATGCCCAGTAGTGGGATTGCTGGATCAATATGGTAATTCTATTTTTAGTTTTTTAAGGAACCTCCGAACTGTGCTCCATAGTGGCTGTATCAGTTTACACTCTCACCAACAGTGCAAGAGGGTTCCCTTTTCTCCACACCCTCTCCAGCATTTGTTGTTCGTAGATTTTCTGATGAAGCCCATTCTAACTGGTATAAGGTGATACCTCATTGTAGTTTTGATGTGCATTTCTCTAATAATTAGTGATGTTGAGCAGCTTTTCATGTGCTTCTTGGCCATCTGTATGTCTTCTTTGGAGAAATGTCTATTCAGGTCTTCTGCCCATTTTTGGATTGGGTTGTTTGTTTTTTTAATATCGAGCTGCATGAGCTGTTTATATATTTTGGAGATTAATCCTTTGTCCGTTGATTTGTATGCAAATATTTTCTCCCATTCTGAGGGTTGTCTTTTCGTCTTGTTTATGGTTTCCTTTGCTGTGCAAAAGCTTTTAAGTTTGATTAGGTCCCATTTGTTTGTTTTTGTTTTTATTTCCATTACTCTAGGAGGTGGGTCAAAAAAGATCTTGCTGTGATTTATGTCAAAGAGTGTTCTTCCTATATTTTCCTCTAAGAGCGTTATAGTGTCTGGTCTTACATTTAGGTCTCTAATCCATTTTGAGTTTATTTTTGTGTATGGTGCTAGGGAATGTTCAATTTCATTCTTTTACATGTAGCTGTCCAGTTTTTCCAGCACCACTTATTGAAGAGACTGTCTTTTCTGCATTGTATATCCTTGCCTCCTTTGTCATAGATTAGTTGACCATAGGTGTGCGGGTATACCTCTGGGCTTTCTATCTTGTTCCATTGATCTATGTTTCTGTTTTTGTGCCAGGACCATATTGTCTTGATTACTGTAGCTTTATAGTATAGTCTGAAGTCAGGGAGTCTGATTCCTCCAGCTCCGTTTTTTTCCCTCAGGACTGCTTTGGCTATTCAGGGTCTTTTATGTCTCCATACATATTTTAAGATTTTTTGTTCTAGTTCTGCAAAAAATGCCATTGGTAATTTGATAGGGATTGCATTGAATCTGTAGATTGCTTTGGGCAGTACAGTCATTTTCACAATATTGATCCTTCCAATCCAAGAACATGGTATATCTCTCCATCTGTTTGTATTATCTTTAATTTCTTTCATCAGTGTCTTATAGTTTTCTGCATACAGGTCTTTTGTCTCCCTAGGTAGGATTATTCCTAGGTATCTTATTCTTTTTGTTGCAATGGTAAATGGGAGTGTTTCCTTAATTTCTCTTTCAGATTTTTCATCATTAGTGTACAGGAATGCAAGAGATTTCTGTGCATTAATTTTGTATCCTGCAACTTTACCAAATTCATTGACGAGCTCTAGTAGTTTTCTGGTGGCATATTTAGGATTCTCTATGTGTAGTATCATGTCATCTGAAAACAGTGACAATTTTACTTCTTCTTTTCCAATTTGTATTCCTTTTATTTCTTTTTCTTCTCTGATTGCCGAGGCTAGGACTTCCAAAAGTATGTTGAATAATAGGAGTAAGAATGGACATCCTTGTCTTGTTCCTGATCTTAGAGGAAATGCTTTCAGTTTTTCACCATTGGGAATGATGTTTGCTGTGGGTTTGTCGTATATGGCCTTTATTATGTTGAGGTAGGTTCCCTCTATGCCCATTTTCTGGAGAGTTTTTATTATAAATGGGTGTTGAATTCTGTCAAAAGGTTTTTCTGCATCTATTGAGATGATCATATGGTTTTTATTCTTCAATTTGTTAATATGGTGTATCACATTGATTGATTTGAGTATATTGAAGAATCCTTGCATCCCTGGGATAAATCCCACTTGATCATGGTGTATGATCCTTTTAATGTGCTGTTGGATTCTGTTTGCTAGTATTTTGTTGAGGATTTTTGCATCTATATTCATCAATGATATTGGTCTGTAATTTTCTTTTTTTGTAGTATCTTTGTCTGGTTTTGGTATCACGGTGATGGTGGCCTCATAGAATGAGTTTGGGAGTGTTCCTTCCTCTGCAATGTTTTGGAAGCATTTGAGAAGGTTGGGTGTTAGCTCTCCTCTAAATGTTTGATAGAATTCACCTGTGAAGCCATCTGGTCCTGGACTTCTGTTTGTTGGAAGATTTTTAATCACAGTTTCAGTTTCATTACTTGTGACTGGTCTGTTCATATTTTCTATTTCTTCCTGGTTCAGTCTTGGAAGGCTATACCTTTCTAAGAATTTGTCCATTTCTTCCAGGTTGTCCATTTTATTGGCATAGAGTTGCTTGTAGTAGTCTCTTAGGATGCTTTGTATTTCTGCGGTGTCTGTTGTAACTTCTCCTTTTTCATTTCTAATTTTATTGATTTGAGTCCTCTCCCTGTTTTTCTTGATGAGTCTGGCTAAAGGTTTATCAATTTTGTTTATCTTCTCAAAGAACCAGCTTTTAGTTTTATTGATCTTTGCTATTGTTTTCTTTGTTTCTATTTCAGTTATTTCTGCTCTGATCTTTCTTTCTTTCCTTCTGCTAACTTTGGGTTTTGTTTGTTCTTCTTTCTCTAGTTTCTTTAGGTGTAAGGTTAGATTATTTACTTGAGATTTTTCTTGTTTCTTGAGGTAGGCTTGTATAGCTATAAACTTCCCTCATAGAACTGCTTTTGCTGCATCACATAGGTTTTGGATCGTCGTGTTTTCATTGTCATTTGTCTCTAGGTATTTTTTGATTTCCTCTTTGATTTCTTCAGTGATCTCTTGGTTATTTAGTAACGTAGTGTTTAGCCTCCATGTGTTTGTGTTTTTTACGTTTTTTTCCCCTGTAATTCATTTCTAATCTCATAGCGTTGTGGTCAGAAAAGATGCTTGATATGATTTCAATTTTCTTAAATTTACTGAGGCTTGATTTGTGACCCAAGATGTGATCTATCCTGGGGCATGTTCCGTGCGCACATCAGAAGAAAGTGTAATCTGCTCTTTTTGGATGGAATGTCCTATAAACATCAATTAAATGTATCTGGTCTATTGTGTCATTTAAAGCTTGTTTCCTTATTTATTTCCATTTTGGATGATCTGTCCATTGGTGTGAGTGAGGTGTTAAAGTCCCCCACTATTATTGAGTTACTGTTGATTTCCTCTTTTACAGCTGTTAGCAGTTGCCTTATGTATTGAGGTGCTCCTATGTTGGGTGCATATATATTTACAATTGTTATAGCTTCTTCTTGGATTGATCCCTTGATCATTATGTAGTGTCCTTCCTTGTCTCTTGTAACATTCTTTATTTTAAAGTCTATTTTATCTGATATGAGTATTGCTACTTCAGCTTTCTTTTGATTTCCATTTGCATGGAACATCTTTTTCCATCCCCTCACTTTCAGTCTGTATGTGTCCCTAGGTCTGAAGTGGGTCTCTTGTAGACAGCATATATATGGGTCTTGTTTTTGTATCCATTCAGCAAGCCTGTGTCTTTTGGTTGGAGCATTTAATCCATTCACGTTTAAGGTAATTATCGAAATGTATGTTCCTATGACCATTTTCTTAATTGCTTTGGGTTTGTTTCTGTAGGTCCTTTTCTTCTCTTGTGTTTCGCACTTAGAGAAGTTCCTTTTGCATTTGTTGTAGAGCTGAATTCTCTTATCTTTTGCTTCTCTGTAAAGCTTTTGATTTCTCCATCGAATCTGAATGAGATCCTTGCCGGGTAGAGTAATCTTAGTTGTACGTTCTTCCCTTTCATCACTTTAAGTATATCATGCTAATGCCTTCTGACTTGTAGAGTTTCTGCTGAGCAATCAGCTGTTAACCTTATGGGAGTTCCCTTGTATTTTATTTGTCGTTTTTCCCTTGCTGCTTTGAATAATTTTTCTTTGTCTTTAATTTTTGCCAATTTGATTACTATGTGTCTCGGCGTGTTTCTCCTTGGGTTTATCCTGTATGGGACTGGCTGCGCTTCCTGGACTTAGGTGGCTACTTCCTTTCCCATGTTAGGGAAGTTTTTGACTATAATCTCTTCAAATATTTTCTCTGGTCCTTTCTCTCTCTCTTCTCCTCTGGGACCCCTATAGTGCGAATGTTGTTGTGTTTAATGTCCCAGAGGTCTCTTAGGCTGTCTTCATTTCTTTTCATTCTTTTTTCTTTATTCTGTTCCACAGCAGTGAATTCCACCATTCTGTCTTCCAGGTCAGTTATCCGTTCTTCTGCCTCAGTTATTCTGCTATTGATTCCTTCTAGTGTAGTTTTCATTTCAGTTATTGTATTGTTTATCTCTGTTTGTTCTTTAATTCTTCTAGGTCTTTGTTAAACATTTCTTGCATCTTCTCAATCTTTGCCTCCATTCTTTTTCCGACGTCCTGGATCATCTTCACTATCATTATTCTAAATTCTTTTTCTGGAAGGTTGCCTATCTCCACGTCATTTAGTTGTTTTTCTGGGGTTTTATCTTGTTCCTCCATCTGGTACATAGCCCTCTGCCTTTTCATCTTGTCTATCTTCCTGTGAATGTGGTTTTTGTTCCACAGGCTGCAGGACTGTAGTTCTTTTTGCTTCTGCTGTCTGCCCTCTGGTGGATAAGGCTATCTAACCTCATACTTTTGAATTATACTTATCTGCTTGAATTTCACCAGTCCCACTTTGAGAATTTTCATCAGAAATTAAAATGCTAAATTCAGAGTACAGGGAAAAGAATACGTCCTTACAACTGAAGTAAAATATGCTATCTTGGGAACACTAGCTCTGTTTCAGCTACAAGACTGCCCAGCATCAGCTCAGCCTAAAACAATGCTCAGAGTCCCAAAGCAAAGAAGACGGAGCTCAACGTTCCACTTTGAAGCTGTTGAGGTACAAAAGAGAGAGTTCCTGGAGATACTTTTTATTCTCAGTGAGATAGTAATGTTACAAACAACAAAAGACATTTTCTAAGGCTCACAGTGTTTGCTTAATTTATTTTTAAAATGCACACATGACCCATGCCAATGCAAACACCAACAAGGCTGGGAGGACTTTGCTGGCTCCTCAGGGTTTTCAAAAGAGAGACATCTTAATATCATTAAACCAGTCTCCTGGCAAACCCCTTCTGTACAGAATGTGCTAATCTGCCAGCGAACAGGGGCAGGTTCCTCAGTTGCCGGCCACTGCTTCCTCCTTGGTCACAAATTCTTTTGTAGCTCCTGAAGATGAACAAGAAGGTCTCTACAACCTGACACTAAGTGTATAAACTACCTTCAGAGAACAGCAAACAAACTTTGCTTCTGCCAGCAAGCCTCAGCATAGTGTGGTGTAGAAGAACACTAGACTCCAACTGGGTTCCCTGGGTTCCAGCCCATGGCCCACCCCCAATTTGCTGTGTGAATGTGAGCAAGTCACTTACAACTTCCTTATTGTTTTGTCAAATGAAGAGTATAACTAACTACAAAAGTCACAAGAGTGTCGTGAATTAAGAATAAGAATAAATGCAGTAGAGGTGTTTTGAGTAACAGCAGTTTTACATGTTAGACAGATAGCATTAAGCTCAGTCCTTGGACCTCTTCTCCATCTATACCAGCAGTTTCCAAGTAGGGAAGTTTTGCCCCTGCCCCAGGGGGCATTTGGCAATGTCTGGAGGTGTTTTTGGCTCTTACACTTGGGGCTGGGGAGGTACTACTGGCATCCAGTGGGTAAAGGCCAGGGATGCTGCTGAACATCTTACAATGCATAAGATCCATACCCCACCGCCCCCCGCAGCAAAAGAAGACTCATCCGGCCTAAAATGTCAATAGTCTTACTCTGTTGGCTGAGAAAACCCTGCTTTACATAGACTCATCACTTTGTGGATTGCAGCCAGGCTCACAGCGTTAGATACCATCCACATGAAATGACTCCCAAATTTTTTATCTCCACCCAAACCCTCTCTCCTAAACTCTATATCCAATCTGGATATACAAAAGCCTACTTGATACCTCCATTTGGATGCCAATGTACCCAAAATGAATTCCTGATCTCTCCCCACCTCTACCATAGCCTTTCCTCTCTCTGTGGATGGCAATTTTACCCTTTTAGTTGCTCAGGCCAAAAACCTTGGTGTCATCATTTATTCCCTCTTATACCCTGCTTCCAACCCATTAGCAAATCCTGTTAGTTCTAGCTAACAAACCAGATCCAGACACAGACCTCCTCTACCTCTGCTGCTACCAATCTGGTCCAAAGCACCCATTCTCTTTACCTAGATGATTGTACTAACTTCCCTACTGGTCCCCTGCTTCTATCCTTGCCCTGTACTCTCCACAAGAGAGCCAGAGAGTGATCCTTTTACTCTCTGGCATGAAGTCAGGCATGAAGTCAGACCACATCACCCCTCTGCTCAAAATCCTCCAGTGGTTCCCTCTGTCCCTCAGTACAAAAGCCCAAAGCTTTACAAAGGCCCACAAATCCTTCCATGATCTGGTTTCCATCCCCTGACTTCATTTCCCTCTACCCTGTTCCTACCCATTCTGGTCTTGAACAAACCAGGTGAACTTCCATCTCAGGACTTGTACTGACTGTAAAATATTCTTTCTCCAGATAGCCTTTGCTGAAACTAAATCTGGCTTTAAAGGGAGTTAGATCGTCCCTAAGTATGTTCTAGTTTTAAAATACTAAGTATGTTCAAAGGGAGATGTTAAATTCATTACAGAAAAATGAAAAACTCCAGAGACTGTATCTTTTGGCCACAATCAGGAATAGACAGGTGACTTCAAGAGGTATAGGTGCTGCTGTCACAAAAGTGAGTTAATGGAAATTTCAATGTCACCAAAAATCTAAACCCAAGTGACCACGGAGGTTCTAGGGAATCTTTTCCCTTCATAGAGGCTGGAGAGAAAGGCTGATTTCTGTAGCTTCCATAGATAACAGCCTGTGGAGAGAAGGGGTTTAGCAGTAGAGAAGTCACATAATAGCTAGCCAATAATTGGCTTGATCCTCATTTGAAATGTAGCTGTGTACTACAGAAAGCATGCATGCTCTCCCTAGCCCACAGCTGTCAGCTCAGCTGATAAAAATATGTACTTGAACACTATTTGTAACTGGGAAGCAATGTAGTGGATCGTTAAGAGAGCAGGCTCAGGAGTCAAAAACAACTGGTTTTGTTCATATCCTTGTTTTACCACTTTCTAGCTGCATGACCTTGGGCATGGAACCTGTGTACCTCAAGTCTCAGCAGCTGTAAATAGGCATAATGACAGTGCCTGTATCACGGTCCTGTTGTGTGGACTAAATGAAGTAATGCATGTCAAACTGCTGCCTCTGCCTCTGGGGAACAAATACTGGGGGTTGGGAGGCAGGGAGGTGACTAGCGTTTTTTGTAATAAACTTTGTAGATCTACTTGACTCCTTAAATTATGTACATTGATAATTTTAACAATAAAAATTAAATTTAAAAAATCCTCAGCACAGTGCCTGGCACACAGTAAGTGCTTAATGAACGGTAGCTTTACAGCTCTGATTACTGCACTCCCGTGGCCCCCACCTGGGAGTAATGTGCATTTGCTACCTGTCCCTTGCCAGAGGAGAACACAAGTTGGATAGAATATCAAGTGACACAAGTTTTCCTTCCAGCTTCTCTTTGAGCCATCTTTAAACCTTTCAGGGAAAGGGTCTGCACCTGAGAATGAAGACTCAGGTTTCATGGCAGTGGGAAGGTTATACTGCCCTCTATTGCCATTAGCTCAGCTAAGGACACCAACCACCTGCCTTTGGGTCAAATTCAGTGCGCTCTGAACTGAGCAGATGTTGGGCCCATCCTTATTAAACTCATCCCTTATTATTATGTTAAACTGATTGGCTACTTCAAAGTAGATAATAAGATCCACAAGCCATTACATCCTCAGGCCCATACAGCAAAATATTTGCCTTTTCCAAACCTCTCCCTGTAACCTCTACTACATTTCTAAACCCTCACCTAAACAGAGAGAAATTAACTCTTCCATGCCTTAGTCAACACAGACAGCAGCAGGTTAGAAGAGAGTTGATTTCTGATATAAGAAAAGCAGACTAACTTCTCTAGCTCCAGATCCAAAACACACTAGGGTGATTGTCAGAGACAGAGAGGAGGAGGAGCAGGTGCAAATGTGGGCAGGCAGGGCAGATGGCACTCGGTAGTGGCTGACGCTTGACAAGCATGAGGAACCTCTCCCAAAGATAATAACACGTTTCTCCTTCTGAACCAGCACTTGGCGGAAGTAATAACAGTGGCTCAGACTGTAATCAGTTTAAAGGAGGAGTATACGACAAACACCAGCTCCAAACTTTTTTTTTTTTTAAAAATAAGAACAAACACAAAATAAGACGCATAGTCCAAGTAACAAAATAAATGAATTTGGGATTCTTTTCAGCTCCCCCAGTGTAAATCATTACTCTTTAGAGAAAGGAAGCAAAGCATTTGGGTTGTCCTGAAGAACACCCTGGTGTCACACTCTTATTCCCAGCTGTCCTGAATAAGACCATTTAGTTGGTGTCTTATTCCTCTGTAAGGCCTTCTTAGAAAACATTGAGAAATTTTGAAAATTACTGGCAAGTAAGAAAAAGAAGTACTTAATTTCAATACGACTTATTTTCTCCTTCCACACCTCTACAGATTGTTTTTTGCTACTGTACCACTGTCCGAACAGAAGCTGTCCCAGCCTCCAGAGATGAGTCACAGTTAGAACTCATGGCAAGACTAGCCTTGAGTCCATAGAGTGAACACCTACCCTACTGTGACTGTTTGTCCTCAGAGGCTCTTGGGTTAATCACATAAAAAGCATTCATTAAAACAGCACCTAACCTTCACCAATACTTGGTCTGATTGTTCACCTGGGACAGGTCAGCCACAACTGAGCTGACAATGAGGCCAGCCAATCTTTAACAAAAGCATGGAGTCAGATTTATGAATCCTTGGAGGTCAACATATACTTGCTCACCTTTCTGACTCCCTCTGACAGCTCTCACACAGGGAGGGCCCAGGCCCTCTGGATGTTGTGGGATGGTGCTAGGACAGGTGTTCCCACCCAGAGCTCCCCCCTTCTCCCCCCACCACCCCTGCCTGTGGCACAGAGCACTGGGTCCAGAGAGCTTATGGGTTATTCAAGGGTAGCTGGGGAAGGGCTCCAGGGGTGTCCAGATCCTGGCACTGACAGATGGGCCATTATGTTGACATTCACCCAGCCCTCACATAAGGTGCATGAAGCAATCTTTTCATTTCATCCTACCAACCTTAGCAAGTTAAACTGTAACTATGGAGGCAGCAGGAAACTGTATCTTCCTATTAAAACTGTGGTCATGGGCTTCCCAGAGCGTCATGTTCTTTCCCAGCCTTCAGGGCAGGCAGGGAATTTCTTTAGAGTATATCAAATCTATTGCCAACTCAGTGATCCCTGATACCAGGGCATCAGGTACTCCTCCAACCCATCCAATAAAGATGGCACCTGGTGTGAACTGAACACACTTGCCCCAACTCTAGCGCTCTAGGGGGCTCTCATCCTTTCCACTCACTCATAAATAAAAAGGACTATTTATTATTAACCCCACATGGTTGGTACACCCTGAGAGTTTAAAAAGTTTTTATTTTTATCAACCAGAAAAAGAAATCACTACTTTAAAGACTCAACAATCAGGGGAACTCTTCAAAAGAAAAAGATGCCACAGGCAATCCTCAGTTTACATTAGAGCCACTTATCTTATTTCAACAACCTTGATGACACTGGTCATCAACTCAGTTAATGCTTTCGCTCAACACAGCCTCCATCCCAACAGGAAGATCTAAGGAAAGCCCAGGTTCACCTACTAATACCTTTAGTAACGTGGCGCCTGGATGTGAATCCCAGCTCTGCCTCTTGCTAGCTGTGTGACACTGGGGTAAATTACTTAGCCCCTAGGAACTTTTATTTTCTCATCAAAATATGAAGATGATACATGTAAAGTACTTGGCAGCATACCTGGCACACAGGAACGGTTAAAAAATAACTCTGGTATATACCTGATCTCGCCACTTATGGCCCTTCAGAACCTCAAGTATTCTTGCCTTTAAAAATAAATAAATCTATATTCTCAAGCCAAACACAAATGCTTAGAATCATGAATTATCTCTGCTTTAAGGTATTCATTTAAGTATAGTCCCAATTCTTTTCGAAGCCATTTGTAATTATTTCACCCAAATTTTTCCATCAAATTACTTCATCCAAAGGAACACACTGCAACCAACTGAATGTATCTCCCACTGTCTGTCACCCGTATCTCCTGACCACACATCCCTTACTCAGTATTCTGCCCTCAGCACTTCAACTGTTCTCCTACCATCATCCTTCCTGTCTTTCCAAATCTGTCCATTCTTTGAAAAGCCCTTTCCATCAACTCCACCTCTACTTCATCTCTGCCTTCTGTAACTCTAACCCCCAGCCATGCACACGAATTATACATTTTGACTGTGCTGTGCTCTACTGCCCAAATTCATACTTCACCTTGACTGAATTGTATGTGTGTTTCATCTCCCCTACTGTACTGTGAGCTGCTGGTTGGCAGGGATAACTTCTTTTATTCTTCAAGTTTCCTTACTCAATAATGTACACTGCTCTGTACACCAGTGCAGAAATGTGTTAATAAATACTTGCTGATAACTGTCTATACCCTACCCCATTTCTAAGGAGCCCTAAGAGGTGGAGCTGACTCAACTTTAGCCAGAAATGCTTTCAGAGGACTTGCTTTTAAGAGGACTGCTTAACTTAAGAAGAAAAGGAGGCTCTGATTTCTCTTTGGGGTCCAAGTGCCACATTCTCAATGCATTACAGCCAACAGTCTTGTATATCGTCTCCAATGAGAACCTTTTCTCTGTGGTTCTTGCAAATGCTATTTCTAAATGATTCTACAGAGTTCATGAAAAAAATCAGGTAACATACCACGAGTTCATCAACCTCAAGAAATATCTCAACAGCCTCACCGTAGCCCAGCCTTTCCGAAAAAGAGCAGCATGGCAGGACCTCAATTAAGGCTGGTAGGTAATCCATTCCGACAACCCCCACCCCACCCCGGGCCAGAGCAATGACAGACTTAAAAGGCATCAGTCCCTAAAGCCCTAAAGGAGCAAAAAACAACTAACAGGCTCACAACTCAGGAAAACGAGTGCAGTGCACTGGCCAGGAACACCAGCCCTCTCCTAAGACTAACAGTGATAGCTGAGCCAGGGAGTTCACAGTTGGGTGAAGGGGCTTCCTTTACAGAAAGCACTGGAGCAACTGGTTTTGCCTCCTCCAACTCTCATCTTCCCATTACACTCAACTGCCCTAAAGTTCTCCTTCTAACAGGGCATGCTTAGCCTAGGGCCTATACCACCCAGAACAGTCATACCCTGGAGGGTTAAATTTAAGGAAGAGAAATCTGGAGCAATAGGAACTTAGTGGAAAATCTTTGTTAGAGTGTTAAGATGTGAAGTCTTTCCTCAAATATAAGCCATTTATTGCCTTGCCAATTTACTTCTCTTATATCCTGTATGATTAACATGATTCCACACAATCCTTTATAATGACCACCCAACCAATAAATCAATCCTGTTGCACTCCTGTTGAATGCAGTCCCTCTTACTAGACCCTGTGGAGAAAGAGAATTCACATCACCAAGTTTCCTTTCTTAATTTGCCTCTGGATCTAGACCACATATAAAGCACTGGTCAGAAAAATGCCATTCTTACAACAGAGCAAGTTGTCCCTCAAATAAACATTATTTTTAAAAATTTGAGGGTGAATGCCAACACGAAGCAAGGAAAGACTTAACAGTTATACGATTATATAGGTGGGAGGCTGGGCCTAATACACCATATTATTAATCAGAGAAGAACGAACAGGAATGTTCACAGGCCCTGCCACACAAATCACCTACAACGGTTAGCGCTTAGCATCAGGGCTTTATTCAACCTACCAAAACCAACAACCAGGAACCATAGTCACCTTGGCGGAGTATGGAAGGTGCTGTTTAATCAGCAAGCAAAGCGAAACAGATCAAGAAATCAAACACCTAGAAGACTGTCTTAGAACAATCAGAATATTTAAAATCATGATTAACTCAACAAACAATTCTCTCACTTATTCCTCACACATGAAAAGTCAAAATATCACTTGGGCCACTCTGGGTTGTAGGTGAGGAGGTAGATGGGCCATAAGAGACTGGAAAAACATCAACAAGAAGACATGCAAACTAGGTAAATAAAGTGGAAGCCCAACAACATTTGGATAGGATACAACATTAGGATAAATAATTGAGCTTGTCTATTTCCTCAGGAAAAACACCCCACCCAAAACCAAAAAAACACAGTAGGAACAAATTCCAAAGGTGTGCTGTTGCTCTACACTTGGTATACATTTACATTGGAAGAATGGCTGGTGATATTTTGACTTTCTTTTGTTTTTTTTTTTAATGCTAAAGGTAAAGAACTCTGTTCTTTCAGCACCCAAACCAGAGCAGAGACAGTAGTAAATTATAAATGTGGATGGAGTAACATCCACAGGACATGGAGATGGGGGAGGGGGGGAGGGGAGAAGGGGTAGGTTTTTGTGCTGTTGCATTGGCAGGAGAGCTAAGCAGTCTTAAAGAACATTTTAGGCTTCTAGGTTTGCCATGAAGGAGTATCACAAATCCCAAGGCCCACCACCTACCCCTTCTCCTCTTCTCCGAGGGCACCTACCTTACTGTAAGTCACTACTGATAAGTTGTTTGCGTGACTGCTGGGGGACAGATTTACAGAGTTCTGTGAGAGTCTATTCTCATCTTGCTCGGTTTGGTCAGGAGCAGGAGCCCATGTGTTTTTGCTGATCGAGTCGAACCCGGAACCCCCAGGGTCTTTTAAGTTGTTTTCATCTGATTGTCGGTTCTTTTGGGGAGAGGCAAACGGGTTGAAGTTTCCTTCTACCTTGCGATGAGGCTGTGTGTTGAACTCCGTTTCAAAAGATGACAGCTGCTGCGTTACTCCTAAAAGTCCACCCACCTCCACACTGAGAATGACCCAGATGACATCTGAAACAAAAAGGCAAGTCATGTCAATGCCAGGCATACCCTCAAGGCTCAAAGCAGCCATCACAGAGAACCCCAAACACCACCCAAACCATAAGAAGAAATGTTCCTTTACATGCTAGTTTAGAAGCTTACTGACAAAGTTATCCAGTACATTTGCATTGCATGCAGTTCTACATTTTTGGTAATGTCAAATTCATACTCTGGTACAAATTCAGCAGAGGTCTGTGGTGAGACCCATGAAACTATCTGTAAAAAGGTTACTAGTTGATTTTGATGCATAACCATATTTTGGAAATCATTACTCCAGAGGAACAATGATCAATATATAGAAACCCAAAAGCTATTTTTCCAGAATTACAAGCTCTTTGTGGTTTTTGCTTTATTTTGTACATGATTAACTCAGAAAACTCAGGGCAGGCATAACTCTTGAGTCAAAAAAAATCCTTATAATTACTAAAACTGCAACTTATCAACCAACCCTCCCCCCACTTTGGGGCAATTTAGAGTGACCTGCCCAAACTAGGACAACTGAGAGTAAAAGAGGGCGTTACTAGTTACACCAGGACACAGGTGTAAGCCAGCACTAATCCTGACATATTAGAACAGATACCACCCTGGCTATTTTCACCATCTATGTGTTCAAAAGATAACAAAATTTAGTATGCCTGAGACTTTCTATTGATAAAATAATCCAATTTAATACCAACTTTGCCCTTCTGTCAGATAGGGAAACCCTACCATCTACATTGAAACCATGAGATTTGTTTTAAAAGATGCACCATAGGACTTTTGGTCATAATTCAGTTCTTTATTTCCTCAACTGTCAAAGCCATGAGTTCAAAAAGAAATGAACAAAGTAAGCGGCACTTCAATTTGATGTTCAGCACCTCAATTCAGAGAACAGTGGCATCTACTTTCCTGATGGAAGGTTTTCAAAAAGCAAGCTATAGAAAGGCCAAGAAGCTTTTAAGTGTGAACCTTGTTGAAAACAAATATGAAAAATTGTTCAGGCTCCTAAATAAGTGGTATAAGGTTGATAGGAAAAGGCAGATAAAACTTCATCAGTTAGCTACATGGCAATACAGTAGTCCCCTTTACCCATGATTCACTTTTCATGGTTTCAGTTACCCATGTCAATGGTGGTCCAAAAATATTAAATGGACAGTGCCAGAAGTAAACAATTCCTAAGTTCTACATTGCGCACTGTTCTGAGTAGTGTGATGAAATCTCTCACTGTCTTGCTCCATCCTATCTGGATGTGAATCATCCCTTTGTCCATCGTATCCACGCTATATACGCTATCTGCTCGTTAGTCACTTAGTAGCCATCTGGGTTATCAGATCGACAATCACAATCGGGTACAGCACCGCTTGTATTCAAGTAACCCTTATGGTACTTAATAATGGCCCCAAAGCACAAGAGAACCGATGCTGGCACTTCAGATACGCCAAAGAGAAGCCGTAAAGTGCTTCAAGTGAAAAGGTGAAAGTTCTCAACTGAATAAGGAAAGAAAAAAATCATATGCTAAATAAGGCTGCTAAAACCTATGGTAACAAATCTTCTATCCATCAAGTTGTGAAGAAGGAAAAAGGAAACTTGTGCCAGTTTTGCTGTCGCACTTCAAACTGCAAAACTGAGAGCCACAGTGAGTGATAAGTGCTTAGTTAAGATGGAAAAGGCATTAAATTTGGACAATAAGATATTTTGAGAGAGAGAGAGACCACATTCACATAACTTTGATTACAGTATATTGTTATAACTATTCAACTGAATTATTAGTTATTGTTGTTAATCTCTTACTGTGCCTAATTTGTAAATAAGGCTTTATCATAGGTAGGTGTGTATAGGAAAAAACACAGTATATATAGAGTTCAGTACTGTCTGTGGTTTCAACATCCATACTAGGGGTCTCGGAGCATATGCCCCACAGATAAGTGGGGGACTACTGTATAATATATAAGCCTAGAACAAACAGACTAAAAAGGAAATTGAAGGAAACTAAGGAAAACTCTCTTGGGCTGCGTTTGTTCTCAATTTTCAATCTGGGTTCTACAGCTGAGGAAGGGGATCTTAAGTGTCAGATAGCCATAAATACTCGATTTAAGGTTAGTGATTTGGAAGCTGTATTAAGAACTTGGTTGTATCCAAACAGCTATGAGCCAAAACCTTAGTAAGCAGAGATGCAGTGACATCTACTGTTCACTTCTATAATGAGCAACTCTTTTTATCTCTTGTGAAGAGGAAGCTAAAGCCACTAGCAACACTAGTATGGATCACAGGAATGGGAATCCATCCCAGACACACTTACCATTAAAGCAAATGTGAATCTTTACGTAAACTAGTATCATAAAAGTTCAACCTGGGCTTCCCTGGTGGCGCAGTGGTTAAGAATCCGCCTGCCAATGCAGGAGACAAGGGTTCAAGCCCTGGTCCAGGAAGATACTACTTACCACAGAGCAACTAACCCTGTGAGCCACAACTACTGAGCCTGCGAGCCACAACTACTGAAGCCCGTGCACCTAGAGCCCACGCTCCACAACAAGAGAAGCCACCTCAGTGAGAAGCCCGCACACCTCAACAAAGAGGAACTCCTGCTCGCCACAACTAGAGAAAGCCCACGCACAGCAACGAAGACCCAACGCAGCCAAAAATAAATAAAAATAAAAATAAAAATAAAAATAAAAAAATTTATTAAAAAAAAAAAGAAAGTTCAACCTGCTGATTTAACACTGTAAACAAAGACAGGCAGAGTACCATTTCACTTAGAAATCTGTAACAGTGCCAGTAATGGTGGGTCAGATGACTTTCATTCAAGACTTGCTCAATCTCATAAACCAACATGATATGGGCCTTAAAAAACAATTCAATGGCAGGCAGCCTGAGGGAGACTCATTCTGTGCTCTCTTATTCTAGGCTTTCTAACCAAAGGCAACATTCCTTCACTCTACTATTCATTTCTTCCAAGCGGATATGCCTTGTCTTACAGTACATTAATTCCTACTTTTATCTTCCACCCATCTGTTTTCCAAAATCCTTTTGTAAGTACATGGTATGTTTAGCATACTCAGCTATAGGTAATAGGCTTTGTTCTCTTAGCTCAGGAAACTAAATGCTTATGAGAAAGGACAGACTGTTCTGAAGGCTGTTAGCATACGAGACTAATGACATTTCCCCCCTGGCTTTGAGAACTAAAGCTTCTTTAATACAACTCACTGGGCCTTATCATACTTAAAGCCACTACACTCTCTTCACTTTGGCTATTTTTCTGCACTGTTCACAGATTCTACATAGTAGCTGTAAAAGGAATGTCACTTAAGAAGTCACTGATTTATAAACACCAATAATTAAAATTCCAGTTCTGATCCTCCAAAGTTACTATCATGATGGGTCATTATGAACAGTACACCATGCCTTCTACATGGTACTATCTGAGCCCTCCAGGTACTACCTATAGACCTCACATTTTGGAACGTGTTCATCCCACACATAGTGTGTGTGGGTTTCTTTTAATCAAACAATAAAAAGGATGAAGATGAGCCCAATAAGCTTATTTCAGAGGTTGACCATTTCCAATTCTTGCCAGAACACCTTAATTACTAAGATTAAAACTGCCAGCCAGATATTTCACTATTGCTGATGACAAAATCACAGCTGTAAGGAATATCAGGGGTCATCTAACGGAACTGCTTCACTTTCTAGATGAAGGATCTGAGGTCTGGAGGTAGAAGTGATGGGCCTAAGATCAGACTTCAAGTTAGAAGTTGACCATGATGATGACCAAGAACTTCCAGCTCTTAGTATAGCTTTTTAAACCCACACTTGTTTCTTCCCAACAGGAATTTGGGAAGCCAAGTGCCCAGGGAACGAAACCTATAGTTAAGTCAGTCCCATTTTAGTATCTTTACTGACAGACATATGAAATAAGAATGGTGTCCTAGAAAAGTAGCCAAGAAAGTAAAACCAAGTGCCAAGCCTACACAGTCAGGGCTTAGTAAGCCAATGGAGAAACCAATTTTAGAATGTCTTGCCTTAAAGTAATTTTTTAAAAGCACCTGAGCCAGAACTTTGGAGCTAGAGGTACTGTAAATATTATTTCATTCAACTTGTCCTTTTTACATATGATAAAACCTTTAATAATAAGTATAAACCTTATTAATAATAAGTATAAATTTCCTTTTGTAGAAATGTGTAATAAATTACTGAAGAGAGAACATAACCTTTTATTTCTTAAGTTTAGACTATGAGAAGTGTAGAGTAAAAGGAAAATATTTTACTTTGAGCCCAAGTCCATAATCTTAATCAATCATGCTGACATACAAAGACATCTCAGATTATGGTAAGAATATTAAAAACATTTGCATATATCTAAAAGCTAGCATCATGGGTCAAATCACATCATAATAAATATAAACAAGCACCTATGATTTGTCCACTAAAATAGAACTGTTAAAAACAGTACAATATTAGAACTGGTATATTTGTTTCTTGTGGGAATATAGGTTACAATATATGTACAGTACAGGTACAGGTATACTGGGTTGAACAAATAAGTAAATGGATGGTGAGAGCAAGGTTTTTCGTTATCAAAGAAGGATATTACAGTAAAGCAAGCAAAGAAGGAATTCTAAAATAAACCCTGTGGTACTGGATTAAAGCCAGAGACATCAATATAAACGAAACACAGAAACAATTATAGATATGTCTGTATGCAAAGGTTAGTATGTATAATATGTTATCTAGCTCTATCTGCTAAGATGGCCTAGAAGTAACGATACCCCTGTAGCAATGAACATACCTAGTGCTCAGTAGTTTCTAAATACTACTCTCCAATAGAAAGAACAAGGGCTTCTTGGAGAAATGGCTGATTCTAGGGCTGGGGCATGGAAAATATAAGAAAAGCCTGGAACATCTTGTTGTACCAGAAAGTAAGGAAGTGGTCAAAACACAAAAGGATAGGGGCAGGTTACAGGGATACAGGAGCCACCTGAAAGATCTCCCTCTGGAGCTGGAACAATCTGGGCAACAAAATAAATAATGTAGCACTGGATTGTAACTCCAACTATAAAATAAATATACATGAGTATATTTATTAACTATGAGTCCATAGTTATATAAATAAATGAAGAAATGACAAACTTCCTTACAAAGAATTCCAAATAATATATAAAGATACTCTCCCTTCCAAGAGGTGGCGCTTAATTCTATACACCCCCCAGGGACTTCGCTGGTGGTTCAGTGGGTAACACTCTGCGCTCCCAATGCAGGGCGCCCGGGTTCAATCCCTGGTCGGGGAACTAGATCCCACATGCATGCCGAGACTAAGAGTTCTCATGCTGCAACTAAAAGGAGCTCGCATGTTGCAAGACCCGGCAGGGCATAAATAAATAAATATTTTAAAAAATAACAAAATTCTACACACCCTCCAATCCACTCTATCTTAGTGATAGAGTAGGGAAAGAGAAAAGGAGTAACTTTACAGTGGAGAAACTGGCAAACAAACTACTCAACCTAGTGACCAAGGTTAATATCACCAGTGATGTTATGCAAATATCAAGTACCCTCCACCCCCACAGGGCACTTCACCTTCACAGTATTCTTCCCCAAACCCATAACATCAGTCTAACCACGTGGAAAACATCAGATAAGCTCAGATTGGGGGACATTATAAAGCAGGGGTCCCCAACCCCCAGGCCACAGACTGGTACCTGTCCATGGCCTATTAGGAACTGGGCTGCACAGCAGGAGGTGATTGGCAGGTGAGCAAGCGAAGCTTCATCTGTATTTACAGCCACTCCCCATCGCTCGCATTACAGCCTGAGCTCCGCCTCCTGTCAGGTCAGAGGCAGCATTAGATTCTCAGAGGAGTGCGAACCTTACTGTGAACTGCACATGCAAGGGATCTAGGTTGTGCGCTCCTTATGAGAATCTAATGCCTGATGATCTGAGGTGGAGCTGAGGCGGTGATGCTAGAGCTGGGGATTGGCTGCAAATACAGATTATCATTAGCAGAGAGGTTTGAATGCACAGAGACCATAATAAATCAACTGCTTGCAGACTCATATCAAAACCCTATCAGTGAGTGGCAAGTGAAAACAAGCTCAGGGCTCCCACTGATTCTGCATTATGGTGAGTTGTATAATTATTTCATTATATATTACAATGTAATAATAACAGAAATAAAGTGCATAATAAATGTAATGTTCTTGAATCATCCCAAAACCACAGCCCCCCCCCGTCCGTGGAAAAATTGTCTTCCACAAAACTGGTCCCTGGTGCCAAAAAGGTTGAGGTCCGCTGTTATAAAGGATACTTTATATAAAGGATACTTGCCAGTATTCCTCAAAACTATCAGGGGTCCTGAAAAACACAGAAAAGACTGAGAAATTGTCACAGACCAGAGGAGACTGGGAGACATGACAACTAAGTGCGATATGGGACCCTAGACTGGTTTCTGGAACAGAAGAGTCCTGAATGGAAAAACTGATGAAATCTAAATAAAGTTTGCAGTTGAGTTCATAGTAATGTACCAATGTTGATGTCTTCATTCTAGCAAGTGTGCCATGATTATGTAAGATGCTAACAATGGGGGAAACTGGGTATATGGGAACTCTGTATCACCTCTGAAACTTTACTGTAAATCTAAAATTGTTCCAAAGTAAAGTTTACTAAAAGAAATTAGTATAGCATTAAAAAAGTGTACTTTCAAACACTAAGAGGTAAAGTTGTAACGGAGCCAACACAAACAATTCTCTCTGTAGTGAAGTGACTATAAAGGAGAGTGCTTTGATCTAGCAGGGGGTAGAACAAGGTTGTAGCAGGGCAGGCAGGAGGGCCCGTCACGTGCTCAATTCTTCAGAGGCCTCAAAAAGACCACATCATCAACTGGACACACGAGTCATTCCCATCTGCAGGGAGATCTTGCCCTTCTAGTGCAACCCCTTCTCAGCAGTGCAGTAAGGACATTAACAGTCTTCAAACAGGGGGAACAGCAATGACGGCACAAATGAACCATCTTGATGTGGATGTTTGGCTGAAGCTGCCTGACTAGTTCCAGAGCCTGCCTCTGGCCCACAGAAGATGCAAATGGAAGCCACAAAAAGCAAGCAATAAACTGCCACATTAATAGGTTCCACTTGGTGTGGGTTTCCGAAGGGGAAAGGGTAGGGGACTCGGGAAAGCACCACCTTCAAAAATCCAGTTTACGAGGACACCTCAAAGTAATTCCCACTGTGGCTAGGAATGAAATCTTATAGGCTTCTGATCTCTAGAGCAACTACCTTGGGCTCGTCCCTAAGAGCTGTAAGAGCACCAGGAGACACAGGCTAGCTTTAGCCTGCATGTACCTACAAGATTACCAGGGAGGCCACTTCTAGATTTGGAGGTTGCGAATTCAAATCCTTCCTAAAGCTCAACTCATCTTCATAGCACAACAGGAACCCCACATTTCCCCTGAGAATTAAGAAACAACTTGGGTCTGCAGAGGTAAACAGGCTCTAGTCAGCTGCTGGGCTACAAGCTACGGGCTCACATTTCATTTCTAGAGTAGGAAGGCTGGATATGTGCTGCCTGGCTTCAGTGAGAGAGGCTTGAAAGGAGAGAGTCTGAGCACTGGTAAACTAGTGGCCTGAAACATGCCCCGACAGTAAGTAGTGCAAAGGTCAACATTATGAGTATCTCCTCATCTTTGTGTCTGTCTCTTCCCAGTCTCAACTTCCAGTCCGTTTTTCTACACTGTTTACTCAACACATGCCTGGCTCTCACGACACCTGCCCAGGCACTCAGATACTTTCACTATCTATGAACACAACACCTACCTCAGCATCTATGGGGGAAGATGGGACAGCCAACTCCAGTTCATTAGCTCCTCAGAGGACAACTCCTGATCTCTGGGGCCCAGGCCCCATCTACAGCAGAGTGACTGTTGAAGGGCTGCCTCTACTCAGCTCTGCTTCCCTACCCATTCTCACTCCCCACCCCATCTTGCCACAGTGTGCATTAAATACTTATTCCTTAGTTTCATATTATTCTCAGGAATTTCATTTTAAAGTGCAAATGCCCCCTAAAGGAACATATTAAGCTACATTAACACCATTATCAGATCAACCAACGGGCACAAGTTCACAAAGGGGAGAAGATAAAGAGAAGCCTAGGAAAGAGCACTGGAAGCCTGGATGAGACAAGACAGTGAGGAGTCCCCAGTGCCCATAATAGGAAGAGGGGCTCAGAAAGAAAAGCAGAAATGGCAACAAAAAAGAGACTACTCCTCTTCACAATTTTTTCAAATCATGCCCTATTTAATAATCATGAGGGACTTCCCTGGTGGCGCAGTGGCTAAGAATCCGCCTGCCAATGCAGGGGACACGGGTTCAATCCCTGGTCCAGGAAGATCCCACATGCCGCGGAGCAACTAAGCCCTTGCACCACGACTACTGAGCCTGCGCTCTAGAGCCCGTGAGCCACAACTACTGAGCCCGCGCACCACAACTACTGAGCCCGTGCACCGACAGCCCGTGCTCCGCAGCAAGAGAAGCACCCGCACCGCAATGAAGACCCAATGCAGACAAAAATAAAAATTAAAAAAAACAAACATGAGCTTTTGCCTTAACTTGTGTGTGTGGCGGGGGTAGAGGGGGCAGGTAATCGCAATCATTTAATCACTTAGTTATTTACTTCAGGTCTGAGGAAATAAGGATCCCTACTTCCCAAACCCAGTAAAATCAGTGCCGTGAAACAAAGAGTGAAAACATGTCTGAGACAAAAGATGAAAATCAGCTCAGAATGGGGAAAAAACCCAATATTGCCATTAATCAGGCTGGGAGGGCACAGATAAAGGCAGGTACAAAGATAATAGGAAACACTATTTCTCCCAAGGTCATACAGCAGCTGTAAAATGCTATAATGACCCTCTCTTTGAATGCCTACTGCTTTCTTACCAACGACGCCCCCAGACCAGCTTTGTTACAGCCATCTATTACTAAGGATACCCAACTGCCACCCACGATAGCACCCAAGCCCTAATTAATCCTCACTTCTAGTCCTGCCTCAGAAACAGCAGCTAATCCAAAATTGATCCCACTTCCCTAGAGCCTCCTGAGAATCCTTCAGCAGGAACCCAACCTTACAGAAGCTGCTTCCCTCCTCCCTCTTACTGCATGGCATTCCACAGGTCACCTGGAGTGCCTTCCCTCACCACATATGTCTATCTGGTTTTGTCAGACTACAGGTTTGTTTCAGGTGATCTCTGAACCCAGACGCCTTCCTCTCTTCCCCCTCCCAGCCTCAACTCCTAGAAGCAGAGACTCCACCCCTTCCTACCAGTCTTCCCTTCCTGTACAACTGCCCTCTCCCCACCAGCTGATAACATAAGGAAAGAGGAGTGAATTCAATGATAAGGAGGTCAAATAAAGAAAGAGAAGGAGCAGCCCCAAGAATAAAGAAAAACCAGGAGTATATAGTATTCTAGAAGCCTAATGACAAAAGCGTTTCAAGGGAAACAGAGTTATTAAGTGGGTCCAATGCAGCTAATAAATCAAGTAACTTGAAAACTGAGAACAAAGCACTGGATGTAGTATCATGCAGGTCACTGGTGACTTTGAAAAGAGCAGCAGTTTTAGTGGAGTGGTAGGGACAGAAGCCTGAACGGAAAAAATTCGACGAGGAAACAGGAGGTGGAGATAGCCATTACTGATACTAAATGTTTGAAGGACTTCTGCTATGAAAGAGAGCAGAGAAATGGGGAAGAAGCTGGAGGAGGAAAACTAATAATATTACATTATATGTAACAGCAAGAAATCTTTTTTTATCAATCCAATCCATAGTTATTGTTTCAAGGCATGTAAAACAATAATGTGTGCCAACATTACATCTCCAAAGGATTTAAAAAAATTTTTTTTATTTTATATTGGAAGAAGTTTAAAATAACTCAAATATCCATCAGTGGGGACTAAGCTAGAAAAATGAAGACATATCTACCTGAGGGGATATGCCACAGCCATAAAAAGGAATGAACTTAGCAGTGTGACATTAAAAAAATAATGTTTACTGTGTTGCACTGTTGGAAGTTAGATTCAATGCTAAGAGTAATGTCTGATGATTGCCTATGTCTAACTGTTGCTGGAGGACTCTACCAATGACAGTAAAACAGGTTTCCTATATAAAATCTAAGAGTTTATGATACCTATAAAAAGGGAATATAATCTTTAATCCTCCTCTTCATTCACTAGTTTCACTGAAAGTAAATAAAGCACCAAACCCTTATTCTAAAAAACTGGCAATTAAAGGTAAAGAATTAAGCATTTAATCTAGCCTTATTTGTAAAACTGAATTTCAGGAAAATAAGTCATTGTTGATAAAGTTTCCTCCGCCCAAAACTACTCTAGCTAATATATGTGGGAAAAAAATTGCCACTTTGTAATCCCTAATTGAAATGATTCAGGCAATAATCAATGAACAAAACCATTAGACAAAAGGTTGGTTGATGGGGAGGACCTTTGGAGGGATCAGGCTGTCACCACTTGAACCCTTTGATTGATCTCAGCATCACTAAGAGCCAAATAATTTTGAAAAAGAAGTAGAAAGTTAGGTGTCACACTCCTTGATTTCAAAACTTACTACAAAACTACAGTAATCAAAATAGTGTGGTATTGGCAGAAAGACAGACATATAGACCATGGAATAGAATGGAGAGCTCAAAAATAAACCCTCACATTTATAGTCAAATGATTTTTGACAAGAATACTAAGAGCATTCAATGGGGAAGGGAAGTCTTTTCAACAAATGGTGTTGAGAAAACTGGATATCCACATGCAAAAGAATGAATTTGGATCCTTACCTTACACCATATACAAAAATTAACTCAAAATGGATCAAAGATCTAAACGTACAAACTAAACCTCTGAGAAGAAAACAGAAGGAAAGCTTCATGATACTGGATTTGGAAACGATTTCTTGGATTTGACTCCAAAAGCACAGGCAACCAAAGAAAAAAGATAAACTGGACTACATCAAAATTAAAACTTTTGTGCATCAAAGGACACAATCAACAGAGTGCAAAGGCAAACACCGGAATGGAGAAAATATTTACAAATCAATATCTGATAATGGGCAAATATCCAAAATATATAAAGAACTCCTACAAAATAAAACTAATAACCTGATTTTAAAATGCGCAAAGGGCCTTTTGCCTCGCTACATACGAGAAAGCAAAATGGGTCACCAGCAGCTCTAATGGAGCCATCCAAGAAAATCAGGCCACGGTTCTTGCTCTTGCTGCATCTGCTCAAACCTGCACAGTCCAGGCTTCCCTGGTGGCGCAGTGGTTGAGAATCTGCCTGCCAATGCAGGGGACACGGGTTCGAGCCCTGGTCCGGGAGGATCCCACATGCCGCGGAGCAACTGGGTCCGTGAGCCACAACTACTGAGCCTGTGCATCTGGAGCCTGTGCTCCGCAACGGGAGAGGCCGCGATGGTGAGAGGCCCGCGCGCCGCGATGAGAAGTGGCCCCCGCTTGCTGCAACTGGAGAAAGCCCTCACACAGAAACGAAGACCCAACACAGCCAAAAATAAATAAATTTTAAAAAAACCCTGCAAGTCTGATCCAAAAGTACAGCCTCAATATGTACCACCAGTGTTTCCAACAGTACACAAAGGATATAGGCTTCATTAAGTTGGACTAAGCCAACTTCTTGAATGGTTTCATCCAGGACATCTACCTTACCGCAGAAACAATGCTAGCTCTTTGTACATTAAAACAAAAACAAAAACCCTTTTCAATTGTGAGAGTTTTAATGTGAATGGAATAGTCAACTGACTACAGAAATCTCCTTTTAAAAATTTACTATTATCTTCTCAACGGATTCATCTTCAAAATATGTGGCTTATTTTCCCTCAGTTATATAAAAGTATTCACATTGGGGGGAAAAATGGGCAAAGGACTTGAACAAACTGAAGGACCTAAAAGCACAGGTAAAGATGCTTGATATCATTCATCATTAGGGAACTACAAATCAAAACCATAATGAGATACTACCTCACACTCATTAGGATGGCTACTGTCAAAATAACAGAAAATAACAAGTCTGGGCAAGGATGTGGAGAAACTGGAACCCTTGTACACTGGTGGGAGGGTAAAATGGTACAGCCACTATGAAAAGCAGTATGGCATTTCCTTAAGAAATTAAAAATAGAATTGCCATATGGTCCAGCAATCCCATTTCTAGGTATATACCCAAAAGAACTAAAAGCAGAGTTTCAAAGAGATATTTGTATACCCGTTCTCATAACAGCATTATTCATAATACCAAAAGGTAGAAGCAATCGAAGTGTACATTGATAGATAAATGATTTTAAAAGTGTGGGATATACATACAATGGATTATTCAGCCTTGTAAAGTTGGAAAATTCTCAGCCATGTTACAACTTGGATGAACCTTTAACATGAACTGAAATAAAAGCCAGTCACAAAAGGACAAAAACTGTATGATACCACTTATATGAGGTACCCAGAGTAGTCAAATTCAGAGACAGGAAGTAGAATGGTGGCTGTCAGGGGCTGGAGGGAGAGGGAGAAGAGGAGTTATTATTTAATAGGTACAGAGTTTCAGTTTTGCAAGAGTTCTGGAGATAGATAGTGATGATGGCTGTATAACAATGTGAACGAGCTTAATGCCACTGACCTGTATACTTAAAAATGGTTAAGATGGTAAATAGTTATGTGTATTTCACCACAATTCAAACAAACAAACAAACAAAACCCTGAGGCCCAGTACCTTTGAATTAGTTGCTCAAGGTCAATCACTAATATATTATGTGGCAGAATCAAAACCAGAGGTCAGATCTTTTAACTCCTGGACTAGTACTTATCTATAACTTCAGGCAGCACTTTCCCCCCACCCCTGGTCAGTTTTGAGTGTTCCACCAACCAGGAAAGAGACAGTACTTATGGAGACAACTATTCCTGGCAGAAAAGAAGGAAATATTAACGTCTTAATAATTTGAAATTTTATAGCCTACTAATAAAGTATAACTGAGTGGATGATAGCACAATTGCAGAAAATATAGCACGAAAGTACATTTAAGCAACTTAAATTGCTAATTTAAATCTCAAAGTATAATTATGTTTTAAGGGTAACACAGGGAATCAAAACTATAGCACATTAAGAGCCAAACGTATGTAACTGACAAAAAATATACAGATTAAAACTGGCATTTTAACAATCGTTTTGTATTAACTTTGAAAAACACTTAAATGTAACATTGGATAAAAGGGCTTAACATTTAAATATTGTCTATTTTACATGCAAATAGGGAGAAAAATGGCTGGAATTCTCATTCCTTCACTACTTCTGCTGCATTTCTCAACCAATCTGATTGTGACACACTTGGTGCTTCTTCATATCTGTAGTATTTTTACCAAAGGGTAATTTAAAATAGAATATTCAAACAGAAGAAGTACTTCCAAGTATTTAGTTCAAGAACCAGAAAGTCAAATTTTAGACTAGCAACTGATTTACTTAATTCAACCTTAAGTAGTTCCATTAAAAAAAGAAAGAAAAAGGTCTGTTCTTCTTGGTACATGTGCTTTAAAGTAAGGTTTAACTTAGGACTCTGATGTCTTTCTACAGAGGTACTATGTATGTTTTGAATACTAAAAAGCATAATAACAAGATATAAGCCCCATCTGTCTTTTTTAAGAAACTCAAACGCTATCTTTGACATAATTATGGACAAAAAGGGTAAAACAGCATTACTGATGGTAATTAGTTATCCTTGGTGAGATCTTTGATAATGTACTACATCAACTCTCCTTTCCCCCTCCTCCTAAAAGAGGATGGGCTTTGTTTCTGGCTTCAGGGAAACTGCTCCCAGTCAACATCATCATCCTAGCTGGACCAATGTGAGAACTAGCAAAACAAAGAAACTAGATACCCCTCCCCCTCAACATTCTCTCCAAAGAGAACTACATTACAGACATCACATTCACTGACAAGTCAGAGTCAGACAGAGACAAAGCAGAACTTCTTAAATGTTTCTTCATTCTCCTTTTATTTTTCTCATTTTTCACTTTCTTCATCTCTTTGGTCGTACCCAATCTTCCTAAGTATCCCTTCCTCTTCATTTCCACTGCAGGCCCTTATTAACAGGCCAAAAATTTTCCTGGCTTGAATCTGGGCACAGAGCTTTGAGGGAATGAATGACTATTCATCCCTAGACTGAAGTAGCAACATCCACACACAGGGAGTCTTGGGACTCACTCATGGCCATTGGGACTTCCCAATCCTACAAAGGGAGCCACCCTCGCCACCCTCTCACAGCAGAGGTACAGTGCTTTGGGCCTTTTAGTCTGGGCCATGACACTCTGCTACTCATCCCTCTTCCAGATGACCTGTGGGTGTAAGTATTCTTCAGAGTACCATCACCTTCAATCTACCTCCCACTCTTTTGCACACAGAACCCTCAACTCATGCCAAACTGCATTAGTCATGCTCAACCAGAGTTTATGCTTATTTACTGCAATCTGGAAATGTGATACCCTGTCACCAATCTGAATCTTTTTAGTTAAAATACTGCATATCTGGGAAAGCCCCTTCAGACACCATTTGACCTAGAAAGTTATTATTTCCTAATGTTTACTATTTTTTATTATTGAAAATAAGTTTTAATAGAGTTCATTATTTTTAAGACTTTATTTTTAGAAGATGTAGGTTCACAGCAAAACTGAGAAGATAATATACTCTCTGCCTCCACATACATAAAATCTCCTTTACTATCAATATCCTACATAAAAGTGGTGTATTTGTTACAACTGATGAATCTACACAGACACATCATTATCACCCAAAGTCCATAGTTTACGTCAGAGTTCACTCTTGTGTTGCACATTCTATGAGTTTTAATAAATGTATAATGACATGTTTCCACCACTATAGTATCACAGAATAGTTTCACTGCCCTAAAAATCCTCTGTGCTCTGCCTATTCATCCCTCCCTCCCCTAGCCCCTGGCAACCACTGTTTCCACAGTTTAGCCTTTTCTAGAATGCTATATAGTTGGAATCATACAGTATGTAGCCTTTTCAGATTGGTTTCTTTCACATAGAAATATGCACTTAAGGGTGTTCTGTATCTTTTCATGAAGTGAAAGCTCATTTCTTTTTTGTGCTGGATAGTATTCCACTGTCTAGATGTACCAAAGTTTATTTATCCATTCACTTACTGAAGGATGTTTTGATTGCTTCCAAGTTTTGGCAATTATGAATATAACTGCTGTAAATATGGTAAGAATATTTTAGTTTTGTAAGAAACTGCCAAACTGCCTAACAAAGTGACTGTACCACTTTGCATTCTCACCAGCAATAAATGAGAGTTTCTGTTGCTCCACATCCTTGTCAGCATTTGGCATTGTCAGTGTTCCAGATTTTAGCCATTCTAACAGGTAGGTAGTGGTAACTTATTTTAATTTGCAACTCTCTAATGACATAATGTTGAACATCTTTTTATATGCTTATTTGCACCTGTATATCTTCTTTGGTGAGATGTCAGTTCAACTCTTTTTTTGCTTGTTTTCTGAGTTGTTTTCTTATTATTGAGTTTTAAGAGCTTTCTGTATATTTTGGATAATAGTTCTTTATCAGATGTGTCTTTTACAAATGTTTTCTCCCAGTCTGTGGCCTGTCTTCTCATTCTCTTGACACTGTCTTTCACAGAGCATAAGCTTTTAATTTTAATGAACTCCAGCTTATCAATTCTTTCTTTAGATCATGCCCCTTTGGTGTTGCATTTAAAAAGTCATTGCCTATAATCAATTCACTCTGCTGCACACCTGAAACACAATATTGTAAATCAACTATACTTCAATTAAAAAAAAAAAGTCATGGGAAATTCCCTGGCAGTCTGATGGTTAGGACTCCATGCTTTCACTGCCGAGGGCTCCGGTTTGATGAGCTGTGAGGCACAACCAAAAAAAGTCATGGCCGTACCCAAGATCATCTAGGTTTTTGCCTATGTTATCTTCTAGGAGTTTTACAGTTTTGCATTTTATGTTTAGATTTATAATCCATTTTGAGTTAATATTTGTGAAGGATGTAAGACCTGTGTGTAGATTCATTTTTTTACATGTAGATGTCTACTTGATCCGGCAGCATTTGTTGAAAAGAGTATCTTTTCTCCAGTGTACTGTCTTTGCTTCTTTGTCAAAGATCAGTTGACTATACTGGTGTCAGTCCATTTCTGGGCTCTCTCTTCTGTTCCAATTATCTATTTGTTTATTCTTTCACCATTACAACAATATCTTGGTTACTTTATAGGAAGTCTTGAAGTCAGAGAGTGTCCATTCTCCAACTTTGTTCTTCTCCATTGTTGAATTGGCTACTCTGGGTCTTTTGCCTTTCTGTATATAATTTAGAATCAGTTTGTTGATTTCCACACAATAACTTGCTGGGATTTTGATTGGGACTGTGTTCAATCTGCATGTCAAGCTGGGAAGAACTAATACCTTGAAAATACTGAGTCTTCCTATCCATGAACATGAAATATCTCTTCACTTACTTAGTTCTTCTCAGATTCTTTTCATCAGAATTTTGTTGTTTTCCTCATATAGATCTTGTTCACACTTGGATAGCTCTACACTTAAGTACTTTATTTTGGGGGGATAAAAACATAAATGGTAATGTGTTTTTAATTTCAAATTCAACGTGTTCATGCTGGTTTATAGGAAAGCGTTTAATTTTTGTAAATCAATCTTGTATCCTGCAACCTTGTTATAGTTGCTTATTAGTTCCAGGATTTTTTTTGTTGTTGATTCTTTCAAATTTTGCCATCTGCAAAAAAAAAGACGGTTTTATTTCCTCCTTCCCAACCTGAATATTTTTTAATCCCTTTAATTGTCTTATTGCACTAGCTAGGACACCCAGTACGATGTTGAAAAGCAGTGGATTTTCCTTTGCCTCACTTCTGATGAGCAGAAAACTTCTAATTTCTCATCATTAAGTATGATATTAGCTGAAGATTTTTTGTAAATAGTCTTTATCAAGTAGAGAGAGATCCCCTCCTTTCTTCCTAGTTCCCTGAGAGTTTAATTACAAATAGGTGTTGGATTTTAACAAATGGTTTTTCTGTATCTATTGATATGAACATGTGACTTTTCTTCTTCTTTTTTTTTTTTTTTTGAAAAAGGGCTGGGGCCCAAATCGTTCCTGAGCCCTTTATTTTTTTTTAAATTATGTATTTATTTATTTATTTATTTATGGCTGTGTTGGGTCTTCGTTTCTGTGCGAGGCCTTTCTCTAGTTGCGGCAAGCGGAGGCCACTCTTCATCGCGGTGCACGGGCCTCTCACTATTGCGGCCTCTCTTGTTGCGGAGCACAGGCTCCAGAGGCACAGGCTCAGGGATTGTGGCTCACAGGCCCAGCTGCTCCGCGGCATGTGGGACCTTCCCAGACTAGGGCTCGAATCCGTGTCCCCTGCATTGGCAGGCAGACTCTCAACCACTGCGCCACCAGGGAAGCCCCTGACTTTTCTTCTTAGCCCGTTGATATAATGGGTTATATTAATTGACTTTTGAATGTTGAACCAGCCTTGCATGTCTGGGAAAAATTTCATTTGGTCATAGCGTATGTTATTCTTCTTACACATTGTTGGATTTGATTTGCTAATATTTTGTTGATGATTTTTGCATCTATGTTCATGAGAGATAATGGTCTATGATTTTCTTTCCTTGTACTGTCTGTCTGGTTTTGGCATTAGGGTAATGCTGGCCTCATAGAATGAGTCAGAAAGTATTCTTTCTGCTTCACTCTTCTGGAAGAGATTCCAGAGTAGTGGTAAAATTTCTTTCTTAAATGTCCGGTAGAATTCACCAGTGAACTCATCTGAGCCTGGCACTTTCTGTTTTGTAAGGTTATTAATTGTTGGTTCAATTTCTTTAATAGATATGGCCTATACAGATTATTTCTTCTTGGGTGAGCTCTGGCAGAGTGCACCTTTCAAGAAATTGGTCCATTACACCTAAGTTATCAAATTTATGGGCATTACATCTGTTTGTTACCAACATGACTTGCTCATAATATTCCTTTATTATCCATTGAATGTGCATGGGATCTGTAGTGATGTTCTCTCTTTCATTTCTGATTTTAGTAATTTGTATCTTCTCCTTTTTTTTCTTAGCCTGGCCAGAGGTTACTGACTTAGATCAATCTTTTCAAAACACCAGTTTTAGGTTTTATTGATTTTCTCTATTGATTTTCTATTTGCAATTTCACTGCCTTCTGCTCTAATCTATATTTTTCTTCTGATTTAATTTGCTCTTATTTTTCTAGTTTCCTAAAGTGGAAGCTTAGATTATAGATTTTAGGTTTTTCTTTTTTTCTAACATATGTATTCAATGCTATAAATTCCCCTCTGAGCGCTGCTTTAGCTGCATTTCACAATTCTGATAGGTGTTATTCTCATTTTCATTTAGTTCGAAGTATTTTTAGATTTCTCTTGAGATTTCTTCTTTGATTCATATGTTATTCAGAAGTGTGGGGATTTTTCCACTATCTTTCTGTTGTTGCTTTCTAGTTTAACTCCATTGTGGTGTGAGAGGATACACTGTATAACTTCTATTCTTTTAAGTTTGTTAAGGTGTTTTATAGCCCAGAATCTGGTTTACCTTGGTGAAAAGTTTCATGTGAGCTTCAGAAGAATGTCTATTCTGCTGCTGTTGGATGAAGTAGTCTGCAGATGTCAATTATATCCAGCATAATGATGGTGTTGTTGAGCTCAACTATGTCCTTATGGTTTTCTGCCTGCTGGGTCTGTCCATTTCTGATAACGAAGTGTTGAAGTCTCCAACTAAAATAGTGGAGACTTCGTCTATTTCTCCTTTCAGTTCTATCAGTTTTGCCTCACAGAGTTTGATATCCTGTTGTTAGGCACATATACATTAAGAATTCTTATGTCTTCCTGGAGTACTAACCCCTTTACCATTATATACTATCCCTCTTTATCCCTGATAATTTTCTTTGGTCTGAAGTCTGCTCTGACTGAATATAGCTACTTCTGCTTTCTTTGGATTAGTGTTAGCACAGTACATCTTTCTCCATCCCTTTATTCTTAATGTATATGTACATTTATATTAGAATTTTCTTGAAAACAACGTAGAGTTGGGTCTTGTTTTGTGATCCATTCTGACAATCTCTTTCATTTGTACATTTAGACTACTGAGGTTTAAAAGTGGTTATTGATATAGCGGGATTAGTATCTACCATATTTGTTACTGTTTTCTATTTGTTGCTCTTGTTCTTTGTTCTGATTTTTCTCTTCTACTCTTTTTCTGCCTTTTAGGTTTTAATTGAACATTTTACATGATTCCATTTTCTCTCCTTTCTTAGCATAACAATTAGTTTTTTTTCTTTTAATGAGGTTGTCAGTTTGCAATGTACATTTACAACTAATCCAAGTGAAATCACAAATGACACTACCCACTTCATGGATAGTGCAGGTATCATATAATAGCAAAATACTCCTAATCTCTCCCTCCTGTCCCTTGTATCACTGCTGTCATTCATTTCACTTATTCATATACACACACACACACACACACACACATATATGTATATATATGTATGTATACACACACAGATACACACACATATAATTGAACACAAGCATACATAATTGATTACACTGTTGCTGTTATTAGTTTGAACAAATTGTTATATTAGATCAATTAAGAATAAGAAAAATAGGGACTTCCCTGGTGGTCCAGTGGTTAAGACACTCCCAGTGCAGGGGGCCTGGGTTACATCCCTGGTCAGGAAACTAGATCCTGCATGATGCAACTAAAGATCCCACATGATGCAATGAAAATCTTGCAGGCGGCAATGAAGATCCCATGTGCCACAACTAAGACCCAGCGCAGCCATATTAAATAAATAAATAAATAAACAAATAAATAAACAAATAAATAAATAACATATTTTTAAACAAGAATAAGAAACTTTTAAAAGGATAAGACTTTTAATCCTACCTTCACTTACTCATTCTCCAATGTGTTTTCTTTCTTTGTATAGATCTGAGTTTGTGACCTACAGTTTTCCTTCTCTCTGAAGAACTCTCACATTTCGTGCAAGGGAAGACTACTGGCAACAAATTCCCTTAATTTTGGTTTGTCTGAGAAATTATTTCTCCTCAATTTTTGAAGGATAACTTTGCAAAGTACCAAATCCTAGGCTGGGAGATTTTTTTTTTCCCTCAGTATTTTAAATATTTCACTTCACTCTCTGCTTCCTTACATGATTGCTGAGGAGAAGTCATATATAACTTTTATTTTTGTTTCTCTATCAGTAAACCGTTTCTCTCCTCTGGCTTCTTTCAAGATTTTTTCTTTATCGTCGATTTTCTGCATTACGAATATGATTCACCTATGTGTAGTTTTTGGGGCATTTATTTTCCTTGGTGTTCTCTTAGCTTCCTAGGTCTGTGGTTTGGTGTCTGATGTTAATTTAGGAAAATTTTCAGTCATTATTACTTTAAATATTTCTTCTGTTCCTTTCTTTCTTCTCCTTCTAGTATTCCAATTATGCATATGTTACATCTTTTGTAGTTGTCCCACAGTTCTTGGGTAGTCTTTTCCATTTCTTTTCCCAGTCTTTTTTCTCTTTGCTTTTTAGTTTTGAAAGTTTCTACTGACATATCCTCAAGCTCAGAAATTCTTTTCTCAGCTGGGTCCAGTCTACCAATGAGCCCATCAAAGGCATTCTTCAATTCTATTACAGTTTTTGATCTCTGCCTTTTTTGTTTTGTTTTGTTTTCTTAGAATTTCTACCTTTCTGCTTACATTATCCATCTGTTCTTGCATGTTGTCTACTTTTTCCATTAAAATCTTTAGCATATTAACCACAGATTTTAAAAATCCCTGGTCTGATAATTCTAACACTCCTGTCATGTCCGACTCTGGTTCTGATGCTTGTTCAGTCTGACTCTGGTTCTGATGCTTGTTCAGTCTCTTCAAACTGTGTTTTTCGTCTTTTCCTTTTCTGTTGAAAGGTGTACATGAATATACTGTGTAAAAGGAACTGCAGAAAAGAGCCTTTTAGGTGTAGGGGGAGGGGAAGCATTCTGCAGTCCTATGATTAGGCCTCAGTCTTTTGGTGAGCTTGTGCCCCTGGACTATGAACTTCATCAGTGCTTCTCAGTTTTCTTCCCCATTTATGGGACAGGATGGCTAAGGGGACTGGAGCTGGGCATTTCCCTTCCTCTAGGTCAGTTAGGCTCTGATAAACCCACAGCAGGTAAGGCTCTGGTAAAATAATTTCTCCTGAGGGCAGGCCTTAAGAAAAACACAATATTCTGGGTAATTTCAAAACAGTTACTTTCCCCCTTCCCTGCCAGAAGAATTAGGGGATTTTTTTCCTCCAATATTCACTGGGAAAACCTGGTAGAGATTCTTGAGGTAAAACTCATGAAAGTGTGGGGACACTCCTAGAGTCTTCATCTCTCAGGCTTCTCCACACTGAGCCTCCAGCAATTTGTCAATTACAGTTCTGCTGTTTCTACCCCAGTACTGGTTCCCACAGGTTTCCACTGGTGGTTTCTGCTCTGGTAAATTTTAATTCTCTGCATAATTTTCAGTGCACATTAAGCTGCATATTCTTCTGCCTTGGGTATTCCACATGTTTAACACCTTTCTCGTTTTATGACCTGGAATCTTTGACTCCATCCTGAAGATGCCACCAGGTCAAGAGATCACTGAAATATCTGACATGGAAAAACCTTAAGGAATCTTTACTAAGAGAGTTCTTACAAGACAAGTTAACAGTTGAGGAAGGATTACCACATAAGGTTTCACAATATAGTCGTATCTTTTAATAGCAAGAAGAAGGGGCTGCCCTGGTGGCGCAGTGGTTGAGAATCCACATGCCAATTCAGGGGACGTGGGTTCGAGCCCTGGTCCGGGAAGATCCCACATGCCATGGAGCAACTAAGCCTGTGTGCCACAAATACTGAGCCTGCGTTCTAGAGCCCACAAGCCACAACTACTGAACCCAGGTGCCACAACTACTGATGCCCACGCACCTAGAGCCCATGTTCCGCAACAAGAGAAGCCACCGCAATAAGAAGCCACGCACCACAACAAATAGTAGTCCCTGCTCACCGCAACTAGAGAAAGCCCGTGTGCAGCAATGAAGACCCAATGCAGCCAAAAATAAATAAATTTATATATAAAAAGAAAAGAAACAAGAAGAAGAAGAAGCAGTAGCAGCTGCAGCATCTAACACCTATTCATTGCTTACCATGCCAGGTGCTGTTCTAAAAGCTTTTACATGCATTAACTCCTCAAATTCCCTCAAAACCCTATGAGGTGAGTACTGTTTTCCTTATTTTATAGGTGAAGAAACTGAGTCATTGAAAGATAAAATAATTTCCCAAAGGTCACACTGCTACTGCATTGTTGAACTAGAAGTCAAACCCAGATGGTATGACTTCAAGGTTCATAGTGTTACTCTACTGTCCTTCTTTAATAAAGAAGAATATTTAAGAATTTAACTGTAAGTGAGCCAAGTAAATTATGGTTTGTTCATTCTTAGTAAGCAGCCCAGATTCTGTTTTTGAGATGGCTGTCTAATATATTTTATTTTTTGATCACTATTTATATACCTTGCCCCAACACAGCAGAAAGAATTATCAATCCATAGAGACAAAAAGTACATTCGTGGTCACCAGGAGCTCTATGAATGAGGAGTGACCGCTTAATGGGTATGGAGTTTCCTTTTGGGGTAATAAAAATGTGTTGGAACTAAACAGATGATGACTGCACAATTCTGTGAATGCACTAAATGCCAATGAATTGTACGCTTTAAGTGGTTAACTTGTTATGTGAATTTTATCTCAACTGAAAAAGAAAGAACAATCTACAACATTTTGGTTAATAGTAGGGGGAAGGTTCTAAAATATTAGCGAGTAGGAAAAAAGTAGGTTACACAATTATATGTAGCACAATACCAAATTTGAAAAACAAAATTTTTTATGCTTTTAATATTTGGATACATACACTAACAGTGTCTATATCTGTATTTCAGAATAAATGTTTTTCCTTTATATTTTCTGTATCTTCTAGGTCATATATTTCTTTTATTATGAGGACAAATACATTTTTTAAAGAATTTAATCACAAATAAGTTTAGTGATGTAATTGATTTTAAAGTCCTCAAATAATAAAATAGTTGAACTAAATTCAAATGTATCAATACCTATAGTAAATGTGAATAGTCTCAACACACCAATTAGAAGAGATTGTCAGAAAGGAAAAAAAAATAGCCTAGCTATATGCTGTCTATAAGAAACTCCAAATATAATAATATAGGTAGGCTGAAAGTAAAAGGCTAGGAAAAGATACAGCATGCAAACACTAATCAAAGAAAAACAGAGTGGCTATATTAATATCAGACTTCAGAATGAAGAAAATTACCAGCGACAATGAGGGACATTACACAATAATAAATGGGTCACGCACCTTGAAGACATAATCTTAAATGTGTATGCACTTAACGACAAAGCTTCAAAATACATGAACCCAAAACTGACAGAACTGAAAGGAGAAACAGACAAGTCCAAAACTGAAGTTGGAGACTTCAACACTCTTTTCTCAGTAATAGATAGAACTAGTTGATCCCCCCAATAAAAATCTATAAAGATATAGAGAAATTGAACAACAGCATCAACCAACTACATCTAACTGACATTTATACAACACTCCACCCAACAATAGCAAAATACACATCCTTTCGAGGTACACATGAAATACTCACCAAGATAGACAATATTTCTTGGGTGTATCTCCTGGGTCATAAACACCTTAACAAATTTAAAAGAATTGAAATCATGCAAAGTATGCTCTCTTAACATAATAGAATTAAACTAGAAATGATCAAACAAGATAACAGAAAAATTACCAAACATTTGGAAACTTAACTACATACTTCAATATAATCCATGGGTCAAACAGGAAGTCTCAAGGGAAATTAGGAAATAATTTGAACTGAATGAAAATGAAAATACAGTATTTCAAAATTTATGGTAGGCAGCTAAAAGCAGCACTCTGAGGGAAATTTACAGTTGTTATAGACTAAACATTTGTATCCTCCCACCAACAAATTTTTATTTTGAAACTTAATCCCCAATGTGAGTGTATTTAGAAGTTGGGCCTCTGAGAGGTGATTAGGTCCTGAGGGTAGAGCCCTCATGAATGGCATTAGCATCCTTATTAAAAAACATCCCAGAAAGGATACAGCAAGAAGGCCACCTTATGAAGTAGGAGACTAGCCCTCAACAGACACTGAATCTGCCAGCATTTCTATTTTAGACTTCCCAGCCTCCAGAAATGTAAGAAATACATTTCTGTTGTTTACAAGCCACCCAGTCTATAGTAGTTTATTACGGCAGCCCAAACAGACTAAGAGAATAATACTAAATACCTACATTATAAAAGAAAGGTCTCAAATCAATGACCCCAAGCTTCCATCTTAAGACACTAGAAAAAGAAAAAAATAAACTCAAGTCAAGCAGAAGGAGGGAAATAATAAAAGTAAGAGCAGAAATCCAGGGACTTCCCTGGTGGCGCAGTGGTTAAGAATCCGCCTGCCAATTCAGCGACACAGGTTCAAGCCCTGGTCTAGGAAGATCCCACATGCCGCAGAGCAACTAAGCCTGTGCGCCACAACTATTGAGCCTGTGCTCTAGAGCCCGTGCTCTGCAACAAGAGAAGCCACCACAATGAGAAGCCCGCGCACCGCAACAAAGAGTAGCCCCGCTCACTGCAACTAGAGAAAGCCCGCGCACAGCAATGAAGACCCAACGCAGCCAACAACAACAAAAAAAAGTAAAAAGAGCAGAAATCTATGTAACTGAAAACAGAGAAACAGAGGAAAATCAATGAAACCAATGAAACCAAAAGCTGGTTTCCTTAAAATTAAGAAATCTATCAAGATTATTAAAGAAAAAAAGAGAGGAGACACAAAATATCAAGAATAAGAGAGGGTTATCACTACAGACACAGAAAGCATTAGAATGATAATAAAGGATAGTACAAACAATTCTACACACATAAATTCAATGATTTAGTGAAAAGGACCAACTCCTTGAAATTACGCAAAGTCACCCAAGATGAAAGATAACCTGAACAGATCTATAACTATAAAAATAAACTGAAGGGCTTCCCTAGTGGCGCAGTGGTGAAGAATCCGCCTGCCAATGCAGGGGACATGGGTTCGAGCCCTGGTCCAGGAAGATCCCACATGCCGCAGAGCAACTAAGCCCGTGCACCACAACTACTGAGCCTGGGCTCTTGAGCCCACAAGCCACAACTACTGAGCCCGTGCACCGAGAGCCCGTGCTTCGCAACAAGAGAAGCTACCACAATGAGACGCCCACGTACCGCAACGAAGAGTAGCCCCCACTCGCCGCAACTAGAGAAAGCTCACGTGCAGCAACGAAGACCCAACGCAGCCAAAAATAATTAAAAAAAAAAAAAAAAGAACCCTCCAGGCCCAGAAGGTTTCACTAGCAAATTCTTTAGAAGAAGATGGCCACCAATTCTACACAATTTGTTATAGAAAACAAAAAAAGTTGGTACAACATACCAGAGTTTATAGAGCTGCAGGCCACTAGCCACATGTAGCTACCGAGTGCTTGAAATGGAACTACAGCCACACGTTGAAATGATACTATTTGGGCTATACCAAGTTAAATAAAATGTATTATTAAATGCTCTCTAAAGTCTTAGTAAGACTTAGGTCAGATAAGGTCTGCTTTCCTATTCACTTCTGATTTCTAAATACAAAAGACAATTGTAAAACTAAAAAAGGAAAAAATGACTTTGAAATGGCTACTAAGCCAAAGCCTGACCCACTGTAGAATTCAATTACTTTTAAGACCATCTAAAAACAAAGTACAAGCAAAACTCTTAGAAATCATAAGAGGAAACTGGAAGCACACTGATCACTACCAAGTAAAATCCAGAGGCTCAAAGCATTCCTACCTGGAGCCAAATGTCTGACATTGACATTCTCTATGTAAAGAAAGGAAACCATAAGCTCTTTAAATTTAAAAGGAGAAAAATTAAGAGGGTTTTTTAAAAAGGGATTTTTTTTTTCAAGATAAAGATTACAGAATGAACTAATTTCTAAGTGATAAATATCTTTGCCATTCCAAGGAAAAACTCATTAGAGCACTGTGTGGCTAATGTCAAAGCATCATTACAGGAAGAGAATGGAGTTTGCTTTTCAGTAAAAAGATACCCTCTTCAAAGATTCCTACAGTTAACTGCAAGACTAATACGAGGTTTTTAAAAATAAAATAACAGCTACATTTCGAGCAATAATTAAGGAATATAAACTGCATCATAAAAATTAAGATATCAGATAAAGCTTAAAAGCCCTATACTTCAATTACTTTAGACACTAATCACCATTCTGTTAAGAAAAATAACCACATATTTTTCAGTAGTTATATAGCCCCCACACCCACAGTTTTGCTTTCTGTGGTTTCAGTTACCCAAGGCCAACCTCAATCTGAAAATACTAAATGGAAAATTCCAGAAATACACAATTCGTAAGTTTTAAGCTGCACACCATTCTAAGTGGCATGATGAAATCTCATGCCTTCCCGCTCCATCCCACCAAGAACCCCCAACCATTGACATCATCTGCTCCTGACATCCAACCATCCACACTGTCATGGCTTGATGATCCAGGATCACCCAAAGCAAATGATCCTCCTTGTAGGTATTTTATCATCTCACATCATCACAAGAAGGGTGAATACAAACAATAAAATATTTTGAGAGAGAGAGACAGAAGGCGAGAGGGAGGGAGACAGACCACATTCACATAACTCTTATTACAGCATATTGTTATAACTGTTCTATTTTATTATTAGTTATTGTTAATCTCTTATTGTGCCTAATTTATAAATTAAACTTTATCATAGGTATGTATGTACAGGAAAAACCACAGTATATATGGGGTTCAGCACTATCCGTGGTTTCAGGCATCCACTGGGGGTCTTGGAATGTTCCCCCAAGGACAAGGGGGGGACTACTGTAATGATAAATTAGATATTCACCATGATTTGAATAGGAAGCAATTATGCTTGCTTCCTGATTTATAAGAGACATGCTGTGGTCTGATTCAGTGGCAAGGGTACACAACGGCACTTATTAAAAATTCCCATCACATAACAATTCAGTAAAACTTTAAGAATTACTCATCTGAAACAATTTCAGCATATATGTAAACATTTTTGTGACGGGGAAATGGACATATCTCCTCCATTGTAAGTCTTACTTTTCACCTCATTTTTAATATTTCTGAAATCAAAATGTATCATATGATCAAATATGTTCATTTAATATGATAATGCTCTTCCCTTCTCCTCACAAGAAAAGTAGTCATTAAACCAATGATGCATATTAAAATTACTGTCACATAAGAATCAAAGAAGCGCAGGAAGTTTTATGTGTTTATGTTTTACTATGATAGGGATATACTCTCTACGTAATGAAACACTTTTTAACTAGATTCTATCTAAGCTATAGCCCTTACCAATGCATACACACAAAAAAGTTAAGAATTATATATATATACATTTTTCTTGGATGTGGGCAAATCTCACTTTAATTCCAAATGGCTTCATTTACAGCACATTCAATAATGAACAAACAGGAGAGGTGTGACTTTTGAACATATGAATATATAAAAGTCCCTTGAAATTCAGGTAGTCAAGATAAGGGCATTTCACAAGGAAAGCACCCCCGCCACCTCCCATTTTTCTGAAGACTGTTTTACACTCATTTTAAAAGACGATGAGACATACTCAGAAGTTCAAAGTAGTAGGATGTGCCTTGCAGGGAGAGAAGAAAACCTTTTTTCAGATTGTTGGATAAATACATATCAGCAATTCCACTTGACAAAGGCTGATGGATGTCCTCCCTGAGTCAGGCTAGGGCAGAACACTTAGTGAAAGGGGGGCTCTGAGCAGGGATGGGAAACTGGGAGAAAGGGAGAACCTGATACCACACAGTACCAACCAGTTCCCCTCTAACACGCCATGCCGTGACCCGAGACATGGGTGTACAAGAGCAGCCACCGGGGTGGCGACTGACTGCCCTCACTGCCAAGAATCGACAAAGGGTTTCAATTTGGCCCATGGACAAAATCCTTGACCAGCAAACTCAAATTATCACTGAATTTAAATCATAAAGGATCTAAGGAAATTCTTGTTTTACGTATATGTATATATGGACTCCTTACACGATTAACATTCCTCTTCTAAGGTTTGTTCTATAAACTGGAATGGCCTAAGCATCATATAATTTTGATTTTATTTTACGTGTTCAAAAGAGAAAGGAGGGAACGGAGAGAAAAGTGTCATAAATTCTTCAACTCGGGGGCTCAGCATGTACAACAGCCTCCTCGGACAAAAGGTTCATCCGCATTGTTGGGTAGTTTCAATGCTGAGCGAAGACTAGGGGAGCCCATCGCACCCCCCCACAGAAAGAAGTCTACAGTTACTCTATCATGGTGCTCTAGCTAAAGCATAGGTTTCAAACTACAGAGAGTTTCAACTTAACATCTAAAATTTTAAACTGTAGCATTTCAGCAACAAATAAGCTCAGAAGCTCATCTCAGAAGTAAAATTAAAGACCTATTGCCCTGATGTATGAAAGTCAAGCTGTCACTCTCAACTACACCCTACTTCCAGGCTTCGGCAGACACATAAGGTGGTGGTGGCTCCTTGGCGGCGCCATTCACAGTGGCATCATCGTATGGGGGTGCATAGCACCGTAGTGTCATTGCTGGTAACAGAGGCCAGGACATCGGAGGATTTCCTGCCACTGATGAATCGGTAGCAGTTCCAAACACAGCTAATCAAGTAACCCTTAAAAGTAAAGATAATGCTGATAAACAGAATAATAATAAAGACCAAACAAGGTAGGATTCACTGACATGATATCATCTTTGTAAGGAAAATCAGGAGGCAACTGTCGTATGTATTCCTGGATGGAGTTTGGATAAACAAGCACAGTGACTGCAACCAAGCTGTTCAGGGCAAAATCAAAGATCTGGTAACAGAAGAATGGGATGATCCAGGCCGCATGTTGCTTGTATGCTCCATAAGTAGCCACTGCACAGATCAGGGTCATGAGAAGAGAAATTGCAATAGCAATGCACATGCTGGCATCATCCATGAACTCAAAGTCACCTCCGAGTTCAAAACTTGAACAGTGATAAGTGAAAAGTGATCTGGATCAGCCAGGGCGCTCAACAGAAGCAGCAGTACCACGGCATTGATGATCAGGTACCAGACGCCAAGCAGGATGGTGCCGGTGCAGACATGGCAGCACAGGCAGCAGCTGTTAGAGTAGAACCGCGTCCAGGGGGCCACCATCTTCATCACTCAGGCCGCCGGCGGAGCAGCGTGAGCGCGCGCCCAAGTTTGCGGGAGCTTCAGCCACATTGGTCCGGGCCCAACGCATGGCTGCTGCCGGCTCCTCAGTCACTCCTGCTCGCGCTCCTAGCCCCGCTCGCTGCCCGCTAGCCCTTGCTCCACGCCTCCCCAGAGAGCTCCGAGCAGCTGCCTCCAAGAATTATATTTTTTTAAAAAGCAATTATGCCGGGCCTTCCCTGGTGGCACAGTGGTTAAAAATCCACCTGCTAATGCAGGGGACAAGGCTTTGAGCCCTGGTCCGGGAAGATCCCACATGCCGCAGAGCAACTAAGCCCGTGCGCCACAACTACTGAGCCTGCGTGACACAACTACTGAAGCCCACGTGCCTAGAGCCTGTGCTCCGCAACAAGGGAAGCCACTGCAATGAGAAGCCCACCCACCACAAGGAAAAGTAGCCCCCGCTCACCACAACGAGGGAAAGCCCGCATGCAACAACAAAGAGCCAACGCAGCCATAAATAAATTAATTAATTAAATAAATTTTTTTAAAAAAAGCAATTATGCCTAAGTATTTATTTTTTAAATGGTCAGTGGTTTTACAACTATTTATTTTCTTTCTAACAATAAGTATATGGATATTAATAAAGAATTAAATTTGGTTAAAAATTTTTAAGCAACTGTCGATCCTGAAAATCAGAATCCTTGGAACCTAACATTCCAGATCAAAGACATTTCCATTATCAAAATGGCTCTGGCTACCATAAGAAAAAAGATGCTGCTTTGAAATTATATTTTTGCACTTCTACCAAACCCTTAAATATATATTTGGTCTACTGAGAAATAATACAACTAATTATAAAGGAAACAGGGTTAGCACGAACAGTTCACATTAAAACTACTCACATTACAATTTCCAAGTAGTTAAAACATCTGACGCTTCATACCTAGACATGCAAATATTTTATTTACTACACTTTAAAGATCTATCACTGTTTCACCTGATCTCTTGATTTCCATGCTTCACAGAGGTTCAGGACCCACATGACTGCATTTTAGAGATTAATCTGAACAGTAGAGCCACTTCACACTGCCTGTAACTCCTGAGGAACTACCTGGACACGACCACCAAACAAATGACCACTTGGTGTCAGTACAACCAGCTGGCTTGTACAAACCTGCAGGCTTCCTTCTCTGAAGCCAAAATAGCCCATCGCCTTTTAAACATAATGTACACCTTATAATGTAAAGATATTTAAGGATTTTGGATCTCATTTACATATTGAAATGTCCCTTCTAAAAACACTTCCCATACATTTCCCTTTGGCTAGCATTTCTTTTATCAAAAAATAAATCTTATCTTCAAGGGGTACTCCTATTTCTGGTACTGGAGGGATCTAGAGATCAGAACTGAAACAGAGAGCATCTTTTTTTCTTTTTTTAAAGAGATAAAGAATATTTTTTAATTTCTTTTTTTACACAGCAGGTTCTTATTAGTTATCCATTTTATACATATCAGTGTATACATATCAATCCCAATCACCCAATTCATCACACCCCCACCCGCACCCCCCCGGCCGCTTTCCCCGCTTGGTGTCCATACGTTTGTTCTCTACATCTGTGTCTCAATTTCTGCCCGGCAAACCGGTTCATCTGTACCATTTTTCTAGGTTCCACATAAATGCGTTAATATACGATATTTGTTTTTCTCTTTCTGACTTACTTCACTCTGTATGACAGTCTCTAGATCTATCCACGTCTCAACAAATGACCCAATTTTGTTCCTTTTTATGGCTGAGTAATATTCCATCATATATATGTGCCACATCTTCTTTATCCATTCATCTGTCGATGGGCATTTAGGTTGCTTCCATGACCTGGCTATTGTAAATAGTGCTGCAATGAACACTGGGGTGCATGTGTCTTTTTAAATTGTGGATTTCTCTGGGCATATGCCCAGTAGTGGGATTGCTGGATCATATGGTAATTCTATTTTTAGTTTTTTAAGGAACCTCCAAACTGTGCTCCATAGTGGCTGTATCAGTTTACATTCTCACCAACAGTGCAAGAGGGTTCCCTTTTCTCCACACCCTCTCCAGCATTTGTTGTTCGTAGATTTTCTGACGAAGCCCATTCTAACTGGTGTGAGGTGATACCTCGCTGTAGTTTTGCTTTGCATTTCTCTAATAATTAGTGATGTTGAGCAGCTTTTCATGTGCTTCTTGGCCATCTGTGTGTCTTCTTTGGAGAAATGTCTATTTAGGTCTTCTGCCCATTTTTGGATTGGGTTGTTTGTTTTTTTAATATTGAGCTGCATGAGCTGTTTATATATTTTGGAGATAAATCCTTTGTCCGTTGATTCGTTTGCAAATATTTCCTCCCATTCTGAGGGTTGTCTTTTTGTCTTGTTTATGGTTTCCTTTGCTGTGCAAAAGCTTTTAAGTTTCATTAGGTCCCATTTGTTTGTTTTTGTTTTTATTTCCATTACTGTAGGAGGTGGATCAAAAAAGATCTTGCTGTGATTTATGTCAAAGAGTGTTCTTCCTATGTTTTCCTCTAAGAGCTTTATAGTGTCCGGTCTTACATTTAGGTCTCTAATCCATTTTGAGTTTATTTTTGTGTATGGTGTTAGGGAATGTTAAATTTCATTCTTTTACATGTAGCTGTCCAGGTTTTCCAGCACCACTTATTGAAGAGACTGTCTTTTCTGCATTGTATATCCTTGCCTCCTTTGTCATAGATTAGTTGACCATAGGTGCGTGGGTTTATCTCTGGGCTTTCTATCCTGTTCCATTGATCTATATTTCTGTTTTTGTGCCAGTACCATATTGTCTTGATTACTGTAGCTTTGTAGTATAGTCTGAAGTCAAGGAGTCTGATTCCTCCAGCTCCGTTTTTTTCCCTCAGGACTGCTTTGGCTATTCAGGGTCTTTTATGTCTCCATACAAATTTTAAGACTTTTTGCTCTAGTTCTGCAAAAAATGCCATCGGTAATTTGACAGGGATTGCATTGAATCTGTAGATTGCTTTGGGTAGTAGAGTCATTTTCACAATATTGATCCTTCCAATCCAAGAACATGGTATATCTCTCCATCTGTTTGTATCATCTTTAATTTCTTTCATCAGTGTCTTATAGTTTTCTGCATACAATACAGGTCTTTTGTCTCCCTAGGTAGGTTTATTCCTAGGTATTTTATTCTTTTTGTTGCAATGGTAAATGGGAGTGGTTCCTTAATTTCTCTTTCAGATTTTTCATTATTAGTGTATAGGAATGCAAGAGATTTCTGTGCATTAATTTTGTATCCTGCAACTTTACCAAATTCATTGATTAGCTCTAGTAGTCTTCTGGTGGCATCTTTAGGATTCTCTATGTATAGTATCATGTCATCTGCAAACAGTGACAATTTTACTTCTTCTTTTCCAATTTGTATTCCTTTTCTTTCTTTTTCTTCTCTGATTGCCGAGGCTAGGACTTCCAAAACTATGTTGAATAATAGCGGTAAGAGTGGACATCCTTGTCTTATTCCTGATCTTAGAGGAAATGCTTTCAGTTTTTCACCGTTGAGAATGATGTTTGCTGTGGGTTTGTCGTATATGGCCTTTATTATGTTGAGGTAGGTTCCCTCTATGCCCACTTTCTGGAGAGTTTTTATCATAAATGGGTGTTGAATTTTGTCAAAAGCTTTTTCTGCATCTATTGAGATGATCATATGGTTTTTATTGTTCAATTTGTTAATATGGTGCAGCACATTGATTGATTTGCATATATTGAAGAATCCTTGCATCCCTGGGATAAATCCCACTTGATCATGGTGTATGATCCTTTTAATGTGTTCTCGGATTCTGTTTGCTAGTATTTTGTGAGGATTTTTGCATCTATATTCATCAGTGATATTGGTCTGTAATTTTCTTTTTTTGTAGTGTCTTTGTCTGGTTTTGGTATCACGGTGATGGTGGCCTCACAGAATGAGTTTGGGAGTGTTCCTTCCTCTGCAATGTTTTGGAAGCGTTTGAGAAGGATGGTGTTAGCTCTTCTCTAAATGTTTGATAGAATTCACCTGTGAAGCCATCTGGTCCTGGACTTTTGTTTGTTGGAAGATTTTTAATCACAGTTCCAATTCCATTACTTGTGATTGGTCTGTTCATATTTTCTATTTCTTCCTGGTTCAGTCTTGGAAGGCTATACCTTTCTAAGAATTTGTCCATTTCTTCCAAGTTGTCCATTTTATTGCCATAGAGTTGCTTGTAGTAGTCTCTTAGGATGCTTTGTATTTCTGCAGTGTCTGTTGTAACTTCTCCTTTTTCATTTCTGATTTTATTGAGTCCTCTCCCTGTTTTTCTTGATGAGTCTGGCTAAAGGTTTATCAATTTTGTTTATCTTCTCAAAGAACCAGTTTTTAGTTTTATTGATCTTTGCTATTGTTTTCTTTGTTTCTATTTCATTTATTTCTGCTCTGATCTTTATGATTTCTTTCCTTCTACCAACTTTGGGTTTTCTTTGTTCTTCTTTCTCTGGTTCCTTTAGGTGTAAGGTTAGATTGTTTACTTGAGATTTTTCCTGTTCCTTGAGGTAGGCTTGTATTGCTATAAACGTCCCTCTTAGAACTGCTTTTGCATCGTTCTAGGTTCTAGGTTTTGGATCGTCGTGTTCTCATTGCCATTTGTCTCTAGGTATATTTTGACTTCCTCTTTGATTTCTTCAGTGATCTCTTGGTTATTTAGTAACATACTGTTTAGCCTCCATGTGTTTGTGTTTTTTACATTTTCTTCCCTGTAGTTGATTTGTAATCTCATAACATTGTGGTCAGAAAAGATGTTTGATATGATTTCAATTTTCTTAAATTTACTGAGGCTTGATTTGTGACCCAAGATGTGATCTATCCTGGAGAATGTTCTGTGCGCACTTGAGAAGAAAGTGTAATCTGCTGTTTTTGGATGGAGTGTCCTATAAATATCAATTAAATCTATCTGGTCTATTGTGTCATTTAAAGCTTGTGTTTCCTTATTAATTTTCTGTTTGGATGATCTGTCCATTGGTGTAAGTGAGGTGTTAAAGTCTCCCACTATTATTGTGTTACTGTCCATTTCGTCTTTTATAGCTGTTAGCAGTTGCCTTATGTATTGAGGTGCTCCTGTGTTGGGTGCATATATATTTATAATTGTTATATCTTCTTCTTGGATTGATGCCTTGATCATTATGTAGTGTCCTTCCTTGTCTCTTGTAACATTCTTTATTTTAAAGTCTATTTTATCTGATATGAGTATAGCTACTCCAGCTTTCTTTTGATTTCCATTTGCATAGAACATCTTTTTCCATCCCCTCACTTTCAGTCTGTATGTGTCCCTAGGTCTGAAGTGGGTCTCTTGTAGACAGCATATATATGGGTCTTGTTTCTGTATCCATTCAGCGAGCCTGTGTCTTTTGGTTGGAGCATTTAATCCATTCACGTTTAAGGTAATTATCGACATGTATGTTCCTATGACCATTTTCTGAATTGTTTTGGGTTTGTTTTTGTAGGTCCTTTTCTTCTCTTGTATTTCCCACTTAGAGAAGTTCCTTTAGCATTTGTTGTAGAGCTGGTTTGGTGGTGCTGAATTCTCTTAGCTTTTGCTTGTCTGTAAAGCTTTTGACATCTCCGTCAAATCTGAATGAGATCCTTGCTGCATAGAGTAATCTTGGTTGTAGGTTCTTCCCTTTCATCACTTTAAATATGTCATGCCACTCCCTTCTGGCTTGTAGAGTTTCTGCTGAGAATTCAGCTGTTTACCTCATGGGAGTTCCCTTGTATGTTATTTGTCGTTTTTCCCTTGCTGCTTTCTATAATTTTTCTTTGTCTTTAATTTTTGCCAATTTGATTACTATGTGTCTCGGCGTGTTTCCCCTTGGGTTTATCCTGTATGGGACTTTCTGTGCTTCCTGGACTTGGATGGCTATTTTCTTTCCCATGTTAGGGAAGTTTTCAACTATAATCTCTTCAAATATTTTCTCTGGTCTTTCTCTCTTCTCCTTCTGGGACCCCTATAATGCAAATGTTGTTGCGTTTAATGTTGTCCCAGAGGTCTCTTAGGCTGTCTTCATTTCTTTTCATTCTTTTTTCTTTATTCTGTTCCACAGCAGTGAATTCCACCATTCTGTCTTCCAGGTCATTTATCTGTTCTTCTGCCTCAGTTATTCTGCTATTGATTCCTTCTAGTGTAGTTTTCATTTCAGTTACTGCATTGTTCATTTCTGTTTATTTGTTCTTTAATTCTTCTAGGTCTTTGTTAAACATTTCTTGCATCTTCTCGATCTTTGCCTCCATTTTTTTTCCGAGGTCCTGGATCATCTTCACTATCATTATTCTGAATTCTTTTTCTGGAAGGTTGCCTATCTCCACTTCATTTAGTTGTTTTTCTGGGATTTTATCTTGTTCCTTCATCTGGTACATAGCCCTGTGCCTTTTCATCTTGTCTATCTTTCTGTGAATGTGGTTTTTGTTCCACAGGCTGTTGCTAGATGATACACATGTCTAGGGGGCTAGAATGGCATCATGTTGGCTGACTGCTCCAGGAGCTCTAATCTGGCAAGAGCCTGCTTGTGGCTGCTGCTGCTGGTGGTTTTCCTTCCTTCCTTCCTCCCTCCCTTCCTTTTTCAGAGAGTATCTTATTGAGGATCTTCTAGAAGCAAATGAAGCAGGTTTTTAAAGTGCAACATAAAAGAGAGACAGACATTCTAAAGGTGGGGTCAGTAGGCAAAAGGGCAAGAGAGCTGGTAGAAATTCCAAGTAGAACAGCATCTAAATAGAAGACACTTGTGTAGAGTCTAGAGGACATCCATGAAAGCAGAGCTTCTTTTACAACATCATCAGTTAAAACATTGGAGAAGAATGAGGAGGAGCAGTTCTGCACTACCTGGTTAAGGTGGACATTGCATAAACTGGAGAAGCTGAAAGAAGAACTTACAAAGGTTTAAAGAAATAAACAGTGTGGTTTACATAGAGCACCCATTAAGCTTCCTAACCTGTGGGACTATATTATATATTATGATTTGGGAGTTTTATAAGGGAAGTTCCATTTCTAACTTCTGAGAAAACTAAATGAATATAAGTATTTAATCTACATGTGAATTGTCCCTAAGGAACCACGTGAAGCCATTTAACAAGAAGAGCTATTTCAAGCGGAAGAAACCCTAATCAGCATGTGATAACCAGAGTATCACGTGACCTCAGTGCCTACTTCACAACTAGAACCCCTCTGCTTTAGAAGGAACCATCAAGTGCAGGGGTACAGCTCTCCTGTGGAACTTTGGGGTTTTTTGGTTTATTTCTTTTTGGTGGGTTTTTTTTTTTGGCTGTATGGTGCGGCGTGTGGGACCTTAGTTCCCCAACCAGGAACCGAACCAGCACCCCTTGCATTGGGAGCATGGAGTCTTTACCACTGGACCGTTAGGGAAGTCCGTCTCCTGTGGAACTTTGAAAGATGGTACTCCACTAGGAAGAGGGGAGGCATGTTTGTACCAAGGCTAAAATGGTGACAAGCACTCATGCTGCTTACTCCTTTCCAAGAGTCAAGTGTCCTACAGGAACTGTATATCTCCTGAAAAGCAGGAACTCCTTGGGGAACACTGATATTTACTCAACTACCTAAGAGTCACCTTGCCAATCTCAGCCTGACCCTCATTCCCACTCACTCTGGAAATGGAGAGGACTTGTGGACCATATACCCCAGTCTCCCTAAACTCTGCCAAGTACCAACAACCTGGAGCCAAAGTTTCCCTGTGAACCCAATACAGTAGTGTCCAATGGCAAAGATCATAAAACTACTTTTGTTAATTTATAACTATAATTTATAGCTAATTTATAACTTTCACTGAAACTTAGACAAGTCATTAATTATCTCTGGTCTTCAGTTTCCCCACCCATAAAGTGCAGCTAATACTTCCCTTATAAGATAATTTATATGAAAAAGCCCAGTACAATGCCTGACATAAAGTAGGCATTAGATAACAGGTTGTTTTTATCTAAGAAGCAGAAGTCTATAGAAAAAAGATAAAATAAAATGTTTGGGCTTGAAAATAACTCTGCCAAGAATCAAATACTTAGTGGTACTCAACCAAGGGAGTTAGAAATGTGTGTGGTGGGAGTGGAGGGTGGCTCTAAAGATGAACATGGTATTTAGTGAGAGGGCCAAGGGTCTTATAAATATGCCCCACATAAAGAAGAACTGTCCACACAATATGCTAATAGCACACTCCTGTTGAGAGACTGAATGAGTACAACCAATCTAAAATGAGGGAAGAAGACCCACTTTGTAAATTATTAAATATAGCAAAAATTCCTTTTAGGAAGAGAAATGAGCTCAAACAACATAAGTATTATTATAAAAATAAGGAGAATAGATTTTTTCTAGAAAAGACCATTAAAGACTAAAGAAGAGACCACCCAACCAAAACCAAAAACAAACAAACAAAACAAGCTTTGTTGTTAAAACAGAAAGATAAGGGACTTCCCTGGCAGTCCAGTGGTCCAGTGGTTAAGACGTCGCCTTCCAATGCAGGGGATGCAGGTTCAATCCCTGATCAGTGAGCTAAGATCCCACATGCCTCTCGGCCAAAAAACCAAGACATAAAACAGAAGCAATATTGTAACAAATTCAATAAAGACTTAAAAAAAAAAAGGTCCACATCAAAATAAACCTTTAAAAAAAACCCCAGAAAGATAAGGCATAGAGAAGTTACCTAACTTGTCGAAGTCTGTGCCCAGGCAATGTAGTCCTACATTCCAAACGCCTACCACTACACTATACTCAATGCACTAGCAAGCTAAGAGTGAGCAGAAAAACTGAAAGAGCCATTCATGCCAAGGTTAACATAGCAGCTTATTTTTTTCACATGTTCACAGCTGTGGTTTTATGTATATATGTATATTTCACTTTCTGCCAGTCATTTAACAGTTCTGCTATCATGACATGTTTTATAATCAACATTAAACTGAATTCAATGGAATACGGTAACTTGTAAATGGAATTAAATTCTTCATTAGAGTAGATGAAGGGTTTGCAAACTATACTCCACACAGCCCTGGAGGTCACCTCAGACAGAAAGCAGGGAAACACAGGCCAAGGAGGCTCCCACTTCAACAAAGCCAGTTTCAGTTTTATCTTTTCTCTTTTTTGGAGGAGGCATTCACATATACTTTTATCAAGAAAAGGGTTCCACTGATTAAGAAAAATGCTTGAAACCCATGGAATCAGATGAATTATTAAGATCCCTTGTAGGTATTAGATTTCAAAGTCCTGAAAAACAACTCACAGACTATATGACCAAGAAAGGCTTTGAAGTTTTTAATGCCTTCAGAGCTAGTATATTTATACTCTACCTACTTATAGAATTTGAGAGGGATGTTACAAGTATAAATTTTAATGTCACATATAGTGATAATTATTTTTAATTTAACACTAAAACACACACGCACAAAATAAGACAAGAGCTCTCAAGCATGGGAGAACACTATGAGGCAGTATCTTTGCATCAAAGAAATTTTTTTTAAAGTCATGTATGTTGTCTTCCTCCTCCTTTAAAAACACTGACATGCATTTAAAAATTTGAGTAGCCACTCTCCACTCTGCACTTGGCTCAGCTTTTTCAAGAGTTACAAAGATAAATGAGACATGTATCACCTGAAGTTTTAAAAGCAATATTAGACATTCATCAAATTAACTGGGCAGAAAGAGGTAAAGTGCCAAAGAGAGGCAAAGGAGAGGGAAAGAGATTATGAAATGGAGCTCAGCAATGGGAGACACTATTTCCAACTTTGCAAGTAAGAAGATTCTCAGGAGAGGTGGCCTGAAAAGAGGGGAGAAATAATCTCTCTGCATTCTGATAGATGATTGTTACATGATGTTGATTCTTTATTCAACAAATAGTTCACTGTCTAGTAGGAGAAAAGGATAAGTAAACAAACACCTAAAACACAATGTGTTAACTGTAATAACAAGCGTGTGCATAGTATAAGTGAAAAGGGAAGGAGGTATTTCCTTGGGGTAGAGGGGCGAGTAAGAAGGGGGGAGGAGGGAAGGAGGAAAGGTGACTTCACCAGGGTGCTGAGGATGAGCAGGGGTTTGTTGTAAAGAAAAAGGTATTTCAGGCAATGGGAACAACATGAGCAAGGGCATGAAGAAGTGAAATCATGTGGTGTCTTTGGGGACTGGCTGTGGGGAGTAAGGAGGTGACTAAGGATGAAAGTGAAAATGAGGCCAGACCAGATCATGAGGAGCTTTAAGCCCTGTGCCAAGGAGTTTGGCTCCATTACAGGAGGTACAAAGGTTTTCGGCAAAGAATGATGTTACAAAGAATGACACTAACATTATAATTTTTTCAGTCAGAGAAATACTTCAAGTTTCCACTGGCTGCAAAAACATATATGAGAAAATTAATTCCAGGACTCCTTGAAATAACTCCAAAGGTCCCACTGGCGATGAGTCCAGTTAAGAGCTCCCTGAGGTCAGGAACTCTTTTTTATTTATTTTTCTCTGGATCTCTAGGACATAGGATATAGAGAAACGAATACGAATTGGTCTGTGATTAAGGATGATAAGACAGAACAAAAGATGACTCAAGCTTCTGGCCTGATCATCTCAGTGGGATGACAATAACAAGAATATAAGTTTTGTCTAGGAGATACTAAAATTCAAAACTCTACAGAATATCCAGGGGTTCTGTCCACAAGCACTTAAATACAGGTTTGAAACTCCAAAGAGTCTGCACCACAGATATGACTTCGAGTACCACCATGTATGCCGTACTGGTGACAGATGAAGCCAGGTGGGTGGATGAGGTCACAGAGCATGAACAGGGCCCAGCTCACAATCTAGGACAGGCATACCTTGGAGATATAGCTGGTTCGGTTCCAGATCAATGCAATACAGTGAATACTGCCATAACGCGAGTCACACGAATTTTTTGGTTTCCCAGTGCATTACGTTTACTGTACACTGTAGTCTATTAAGTGTGCAATAGCATTATGTCTAAGAAAACAATGTACGTATCTTAATTAAAAAATACTTTATTGGCAAAAACCGCTAACCATCATCTGAGCCTTTAGCAAGTTGTAATCTTTCTTGCTGGTGGAGGGTCTTGCCTCCTTGTTGATGGCTACAGACTGATCAGCTTGGGAGTTGCTGAAGGCTGGGGCAGCTTAAAGTAAGAGAACAATGAAGTTTGCTGCACTGACTGACTCTTCCTTTTACAAGCAATTTCTCTGTAGCATGCAATGCTGTTTGATAGCATTTTGCCCACAGTAGAACTTCTTTCAAATTGGGAGTCAGTCCTTTCAAACCCTGCCATTGCTTTATCAACTAAGTTTATGTAATATTCTAAGTCCTTTGTTGTTATTTCAACAATCTTCACAGCATCTTCACCAGGAGTAGATACCATCTCAAGGAGCCACTTTCTTGGCTCGTCGTAAAAAGTTAACTCCTCATCGGTTAAAGTTTTATTCTGAGATTGCAGCCATTCAGTCACATCTTCAGGCTCCACTTCTAGTTCTCTCGCTACATCCACCACATCTGCAGTTACTTCCTCCGCTGAAGTCTCGAACCCCTCCAAAGTCATCCACGAGGGTTGCAATCAGCTTCCAAACTCCTCTTAATGCTGATATTTTGACTTCCTCCCATGAATCACAAATGTTCTTAATGGCATCTAGAATGGTGAATCCTTTCTAGAAGGACTTACTTTGCCCAGATGCATCAGAGGATTCACCATAGCCTCACAAAATGTATTTCTTAAAGAACAAGACTTGAAAGTAGAAATGACTCTTTGCTCTATGGCTACAGAATGGATGTTGTGTTGGCAGACATGAAAATCTCGTTGTATATCTCCATCAGAGCTCTTGGGTGACCAGGAGCACCGTCAATGAGTAGTAACATTTTGAAAGGAATCTTTTTTTCTGAGCAGTAAGTCTCAACAGTGGGCTTGAAATGGTCAGTGAACCATGTTGCAAACAGATGCACAGTCATCCAGGCTTTGTTGTTTCATTTACAGAGCACAGGCAGAGCAGATTGAGCATAATTTTTAAGGGCCCTAGAGTTTTCAGAATGGTAAATGATCACTGGCTTCAACGTAAAGCCACCAGCTGCATTAGCCCCTAACAAGAAAGCCGGTCCTTTGAAGCCAGGCACTGACTTCTCCTCCTTAGCTATGAAAGTCCTAGATGGCATCTTCTCCCAATATAAGGCTGTCTTGTCTATATTGAAAATCTCTTGTTTAGTGTGGCCCACCTTCATGAATTATCTTAGCTGGATCTTCTGGATAACTTGCTGCAGCTTCTACATCAGCACTTGCTCCTTCACCTTGCACTTTTATGTTATGGAGAGGGCTTCTTTCCTTAAACTGCAAGAACCAACCTCTGCTAGCTTTAAACTTCTTCTGCAGCTTCTTCACCTCTCTCAGCCTTCACAGAGTTGAAGAGAGTCAGGGCCTTGCTCTGGATTAGGCTTTGGCTTAAGGGAATGTGGTGGCTGATTTGATCTTCTATCCAGACCACTCAAACTTTCTCCATATCAGCAATAAGGCTGTCTCACTTTTCTTATGATTCGTGTGTTCACTGGAGTAGCACTTTTCATTTCCTTGAAGAACTTTTCCTTTGCTTTTACAACTTAGCTGTTTGGTATAAGCGACCTAGCTTCTGGCTTGTCTTGTTTTTTGACATGCCTTCCTCACTAAGCTTAATCATTTCTAGTTTTTAAAGTGAGAGATGTGTGACTCTTCCTTTCACTTGAACACTTAGAGGCCACTGTAGAGTTATCAACCGACCTAATTTCAACATTATTGTGTCTCGGGGAATAGGGAGGTCCAAGGAGAGGAAACGAGATGGAGGAATGGCTAATTGGTGGAATGGTCAGAACACACACATTTACCAATTAAGTTCACAGTCTTATGTGGGCACAGTTTGTGGCATCCCAAAACAATTACAATAGAAACATCATAGATTGCTGATCACAGGTCACCATAACAAATATAATAATAATGAAAAAGTCTGAAATATTGTGAGAATTACCAAAATGTGACACAGAGACACTAAGTGAGCAAATGCTGTTGGAAAAACGGTGCCAGCAGACTTGCTCAACGAAAGGTTGTCACGAATCTTCAATTCGTAAAAAACAAAATTATCTGTAAAGCACAATAAAGCGAACGTCAATAAATCAAGGTATGTCTGTAGTCCCAGGGCAAAAATGAGACTAGACAAAGAACATTCAGAGAAGAAACAAGAGAGGTACACCATGTGAGTCTAAGAAGGTATACACTTCAAAAAACATTTAGAGTTTGGTGCCAAATGATAGAGGGTCAGTTAGTATGAAGACTGGAAAGTGGCTACTGGATTTGGAAACTGGGTAGTTGCTGATAAACATCACTGGAGTGGGTAAAGGATTGACTGGTTTGAAAAACAAAAGTAAATGGGAAGAAGAGACAATGAGTGTAAATCACTCTGTCCAAAAAGTATGGCAGTAAAAAGAAGGAGTGAGAGGTACTAGCATCTTGACAGGTCATCAGGTGGAGAGAAGTATGCACATTTTGTGCATTATCTTTTTTTATACAACTTCTGTCTAGAGACTGTGAGAACAAGGACTGCCTTCAGTATTCTTACAGCACCTACTAGATTATATAATAAAAATAGCAGCACTACTAAATCATTGTTTAGAATGCAATATATATATCTCATTACACTTCACTAAATTTTAACTAAATTCCTAGTATGAAAAGGAGACCGCTAGACTGAACCAATTAGTCATTAAATTCAAGTCATTTACCCGCATGGGGTCGCTGTTTAAAAGGGACCACACCCTGCTACATAATTTGACAGGCTCTGTGAGCAACGCTGGGGATGCTGTAAAATGTTACCTTAATTCATTCACCCTGGGCTGCACAGGAACATACTCACCTCCATAGTAGAGTCCTGTAGCAGTGCACATCCGCCACTGTCCCTGATACATTCCTGCTCTGCTGGGGCTGCACATCTGGACGCTGACATCTGCAATCTCTTGGGGCTCTAGCGATCTCACCATCACCATGTTCACATGTCCAAATTGGTCTCCCCCGACATATTTAAGACAAACCCCTGGAGGCCAGGCCTCTGCCCCTGAGTTCAAGCAAAAGAAAAAAATGTTAGGCAATCAATGGTCCTATGCTGAGTGCAGTTCATTACAAAACTGTAGAAGAGGTCTCTTTGTCTCTCACACATATGTAAACCTATCCACATATCTTTGAGCTATATAACACCTCACTGGTCAGCAAGAATCAGAGTCAGCAACCTCTGACCAGCAGTCTATCCCTAAGAGAAAGCACACACAGCAAAAGCAAGGCAGTTCCTCAAGAAAATGTGTTTGGGGTGACCCAGGGAAGGCCACACATCACATTGAATCTGTAGAACCTAAGAATGATGTCGGAAAAGAGCCATGGAAATGAAGCTCAGGCCCACATCTTTCGAAGACTGCTTTCTCTACTAAGAACACATGCCTATTTGCACCTGACCTTTTAAACTGACATTCAAAGTAAAAATATGTCTGACTGTCCCCAGTTTTTCCATCGAGGAAAGAGGATGAAACTTTCCATTGAGGAAAGAGGAATAGTTTCTGTATTATTTTCATTTTAGAACTGCTTTTTCCCTGATGTATGACTTTTCTTCTGGAGTCCCTAACAATGAAAAGATCGAGGGTCAAAAGACTGCAAATAAGACAAAGGAGTCAAGTGAAAGTTTCGTTTTCAGGTTCAAACAGTAGTGGGGAAAATATGAACAGTGGGCCCTGATAACAGTACAATGACCCGTTGTCTCAGGGGTGATGACACCAGCAGGAGGTGCTTGTAGAAAGAATAGGAATGGCAAGACAGAGAAATGGCTTTGGCAGGAATGTCTTTCCCTCCTTTGGAAGTGGCAACAGTCTTATTTGGTTCCCACTCCTGTACACCTATTTTCACGTAAACTAACTCAAATGAGAAATCAATATATTGACTTCTGACCAGTCATAGGTAGCCACACAGTGGCTAGATGTGATCTTTCCTGTGAAGTCTCTCCAACAGACTCCTTTTTACTATATACAGAAACCTCTATATATCTTTTTGTTGAGATACATACATTCATTATAAAAGCAAATCACCATGAAAAGCTGGACATGGAAGTACTTTCAGCATGCTTGAAACTCATCTCCTAACAGCACTCTAGGATTCCTCAGTACCTTGTTCGTGAAGTGCCAGGCCGGTTTTGATATACTTGATGGTTTACTACTGAAAAAGAGAACTGGAGAGAAAAGCAACCAACACTCTACTGCTGAGATCTCAGCAGTAGAACGGCACCTGCTGTGGCTCTTGGATTTTAGGGGTAGCAGATGGAGCAGTGGTCGCTATGTCTGTCAGACCCTCTTTAAAAAAAATCCTGCCAGCAAAGTGCCCTCTTAAGTTAACACTATAAAGGGCAACTGCTGCTGTTGAAAATGTTGTGGATGATACACTGGCAATACATGCAAATTCTTTTTTTTCATTTCTGGGGCCTATGGCCCGGCAAAAGCATATTTGTCTTAGTCAAGAATAGTAGCAGTTGACGTGAAGTACCTTGGAAAATGTCAGTCTCCTTAAAGACCAAGATCCAAGAGGAAAATTAAGCTACTATTATAGGGCTGAATTCACAATTATTCTTTAAAAGATACACATACACATGCACACACACATCTATAACAAGACAATGTTTATATGAAAATCCAAGAATGTGTCTGTTTTGGAACTTTAAAGAAAACAAGGGAAACCAAGACTGTCTGGGTGTGGAAAATACTTGGCTGCCCTAGGCAGACAAGCACAAGCAGCTGAGACAGTTGGATCTCTCATCTGTGCAAAAGAGGGAGTACTGCTGTATTCCCAGGATACTGAGTTAGTTGGTAAAATGTTAAATGATTAACAATTATGAGGCTACGGTCCTGATCTTTTTAGTACGTCAGACCCTATTGATGTGGTACTTGGAGAGCCTCTTGAAAAAACTGGAAGAGTTATACACCATCAACTCTAAAGTGTTAATCTGCTATAAAATGAAGAACCAATCATCTGCCTTCTGAGAGTTACCAACAGTTTATTATGAAATATAGTTCTTACAGCCCCCAACTGTCACGTCAGGTAGTTCTGAAAAGGTCACTGATACTGACTCTTGATACAGAAGGAAGGGAAATACTGATGAGCTACTTGGCCTACCAGGCTAAGCATACCAGAACAATCTGGATTTGAGAAGTATAACGCAATAGCACCTCAAATTAAGTCTGTTACAACTGGCTTAATGGGGGGGGTAGATATATATAAGAAGAAAAGAAAGACTAATCTGTGTTTTATGACTTTCCAAGTTAAGTATCGCAAGCACACATATGACTAAGCTGTGATTCTCCAGTTATCATGGAATATAATTTTATTAAAAGACATAAAAAGTCAAAACAAAACAAGACAAGAAACCTGTCATGTAGCAATTCTGAGATGATAGAGAGCATGGCAAAAACAAAATAAAAGTCCATCAGTTCCAGAAAGTCTGAGACTTACTAGGTATAAGTGATTATAGAAATAGTTTGGAGACAACAAGGAACATCCAAAGAGCAAGACAGAAGGCAAACCTCAGTGAAGACCCCCTCCCTCTTTTTAACCCCTGTAGCTTTAGACACTGCATTTCAAATTAAGCTACATGCAATCAGGGCCCTTCACTGATCTTGTTGCCATTTTCTTCCTGTACCTGATAAAGTGACTGGAACATAAGAAACTTAACTATTTTAAGGAGTCAAAAGAAAAATGGAGGGAATAGTTGTTCTTTCTCAAGTTTCTTTTTTTCCCACAACTGTTGTTTCATATTCACTTCTATGTAGTTTAGAAAATAAAGATGACTCTGAAGTCACTCTCTCATATAACAATCACAACTACTTCATTAAAGTCAGAGAAACACCAGAGTTATCATATGCTTAGTTTAACACTCACCACAGCTGGACAGCACAGCATGGCTGTAACAACTGAGAAGCTGTAAGTGTTGGTAAAGAGAATTGTCTCCTTTCATCTTCAGAGGGACAGTTTCAAATTTTCATTTTAAACTCCAGCTGTAAAGTTTCCCAAACTTCTAAAACTTACACAGTACCAAAAGTTTGGATCCTGGGATTCTGCATCTATGTCATTAAATGTCTCACTTCAGTTTCTCTATGATCTGACTATAAGGACTTAAACAATATTAGGTGTTTAATTTTAAACAATGTGTGACATTTATCTTCTTTGGGGAAGGTGCTGGGACAGCTATATGCAGTTCCTATCAATCTCATCTGTTGTAAATTTGAATTCCTGGTATGCCTGAAACATGACAGTAGAGAAGCACTGTGAAAAATTATTTATGAAACTCTTTCAGTGAGCACTTATCTCTTAGGGAAGGTTATGAATGAGAGTAAGAGAGCCTGAGGAGAAACAGCTAAGCCCTACCCTACTTTTTTTTTTTTTTTTTTTTGGCCACGCCACGCGCCATGCAGGATCTTAGTTCCCCAACCAGGGATTGAACCTGTGCCCACTGCACTGGGAGCGCAGAGTCTTAACCACTGGACTGCCAGGGAAGTCCCGGCCTACCCTACTTCTGTGTGTTACCACTCTATTTCCAGAAAGAACCCAGGCCAGATTAGGATGACGCCAAATAACCAGTGCCTGTGCATGCTTTCCTTATCTCTCTCTCTAATAACATACCTGTCACTTAATTATGTGAGGCCAGTTTCTTCTTAAACAAATGGAAAGCATTTAGTTTACAGACACAAAACTATTTTACAACTGATGGAATGATTTCCAGAAGAATAAAAAACCTACCTGTTCCAAGTACCTCGAAAGGTAAAATCTCTAGCAACTGTTGCCCAGTTTTTCAAGAGGTGTACAGGAACAAAAATGTCCTTTTACAGGAAGAAAGGCTGCAGACCCAGAGATTGTTTTAAACTGGAGTTACTATGCAAAAGCAGAAGGAAAAAGAGCTAGCCCCACCAAAACAAATTTTCTCCAAGTAAAGGTGAAAGGCAGGCTCTTTGGGGTTCTGATTTGACATTCTCGCCATTTTATATCAAACCCTTACAATCTCCCATTAACCCAAGAAACTGTCTAGTGAGTGAGTAGATATTTCAAGAGGCTTTCTGAAATATAAAATGGTTATTTTGCAGCAAGATGGTATTTAAAACATTTCAACAGTACTCTAACAACTTTCAATATTTAAAAACACTATAAAGAACCCATGGAAAGCCAGACCATTTCCAGTGTTTTCACCATTAAGTAAACAAGGTCTTGGATTAATTCTTTTAAATAAACAAAACTTTTAATAAGCTATACTTTCTAAACAAACGTTACTCATCGTAAAAATTCATGGCTAGGTTTCAAAAGCATTTTTGACCAGTAACACAGATTTTAGTAATTCAGATAAGAAATATGATGAATAAAAGCTGACCTAAAGAGATTGTTTTAATATTTTTAAAAGCAGACAACACTAAGAAAGGTGAGAAAGAAATTAGACAACGTAAAGATAATCAAACTCGGAACAAGAATTTCAAGAAAAATAGAAAAATGGCTGTTTTCCTGTACTACCATATGCCTCTCAAACTAACAATGCACCACACTGTTATAACCAAAAGAGAAAAGAAGCTAATGAAAATTTACAAAGCCACTGATGTCCCCAGTCATCTACAACACTGGGTCAATCCAGATTATGTGCTTTTGCTCAGTGACACACCAAACCTTCATCCAAGGTAAAGTTACTTCCAAATTAGCCAGAAAAACTAAGAATAATAATTTGGTACATTAATTATTATATAAAAGGCTAGCTTGGCCAGTCTCTCCCCATCATAAAAGAACTGAAGTATAAAGAACTGAAAAGTAAACAGGGTCCAATGAAAGGTCACTTTTATAGGTTTGAGTCCCCAGAGTTTTATATCATTTCACATCAGATTACCTTACTAGACACGGTTCCCTGACACCAACAAACTTTTAGCTAAATATTCCTTTTGTCTAGTTTTCCATCTCTTAGAATTTCTTTTGTAAATCCTCATTAATAAGGAAGTTAAAGCATCCTCACCTAGTCAGCATAAATTGTTACTGGATGAGACAAGAAATATTAAACTCACTCAAATTAAAAAAGTCATTAGAAAAGAATTTAACAAGTAAAAGGTGATAATAAACAGTTACTAGATACATATTCAGATACTATTTTCAAAGAACTATGGTTAACTTATGTTAAATTTTTCTTAAGTCAGCAGTACGTCAAAACAATGTTTTTTAAAAAAAGCAATTTCTCAATCTTTCCATCTTTTCTATTCTGAGCAAATCCCTACGCTTCTTAACCAATTTTTCAAAGTGATGTTAACATCTCAAATAGATAGCTCAATGAAAATTTCAGATACAATCATCCTTGTGGTTGGAAAGAAATGAGCTTTCAAAAGAGCAGATGCTCACAACTCTAACTACCTTGTTCCATTCAAGGATGCACCTCCTCTAGCTTGCTGGAAATAACTGGAAGATTAATTAGAGCAGAAATAAAATAATGGAGTAGAACTGTACAGGTGGAGAAAATACCACCACCACACACAGGCCTAGTTCCTGGTATCAAAAGAATATTGAATTGTGTTTAAATGTCATCAAGGCCTAAATTCTTCCTAATCTAGGGAGTATTTTATTGGTGTTTGGGTCATCATACCAGTACAAGAAAATTCTACATCATGTATAAGGAAAAGCTCAGAGTTACACAATCACATCATTTAAGCTAAAACACTTCCTTATTTCTTTTAACTACTAAGAAAAAGAAGACTGGGCAAGGAAGATTGCTCGTTATACATTTACCAGAATTTTGGATTCGCCATGTTTTTATAAATTGAGTATCAGGAGGTATCGACTCCCCTTCTCCTATGGTGACATCTTCAACAAAGGACATAGAGGGCACACTGATGTTTGGGCTCTCAAAGTCATAATAGGCGCCAATTGCTGCTTGTAGGTTCCTACAAAAAAAGAGAAAAGGCAAAATACTTCAGTCCTCTCCAGAGCATATTATCCTAATTGTCAAACAAAAGGAACCTATAGACCCATATATAGAAAGTATACAGATGGCTCCTGGTATGTTAATCTTCAGAGTCGTTGATTCTGGCTGAGGAACAACAGGAAAAACGCCAGGACCAAAAACTTGTGCATCACTTTCTTCCCAAGGTACCCACATAGAAAGTAACAAACATTATTAGCACCATCAGCAACAATGTGAGGAAATCCCTCTCTTACCCACAAGGACAGCAAGTATGGGTAAGGAAGTCAATTAAAAGAGAGCTCCTCTGTAGCTGTGACTAAAATCCAAAGAAGCTCCATTAAAAAAAAAAAAAATCCAATTATTTATTTTTTTAAAAAAGCAATACATGCACATGATTCAAAGTTTCATACAATGAAAAATACCCATCTTATCTCTTCTTTCCTACACACACACACACATACACACACACAGGTAATCATTTGTTCATATTACTTTCTTAAATACCCTTCCAGAACTTCCTTATGCACATACAAGCAAATGATATACATTCTTATTTCCCCCCTTCTTACACAATTGGTAGCATATTACACACTGCCCTTTGCTTTATTCCCTTAACACTGTATCATGAAGACATTTCTAAGTCAGTACACAATGAATATCCTCATTGTTTTTTACAGCTGTATCCACTGTATAGATATATCATTATTTAGGTAACCAATCCACTTTTGAGTTTGCTTCCTATCTTTAATTCTTCCATATATAAGCTTAAGCACACATAGTTTAACATACAAGTGCATCTGTAGGATAAAGTCCTACAAGTGACACCGTTGGGTCAAAGGGCATATATTTGTGGCTTTAATCAATATATCTAAACTTCCCTCAATAAAAAAGTTACATACTTAATGAATGCTCCCACCAAAAATGTATGAGAGTGTCTATTTCCCCACTTGCTCATCAACGGTGTTTCTCCAACATTTTGGACTTTTGTCGATCTGATAGGTAAAAAATAAGATCTTGGTGAGGTCTTAACACCATTTTGTAAATAGTGGTGTTCTTTATTTTGTTTTTTAAGATTTATTTATTTATTTTATTTATTTTTGGCTGCATCAGGTCTTAGTTGCAGCACACAGGATCTTCGTTGAGGCATGCGGGATCTTTCGTTGTGGCGCGTGGGCTCTTCGTTGTGGTGCGCTGGCTTCTCTCTAGTTGTGGCATGTGGGTTTTCTCTTCTCTAGTTGTGGCACGCAGGCTCCAGGGCGCATGGGCTCTGTAGTTGTGGCGCGCGGGTTCCAGAGCACGCGGGCTCTAGTTGAGGCGTACAAGTGCCGTAGTTGTGGCGCACAGACTTAGTTGCCCCGCGGCATGTGGGATCTTAGCTCCCTGATCAGGGATCGAAGCCACGTCCCCTGCATTGTAAGGTGGATTCTTTACCACTGGACCACCAGGGAAGTCCCTGGTGTTCTTTTCAATTACTTATAAACCCCCTTATGTCAGAAGGAACTACCAAGCACACAAACCAGAGTCCCTAACTGAACAGAATCACATGACAGACAGCTTGGTTCTTCAGTGCCAGAGACCAAAGGCCGCTAAGGGGTTTAAGTTAGCTGTGTTCATTAAAGATCAAAGAAATTGTCGGTAATTACATTAACCATTTCTCTTATGGTCTTCCTCAAACTAGTGACATCATCCCCAGTCCCCACAGAATAACAACACAAATAGCATTTTTCTAAACATAACCCAACCATAAGCCAATGGATCCAGTGGGTTGTTTTTAATTATGTATAAACATAGCATGAAATAAGCTCTGACAGTACACAACTGTTCAACAGACATGCTATTAACAGCAAATACTTTTCTGCTGGGGGCCTGCCTGCTCTTCCAGGTGTTTGCAGCTGCCAGAAAGGAAGGCTATATTTAGAGCAGCTACCTCAGGTCAAGCCTCACGCAATGGCGGCCTGCAGTATTAGTGAGTCATGACTGGAATTACACCACCACCAACTGCTGGCTCGTCATGTGTGTGCTAGATAAAATTTACATGGAGCAGAGCTGGGCCAGGGTCCAAACTGTGCCTGTTTACTTGACCATTCAGTATGAAAGCTTAGACTTCAGTTTTTCCGGCAACTTCCTTATCTAGCTGACACTGATCTCAAGTGAAGAATATGTGACTGGTCGAACCTGGGGATGCCCAGACCCTACCACCCGCAAACAGACTTAGGAGTACATCTGGAATCAGCCTTACACTTAGGGATCAGAGATAAAACAAGGGAGAGAGAAATAAGCCTAGGTTGCATTTTGTTCTTCTGAAACTTTTTATAAAAACCAAGTGTCCACTTTTTTATAAAGATAATTTTTCTGCCGAAGGTCTCAGGCAAACAGCCTGAATTGTCTTCTGTTCACTTGGCTGTAAAATATGCTTGGGAGGGAAGAGACTATTTGTGCACTCAGGACAATTGCCAATGCTCATCCTCAGCCTGTGTCATATTTCGCCACTTGGCTCTGCCTGATATCAAACAGGACTTCGAGACCAGCACAGCAGAAACACTAGCAAGTGGAAAAGTCCAGCTACTCTACTTAGGCAGATCCATCCCCCCCACCAAATCTCCTTTCACACATTCCAACTCATCCCACAGCCAAGCCAACAAAACTGCTTACTTGTACCTGTATTATACAGAAAATTCAACCAGAGAAAGATTAAGGAATACTTTTAAAGCCCAAAGTGAAACTGAAAGTAGTGAACTGGACTCCTGGCAGGAAGAAGAAGTGAAGGATGACAAAGCACAATCATTTCCCAAGTACAAGGCAGAGAGAAGACATTAGCCCGGTGGTGCTCTAACCCATCAGGCAGGTACACAGCTCCTCAGCGCTTGGACCATTTAGATCACTGCCTCACAGGGCCAAGGAACGGCAGGAAGAGACTAAACAGCTCCTATTCAGTGTGGGAACAAGCAGACATGATAGCATGTATTCCTGTTCAAAACAACATACTCAACTATTATTAGCCAATAAAAAACTCCACATGAAACAGAGCTGGCTGAGCAGATGGGAAAGGGAGGACACTGACTCAGTATTCAGCCCAGCCTGAAAGTTTAAACTTCCAGGTTCCTTCAGTGTTTTTGCTCAAGAAAAGTTTTTACTCTGATTTTAATAGTTAAAAGTGCCCTAAAGAACAAAGGGAGGCAGTGTTAATGGGGGGGCAAAAGGCACAGGCAAAGATGCATGATAGTGATGGTTACAAAACATTGTGAATATACTTTATGCCACAGAACTGTGCACTTAAAAATGGTTAAAATGGTAAAATTTTATTTTACTTTATTTTTTACTAACGTATAGTTGATTTACAATGTTATGTTAGTTTCTGATGTACAGCAAAGTGATTCAGATATATATATATATTATTTATCATATTCTTTTCCATTATGGTTTATTATGGGATATTGAATATAGTTCCCTGTGCTATACAGTAGGACCTTGCTGTTTATCAGGTGGTTTGTATCTGCTAATCCCAAACTCCTAATTTATCCCTCCCCCACCCCCTTTCCACTTTGGTAACCATAAGTTTGTTTTCTATGTCTGTGAGTCTGTTTCTGTTTTGTAAATAAATTCATTTGGATCATACGTTAGATTCCACATATCGGTGATATCACATGGTATTTGCCTTTCTGATTTACTTCATTCACTTAGTATGATAATCTCTAGGTCCATGCATGTTGCTGCAAATGGCATTATTTCACTCTTTTTTTATGGCTGAGTAGTATTCCATTGTATATATTTACCACATCTTCGTTATCCATTCATCTGTTGATGGACATTTAGGTTGCTTCCATGTCTTGGCTATTGTGAATAGTGCTGCTATGAACATGGGGGTGCATGTACCTTTTCGAATTAGAGTTTTCTCCTGATATATGCACAGAAGTGGAATTGCTGGATCATATGGCAACTCTATTTTTAGTTTTTTAAGGAACCTCCAAACTGTTTTCCATAGTGGCTGCACCAATTTACATTCCCACCAACAGTGTAGGAGGGTTCCCTTTTCTCCACACCCTATCCAGCATTTGTTATTTGTAGACTTTTTAATGATGGCCATTCTGACCAGTGTGAGGTGATAACGCATTGCAGTTTTGATTTTCATTTCTCTAATAATTAGCGATATTGAACATCTTTTCATGTGCCTATTGGCCATCTGTATGTCTTCTTTGAAGAAATGTCTATTTAGGTCACCTGCCCATTTTTTCATTGGGTTGTTTGTTTCTTTGTCATTGAGTTGTATGAGCTGTTAGTATATTTTGGAAATTAAGCCCTTGTCAGTTGCATTGTTTGCAAATATTTTCTCCCAGTCCATAGGTTGTCTTTTCGTTTTGCTTATGGTTTTCTTGCTGTGCAAAAGCTTTTAAGTTTTTGATTAGGTCCCATTTGATTATAAAATGGTAAAATTTTAAAAGGCTTTGTTTGGAGGCAGCTCCTAACCCCTGGCTGTGGGGCTTTGAACAAGTGGTTAAGCATCTGTGTCAGTTTACTCATGTGCAAAACTGAGTTTTTTTATTGTAAGGATGCTTATATTTTTTATTACAAAGTTGGGTGTTATAAAGTTGGCTGTGAAGACTGCATGAGGCAATGTGTGTAAATGCCAATGCCCTAGGTTGGCAGTCATTCATTCAACAAATATTTAATTAATGAGCATTTATCCATGTGCTAGGCACTCGGCCTGGGTCTAGGGATAGAACAGACAGCAAAAGAGACAAGGGCCCTATCCGTTACAAAGCCTAGCAGACTGCAGCAAACCAGGGACACTCAAAGAAGGGTAACTGCAACTACCTCTCACACTGAGGCTTATCAGCCCAAGGCAGCTTTTCCATCTTGGGGTAAAAAAAAAAAAAAAAAATGGGCTTGGTGCACAATACAGTTTCAACTGCACTGATAATCAGGTTAACCTGATTTGGAGTAGAAGAATCTGGTGATGCTGATATGTGTTTCCTGATGAAATGCACTTTTATAACTAAGAAGCAATATTGTCCAGCCTTCATTTTACAGATGAGGCCACAGATGCACTGACAGGTAAATAACTTGCCCCAGGCTAGACAATTATTAGTAGAACTCAGAACCACATCTATTCAAAGGCATAAAACTTTTACCTTACCCAGAATTTTCCAATTTTCTACTAATGCTCTGAACATCTGATTTTCTTAAGAACATATTAAGTACCATCATGAATTCTATAAATGAATTAATTTTAACTTCTCATTAAACTGAATTCCTAAAAGTGGTCAAATGCCTAATCTTGCATATATTCACAAACATAAAACATTTATTTTTGTACTATTTATACAAACCGAAGTCAGATTGACAGTCTTATGAAGAAAAATCATCTATATACTGAATATACAGTCAGGAGCATCATCCTAAAAATACGGGGTAGAAGAAAACAGTTAAGAAAACTAGGAAATCAGAATTAAAGAGGGAATGCCAGAAGTCTAAGTATTAGCTCAGATTCTCAGCAAAATAAAATTAGACACCTTCTCTTTCCACTCTCTGAACAAGTAAGAAACTCAAAAGGATCCAAATTGTTTATAAGAAAAAAAAACTATCCATCTAATTTGGACATAAATTAAAATGGGAAATCAGAATAATGAATCAATCTAGTTAAACATGAACAGTAGCATCTTCAGGCTTCGAGCAGTACCTATCCCGAACTTCAAGAAGTTTTCCTCACCTGTGGAGCACCAATGATACTGCTCCTAAGGCACAAGCTCATCAGGAATCAGAAAGACCTCACTATCTTTGAATGACTGAAAAAACCTGATTAGAAAAAGGATCAGCAAAACAGATGTCAGTTCTTACCCGGGCTTTCCAACATCAACTCAGCAGGCATGTAACATGGAAGACCAAAAAAACAGGCCAAAAAACGTGTACTTGTGATACTTGTGAATTTTAAGGCCTCAGAAGAAACAATTTCATTAAAACAAAGATGAACGCAGGTAGGGAATAGAAGTTGGGCTAAAGAAGACTTAAAATACTTTCAAACCTAAAAATTAACTCATAGATGATATTATTTAATACATGAAGACAGTAAGAAGAAAGAAAGAACTTGTGAAAGATTTCATTAAGAGGAGCAACAAAGTTCACACCAGTATTTACCCACTTCTCAGAGCCCTAGCAAGTCCAAGATTGTTTCTTCCTCTTCTTTTCCTGGCTATTTACTGATCCATTAATTTTAATACTTTTTAGAACTGGTCCCTCTAGCTAACATCAGCAGTTATACCTTCCCCAAAGAGAAAGTAAAAAACTAGCATTCTGCCATGAAAACCCAAGGTGGTGGCACTGTTCTAGATTTAAAGAGAGGGTCCAGGGGTTAGGCGCTTTCACTGCCGTGGCCCGGGTTCAATCCCTGGTCAGGGAATTAAGATCCCTCAAGCCTTGTTGAGCAACCCCCAAACACAAAAAAATTCAAAGAGACATAACAACCAAATGCAATATATGATCCTTGAGGTCCTTGAATGGATTCTGATTCTATTAAAAAAAAAAAGGGTTATAAATGATACATTTGGGAACATCTGAGCAAACTTACAATATGTACTGAATATTTTTTTAGTACTAAAGAATTTTTGTAAATTATCTTAGTGTCTTACTATGTAGTTATGTAAAGGAATGTCCTTTTTCTTAGAAGCATGCTGAAATATCTAAGGATGAAGGGTCGTGATGTCTACAACTTTCAAATGATTCAAAAAATTTTTATATAGAGACAAATTACGGCAAAAATGTTAACCACTGTTCTTGAATTAGGTGGCAAGTATAAGGGTATATACTCTGATTCTTTTAAAATTTTCTGTAGGTTTGAATAGTTTATAAAAAAGGTAAATGAAAATAAAAACAAAAACAGAAGAAAGAAAAGATATCTTTTTTCCCACCACTGGAAGATACAAAAAAAAATTAGGTGCAAAGAATTACTTCAGCCATCTAGGGAACATTAAGGAACCTATTGGGAACCTCAGGAGACCTAATGAGGATGAGGCTGACATGCTGACAATGACAGATGAGAAGGGAAATAAAATTGCTGTGTCCCTGATGATATAGTTGAACCACTAAATTAGGCAACCCCAGAGCCATCTTACATTGGGTATCGTTGTCATCTGAGAAAATACAATTGGCTCACTGTTTAAAAAGTGGGCAGGGGAAGGGGCAGATTTTGAGCCTACACCAATTTGACACTGGCATTACAGACTTTAATTTCTGAGTGCCTTTGGCTGTGTCAAGATCAAACTATTTTTCCTCTTTTAAAAAAACTGAGGTGAAAGTCACATAACATACAATTAACTACATACTTTAAAGTATATAATTCAATGGTGTTTACTGCATTCACAATGTTGTGCAACCACCACCTCTACTTTCAAAACTTTTAAATCATCTCATACCCATTAAGAACACCACATATCCATTAAGTAATCATTCCTCATTATTCCCTCCCCCCCATCCCCTGGCAACTACAAATCTGTTTTCTGTCTCTATGAATTTGTCTATTTTGGATAATTTATATAAAAGGAATGACACCATATGCAACCTCTGTGTCTGGTTTCTTCCACTTAGCAGAATATTTTTGAGATTTATCCCAAATGGTAGCATGCTGATCAGTATTTCATTCCTTTATATGGCTAAGTAATATTCCATTATATGTACATACCACATTTTGACTATCCATTCATCTGCTGATGGGCATTTGGATTGTTTCTACCTTTTGACTATTAAGTAATACTGCTATAAACATTCATATACAAGTGTCTGTGTGGGTATATGTGTTCATTTCTTTAGATATATAGCTAGGAGTAGAACTTCTGGGTCACATGTAATTCCATGTCTAACTTTTCGAAAAACCACAAACTGTTTTCCACATCAGCTGAACCATCTTACATTTCTACCAACAATGTACAAGTCAAGTGTTCCTATTTCTCGACATCCTCACCAACACTTATTTTTTCTTTTTTTTTTTATTATAGCCATTGTAGTGGGTGTGAAGTGATATCTGACTGTGGTTTTGATTTCCATTTCCTTAATGACCAGTGATCTTAAACAATTTTTCATGTACTTGGCTATCTGTATATCCTCTTTGGAGATACGTCTATTCAAATCCTTTGTTCATTTTTGTGACTGAGTTACTTGTCTTCCTATTGTGCAGCTGTACGAGTTCTTTATATATTCTGGATACTAGACCCTTATCAGATATATGATTTACAAATATTTTCTCCCATTATGTTGACTGTCTTTTCACTTCCTTGATAATGTCTTTTGATGCATAACAAGTTTTTAATTTTGTTGCAGTCTAATTTATCTAGTTTTTTTTGTTGTTGCTTTGACTCTGACATCAAATCTAAGAATCAGTAGCCCAATCCAAGATCATGAAGATTTATCCCCATGTTTCTTCTAATAGTTTTATTGTTTTACTTTTATTTAGGTCACTGATTTTCAGTTAATTTTTGTATAAAGAGTGAGGTAGGGGGTCTGACTTCATTCTTTTGCCCGTGGTTATCCAGTTGTACCAGCACCATGTGTTAAAGAAGATGAAATATTTTTAAGAGAAAAAGAAGTTGGACAGATTCTTGGGTACGAGTAGGATTCTGCCCTATGGGTGATCCTAGCTAGCCACTGGGGACACTTCCATGGCAAGTGCAATAAACGGCAAAGCTCAGACATGGGAAACTGAGTGGGAGAACAAATTGAGACATGCACTGTACCTCACCATAACTCAAGTATGGTATGCTTATGCTCTGATCACCCTAAAAAATATACTTCCTATTCCCAAACACAGTTTCTAGGACTGAAAGAACCAACAACATTTATGCTCAGAATCAAACTAAATTATCAGCACAAAAACGTTTTCCCTATCTGCCAATCAGTAAGTATATAATATTTACTTGTTTTATATTTCTTTTCTTTAAGTTTTCACTCATTCATGCTCTAGGTAATAGAAACGTAAAGATAAATAAGACAAACTCTTTGCTACTAAGGAACACAAAGTCTATTAAAGAAAGATTTAGAAACAAGTAATCACAATTCAGTGAGGTAAATTTCAGGGAAGAAATATAACCAAGGACTACAAAAGTACAGAAAAGAAAATACCTTACTCAAACTTAGGAACTCAGGGAAAGCTTCATCAACCAGGTAACATCAAAACTGTACCCTAATGAACTGGTTAACCACCTAGAGAACGGGGTGAAGGGGCATTTCAGATAGAGGGAGATTATATGCAAAGGCACACAGATGTATGAGAGTCACAAGAACAGCACAAACTCACCAACAGACAGAAAAAGACAGGCCTGACAACATTCAGGTCCCTGGTTCTGGTTGTTTCTGAAGCCCAAATGAATTGCTAACTTAAGTTCTAAGATATTCCTGTATCCTTATTAATTCTCATTTTTATTCAGGCTACTTTAAGACAGGGTTGTGTTCACCTCCAGTACAGTCCTAACTGATACAAGACTAAAGTATTGCAAAAGCTAAAAATCCACAATGCATAACAAAGTCAAGGGGACTTCCCTGGTGGAGCAGTGCTTAAGAATCTGCCTGCCAATGCAGGGGACACGGGTTTGAGCCCTGGTCCGGGAAGATCCCACATGCCGCAGTGCAACTAAGCCCGTGCGCCACAAACACTGAGCCTGCGCTCTAGAGCCTGCGAGCCACAACTACTGAATCCCGAGTGCCTAGAGCCCGTGCTCTGCAACAAGAGAAGCCACCACAATGAGAAGCCCGCACACCGCAACGAAGAGTAGCCCCCCGCTCGCCGGAACTAGAGAAAGCCTGCAAGCAGCAAGGAAGACCCAATGCAGCCAAAAATAAGTAAGTAAGAGAAGTAACCACTGACACTGCAGAAATATAAACGATCATGAGAGATTACTACAAGCAACTCTATGCCAATAAAATGGACAACCTGGAAGAAATGGACAAATTCTTAGAAATGCACAACCTGCCGAGACTGAACCAGGAAGAAATAGAAAATATGAACAGACCAATCACAAGCACTGAAATTGAAACTGTGATTAAAAATCTTCCAACAAACAAAAGCCCAGGACCAGATGGCTTCACAGGCGAATTCTATCAAACATTTAGAGAAGAGCTAACACCTATCCTTCTCAAACTCTTCCAAAATATTGCAGAGGGAGGAACACTCCCCAACTCATTCTACGAGGCCACCATCACCCTGATACCAAAACCAGACAAAGATGTCACAAAGAAAGAAAACTACAGGCCAGTATCACTGATGAACATAGATGCAAAAATCCTCAACAAAATACTAGCAAACAGAATCCAACAGCACATTAAAAGGATCATACACCATGATCAAGTGGGGTTTATGACAGGAATGCAACGATTCTTCAACATACGCAAATCAATCAACGTGATACATCATATTAACAAATTGAAGGAGAAAAACCATATGATCATCTCAATAGATGCAGAGAAAGCTTTCGACAAAATTCAACACCCATTTATGATAAAAGCCCTGCAGAAAGTAGGCACAGAGGGAACTTTCCTCAACATAATAAAGGCCATATATGACAAACCCACAGCCAACATTGTCCTCAATGGTGAAAAACTGAAACCATTTCCACTAAGATCAGGAACAAGACAAGGTTGCCCACTCTCACCACTATTATTCAACGTAGTTTTGGAAGTGTTAGCCACAGCAATCAGAGAAGAGAAAGCAATAAAAGGAATCCAAATTGGAAAAGAAGAAGTAAAGCTGTCACTGTTTGCAGATGACATGATACTATACATAGAGAATCCTAAAGATGCTACCAGCAAACTACTAGAGCTAATCAATGAATTTGGTAAAGTAGCAGGATACAAAATTAATGCACAGAAGTCTCTTGCATTCCTATACACTAATGATGAAAAATCTGAAAGTGAAATTAAGAAAACACTCCCGTTTACCATTGCAACAAAAAGAATAAAATATCTAGGAATAAACCTACCTAAGGAGACAAAAGACCTGTATGCAGAAAATTATAAGACACTGATGAAAGAAATTAAAGATGATACAAATAGATGGAGAGATATACCATGTTCTCGGATTGGAAGAATCAACATTGTGAAAATGACTCTACTACCCAAAGCAATCTACAAATTCAATGCAATCCCTATCAAACTACCACTGGCATTTTTCACAGAACTAGAACAAAAAATTTCACAATTTGTATGGAAACACAAAAGACCCCGAATAGCCAAAGCAATCTTGAGAACAAAAAATGGAGCTGGAGGAATCAGGCTCCCTGACTTCAGACTATATTACAAAGCTACAGTAATCAAGACAGTTTGGTACTGGCACAAAAACAGAAACATAGATCAATGGAACAGGATAGAAAGCCCAGAGATAAACCCATGCACATATGGTCACCTTATCTTTGATAAAGGAGGCAAGCATATACAGTGGAGAAAAGACAGCCTCTTCAATAAGTGGTGCTGGGAAAACTGGACAGGTACATGTAAAAGTATGAAATTAGAACACTCCCTAACACCATACACAAAAATAAACTCAAAATGGATTAAAGACCTAAATGTAAGGCCAGACACTATCAAACTCTTAGAGGAAAACATAGGCTGAACACTCTATGACATAAATCACAGCAAGATCCTTTTTGACCCAACTCCTAGAGAAATGGAAATAAAAACACAAATAAACAAATGGGACCTAATGAAACTTAAAAGCCTTTGCACAGCAAACGAAACCATAAACAAGACCAAAAGACAACCCTCAGAATGGGAGAAAATATTTGCAAATGAAGCAACTGACAAAGGATTAATCTCCAAGATTTACAAGCAGCTCATGCACCGCAATAACAAAAAAACAAACAACCCAATCCAAAAATGGGCAGAAGACCTAAATAGACATTTCTCCAAAGAAGATATACAGATTGCCAACAGACACATGAAAGAATGCTCAACATCGTTAATCATTAGAGAAATGCAAATCAAAACTACAATGAGATATCATCTCACACCGGTCAGAATGGCCATCATCAAAAAATCTAGAAACAATAAATGCTGGAGAGGGTGTAGAGAAAAGGGAACCCTCTTGCACTGTTGGTGGGAATGTAAATTGATACAGCCACTATGGAGAACAGTATGGAGGTTCCTTAAAAAACTACAAATAGAACTACCATACGACCCAGCAATCCCACTACTGGGCATATACCCTGAGAAAACCATAATTCAAAAAGAGTCATGTACCAAAATGTTCATTGCAGCTCTGTTTACAATAGCCAGGACATGGAAGCAACCTAAGTGTCCATCATCGGATGAATGGATAAAGAAGATGTGGCACATATATACAATGGAATATTACTCAGCCATAAAAAGAAACAAAATGGAGGTATTTGTAGTGAGGTGGATGGAGTTAGAGTCTGTCATACAGAGTGAAGTAAGTCAGAAAGAGAAAAAGAAATACAGTATGCTAACACATATATATGGAATCTAAGGGAAAAAAAAAAAGGTCATGAAGAACCTAGTGGCAAGACGGGAATAAAGACACAGACCTACTAGAGAATGGACTTGGGGATATGGGGAGGGGGACGGGTGAGATGTGACAGGGTGAGAGAGTGGCATGGACATATATACACTACTAAATGTAAAATAGATAGCTAGTGGGAAGCAGTCGCATAGCACAGGGAGATCAGTTCGGTGCTTTGTGACACCTAGAGGGGTGGGATAGGGAGGGTGGGAGGGAGGGAGATGCAAGAGGGAAGACATATAGGAACATATGTATATGTATAACTGATTCACTTTGTTATAAAGCAGAAACTAACACACCACTGTAAGGCAATTATACTCCAATAAAGATGTTAAAAAAAAAAGTAAGTAAATAAATATTTTAAAAAACAAACAAACAAAAAGTCAAGGTGAGCTGGAGGAAATGGGCTCCCCTCCATCTGGCCTTAGCAAGGTAGCAGTCCTTGTATGTAGCAAAGCAACTGGTTACACTCCATATGCACTCCAAAGCTAGATGGAGCTTTTGGAGCTTGGACCATAAAAGGAAATTGCCCACAGAACACTGTGCAAACTTCAGTAAAGTTTTTCAAGACAAACCAATCTGCAAAACACAACCCAACCCAATCTGGCTTTCCAGAAAGAAGATATGACATACAAGATAAGAATATAACTTTCTGCCTAAAGCCAGAGATCTGAAACCTCTAATGGTTAGATAATTAAGAGACTTGCTGAATTTCAGCACCTGAACTCTCTGCATCACTTAACCTGTGAGACACTGATGAATACAATGTAGATAGCCCCTTTCAAACACTTCTCCCAGGATCCCCCAAACTGCCATCTCCTCCCCCCTTCATTATAAACCGTATCTAAAAGAAACATAGCTGGGAGAGGGGAAATTTAGGGGGTGACATTCCACAGAATATTTGAGAAAACTCTAAATCCAGAATTATCCATCCATGCCCTGAGTAGAGACCTTTAACCTGGAATGATAAGCAGAGCTAAGGGACCTAACCCAATCCTAGCAATCCTCTTCAGCAATCTTGGAGGCTAAAATCTAATCATAATATTACTGGAGTTGGTTATTTATCAAAGGGAATGTCCAAATATGAAGTGGATAAGCAATGAACTTAAGTTTTAAAGGAGTTCTATTATTGGGAGCCTATAATTATTATACCCCTGGTCAAGCCCTAGGTCCCAAAAGTAGCATCGTATTGGAAGGGAAAGCTAAAGCAGCATGGCCCTCATAAAGGAATTCTCCCACCCTGCCCCTACATCTCCTGTGCTCCTCTCAAGGATGGTCATGAAGAATATCAGACACAGGAAATCTTTCTGGGGGAAGCTAGGCCAAGGCCTTCAGTTCTCCGCCAATGAAATGAGTTAACAGGTGACCAGGAGACTTGCTGACTGTATTATTTACTGCTCCTGCCCTACAGAAGACAGTGTACACCCGTAATTCTTTCTGCTTCTATCCCCCAGGCTGAGAACAGTGCCTGGCATATAGAAGGTGCTTAATATATATTAGTTGACTGGAATATGCTACTGACCAAAATATAGTACAGCTGCCCTTGACCAACATGAGGTAAATTGGGCGGGTCCACTATACTCAGATTTTTTTCAATGGTAAATACTACAATACTACACAATCCAAGATTGGTTGAATCCACAGATTGGGAACTGCTGATATGGAGGGCCAAATTATAAATTATACACAGATTTTCCACTGCACAAAGTGTTTGCACCCTTAACCCCCTAGTTGTTAAAAGGTCAACTATATTTCTCCTTTCATCACATTTTCCCCTCACAATTTTATACTGGGACTATAGGCATACCTTGTTTTAATGGACTTGGCTTTATTGTGCTTTACAGAGAATTGCTTTTTTACAAATTGAAAGTCTGTGGCAATCCTGCTGCAGGCAAGTCTATCAGTGCGTTTTTCCAACAGCATTTGCTCACTTTGTGTCTCTGTGTCACATTTTGGTAATTCTCACAATATTTCAGACTTTTTCATTATTATTATATTTGTTATGGTGACCTGTGATCAGCAATCTATGATGTTTCTATTGTAATTGTTTTGGGATGCCACAAACTGTGCCCACATAAGACTGTGAACTTAATTGGTAAATGTGTGTGTTCTGACCATTCCACCAACTAGCCATTCCTCCATCTCGTTTCCTCTCCTTGGACCTCCCTATTCCCCGAGACACAATAATGTTGAAATTAGGTCGGTTGATAACTCTACAGTGGCCTCTAAGTGTTCAAGTGAAAGGAAGAGTCACACATCTCTCACTTTAAAAACTAGAAATGATTAAGCTTAGTGAGGAAGGCATGTCAAAAAACAAGACAAGCCAGAAGCTAGGTCGCTTATACCAAACAGCTAAGTTGTAAAAGCAAAGGAAAAGTTCTTCAAGGAAATGAAAAGTGCTACTCCAGTGAACACACGAATCATAAGAAAAGTGAGACAGCCTTATTGCTGATATGGAGAAAGTTTGAGTGGTCTGGATAGAAGATCAAATCAGCCACCACATTCCCTTAAGCCAAAGCCTAATCCAGAGCAAGGCCCTGACTCTCTTCAACTCTGTGAAGGCTGAGAGAGGTGAAGAAGCTGCAGAAGAAGTTTAAAGCTAGCAGAGGTTGGTTCTTGCAGTTTAAGGAAAGAAGCCCTCTCCATAACATAAAAGTGCAAGGTGAAGGAGCAAGTGCTGATGTAGAAGCTGCAGCAAGTTATCCAGAAGATCCAGCTAAGATAATTCATGAAGGTGGGCCACACTAAACAAGAGATTTTCAATGTAGACAAGACAGCCTTATATTGGGAGAAGATGCCATCTAGGACTTTCATAGCTAAGGAGGAGAAGTCAGTGCCTGGCTTCAAAGGACCGGCTTTCTTGTTAGGGGCTAATGCAGCTGGTGGCTTTACGTTGAAGCCAGTGATCATTTACCATTCTGAAAACTCTAGGGCCCTTAAAAATTATGCTCAATCTGCTCTGCCTGTGCTCTGTAAATGAAACAACAAAGCCTGGATGACTGTGCATCTGTTTGCAACATGGTTCACTGACCATTTCAAGCCCACTGTTGAGACTTACTGCTCAGAAAAAAAGATTCCTTTCAAAATGTTACTACTCATTGACGGTGCTCCTGGTCACCCAAGAGCTCTGATGGAGATATACAACGAGATTTTCATGTCTGCCAACACAACATCCATTCTGTAGCCATAGAGCAAAGAGTCATTTCTACTTTCAAGTCTTGTTCTTTAAGAAATACATTTTGTGAGGCTATGGTGAATCCTCTGATGCATCTGGGCAAAGTAAGTCCTTCTAGAAAGGATTCACCATTCTAGATGCCATTAAGAACATTTGTGATTCATGGGAGGAAGTCAAAATATCAGCATTAAGAGGAGTTTGGAAGCTGATTGCAACCCTCGTGGATGACTTTGGAGGGGTTCGAGACTTCAGCGGAGGAAGTAACTGCAGATGTGGTGGATGTAGCGAGAGAACTAGAAGCGGAGCCTGAAGATGTGACTGAATGGCTGCAATCTCAGAATAAAACTTTAACCGATGAGGAGTTAACTTTTTACGACGAGCCAAGAAAGTGGCTCCTTGAGATGGTATCTACTCCTGGTGAAGATGCTGTGAAGATTGTTGAAATAACAACAAAGGACTTAGAATATTACATAAACTTAGTTGATAAAGCAATGGCAGGGTTTGAAAGGACTGACTCCCAATTTGAAAGAAGTTCTACTGTGGGCAAAATGCTATCAAACAGCATTGCATGCTACAGAGAAATTGCTTGTAAAAGGAAGAGTCAGTCAGTGCAGCAAACTTCATTGTTCTCTTACTTTAAGCTGCCCCAGCCTTCAGCAACTCCCAAGCTGATCAGTCTGTAGCCATCAACAAGGAGGCAAGACCCTCCACCAGCAAGAAAGATTACAACTTGCTAAAGGCTCAGATGATGGTTAGCGGTTTTTGCCAATAAAGGATTTTTTAATTAAGATATGTACATTGTTTTCTTAGACATAATGCTATTGCACACTTGACAGACTACAGTATAGTCTAAACATAACTTTTACATGCACCGGGAAACCAAAAAATTCATGTGACTTGCTTTATGGCAATATTCAGTTTATTACGGTGGTCTGGAACCAAACCAGCTGTATCTCCAATGTATGCCTATATATCAATATAACAGAGGGCAGAGGAATGCCAACAACAAAAAAATGTATCATTTAGCCTATAGAGTGCAGGATCATGCAAATGTATACCTGGACCAATCAAGACCAAATTAGGGAAAGCACAGCTATCACCCAAAGACCTTCAGTTGGTGGGATAGGGCACCTGGGACAACAAAAGCCATAATTATGATAGCTGGACCTGACTAGGGGTCATCTCCCACGGGAGAGGGGGGATGAGAGCATTTGTAGTTGTTACTTGTTTGGCAATGCCCCCACTTGCACGTAGAACTCCTTAATACAGAGCGAGGTCATTCCAGAGTTGACGTGGGGGTGGGGACACCCAGAAATTTGGAACTGAAATTTAGAAAGAGTTTTTCTCATAGTATCTGGGCTATAAACTACACATTTGGGGGCTTTTGACAGTCACGGTTCTCTTCAGCAGAGACAGGAGACCACTGCAAACACCTAGATACAACATACATAGAAAGGAATCTGAAGGGTTTTTTAGTCCCTGGTTCCCGTTGTTCCTGGAAGCCCAAACTTATTCCTGCCTTTGGGTTCTGTGTAACATAGAAACATCCTTAAAATAGCCCCACCCCTTTAGCATTATCTAGTTGGAAGTAAGTTTGTTATCTGCAACATAATAATCCCAGATTAATTCAAAATTGTAGAGTGTGGTCCAGAGATAGAGTCTGCAAGTCTGGTGCAAAGTCTGTCACAAGAGACAGAAGAGGAACTGGAAAGGTAAATTAAAACTTAACTCAGATCCAGCAATCTACTTTTGGGTATATATTCAAAAGAACAGAAAACAGAGTCACAAAAAGAAATGTGCATATCCATGTTCATAGCAGCATTATTCACAATAGCCAAAAGATGAAAGCACATGTCTATCAACAGATGAAATGGATTAAAACACAATAGCCAAAAGATGAAAGCACATGTCTATCAACGGATGAAATGGCTTAAAATACACATGCAGTGAAATATTACTCAAACTTAAAAAGGAAAAACTGTCACATGCTGGAACATGGATAAACCTTGAGAACATTATGCTAATAAGCTGTCACAAAAAAGACAAATACTGTATTACTGTATTCACTTATATGAGGTATCTAGAGTAGTAATTCATAGAAACAGAAAGTAGAATGATGACTGACAGGGGCTAAGGAAAGGGGGAAATGAGGAGTTATTGTTTATGGGTAGAGAGTTTCAGTTTTGCAAGATGAAAAAGTTCTGGAGATTAACTGCACAACATGCTTAACACTACTGAACTGTACACTTAAAAATGGTTAAGATGATAAATTCTATGCTATGTGTATTTAACCACAATTTTTAAAAATTTTAATTAGGATGAGACCAATATGCTTCATTAAGAAATTTGGACTTAACTCCTAAGAGCAAAGGAGAGCATCTAAAGGTTAAAAAAAACAACTTTACTGAAGTACGACTTATGCAGCATAAAACTCACCCATTTCAATTGCACAATTCAATGATTTTTAGTAAAGTTACTGAATTGTAACACAATCACCATGTTTCAGAACATTTTCATCATCCCCACAATGTGTATATATGTTATGTTAATGGCACAGGGGAATTAAGGATGTTAATCAGGTGACCTGGACATAGCAACATTATCCTGGATTATCCAGGTGAACTCAATGTAATCACTTCCTTAAGTGTGAAAGAGGGAATTGGTAGACAGAACCAGAGAGAGAGCAGTGTGAGAAGGACCCAAACGACATGCTGGCTTTGAAGATGGAGAAAAGAGGCCATAAGCCAAGGTACGGTATGTGGCCCCTGGAAGTGGGAAAAGGCAAAGAAACGAACTCTCCAGCAAGAACACAGCCCTGATACACCTTTATTTTAGCCCAGTGAGACTCACTTTGTATTTCTGAACTCCATAACTGTAAAATCATAAATTGGTGTTTTTATAAACCACTAAGTTTGTGGTAATTTATTAACAACAGCAAAAAATTAATACAATGGTTATTCATTATATTATTCTTTCTACTTTACTATATGTTTGAAAATGTTCATCATACAAGAAAACTATGAATATAAAAAACTAAAAGCTTACAAATAAAAAGGTGCTACTTTCTGCTGAGTCATTTCCTTCATCATAACTCGGCTCTCAAGAACTCAATTATCCATTAAAGATGCACACTTAGAAGTTAACTCCTATTCTTCTTGCCTCCCGCCACCCCACCCCCGCCCCCGCCATGTAACTGCCATGGATACTTCCTAAAAAGGTAAATAATCACTAGGTTCAGTGCTAACTGAAATTTTTGAAGATACTAGAACAGAGTAGAAATGCGCAGAGTAGCCATGAAAATGTAAAATACCCAAAAAGTCCCAGAATGACAAACAGAAAACGTGATTCAAACAAAACTAACTTCATAAACAAAACCTGTGGTTTACTGTTGTTCATGAAACTTTCGTTGGGACATAATTTAAAGTAGCAGTTATGAAATGATCAAGTAAATCTATAATTAAGTATGGTTTTCAAAAGTGTGTTTACCTCACAAGGAACTTAGAATAAGCCAGCAATGGTTAAAATGCGTCTTATCCTACAGCTTAGTCAGAGATCTGTTTTCTAAAAAATACCAGGAACTTTTTTTTTATTTTTAAAAAAGGGAAAAGTGCCAAAAAGCTAAACTGTAAGCCAGCGTTCCACTCTCAAATCTAGCTGTTGTTTCTGCATACAGAGAAAAAAAATGCAGGGGCTTCGAAAAGAAATCACATACCTTTTACATATACCTTTGATTAAAATGCTCCACACCTGTCTTATATGTCTTGCCTAGAGATTTCCTGATGGTTGGTGTGCTACAGGGGCCAGCTTCAAAGCCTCTTCAGTTTCATCGCCCCTAAAGAACCACGCTGACCACACCATCTTTGGAGAACACAACCGTAAGCCTCAGCACACTTCACCTCCAAAAATGCATACTAGGGTACGTGTCTAAGACCCTATGTTATGAATCTTATTCTGTCCTCTAAAAACAAAAAGGTAAATAAAACTTGGCCAAGTTCTATGCAATATGATGAACAAAGCCAATGCAGTGTTATCATCACCACCAAATAATGTCACATGGCCTTAATGCCTACTCTGCTCATTCTGCAGCCAACCCATCTCCAAATACTCTGCAGCTATATTTGGCTGTTCTCTAGTACATGTGAGATAGGTACCTTAAAAAGCTACATACTTACAGCTGGAAGACTAAGTTAAATTGGACAGAACTTGAAAAAAGACTAGGATAAAGGCAGATTTTATCACAGCTCATAAACCTGAGAGGACCAGCTCCCCTTTTCTTTTACAAACTAATAAAACGACAGTATAAAAGATGTCAGATGCCATTTTTAGTAGTAACTAATCCCTGAGAACAAACAAGGAAAACAACATGTAAAGAATATTTCCTGTAAAAGTCCTATGACACTTGCAGACAGTCTCACATACTCTGTTAATGTTTTCATGTCTGGGCAACCAACTGCACATGAGAAGCAGTCAGGTTTGGACGGCTCATCCAACTATGGCATTTCTTTTACATTACAGAAGAAAAGGATTTTTAAAAATAGCTACTTTGCATGATACTGCATAATTACCACCAGTTAAATTACTATCAAAAAAAAAAAATCACAAAACCATCCAAACAAACACGGGGAAAAAAAACTAATTTGGTTTACAAAGAAAAACTAATAAAAGCTTAAGAAAAACCATTTCTGTAGCTTTTTCTTATTCCTTAAAAAGAGTGGTCTCTCAAAGAGAGAAAAGCAGCAAACATCCCCAAATAATGTAAACACAGTGAAAAAGTTTATGTATTTCAAGCTTCGCAAAGGTCAAGGAGATCTCTCTCTCTCTCCAGTACCGTTTCTTTGGATCCTCTGTGGCTTAGTGTAAGGTAAATATGCTAAGCTCAACACTATTAAGACAAGCAACCAAAATCTGCTTCATTCTCCATAAAATCCTTCATGACTCTGACAAGTTCCATTTAAAAATTAGCAATATCTTTACAAAAGACTGCGAACTAATAAACACAGAAGGAACAACAGAATTAGAAAGTTATCTTTTTGCAACCACTAGGCAATAAACAACTCAAGCAAGGATCATCAATGGATACTAAAACAGGAGAAAGATTGCTGGGGAAAAGGATATTCTCACAGTCTATCACAGATTACTTACTAATTACAAAGGAGAATAACAGGTGAACACTGTCTTAACTAAATACTCAAATTTAGCATAATAATGGGACAAAAGCAGATGCCTCCTGATGTGATGCAACAGAAGACACATTTCTAACAACAACAAAACGTTTAACCTGAATTTAACCATGAGGAAACAGACTAATCATCAATATGGGACACTCCAGAGGACAACTGGCCTGGACTTTTAAAAAATGTCAATGTCATAAAACAAGCAAATGGCAAAGGTGAGGGACTGTTCTAGATTAAAGACATGACAACCTAATATATCATGAGATGCTTGAGAAGACTCTGGATTTTTTTTAAAAAAGTTATAAAGGGCATCTGGGGAACAAATAGGAAAATCTAGATATGCACTGTATATTGGATAACACTATTATTTCCAGGCTAAATTCCTTGGGAGTGACAATGACATTGCAGATATGTAGGATGACGCCCTTGTTCTTAGAAGTTATCTGCTGAAGGACTAAGAGGTGAAATGTCATGATGTCTGCAATATATCTCAAATGGTTCAGGGAAGAAAAATAAAATAAAATCCAGAGAGAGAACTTTCACACATTGCTGGTGGGAATGGAAAATGGTAGTTACTTTGGAAAAGAGTTTGGCAGTTTCTTAAAAAGACATAATTTTACAATACAAAATAGCAATCAATTCCTAGGTATCTACCCAGAAGAAATTAAAACATACATCCAAAGTCTTGCAAATGAATGTTCATAGCAGTTTTATTCATAATAGCCAAGTAGAAAAAATCCAAATGTCCATCAACTGGTAAATGGATAAACAAAATGTGGTATATCCATGCAATGGAAAATTACTCAGCAATAAAAATACTGATACACGCTAAAACATGGATAAACCTCATAAACAAACACTAACTGAAAGAAGCCAGATACTAAAGACCACTTATGGGACTTTCCTGGTGGTCCAGTGGGTTAAGAATCCATGCTCCCAATGCAGGGGGCCTGGGTTCAATCCCTGGTCCAGGAACTAGATCGCACATGCATGCCACAACTAAGAGTCCACATGCTGCAACTAAGAGTTCACGTGCCACAACTAAAACATGCCGCAACGAAGATCCCACGTGCCACGACTAAAACCTGGCGCAACCTAAATAAATAAATAATTTTTTTAAAAAAGACCCCTTATTATATGATTCCATCGATATAAAAAGTAAAAGAAAAGGCAATTAGTTAGAGACAGAAAAAAAATCAGTGTTTGCCTGAGGCTGGAAGTAGGAATGGTGATTAACTATAAACAGGCAGGCAAAGCCTTCTTAGAATGATGAAAATATTATACAACTGGATTGTAGTGATGGTTGCTCAGTTCTGTAAACTTACTAAAAATCATTCAATTATCTATTTTAAATGGGTTAATTTATGATATGTAAATTATACTTCATTGAAAATACTTAAAAAGTAAAGCAGATACGGTAAAATGGCAATTATACAGGTATTCATTGTGCTAATCTTTCAACTCTTCTATAGTTTTAAAAGTCTTCAAAATAAAAAGCTGGGGGACAGACAGAATGAACTCTGCACAGCACATACACTCACCCCAAAATTAGTGTTTCTAACTGTAGATTACCTAAAAGAAGTAAAGGACAGAGAACAACTCTGATACATTTAGGATTAAATAAAAGAAGAACATATTGGAACCTAGGGCAAATTTTTATCTAAGGATGTTTAACAATGTTTTCTCTACTTAGGTATTATTTTTTCCTAATTACACAAGTAATACATATTCATTATAGAAAATGTAAGAATTAAAGTGAAAAAGAAAATAAAAAACAACTTCATAATCTCATAGCCAGAGATAAGTATTTGTAGTTTGTTTTTTATCCTTCAGGTAAATGCAGATCCATTTTGGCGAAGGAAAGCTATCTAAATACAACATCATCACAACTTGATCAATTATTCAATTGGTATACTAAAATTTTACATCATATCCAGACAATCACATAAATCGTAAGAATAAAAAGGCAGAATAAAAAATTTTAGATCCAAATCCAATACTTCCTTTCAGCTTCCAATTAAAAATTTCAGGGACTTCCCTGTGGCTCAGTGGTTAAGAATCCGCCTGCCAATGCAGGGGACACGGGTTCGAGCCCTGGTCCGGGAAGATCCCACATGCCTCAGAGCAACTAAGCCCGTGTGCCCCAACTACTGAACCTGCGCTCTAGAGCCCATGAGCCACAACTACTACTGAAGCCCACGCGCCTAGAGCCCGTGCTGCGCAACAAGAGAAGCCACTGCAATAAGAAGCCTGCACACCGCAACGAAGAGTAGCCCCTGCTCGCCGTAACTAGAGAAAGCCCACGCACAGCAACAAAGACCCAATGCAGCCAAAACTAAATTAACTAATTAAAAAAAAAATTTCACACACTAGCCTCAGCTCTCTCCCAAAACCCTCCTAAAATGTAGGTATAGTTCTACAGATTGAATGAACATTTGTGTCCCCCCAAAATTCATTGTGAAACCCTAACTCCCAATGTGATGGTATTAGGCAGTGGAGCCTTTGGGAGGTGATTAGGTCACAAGGGTAAAGCCCTCACGAATGGAATTAGTGTCCTTATAAAAGCCATCACAGAGAGCTCCCTTGCCCCTTCCACCACATGGGGTTACAGTGAAAAGTCAGTCATCCGTAAACCAGGAATTGGACCCTCACCAGACATTGAATCTGCTGGTACCCTGACCTTGGACTTCCCAGCCTCCAGATATGTGAGAAATAAATCTCTGTTGTTTATCAAGCCACACAATCTATGATATTTTTGTTATAGCAGCCTGAATGAAGAAAAATGCGGGAAAAAGTCAGAAATTCACAAGGACCAAATGAACAAGTGAGGAGGCAATATTTGGGTGGCTAGAAAGCAGACAGACAAGTGGTAAATGACTTAGCCAACCTGAGAAAGATGACTCCTCCTCGGCCAGCAGTGGGAACAAGTAGAGAAGCAATCCAACTTAAAATGAGGATTCCCCAAAAGGTTCAGAAATTAAGAGCACCAGGTACCCTACAAGTGAAGGTAAAGACATGGATAAAAACAGAAGTTATGCATTTGCCTAAACTATGCATCAGACCTCAGATCCTCAATACAGTCTAAACACTGCATAGCTGGTGACTGCCCCACCCTGGAGGAAATGGGTGGAGCTGTTAAGCCCTCATTTAACAAACCCTGCAGTCAGGCCCACAACTTTCAAACAACTTTTTGTGTCCTACTCTTAAATACGAGTAGATAGCTAATAAACAGCAAGTACATAAGGTAAAGTATCTAATATGATAGAAAAAAACTAAAGCAAGCAAACAGAAAAGGCAACCTGAAGAAAAACAACACTGAGGAGATCTCAGAAAAGAGAGCAAAAATTTTGTCAAAAGCTTAAAAGAGGGGAAAAAAAAGATAAGACAGAGGACCAGAACAGAAAATCCAGTGTCTGAAAAATAGGAGAGCTAAGAAAAGAGAACAGAGAAAATGAAGAGGAGGAAATCAAAGAATTAATTCAAGAAAATTTCTAAGATCTAAAAAAAACAAAACAAATGAACAAACACAACAAAAGAGAAACAGAGGTATAGACAGAGAGAACAAACAGGTGGTGGCAAGGAGCGGGGGTAGGGGGAGGAAAGAAATAGGTGAGGGAGATAAGAGGAACAAACTTCCAGCTGCAAAAAAATGAGCCACAGTTATGAAATGTACAGTGTGAGGAACATAATCAATAACTATGTAATATCTTTGTATGGTGACATATCATAACTAGACTTATCAGACTTATTGTGGTGATCATTTTGAAATACATAAAAATAGCAAATCACTATATTGTGTAACAGGAACTAACATAGTGCTATTGTAGGTCAATTATACTTCAAAAACAAACAAACTCATTGAAAAAGAGATCAGATTTGTGGTTACCAGAGGCGGAGGGGGGAACTGCAGGAAGGCAGTCAAAAGGTACAAAATCCCAGATATAAGATAAATAAGCACTAGGGATGTAATGTACAACATGATGAATATAATTATCATTGCTATATGTTATATATGAAGGTTAGTAAGAGACTAAATTCTAAGAGCTCGCTCACAAGAAAAAATTTTTTTCTATTTCTTTAATTTTGTATCTATATGACATGATGGATGTTTACTAAACTTACTGTGATAATCATTTCATGAGGTATGTAAGTCGAATCATTATGCTGTACACCTTAAAGTTATACAGTGGTGTAGTATCTCAATAAAACTGGAAAAAAAAAAATAAGAAACATTCCAAGAACAGAGGACAGTTTCCAGACTAAAAGAGCTCCCCAAGGCTAAGCACAATATATGAGAACACAGGCTGAAATGCATCATTGTCAAATTTCAGGACACTGGGGACACAGCAAAGTTACCAAAAGCTTCCAGAAAGGGAAAAAACAGAATTCATTCAAAGAACAAAGAATCAGAACAGCATCACATTTCAACATTTCCACTGAAAAACACAAAACAAAGGAACAGTGCCTTCAAAATTCTGAGAAAAATACTTCCAATCTTCAAATCGCTACCTAACCAAACCTGGGATTATCAACTAAACACAAGAGTAAAATACAGTTTCAGAATACGAAAGTCTCAAATTTTATCTCCTCTGCACTCTTAGGAAGTTTAAAAAAATGGGGTCCAGAAAACAGGGGTTCCAACAAAGTAGGGAAAGTATGAAAGAAATCCCCGGGGTACCAGGGGAGCTGTGAGCAGACCTAGAGTTCTACCAGTCCAGTCATAGTGGGTCAAACACTGTGGAAGACTTCTTCACAAAGATAAAACCAACAGAACACCTGAAGTGTCTAAACCTACTGAGAATAGATTCATAGATAGTAAGGAGTTTGAGGATAACTTAGTTTAAAAAATCTGATCCAGGACTTCCCTGGTGGAGCAGTGGTTAAGAATCCGCCTGCCAATGCAGGGGACACGGGTTCGAGCCCTGGTCTGGGAAGATCCTACATGCCACGGAGCAACTAAGCCCGTGCGCCACAACTACTGAACCTGCACTCTAGAGCCCGCGCTCTAGAGCCCACGCGCCACAACTACTGAGCCTGCGTGACACAACTACTGAGTCCGTGCACCTAGAGCCCGTGCTCCACAACAAGAGAAGCCACCGCAATGAGAAGCCCACGCACCGCAACGAAGAGTAGCCCCCGCTTGCCACAACTAAAGAAAGCCCGCACGCAGCAACGAAGACCCAACAATAAATAAATATATAAATAAACAAATAAATATTTTTTAAAAACAAAATCTGATCCCTATACAGAAAAAACAGAATTTTCTGTATATCCTGTATACAGATGTTGTCTACAGATGTTGAACTATAATGCTGTACACCTGAAACTTAATAAATAAAGCATTTTAAAACTATCTAAGAAACTGAGCAAACCAAAAAATCAAGACAATGATTCCCCCTAGGGCAGCAAAAGATTGTGCAGAAAAGGAAGATGAATCCCAGTACACTAATGGCTCAAGTGTCAATAAGGATTTAAATAGTTAAAACAACATAAACACTGAAAACTGATTTAACCAAATCACAAATAATTAAAATGGGAGCATTAGAGAGAGGGTGAGTGTAACTGAAAATTACCATGTGCTGGGTACAGCTCTAAATCTTTACACATATTAATTTATCCAATCCTCAGGTAAAAACTGATATTGTCCTTATATATAAGGAACCAAGGCACAGAGACAGTAAAATAACTTGCCGAAGGTCACACAGACAGTAAATAGCAGAAGCTTTGAACTTTGCTCTTTACCACCACATTGGCTCTCACAGAATAACATCCTCATCTCCCTGTGGGAAGTCAACAGATAATGGTCAAAACAGAAAAGAAAAAAAAAAAAAATCAATAGAGGTAAAAACCCAAAAAATCAGCTGAAAGAATTTAAAAAGACTGCCTTTGGAAATGAGTAAGAAAAAAGGACTCTAGAATCCCTGGTTCCTTTTAACAAGCCTGTAGAACTACCTTACCCTTTAAACTATGTGCCTTTATAATGCAGATAAAATGAAAATTATAAGAAGAAAATGTACTTCCCTTTAAAAATATTTTTTAAGTGAACATTAAAATTCTTATTCAACCTTAGAAAACCGGACATACACACCAGTACAACAGAGGAAGAATCTCAAAACCAAGCCCAAATATATACATAAGCATTTGATATATGATAAAGATAGCATTTCAAATCATTGGGGGGAAATGTAAATTTCACAATAAATGGGAAAACTGACTAATCATCTGAAAAACATGTTAGATATCAACCCCAGCACACTGCCAAACAAGTTTCATCTGTATAAAAAATTTATATGTAAATTATGCAATCATAAAGAAAACAGAGGTGAATAATTATATAACGATTAGGTGGGGGAAGGATTTCTAAGCATGAAACCAAAAGCAGAAATCAAAAAGGAAAAGACTGCTGGATTCAACTTCACAAAAATTCACCAAAAAACTTCTACACAGTTAAAACAAAAATCATAAATCATGTTAAAAGACAAACTGGAGGAAAGGTAAGTATTTAATAAGCTATTTTCCTTAATATGCAAATAGCTCACACAAATCAATGAAAAAAAGAATAACAATCCAATAGAGGTAGACAGAAAAACACACAAAAAAGTCACAGAAAAATACAAATGGCCTCAACAAAGCTGGGGGGCAAGGGGGGATACAAATGGCCAATAAGTATAAGGAAAGATGCCCTACCTCACTCATAATTAAAGCAATACAAATTAAAATGAATAATATATTTAACCTATCAGACCAGCAACAATGTAAAGACCATTCTTCCATGGCTAAGAGGGTGGCAAAACAAGCACTCTTGTATACTGACAGTAAAAATGAAAATTGGTACAATAAAATTGGTACATTTGAAGTGAATTTGATACTACCTATCAAAATTTATACTGGCCATACACCTAGCCCCAGCAATCCCACTTCTAGGACTGTATCCACAAGTTTGTATCAAGATACCTATACCAGAGCAGCTTTATAAAAGCAAATACCTAGAAACGAACTGTCCATCAGTAAGGAAGTGGTTAAACAAAATGTGGTCAGCCACAATGGAATACCATGTATCCATTAAAAAAAAAGAAAAAGAATGTCCACATTGTAAAGTTAAACAAGCTAACCTAAGAACAGTATGTATAGTGTGATTCCATTTGTGTGTGTGTTTTAAAGTAAGAAGGGGATAAGACCTCTATACGTGAGATGGTGCACCTACGTATCCTGCTCTCCCAGTTAAAAAAATCTTGACAACTGAGGTGGATGATTGACCTGAAATGGCTTGGCCTAAAGTCCATACTCAACAACATATTAAAGTTTGTTTTAAAGCATTGAGGAGGGGAACATTTCTATATCCATGTAAAGGAATATTGTGAAGCCTTTAAAATAAAAGTACAGAATCATATTTATTAAGAATGGAGAAATGGGGACTTGCCTGGTTGTCCAGTGGTAAAGAATCTGCCTTACAATGCAGGGAACGCGGGTTCAATCCCTGGTCAGGGAACTAAGATCCCACATGCTGCAGGACAACTAAGCCCGCATGTCACAACTACTGAACTCATGTGCCTCAACTAGAAAGCCTGCGTGCCACAAACTACAGAGCCCACACGCTCTGGAACCTGAGCGCCACAACTACAGAGCCCACGCGCCCTGGAGCCTGCGGGCCACAACTAGAGAGAGAAAACATGCCGCCACAACCAGCAAGAAGCCCGTGCGCCGCTACGAAAGATCCCGCATGCCTCAACAAAGATCCCACGTGCCGCAACTAAGACCCGACAAGCCAAAAATAAGTAAATAAATAAATAATTAAATAAATAAATCTTTAAAAAAAAAAGAATGGAGAAATGGTCATATTTTTAAGTGAAAACAGACTACAAGTAGTGTGTATATTGGTTGAAGGGTATCCCCCTGAATTCATGTCCTTCCAGAACCTCAGAACCATGATCTTACTTGGAAACAGAGTCTGTGCAGACATAATCAGTTAAGATGTGGTCATACTAGATTAGGTTGGGTCCAAAATCCAAGTGGCTGGTTTCCTTCTAAGGAGACACATACTCCCACCCACCCACTCCCTACCCCCCCCAACACACACACACACACACACACACACACACACCACACACACACACACACACACACACACACACACACACAGAAGACGGTCATGTGACTTCTGAGACAAACTGGAGTGATGCATCTACAAGCCAAGGAACACCAAGAAACGCCAGGAGCTATCAGAAGCTAAGAAGAGGTAAGGAAGAATTCTTCCCCAAGAATCTTCAGAGGGAGCATAGCCCTGGCCACGCCCTGAATTCAGACTTGCAACCTCCAGAACTGTAAGAGAATAAATTTGTTTTAAGCCACTCAGCTTGTGGTAATTTGTTATGGCAGTCCTAGAAACCCATACAGTGTGTAAAACACAACAATCAGGAGCACAGACTCTGGTCCCAGGCTGCTTATACTTGAATCCTATTTCTACCATTTATTACCCACATAACTTTAGGTAAGTTATTTAACTTCACTGAGTCTCTAATCCTTTTCTGTAAAATGAAGATAACAGTATTTATTTCCCAGAATTATTATGAACATTAAATTATATATTAAACTTAATCACTTAAAACAATACCCAGAATATAGTAAATACTCCACTTTTGTAAAGCAAACACAGGTACACACACACACAATAGTATTAAAAGGATATAGATCAAAAGGTTAAAATTGCTTATTTCTGGGTCCCATGAGTATGGCTTATTTTTTTCTTTTTTCTTTTTGGTATTTTCTAGCTTATATGCAGTAAGATCTATGTCATAATACAATTGATACTATTTTTTAATTTTAAAATATTTTAAAGGCAGTAGTTCCCAGTTACAGGCGTATGCAAACCCCATCCCTCGGCTAATGATTTCACTACTCAAAGTCTGTTATCGAAGTATTTTTTTAATTAAAAAGCAAAATTTACTTTAGAAGATAAGTGCTGACCACAAAGCATTTTAGAAGCACATCGTGTATCATTCAATCAATCATTAGTAAGCTGTTGCTACATAATAGGCTATGAATCACTGACCTCAAGCACAATAATTCAAGTTCAAACTCCTGGAAACACTGTACAGACCCGAGGCTCAAACATTTTAAGAAAACGTAACCATTCATTTTTAAAAGTGAGTCTTTTCAAACCCAGTACATAGTAAATTCAATGAAGCTGAGTTCCATATTTGGAATAAACTGCTACCCCTCCCAAGACATACATTAACTTTGGCAAATCATTAGAAAATCACTTACAAAATCAATTACCCTTCCATAGAGTGAAAAATGTATTAGTGTTATCTGTACAAGGTGGTTTAATAAAGAGTTAAAGTGAGTTTCAGTTCTGTGTTTTGGGTCCCTAAAAAGTTCAAATTATGAAATGTGTTCTCTGACAGTACCTCATAAGTAAATTCAGATGAGCTCACTGCTAGATTGTTTAACACATTTTGCTCTTAACACAGCAAAACAAAGGTTTAATAAGTATAAGTAATCACTAGATGAGAGTCTGTTAATACAATGAAGGAATTTTACTATATTTGAAGAGACCAAATCCACCACTGCACGGGTTTTTTACTGCTTTTCGTTGGTTTTTATTATGTGTTTTTTTATTGAAGTACAGTTGATTTACAATATATCAGTTTCACCACTGCATTGTCAATTTAAAAAGTGTATCTATTTGATCATCCTATCCAAGTACCTTGACAGCTAATTCACTGCCCATTGAAGCAAAGAAGGTGCAAGAGATATGGTACCCACTAGTCTGGATAGGAAGAATAATTATTCAAATAGCAATACCACTGCTATTAAGTTTTTATATACATTTAATTTTTTATATACACATATACATATACACACATGCATAAAAAATTACCTGTGTATACGTACAAAAGTCTATAGACATGAACATTTTCTAAAAGGTACAGAAGAAATAGTAGTGGCTATATCTAGAAAGGGGAGGGGATTTTTGCTTTTCACTATTCATCCACAGGTTGCAAATTAGCGGCCCAAGGACCACATCCCACCTACAGATGTAGTTTATTTGGCCCACACAATGTTTTAAAAGTATTTAAAATAGTTGCCAACGTTTGAAAATCAGGAAATTTCCCATAAAAATCTGAATTTCTGGCTTCTCTTGAAAAAATGGAAAAATCTAAGAACGCTGGGCCCTCATTCCAGCATGGCAATATTTGACTTAAGGCAAGTATCAGACATCCTCTTTATAAAAGGCAAGTGCTTTCTAGCTCACGCATACTTCAACTGTTCATGTCCCCCACCTGGCATCTATAAGCATTTTAGTTTGCAATTCCTGTTTAGACCCTTCTAAATTATTTGAACTTACTATGTGCTTATACTGCTTTTTACAGTTTTTCCTCAATAAAAAATACTGGCAAAGATCCAGGAGAACTTCAGAGATTTTACAAAATATTTTTCTCCATTCATATCTAAATAACTGTTACCTAACTTTGACTAATAATACATTCTCTCATAAACTGATTACAAAAAATATTTAGTATAAGGAGACATGCCTGGAAAGGTAGGTATATAACAAGGTGGGGCCAACCTGCAGAGGGCTCAGATTGCTTCCAGAAACAATATTCTTGTTGTTACTTAAATTTCAATTTGCTTTCATGCCATGTATGCCCAAATTAAACCTACAAACCAAAGAGCCTGAAAAGAAGCTTAGTTTATAGAACTTGTTTCTTCTAACAGCACTAGACTTCAAGACTTCCATAAAAACAAAATCTTTATTCCCACCTACCTTCAGGTACTACTTCAACAAATATTTATTGAGCACCTACTACATACAAAGTGTTGCATCAGACGCTAAGGAAGAAACAAAGGCCGTTAGGGGACATTTTCCTCTCCAGGCTGTGTATAGTATATGATAACCGTTATTAAAAAGGCAAGAGTGCAGTTCAGAGAAGACAGCACTACCAAGAATTCGTGTCCCAATTTCAAAAAAAAGCAATAGGATTTCATGAGGTATAAAGAAAGGAAATAACAGTATTCTAGGTAGAAGAAAAAAGTTAAAAATTGGGAAAGCAAAAGTATGTGTGGGAAATGAGCAGCCGGCCAGCTAGAACGGGGCGGAGAGGAGCAGGATATCCATCACAAAAGATATGCTGGATCAATCTATGGAAGGTCCTGAATGTCAAGCTAAAGCTCTCTGCTCTTTACCTGGTCCGCAACAAGGCACAAAGGTTTCTGAGAAAAGAAGGGCCCTGATCAAAGCTGTGATTCAGAAAGACTGACCTGGTAGGGGTATGTCCACAAAATGGACTGGAAGGAGGAGAACCTGGTGCAGAAAACCAATTTGGAGACTATTCCTATGTTACCCTGTTAAAGTGGTAACATAATCTATATAAGCTAAGGTGATGGCAAGGAGAATGGAAAAAAGAGACAGTTGGGAGGTGCACTGCAGAGTGGAAATGAGCTGGGTTTGGCAAATGATCTGGGGTATCCAGGAAAGAGAGGGCACTGGAAATAACACAGTTCAAGCCTTATGTCTGGAAGACCACTGTAGCTATTAATGAAACAGGAAAAAGTCAGAAAGAAAAGCTGAAGGATTGGGGGCGGGGAGGATTGACCTTTTGAACATACATTTAGTTTTTGGTGCCAATAGAACATGCACAAATTTTTTCCCCCATCAGAAAACCTGGCACATTTTTCTGGCCCAATTTTCAATGGTAGCCAAAGCAAGCACAGTACATATTTAATACAAGTAAAGGATATATTTAATGCAGAGTCAATGAGAAGCCAATTCCAGAGCATATAATATGATCAAAATTAAACTCTACAGAATGAAGATGGACTCCCACCTCAACCATATGCAAAAATTAACTCAAAATGGATCAGTGACCTAAATATAAGAACTGAAACCATAAAACTCTTAGAAGAAAACATAGAGGTAAATCTTCATGATCCTGGATTGGCATAAATTATTAGCTATAACACCAAAAGCACAAGCAACAACAAAAAATTAAATAAATTGGACATCACCAAAATTAAAAACATTTATGCATCAAAGGACATTAACAAGAAAATTTTAGAAACAATCCATAGAGGATTTCCCTGGTGGTGCAGTGGTTAAGAATCCGCCTGCCAATGCAGAGGACATGGGTTCGAGCCCTGGTCTGGGAAGATCCCACATGCCGCAGAGCAACTAAGCCTGTGTGCCACAACTACCGAAGCCCGCGCGCCTAGAGCCCGTGCTCCGCAACACGTGAAGCCACCACAATGAGAAGCCCATGCACCGCAACGAAGAGTAGCCCCTGCTCATCGCAAGTAGAGAAAGCCCACACACAGCAACGAAGACCCAACGCAACCAAAAATAAATAAATAAACAGATTTTTTAATTATGTAAAAAAACAATCCACAGAATTGGAGAAAATATTTGCAAATCAAATATCTGATAAGGGTCTAGTATCTAAAATATATAAAGAACCCTTATAACTGAACAACAAAAAGACAAACAGTCCAGCTAAAAAACCAGCAAAGGACTTTCATAAACATTTCTCCAAAAAAGATATACAAATGGCCAACAAGCATATGAAAAGACATTCAATACAATTAGTAATCAGAGAAATGCAAATCAATCTCACAATGAGGTACCACTGCAGACTCACTATAATTTAAAAAAGCAAAATAAGTGTTGTCAAGTTTGTAGGAAAATTGGTACAGACCCTCAAGCATTGCTAGGGGAATGTAAATGATTCAGCCACTGTGGAAAATAGTCTGGTGGCTCCTCAAAAAGTTAAATATAGAATTACCATATGACCCAGCAATTCAACTCCTACATATATACCCAAAGAAATGAAAACAGGTACTCAAACAAGTATACCTAAACGCATGTTCACAGCAGTGCTATTCACAATAGCCAAGAGGTAGAAATGGCTCAAATGTCCACCAATGGATGAATGGACAAACTGTGGTATACACATACACTGGAATATTAAACAGCCATTAAGAGGAATGAAGTACTGATACATGCTATACACAACACGATGAAGCTTGAAAGAAGCCACACACAAAAGGAAAAATATTTATGATTCCATTTATATGAAATATCCAGGATAGATACATCCATAGAGAAAGAATTCAGATTGGTGGTTGCCAGGGGCTGGGGGGAGAAGGGAATGGAAAGCAACTTCTTGATGGGTGCCGAGTTTCCTTTTGCAGTGAAGAAAATGTTTTAGCTAGACAGAGGTGTGGTTGCACAACATTGTGAACACACTAAATACCACTGAATTGTTCACTTTACTGTGGTTCAATTTTATGTCAATTTCAGCCCAATTTTTTAAGAAACCAACAATATTCCAAAGCAAAAATAAAAATAAGCTCCATCTCTTGTCACTTCTGATCCCATGAACCACATTCTTGCCAAGCCAATCTTCCAGAGAGCTCTGCTCCAATTGCTCCTTCCTGGTTTCACTCAGGAAATATCCTCCACCTAACATTACACAACTTTTCCATCAATTCAAATCCCAACCATTTCAAACCTTCTAAGAAAGCAACCTGCCCACAGTAAGCACTCAATATTTGTGAATCACTGGTTCTGTTTGATTCAGTCCATTCCTACCTGTTCTGAAATTTTACTCAGTTAATTCAGCATTAACATATGAATGCTGCTTCCTTATTATCCCCAAACTTTTTCTCATAGTTTCAGGCATGTTCTTTTCCTGTTAGAGAGCAAATTATGATAGAGGCTGTCTTCTGCTTTTGTATTACACTATATGCCAGGGGTCTATCCAAAATACGTTTCTTTAAATACTGTCTGGTTGAGGGAATTCCCCAGTGGTCCAGTGGTTAGGACTTGGTGCTTTCAAGGCCGGGGCCCAGATTCAATCCCTGGTGGGGAACTAAGTAAGATCCCGTAAGCCTTGTGACCAATAAATAAATAAATAAATACTGTTTGGTTGAGTTTTTGCTGTTATGTGCTAGACAAACTGGGGTGGGCGAGTCGGAAGACAAGAGATGGTAAAGAAACAACTCCACCCACCCTGGCGATAATGGAGATTAGTTCTGACTTGATATATAATCAGAAATGCAAGTGCCACAGCATTTGAACAGTAAAAAGACTTCCTGCAGGACAACAATGTGCTTTTTACCGTGTTCCTTTTAAAACTAAAATGAATCTTGATGCTCTGTTTGTAAACTATTTTATATTATACCCAGAGTCCCAACCTGTGTGTGCCACTCAAAAAAGGCCAAAAAAAGTGGGAAAGAAGAAGGTCCAAACCAAGAACTCCCAACCTTCTTAAAAATGCAATAGCGTGCACAACACTCTGTCATTGTTACGCAACCCTTCCTACTCTCTTCCTAAAGCTGCTGCTTGGCACACATTTTTAAAGGAAACCATTATTAATATCATGTTTTATCTGTCATAAAGAGACTTTTCCTAGACGCATACATATAAACCAGAGAGTGGATCAGAAACTCATTTAGCATGCAGGTGACTGAGAAATGGATTAAGATCAGGCAGAGGAGGCACTGTGAGATCAGATAGGATGTACAACTGATTTTCACGTCCAGATTCTGATTTCACTTCATTGCATAGTGGTTATACCTTCATTTTATCCAGAAAGGGTGCCTCTGACAATACTGAGAAAGTCAATAGGACATTATTTTACAAAAATGTTTTTCCTGAGTTATTTTTCTAGAAAACATCTGTTGTATCCATGATGGGCGTGTGTAGTGTTCCAAAAAATACACGCTGCTTCCCGAAGATACCTGAAGGCAACCTAGGATGTTGCAAAACTTTTGCAGTTTTGCACCAAAACTGCAAAGCACTAGCTTAATGAATAGGAGGGACAGAAACAACCAACATTGTCTATATGCTGGTCAAAGATAATTTACTTACCCCTATAATGAGAAATAACTCCTACGTTAACATTCTCTAAAAAATCTACAAGTGTTATTTGCTTCTTGTCACAAACACTAAAGAATAACTCACTTTGAAAACATAACAGAGACAAGTGACTTTGAGGGCCACAACTGAATTTAAAATCTCATGTAACACTGAACTGTAAATTTAAAATTGACTAAAAATGGTAAATTTTACGTTATGTACATTTCACCACTATTAAGCTCTCCTCTCAATCCTGTTGGTTTCCACTTAAAAATATATATAAATCTATCAGACTACATTAAAGAGTGAGAAACCATTAAACTGAATGTGTTAAAATGACAAATGGTTGAAAATTTCTAGTGATTTGTATTAATAGAAGCTTTCTGACCTCTTAAGGAACGTGTTTATTAGATATTCTTCATCTCCAAGGAGGACACAAGCAAATGAAAAAAGCTTAATTACAGTAAGAAAGATTCAGTTTTGACATAATTCTAACTAGAAAGGTAATTAAACACTACCATAAGGTATCATGCAAATCTCTGCCCTCAGGAATGCAAGAATAAGCTATCTTGGAAGGGTTATATGCAATTTTGCAGGAAAAACTGGAATGAACTAGAGAATCTTAAGCCAGCTTCCAGTTTTAGAATTCCAAGTTCTATACTCACAGCCCAAAAGTGTCTTTGCAAGACATTCCACCTATAGAAAGTTATTCTAATCTATAAGTCATTTCAGTTTAGCTTCAGATATTGGGTTCCTTCACCACACCATTTACGCGCTTTATGTACTTAGTTAGGAACTAAAAATTAACTACTTTTTTAAGAGTCAGTTCCACCAATCTCCAGCAGCATAGCTGCCAGCTCAGGTATAAACAGTACAAAACTGAAATAATACTGGGTTCTAAATTAAATAGAAATATCTATATAATGCATATCCAACCTAAGACTAAAAAAAAAAAAAAAAAATCTATGTTTACACGGTAGGTAACTTATAAGGCCAACACACTCAATTTAGCCAATTTTCAACAGCTTTTTAAAAAGTTGTTTGTTACCAATAACAAAAATAAATTCTTACTTTTGAAAACAAACCTTTCCAAGTAGGGTTTCATTTTAGAAGACTCGTGGCCTTCATTTTAAAATAATCATTTTTATTTTACCACATTATTTTTTAACAATCACTAGACAACTGAATGGTGGTTATTTATTACAACCCAAAGCAGGCACTTATAAAGTCACAGGAGGGTTAATCATCTCAAATTCAACAGGTTAACCACAGCAATTTGAGAGAAATTTTGGCAACCTGTACCGGGACTATCTCGACAGTTTCCAAAGTCAGACATTAAATGACACTTAAAAACAATACATTTCTATGTGAAATAGATAGCTAGTGGGAAGCAGCCGCATAGCACAGGGAGATCAGCTCAGTGCTTTGTGACCACCTAGAGGGGTGGGATAGTGAGGGTGGGAGGGAGACCCAAGAGGGAGGAGATGTGGGGATATATGTATATGTATAGCTGATTCACCTTGGAAACTAACACACCACGGTAAAGCAATTATACTCCAATAAAGATGTTAAAAAAAAAAATTTCTAGACTTTAGATATTTATTTAACACACAAATATTTTGACCAGGTATGCATTCATGTATGTATTTTAACTAGATTTTATTAATTATGATGAGTATTTGTTTAAAACAAAGACAAATTTAGCCAGGTCAACATAGGAATCAAAACACAATATTGGATTATGAAACTAACTGCTTTCATTAGAAAGAAAAGCATAACAAGCCTTACTTCCTTCAGTTCACAAATTTTTCATTTTATAATCAAAGAAAAGAAAGAACATGACTTCTACAGTCAAAAAATAAGGTAACGTACTTAAAGCTGAGTTATCACTTAATTGCCTGGATTCCTAAGAAGCTACTGACTTCTGTTTTAAAACCAGAATACATTTTTTAATGGCTCACTCCTTTGTTCAGGAATGCTGATATCACCTTGTTTTATACAGAGATAACATCTCATCAGAACACATGCTACTCAGTGTCATTGAGCTTAATAATTTTTATATAAAATTCAAATAAAATTTTTATAATGCAACCATAATTATTTTTTTTTCTCATCCACACTGGGCCTCACCTTTCACAACACTTAAAAACAAACAATCTTAGATGTTAAACACACACACCTCAAACATATAAAGTTCATTACATTGTTTCTGTAGCCATTAATAATTGTACTAATACTGACTCTAAAAAACTAAAAACTTATTAGGGCAGGATTTAAATGGTACAACTCACAAGAGGGTGGGGAGAAATAATGATCCTCCCCTACCAAACTGGCAGCAACAATATACCAAGTCTCTTATGCTGAACTAGTGTAAACAAGGAAGAAAAGGAGCTGGGGGTGGGAAGCAGGCAGGCAAGGGTACAACCCTCCTCAAGATATAGCTTTACTTCTAAATCTCACCAGTGTAGTACCTCTTCTTGGTGTTTTCAATAACCCCTGTCACTCTCTATTAAACACATAGGCTGGTGTTCAGAAAACTACTGCAGGCTGTAGTCCCTGTCTGAGATCATCCCGGACTTAAAAGATACAAGTGGGGATCACAAATGCTTCTTTAATTATAAAGACTATTAATTATAAAGACTATCTCCTGCATTCAAAGAGTTTCCTAAACATCTAGAAACTCAATCCCACTCTTACTATAACAATCAACTTTAAAGATAAACAACAAGACCTACCAATGATGCTGCACAGAAAAAAATTCACACGTCACCACAGCTATAAGGCTCCCATTAATAAGATGGGCATCATTCAGGATAGGGCTCGATGAGTAACGGGATAAAGACTAAGCTTACAGCCTCTTTTTCTGGCATTGCTTGAGGCATCCAGTGGACAGGGAATAAAGGGGAGGCTGGTTGTATAAGTGATGCCAAGAGAAACAAGATTCCACATGCCCAACACAGAGAGCAAAGGGCAATCATCTCATGGCTTTCCAACCAAAGAAAGATGAGTTGTTTCACCTGAAATCCTTTCAAAGGAAGTCTAATGGTCTCCACTTGATCACTCACCCTGAGCGAACTCAACAACCCCTCCTCAAAGAACAAAGGGAAGCCTTGCTTATCAAAAATAGCAAGTGCTCCACCCAAAGCCAAGAAATACTCCTTTAGTCTAAGTTGTCATGGTCTTCTGTCCCAATTCAGTCTTCTAAAAGGAAACTCCAAGCCAAAAATACTTGGTTCCGAGCCTAAGTCAAGTTCTCCATTTTCCCAAACATCTACCAACCAGCTTTCTTTCCGGTAAGCCCCTCTGGATAAGCCCCTCTCCATTCCCGCATTCTGGAGCCCAGGGTTCCAATCCCCTCAGAAAGTTCTCTCCCCCAAGATAAGCTCTCTCCTTCACTTTTCCTAAGGTTTCTCCCACACCCTGCCCCAGGTCTAGCACTCCCGGTCCTCCATTAGCGGATCCCACTAGTAGATCCCACCGCTCCCTGGCACAGCTCTTGGGAAAGTCATCTTTCTTACCGTACTCACTTGTCCTCCCCCATAAAGTTTTTCCCTTTTCTTTATCTGTCCTCGAATGGACACACACACACACACACACACACACACACACACACACACATCTGCTCTTCTCAGCTCTTAACTCCCAAGTCTCACCCGCGCGCCAGGTTCTTGCATAGTACCTAATTCTCTCCCTGTTTCCCCTCATCTCTGTCATCCTCAGCCCCTAACTCCATACCCCAAGCTTTTGCCCACTCCCCAAATTCAGATTTTCTGTGCTTTTTACTCTTAGCCAACACCACAGCGCTCTTCCTCACAGGTCGACCCCGTGCCTCGATCCTCAAGTCTTTCCCCCTCTTCCCGCGTTCCTCGGCCGCTAATACTCCGCAGAACCTCAGGAGTAACCCCCGCCCATCTCCCTTCCGCCTCTCCTGCCCTCCACGGACCCCAACTCTCCTCATACATCCCCCTCCATCCCTGCTCGGCCCCCAAATTTCTTCCAGGCCCCTAGGGTTCCCCACACTCCCTCCCCGCCCCGGAAAGGGGGTACCCCTCAGTGCCCGACCGTCCCGCCCGGCCGCCGAGCTTGGGTGTCCCTTCCCTTCCCCTCGGGGCCCCGAGGCCGCTGCCAGGGCTGGCGCGGCGGGGCCGGCTCACCAGTTGGTCATGTCCAGGAAGAAGGCGCAGCCGGCCGGGTTGAGCTGGAAGCCGAGCAACCGCTGGAACTCGGAGATGAGCACGTCCTTGTCGGTGGTGCCCAGGCAGCTGAACTTCTGCATCAGCTCGGGGTCCAGGTCCACGTCCATGCCCTCCATGGCTGGGGCCGGACACTCGCTTCCCCGCCTCCTCACAACTGAGCCGCCGCCGCGCCGCCGGGCCCGGGGACCGGGAGGGGGCCCGCTGCTAGCTGGTGTCGCGACCCCGCTCCTCTGAGGTAGGCCCCGGGCCTCTCACCGCCTCATAGGGGTAAACTCACTCAGCCACTCACTCACTCTCGCGCTCCCCCCCCTCCCACCCCCCCCCAGTGCCGCCGCCTCCGCCGCCGCCGCCGCCTCTAGCTTCTATGCCGCCTCCGCCTCCTCCCGCGCCGCGCCCACTGCGCAAGCGTCGCTCGCCTAGCCCCGCCCCTTCCTCTCCCGGAGGCCCGCCCCTCTGTGGCGTCAGAACCCCGTGACGTCCCCCGCGTGACCTCACCGCGGTGGAGCGAGGGGCGGGCAGTGGGAAGGAGGAAGGGGACGGCCGGGCGGCGCGGGGAGGTGACTCCTGGCCTGACCTTTTCCTCGCCCCGCCCCCACGCTGAGGGGGAGGAGTTAAAGCCCGGGGTTGGCGGGGAAAAGCTCCGGGATCTTCTTGTACGACAACGGCGGCGTGTGGGAGGTGAGGAAACTGAAGTCGGGGAAGAACAGAGGCCAGGGCAAGGTCAAGTACCAGATGGCACACAAGACCCAGACCTCCCAGCCAGGGCTTTGCCCCTCGCTCTGGAAGGACTTGTTTGCATAAGTTTCTAGAGCTGTTTTCCCAGAGGGATAATGCCCTAAAATCCTAGGCTCCCGGCCACCCTCGGTGATGATTACTCCAGTTTACCCGTGCTGTTTCTGTTATGCAACGGTAGTCTCCAGTTTCCGGAAAGTAAGGGAGGCCTCGATACAAACGTCAATCACAGGTCCAGACGAACACCGCATATAATCTTACACCCACTCCGTCAAGACCAACCCTCTCAAAATAAAGGTTAAGTCCCGAGAATTTGACATTGCCTTGTTAAGTTTTTAGAAGGCAAAGTGTTACGGTACATATAGTACACCTAACTGTTCAAGATCAAAGAATGAGAAAGGACGCATAGGGACCATCTTGTCTACCTTCATTCCTTCTTTCACCACGATTTGCCTAACACACCCACACGGGGAAAAGACGAATAAGAAACGGTCTCCTGCCTTCAAGTGGCTCTTTGTCTGTCTTACAAATAAGGAAAGTGAGATCCAGAAAGTTTGTATGCCTTGTCCAAAAATACAGAGCAGCAAAACTAGAACCCATCTTTCATTCCTAATGGAGTATGTTTTCCATTAACAATTTCAACAAGCAGACAACTAGAATAAGTGACCAGTAGTATCCGGGGTGCCATGAGATTTTGGAAAGGGAAAACATTCTACCTCCTTCTGTCCTACTACCAAATAAGACTAAAACAATGGCTTTAAAAGCCTAGGTTCTGGGGTCACACAGATTGGAGATTTAAATTCTCATTCTGCCCGTTATTGGTATCATAGTGCTTTCCCAGATAGGATTGTTGTGAGGATTAAATGAGGTACCAATATATAAGCTCAGTACCCTGCCTACTCCATAAGAAGCACTTAAGAAATAGTAACTAGTATTCTGGCCATAAACTTGAGATGACTGTGGGGTTAGACAGTGATACAAGTAGGCGGGGATTACTTCTTCACCTGGTCCCTCTTCTACTTCACTTCCCTTGCTGGTCCTCCGTTAAAATATGAAATATGTGCCCTTTCTCTTTTCTTAATAAGGGACCATCCTTTCTCTCTCCAATGATTTTTTTCCTCCAACAGGAGTATTTTATGGGAAACAGACACATTTAACAGCATACTTACAAACTCATATTAGACACTAGTTATAAACATTTTATAAGAAACTGTTCTTGGGTCTCTAAGATCTCTGTGGAAGCTTAGATCATTGCCAGGGCCTAATTTTTGGATGGCCATAATGTTGGAATATTTCACTACTATTAAGGAAAATTTAGTCTCCCTCAGAGGTGAGCACATACTGTCCCAATCTTTTGGATGATGGAATGGGAACACAGAAAGATTATAAAAATCCCAACATTAGAGCTGAAAGGAACTGAGACTGTCTAATCTAACCTCCTCGTTTTACAGATGAAGGAGTTGAAACCAAGAGAGGAGAATTGATTAACCCAAAATCACACAGCTAGTAATCACAGAAACTCCCAGTCTAGTGCTCTATCCACTATATCCTGCTACAATTCCCTTTATACTTTGAGTTCAATGTGGCCTTACATACAAAATAATTCGAAATGCAGATCCAAGACCTGATTTGATGTTAGACTATACACTTTCTGGAAGTGTTTTAACTTGCAACATTCATGGATTAAAGTTGTGTTTCTTCTAAAAGAAGAAAATGTTATTGGAATCTGATGGTTCTATTAGAATGCTGACCCAAAGGAAATTAAAAGCTCTTGGCCAACCCCATGCAGTACTAGGGTCTTAGCTCTCACCTAAACAGCCCACATAATACAAAAAGATTCTTGCAAATAAGAGACCCAAATGGCTCAGAATGTCAGTTCATGATGGGCATTATCTCAAAGGAGTATAACTACTCCTCAAATGAATTCTGAAACTTTCTGGGGACATTTTTGATTCTCATGAGATTGGGGGTGGTATTAATTCCTGGCCATTAATTCCCTGAGGACCAGAAATGCTAATCTTCTACAATTCTTGGGACAGTCATGCCCAATAAAAAACTGTCCCATCCCTTGGGACTTCCCTGGAGGTCCAGTGGTTAGGACTTTGTGCTTCCATTGCAGGGGGCATGGGTTCGATCTCTGGTGGGGGAACTAGGATCCTGCAAGTTGCACAGTGCAGCCAAAAAAAAAAAAAAACTGTCCCATCCCTAACCACTGTGTACACTGACCAAGGTGGCTGGCACGTTAGATATGAAGAACCAGCCCACCCCGACTCCCCCATGGAAAAATTCTTTTGTGGGGGTGGGATATGAAATGGAGGAAACCGAGGTGTTACCCAGTCAGGAGAGTCTCAGAAATGTGAATCTCCACTTGAGTCTGAAGGGTTATATAACAACACCTGTGGTCCTGCCCTGATGGCTCTGCAGCTTTGTTTTGTTTTGTTGGGAAGAGGGCCTGGAGAAGGACTGGTTGAGAGGCAAAAGGACAAGTTGCTGAGCACCACCCTAAGGAAGGAAAGCTGACAAGCACTATTCCAAAAGGGCTTCTAGGCACCATCTCACGTCAGGCAATATGCTCGACTATGCCACTGCCTGGAATATGCCCAAGACCTGCCACTTTCCTTCCAAATTTCTTGAGTTGGTGATCTTGTGTAAAAAATTTGGACTAATCCCAGATCCCCAGACCAGGTCAATTTCAGGGTTTCTTAAGGAAGTTAAGGCATTCTGTCATTCAGAAGTTGAAAGTCTAGGAGAAAAGTGATTCATTTCACCAGAGCAGCCTAGATTGCCTCCGTATCTCCAAGTCCTTAAGATTCAGACTTGCCAAGTCCAGCTAGTACGAAGATTATGCCACAGCATAACTGATTCAGAGAATAAACAGAGTCCAAATTGATGTTAGGATACATTATATGATAATAGCAACTTGTAGGAGAAAACTTTTGGGTATACATCCAAACTATGATGACCTCCTTTCTCTTCAAACCTTTAACAACCCTCTAGTTGGCCCTCAGCAGCCATCTCTGACCCACATAACCATGTCCCTTAGCCTTCATTGATTGGACAAGAGGGAGACACCTGACCCAGGATAAGCCAATCAGATTCTCCCTCTCTCAGGAATTTGGAATTGGAACTCAATGGGTTGGTGGAATAGGCTGCCAACTACAAATTAGCACTTACCATCTACCTCTACAAGGATTAAATCATGAGCCACTGCAGCTGCTGACCTACAACACCCCCTGAAAGGAGTTCAGGGTGGAGATCAGGAATGAGGCACTCTGTGCTCTGGGAAAAACTGGCAGAACAGATCTTCAGATAGGTATTTTCAGGAGATTTTATGAGCCCAATTCTTGCATCTCCTCGTATCTAGAAAAGCACTAAAATCAATAACAGTGACATCTGCTCCTCGTGACTAGCAGCAAGCCTCTGCCAAAATGTGTGCTTGAGTTTGCACACGCCCCCTTCACTAAAATCATATATAACACTGACCTTCCGCCCACCTCTTTGGAGCAGTTTCTCAGGGCTGTCCGAAATGCTGTCTCTCGGGCTATTGTCTTCATTTTGCCCCAAATAAAACTTAATTCACAACTCTCACGTTGTGCATTTTTTTTCAGTCGACAAGGCCTAGACTGTTTACTTAAAAGTGAATGACAAAAATACACGAATTGAGATGATCTTTGTGGGCACCCATGAAAAAGAGATAATGCTCACCTGCAGTAAGAGAGCCATAAAGCAGAAGCAAAGATAAGAGACCTGAAGGCGTGGGAGAAAGACATTCCTGTCATCCTGAGTCCTGGTTGTTCAGCTTCCCTAGATTCCATGGGATTCTCCAGGCTCCATTCAAAATACATTATCAGGACTTCCCTGGTGGCGCAGTGGATAAGACTCCATGCTACCAATGCAGGGGGCCTGGGTTTGATCCTTGGTCAGGGAAGTAGATCCCACATGCATGCCGCTACTAAGAGTTCGCATGCCACAACAAAGACCCAGTACAACCAAAATAAAAAATAATAATAATAATAATAAATTTTAAAAATACATTATCTCCTGGATGAAGTCAAAGAAAGAATCAAGTCGTTAAAAAAAAAAAGAAGAAAATAAAGTGATTATTTGATTTCTAGATAGAAATGGACATCCTACTCTTAAATATAATGGAAACCCCTATAGGAAAAAAGAAAAGAAAAAGAAAAATGAGGACATAGACAGTTCACAAAAGAAGAAATACAAATAGCCAATAAACATATTGAAAGATGTATGCCACTCATAGATAAAGAAATGGATTAAAACAACCATAAAGTATGATGTTTGCCTAATCAGAGTGGCAAAGCTTTGAAAAATGTATAACAGCTTTTGTTGGCAAGAGTGTGGGGAAACAGGTAGTCTCAAACACCACTGCTTCTAGGAATGTAAATTGATATAATTTTTCCTAAAGGTGAGTAGATGTGAATTTAGATGAATTGGTATGAAGAACCTTTAATGTATTCATATACTCTAGCCCCAAAATCCCAGGTTTATAAATAAGCTTTTCATAGAAGTATTATAATACATATAATAATGAAAAGTTAAAAAGCTGGAAATAGCACCAATGTCCACCAGTAGGAAAACTGCTCCCCAAAAAAAAACAAATGTGGGCAGGGATGGACAAAATCCTTACTTTGTTTTTTTTCACTAATATAGTTCCATATGAGTTTTTTAAAAAATTTATGTGTTTTATTTATTTATTTTTGGCTGCATGGGATCTTCGTTGCTGCACGCGGGCTTTCTCTAGTAGCAGCGAGCAGGGGCTACTCTTTGTTGCAGTGCACAGGCTTCTCATTATGGTGGCTTGTTGCAGAGCATGTGCTCTAGGTGCGTGGGCTTCAGTAGTTGTGGCACGGGGGCTCAGTAGTTGTGGCTCACGGGCTCTAGAGCGCAGGCTCGGTAGTTGTGGTATACGGGCTTAGTTGTTCCGCGGCATGTGGGATCTTCCCGGACAAGGGTCGAACCCGGGTCTCCTGCATTGACAGGAGGATTCTTACCCACTGCACCACCAGGGAAGCCCCAATATGAGTTTATTTTACTTCTTCACATTCTCACTCCCCATGTCAGCTGCCTTAAACCTTGTAAGCTGCAAAACCTAGGAAGCAGATAACAGTCAAATGACCTATTCAGTTGAGCAAGCAAATGTCTGCTGGCTTACTATGAGCAAGGCTGAGTTAGGGACATTAGGTCAGAAAGAGAACCTTCATCCTTGTGCTGTGTGAATGTAGACAAACTATCGATACTTACTTTTAGACCTCAGTTTCTTCATCTCTGTATAGAGAACGCTGCAAAAAATCACCAAAGTGGAGTGAAGAATAAATCAAACAAAAGAAAGAAAAAAATACTTGGAATTGAACCTACAGGTACAATTACATAAACCTAACCACAAGCCAAAACTTCCATGTTGTTCTTATTCCCCAAGATTGGAAGTTTAAATGAGATGGGCATAAGTGATTGTAAATGTTACGTGTTAAGGTATTACAGGACAGTGGGAGAGACAAAGACATACATTTCTGTAAATAACTACATAAACATAGCCAACAGTGCAAAGCAGCATATGTTCAAGTGCCAAATGAGCAGTAGACAAAGACGTGGTAGGACTTGGGAGGAGGGAAGAGGAGAGGGTGGGCTGGGATGCTCAGAGAGGACTTCAAGCCTACCTTCCCCAGGCCATGGGTGATTCTCCACATGGTTTGAGGAACAGGCTGGTGAGGGGACACATTATGACAAAGTCATTTAGGCATTTGTTGTTTTAATTAATATGTGTAATTAATAAAAAACATAACAAAATTTACCATCTTAATCATTTTTAAGTGTACAGTTCAGTAGCTAAGCATTTCCACATTACTGTGCAACCAATCTCCAGAACTGTTTCATCTTGCAAAACTGCAACTCTGTACCTATTAAACAACAATTCCCCTTTGCCCTCCCCACCCAGTTCCTGGCAACCATCGTTCTCCTTTCTCTTTCTATGAATGTGAGTCCTGTAGTAATCATACAGTATTTGTCTTTTGTGATTGGCTTATTGCACTTAGCATAATGTCCTCAAGTTTCACTCATGCTGTAGCGCACGTCAGGATTTCCTTCCTTTGTAAGGCTGAATGATATTTCATTGTGTGTATATATCACTTCTTATTTATCCATTCATCCATTGGTGGACATTTGGGTTGCTTCTACCTCTTGGCTACTGTGAATAGTGCTGCAGTGAACATGAATGTGCAAATATCTCTTCAAGACCCTCCTTTCAGTTCTTTTGGGTATATACCCAGAAGTGAGATTTCTGGATCATATGGTAGTTCTATTTTTAACATTTTACGGATGCTCCATACTGTTTTCTGTAGCACTTGAACTGTTTTCAATTCCACCAACTGTGCACAGGTGTTCCAATTTCTCCACATTCTTGCTAACACTGTTTATCTTCTGGGTTTTTGTTTGTTTATTTTGTTTTGGGGGGTCTTTTTGGCCGTGCCATGCGCCATGCGGGATCTTAGTTCCCCAACCAGGGATCAAACCCATGCCCCTGCATTGGGAGCATGGAGTCTTAAACCCTGGATGGCCAGGGAAGTCCCTATTTTCTGTTTTTTGATAGTAGCCATCTAATGGGTGTGGAGTGATACCTCATTGCAGTTTTGATTTGCATTTCTGTGTGTACTGGAGGGAGCATTCTCTCTGGGAAATGAATGGGTGCGGTTGAAGAGCAGCCTCCTGCAGTGAGGAGTACCTCTACTTTCAACATCCATCCAGAGCATGATGGGAAAGGACCAGATCCCTCACATTTGGGGTTTTTCCAGTTCCTCTACCCTATTATTCTACTCAAGAGATACAAAAACCGAAGGCACCAACCTGTTGTACTATTGTACTATCTTTTCTTCTGGACAGTGCATCTGATGCCCTGGGTCTCTTTTTTCCTACTGTGGTGAATGGGACAATGGAAAAGAAAACCTGTCTTTATCTCATGTCCCTCGGTCCCTTGATCTAGATACATCCAGAAATAGTCCATTTGTTTCTTCTTTTTTTCTTCTTCTTTCCTTGATCCCTTTAGTTTACCGGAGCCAAAACATCTTCTAAGAACACACCAGCTCCTTACCTCTCCCTCATGTAGAAAAACCACTCACAACTCCTCTTGTTCATTATAATCACTCTTTTCAGTCTTTCTCCAACTGGGTCACAATGTGTAAAGCATCTTGCTGCCTGCATCCTAAGTAGAGGTAAGAAGGAAAAGGAGGAAAAGGGGAACAAATACATAATGAACCCTTACAATGTGCCAAATGTCCATCACTGTAAGTACTTTGACACATTTAGTCCTCACAACAAAATGAGATCAATATTATTATTACTGCCACTTTGAAGATAAGGAAATGGAGAATGAGGGTTTAAATAATGTGTCCAAGGAGACACAGATATTGAGAAAGCCAGGATTTAAGCCCAAAGCTCAGAAAGAAACCTGTGCCCTCCTCATTACTCCAGATTTCTTTCAGTTCTAAGGAGTTTACCTCTTCCCCAGGTTCAACTTGATTGTGTTTCTATGGAACTGTCATTGCTTCCTCTTACTTCTCTTACTTTGATAATTTGATAAATACTAATATTAATACTAATATCTTACATTTATATAATAGCACCTTATAGTTTTTCAACATATCCATCCATTCTTTCATCTCATTCTCAGGAAAAACACAATGTATTAGTTTATATTTTTAATAGCTTTATTATTTTGCAAGGACTCATACATGCTTGTTGCAAGTAAAATTAAGCAATATAGAAAATTATAAAGAAGTAAAAAAAACACCCTAGGTCCCACTACCCATAGATAACCACTATTAATATTTTAGTAAATATGCATTTCATATATCTCTACATTTGTAAAATTTGCCTAAATGGTATCATACTGTACCTGCTTCTCTAACCTGCTTTTTTTCATTCAGAGTATGTTGAAAAGAGCTTTCCACATCAATTAATATAATTTTACATCATCATTTTTCATGGCTACATAGTATTCTTTTTTAAATTTATTTTTTATTAAAGTATAGTTGAATTACAATGTTGCATTAATTACTGCTGTGCAGCAAAGTGACTCACACATATATACATTCTTTTTAAATATTCTTTTCTATTATGGTTTGTCACAGGATATTGAATATAGTTCCCTGTGCTCTACAGTAGGACTTTGTTGTTTATGCATTCTGTATAGACCAGTTTGCATCTGCTAATCCCAAACTCCAATCCATCCCTCCCCCACCCCCCTGGCTACATAGTTTTCTAATTTAGGAATGTATTTTACTTGACCAGTCTCCAGTTAATGGACTCTGAGACTACTTCCAATTTTTTATTGTTATAGAAATTATTGGGAATTCCCTGGCTCCCACGGAATTAGGACTCCGTGCTCTCATTGCCGTGGGCCTGGGTTCTATCCCTGGTCGGGGAACTAAAATCCCACAAGCTGCACCGTGAGGCCAAAAAAAAAAAAAAAAGAAAGAAACATTATTAACCCCAACTTAAAGATTAGGGAACTGAAGTTCTGAGAAGCTAAATGACCCCTTTTTCAAAATCCAAGACTAGAACTAAGCTGCTCAGGCCAAGCCCCAGACTTCTGACTCTCAAAACAGTATTCTTTCCAACTAGACCACAAGAACAGGAAGCTGGAATTACTGACATAAGATATGGACTTGACAATTAAAAAAGAGTTTTTTTTTTTAACTGCCCCATTTCTTAAAAAGTTAAGCATATACTTGCCATAAAACCAGCCATTCCACTCCTGTGTGATTTACCCAAAAGAAATGAACACATACATCCATACAAATACTTGTACATGAATGTTCATAGCAGCTTTATTTGTAGTATTCAAATAATGAAAACAACCTAAATGTTCATCAACAGGAAACTGAGTAAAAAAATTGTGATGTAGCCATTCAATGGAATACTACTCAGCAACCAAAAGGAAGGAAGTATTGATACATACAACAACATGGATGAGTCTTAAAAATAATATATTGAGCAAAAGAAGCCAGACACAAAGGAATACGGACTGCATAATACCACTCATATGAAGTTCAACAGGCAAACTAGGCTATACTATTGGAAAGTGACCAGTGAGGCCCTCCCCTCCTCACATGTTTCACAAAGGCAGACCTGCCTGTGAGGACCACATGTCTGAAGCCCTCACCATGCCACCACACGTGTAAAAGCTGAATGTTTCCATGAGAAAGAAGACTTTGTGTCAAAAATAGACTTTCAAGGAGAAAAATAAAAGCTGTTTCCTGAAGCTAGGCATAGGGGAGCAATTCCTGGAAAGGTAAATGCTGGAAAACCTAGTTCAAATTTCGAAGGGTCGAGAAGGACTCCAGGTGATAACAATTCCAGGACCCCCTCTGCCTCAGAGGTCCAATAAAATTCAACTGCCTCATTCGCCTTCAGTCTACCTCTTCCTGTCACAGAACCTCCGAGACCACCTTAAAGACCATCTCAGTTTCTTCAGACAAGTGACTTTCAGATGCTCAGCTGATTAGGAAAGTCAGAGGTGGTTGCTTGCAAAAGAGAACAACACAAAACAAAACTGAAAGCCCTAAAGAAGGAAGAATCTCTATAAATCAAATATTTGTCTGTCATGGCAGCCTGCAATAAAGGCATCTCCAAAACCAAACTGTTTGTTTTGTCTACAGAAATGTGTGTGAGTGTGTGTGTGTGTGTGTGTGAGAGAGAGAGAGAGAGAGAGAGAAAGAGAGAGAAGCTGAGAGAATGATATGAATGAGGCCAAGATAAGAGAGAGCAGGTGAATTTTCCATTTCTTACCAGACTTCCCATGACCAAAAGGTAATAAGGTCCATAATCAGCAAACTCTCAACTTACACCTGTGTGTATTCTTAAACCAGTGCTTTTCTTTTTTTTTTTAAGATTTTTTATTTTTGATGTGGACCATTTTTAAAGTCTTTATTGAATTTGTTACAGTATTGCTTCTGTTTTGTGTTTTGGTTTTTTGGTCGCAAGGCATGTGGGATCTTAGCTCCCTGACCAGGGATCAAACCTGCACCCCCTGCATTGGAAGGCGAAGTCTTAACCGCTAGATCACCAGGGAAGTCCCAAACTAGTGTTTCTCTGAGTCTAATTACCTAGAGTACCTACATCAGAGGCACTTGAAGGAAGGGTGCTCTTGTTAAAAGTGCTGGTTCCTGGGCTCCAGACCTCTGGAATTTAAGTCACTGTGTCTGGGATGGAGCCCAGGAATCACCAGGTGATTCTTACGCACTAAAGATTGAAGACCATTACTTTAAACAAACACAGTGGGTTGTTGGTTAATGGTTTGCTCAATAGTTTAACTTGATTATAAGTTAACAAATTAAACTCTATATTTTCACTGGTATATTTGAATTACATCTGTCTCAAGAAAAGCAATTATGAACTGGTGAAGAAACCAACAAACAAACAAAAACACTGGATGGTTGAGAATGTAAGTCCATACAACATTTCTGGAATTGTCAGCAATGTGTAAAAAAATCCTTCTAGGGCTTCCCTGGTAGCGCAGTGGTTGAGAATCTGCCTGCCAATGCAGGGGACACGGGTTCGAGCCCTGGTCTGGGAAGATCCCACATGCCGCAGAGCAACTGGGCCCGTGAGCCACAATTACTGAGCCTGCGCGTCTGGAGCCTGTGCTCCGCAACAAGAGAGGCCGCGATAGTGAGAGGCCCGCGCACCGCGATGAAGAGTGGCCCCCGCTTGCCACAACTAGAGAAAGCCCTCGCACAGAAACGAAGACCCAACACAGCCTAAATAAATAAATAAACAGATACTTTAAAGAAAAAAAAAAATTATTAAAAAAAAAAAAATCCTTCTAAATGCTTTGATTCATATTTTCCACTTCTAGTCATGTATCTAAAGGAAATAATGAGTAAGCCAAGAACCATGTTATAAAAATGTTTATTTTGCCATTGTTCATAATAATGAAAAATTGAAACCATCTAAATGTCTAACAACATGAGATTGTTAAATAAGTTATAACAATGCCATGTGATAAATGGAGATTGATATTTATTGATACAGAAACATGTTTACAGTACGTCATTGAGAAAGGTTACAAAACATTTTACCATATTTCATTAAAAAAAAAAAAAGATTTGGAAGGATAAAATACAAAACGTTAACAGTAATTATCTCTGGTTGTTATGGTTACAGGTCACATACATTTTTCTTCTTTGTAATTTTTCTAAATTCTTTAAAAATAATGCACATTATTTTTATAATCAGAAAAAAGCAATAAGGCTCTATTCCTTTTGCTGTTTTTAATTGAAGTACAGTTGATTTGCAATATTATATTAGTTTCAGGTGTACAACACAGTGATTCAATATTTTTATAGATTATACTCCATTTAAAGTTATTATAAAATAATGGTTATATTTCCCTGTGTGGTACAATATATCCTTGTTGCTTATTTATTTTTTACAGAGTATTTTGTATCTTTTAATCCCCTACTTCTAAGGCTGTATTCATTTTGAATAGAAGGGGACAGGCCACTGAATTCTATGTCTGAGGAGTGGGGTGAAGTCCCAGATCTACTGCTTTGAACCTCATTTTTCCTTTCTCTCAAATGGGGATGGTAATATCTTCCTTGTCTACCTCAGAGGGTAAGTGTGAGATAAAATGTGGAAAATGTTTTGTAAACTATAAAATGTTTTATGAAGTTAGTGTATTATTAAGTCTGATTTTCATATGAGAGACATAAATTCAGGTATGCAAAGATTAGTTATTAAAGCATAAAGCTAGACCTTTCTTAAAAAAAACTGGGTTTTTTTTACTTTTTATTATGGAAGTTTTTAAACATATAACCAAAGGAGATAGAATAATATAATGACCTACCATGTATACATCACCTGGCTTCAATATTATCAACTTAACAGCCAAATTGTTTTAGTTATACCTGCCTACCCACTCCTACTGTTAGCATAGTACCAGACATGAAACTGGCATTGGGCCTCTGTGATTTTCATAGACACAAAAAGATATTTTAATTCTTAATTCCTCATCTAAAAAGAAAGAATTGTACACTTTAAAAGGGTGAATTTTATGGCATTCGAATTTCATTTCAATTGGAAAAAAAGACAGGAATTAACATATGTACAACACTTAGCATAAATGTCTGGCATTTAGACATGGCTCATTATGGGTAAATTCTCATCTGTGGTGTTGCCATGACTTCAAGCTCTAAGGTGACTACAAACTCTCCTTAAAACAAAATACTCACTCGGAAACAACTACAGGGTTAACAGTGACAATAGTGTATAAAGTTTAGTTATTGGAATGTGGGTGACATTTTTCCTCTCAATTTACATGAAAACTTTACATGATTCTATACATTAAAAATTTACATGAGGGACTTCCCTGGTGGTCCAGTGGTTAAGACTCCGTGCTTCCAGTGCAGGGGGCGAGGGTTCAATCTCTGGTTGGAGAACTAAGATACCACATGCTGCACGGCGTGGCCAAAAAACAAAAAATTTACATGAAAATCTTCTATGATTCATAATATATACCACTTAAAATTAAACAAACAAGCAAAAAAACCCCAGTATCCAGACATATTGTATCTCCAGATTGTTCACCTTCAGAAGGCATTCTAAGGACTTTCCTGGTGGTCCAGGGGGTAAGACTGTGTGCTCCCAATGCAGGGGGCCCGGGTTCGATCCCTGGTCTGGGAACTAGATCCTGCCTGCATGCCACAGCTAAGAGCCAGTGCAGCCAAAATAAATAAATAAATAAATAAATGCTTAAAAAAAAAAAAAAAGGCGTTCTACCAGAAACTCAACACCACAACCAAGAGTTGATTTAATGTTATTCCTAAAGATTATGCATGCAGCTCAGCATTGGGGCAATCATAGGCGCCCTGAAGTCTGACAGACTTGAGTTCAAATCCCAGCCCTGTCACCTACCAGATATGTGACATCAGACAAATTCAAATTAATTACTCCTTCTAAATGTTGTACGCTAGCATCTCCCTCCTATAGTCAGTAGGAGACCTAAATAAGACAAGGTAAATAAAGCGCTTGGCATGGAGGCCAACACGTAGTGGGTTAGCAATAACATCACACAAGATATTTCTTCAATTATAGAAGACGTTTTGGTTTTTTGTTTTGTTTTACTGCACAGCTTGCTGGATCTTAGTTCCCAAACCAGGGATTGAACCTGGGACCACGGCAGTGAAAGCACCGAGTCCTAACCACTGGACGGCCAAGGAATTCCCTATAGAAGACCTTTTGGATACATTATCATAGATATGGTTTTCTCTCTTATGGATGAAGAAACTGACAAGCTTAGTGAGTATTGCTGTGGGTGTGGAGCCAGAGGATTTCTCATTCTCTCCCAGGAAAGTGAAACTTGGGACAACCACTTGGCATAGCCACGATTTGCTATGTCTAGGGAAGTTGAAGAGGTGGTTTTCCCTACATTCCAGCAAGTCCATTTCTAGGTATGTGCCCTAGAAAATTCTCACATGTATGGCAAGGAGACACAAGAATGTTCATTGCAACAATGCTTCTGAGAGCAAAAACTTGGAAGCAATCTCAGTGTCCATTAACAGGAAAATGGATAGATCAATTGTGATGAATTGTGATCAATTGTCATGAAGTCAAACACCTACAGCAATTAAACTGACTGAACTATCCATATGAAGCAACATGGGTAAATCTCAAAACCACGAGGCTGAATGGAAGAAGTAGTGGCAGAAAGATTCATACAATATGATACCATTTTTATAAGGTTTACAAACATGTGAAACAATAGGATATCCTTTTTATGGATTCATATATATCAACTTTAAAAATAATGAATAGTAAATTCAGGATAATGGTTATCTCAAGAAAGAAAAAGAAGGGAATATAATAAGGGAGGGATACCTGGGGGTGTGTAATTGTTTCTTTAATATTTGACTTCTTAAAGAATATAAAAAACAAATATGGCATAGTGTTAGGATGTGTGTAAGGACTTGGATGTTTGTTATATTATTCTTTTTTTTTTTAAACTCTTTTTTAACATACATTTATTTATTTACTTATTTATTTTATTTTTGGCTGCATTGGGTCTTTGTTGCTGCGCACGGGCTATCTCTAGTTGTGGCAAGCGGGGGACACTGTTCATTGCGGTGCATGGGCTTCTCATTGTGGTGGCTTCTCTTGTTGCGGAGCACAGGCTCTAGGCACGCAGGCTTCAGTAGTTGTGGCACGTGGGCTCAGTAGTTGTGGCTCGCAGGCTCTAGAGCGTAGGATCAGTAGTTGTGGTGCACGGGCTTAGTTGCTCTGCGGCATATGGGGTCTTCCCGGACCAGGGCTCGAACCCCAGTCCCCTGCATTGGCAGGCGGATTCTTAACCACTGTACCACCAGGGAAGTCTCCCTACTGCCTGTTGAAACACATCAAACTTTTTTTTAAATAAAAGGGAGACGGGACCAAGCAGGAAGGTAAATCCTCTAGCATCACACAGGTCAGTGAAAAAAGCAGTTCAACACTCTTTCCTAAGCTTCTTTTGCTATTGGGAGGAAATGCTTAAATTTCCCACCAGACCACGTGGCAAAATCCAGAGAGCCCTGCCCAGACCTAGAGACCATCCACCATCACCACACAGTGGTAACACTAGGCCAAGTTAGCTGTCACTGGAATGAGGAGGATAAATTAAATAGTAAACTCTGAGAAGACTCTTCTGAGGCCTCAAGTCTTCAAGAAATTCTCTGGAAGGCAATGCAAAGAAGAATAATTAGTTCTATGAGTGAAGAGTCATTTAGAGTCTGAGCTAATAATCCCAAGAGTTTTGATTGTTGCTAAATTATCTGCATTTCAGCAGGACCAATTGAACGGGCAAATTCCTGAATGAGTCATAATCCACACAAATGAAATAAAAAATGACTCCAAGCTTCTCCCGTATTACACAAGAGCGATGTTAAGACTAGATAGAAATCAAACGGAATATCTGCCTCCAAATATGTTGGTGGCCTCCAGCAACCCTTTTGGGTGGGTCAAAGGCCATTGTAATAGCTGGGCTTGTGAGCAATGGCTGACAGCTGCCTCTTAAGATCCTCCCAAGCCCTGCTTCTGTGTTCTACATTCAGGCATAGCTTGGCTCAAAGGATTGGGGAAACTGATTACTTGGGCTAGTGGTAGTAGGCTTTGCTTACCCGAGCAAGCAAAAATCTTTAGGAGAAAAGTCTGCTGAACATTTTTCGAATGGGTAATTTATTTTTTAATAATAGAGGATGTTTTCAGTTCTATCATGTTTCTGAATTCTACAATTTTCTTTTCCTTCTAGCAAGTTCCTGTGGGCACCTCACCATTCCCACAAAAGAGTGAATACCCCAATGGATAAATCCGTCTTTGTGTTTCCAGAGCAATTTCTTCTTCACAAAGAGGTTCCATATCCATTATGTCATTTGATTCTAATGCTATTTGAGTCATAGGAAATAGGAATAAGGACAATAACAATAATATCAAGTATTTGATATTACTGAATGAAAGAAGCCAGTCACAAAAGATCACACATTGCAGATTTCATTTATATGGAATGTCCAGAATAGGCAAATCCATAAGGATTTAAAGTAGATTAGGGAATTCCCTGGCAGTCCAGTGGTTAAGACTCCATGCTTCCACTGCAGGGGGCACAGGTTCAATCCCTGGTCGGGGAACTAAGATCCCACACGCCGTGTGACGTGGCTAAAAATAAAAAATAAATAAAGTAGATTAGTAATTGCCACGGGTTGGGAGAAAGGGGTAATGGAGAGTGAGTGCTAATATGTACAGGGTTCCTTTTGGGAGTGATGAAAAAGTTCTGGAATTAGTGCTGATGGTTGCACAATCTTGTGAAGACATGAAAAACCTTACACTTTCAAATGGTGAACTTTATGGAATGTGAATTTTATCTCGGTTTTTTTTAATTGCAAAAGGAAAAAACTGAGTGCTTACCACGTGCTAAGACTGGCCAAGGTCTTTACTTGCTTCAGGCCACTTATCTCTCCTAATCATCTCAACAAGCTTATGAGATACTATCATTTCCTGGAGACAGGCTCAGAGAGATGATGGGTCCACAGTGATGTGGCGAACACATAAGAGCCAACCAAAATTCAGATTTCTGTCCCTTACTTTCCAAATCAGACCTTTAACTGTCACCCAGTAATTCAAGAAGATATTTCTGAACGTAACTCATCTGATAGTATTTCCTCTGCTCTACTCTCTTAGTAAAAGATCTTTGCAATGCTTTTTGCTTTTACCTCTTATGGTGCCTTTTCAAAATTTTCGGTTTGTCCTCCCAAGTTTTTGAGAGTTAAAAATAGCAGTGATTTTCCCCTGAAAGTCCTTAACTCTTTAAACCACCTTTCTTCTGATAAAAAGTGAAGTTTCATTTCTTAGCTCCAGGGAAGTCCCTTAGGGTCACACAACTACAGATGATTTTAAGCAAAGCTGTGAGGTCTAGCCACTACACTCATTCGGCTTCAAGGACATGATTACCTTACCACACAGTTCCCCAAGGGTTTTTGTTTACTCTGGCCTAAGTGGTCATTTGGATGACAAGTGAGTCAGTCAAAACACTAGAGAAGGAAAAGACACATAGCAACAGTCTCTGTTATGGGTGAATCCTCAGACATTCAGAATTCCAGGGTGGAGAGACTGGGAGTGACTTTCCTATGGCCTGGAGCTAGGAGCAGACCTGAGCCTAAAATTCTAACACTATGGTAGATTTATCAAATGAGTCTCAATCAAAAGAAATTGATATTTACATAAAATATAAGTTTAAAAAGTCTAACTAAAAAATGAGTACAGTATCATCTCACTTTTTTGAAAAAAACTATATATATAAACATTTATAAGTGCTAAAATAGGTACCAAAATGTTAATAGAGGTTATATCTCTGGATGGGAGCATCATAAGTGATCATTTTTCTCCTTTCATTTTATTTATTTATTTATTTTTGACAGTGCCACTCGGCTTGCAGGATCTTAGTTCCTCAACCAGGGACTGAACCTGGGCCCACGGCAGTGAAAGCACAGAGTCCTAACCACTGGACCACCAGGGAATTCCCTATTTTTCTCCTTTTAGATAATCTATATGTACTTATTTTTTCACAATGGACTTTTGAAAAGAATAATTTCCTGTTTTTTAAAAAGTGAGAGTAGGCAAAAATTTCTTACATAGGACACAAAAAAGTATCAAGCATAAAATAAACAATTGATAAATTAGACTATATTAAAATTAAGAAATGCAGTTCACCGATCAGAGGGCAGACAGCAGAAGCAAGAAGAACTACAATTCTGCAGCCTGTGGAAGGAAAACCACATTCACAGAAAGATAGACAAAAAGAAAAGGCAGAGGACTTTGTACCAGGTGAAGGAACAAGACAAAACCCCAGAAAAACAACTAAATGAAGTGGAGATAGGCAACCTTCCAGGAAAAGAATTCAGAATAATGATAGTGAAGATGATCCAGGACCTCGGAAAAAGAATGGAGGTAAAGATCGAGAAGATGCAAGAAATATTTAACAAAGACCTAGAAGAATTAAAGAACAAACAAACAGAGATGAACAATACAATAACTGAAATGAAAAATACACTAGAAGGAATCAATAGCAGAATACCTGAGGCAGAAGAATGGATAAGTGACCTGGAACACAGAATGGTGGAATTCACTGCTGCAGAACAGAATAAAGAAAAAAGAATGAAATGAAATGAAGACAGCATTAAACACATGGTGTCTTCATGTTTGAGACAACATTAAACACAATAACATTCGCATTATAGGGGTCCCAGAAGGAGAAGAGAGAGAAAGGACCCAAGAAAATATTTGAAGAGACTGTAGTCGAAAACTTCCCTAACATGGGGAAGGAAATAGCCACCCAAGTCCAGGAAGCACAGAGAGTCCCATACAGGATAAACCCAAGGGGAAACACACCAATACACATAGTAATCAAATTGGCAAAAATTAAAGACAAAGAATAATGATTGAAAGCAGCAAGGGAAAAATGGCAAATAACATACAAGGGAACTCACATAAGGTTAACAGCTGATTTCTCAGCAGAAACTCTACAAGCCAGAAGGGAGTGGCACAATATATTTAAAGTGATGAAAGGGAAGAACCTATAACCAAGATTACTCTAGCTGGCAAGGATCTCATTCAGATTAGATGGAGAGATCAAAAGCTTTTCAGACTAGCAAAAGCTAAGAGAATTCAGCACCACCAAACCAGCTCTACAACAAATGCTAAAGGAACTTCTCTAAGTGGGAAACACAAGAGAAGAAAAGGGCCTACAAAAACAAACCCATAACAATTAAGAAAATGGTAATAGCAACATTAATATCGATAATTACCTTAAACGTGAATGGATTAAATGCTTCAACCAAAAGACACAGGCTCGCTGAATGGATACAAAAACAAGACCCACTTCAGACCTAGGGACACATACAGACTGAAAGTGAGGGGATGGAAAAAGATATTCCATGCAAATGGGAATCAAAAGAAAGCTGAAGTAGCAATACTCATAGCAGATAAAATAGACTTTAAAATATAGAATGTTACAAGAGACAAGGAAGGACACTACATAATGATCAAGGGATCAATCCAAGAAGAAGATATAACAATTATAAATATATATGCACCCAACATAGGAGCACCTCAATACATAAGGCAACTGCTAACAGCTATAAAAGAGGAAATCCACAGTAATGCAATAATAGTGGGGGACTTTAACACCTCACTTACACCAATGGACAGATCATCCAAACAGAAAATTAATAAGGAAACACAAGCTTTAAATGACACAATAGACCAGATAGATTTAATTGATATTTTTAGGACATTCCATCCAAAAACAGCAGATTACACTTTCTTCTCAAGTACACATGGAACATTCTCCAGGATAGATCACACCTTGGGTCACAAATCAAGCCTTGGTAAATTTGAGAAAATTGAAATCATATCAGGCATCTTTTCCAATCACAACGCTATGAGATTAGCAATCAATTACAGGGGGAAAAAAGCTAAAAAACACAAACACATGGAGGCTAAACCGTACGTTACTAAATAACCAAGAGATCAATGAAGAAATCAAAGAGGAAGTCAAAATATACCTAGAGACAAATGGCAATGAGAACACGACGATCCAAAACCTATGGGATGCAAAAGCAGTTCTAAGAGGGAAGTTTATAGCAATACAAGCCTACCTCAAGGAACAGGAAAAATCTCAAGTAAACAATCTAACCTTACACCTAAAGGAACCAGAGAAAGAAGAACAAAGAAAACCCAAAGTTGGTAGAAGGAAAGAAGTCATAAAGATCAGAGCAGAAATAAATGAAATAGAAACAAAGAAAACAATAGCAAAGATCAATAAAACTAAAAGCTGGTTCTTTGAGAAGATAAACAAAATTGATAAACCTTTAGCCAGGCTCATCAAGAAAAAGAGGGAGAGGACTCAAATCAATAAAATTAGAAATGAAAAAGGAGAAGTTACAACAGACACCACAGAAATACAAAGCATCCTAAGAGACTACTACAAGCAACTCTGTGCCAATAAAATGGACAACCTGGAAGAAATGGACAAATTCTTAGAAAGGTATAACCTTCCAAGACTGAACCAGGAAGAAATAGAAAATATGAACAGACAAATCACAAGTAATGGAATTGGAACTGTGATTAAAAATCTTCCAACAAACAAAAGTCCAGGACCAGATGGCTCCACAGGTGAATTCTATCAAACATTTAGAGAAGAGCTAACACCTATCCTTCTCAAACTCTTCCAAAAAATTGCAGAGGAAGGAATGCTCCCAAACTCATTCTATGAGGCCACCATCACCCTGATACCAAAACCAGACAAAGACACTACAAAAAAAGAAAATTACAGACCAATATCACTGATGAATATAGATGCAAAAATCCTCACAAAATACTAGCAAACAGAATCCAACAGCACATTGAAAGGATCATACACCATGATCAAGCAGAATTTATCCCAGGGATGCAAGGATTCTTCAATATACACAAATCAATCAATGTGATACACCATATTAACAAATTGAAGAATAAAAACCATATGATCATCTCAATAGATGCAGGAAAAGCTTTTGACAAAATTCAACACCCATTTATGATAAAAACTCTCCAGAAAATGGGCATAGAGGGAACCTACCTCAACATAATAAAGGCCATATATGACAAACCCACAGCAAACATCATTCTCAATGGTGAAAAACTGAAAGCATTTCCTCTAAGATCAGGAAGAAGACAAGGATGTCCACTCTCGCCACTATTATTCAACATAGTTTTGGAAGTCCTAGCCACGGCAATCAGAGAAGAAAAGGAAATAAAAGGAATACAAATTGGAAAAGAAGAAGTAAATTTGTCACTGTTTGCAGATGACATGATGCTATACATAGAGAATCCTAAAGATGCCACCAGAAAGCTACTAGAACTAATCAATGAATTTGGTAAAGTTGCAGGATACAAAATTAATGCACAGAAATGTCTTGCATTCCTATACACTAACAACAAAAGATCAGAAAGAGAAATTAAGGAAACAATCCCATTCACCATTGCAACAAAAAGAATAAAATACCTAGGAATAAACCTACCTAAGGAGGTAAAAGACCCATACTCAGAAAACTATAAGACACTGATGAAAGTAATCAAAGATGACACAAACAGTTGGAGAGATATACCATGTTCTTGGATTGGAAGAATCAATATTATGAAGACGACTATACTACCCAAAGCAATCTACAGATTCAGTGCAATCCCTATCAAATTACCAGTGGCATTTTTTACAGAACTAGAACAAAAATCTTAAAATTTGTATGCAGACACAAAAGGCCCCAAATAGAGTCTTGAGGGATAAAAACGGAGCTGGAGGAATCAGACTCCCTGACTTCAGACTATACTACAAAGCTACAGTAGCCAAGACAATATGGTACTGGCACAAAAACAGAAATATAGATCAGTGGAACAGGATAGAAAACCCAGAGATAAACCCGCACACCTATGGTCAACTAATCTATGACAAAGGAGGCAAGGATATACAATGGAGAAAAGACAGTCCCTTCAATAAGTGGTGCTGGGAAAACGGGACAGCTACATGTAAAAGAATGAAATTAGAACACTCCTTAACATCATACACAAAAATAAACTCAAAATGGATTAGAGACCTAAATGTAAGACTGGACACTATAAAACTCTTAGAGGAAAACATAGGAAGAACACTCTTTGACATCAATCACAGCAAGATCTTTTTTGATCCACCTCCTAGAGTAATGGAAATAAAAACAAAAATAAACAAATGGGATATAATGAAGCTTAAAAGCTTTTGCAAAGCAAAGGAAACTGCAAACAAGACGAAAAGACAACCCTCAGTATGGGAGAAAATATTTGCAAACGAATCAACGGACAAAGGATTAATCTCCAAAATATATAAACAGCTCATGCAGCTCAATATTAAAAAGACAAACAACCCAATCCAAAAATGGGCAGAAGCCCTAAATAGACATTTCTCCAAAGAAGACATACAGATGGCCAAGAAGCACAAGAAAAGCTACTCAACATCACTAATTATTAGAGAAATGCAAATCAAAACTACAATGAGGTATCACCTCACACCAGTTAGAATAGGCATCATCAGAAAATCTACAAACAACAAATCCTGGAGAGGGTATGGAGAAAGGGAACCTTCTTGCACTGTTGGTGGGAACATAAATTGATACAGCCACTATGGAGAACAGTATGGAGGTTCCTTAAAAAACTAAAAATAGAATTACCATATGATGCAGCAATCCCACTACTGGGCATATACCCAGAGAAAACCATAATTCAAAAAGACACATGCACCCGAATGTTCATTGCAGCACTATTTACAATAGCCAGGGCATGGAAGCAACCTAAATGCCCCTCAACAGACAAATGGATAAAGAAGATGTGGTACATATATGCAACAGAATATTACTCAGCCATAAAAAGGAACGAAATTGGGTCACTTGTAGAGACGTGATGGATCTAGAGACTGTCATACAGAGTGAAGTAAGTCAGAAAGAGAAATCAAATACCGTATATTAACGCATGTATGTGGAACCTAGAAAAATGGTACAGATGAACCGGTTTGCAGGCCAGAAACAGAGATAGAGACACAGATGTAGAGAACAAACGTATGGACACCAAGTGGGGAGAGTGGCGGGCGGGGGGGTGGTGGTGTGATGAATTGGGAGATTGGGATTGACATATATACATTAATATGTATAAAATAGATAACTAATAAGAACCTGCTGTATAAAAAATAAATAAAATTAAAAAAAAAAAAAAGAAATGCAGTTCACCAAAAGACACCATTAAGAGAGTGAAAATGTAAGCCATAGACTGGGAGAATATATTCACAATACATGCATCCAGTAAAGGACTCAAATCCAAAATGTATTTTAAGAACCCTTTTACAAATAAGTAAGTAAAAGACAGACACCCCAATAGTTAAATGGGCAAGAGACTTGAACAAGCACTTCACAGAACATATCCAAAATTTCCAATAAACTTATGTACATTTTAAGATGCTTTTTGCAAATTAAAATTCACAAACAAGATGTATATTCATTAGAATGGCAAAAATTTTAAAGAATGACATTATCAAATGTGGGCAAGATCATGGAGCAAGTAGAACATTCATACATTTCTGGTGGGAATAAATGGTACAACTACTTTGGAAAACTTGTCAGCTCTCGTAAAGCTAAATCCATGCCTACCCACTGATCCAACCACTTCTCTCCTAGGTGTATACCTAAAAGAAGTGAGTGCTTATGTCCACCAACAGAAGTATATAAGGATGTCCAGAGAAATGCTATTCATAATTGCCAAAAACTGGAAACACTCCAATGCCAACGAACAGTAGGAAGGATAAATTGTGATCAATCCACACAGTGGAATACTAAATACAAATATGAACTCCTGCTATATGAAACAACATGGATTAATTGCACAGACATGATGCAGGAAAGCATGTTGTGTATGATTCCAAGTATAAGATTGGCAAAACTAATCTCTGCTGATAGAGGTTGGAACGCTGATTATCTGGGAAGATGGGGAGGAAGGGACAATGGTTATTGACTGTAGGTGGAAGCATGAGAAAGTCTTCTAGGGTGCTGTAAATGTCCTGCATATAACTTGATCTGGAGTTACACAGGGGTATAGGCAGGTCATCAAGCTTAAGATTTTCACACTTTGCTATATACAGTTATACTTTAAATTTTTAAAGTTTAATTAAGAAGTGTCATGGGGGACTTCCCTGGTGGCGCAGTGGCTAAGAATCCGCCTGCCAATGCACGGGACACGGTTCGAGCCCTGGTCCGGGAAGATCCCACATGCCTCAGAGCAACTAAGCCTATGCGCCACAACTACTGAGCCTGCATGCCACAACTACTGAAGCCCTTGTGCCTAGAGCGTGTGCTCCGCAACAAGAGAAGCCACCGCAATGAGAAGCCCGCACACCGCAAAGAAGAGTAGCCCCCGCTTGTTGCAACTAGAGAAAGCCCGCGTGCAGCAATGAAGACCCAACACAGCCAAAAATAAATAATAAATAAATAAAATTTTAAAAAAATGACCAAGCTTCCTCCCCAGTAGAAAAGGACAATTCTGAGCTTTTCTCCTGAGAACGTTCAATATTTTCCTTGTCCCTTCATATTTTATTCAGTATTTCTCACGGGTGAACTAGGGGCTGACAAAGCACTAAAATCCCCCAGGCGAACCTCAGATTCCAACTCCAATCTAGCCATTTGTGGTGTGTCAGTTAAGGGACTGAATTAAATATAATTTATACATACACATTTACAAATGTAGACATATCACAGAGAGAAAAACAAATGATTCCAACCCTTTGGATAGTTATTGGCACATATAACAAAAGTGTTGAAAGATCGTACTGCTCTGCCTGGCTTTTCCCTCTGCAAAATTGGGAAGCAAACTACTTTTGCTTTGTATCTCATCTGCTATCAGGTCTCTGAACCTCCAATTGGCCCTCCCCTCCTTCACAGGGAACCATGCCACATCTCATTCCCCCACTGAGCTGAAGCATTTATGGACAATTAATGTGTTACCTGGAAATGTGTCAGTGGTGTTTTTTCCCCAGGGTCATTAGCATTATAAAAGGGGACTTGAAGGCCACTCTGCACACAGATATATCTGGGAAGAAGAAGGGGAGTTTACAAAAACAAGTTGCCTTTGAAAGATCTTCAGGTTCCCTAAAATTTCTATAGGAAATTCCAAGAAGCCTAGAAGCTTTTAGGTAAACTGAAACCAAACCCCTCACTACACTCCCACATCATTATTTTACCTCAGCCTTGAGCTTCACAACAACCTGTAAAGTGGTCTGGGTCCTCTTCTCCAGACCAGGAGACTCCCTGGGAAAGGGAAGCAATTCCCACAGGGTTCAGTAACTGGAAGTTGGGGAATTTAGAAGTTCAGTTGTGTCACCTGACTTACAGCCCCATGACACCTTCTTCTTCCAGAAAAGCCTTTTAACCAACAGGGTTTCATGAGCCATCATCCTAACCAATAGAGAGGGATTAAGAGCCATTAGAGGTAGGTTTGCTTCTGGAAAATTCTTTCTCTTTTCTTCTTACCTTTTTGTGTTTTTTTTTGACCGTGCCAAGTGGCTTGCGGGATCTTAGTTCCCCGACCAGGGATTGAACCTGGGCCCTCGTCAGTGAGAGCTCCAAGTCCTAACCACTGGACTGCCAGGGAATTCCCTTCTTTCCTTTTCTAGTTTTCATTTTAGTCTCACTTCTGCTGTATCACTTCTTGACCCTTCTGAAGGTGCTGGTGGTAACTGCAAACTTCCACAACCTTTGATTTCAAATTTTCTTCCCACATTTATTTTCCTGTCCGATCATGGGTGGTAGTGGCAGCAACAACAGGCAACTTGGGGAGAACTTTAGCCTCCCGACCCATCAACCTCTCCAAATAAACACACAATTTAAGTAGAAAGAGTGCTAGGGAAATGCAACTTCATAACAATTTCCAAAAATCAGAGTCCCCGAGTTTCATACCTCCAAGGGGTATCATTTATGTAAAATATAGAGTAAGGAATGCCCCTGGAATTGTACAAGAAGGGAGACTTGCCTAACCACCTTCCAAAGAGACTGCCCCTCCTAAGAACCCCTATTACAGAAATTCTGGGGCCAGTGATGATAAGTGGTAAGAAAACAGGACTTCCCAGGATCTGGCAGGTACCAGGAGAAAGGATTCAAGTCACAGAAATGACTAATGTAACAGGGAAATGGAACGGGACTGTAAGTTGAGACAGGTAAGGTCCAGAGTCCGGGAGTTAGTCAGCAAATAGCACAATTAAGCAGAGCCTAACATTGATCCTGGGTGGAGGGAAGGCTGATTGGACTTTGGTCTTGCATGGAGAAGAGAGGAGCTCTGAACCCACTCATGATGACCTGAGCCACAAAGAAGTCCAAGGCCTACAAATCACCACCAGAAATGCTGGGAGGGCATCTCACAAGAATGAGCAAAAGTTGCAAGTTTGACGGAAGGCTTCAGTAAAAGTTGCAATCTGTTTCAAGTGGATTCAAATTTTGAACTGGAGGGACTTCCCTGGTGGCCCAGTGGTTTAAAATCTTCCTTGCAATGCAGGGGACGTAGGTTCAATCCCTGTTCAGGGAACTAAGATACCACATGCCTTGGGGCAACTAAGTCTGTGCACCACAACTGAGCCTTTGTGCCACAACTAGAGAGAAGCCTGCACACTGCAATGAAGAGCCCATGTGCCACAGCTAAGACTCAATGCAGCCAGTAAATAAATAAACGTAAAAATTTTTTTCTTTGATCTGGAGTCTTGAGTTTTAACTTTACTGCGTTCCAAATCTGCTAGTTTGTAAAAACCAAGAGAATTTGGACATCTACTAATCTAAAAGAAGAATAATTTCATTACACCATCATGAATTACATTGCTTACCAAATTTGCTAAACTTCTCAACTCTGGTCACAAACTGGAAGATTAAACCACCCTCTGTGCTGGTGGGACAAATCATGGTTTGATTGTATGTAGGAAGTGGAGTAAGGTCTATGCAAGTGGCAGGTCCCAAATTCTGGCAGCAGGTGTCCACTTCCAGACTGAAAGGGATGTTTCTATCGAGCAGAAAAGAAATGATCATGCATGCCTCTTTGGAGGAGTCCACCCTACTCCTGTTCATAGCTCCCAGTGTTCTGTTTTTCAGGTCACCAGGAGGCCCAGAATGTCCCCCGCTGGGCCTCTTTGGACAGGCCTTAGTTGGGCCACGTTAAAGTACTGTGGCCTAGAGTATGGGGAAAGTTGTGAGCTCTGGACAGCTGTTACATCTGACCTCCCCTGGACACCACTCCTTCGTCTTCCTCTAAATTCCGGAGTAGAGAATAGACCTCTTAGCCAGCTTTGTTGTAAGTGTGCCAACACCTGTTGTTATGAGAGGGGCCATCTCTGCAACCCCAGGGGGCTCAGGGGTGCCTGCACTGCCTCAATATATATATATAACTCAATATATATACCTCAATATATATATATATATATACCTCAATATACCTCTGCATTGAGGTATATTTTGCAAAATGACACTTTGTAACCCATTGCTCTTCATGTTACATCCTGCATCCTGGGCCCTGCTCCAAGACCTTGATCTTTCTTTCTGATGAAACAAATCTACATTACATTATGGGCAGAGAGCAATGAACAAATGGGCAGCACATGGAAAGGTTTGGAATGAATAATCCCCACCACTAGCCAGGGAATTGATAGAACTAGTGCTATAAGAGACATGGGAAGTTAACTGACATTAAGCATAAGTGTTTATGGTTTACTAAATGCCAGGCACTTTGCTACACGTCATGTACATTATGTGCTTCAATTACTACAACAGCCCTGTGTGGTATTATTGTCTCCATTTGATGAATGAGAAAACCGAGGACTTTAAATAAACTGCTCAAGTTTACATAGTTAGTATGGCAGAGCCAGAGCTGGATGTTCATTGACCTGTTTTATTTTCCTTTTGACCACACAGAAAGACTGCATTCTCCAGATCTCTATGTATCTAGATGGGACCATGTGATTGAGTTCTGGTCAACAGAGTGTAGATGTGAGATACTCCATTTCCAGGTTTAAAACAGTCCACCCAAACTTCCATTCTCTCTTTCTTATTTGCACAGCTAGAAGCCAAGGACTCACCCCACCCCCTCCTCCCCCTCAAGGACAGAGCCCAGACCCCTGAGTAACTGCTTGGAGGAGAGAGTCTCAAGGGAGCGGACTGGTGTACATTATACTGTAATGGCAATAACAAATAAACCTTGGTTGTGCTAAGCTGCTGACGTTTCAGGGGTTTATTTGTCACTACTGCATAATCTACCTACACTGAGTAAAACAGCTAGGTGAGTTGTAGCCAAGATTTTTGTGCAGGTCTGTCTGACTTCAACCAGTCTTAACCACCTCCTTACAACTAGCACAGAAGGATCTGCAGAGAATTTCTTTCTTTTTAAAGAATATTTATTTATTTACTTATTTATTTGGTTGTGCTGAGTCTTTAGTTGCGGCATGCGGGATCTAGTTCCCTGACCAGGGATCGAAACTGTGTGCCCTGCACTGGAAGCACAGAGTCTTAACCACTGGACCACCAGGGAAGTCCCTGGAGAGAATTTCTAATCTTTAACTCTGCCACTAAGCTTGTGTGGGATATTAGGTGAGTCCCTTAAATGACTCAGTTTTTTCATTTGTCCAATGAGAATAAAAATATCTGCCCTTCCAACCCCACAGGGTTATTGCAAAGATCAAATAAGACAATAGCTATGACATAATTTGGAAAAGAAGCATCATCCAAATGCAAAGAAGTATTATTACCTAACTCATTTTCTTGCCTCTGGTTAGGAATCTATCCTACTGACCTTAGAACTGGCATGAAACTTTTTCTTATATTGTTGCAGCAAAAATAGAAATGAGACTTTTCTTTTCTGATAAACAAGGAAAATAAGGAAACAATAAACAGGCTTGGAAACAGCATAAACAGGCCTGAAAGAGTTAAGCAATCTTGGTTATTCTTTAGCTGTTACTACTAACAAACACTTGTAGCTAGACTTGTCCTTCACAAAGGTAATTACTCTCTGACTCCATATGAATTACACTCTGTACCTGGCATCTTCTCCCCCTACACTCCCTTGCAGCACTCGTCATTTCAGAAAAAAGGTCACAGTCCGATAACTTAAGGGACACCAGACTCCGTTGCTGAGCCACCTGATGCCAGCTTTGGCCATGAATTTACAGATGAAAAGAAAAAAAAAAAGCAAAACTTCATTACTTTGAGCTTTATCACGTACCCCAGACCACAAGCCCTGGGTTATAAGCCTCTCTCTATTCCCCAGGGAGAGGGGCACAGTTCTTGAGGCAGTAGCCTGCTGTGTTCTCTCTGCATGGCAAAGAATGAAGCTACTTTTTTCTCGTTCCTCCAAACCTCTGTCTCCGTATTTCTTTTTGGCATCAGTGCACAAAGAGCCAAGATTTGGGGGACTTCCCTGGTGGTCCAGGGGTTAAGAATCTGCCTTCCAGTGCAGGGGACGCAGGTTCGATCTCTGGTCAGGGAACTAAGATCCCACATGCCTTGGGGCAACTAAGCCGGAGCGCCACAACTACTGAGCCCGCGTTCTCTGGAGCCCGAGCGCCACAACTAGAGACAAGCCCTTGCACTGCAATGAAATACTCAGAGTGCCGCAACTAAGACCCGACACAGCTAATAAATAAATTAAAATATTAAAAAAAAAAACCAGAGAGAGCCAAGATTTTGGCATCAATATCCCTGCCTCTATTATCCCTAATAGTTATTTTTTTGGTACCTTTAAATTTTAGCATAATCAAACCTAATGACTTGCAAAAGTAGTACAAGGAGCAGGAATTCCCTGATGGTCCAGTGGTTAGGACTTGGCACTCTCACTGTGGTGGCCTAGGTTCAATTCCTGGGTGGGGAACTAAGATTCCCGCAAGCCATGGGTGGCCAAAAAAAAAAAAAAAAAGTACTAGGAGCTCCTGTACACCTTTTATCCAGATTTCCTAATTGTTGATACTTCGTCTCATTTTATATACATATTTCTGATTTACTCAAAAGTAAGTTGGAGACATTGTGTGCTCTACCACTCCAAGGGCACTATGACCCTCCCAACACCTTGATTTCAGCCCAGTGAAAACTGATTTTGGACTTCTGACCTCCAGAGTTGTAAGAGAACAAATGTGTGTTATTCTAAAGCACCAAACACGTGGTCATTTGTTTCCGCAGCCATAGGAAATTTATACAATCCATATTCAAAATTTGGTAAGTGTCCAGATAGTATCCATTTTAAGACCAGGTGCAGCCAAAATAAATAAATAAGTAAATAAATATTTAAAAAGATAGATGTGTTATAAGGAAAATCTCCTTCTTCTTCCCCAGTTATTTACATAGTTATTTACTGATGCCAGAATAAATTTATGGAACCAATATATCATCTGCCAATATCAACAGTGTTCATGCGGGTGAATGTTCCCTAGTATGTCTGCCACCACTGCCTATGTCCCCAGGGTGAGCTGCAGCCACCCCCCTCACCTCTCCAGGAGATTCTTCAAGACAAGCAGTCTCATCCAGATCTCATCAAACATGAACTACTGTTTTTCTTCATCAAGTGTCCAAAAGCTCTCTCTCCTTGCCCTCTGTGTATGGGGACCAGTTTTGGATTTCACCAGAGGAACTCCCAAGTTTGCAAACCAACAGTGACTACAGTTAATAATACTGGCTTGTATATTGAAAGTCGCTAAGAGAGTAAATCTTGAAAGTTCTCATAGCAAGAAAAAAAAATTTGTAAGTATGTATGGTGATGGATGCTAATTAGACTTACTGTGGTGATCATTTCACAATATCTACAAATATGGAGTCATTATGTGTTTCTTTTTTTTTTTTTTTGGCCACACCACGTGGCATGTGGGATCCTAGTTCCCTGACCAGGGATCGAACCAACGTCCCCCACACTGGAAGCACAGAGTCTTAACCACTGGACCACCAGGGAAGTCCCGGAGTCTTTATGGTGTATTCCTGAAACTAACATAATGTTATAGGTCAATTACATATCAATTAAAATAATAATTTTTTAAAGTAATAATAATAAAAAAGAATAGACTCATGGATAAATGTAAGACCAGACACTATAAAACTCTTAGAGGAAAACATAGGAAGAACACTCTTTGACATCAATCACAGCAAGATCTTTTTTGATCCACCTCCTAGAGTAATGGAAATAAAAACAAAAATAAACAAATGGGACATAATGAAGCTTAAAAGCTTTTGCAAAGCAAAGGAAACTGCAAACAAGACGAAAAGACAACCCTCAGAATGGGAGAAAATATTTGCAAACGAATCAACAGACAAAGGATTAATCTCCAAAATATATAAACAGCTCATGCAGCTCAATATTAAAAAGACAAACAACCCAATCCAAAAATGGGCAGAAGCCCTAAATAGCCATTTCTCCAAAGAAGACATACAGATGGCCAAGAAGCACATGAAAAGCTGCTCGACATCACTAATTATTAGAGAAATGCAAATCAAAACTACAATGAGTTATCACCTCACACCAGTTAGAATAGGCATCATCAGAAAATCTACAAACAACAAATCCTGGAGAGGGTATGGAGAAAGGGAACCTTCTTGCACTGTTGGTGGGAACGTAAATTGATACAGCCACTATGGAGAACAGTATGGAGGTTCCTTAAAAAACTAAAAATAGAATTACCATATGATGCAGCAATCCCACTACTGGGCATATACCCAGAGAAAACCATAATTCAAAAAGACACATGCACCCGAATGTTCATTGCAGCACTATTTACAATAGCCAGGTCATGGAAGCAACCTAAATGCCCCTCAACAGACAAATGGATAAAGAAGATGTGGTACATATATGCAACAGAATATTACTCAGCCATAAAAAGGAACGAAATTGGGTCACTTGTAGAGACGTGATGAATCTAGAGACTGTCATACAGAGTGAAGTAAGTCAGAAAGAGAAATCAAATACCGTATATTAACGCATGTATGTGGAACCTAGAAAAATGGTACATATGAACCGGTTTGCAGGGCAGAAGTTGAGACACAGATGTAGAGAGCAAACGTATGGACACCAAGGGGGGAAAGCTGCAGGGAGGTAGGGATGGTGGTATGATGAACTGGGCGATTGGAATTGACATGTATACACTGATGTGTATAAAATTCATGACTAATAAGAACGTGCTATATAAAAAAGTAAATAAAATAAAATTCAAAAATTCAAAAAAAAAACAACTAATACTAAACTTTCTTTGGGTTACTTGTATGGAAATATGTTAATATAAATGTTTCAGACATTACATGAAATTCCTAAAAATCCTGTATGTTCTGGTATAATGTTATAAGTCATAATTGTAGTTATTATTTTAAAATGTATATCTCAGAAATAACTAAATTTCCTTGTCAATTGCATTATTATGAACTTTCATCAAATCTTTAACCGTGGTCATTTCTAAGTCTTTTGTCATTTACAAGTCTTTGTCATTTACAGACAGCTCTGGGTGTACTCTGATGCTTTTGCAAAAATGTTCCTATAAAAGAGTTTCACCTTCAAGGAATTCGTGGAAAAGACTGACAAGTACAGGTTTCTGGTAACTGACTATACTGCTGAACTGAATGAATAAGCATTTTCAGAACTCTAATGGAAAAATGATGAATTCATAAAAGTGCTAACAAAAGATCAAGATGAAAAAAAATAATTACATGGGACTGAGTGAACTGATGAGGATGATGGTAATTTTTGTGACTTTCTGTTTGAATAAAAGTAAATAAATAAATAAGTAAAACAGCAAAATAAAAAAAATCGTACTTAATTTTTTTAATTCATTAAGTTTAAATGCCAAAGTTTCGAAAAAATACCATGAAATATATCTTTCCCACCTTTATCTTTCACAACAGATAACCAGTTACTAGTTTCTTGCATCTCCTTTAAGAGATTGTTAATGCATTTACAAGGTAATACAAATACATAGTATCTCCCTCCTTTTTTATAGAAATGGTATCTACTATTAACACTGCTTGCCATCTTGCTTTTTTTCAAACAGCAATATGTCTTGGAGAGATTTCCATATCACTTCTTTCCATATCACACAAAGATATTTCTCATTCTTTTCTATAGCTACATAGTATTCCACTATGGTGTCTTACAATTTATTCAACTAGGGCGTTGTTGATAGACATTTAACTTTTCAGATTTTTGTTCTTTCTTTCAAACACTGCTTCAATGAAAAACCTTGTATACACATCATTTTGCACACCTGCAACTAAAACTGTAGGATAAATTCCTATGCTGAGTCAAAGGGTATATACACATGGGATTTTGGTAGACACTGTTAAATTGCCCTCAGTAGGAATTGTTCCAATTTATATATGCTGGTAATGTATGATAATTCCTATTTACCCATATTCATGCCTATTCTAAGAGTTTTCAATCATTTGGTTTTTTACCAATCCAGTAAGTAATAAAAGGTATCTGAGTGACTCAATTAGAATTAATTTTATTATGAATGAGGATGAGTACCTTTCCATATGTTTAAAAGACATTTATATTTAGTTTCCATTTGTACTTTTCTATTGAGTCAATAGTCATTTCATTATTGTTTTGTAGGAGCTTTTAATATGTTATATCCAACACCTTTTTTTAATATAAGTTTATTTATTTACTTATTTATTTGGCTGCATTGGGTCTTAGTTGCTGCACATGGGCTTTCTGTAGTTGTGGCAAGCAGGAGTTACTCCTTGTTGCGGTGCATGGGCTTCTCATTGCGGTTGCTTCTCTTGTTGCGTTGCATGGGCTCTAGGCAAGCGGGCTTCATTAGTTGTGGCGCATGGGCTTCATTGCTCTGAGGCACGTGGGATCTCCCCGGACCAGGGCTCGAACCCGTGTCCCCTGCATTGGCAGGCGGATTCTTAAACACTGTGTCACCAGGGAAGTCCCCCAACATCTTTTTAAAAGTCAGGTTTGGGCTTCCCTGGTGGTGCGGTGGTTGAGAATCTGCCTGCCAATGCAGGGGACGTGGGTTCGAGCCCTGGTCTGGGAGGATCCCACATGCCGCGGAGCAACTGGGGCCGAGAGCCACAATTACTGAGCCTGCGCGTCTGGAGCCTGTGCTCCGCAACAAGAGAGGCCGCGATAATGAGAGGCCTGCCCACCACGATGAAGAGTGGCTCCCGCTTGCCACAACTAGAGAAAGCCCTCGCACAGAAACGAAGACCCAACACAGCCATAAATAAATAAAAGTCAGGTTTACTAAAGTATAAATTACACACAATAAGGTTCACCTTTTAGTGGAGCTGCTCCTTTTATGTGGAAGGCCTTCCAGCTGGGGGTTTGTAGTACTTGGTGCTTTGAAGTACATATTTGAATAAATCAGGTTCATCCATTGCAGTAAGGGAGTTACTGGGAGGGGCTTACACTCAGGCAGAGATTTTGAAGGTCTCAGATGTACAGGCAGTGTGTACAACAGAAAGAGCGTAAGCACTGGACTCTATCGGGATTCAGCTCCTGTCTTTGCCACGTATTAAGTAGGTATTTTGTTCAGATCACATCACCTCTTTGGGTATCGGTTTCCTTATTACCAAAAAATCCTCAAAATCAAATCCCATCAGATAATATAATGAAAGCACAGTGTTTATTGGTGACAGAGACTAGGTGCTTTAGTAAATGTTAGCTTCCCCTTTCTCCAGTAAAAGCCACGTCACTAAAAATAACATGCCCGGGGACAGCAGAATGGGGTGTGTGTGTGTGTGTGTGTGTGTGTGTGTGCGCGCGCGCGTGCGCGCGCGTCTCATTCTGAACCACAACCTCAGGTCCTTCTGGAGTATTAAGCCACAAAGAGGCCACTTATGTTTCTGTTTCCAGCTTTCCAGTTTGCACCCCCTAGAGTCAGACTGAAAGCTTCCTGTGCCAATAAAATGGGCTCACAGGGAAAATATCGTATTTGTCTAAGAGAAGACATTCTAAGAGTGAGTAAGAACTCTTTTTTATTTTTTTAATTTTTATTTGTTTTTAACATCTTTATTAGAGTATAATAACCCTTTTTTAATAAGGATCTACTCAAAACCACCCCGACAAACCTGTTCTTCTGCCTTGGTGATTAGTGGCTGACACAGCTTCCTCCTGATACCATGGCCTGTTGGTCCAACAGCCTTCAATTAATGAAGAGGTTCAAAAAAAGAACTTGCTCCTCAGGCCCTAGGACTCTGGGCTTCTCTATTCCCAACACTGAACCCTTTGTTTTCTGTGAAGGAGGCAAGACAATCACAACAGAACTAATAAATAATTATTCCTCGTCACTCGGCCAGGCAAAAATGGATGGGGTCTGCTGACATCCCGTAGGTGCCAGGTGGGCACCCTCATTATGGTCCTAGTGTTGTTCTCACTTGCCCAGGTTAGGTGGTGAAAGCCTCGTCTCCAGTCATTGGCCTTGGAAAACAGGAGCTCCATCACCTCCCAGTTGATTTCACCTGCAGGGTAGAATGGGCTAAATGTTGGGTGAGGTCCTCAGGAACTCCCCTTGCTCTCACCAGCCACAGCCATGAGTTCCCAGCCATAGCTGTGTTTACACCCTTCTGGGGGGCCTGGCATGAACTTCCACAACTGGGGCCCTATGTTCTGCTGTTGTTTCCAAACAAAAGATCAAGTTTTATTGCAGCCAATTAAGCAGAATGTGCTCTTTTCCCCATGGGGACCTGGTGTGCAATGGCTGCAAACAGCAGCCTCCTTGGTAGTGCACGCAGCCTGTTGCCCGTATGGGTTGCCCTAAGGGGCCTTGGAGATAGCCCTTTCCAGTGGACATTCATGACTGGCATGCTGTCCCCAGTCTAGGCTCCAGACGGGTATGTGCGGTGCCTTTGGAAAGCCTTAGGGCACAGTGGCCAGGGTCCACATTGGCAAGTCATAATGTCCATCCGCACCAAGCTACTGAACTATGAGCATGTGACTGAGGCCCTCAGCAGGGCCAAGTTCAAGTTCCCTGGCTGCCAGAAGATCCACATCTCCAAGAAGTGGGGATTTACTAAGTTTAAAATGGATGAATTTGAAAACATGGTGGCAGAAAACGGCTCATCCCAGATGGCTGTGGGGTCACATACATTCCTAATCGTGGTCCTCTGGACCCTAATCGTGGTCCTCTGGATAACTGGTGGCCCCTGCACTCATGAGAGCCTTGGCGCTGTCCCCTCCTTACTTGTGCCCACCAATAAATCCTACTTTCCTGTCCAAAAAAAAAGAAAGATCAAGTTTTAGCTTTCTGAGTCCACTTCAGTGTAGTGAGGTCTCAGTTCAAAAAGAAGTTAGGGGGCGAGGTCACAATGATAGATCCTCCCCAGTGAGACATCTGTGGAAGTACAGCTCAGAGAGCAGAAGCAAGTCCACCTCCAGGTTTCAGTCTTTCCCCTGAATTTCAGGGCCCTGAGGTCTGGGAATGGAACTAAGAATTATGGATTCTGAAGTGTGCCTAATAGAAGACTCAGCAGCCAATGATGGCTGCAAAATATAAATCTCTAATTGGAAGCGAGAGGGAAAATGCCTCTAATTCCATAGCTCACCTCTTGTGTGGTTCTGAAGTGGCCCGGAAGGATTTCTGGATGTGGAATTCAAGAGATCTGGGTTTTTAGTACCAATTCTTATTACTGACAGTGCCAACACTACCCATCAGTTACTGTGTGCTTACCATGTACTAAGTGCTTTATGAAAAATATCTCATTCACTCCTCACAGCCACAAACCTATGAAGTAGGCACTATTACTGTCCCCATTTTACAGATGAGGAAGCGAAGACACAGAGAGGTTAAGCAACTTCCCCAAGGTCAAAGCAATAGGCACTTTGGATCTAGAAGCTGTGTTCATTATCACTACACGATACTACTTCTTCATGAATATTCATATACCATATAATGCTATAATTATTTGTTGAAATCTTATCTCCTACACGAAACTTGATGGTGGGCACAGTGTGTTATTTATTTTCCCATTGACAGTGGCCAACATTGACCTGAACACCAAGTGGGTGCTCAGTAAATGTTTGTTGAATAAATATTGAATAACTGAATATTACCTACTGTTCCTTAGCACTGGGGAAAGCAATGGAAAAGACGTGAGGGGAGGTGTAGGATGCTAAGGCACTAAGAACTCTAGTCCTCTGGTAGTGAAAATGGAAATTACCACCTCAAATTGGCATTTTCTTTGAGTTGGGCTTTGCAAACTGGGCTAGATATGACTAACAGTGGCAGCTGTGCATACTGTTTTTGGCCCAGAATGCTTTCCCGTACTTCTCCTTTGAAAACAGTACTCCCCCAGGAATTCCCTGGCAGTCCAGTGGTTAGGATTCCACACTTCCACTTCAGGGGGCGCAGGTTTGATCCCTGGTCGGGGAACTAAGATCCCGCAAGCCGCGTGGTGCGGCCAAAAAAAATAATAAATTAATTAATTAAAAAAAAAAGAAAAAACAGGACTCCCCCAACACTTGGGTCTTCCCCCCTCACTCCCTGAAGTTTAAGTGACACTGTTGGTTACAATTTCCCACCCATCCCAACCCAAGAAGGACTTTTCACCCAAGTCTGGCCATTCAGGCCCCTGCCTGGCTTTTGGCATTATGGTGCTAGAAGAATGGAATTTTGGAGATATTTGAGGTTATCTTACTTGGTTGCATGGAGGAAGCCATGCTGCGATGTGAGAGGATGATGCCAACGTACCAAGAAAAGCAGACATACAGAGATGAGAGATGTAGAGAGAAAGAGACCGAGTAAAATTATTTGAGACCCTGGGTCAACCAGACCTGAAGATAATCTACCCTTAGAGGTCCCAGCTCTCTAGGCCTCTGTAATCCCTATCTGCCTACACTAATGTAAGTTGGCTTTGTCATATGTAACTAAAATAATTTTTTTTTTTGGCCGTGCCACATGGCATGTGGGATCTTAGTTCCCTGGACCAGGGATCGAAACCATGCCCCCTGTAGTGGAAGCAGAGAGTCTTAACCATTGGACCGCTAGGGAAGTCCCTAAAAGAATTTTTTAAAATCAAGTATCCTATAGTTGGATTTCCAGAAATAGAAAAAAATTGCGTGGGACATACTTCTACTAAAAATTATTAATTGTTTACCTGAAATTCAAATTTAACTGGGCATTGTGTATTTAGCTGGCAACCTTACCATACTGGGATATACAACAGTGTATCAGAGGATGTGCCCAACCACACGACAAATGTAACACCTTTATCACTGCTGGAAGATTCTTTTTAGGAAAGGATAAAGTTAAGTATGTAATTTAACTGGGTAATTGAAAAATATTTTATATTAAAATAACCATAGATAAGATATGAGCTACAGCAATTAAAACAGTTGGTAGAGGCACATTAATAGACAAACCAATGGAACAAACCAAAAGCTCAGAAATGAGATAGAATTTATAGAGAAAATGATAAAAGTAACATTTCAGATTAGAAGGGACAGTGATGGATTATTCATTAACTGGTGCTGGGAGGGATAACTGGGTTACTGTTATGAAAAGAAAAATTAGGTTAGATCCCTATTACACACTTTAAAACAAATTCCAAATAGATAAAAAATGTAAACATGAAAAAATGACATAATAAAAGAACTAGGAAAAATATGAGAGAATTTTTTTTAAAAACTCAGAGAAAATCCTTCACGTAAAACCCAGAAACTGTAAAAGAACAGATTAACATTTTTAAAAATAAATTTATTTGTTTATTTTTGGCTGCGTTGGGTCTTTGTTGCTGTGCGCGGCCTTTCTCTAGCTGTGGTGAGTGGGGTTTACTCTTCGTTGTGGTTCACGGGCTTCTCATTGTGGTGGCTTCTTTTGTTGCAGAGCACAGGCTCTAGGTGCGCGGGCTTCAGTAGTTGTGGCACGTGGGCTCAGTAGTTGTGGCTCACGGGCTCTAGAGCGCAGGCTCAGTAGTGTGGTGCATGGGCTTTGTTGCTCCAAGGCATGTGGGATCTTCCTGGACCAGGGATCGAACCTGTGTCCCCTGCATTGGCAGGCAGATTCTTAACCACTGTGCCACCAGGGAAGCCTCTAGATCAACATTTGACTAACATACAAACTTTAAAATTTTTTCATGATAAAAATCACCCCAATTAAAGCCAAAGACAAATAACAAATGGAAACATATTTGCGACTCATATTACAGGCAATGTTAATTTCCTTATAGATGAAGTTCTCTACAAATCAAAAGAAAAGGATGAGGCTAACAATATAATACACAAAATAGGTAAAGGACATGAAAAGGTAGTCTACGCATAGAAGGTTCTGCAGACTCTTTAAGGCTCCTAAACATGAAAAAATGCTCCACTTTATTCACAAGAGAAATTAAAATTATAATACAATGACTTTTTAACCTATCAGGTTGTATATGCCCTCAAATAAATATTTATACAGAAAAACCAAGCCCCAATGAATGTGGATTTGATTCCATTGAATCAGCACACCTACTTTTTCCATAAAATTTTTCCTAGTAGCCATCACATTCCTCCTGTTTGATCTAGAAATTGCCCTCCTGCTACCCCTACACTGAGCATCCCAAACAAACAACCTAAAATTATACTTATTATAGCATCAACCCTAACTTCACTACCAGCAATAAGCTTGGTTTACAAGTGAACTCCAAAAGGACTTGAATGAACCAAATATGATAATTAGTTTAAACAAAATCAAATGATTTCAAGTCATTAAACTCATTAATTATCAGGTAAATACAACTACAATGGAGGGCAATTACACAATATTTTTCAAACTTATAAATGCAGGGCTTCCCTGATGGCACAGTGGTTAAGAATCCACCTGCCAATGCAGGGGACATGGGTTCGAACCCTGGTCTGGGAAATCCCACATGCCGCGGAGCAACGAAGCCCGTGCACCACAACTACTGAGCCTGCGCTTTAGAGCCCGTGACCCACAACAAGAGAAGCCACTGCAATGAGAAACCTGCACTCCTCAACGAAGAGTAGCCCCTGCTCTCTGCAACTAGAGAAAGCCTGAGCGCAGCAACAAGACCCAATGCAGCCAAAAAAAAAAAAAAATATATATATATATATATATATATATATATATATATATGTATATATGCAAAGCTTTTTTTAAAAAATAAATTTATTTATTTTTGGCTGAGTTGGGTCTTCGTTGCGGGGTGCGGGCTTCTCATCTTGGTGGCCTCTCTTGTTGTGGAGCATAGGCTCTAGGCGTGCAGGCTTCAGTAGCTGTGGCTCATGGGCTCCAGAGCGCAGCCTCAGTAGTTGTGGTGCACGGGCTTATTTGCTCCGCGGCATGTGGGATCCTCCCGGACCAGGGCTCAAACCTGTGTCCCCTGCATTGGCAGGCGGATTCTTAACCCCTGCGCCACCAGGGAAGTCCCTGTGCATTTTTTGTCAGTTGACAAAAGCACCTAGTGATCTAGGGTGGCCTTGGCCTACGGTGGCTTGAAGCAGGATTTCGGTTCCCGGCCAGAGATTGAGGTCAGGCAGCAGCAGTGAGAGCTCTGAATCCTAGCCACCAGACCACCAGGGACCAGTGGCCAGTGACAAGGCCCTGACCCGTCAGCTATGAAGATATGAACTTCCACATAGAGATTGAAAGTAGTGAAGCAAGTAAAGTGTTTATTACAAGGAAAAAGAGTACAGTACGTGTGGATAGACACTTGGGCGGGCTCAGAGAGAGAGAGCCACACACTCGTGGCAGTTTGAATCACTTTTATGGGGCATTTCTTCTGGGTTTCCTTTGTCCAATCATCTTGTTTGCCTGGTTCTGAGTCCGCATTTGGTATATCTCAGGGTCCTCCCCTGTGTGCGTGTGCACCTCTTAGCCAAGATGGATTCTAGTGAAGAGGTCTATGGGTAGTTGGCATCACTTACTATGAGGTGGCACCCCCTCCCTTTTTGATCTCCAAGGAGCCTTTCTGTGCATGTGTAGTCAGGGAGATCTCCTTGACTTCAAGAATGAGGAATATGTGGTCCTTTATCTCTTATCTGGGCAGGGCCCAGCTTCCTCCATCATCCTGCTTTTATGGAGTTTCTGCTGTTACGGAGTTTCTGTCCACACTGTTCAGCCTGGGGCCCATCTATCTCCTGTCTCACTAGGACATAGTAAATATTCCAATAAAGCACCAGGTTTTATTATTTTGGTTGCAACTCCACCATCGGAGAATATGGAACAAAAGAAGCAAAAGCTCCTCCTCCCCAGTTCCCAACACTATTTCCCTTTTCTGAAAGAGGGGTCAGGCCATTTTGGAGTCTGATAAACCAGGCTGGAAGTTTGGCCTTGTTGCCAGAACGGGTTATCCCTATGGACAAGTTACCTTTTTTTTTTGGCCTTGCCCCGCAGCTTGCTGGATCTTAGTTCCCTGACCGGGGATTGAACCCGGGCCACGACAGTGAAAGCCTGTGTCAACTTAAAAAATATTCACAACCTAAAAGTTGAGAGTTATATTTTATTCAGCGGGAATTTTTAGGACTTCAAGCCCGGGAGGCAGCATTTCAAGTAACCTTGAGAGAACTGTTCGGAGGAGGCAAGGCAGGGAGCCAGGTTATATAGCAGTTTTGCAACAAAGGGCAGGTAGTCTGAACATCAAAAGATTATTGTTAATTAAAGAAAATCAGATATTCCAAGTAAAGGAACTTAGCGCTTTTCTATGTATGGGAAGATGCAAGAGTCTGGGCTCACTGAAATCTTTCCTCTGCTATGCACATCAGCTATCTGGGGGCCAGTGTCCTGTGTTTTCACATCCTGAGTTTCCTCAGGGCTCACCGTAGGGAGTGGCCGCAATCTGATGGCTGCTAGATGGCAGGTATTTTTTCCTTCCTCAGTTCCCTCAGGGCTCACCAGCTCACAACAGTGGTGGCTGCAATTGCTGATGAGTGTGACATCCTTTGTTTACTGATATGGTAGGAAATACTCTATTTCTCACCTGGAATCCTAACCCCTAGGCCACCAGGGAACTCCCTGGACAAGTTTCTTCTAACAGTTCCCTCCTGTGGAACCATAACTACCATTTGTGGAGGGCTTAGTATGTACAGACATTGCACTGAAAGCTTTACAAGCATTTTCACATCTAATTCTTCTTCAAAGCCTACAAGTAAGAACTATTATTCATATTTTTCAGATGAGTAAACGGAGTCAGAAAGACTAAATAACTTGCACATGCAGCACAGCTAGGAAGCAGCCACGAGACTTGAAACTGGGGATTCTGCCACCTCCAGTGGTTAATGAGACTCAAAAAAAGAGACACTATGTAAACTGGCTTGCGCCTGGCTTTCTTGCTTTAAGAAACCTATCATTTCTCAGTCGTCACTTTCTCAGCAAGCTTTCTGTTTTATTTAAAGTGGAACTCCTCTCTTCCATGCTTCATTCCCTCCCTCCCCATAGCACTTGGCTCCATCTAACCCACTACATACTGACTTTATTACTGTATTTGTCTTCCCCAACTCGAATGTCAACTCCAAGAAAGCAAGGATTTTTGTCTGTTTTGTTCACTGCTGGCTTCTCAGCATTTATAGCAGTGCCTGGCACGTACCAGACACTCATTAGATAACTGTCGAAAGAAAGGATGAATGACACGCTTCCGGGAGCATCAAAAATCTCGGCCACAAGTGCGTGCATTGAACGTCGCAGGGACACTTGATACTCCCCCCTCCCACCCTCCTCTAGGTGAAGGGAGGAGCAGGACAAGCCCCGCCCCTCGCTCTGCCGACAAAGCCGTACTGCAGGCGCAGCGCAGCTGGCGGATTGGATGACTGGGTGGGGCTTCTGCATTCGCATTTGACTCATCGCTTCCGTCGCGTCGGCGCTCACTGTGCGCGTCACTTCCGGGCGGCGCGGAACGGAGTTGCCGAAGGCCTGCAGAGCGACATGCCTAAGTGAGTGGGGGCCGGAATCTGGGGGTGTTCGCGGTCTCGATCACTGACTGTGGCCCTGCGGGGGAGCACAGAGCGGGTTCTGGCTCCGGGAGCCTCTGGGGGAGCGAGAGGGTCTGGGGGAGGAAGGGAGACCCGGATTTCTAGATACCCCTTTACGAGCGTGGAGGTCGACTCTCCGTAAGGCAACCCAAAAGCTTGGCTTGTGTCAGGACGCTTTGTTTGATGTCTTCGCATCGTGAATAGGTCTTTTACTTTATTTTATTTTCTATTTTACCTTCAATAAATAGCACCTCAGTGGATGGGCATCTATTAACGGGTTGTCATTTTCTCTTTCTCTACTTTCCTTCTCTTTCCAGGTTTTATTGTGACTACTGCGATACATACCTCACCCATGACTCTGTAAGTAGTTTCTTTTCAGCTTCAAAAAACCGTATATGTCTGCCATTTGCAACAACATGGATGGACCTAGAGAGTATTACGCTTAGTGAAATAAGTCCGTCAGAGACAAATACTCTGTGTTATCACGTGTATGTGGAATCTAAAAAAATAAAACAAACGAATGTATATAACAAAACAGAAACAGACTCATTGATTTAGAGAACAAACTAATGGTTACCAGTGAGGAAAGGGAAGTGGAGAGGGGCAAGATAGAGGTATGGGATTAAGAGGTATAAACTACTGTGTATAAATAGCTAATTGTACAGCACAGGGGAAATACAGCCATTATTTTGTAACTTTAAACGGAGCATAATCTACAAAAATATTGAATCACTGTCTTTTACACCTGAAACTAATATAATATTGTAAATCAACTATAATTAAAAAAAAGAAAATTGATTGTAGTGATGATTGCCCAGCTCTGTGAATATACCGAACACCCGTTGAATTGTACACTTAAAATTTGTAAATTGCATGATCTGTGAGCTATAGCTCAAAGTTGTTTTTTTTTTAAACATGTTACTTAGTTTCTTTTTTATTTATTTATTTATTTATTTTATTTTTGGTTGTGTTGGGTCTTCGTTTCTGTGCGAGGGCTTTCTGCAGTTGCGGCAAGTGGGGGCACTCTTCATCGCGGTGCGCGGGCCTCTCACCATCGCGGCCTCTCCCGTTGCAGAGCACAGGCTCCAGACGCGCAGGCTCAGTAGCTGTGGCACACGGGCTTAGTTGCTCTGCGGCATGTGGGATCTTCCCAGACCAGGGCTCGAACCCGTGTCCCCTGCATTGGCAGGCAGATTCTCAACCACTGCGCCAAGGAAGCCCAAGTTATTTTTTTAATAAAAGGAAACCTAAGAAAAACCTTATATGTAATAAATTAGGGGTTTTTTTTGGCTGCACTGTGCGGCTTGTGGGATCTCAGTTCCCTGACCGGGGGTTGAACCCAGGCCACAGCAGTGAAAGCCCAGAATCCAAACTGCTAGGCCACCAGGGAACTCCCTAAATTAGATTTTTACAAAATTTTGTAATTTGTGCATTTCATCTTGCTAAGGTTTAAGGGCTAATGCTTGGAGAAAATACCTTGGGGTGTTTGTTTTTCCACTCTTCCTGTAACTGTCTTCATAATTCAAAGTTATTAGTCTTCCATCAGTCAGTGTTTTCAATGGAGACCCGAAATAATAAAGCTTTAGCAAGTTTAAAGATGAAAAAAATTTATATGACAAGTAAAAATTCTAGGAAAACGTTCTGAAGTTCAAATATTTCGTTGTGTCAAGGCTCTTAAATGTTTGACTGATTAAATTGGAAAGAAATGCCTAAATTTTAAACCGAATACTTTGATTTGATTAAAAACTGCTTAACAAATAATAACAGCGACTAAGACTGAATATTTATTGTATGTCAGGCAGTGTTCCAAATGCTTTCCATGTATCATTTTGTTTAATGCTCATGATAATCCTATGAGGTTGGTGTTATCTCCCATTTTACAAAGGGGGAAACTGAGACAGTGTGAATAAATAACTGACTGGATGTTACAAAACCAGTAAGTTGTATAGAGCTGGAAGATGAGGCTAGGAGGTCTAACTCCAGAGCTTCTATGCCAGCAGCTCTCAAACTTTTTTTGTTTCATGGTCCCTTTACACTCTTAAAAATTACTGGATTATTCAAAAAGAAAAAAAGTGGGTTATATCCATTAAAATTTTCTGTATTTGAAGTTAAAACTTAAACTTAAAAATGCTTATTAATTCATTTAAAGGTAATGATAACAGACTTTTTACTTGTAATACAAATAACACTTTAAAAGTGAAAAATAGCTATTTTCCAAAACAAAAAAATTCAGTACGAAGAATGGCATTTTAACATTTTTGGAATCCTGTGTAACATCTGACTTAATGGAAGCTGGCAGATTCTCATCTTCTACTTTAAATCTGTTGCACTATGTTTTGGTTGAAGTATATGATGAATCCAGCCTCACATGGATATGGGAGTACTTTAATAGCATTTTTAGACAATCGTGGATATTCTTTATTACTTTATATTATTGCACCAAAACTCAGCACATGGCTAGTTGCAGTGTGGAATCTGAAACCATGTCATACGCTCTTTTAACATTAAAATTCACTGGTCTGTCTTGCACTTTGAGTGGTGTCTGTGAGCCATACCTTCAGAATTGCAGCTCTCTACTTTGCTGCTTCTGCAGAGACCTGATGAAATTAGAACTCGATCATGATGTCATCTTGAATAGTAGCTGCAAGAACCTAGCCAATAATTTCTCTGTTGTCACTTCATTTGGAATTTTTTCTAACACATGGTTAGATGTAGTTCAGCATTAATAGATTTGTGGAACATGTAAGTAGGGTGGTTCCTCTTGAAGAACTAATAGTTCTAAATATTATTATAGATTGTCCTGGAGGAGACTCCTCCAGTAAGTTGGTAGTGGTAGTAGCTTGCCTATAGATCCCCCATCTTTTTGTTTTGTTTTGGTTTTCTGTCCCTAACCCCCTCTCTAGGTCAAACCCCTAGTCATAATTTTTTGAAGTTGTTGGTATGGGGGGCTGTGCCTTTCTACCCTTTTCCAGTGCTATATTGTCATGTACTCACTCATCTTGCTAATACTAGAATTCAGAGAATGGAAAAGTCTCTCTTTATAATAAATATCTCTTTATGAGAAATGTCAGGAATCCTTGTAATACTGCTGTTCTAACATGATACCTTGTGAAAATAGGAAGTTTCCATAGTGATTGAAGCAGTCCTTGTGGTGGACTTTGAAATGTATAAAATGTTCAGTATGACTGTATAAAACATTCAGTGCTCTAACTTTTGAGCTTTTGCTGGTTCTTAGGCATGATTTTGTTATTAAGCTTAAGGCATCGTTGTTGTATTAGTGTAAACAGTGGTTGGGAGACAGGGAACAGTATTTTGAGATACAGACCATAAAAAAGATAGTTTTGCTCACACGACGTTGGTCGTATATGCTGCTGCTGAAGCAGTCACGAGAAGAGAGTTAGGAGGGAGGAAGGCAGCTGTGAGGAGCATCTGAATGAGATCTGGATTCCAGGCCTTAGTTTGCTGCTTACCATCTATGTGTTTTGAGACAAGTCTTTAAGCATATACAGAAGATAATAACCTTGTGATTGTTGTTTTTTTTTTTAAGTAGGTAAAGGGTTTATTTTCTTATTTTTCTTCTGTGAAAATTCAAATGTCCTGGGGCTTCCCTGGTGGTGCAGTGGTTAAGAATCCACCTGCCAATGCAGGGGACACAGGTTCGAGCCCTGGTTCGGGCAGATCCCACATGCCGTGGAAGAACTAAGCCTGTGCACCACAACTAGTGAGCCTGTGCTCTAGAGCCTGCGAGCCACAACTACTGAACCCATGCTCCTAGAGCCCATGCTCCACAACAGGAGAAGCCACCGCAGTGAGAAGCCTGCGCACCGCAACGAAGAGTAGCCCCCGCTCACCATAACTAGAGAAAGCCTATGCGCAGCAACAAGGACCTAACACAGCCAAAAATAGATAAATAAATTTAAAAAAAATTCAAATGTCCTTCCCGACAATTGAGTTGCATGCAGTGGATGATTTTTTTTTTTAATTTCTTTTTTTTTTTTTCCAGTAGAACCAACCATTTTATTTTTTTAACTTTTTTTTTTAATTGGGGTATAGTTGTTTTACGATGTTGTGTTAGTTTCTGTTGTACAGCGAAGTGAAGTAGAGTGGCTATAGAGCAGGTTCTCATGTTATCTATTTTATACATACTAGTGATTTTTAAAAAAATTTATTTATTTGGCTGTGTCGGGTCTTGGTTGTGGCATGTGGGATCTTTAGTTGTGGCATGCAAACTCTTAGTTGCAGCATGTGTGATCTACTTCCCTGACCAGGGATCGAACGCAGGCTGCCTGCACTGGGAGTGTGGAGTCTTAGCCAATGGACCACCAGGGAAGTCCCAATAACCTTGTGATTTTTATTTTTTTATTAATTAATTAATTAATTTTATTTTTGGCTGCATTGGGTCTTCGTTGCTGTGCGCAGGCTTTTGTTCTCTAGTTGTGGTGAGCGGGGGCTACTCTTCGTTGCAGTGCACAGGCTTCTTGTTGCAGTGGGTTCTCTTGTTGCGGAGCACAAGCTCTAGGCGCATGGGCTTCAGTAGTTGCAGCTTGCGGGCTCAGTAGTTGTGGCTCGCAGGCTCTAGAACGCAGGCTCAGTAGTTGTAGCGCACCAGCTTAGTTGCTCCGTGGCATGTGGGATCTTCCTGGGCCAGAGATGGAACCCATGTCCCCTGCATTGGCAGGCGGATTCTTAACCACTGCGCCACCAGGGAAGTCCAACCTTGTGATTTTTAAAATCAATTGTATTGAATTATAATTTATATTCAATTAAATGCACACATTTTAAGTGTACGGTTTGCTGACTTGTCAAATGATTACAACTTGATGTATGCATCAAGATATAGAACATTTCCATCGCTCCAGAAAGTTCCCTGTGTTTTTTTGCAGTCAGTCCCCTGCACGCCTGGCACTGCCTGATCTGATGTTTATGACTAAAGATCATTATTACTGGTTTTAAACTTCATATGAATGGATCCTTATATACTCTGTGTGTATCTGATTTCTTTTGCTCAGCACGTTTTTGAGATTTGTCCGTATCGCATGTATCAGTGATTCGTTCTTTCTGATTAGTATTCCACTGTACCATGCACATGTGATTTCTATAGAGATTGAGGCACTACTTGTGAAGTACATAGCATGGTGTCTGGCATGTAGTAAGAGTTAAATAAATGTTAACTTAAAAAACCAGAAGGTTAAGTGCATGGAGTTTATCTTATGTCAGTTTTACCTCAATAAAACTGTTAAAGAAAGAACAAAAGGATTAGTGGGCTAGAGACAAAGGTCTGTGTGTGATTCACATGGAGTCTATATTCTAGACCCATTGTCCTTTAAAAGAATATATTCCCATAAACAGTGTTATTTAAATGTATATAAGCTATATTATTTTGCTGTACAATAGCCTAAGAAAGGGCATTATATGATACTGTTTTCTAGATCAGTGGATTGTAAACATTTTCTTCAAATGCCAGCTTGTAATTATTTTGGGTTTGTGGACCATACAGTCTTTGTTGCAACTGCTCAACTCTGCTCTTGTAGAGACAAGACATAGACTATACATAAACAAATGAATACCACTGTATTCCAGTACTTTTTTTCCACAAAATCAGGTGGCTGGCCCATGGGCCATTGTTTTCTGACCCCTGGTTTAGATAATAAATACAATAGGTAAATTACCACAGTACGTTGCTGGATAATGTTTTTAAGTGATGCTTTGGCACCAGCTAAGGCTGCTAGAGGTAGCCAGGCTACCTATTAAAAGGTAAGGCTTTAAAAAATTTCTGGTTTTGGATATTTGTTTCTCTGACTGATACAACCTTTTGTTTTACAGCCATCTGTGAGAAAGACACACTGCAGTGGTAGGAAACACAAAGAGAATGTGAAAGACTACTATCAGAAATGGATGGAAGAGCAGGCTCAGAGCCTGATTGACAAAACAAGTGCGTTTCAGTCTCTTGTTCTGATGTGGTAGAATGGTCCCATTCTTTCTCGTCCCTGTCTCTCTGTTGTTTTTCACAGAAGCAACTCATTCTGAATGATAAATAGGAGCATTCTGATGTGCTGAATCAAAGAAGTGGAAGGTCATTGGTTTCCCAGGGATACAGGAAAACATTAATATTAACTTTTGAGGTTAGAGCAATCAGGTATTGATTAGACTGGGAATTTGGGCAGAGAAGAATGAGTTGCCTAATATTTCACTACCGATGTGGACCAGATTTTGTAGCACATTTATGCAGAACCTCGTTTGTAGTGAGCCATGGTTTTTAGATCTGTTTTCCGGTAGTAATAGGAAAAGGTGGGGGTGAGTTTGTAGCTCTCTTTGAAGAGTTTGAGAGACTTTTATTCTTTGTTGTCCTGGCAAAGATAACTGGTCACAAAGGAAGTAACTGATGTGACAGAATAGTTTGGGTATGTTTTGGACCCCTGCCATACATGCCATACTCTTTTTGTTTAATTAAGAACATTTTTGTTGTTTAGGATAGTTGGGTCCAAGGCACTGACAGAAAGAGATACTGCATTTTTTATGTTAGATCATCCTGGTGTATTTGAAACATGGCCTTTCCTAATCGTTCATTGTACCCAGAACTGGCAGGCAAATGTGGACTTTGATTGTGGTGTGATTTTATTTTTTTTTTAAAAAAGCAAAACTATCATGGAAAATTTTAAGCACAATAGAAGGAGAACTTTAGAGAATAAACCTTCCATGGCTGCCACACCCGCATCACCCTGCTGCGGCAGTCTTGTTTCATTTATACTAAAGTTCTCAAACTTAGCACTATTGATATTTGGGGCCTGATAATTCTTTGTTGGGGGCTGTCCTGTGCATTGTAGACTGTTCAGCAACCCTGGCCTATACCCGCTAGATGCCAATAGCAATGCCCAGTTGTGACTAAAAATATCTTCACACATTGCCCGGTGTTCCCAAAGGGACAGAATTGCCCCTTGTTGAGGCAATCTACTCCCTTTCCCCTCCTGGATTATTAAGGAGCAAATCTCAGACATTGTCTCATTGCATTTGGGAAAAAATATAATGTAATCATTTTCTCTATTTGAAAAGATGTTAGAAGTTTCTTGCATTAAAGGTTAGCATTATGTTTGTTATTTTTTGTGCTCAGCCGAATATTTTAAGATGAGTAAATGTTTTTGATGAAAGACTTTTACAGGATAAGAAGCAAGCCCTTGGGGGCATACCTCATCATGTTCAGGATTATGTTGATGTTGAGTCCGCTACTTAGCCACTCCCTCTTCAGCCTTTACAAGCTGTCCTACACAACGTGTGGGAGGTGACTTTTGATTGGAAAAGGCTTTTGCTGGAGGATGTGATCCCTTAGAGAGCACACGCTCTGTTTGGAGGAGTATGATAGCTGTTCATAAATCTCTACTCTAGGTCATTTTTTGGATCTGGTTCTCATGAATTACCAGTGATCTACTTGAGTAATTTGATCTCCTTTGCACTTGTGGGGTTGGAGTGGAATGGGAGAGTGTCTGGGCTGCAGGCTGCACTGAATTGGGAAGGGCTAACAAATTCAGGAATAGACTTTTTGAGTGTGTATTTTAGTATTTATGTATGACTCCTTTCCCAAAGCAAATATAAACAATCTTCAGTTTCTTCTGTTTTCATTTGTGCCTCATATTGTCTGAAAGAAAAATTAAAAGGTAATTTTATTGGACATTTTTTCAAGATCATAATCTCCTTCGGAGCAGGCTCTTGCTTTGAAATCTTTCTTTTACATCTCTTACCTCAGTGCATTAATTTCAAAACAGGTAAACCAAAATGGTGTATTGTTTTTATGGAGGAAAGCATATATAGGAAGGATTGAAATTTTACAAAGCCTGGCCTCTGGGCAGTTATCACACATTTTTTAAACAAAACTATGAGCAGTTTGAATTGAATGTAAACTACATGTACAGATTAAAGATGACTGCTGCTCTTTGGTAAGACATTTATAGGTGGGAGGTTTTCACTCATAGTTAACTAGTCTCTCATAGTTAATTCATCCATAGGAATGCTGATGAAATAAAAACAGTTTAAAAAACCCAGATCAGTAAACCAATTAATTGCAGTTTTAGCTTGTGAGTACCTAAAGTTGATTTAAAAACTGTGGAGACCATGATGTAGTAATCTTAGATGAATGCTTTTTAGAGTGAAATAATGGGACAGTTAAAAATTTAAACGAAAGTGGTTATTTTAGTAAATAAATGGGTTGTTGAATTCTCATTCACTGTTTGTTGTTTTTTTTCTCACTCTCCAAAGCCGCTGCATTCCAACAAGGAAAGATACCTCCTACTCCATTCTCTGCTCCTCCTCCTGCAGGGGCAATGATTCCACCTCCCCCCAGCCTCCGTAAGTTTATAAAGTTTTTATCTTAAGGGGTGTAACTGGGCAGATTATCCTTGATTTTGTTAGATTATCTCACAGTTGGCTTTCAAATGTTCATTAAATGAATACATAGGCAGTAATAGAAAACAACTTCAGTGGTATAATTTCTGAAATATCTTTAGAGTTACCTTCTGATTACCTTATTATTAGGGTATTATATTTGTGGCATCTCAAGTGGGTCTGAGATAGAGTCAATGGAAAGCTAAGAATGTACCTGTGATTAGATGAGCTGATGTATAAAGAGGTATTGCTGCTGAGTTGTTTACTGCTATGAATACAACACTGGAGGATTGATGTAGCTGATAAACTCCTCAGTCTCTCTCCCAACCTTGTAACTCATCTAAAACCAATATATATACCTGTGAAAGACAAAAATTGCATAGTTAAAAGAGGAGTGGATCAAAGGACTCTCCTCTCTGGGAAGGTGTGTTGTTTCTGCATGACAGACAGGAGGACATTGAGCAACTAGGCCATAAGTTATTTGGCCCTTCTGGAAGGATTCAGATTAAAATTGAACTCAGACCTGAACTCAGTCCTGTAAATTATCATGGATATAAACACAGAGAAGTAGGCTGTTTCTAATAGTTGCACACTAATGCAGATAGACCACTAGTGACCCACCAAACCCTTCTTGGAATCCTGCCATCGTGGGACCTGATCAGGCTCACAGGCTCTCTCCCCTACTCGATCCTGACTGGCTGGCACTCAACTCCATTATTTTTAATGGTAGAATAGTCAGTGGTATGAATGTACATAATTAGTCTCACCATTTGCTTATTGTTGGACATTTAAGTTGTTCCATATTGTTATTGTTCAGGAATATCTGTGCGGAACATTTTCGTATTTCCAAAGACTCTCTTAAACCTAGGTTTTGATTGGAAAAAAAAAAAAAAAGATCTGAAATTAGGTACTTGTGGCTTAAGTTCATCAGGGGTATAATACCCTTCTTTTAAAAATTTAAACTGTTGGAATCTTTTTAACCTCGGAAACTTATCTTTATTTTACACTTCTCTCTAGGCAGGCTTGTTCTTGTTTTTTAGTCATAATGTAACTAAAGTTTTGTAGCCCACTGATTTTTGTGAATCTGCTGTTATAAAAGAAACCGTAAGAAGTTACAGAACTGTTACAGAATTTGGGCCAGATCATGAGGCCCTATTTCATTGAGAAGAGAGAATGTTAATATACAAGCATATCTCAGCCTCAGGCCCCATTCTTTATTTCAGCGGGTCCTCCTCGCCCTGGGATGATGCCAGCACCCCACATGGGGGGCCCTCCCATGATGCCAATGATGGGCCCTCCTCCTCCTGGGATGATGCCAGTGGGACCTGGTAAGTTTGAATCTCTTTCCTTCTTGGATGCTCCATTGTGTTTTAGCTTTCCATTTAAATAGAATTCTTAATTAGCTGTCTAAACGTATTGCAGCAAATTACATTTGGTGAATCTATAATGATAAAAAGAAATACTTGGTTTATCAGTGTAATTGGATGGTATCCAAAGACCTTGTACAACTGAAAGCAGGATAAGACTGCCTCTTTTTTCCTTCTCCTCTGTCCCTCCTGTTTCCTCACCCCCTCCTGACTTTTGGCCATTTATAATGTGGAGAAGGGTAGATATATATTTGTGCTGCTGCTTTTCTTGGTTTTGATTTGGAGCAGAGCTACCGCCTATTGCTGATTTAATCTTGCAGGTTAACTAGGTTAATTAGTATTTATGAAAAAGGCCTTAGGCCTGGTAGTTAGTCTTTTATTCAGGAAGGGGAAAAAACTTATGCCTCAAACATTTTATTTTAACATAAACATAAATGTACATTAATTTGCAGAGTTTTCTGATACATGGTCAGGGCCTTTGCTTTGAGAATGAGTCTACTGACTGGAACACCGTATATTTCTTGCATAAACCAGAAAGCCATACTCATAATGCATCCTTTACCAACTTCAGTTTCATTTTCTGTGAAGTGGTTAGAGACCTTGTGAGGCAATTTAATTTCTATTTTTTATGATCGTTTCGCTTACCAAATTTGTGAGTACTTTTGGGGGATGATTTGCCTGAGTCTTTCTTATTATCAGCTTAGTTTTTATAGAAATAGTTCTTTCTCTACATTCATATTTCATCAGTTTGCAGAATAATTACATTATGTAATTAGAGTAACTACAACTGACATAAGAAGCCTACAACTCAACTGGTAAGACAAGGTGCAAAGGCATTAGAGTAGCTTCCTGGCCAGAAACATTCAGTATGCCTGCTGTGGGTATCATTTAGGGGTGGGAGAGTTTAGATAAAGAGAATTCCTGCCTTACTGGCTTGTGAATCCAAAACACAATCTAACTGATTCAGATGTCTTTTGCATTCTTAAATTGGGATCACAGATTCACATTCCTAGAGGGGTTAGGGATGTGATTTGGGGAATGCTTGTCACATATAAAGAAGCATTCTAGAACTCAGCGTCAACCTGTGGTTGACATTTGAGAATACAGGCTTAGTGTTGCCAATTTGCCTGAGTATTTTGTTGTTGTTGTTGTTTTTAGCCAGGATAAAATAATAAAATTATGGGATTTGCATTAAAATAATTGAGTAGCTGGGGGGTGGGCAGGGATAAGAATGGGTGGGGATAAGATAAAACAGGGTTGCTGTTTAAGCTGGTTGATGGGTACATGGATGTTCATTATATTCTTTTTTTCTATGCTTGTGTATGTTTGAACATCTCCACAATAAAAAGATGAAAAAAGAAGTCTAGAATTACTTATTAGTAACAAGACATAGTAATTGCCAATGTTGACAACTAATTAAGATTTAAGGCATTATGGAGACCAAAGAAAAAGTTTTCAGGGCCCTCATTTTCAGTCTTTGGTCTAGATCAGTTTCTTCTAAGAAATGCTGAATACAGGTTATGTTATGGAGGGATTTTTTAATAAGATATTTAGAAGTTTTAGTATTTTCTGTTTCTGTTGAAATTTATCTTAATTCTGTACCTATTGGATTTTGTGTTTTTGCATATACTTGTGTTTTACTTTTTGTGATAAGGCTGTATTCAACTTTAGTTTTCTCTTGAAGCATTTATTGCAAGCCTTTAATCAAAATGATTTAGTTGAAAATAAATAATTAGGTAAAATTTGATATTTAAAAAGAAGATACGTAACATGAAAATTATAAGGCATAGTAATACAATTAATACCATGAACCCACCACCCAGCTGAGGAAGTAGAACGTTACCACTCCCGTGAAGCTGCCTGTATTCCTCCCCAAACCTCACCTGTCTGCTTGCCCTCCCTTCCCTGACTCATTTATTTGGCTGGTGTATTGATGGGACACTTTAAAAAAACTCATTAATAGTTTCTGAAATGTATTAGAAAAATCAGATTTGTGTGTGTGTGCTAATTGTTATAAATCACATTATTGCCTATTATTTTTCTTGACTTGAGCTAAGTATGGTTACTAACAGGTTCTCAGCATGGGCCTCCTGCTCACCTTTCCTACAACTCCGAACAAACGCTTAGTGGTAAGATTGTCCTCCGTGCCTGTGTACATTCATGAAATAGCTCCTGGTTATATGATGGATAGAACTGATTAAAAGAGCTGACTGAGTAACATGTGACTTAGTTGTGAATTTCCCTGAGTGAGAAAAAAGGTCAATTTAGGGAACTAGTCCCTGGTGATTTCTGGAAAGCAGTCTATTAATAGTTTCCCCCTTACTGTCATTAGATCATGATTCCCATATGGTTCTTGTTTTGACCTTTTTGTTTTTTGTTTGAGAATGTCTAAGTAATTTACAGATGTGATGAATTTGTTGCGTTTCTTCTGTCAAGTATGTCTTTTTTCCAGCATTTTGCAGGGGGGGGGCTACTTTTTTGTCTTTAATTGAAGTCCCATCAAGCTCTCCTAAGTAGTATTTTTGACTTTTTTTTTCCTTTTCTTTGTTTTACCTGCAGCTCCTGGAATGAGGCCGCCTATGGGAGGCCACATGCCAATGATGCCTGGGCCCCCAATGATGAGACCTCCTGCCCGTCCCATGATGGTGCCCACCCGGCCAGGAATGACTCGACCAGACAGATAAGGAGATTGGGGAGCCTCTTTATATCAGTTTTATATTACTTCACCAGGAGATCATGGTGCTGTGACTCGGGATGTTTTCTAACAGGATGACAAGGAAGACTTGCTCCCCCTTCCTATCAAAGAGAGAGTAGTTTTGGAGGGGAGTGGTGGGACAAAAAAAGCAATTTTCATTTGTATTGTGGAATGTGAAAATAAAATTGTCAATTCTTTTAGTTAAAAATGTGTTCCCTTTTTTCTCTCTTCTGTATTCTTTTTGTATTTTAAAGGAGAGTCCAGTTGTGTTTCTCTAGCTCATTCTTTCTTCAGCATGCCCTCTGTATGACTTCTTTTCCCTTAGCTGTAGAGTGGGTCCCTTTGGGCACCTTGTCTTTATTTAGTAAAGTTCTCTTGTGCAAAAACTGGTAAATCCAACACTTGTAGAGCTTTTGTTGATTAAAATAATAAACAGCACCTGGTTAACTTTTCACATTAATAATGCTTTGTGTAGCAAGTGGAAATTTTTAATTCTTTTATGCTAAAGTAGGGGAAAAGGCTTCACGGTGAGTGCATGTCAGCTAACAGCAGCAAGAATTGCCTTAACCTCCTTTCACTCAGCTCCTCTTTTTCTTGGACTTCAAATAGTCAGAAAATGTTCTATTAGTAATGGAAAAACTATGCAGATTTTCATGGTGCAGAAGGTGTTTACAGAATGTTATTTGTTACTAGGCTATAAAAGGAGGATATTTTCAGGGAGGCATCTAGAAAGTAAGCCATCGCCACTGTTCATATTCAGCTCAGTGTAAAATCTAAATTCCTATTTCATACTACAAGTGGGAGTGAAAGTTGTATAACCTCTGGGGAGGGCAATTTGGCAGTATCGCTCAGAATTACAATACTTGTATCCTTCGACATAGCGTTTCTATGTCTAGGAATTTATCCTACAGATAGACTTGAACATGTATGAAATGACTTGTGTACAAGATTATGCGTTATAGCAAGAGACTGGAAATCACATAGGTGTCCAGTGAAAGGGGACTGATTTATCAAGTATGTTACATCCACAAAGTGGCATGTACCATGCTTGTTGAAACAGAATAAGGAAGTTCTATACTGATGGGGAAAGAACTCCAAGATACACATTGTCCTGCACTTTGGTTTGTTCACATAACAATGTATTGTTTGCTGCTATCCTTTTGTAAAGGATATACCTGTATGTGCCTGTGTGTGCTTAAAGGATCTCTGGACAGATCAGCAGCTGGTGATATTCGTTGCCCATGAAGAGTAAATGGGTGGCTGGGGGACAGGGATGAAGGAGAAAGGTTTGCCACCTTTTTGTATCTTTTGGATTTTGAATCATTAGCTATTTAAAAAAAAACAAAAGAAGCCACCTTTCCCATCTGAGGTTATTGTTATAGTGATGGGCAGAGGGTGCCCTAAACCAACAGTTTACAACCTGGCCTGGTGATCAGAATAATGGAGGACCTTTTCCAAAATAAAGGTGCCAGATTTTGATTCTATATATCTGGTTTAGGGCTTAGGAAGTTTGCGTTTTGGGAAAGCTCCCTAGGAAATTTTGATTATTATTAGTGGGTTTGGCAGACTCTGTCTTAGGATCTATTTTACTCAAGATTGTAACTCTGGGGACTTCCCTGGTGGCGCAGTGGTTAAGACTCCGAGCTCCCAATGCAGGGGGCCCGGGTTCCATCCCTGGTCAGGGAACTAGATCCCACATGCATGCTGCAACTAAGAGTTCGCATGCCACAACTAAGGAGCCCACCTGCTGCAACTAAGACCCGGCGCAACCAAATAAATAAATAAATATTTTAAAAATAAAAAAACCAAAAAGTATAACTCTATGTATGTGTCTATAATTTTGAAAAGATTTGTAGCTAGAAATTGAAATGACGATGGGTAGATTACTTTTTTCCCTAGAAACTCATGAATATTTTGAAGAGAAGCTAATTTAGCCAAATAAATCACCATATCTAGGTAAACAAGAGGTTAGAAATAGATATCCTTACAGTGAGATGATCTTTATGCTCAGCCTCTGTAGGAGCTGAGTCAACTTCCTAGTCTGAGCTTCTGCCAGGACTACTTGTTGCTTTTTAGTTTTTTATTGTCACATCTTTTTAAGGAGGACTTAAGTCTCATAAATTGATAGTTTATATGTCTGTCTTTTATAGCTCAGATTTGTTTTTAAAATCTTCTGCAGACTTAAGGGTTTGTTAGGGGAAACCGTGCCAAGTGAGCTTATGTGTGACTCAGCAAGTTTCTGTTTTGTGTAGCTCTGTGAGGCTCAAGGTAAAGAGCCTGTGGATCCACAGAAAACAACCCAGGTTTTCCTAAAAGGAAGCTTTTTCCACAGTATGTTTTTAAGGTTGAACATCCACCCTAGAAACATTTCTAGTCTTTGAAGAAAGTGTTTTACATAGCTTCAGAAAAACAATATGATGACTTAAAAGTTTAACAAGTTTTAACTACAGTGAACAAAAGTAGGAATAAATAGTTCTAAGGAAGGTTCTTTTTATTTTGTTTATTAACTCCTAGGGCAAACTATTATTATAATGAATGATCATAAGACATTTCCTTTGTAAGAGGCTATAAAGAAGATAAACTTGCTGCTATTGATTTATGCCTTTAGACATCTGGTTTAGACATCCCACTACTGGGCATATACCCAGAGAAAACCATAATTCAAAAAGACACATGCAGCCCAGTGTTCATTGCAGCACTATTTACAATAGTCAGGTCATGGAAGCAACCTAAATGCTCATCGACAGACAAACGGATAAAGAAGATGTGGTACATATATACAATGGACTATTACTCAGCCATAAAAAGGAACGAAATTGGGTCATTTGTAGAGACGTGGATGGACCTAGAGACTGTCATATGGAGTGAAGTAAGTCAGAAAGAGAAAAACAAATATCGTGTATTAATGCATGTATGTGGAACCTAGAAAAATGGTACAGATGAACCGGTTTGCAGGGCAGAAATAGAGATAGAGACACAGATATAGAGAACAAACGTATGGACACCAAGGGGGGAAAGTGGTGGTGGGGGGTTGGTGGTGGGATGATTTGGGAGATTGGGATTGACATATATACACAAATATGTATTAAATGGATAATAAGAACTTGTGTATAAAAAAAATAAAGAAGTCCAAGCTGTCATGTCTACTGCATGGCTTTAATGGTTTGTCATAATGCCAGGCCTCTTGATTCCAGGCTGCATGAGAAATGGGATCCTTGCATAGAACCACAGGCTAACTTGGTCATCCTGTATGGAAAAAGTCCAGTGGTGATTAAGTGCTTGTCCCAATTACATAGCTTCAGTCAGATGGTATCTGTCACTTGGTGAACAGAAGAAAAAAGCCTGGCCTACCTTAGTAATTTTACTAAGGTGATCTATTAGTAAATTAGTATTAGTAAATTACTATTTACTAATACTACTAAATCACTATTACTCATAGTAATTTATTTAGTAAATTACTATTTGCTCTAGTAATTTTGATCACCTACCAGGTGATTGTCCAAATTCTCCATACTTGTTCCTCTGACAGAAGTGTCCCGAAGGCTTGCCTGGTATATTGTTTTACATGAAAACCTTAATAAACATTAACTAATTGAAGACATTTCTTTCCCTGCCAATTGAAAACTTAAAGGTTAGACTTTCTGGCACAGGATCAAATTCAGCATCTAGAATAGTTCATCAGACAAGTGCAGGAATAAAAAAGTCCGAATGATCCTTATTGTTCTTGCTCTTTAAGGGTCAGGGTGGTAGATTTCAAACTTACAGAAAAGTTTAAGAACTGCACAAAGAACACTTACATACCCTTTGATCAGAATCACCCATCACCTTTTGTTAGCTGTTAGCATTTCACCTCATTTGCTTTATCATTTGTGCTTGTGCTCTCTCTCTCTCTCTCTCTCTCTCCATATATTATACATTCTTTTTTATTCTGAACCATTTGAGAGTAAATTGCTTGTATCATACCCTTTACCATAAATATTTAAGTGTGTATTTCCTAAGAATAAGTATATTCTCTTATACAGCTGTGGTTTAGTTATCAACCTTGATTCAATAATTCAATCTACCAACCATGTTTCATTTTTGCCCACTGATCCAACATTGTCCTTGTATTTTTTTCCCCTTTCCTGTAGAGAATCCTCTCTGGAATCATGTACTTTAAATTTTTGTCACATCTCCTTAGTCTCCTTTTAATCTAGAACAATTCCTCAGCCTCTCTTTTGTCTTTTATGACACTGATTATTTCACCAGCTTTTGTTTAATAGGATGTTCCTCATTTCTCATTTTGGGTTTGCCTGATGTTTCCTCATGATTACAGTTTGGTACATGTCCTCAGTTGCATCCCTAGACTATCACATCTGTAGGCAGGCACACAGGCATCCGCCCCTCATTGGTAACAGTAATTTTGATCACCTACCAGGTGATTGTCCAGATTCTCCATACTTGTTCCTTTTTTTTTTTTTTTTAATAAATTTATTTATTTATTTATTTTTGGCTGTGTTGGGTCCTTGTTGTTGCGCGCCAGCTTTCTCTAGTTGCGGTGAGCGGGGGCTACTCTTTCGTTGTGGTGCATGGGCTTCTCATTGCGGTGGCTTCTCTTGTTGCAGAGCATGGCCTCTAAGCGCACGGGCTTCAGTAGTTGTGGCATGCGGGCTCAGTAGTTGTGGCTCGCGGGCTTAGTTGCTCCGCGGCATGTGGGATCTTCCAGGACCAGGGATCGAACCCGTGTCCCCTGCATTGGCAGGCGGATTCTTAACCACTGCGCCACTAGGGAAGTCCCATACTTGTTCCTTTTGAATAAGTATCTTTCCCTGGCTGCCAATTAGGAAAAGCCCATAAGGGCACTTCCCTGGCAGTCCAGTGGTTAAGATTCCGAGCTCCCATTGCAGGGGGTGCGGGTTCAATCCCTGGTGGGGGAACTAAGATCCCACATGCCGTGTGGCACAGGCGAAAAAATAAAGGCAAACTGGTTTCACATTCTTGAAAAGCCCATAAGATGACTTACGTCCTCATATGATGATGCGACTTTGAACTCACCACAGGAGGCCAAGATCTCAAAGTCCTTTGTAAGTACGTAGCTTTCACAGTGACCCTGAGAAACAGGTCTCTAATCCTTCCCCCCTCCTCTTTGCCTGTACATCACATCCTAGTACTTTCTGGGGATGCTTGTTGAAAGAATATAGAAGTAAAAACTAGGACAAAGAATTTTACCTCTACACTCAAATGCTATATTTTCCCCCTCTTCATCCCTTTTATCTCTCAGGGCTCTGCTAGAGAGAGAAGCATGTGAGGAGGACAAAAATAATAACAATAGAGCCTAGAGTGGCAGTTAGACATTACTAATTGCCTACCCCAGTATCTCTTAGTATCTTTAATAAGAGAATGCCTAATTTTTATCAGTATGCATGACCATTGGCAATGGGTGGTAGCACATTTCCCACAGCTTGTAACTAGGTGAGGCCATGTGGCAGGAGAGAACATGCCTTTTTTTCTGCCCTTTCTCTTTTCTGTTGACAGGAATGTGGATATGATGTTTGCTTGAAATGCAAGCAACATCTTGGACCATGAATTGGCAACTAAGGATGGTGTTAGCAAGATAGAAGGAACATAGGTCCCTAAAGATTGAAGAGCTGCCATGTACTTCTACCTTAAACTTCTTTTACCTGGAAGAGAAGTAAACATCTTTTTTATTAAGGTCACACATTATCTTGAGTTTTCCGTACGTGCAGCTGAACCTACCTGACTGATAAAAGAGATACTCCAGGAGGAAAGTAATATATATATTTTTTAAAATAAATTTATTTATTTTTTGTTTCTGGCTGCGTTGGGTCTTCATTGCCGTGCGCGGGCTTTCTCTAGTTGTGGTGAGTAGGGGCTACTCTTCGTTGTAGTGCGCAGGCTTCTCATTGGGTGGCTTCTCTTGTGGAGCATGGGCTCTAGGCATGCTGGCCTCAGTAGTTGTGGCTTGCGGGCTCTAGAGCACAGGCTCAGTAGTTGTGGCGCATGGGCTCTGTTGCTCCACGGCATGTGGGATCTTCCTGGACCAGGGCTTGAACCTGTGTCCCCTGCATTGGCAGGCAGATTCTTAACCACTGTGCCACCAGGGAAGTTCCCTTCAAGTTGTTTTTAAAAGTCATAACTACCACAAACTAGAAACTACTCTCAAGAATCCTTACAGACAGCAATACCATCTCTTTGCTACTCAATCCTCTTGCTCTTGAGTCTTCTATAAAACTACCGTTCCTTGTTTGCATAGTCTTACCTTTCTTTGGGCATTGTGTATGTCCTATTTTGTTCCATACAAAGCACAGTATGTACAGATGAATGTTTCATCATGATTTTTTTTTGGCTGCACTGCACGGCTTATGGGATCTCAATTCCCTGATCAGGGATTGAACCTGGGCCATGGCAGTGAAAGCGCTGAATCTGAACCACTAGACCACCAGGGAAGTCCCTAATCATGAATTTAGAGATGTGGCTGTCCTGCCAAGCAGGTGAGCGAAGCTACTGGGTCTGAAATAAAGTGATCACCTAGGTGTTTTAAAGATATATGGATTGTGGAATATGACTCAGCAATAAAAAGGAATGAACTATTGATACAACAATTTGGATGGATCTCAAGGGCAGTATGCTGAGTGAAAAAAGCCAGTCTGAAAAGGTCACCTACTGCATGATTCCATCTATATAAATGACACAGTTATTGAGATGAAGAAGAAATTGGTAGTTGCCAAAGGTTAGGAATGGTGTTGGGGTTAGGGGGGAGCAGGGAATGACTATAAAGGGGTAGCATGAGGGAGATCTTTGTGGTGATGAAATAGTTCTGTATCTTTATTGTGGTAGTGGTTACACAAGTCTACACACATAATGAATGACAGAATTATACACGCATACACCCCAATATCAGTTTCCTGGGCTTTATATTGTACTGTAGTTGTGTAAGATATAACCATTGCAGGAAAGTGAGTGAAGGGCACATGGGGCTTCTCTGTATTATCTTAACAACTTCCTGTGAATCTATAATTATTTCAAAATAAGTTTTTAAAAATGTATGAACTTCTGCTTCCAGAAAGATGGACTAGGTGTACATTTCTCTATTCTTACTACTAAAACCCTGGACATTATATTAAAAAACAAGCATAAGAAACTCTGAAAGGTGGACAGAAGAAGGCAGAACTGCTAGGGAACCTGGGACCCAAGGAACAACACAGTAACACAGTGAGCTGTCTGGATTTTCTTTTTGCCTCAAAGGTGCCAGACTTGGAGCCGAAGAAGCTGGCAACCACGAAACTCCAATGGGCAACAGACAAAAAACTCCCCAAGAAAAGCCTGCTCCCTATAGCCAGAGGACCAGAAAAGAGGCAGCTTAGCAAGACCGAAAACTTTTAGACGATAACCACTCTACTCCAGCCAAACACCATAGAAAAAAACTTACCCTACCCCAACCCAGGCCACAAAGGGCAAGTGGGGAGCTTACACTTCCACCCTTGTGAGGCTATAATGAAGTGCCCCAAATTCCTGCCAGGGTGGTATCAGAGAAGAGCTGGGATTATCATTCTTATCTGGCAGTTACAAGGCATTGCCCCCTCTTGACTGATATAGTGTCAGAAGATGCTTAGTCAGGACTTTAAGGACTTTCACCAATGCCCAGTGGTGAGGAGGCTGCACATACCCCCATGCTAGTGGAGGCCTTGTGGGGAGCAGTAACAACACTCTGCCACTGTCAGCTGGAAAAGTATTAGCTGTGGCCTACTGGAAAGCCAGAACTTTCACTTTAGTCCAGCAGTAATGGGGAGCCCTTCCCTTGGGTGTCCAAGGAGGCTAATTGGGCAATCCTATCTCCACCTGATAGTAACAAGAGGGCACCTCCCCACTTCTCCTGCCAGGCCATTGCAAGAAAAAGTCAGCAAAACAGAAGGTTTAAATAAGATCCAGAGTCTCAGAACATAATATGAAAATATCCAGGTTTCAACTTAAAATCACTTATCATACCAAGAGCCAGGAAGATCTCAAACTGAATTTAAAAATGCAATCAATACATGTCAACACCAAGATGACAGAGATGCTAGAATTATTTGACAAAGATTTTAGAGCAGACATTATAAAAATGCTCCAATGAGCAATTAAGAACATGCTCAAAACAAAGGAAGAGATAGAAAATCTCAGCAAAGGGGACTTCCCTGGTGGTCCAGTGGTTAAGACTGCGCATTCCCAATGCAGGGGGCCCGGGTTCGATCCCTGGTCAGGGAACTAGATCCCACATGCTGCAACTAAGAGTTCGCATGCCGCAACTAAAAAAAGATGCCATATGCCACAAGGAGGATCCTGCATGCCGCAACTAAGACCCAGTGCAGCCAAATAAATAAATAAATGTTAAAAAAAAAAAATCTCAGCAAAGAAGTAGAAGGCAAAAAGAAGAACCAAATGGAAATTTTGGAACCCCCAAATAAGTAAAAAAATTCAGTGGGTGGGCTCAACAGCAAACAATCAGGAACAGGAAATAATCAGAGAACTCGATAAAACAATAAAAATACCCAATCTGAACAACAGAAAATAGACTTACAAAAAAAAAAATGAACAGAGCTGTAGGGACCCGTGGGTCCCTGAAGATGTAATATTCATATTGTCAGAGTTCCAGGAGAGCAAAAAAGGAAAGAGCCAAAAAAGGTACTGGAACAAATAATGGTTGAAAACTTTCCAAAGGTTTGCGATGGATGGAGTGAACCTCAACCAGGATAACTCAAAGAAATCTACACCAAGACACAGTCAACTTCTGAAAACTAAAAACAAAAAATTTGAAAACACACAGAGAAAAATGACACCTTACTTTTGAGGGAAAACAATTTGAAGGACAGCAGTTTTTCATCAGAAACCATGGACACCAGAAGGAAGAGGCAAACAGTTTTGAAGTGCTGAAAGAGAAGACCTATCAGTCCAGAATTCTATATCCAGTGAAAATAGTGTTTCAGGATTGAATGGGAAATAAGCATGTTCTCCAATGAAGCACAACTAAGGGAATTTGTTGCCAGCAGATATACCCTAAAAGAATGGCTAAAAAGTTCTCTAAACAGAAAGGAAACAATAAATGAATGAATCTCATAACATCAGGAAGGAAGGCTATGGTAAGCAAAAATATGGTTAAGTACAGTAGACTATACTTTTCCTGAGTTTTCTAAATTACGTTTGATGGTTGACACAAAAATCACAACACTGATTAATGCAGCTCTAAACATATGTGGAGGAAATATTTAAGACAATTATACCTCCAGGAGAAAAAAGGAACAAAGGGAGGTAAGGTTTCTATACTTCATTATGTCTGGTAAATGGCAATACCAGTAGACTGTGATAAGGTTTGTATAAATAATGTAATACCTAGAGAAACAAAAGCTGTACAACTAAAAGCTATACACTCAAAAACACTATAGATTCCTTATTTCAAAACTTACTACAAGCCCATGAGCCACAACTACTGAGGCCGCGTGCCACAACTTCTGAAGCCTGCATGCATAGAGCCTGTGCTCTGCAACAAGAGAAGTCACCACAATGAGAACACCGCGCACCATAGCAAAGAGTAGCCCCCGCTCACCGTAACTAGAGAAAGCCTGCTCGCAGTAACGAAGACCCAACGCAGCCAAAAATAAATAAAATAAATTTATTAAAAAAAAAAAACTTACTACAAAGCTACACTAATCAAGACATTGTGTTACTGGCATAAGATTAGACATATAGATGAATGGAATAGAATTAAGAGTTCAGAAATAAACCCTTACTTTTATTGGCAATGCTTTTCTATTATTATTATTATTATTATTATTATTATTATTATTATTATTTTACTTTCAGTTTTGAGATATAATTGACATACAGCACTGTATAAGTTTTAGGTGTACAGTATAATGATTTGACTTACATACATTATGAAATGATGACCACAATAAGTTTAGTGAAGATCCATCCTTTCATAAACATACAAATTTGAAGAAATAGAAAAAAATTTTTTTTCCTTGGGATGAGAACTCTTAGGATTTACTTTGTTAACAACTTTAATATAAAACATGCAGCAATGTTAACTGTATTTATCATGTTGTACATTATATCCCTAGTACTTATTTATCTTATAACAAATTTGTACCTTTGACTGCCTTCATCCAATTCCCCATTTCCCCTGCAACGCCCTACCTCTGGCAACCACAAGTCTGATCTCTATTTCTATGAGTTTGGTTTTTTTTGAAGCATAATTGACCTACAACCTATGTCAGTTCCTGGTACATGGCAACTGATTTTCACCAAGATAATTCAGTAGGGAAAGAATATTCTTTTCAATGAATGATGCTGAGACAACTAGATATCCAAATGCAAAATAATGAAATTGTTTCCCTTCATCACACCATATACAAAAATTAGCTCAAAATGGATCATTTTGAGTAAATGTAAGAGCTAAAACTATACAACTTTTAGATGAAAACATACATGTAAATCTTCATGACTTTGGATTATGCAATGATTTCTTAGATACAACACGAAAAACACAGCAATAAAAGAAAAAAGATAAATGATATCAAAATTAAAAATTTTTGTGCTTCAAAGTTTACAGTCAGGAAAATGAAAAGATAATGGGAGAAAATTTTTGCAAATAATATATCTGATAAGGGACTTGCATCTAGAATACAAAAAGAACTATTGCAACTTGATAATAAAGACAGCCCAATTTAAAAATGGACAAGGGGGGGGCTTCCCTGGTGGTGCAGTGGTTAGGAATCTGCCTGCCAATGCAGGGGACACTGGTTTAAGCCCTGGTCTGGGAAGATCCCACATGCTGTGGAGCAACTGAGCCCGTGTGCCACAACTACTGAGCCTGTGCTCTAGAGCCCACGAGCCACAACTACTGAAGCCCGCACACCTAGAGCCCATGCTCCGCAACAAGAGAAGCCACCCAATGAGAAGCCTGCGCACTGCAATGAAGAGTAGCCCCCACTCTCCACAACTAGAGAAAGCCCGTGCATGGCACCAAAGACACAACACAGCCAAAAATAAATTTTAAAAAAAAAGGACAAAGGATCTGAATAGACATTTCTCCAAAGATTTACAAATGGCCTATAAGCACATGAAAAGATGTTCCACATTATTAGCCATCAAGGAAATATACACAAATTCTTAACCAAATATTGACAAGTAGAATTCATCAATATATAGAAGTAATTATACACCATGTTTAAATGAGGTTTACTCCAGGGATGCAAGCTGGTTCAGTATTTGAAAAGTCAAACAATGTAATCCATCATGTTAACAGGCTAAAAAAAAAAATTACATAACATTAACTGCAGAAAAAGCCTTTGAAAAAAAGTAAACATTTATTCTTTTAAAATAATTAATTAATTAATTTATTTATTTATTGGCTGCGCGTGGGCTTTCTCTAGTTGCGGCGAGCGGGGGCTACTCTTTGTTGCAGTGTGCAGGCTTCTCATTGTGGTGGCTTCTCTTTGTTGTGAGCACAGGCTCTAGGCACACGGGCTGCAGTAGTTGTGGCACGCGGGCTCAGTAGTTGTGGCTCGCGGGCTCTCGAGTGCAGGATGAGTAGTTGTGGCACACGGGCTTAGTTGCTCCGCGGCATGTGGGATCTTCTCAGACCAGGGCTCGAACCCGTGTCCCCTCCATTGGCAGGCAGATTATTAATCACTGTGCCACCAGGGAAGTCCCTATTCTTTTTTAAAAACACATCCTTTATTTATTTATTTTTTAAGTATTTATTTATGTATTTGGCTGTGCCGGGTCTTAGTTGCTGCATGCAGGATCTTTAGTTGCAGCATGCAACCTCTTAGTTGTGGCATGTGGGATCTAGTTCCCTGACCAGGGATCAAACCCAGGCCCCCTGCATTGGAAGCATGGAGCATTAGCCACTGGACCATCGGGGAAGTCCCTAAACATTTATTCTTGATAAAAACTCTCAGAAAAAATAGGAATAGAGGAGAACTTCGTTAAGTTGAAAAGAGCACCTACAAAAAAATCTACAGTTAACGTTATACTTAATGGTGAAAGACTGAATGAATGCTTACCCCCTAAGGTTGGGAACAAAGAAAGGATGTCTGCTCTCACCAGTGCTATTAAACAAAGTGCCAGGAGTGGTAGCCCACTCTATAAGGCAAGAAAAGGAAATAAAAGGGATTCATATCAGGAAGAAATATTCTGTACACTGAATGTATCAATGTCAATATCTTGGTTGTGATATTGTACTAAAGTTTTGCAAGATGTTACCATTGGGGGGAACTGGGTAAAGGGTACAGGGATCTCTGTATTATTTCTTACTTTAACTGAATGTTAATCTACAGTCATTTCAAAATGAAATGTTTAACCTTAAAAAAAATACAGATCGGCCCCAAATCCCTTTTGTTTTTATATGCTTTGCATTCTTAGTATTGCAGGGAAAGGTACACACAATACTATTGGTGAGAGTATGAACTCTCCTATTCCATGGTCCTTAGAGGGGCCATATTTTTTTAGAGCATGAGTTTTTGCTTTCAATAAAAATATCTCATTCATCAGGCATGATGAATCATCCAACAAGGATGCTGAGTCTCTGAGCTTGAGGCAAGTTTTGTTTTACATAGCTAATGTCAGATATCCAGTCAGCTGCTGGGGTGCTCTCGGAAAAGGATCAAGAAATGCAAGAAATTGCTCTGAGACCCCAGCAGGTGACAGCCAAATTGGGAAGGAGCGATTATGGTCAATAATCCTGGCAAGAAATCTCTTCTTCCGTGGGGTCTATTGGTCCCTGGTATGTATTCTGGTGAGAAGTGGGCACAGGAACAAATAATGATAGATTATGCAGTCCTGATGGAGGAAAATGGATAGTAGAGAACCCAGGCTGAGGATGATTTGTTCCCTTTTGAAAACGTAATTTGGGGGCTTCCCTGGTGGCGCAGTGGCTAAGAATCCACCTGCCAATGCCAGGGACACAGTTTGGAACCCGCGTCCGGGAAGATCCCACGTGCTGCGGAGCAACTAAGTCCGTGCACCACAACTACTGAGCCTGCACTCTAGAGCCCGCGTGCCACAACTACTGAAGCCTGCACACCACAACTACTGAAGCCCATGCACCTAGAGCCCGTGCTCTGCAACAAGAGAAGTCACCACAATGAGAACACCGCGCACCATAGCAAAGAGTAGCCCCCGCTCACCGTAACTAGAGAAAGCCCGCGCGCAGCAACGAAGACCCAATGCAGCCAAAGATAAATAAATTAAATGAAATAAATTAAAACAAAACAAAAATGTAATTTGGGAAAGGGGTAACAGTTGTTTAGTGGAAGGGAATTGAATGGCTGAGGGACAGGGGAGGGGAGAGGCTTATCTTGATTTTTGTATTATGTTCATGTATTATCTAATTACAAGAATGAATAAACTTAAAATTAACTGGTGGCCAGATTTCCTAAAAGCCTGTCTCAGAGAGTATTTTGCTCAGGTTTTTGCTTGAAGGTTTAAGTCCAGAAAACTGCCACCTTCCCACCTTTGCCCGAATCTACACGTGTCCCCGGCATATGGGTTACACTTTTAAGTGTATGGACTGAGTGGAAGTAGCACTGGACTGAGAGTAAGAACACTTGGGTTCTAGTCTTTTGTCTCACTAGGTAGCTGTGACCTTCAGTAAGCTCTTTCAACTATTTCCCCTGGGCTTCAGTTGCCTTATTTGTAAAACAAAGTTTATCTCTAAAGCCCTTGGTCATTTAAAGTTACTGCCTCATTTTCTGCTGCCCCCAGCATTTGAGAGTGGGTGCTTCTGCAGTACATTTCATATGTGTTGAGTAAACATTTATCCTTTGGTTAACCAGGTAAAGGCTAAGAGGGGCACATAGAGGATGGCGAGGCGCCCCCCTCTCACTCTTCAGCACAAAGCAGCAGAGCGCAGTGGTTCTATGGGCCTGTGAGTTCCTTGAGACTTTTCACTCCCCAGCCCGATTCCTGCAGTACAGTTAGCTGGTGTTCAACAAATGAGTTAACGTGTGAGGGAAATGAATGAGAAGCGGACCAGGAGGTGTGCAATTATCTATCTAATTCCTGCAAAAAATTACAGACACGCCGCCTTTCCCTGATGCTTCAAGGAGACTGCCGGGGTGTGAACCTCCTGCAGTTCAGAGGCGAAGCCCTTCAGATCTCCGTCGGCTTCAGACAGCAGGCGGGGCTGAGGGGAGAGAGAGAGAGCTCAGAGCTCGCCCGCCCCGCCCCTCGCCGCGCGCGCCCCCGCCGCCGCCGCCGCGCGCCCCGCCCACAGCGCGCGACCCGGGCCGCCGCAAGCCAGGCTGGACGCGCGCGATCTCCTTGTCGCCGCGCGGGTGGGTGGGATCGTGGCGGAGCTCCGGGCGCCGGGGCAGGGGCGGGAGGGCGCCATGGCGGCAGCTGTGGCGGCGGCGTCCGGTCCCCGCGCCGCGGCGAGGTGAGGGGCCGCCTCTTATCCGCGGCTGAGGAGAACACAGCTGCCCGCCTGCCTTCCACGCGGGCCACGGCTCCGGCATGGCCGGGCTCATTAAGAAGCAGATCCTGAAGCACCTTTCCCGGTGAGAGAGCCAGCCCCGGCCCCAGCGGTCCCGGGCCCTTCCTCGCCCCCTTCGACCCTCCTCCCTGACGCCGTGCTCCTGGCCGGCCTCCCTCTCCTCAGCCCGGGCCGGGACTCGGCGGCGATCCCCGCCTCAACTCGAGCCGGACGGCCGCCTCCCCGCTCCGGTGGCCCCGAACGTTGTCACCACTCTGCTCTTCCCTGGCCCTGGGCCCTCCGGGACCCGACGCCCCTGCCCTTGCGCGGGTGCCCAGGCTCTCCTCCCCAGCCTAACAGCCCCCCGGCCCTCCCGACCCCAAGGGTCTCCTGACCGGCTGCGCGCACCCTCAGTTCCCACACCGCCGGGCAGGTCACCCCGTCCTCCCTTGCATGCCCCCCGGGCCCTCTGCCCGTCACTCCGTGGACCCCGCGGTTTCCATCCTTTCCTGCCCGCCCCGCTGTGTTTCCTCTCGGCTGAGGACCCGCTGCCCCTCCCTCGGGGCTGTCTGCCCGCCTCTTGACCCGCCCACCACCGCCACCCCGGCCTTCCTCTTCCTAGTTCTGCTCCGGGCTAGATCCTTCTTCCCCGGCCCCTTCTAAATAACGCTGTCACCCAGTCCTGCATAACCCATATTCCGTTCAGATTCCCAACCCCGACACTGGTTTCTCCTTCCCAGAAGCACCCAGCTCCTCCTCTTCATCGTCTGTCTGACCCTGTTGCATCACCCTTGAAAAAGCTAATCCTTGCACCCAGGGCCGTTCCTCTGATCTCCTTTCTCCTTCCTTTGCTTCTCTTCTCCTTACATAGACTAAATGGAGAAGGGCCATGAGAGTTGGGCATAAAGTTTCAACAACCTTCCCTTTAAGATGTGGAGGTTTTTTGACAGCCTGTGAAAAGAACTAACGACATCCACTTCTACTTTGCAATCATTTATTAAGCAATGTGATGTCCCTCAAGTCATTTGGACCCGAGCCAGGTGACAGGCAAAACAATTCATGTGTAATTGGGTGACTGCTGATCCCTGACTACGATTGCAGGTTGTCAGAACTGGTGTCCACAAAAATTGGAAGCTAGCCTTTCAGTTCGTTTTCACTCCTTATTCCAGGCGGGGCTTGGTGATGCCTTAATACCTTTAGACAGCCGTTGTCTGTCACGTGGAAAGTGATCCAATCCTTGGCTCCACAGTGGTCAGTGGTTTTCAGGAGGTTCGAGTAGGGGGAGAAGCCAGTCACCATGGGACCCCAGACCTTGCACTCATGTGTCTTTCCTGGTCTTCTCATTGCCTTGGTGAGGGTGTGTGAGACACTATTGCTGTCACTGCATCTCCTTTTCTGGCAGACACTGGCCAATTTACTGTTACTTTGATTTTAGACTTTAATTAGTCATTAGATTCAGATACATCTTTTGGTTAATCACCACACCATGTCTTAAAGGTAAAAGCAGATTGGAGGCTGGAGCTGGAAAGTGCCTTTGGACCCTTTACTTGGTTAATCCCTTAATATATTCTTTTTCAGGTAACATTCATTTGGGTGTTCCATAAATTTGGTTGTTCTGTGTAAAGACTTATGTGTAGGACTAATGATTGTGAAATGAGACAGAAAATTTAACTAAAGGAAAACCATTAATTTGTGTGAACACAGAATCAGAGAATTTTAAAGTTTAGAGATGACCTTACCTAACAAAGCACTGTGTTTAAAAGCCCAGGCTCTTTCTGGTTTCTTTTTCTTCTTTTTTTTTTTTAAGTCTTTATTGAATTTGTTACAATATTGCTTCTATTTTATGTTTTGGTTCTTTGGCCCCAGGCATGGGGGATCCTAGCTCCCCCACCAGGGATCGAACCTGCACCCCCTGCACTGGAAGGTGAAGTCTTAACCACAGGACCGCCAGGGAAGTCCTTTTGGTTTACTTTCTTTAACTGTAAAATGAGGATAATAATAGTATCTAACTCAAAGGGTTATTGTGAGGGTTATATGAGTTAATACACAAGGGCTTGGTGCAGTGCCTAGCACATAGTAAGTGCTCAATAAAACATGAGATATGGCTATTTTGGGGGCCACAACTTGTGTGACAATTTGATATAAGCCATAGACTTCTCCAGAAAATTCCACATACACAAACAAGTAATTTTTAATATAAGTTCCCCGGGGGGGGGGGAGGGAGGGTTAAGAACCCCTTAAAGCACATGCCTTCACCCCATAAGGCATCTTGAGTGAATGCCCTGAATAATCCTTGACTAGTTCAACCTCTCATTTTATGGCTGAGGAAGGTAAAGCCTAGGAGGATAAATGACTTGCCTAAGTTGCAGTGGAAGGTAAGGTAGAGAAATAGAGGGAGTTCCCTGGCGGTCCAGTGGTCAGGACTCAGCGCTTTCACTGTCAAGGGCCCGGGTTCAATCCCTAGTCCGGGAACTAGGATCCCACAAGCCCCATGGCCCGGCCAAAAAAAAAGGCAGAGAAATAGAACCCAGCTTTCTAATTCTGGTATACTTTCCCCATAGGACACTCATATTCTGTGCACCCTCTATGAAGACAGAGTTTTTAAAGAAAAATTTTAATGGTATATGCTGACACATTCAGTGAATCCTTAGTGAACAAAGTACCTCTTTTAGATGAATTAGGGATAGGTATGACAGACATTGGGAGAAGTTTCTTGTTTCCTCAGGGTTGTGTGGTTGACTGAGGAGGTAGGGGGAGAAGGTTATTCAGGGCTGCAATTTCAGGGCTCCGGGAAAAGTGCTAGGACATGGGTCTGATTGGGGGAAAGGTCAAACTCCTGAGGCCTTTCTGTTGGTTTAACTCGGAAAAGCTGCCTTAATCACATGTGACATTTGTGTCTTTGTATGGTCTCTACTACACATACAGAGGCCGGCCTGCCTGGAGGGGAACTATAGCTTCTGTGTCTTGCCAAACCTGATGGGGAAGGAGAGAGAAGAGAAGGGATACTGGGTTACTATATTAAGTAAATATTTATAGGTGTTTAATAATTACTTGCTGATGATGACAGTGCCGCTTGACCTGGAAGAGTGTCCTATAGCAGGAAGGATACCCCAGTGACTCACATATTATTTTTAATTTTGGTCATGAAGTTTCAGGTACTAAAGTTTCTTGTTGGAATGCATCCTACTTGTTAGTAGAGTATTTTGGTAAACAAGATTTGAAGGAGGTGATGTTCAAGATACTTTTGTTAAGTGTCTTGTCTAGGCCAAGCACTGATCTGGGCACTGGGGATTCAGGAGGAAAGAAGTATAAATCTCTTCTAAGGGCTTTAACCTATGGTTTGGATGACTGCTGTTTAATACAAATAGCTTCAATGTACAGTATTCATTTAAATAAACCCAGGAGGAGACCTTTACTTAGAAACAAAAGTAATCATTTAAAAAATATCCAAAATTGATTTTTCACCGAATTAGATTATTCTTGTTTTAGAACACCTTAGCTAAGACCTTTTGTTATACAAGTAAGAAGAAATATGATAGATTGTAAAGTGAGTCAAGGGACTATGGCTCAGGAAAAGAGCGTTTTTTCTGGAGCCAGACAAGCTAGATTCACCTTCCAGCTCTGCCACTTAATGAACAGGGCAGCCTTTCTGAGCCTTAGTTTTCTTATCTGTAAAGGATGAGAATAAGGAAGAATACTACATGCTTTGCAGAATTTTTTGAGAATTGGGGATAAAGTATTTATTATAGTGCCTGGCGTGGAAGTAGCGTTTAATAAAGAGTAGCTATTATCACATGGCCAGAGAATACACTTCCATGGTATGGGTGACAGCAACTAATCCAACTGGCTCTTTTAGAAACCCATCAGAAGTCTGAATTATTTACTCAGAATGGCTGTGGGAAATGTGACCCCGAGTGACAAAGACGTGGCTGATAGACATGATAGACATTTTAAAAAACATAAGCATTAGGTGAAATTCAGAGGCATAGAAGATTTCAGAGTCCTTTCAGAGAATAAGAGAGCCTGACTGTGAGCTCAGCCCTCTGTTTCTGATCAGTGCCTCCACTCGTTTATACTCGTCATCCTGGAGAGATCACTGGGCCAGCCTCCGGTGGACTGCTGGGAGCTGCAGGCTCAGAGAGGCTTGCCCTGCTTGCCCAGGGTCTGTTTAGGTGAAGGTTTGTAGGCCTAGTCTCAGCTTCCAGATCACGCCCCTTTATACTAGACTTCACTTATTGTCATCTTCATTTCCCAAATAATTATTTTGTGCATTTTCTGGCAGTAGTGCAATCATATATGTATTTGTTTCCTTCCTCATCTTGTTGCGTTGCTTCAGAATAAGCGCTTTTGTTTACTCAGCAAATATTTAATAGTAATAGCCAACTGTGCGAATAAGCATTTTACAAGTCTTATGATGATTTAATCCTCAGACTAACCCTGTGAAGGAGACATTAGCCCCATTTTATCGATGAAGAAATGAGGCACAGAGAAGTTAAGTAACTTGCCCCAAATCATAACTAGTAAGTGATGGAACTGAGATTCTAACGCAGTCACTCCCATTCCAGAGCCGGGCTCCTTTTTTTTTTTTTAAATGCCTTATTAATCATCTGTTCTATTTTATTTATTTATTTATTTATTTTTTTTTTTAAAGCTTTTTTTTAAAAATTTTTATTTATTTATATTTATTTTTGGCTGTGTTGGGTCTTCGTTTCTGTGCGAGGGCTTTCTCTAGTTGTGGCAAGCGGGGGCCACTCTTCATCGCAGTGCGCGGGCCTCTCACTGTCGTGGCCTCTCTTGTTGCGGAGCACAAGCTCCAGACGCGCAGGCTCAGTAATTGTGGCTCACGGGCCTAGTTGCTCTGCGGCATGTGGGATCTTCCCAGACCAGGGCTCGAACCCGTGTCCCCTGCATTGGCAGGCAGATTCTCAACCGCTGCGCCACCAGGGAAGCCCTATTTTATTTATTTTTAAAATTTTTATTTATTATTTATTTTTGGTTGCTTTGGGTCTTCGTTGCTGTGCGCGGGCATTCTCCAGTTGCAGCGAGCGGGGGCTACTCTTTGTTGTAGTGCACGGGCTTCTCATTGCAGTGGCTTCTCTTGTTGCAGAGCATGGGCTCTAGGCATGCGGGCTTCAGAAGTTGCAACACACGGGCTCAGTAGTTGCGGAGTGCGGGCTCTAGAGTGCAGGCTCAGTAGTTGTGGCGCACGGGATTAGTTGCTCTGCGGCATGTGGGATCTTCCTGGACCAGGGATCGAACCCATGTCCCCTGCATTGGCAGGTGGATTCTTAACCACTGCACCACCAGGGAAGTCCCCAGAGCCGGGCTCCTTAATCACTCTGCTGCTCTAATGCTTCTCATCTACTGAACATACTCTTGCCGCCAGCACCTACATGAAGGAAGAGAATATTATCAGCACCAAGAAGCCCCCTTGTGTCTCCTCCCATCATTACCTCTACCAAAGGGTAGCCACTGTCCTGATTTCTAACAGCAAAGATTAGTTTTGTCTTTTTTTGTAATTTATATAAATGGAATCACAGAATGTAGCTTTCATGTCTGGCTTCTTTAGTTCAACATTATTTTTGTGAGGTTAATCTCTGTTGTATCAATTTGTAGATTTTTCATTTTCATTGCTGTCTAGTATTCTATTATGTGAATATACCTAAATGCATTTATATATTTTACTGTTGATGGACATTTGGATAGTTTCCCAGTTTAGGGCTATGCTGAATAGTGTTGTTAGGAACATTCTAGTACATGTCCTTTGGTGAACAAATGTATACATATTGGTTGGGGATATACCTAAGAGTGGAATTTCTGGGTTGTGGGATATGTATATGTTAAATTTTAATAGATATTGCCAAACAGTTTTCCAAAGTGGCTGTACCAATTTGCACTTCCACCAGAAATGTATGAGAGTTCTGGTTGCTCTATATCCTTGCCAACACTTGATATTTTTTATCTTTTTCATTTTAGTCATTCTGATGGGTATGTTTTGAAAATTTCTTTACTTCATCTGTGGTAAACCAGATGGCCACTTTATTTTTGCCTCTGTTTAATTTTCAAATTCTGATTTATTTGTAAATATGAGTCACAAGCAAATGTCAGAACCTTGAAAACAGAAGATCTTTTTGGAGAAATGTTCAAATTGGGAGGTTCAATGAAAATAATTAGGGTAATTTGTAACCATTAACCTATAACATTTCTTGCTTGGAATGGATGTGATGCTTTGCTCCCTGTCAAAATAACAGTCATGTACCTTGAGAGAAAAGAGGGGCCGTTCTTTAGGCGTTTGAGTTTTTGTTAAATATTTGGTCTTCAGACTACCCTGGATATTAAATAATTTCATTCTGTTCTATAAGCTTAGTACCCCATTGGCATAGTCTTTTATCTTTACTAAAGAAACTAAAATTTGAATTTCATAGTTTTTGTATTAGAGTCTTTACAACTTTCCAAGGATGATTCTCTTTTATCATAAAGTGGTTATCTTGTGTCTTAAAAAGTAGCATTTATAAGCAATAAAAATTTCAAATCAGTACTGTCATATGTATCTGACGTACAAAGCTTAATGTATGATTCACAAATAATGAAATTAGCTGCTTTGAAAAATTGAGAGGCATGTCATTGTAGTAGAAAGAACCAGGACTTTGGATTCTAAAAGGTGGCTGTACATTCTGACTCTGCTACTTGTAAACTGGTGTTCAGCAAGTCTTTTTGCTTCTTGAAGCTTCAGTTTTCTCATCTGTAAAATGGGGGATAATAATGCACTCTGTTGTTTTGAGGATTAGAAATAATGTATAAAAGTGCCTGATACTGAAAAGTATTCAATGAACAGTGACTACTACTTATCTTACTAAAGTTGCTCAAGAGAGATCACTAACAGTGCCTAACTTACCCAAATGTCTAATTCTTTAGATATTTAAGAATTATGTTTCTTAGTATTTTAACACGGAGAGGTAGAGATGAATGCTCCGTATCACTGCTTAAGGAGAGAAGGAAACAAGGGCTGGTCCCGTTTATCATTTTTTTCTTATCAAGGCACACTACAAGATAAACTTTGACCTCAGCATAGGTGAAATACTTGAAATGTAATACTGGGTTGGGTCCTTAGAAGATTTAATTATCCAAAGTTTAAGAAGATAGCGCAATCATATACTGTATTCTCACAGTGAAAAAAAAATTAGAGGTCATTTAGTTACCCTCACCTAATATAAAGCCTGGTTGAATAATAATCTGTTAAGTATGGCATTAATTGCTGAAAAAAAAAAAAGGTTCTTTTTATCACAGCTTAATTCTCTACAACCACTGGAGTGTGACCTCCATATGGCAGGGATTATGTCCTTTGGCTACTTTGAAAACCAGAGAGTCTGAAGATGTTTTGAGTGGGTGAAGTGGGTGCTGGAGAAGGTATGTGGAGTGGGAGTGCATAGTTATACTCAGGGAACCATAGACCGGAGCAGGAGTGGGGGTGGGAGAGCAGAAGGGCAAGGAATCCAATTCACCCAGTATCATTAAGGGACCTTTTATCTTTGCGTGATGAAGTAAGTGCTACTGGTGCTGATTATAGATGCTAAAGAACATTTCCCAATATTTATAAGCAGTGGAATCAATCAATATCTGTAGTAAATGGAAAAACTAAGGTGTAAAAATAATTCACATTAGCAAGTTAGGTAAAGGGTATGTAGTTTGTACCTTCTTGCCACAAAAATAAGGACTAGATGTATTATAAATTATTTGTTGATTGACGTTGTTTTATTCGCCCACAGCAATGATCATTTTACATGTATACTCAGTCTTTATAGTGCCTTGGAGATATATCTATATCTATATCTATATTTATATCTATATCTATCTATCTTGGATGTCAGCCCATCATTTAAAGAATGAGAACACTGATCGTGAGAGGTCAGTGTATTTAAGTCTCTGACTTATGGAAGTGTTATGTTCTCAAAATTTATTTCTAAGTTTGAAATTTGGAGTGTGTGGTCCAGTAGTAGAAATAGTGTTATAAATGTTGAATAGGTTCCCAGTTAGCCCACAAAAGCAATAGTGTGTTAATTATATATAATATAAGCTCACTAGATGGAGATCTGGGTCTTGATTGTTAGGGAACCATTTGAAGGAGGCGGGGAGTTGAAGAAGAAGAAGAAAACGTTTTTCTTTCCCATTCCTTGGAGTAAGATCTTTTAGATCATTGAGATCATTGTATCTCAGCAAGGACTTTTTATTTTGGTTGTGATTGAGGAGTGTGACCAGCATTTAATGAGTGGGCTGGAGATGCTGACGTCATGCAGTATGCAGAATCATTTCACACAAAAGGATTGTCCTTTGTCTTTTTAAAAATTAATTATTTATTTACTTTTGGCCGCACCAAGTGGCTTACGGGATCTCAGTTCCCCGACCAAGGATTGAACCTGGGCCACGGCAGTGAAAGCCCGGAATCCTAACCATTAGGCTACTAGGGAACTCCCTGTCCTTTGTCCTTTTTGACGTCTGAATGTTTGTTAGATGTTTACAGAGGTGAATTACCTGTTTAGATTATATAAGCCTACTTACATGTAAACACAAAGTACTGCACAGATTTTTTTTTTTCTTTTTGGCCACTCTGCACAGCTTGTGGGATCTTAGTTCCCTGACCAGGAATCGAACCCGTGCCCCCTGCAGTGGAAGCATGGAGTCCTAACCATTGGACCACCAGGGAATTCTCTGCATAGCTTTAAACTAGAGTGAATGTTCCAGGACTGCAGCTACCATGGGGGAAGATTGTTTTGAATGTTATTTTAGAAAATGTTGTCACTCTTGGCAATACCACTCATAGAGTTGAGTCTGTTAGGGCTGAGAACCACTGAGTTAGTCTGGAATCTGAAATAGCTCAAGTTTGCTCTTGATATACTTGCTCTTCTCTCCTTTATGTCTCTTTCCCACCTCCTAAGGCCCCCCTTCTCATGCACCCATTGCCACGGTTCTACCCTCAGTCCTCTGCTACCATATCCCCCTACCCTCAGGCCTATATGCTCTGCTCCCTTTACTATCTCACCAAAATTCCCAGTTCATTAGGATATATTATTTCACCCATCTCAAGGGGAGGAGTAGAGAACATACTTGGGAGCAGGAACGCTATTCTAACTAGACCAACTCTAATTCATAATATGTCCTACAGGGTCAGCTCCCCTAAGCTACTCTTACTTTCATAGCTCCTCAATCCACAGATACTCTGGAAGCTCCAAGTTTGTTTTTTATTTTCCAAAAGTGGTTTTTGTTGCAGTGGCAGTGAGGATGGGGCAGGGGTCTGGGCAGCAGGGGTCTGGGCACTGGTATGTGTGAGTCATTTGAAAGTTGGGGAGTTCTGAAATGTAGACAATCCAGATAGGGATGGGCTAAGTTCATTCAAGCTGACTTCCTCCCGCCATCTGGTGTAGTGCTTTCCCAGGCAGAGCTGAAAATACCTGTTTTTCTGAAAAAAAACAAGCTGAAAATGCGTTTCCCTTTTCTAAGAGAAATCTGTTTTTCTTTCTTCTCTCTCTGTGTCTCTTTTTTTGAAATCTGTGTTTTTTAACCTGAGTGAAAGAAGGGGCTGCAGTGTTCAGGAACTCATTTCATTTGAGGAAATGACTTGACAGAGGTCGATATGAAGTTAGAGGCCTGGCAGTGTATTGGGGGATAGCCTTTTGCTGAACTCAGCAGAGCCTCGCTCTCTCCCTTCCTTTCAGGTGGAGTTGGCTGTGGCTCCTCAGTCCTTGGAGCCCACAAGAGAGGTTCCTAAGCCTCTCTGAGGAAGGTTTGCTGCAAGAAAGTTGGATATTCAGCTGCAGGTAGTGTCTCAGCCATTCTCAGATGCGGAGTCTGGCCTTCTGCTCAGCTAGCCCCTGGCTCTTGGCTGTCTTTGAGGACTCTGATTCTGAGACCATTTATTCATTAATTCTTTCCAGAAACTTTTATTGACCACCTGCATTGTATGCCAAGCATCAGGAACTCACAGAGAAATGAGACAAAATTCCTGCTCAGGGACTTAACTGCCTATAGAGACAAGTAGGCCTGTAAACAATAAGCCCAGTAGAGCATTCAGAAGTATCCGCGGAGCCAGTGGGGCACAGACAGTTGGGGTAGAAAGGTGATGCCAGGCAGAGTTTGCTGCATGGGCGGTGGTACTGGGTTGAGAAGCAGCAGGTACATTTAGGAGACTGCATGTAGTTCTGCATCACTGAAATGAGGGGTTAGGGGTGAAACACAGCTAGAAATTATGTTGGAAGGATAGAGCCTAGGTCGTAGAGGCCTGAATACTATGCCAAAGCATCTGGATTAGGCTCAGCTTGTTCTTTGTTGCCATCGACCAGCATCCGAGGCACCTGGAGCTTCTCCATATTCCTCTGCCTCTGTTGACTTTGTTTAAAGTCAGAGAGATGGTTTAGTGTGGGCAAGGCTGCAAGTTCTTGAGCCAGATTGCCTGATCTTGAATCCCAGTTTGGTAGCTCTGTGACCTTGGGCAAGTTATTTTAACCTTTCTATGCTTAGGTTTCCTCATCTATAAATTGGAGACAATGGTTGTCTTTTATATCATGGGGTCATTGAGAGAAATAAATTAATTAAAAATGTATAAGAAAGTGCTTAGGACAGTGCCTGGAATAGAGTAAGCAATTAAATGTTAGCTGTTACTTTAAAAATAATTTTTGTTCTCAGAGAAATATCTTCTTTCTTTTTCATTTTTCTAATGTTATTTTTTTTATCATAAAAGCTTTTAGATAGAGCTTTTAGAATATACTTAACCTCTCTCTTTCTCTCCTTTTTAAAAACCTTGCACTTTCTAATTATCGCAGTGGGGAAGGGTGTGCCTTCTAACTTCAGCTTCACAGCTTATATTTATTTCTGTGTTTACAGATGGCACTCTTAAACCTGGTTTAACATGTCTGGATAATCAGACATATTATAGTTGATTTGCAATGTGTGAAAGAATGTGATAGATTTTTGGATATACCCCTTAGTTCATTCCACTTATTTGGCAATTATCATTTATTTGCTTCTTATTATCAGTTAACATTAATTGAACATCCTTATCCTGGACTTTGTGTTAGACAGAGATCTAAATGACACAGTTCTAGCTTTCAGGGAGCTCATAGTCCTCCTTAGAGACATTTGTTTTTATTTTAAACTCTTCATTGTATCTTCTACAGCTACTTTTTACGGTTTGAACCTACTAACTCTTAGTTGACTGTGCTGCTATCTTAGGTATTTGTTCATTAAATGATCACTAGGGGAGACTACTCAAAGGTTTGACAGGGCTTTTCTTTCTCCATCAGATGTGGAATAACTCATTTTGAGCAGTCTGTGCCTCTTAAAATAAGCATATGTGTTGGTCAAAATTAGGGCCCATTCTGCTAAAAACTTAAGGACAGCCTCAGTGTATGGTGTGGTTTTCCTTTTTCCTCAGTTTCCTCCTAGGGCAATTTTTAAAACTCAGATAATCTGCCTGCTACACTTCTCTAATTAGATATTTAAGGCTATACCACAAAGATCTCTTCTCATTCAATAGCAAATAACCAACAGTGCCCGTTAAAGGAATAGGCCTTTCTTTTCTGAGCATTAGCAAGTACACTTTCACTTGGTTAAACCAAGAGCTTGTGTATAAGTTTTTAAATTAGAAATACAATATTCGGATTTCATTAATTCTTACTCTTGATGTAAGCTTGAGAATTGTCATGACATGGAAGTAAAAGAAATTAAGGGGAATATGTTAGGATGACAAATGTTTCTAACAAAGTGAGAAATGCCAAGACTTGGGTCATGAGGTGTAATATCTTCAAGACCAGCGTAGGGGAAAGAATTTGGGACCCAGTCGCTATGGGAACTGAATGGTTGTAGAATTAAGAGAGGGCAGAGTGCAGCTGTCTCTGAGTTACAGTTGATGAGGAGCCCCCCTATCCCAGTCCTAATTCTAGAATGATCAATAAAAGGGTATGTAGAAAAGACAATGGATAAGAAATTGCAGCCATGTTCCAGGTGATGGTCAAATATGTTAACAGTCAATTAGATGAGGAGTCGATAGGTAACATGCCTTATTTACCTGCCTGGACCCTTGCTAGTGGACCAAATTACAAATATTAAATTCTAGAAGAAGACTAGCTCAAACCAGACAGGGTATTAGTGTTTCAGCTAAACAGACTAGAAAGGCTCCAGGCTTAGAGGAGGGAATTAGAATGTTCATCAGGACTATTGTTAAGAATTAAAGAAAGAGAACCTCTCTAGAATCTCCAGAATATTGGATGGCTTAATATTGGGATGGGGAGTAGGGTAAATAGGAGTGCTTCAAATTACCAAGCTACCATGGGTATGGGGAAATTTTTACAATCGGTTATAATTGTTGAGATTGTGAATCAGTATCATGTCTATGATGGGAAATTTGGCAATATCTGTCAAAATGTAAAATGTGCAGTTCCAATTCTATGAATTCATCCTACGAAGGAATCAAACAAGTGAGAAAAACCTACATGGCTATTTAATGAAATGAATGTAAAAGAGAAATCAGTAGGGACTTTATTAAATAGATTATAGTGCATCTATGGGACTTCCGTGGTAGTCGAGTGGTTAAAAATCCGCCTTCTGATGGGGGGAAGGGATAGTCAGGGAGTTTGGGATTGACATGTACACACTGCTATATTTAAAATGGATAACCAACAAGGACCTACTGTATAGCAGAGGGAACTCTGCTCAATGTTATGTGGCAGCCTGGATGGGATGGGGAGTTTGTAGGAGAATGGATACATGCATATGTATGGCTGAGTCCCTTTGCTGTGCACCTGAAACTATCACAACATTGTTAATCAGCTGTACTCCAATATAAAATAAAAAGTTAAAAAAAAAAAGAATCTGCCTTCCAATGCAGGAGACACGGGTTCGATCCCTGGTCGGGGAACTAAGATCCCACATGCCATGGGGAAGCTAAGCCCCAGCGCTGCAACTACTGAGCACACAGGCCACAGCTACAGAGCCCACGTGCTCTAGAGCTCGACTGCCACAATTAGAGAGGAGCCCGTGTGCTGCAGCAGAGAATCCCACATGCCGCAGTGAAGATGCTGCATGCCGCCCTCAGACTCGACGCAGCCAAAAAATAATAAATAAATAAATAAATAAATATTTTAAAAATTACAGTGCATCTATACAGAGGTATCGTTTATAGATAACTCTCCAATTATTAAAAAGCATTAAAAATTTGACTATAAAATACCCAAGGTATTCACTGAAGAAAAAAGAAAGTTTTAGTAGAATATATATGGAATAATTGTCTATCTACATATATAATTACTGCCTACATATATAATTACTTCTGTATAGTGGAAACTGTCATTTTCTCTTTATACCTTTTTATATTGCTTTACAATTTTATGATAAGCACTTCACCAGCAGACCAAGAAGATGACTTATCTATTACCCTTTACTGCCCTGCTCTGAGAGGGTGCATTTGTGCACATCTAGTCATATGCATTTTTGGTAACTCACATCAGGGTTGCCTCTTGGGGAGAACGTAATGAGAGCTAGAAGAAAAGGGTTCTACTTCTAATAATATAGGAGTATCTTATATTGATCTAACCCTCCCTCATGTAACAATTATGAACTCTGGGTAGTATGTAAGAAGCAACAACTCAAAGACTTTGGAAAGTGACCAAATGAAGCAGAAACTGATAGGGAACTTGAAAGAAGGGAACTGTACTGGGTAAGATTCTCACTTATATAGCTTTTTGCCTGAGGACACTCCCCAGTTTGCATGGTGGGTGATGGCTAGCACTCAAGCAAAAGTCTGCAGTCTTACTAGCTTGGGGAGTCAGAGAGTGGAGTTCAGGGCTATAAGAGGGGCTGGAAAATGAGGGAATAAATCTCAGAAAGAAGGGAGCAGACTTCCCTGGTGGCACAGTGGTTAAGAATCCGCCTGCCAGTGCAGGAGACACGGGTTCGATCCCTGGTCCGGGAAGATACCACATGCTGCAGAGCAACTAAGCCTGTGTGCCACAACTACTGAGCCTGCACTCCAGAGCCCGCGAGCCACAACTACTGAGCCCATGTGCCACAACTACTGAAGCCCGCACGCCCTAGAGCCTGTGAGCCGCAACTACTGAGCCCACGTGCTGCGACTACTGAAGCCGCATGCCTAGAGCCCATGCTCTGCAACAGGAGAAGCCACCGCGATGATAAGCCTGTGCACTGCAATGAAGAGTAGCCCCCACTCGCTGCAACTAGAGAAAGCCCGCGTGCAGCAATGAAGACCCAATGCAGCCAAAAAGAAAAAAGAATAAAGAGATTTGCAATTATAAAAAAAAAAAAAAAGGAAGGGAGCAACAGAAGGGGAAGCCCTAAAATCTGCTTTAATCCTTGACATGCATGGGGGAAGACTCCATGGAGACTGGAAAGGCAATGGTTGAAAGCTGAAAGAATTGAGCTGAGATTCAGCTTCTGTCCACCACGGGGAAGACAGAGTTTCGAGTATGAATCTAGCTGAGTTAATTGCTCAACAGAACAAAATTCTTCAAAGGGAGATTGACAGAATCCAGAATCTCAATAATGTCCAGTGTACAATAATAAATGACTACATGTGTAATAAAGGAAAATATGACTCATTGTCCAGAGAATGGCAGTCAATAGAAATGACCCCAAGATGACTCAGATGTTGGAATTATCAGACAAGGACTTTAAAGCAAACTTGGTAGTAGTAAATAAACTTGGTAGTAATAAATATCAGACAAGGACTTTAAAGCAAACTTGGTAACAAATGGAGAATGTGAGCAGAGAAATGGAAAGTATAAAAAGAACCAAATATAAAATCTAGAACTTAAAAGTACAGTATCTGAAATGAAATATTTATTGGACTTGCTCAACAGCAGATTGGAGATGGCTAAAGAAAGGGTCAGTGAACTTGAAAATAGAGCAGTAGGAATTATCTACTCTGAAGAAGAGAAAAAATAGAAAAACAAAAACAGAGCCTCAGTGACTATGGAACAATATTAAAATATGTGTAATTGGAGTACTAGAAGGAGAGAAGAGAGAATAAGATACACGGCAGATTATATTTTCCAAAGATGGCTACAACGATATCTGTCACCTTACATGTTTTTCTCTTGGCCCTAGTGGCTTTCTTGTAACCAACTGAATGGGGGTGGAAGTGACATCCAAGCTACATGAAGCAACTACACATAGGTGTGCAGTCAACAGTCCCAGCTGAGCCCAGCCTTTGAGACATTCCAGGTCAGGGCCCAACCATGTGAATGAAGAGGGCTCCAGGTGATCCCAGCTCCCAGCCATTCATCTCTTCCCAGGTGAGGCCCCAGATATCATGAATCAGGAAAAAACAATCCTAGTTATCCCTTGAATGGATTTCTAATGCACAGAATGTGTGAGCTTAATAAAATGCTTACTGTTTTGTGGCGCTAGGAGTAATTTGTTATGCTGCAGTAGATAACTAAAACAAGACAAAAAATTTCTGAATAATGGCTCACAACTGAATAATAAAAAAACAAGTAACCAATTTAAAAATGGGCAGAGTATCTGAATAGACATGGCCACAAATACATGAAAAGATATTCAACATCATAAGACCATCAAGGAAATGCAAATCAAAACCACAATGGCTGGACAGGAATAAAGACGCAGATGTAGAGAATGGACTTGAGGACACAGGGAGGGGGAAGGGTAAGCTGGGACAAAGTGAGAGAGTGGCATGGACATATATACACTACCAAATAGATAGCTAGTGGGGAACAGCCATATAGCACAGGGAGATCAGCTCGGTGCTTTGTGACCACCTAGAGGGGTGGGAGGGAGACCCAAGAGGGAGGAGATATGGGGATATATGTATATGTATAGCTGATTCACTTTGTTATAAAGCAGAAACGAACACACCATTACTAGGATGGCTATAATGAAAAAGACAGATAATAACGAGATGGTGAGGATATGGAGAAATTAGAACGCTCAAATACTGCTGGTAGGATTGCAAAATGGTACAACCACTTTGGAAAATAGACAGTTCCCCAAAAAGTAAAACAGTCACCGTTTGACCCAGCAATTCTACTCCTAAGTGTATGTCTAACAGAAATAAAATTGTTAAGTCCACAAAAAAACTGGTATTTGCTTTTATTTGGCTGCACTAGGTCTTAGTTGTGGCATGCGGGATCTTTAGTTGCAGCATGTGAACTTTTAGTTGAGGCATGTGGGATCTAGTTCCCTGACCAGGAATCAAACCCAGGCCCCCTGCATTGGGAATGCGCAGTCTTAACCACTGGACCACCAGGGAAGTCCTGTACTTGCATTTTCATAGTAGCATTATTCATAATATTCTCTAAGTGGAAATAACCCAAATGTCTCTCAACTGATGAATGGATAAACAAAATGTGACATACTCATGCAATGGAATATTCTTGGCTATAAAAAAGAATGAAGTGCCGATTCATGTTACAACATAGATGAACTTTGAAAACAGTATGTTAAGTGAAAGAAGCTAGTCACAAGAGACCATATATTGTATGGTTCCATTTATATTAAATGTCCAGAATAGGCAAATCTATAGAGACGAAAAATAGAATGACAGTTGTCTAGCTTTGGGAGGGATGGGGAGATTGGGGGTGATAGCTGCAGGGTATGGCTTTTTTTTCCTTGAGGGAGGTAGTGAAAATTGATGAAGCTTATGGTTGTACAACTATGTGAATATACTAAAAAAATTGTACATTTTAAATGGATGTATATATGGTATGTTAATGATATTTCAAAAGAGCTGTAACAGAGAGAGTGGGAGAAATAATGTCTAAAAATGTTCAAGCTTGGTGAAAAACAGATTTATTGAATCCAAGAAGCTCAGTGAACCCTAAGCAGGATAGATCCAAAGAAAACCACCCCAGGCACATCACAGTTACATTGCTGAAAACTAAAGATAAAGAGAAAAACTTGAAAGCAACCAGAGAAAAATGCCTCATCACAGAAAGGAGAACATCGATATGAATTAATGGCTGACTTCTCATCAGTAACAAAAGAGGCAAGAAGACAATGGGATGATATCTTTAAAATGCTTAAAGGAAGAAACTCAGCCTGGAATTCCATATCCAGCTAAAATGTCCTTTAAAAATGGAAGGTGAAAAAAAGACTATGTTTATTTATTTACTTATTTATTTATGCATGCATGCATGCTGCATTGGGTCTTAGTTGCCGTACATGGGATCCTCTGTTGTGGCACACGGGCTTCTCTCTAGTTGAAGTGTGCAGGCTCCAGAGTGCATGGGCTCTGTAGTTTGCAGCACACGGGCTCTCTCGTTGAGGTGCATGAGCTCAGTAGTTGTGGCACGGGGGCTTAGTTGCCCTGTGGCATGTGGGATCTTAGTTCCCTGACTAGGGATCGAACCCGTGTCCCCTGCACTGGAAGGCGGATTCTTTAGCCCTGGACCACCAGGAAAGTCCCTGGACTAAGTGATTATTTAAGATCCCTTCTAGCTCTGAAATTCTGTGACTCTGCAAATCTAAGAATTCTCACTTCCCATCATTGTGGTACATGTCTGAGAGCCTTTCTCTGTTGTCTCTTTGGCAGATTGCAGTTCTCTGGCAGAAATGAAACCTGATCAAAATCTGTTTTTCCATCTTGATTTCATCTTAGCTTCTATGCTCTGTAACAGTAACAGATGGCCAGAAAATGTTTTCCCACATTCTTGAAGTGGAATAAATAGCAGGCTTCCATTAGCCTTTTCAGCCACCCTTGGACTCAGTGATGTCATCCTCTATTAGGAGCACAAATGCTGAATGAAATTTTTACCAGGGGTTGTTGGATGGTTTCCGATTAGATCTCAGATCAGTGGTTTCTTTGGTTGAGTAGACCTCCACAAACCTCTCCCGCGACTGGCCCCATGGGTCACCTTTTCACCTATTCTTTGTTATTATAAAATGCGGACAAAATCAGTTGAGGAATTCTTACTGCATTTTTGAGAAGCTGGTAAGGTAATAGCCATTTTTGTTGACTCCTAAAAGTAAATTGATAAATTAAAAAGCAAATCTATGTTATATCATTATTACTGTTATGGGAGAACAGCCCGTGGTGGTCCAGCATAACCTGCCTGTACTGTCAGCAGTCCTTAGAGCATAAGTAAAGAACTCTTGGTGGTTTCGTGTGTTCAGTTTTTGATGATTACTTACTAACTTACTTGCATATTTGATCATAGAGCTGATGGCACAGTAACCTGTGTGGTCTCTTGTTAGTGTCTTGGTAGAGACTGGGCATTACTGCTGGTATGGTGGTGACTTAGCCCTGGGCATACTTAAGAAAGATTTTATTAATCTGATTTGTTTGGCAAAGTGCAGAGACATTTTTAATGGAGTTACACTATAACTTTACCCCCCCAAACAGATTTATTCTTCTTATACAGGTTAAGTAGTCCATGGTAGGTTGTAAAAGGGAAAAGCTGTCCTCTAACCATTTCTGAGATAGCTTATAAATTCATTCTGTGCCAGATGTGTTTTAGAGGAACATATTACTGAGTGAAAATGTTACTAGAAGTAAGACAGTCCAGTGAGCAGAGCTGGGTTCATGCTTTTCCTCTGCCTCTTCCTGCCCTGTCACCTTGGGCAAATGACTTCACATCTGAGCCTCATGTTCTTCCTCTTTATTTTCTTTAACATCTTTATTGGAGTATAATTGCTTTACAATGTTATGTTAGTTTCTGCTGTATAACAAAGTGAATCAGCCATATGTATACATATATCCCCATATCACCTCCCTCTCCCACCCCTTTAGGTGGTCACAAAGCACCGAGCTGATCTCCCTGTGCTATGCAGCTACTTCCCACTAGCTATCTATTTTACATTTGGTAGTGTATATATGTCAATGCTACCCTCTCACTTGTCCCACTTTACCCTTCTCCCTCCCCGTGTCCTCAAGTCCATCCTCTATGTCTGCATCTTTATTCCTGTCCTGCCCCTAGGTTCATTAGAACCATTGCTCTTCCTCTTTAAAATGGGGATAACGATGCATAGCTCATATGGGGTATCGCGAAGACTAATTGAGATAATGTGTTTAAGTTCCTTTTCAGTGCCTGGTACAAAGTAAAATGTTGTCATACTTTTTTATTTTTTTAAGGCTTGAAAAAATGAAAAATGACATTTATTTTATGTGGAGCTGTAAATAGAGTTAGATTTTGCATAGAATACAGTATGGAAGTTAGATGTATGGTACCTATTTAATACAGTCACTCTGAGAATGTCAGTGCTAATAAGCAGTGTAACTTATTCATTTTATTTGAAGTATGTTCCTCTTTTTTCAGAGAGAAACATACTTGAAAAAGTTCCTATCACTTTTTTTTCTTGAAAATAGCTTTTTATCAGAAGGAAAAGTAGCTTGTCTTAGTGATTCTCAGCTGAGGTAGGGAGGTGGGGTCTTATCAGAATCTGTGCAGAGGAGAGGGGAGACACACAGTCCTCAAAACTAATTTTATGTCTTCAAAAATTATTATCTTTAAGACTAGTTCTTCTGACGGATGCCCCGCCCCCATTTCTGAGCTGAGGCGGCTTCCCTGAATACTTAAGAGTAAAGGAAGGGTTGCTGGGAGGAAATAACTGTAATATCTTATTTTAGATACAAAAGGAGCTTGGAAAACAAAGCCTGCTGGTACCTAGTGATTACAAATAACGTTGAGTTCTGTCTTCTGCTTTCCTTTCCTTCCTTCAGGACTGTGTTTCCTCCAGTTTAGTCAGGGATGTGCACTGTATCTTCCTTTACTTTCAGTTGTTGTTGTTGTTGTTTTACATAGTGGAAGTGTTTAAAGTGTTCTTTTTTCCCTTTCACACCAGTCCTGTTTCCTAGTAGGTGGCCCTTCTTTACAGGAAAAGAGGAATTCTCTTTCCCTCTGTGGCAAGTTAGTTTTCAGAGAATAGGAGCCATTATAGAAAACTTGTTTTTTTGGTTCCGAGAATAAAATTGATTCATACTCAGTAAATGTTGATTAATTTTTTTTTTTATGAATTAAAATCAGTAAAAGTATGTGTAAGGGTCTGGGATTTTATTTTATCCTATTTAGAAGCTAACAGCCTGCTCCAGTTCGTGGCAGTTGCTGGCAGAGCACAAGGCTCCTGGGTCGGAGACAAAGGACTTTATTACTCATGGCCCAGCAAGCAGCATAAACACAGGTTTGCACTAGTTCCCCTTGCCCCCACAGGTCCCACGGGCGTGGTATGAACAGGCCCCGACGGATGTCTGTACGTGTGTTGTAGGAGTGGAACACTGAGCTTGGGGAATCCATTGCTTTTATAGTACATGGTACACAAGCCTGCTCTTTGCCCTGGAGGGGGACATTACTTCATCCCTCAAAACTCTTTGCAAACAGAATCCTGAGAAGTGGCTTGGGTAAGGAGCAGTCAGGGTCATGTGTTTTGTGTTTTTCTTACCCACCAAGATATGTAGGAGTGTGAGAGACCCGTGGAGGAGGAGCTCTCTCAACAGGAAGTTTATACAGTAGGTCACTGATAGAAATCTTAGGTAGATTTATTGTGAAATATTTGCCATAATGAAAGGTATAGAGAGTGATATAATGAATAGCCATACAGTCACCTCCCAACTTGCGAAATAAGCATTGTCCATACAGGTGACACTTGCTGTGGTCTCCTCCTCTTGTCCCACAGGTAAGCATTTCCCTGAATTTGTTGTTATCATGCCAGTGCATTTCTGTGTATCTGTTAATATCATACAGTACTGTGTGTTTATAAACTTCTAAAAATTTTTTACTATCATTTAAAAAATTGTTACAGAGCCCTTTTACATAGTATTGGGTTGGCCAAACAGTTCGTTCGGGTTTTCCAATAACACCTTACTGAAAAACCCGAATGAGCTTTTTGGCCAACCCAATACCATGTTAGTCACTGTAGGGGAAAATTGTAAAGATAAAACTCTTGCCCGTCATGATGTTATGGTCCAAGGAAAACCACGAACACTGAAAACATAGCTTAGTAAAAGGAAAAGTTATGTGGGAAAAAAAAAGTTGGTAAACAACATATAACTCAAAAGTCAGCTATTAGCATCTAATATATGTAAGGGCTAAGTATAGTTACGGATGGAAGGAGAAATGGAATTCATTATTGGGGTAGAAAATAGTGGCTATGTGAGGCAACAACAGTGAGAACTTATATGGGTGAGATTCATCTAGATAACTTGTCATACAGGAGAGGGGGTTATGCTGTGAGGCAATGGCCTTAAGTTGATCCAGCCAAAAAGATGAGAGAAGGGAGCTGGGAGTAGTCAGTCAACAGGGCAGTTAGCTACAAGGTATGTAGGCCCAGCATTCTGTCAGGGAACCATTTTATTAGGAGGGATGGCTAAGACTAAGCCCCTGATCAAAGGGCTCAACATCTAATTGTGCAGCAGTAGTTACACATGGGAAAATTAGAGAACACCCTAAGACCCTCTCTGATTATGACCTAAATGTGTGTTACAGATTCCAGGGATGTAGAAGGTACGAGTTTAATGTGAGTTCAAGCAGTTAGGGAAAGAAAGCCTCAGTGAGAAGTCTGGAGTTGGGCCTTGAATGGCAAATTGTGATAAGGGTGCTCCAGGAAAAGGAGTGGGTGGCAAGAGCACATGAGCAAAGACTGGAGACAGTGACTGTGGAACAGGGAGAGGATGGGCCTGTGTGAATTGTTTATGTCCAGGCCCCTTGACCTGTAGAATTTCCCATGGCCTGGATTTTGCTGATTGCACACTTATGGTGCAGTTCAGCAGTTTTCCTCTGTATTCCCTGCAAATTAGCATCTGGACCCAGTAGCGTGATGAGATTCAGGTTCAGTCCCTTTGGCAAGTCTGTAAGTGGTTGTGTGTTCTTTTGTCACATCAGTAAAGGTAGGTGTAAGGGTCTGGGGTTTCACTTTACCCTACTTAACAAGCCAATAATTAATCTGCTACTGTTTTATATTCTAACCTCATAGAGCTCCCTCTTCTGCTGTTTCAGGTAGTGTTTAAAAGTATAATGGCTTGCTTTCTGAGATGTCCTGGTCTGTTACCCCCCAACACCCCCACCCCACTTTTATTTGGACCATCTCTTTTCTTCATTTCTGTCATGCTTAGTTTGGATTCCTCTCCCAGCAGTACCCTGTCCTAAGAAGGAGCCTTGGTTAGTTCCAAGAGTTTATAGGGTTAGATTGCTTCAGCTCCTTTGGGACCCTTGCCCCAAATCCCTCCAGTTTCAGTTGCTATTCTCAAATTGACCCACATTGCTTTTTGCTGAGTACTTGGTTATCTTGGAGTTCTTCTGTTCTCTGATCTGTCTGATGCCCTATTGTTTTCCTCTTTGTTGATTTGCACAGCTGCTTATAGCACTCATGTCCTGTGGCTGTTAATGTTTTTTCCCTGCCTGCTTGTGTATGAGGGTTTATGAGGATGCTTTATCTTCTAGTTTTGTTTTAAATGTTATCCATGGGTTTTTTAGTTGCAATCTAGTTCTGATTTTATATGGAGATTCAGATATATCAAAAGGCTCTATTGCCACTGCTATAGCCATTTCTCCAGAATTCCCATCGTAGGTTCTTGAGTAGAAAGATGACACAGTCGTGACAGAATGAAATGTCTCACCTAACATCTTTTTTTAAAAAAATTAATTAGTTTTTGGCTGCGTTGGGCCTTCGTTGCTCTGCACGGGGTTTCTCTAGTTGAAGTGGGTGGGGGCTGCTCTTCGTTGCGGTGTGTGGGCTTCTCATTGCGGTGGCTTCTCTTGTTGCGGAGCACGGGCTCTAGGTGCACAGGCTTCAGTAGTCGTGGCTCGTGGGCTCTAGAGCGCAGGCTCAGTAGTTGTAGCGCACGGGCTTAGTTGCTCCGTGCCATCTGGGATCTTCGGGGACCAGGGCTCGAACCCGTGTCCCCTGCATTGGCAGGTGGATTCTTAACCACTGCGCCACCAGGGAAGTCCTCACCTAACATCTTACACGGCATAGAGACAGTGTGGCCATTAGTCCCCATTTGTTCTTTAACTTTCTCTTTTCTCTAAATTGAGAAGTGTTATTCGCTATAATGCCCATTTGCAGATTTCTGTGGAAATAATAGCTTCTTATCATCACTCTTTTCAGGTTCACTAAGAATCTTTCCCCGGACAAAATCAATTTGAGCACCCTGAAAGGGGAGGGTCAGCTGACCAACCTGGAGCTGGATGAAGAGGTTCTACAGAATGTGCTGGAGCTTCCCACCTGGTTAGCCATCACTCGGGTCTACTGCAACAGGGCCTCAATCCGGGTGAGAATGGGGGTCAGAGTGCTGCTGCTCTCTTTGGCCAGCAGACCTGCCTTCTTGAGGGGTGACTCCCATAGCCCTGAGTCTTTGCTTTCCTCTTTCAGATCCAGTGGACAAAGTTGAAGACACACCCAATTTGCTTGGTAATGGCCTTTCTTGATTGCAAGTAATCAAATGGGGATGGCCGGGGTAAGGTTTTAGAAGATCTGAGAGAAGATGGGGAGGAGCCCTGATGGGCTGTCCCTTTTGGGAGTGTGGGTTCTTCTGTCTGGCTTGTGAGCTTCTCTGTGAGACAGAGTGACTATTGTCTGGGCTTTTTCTGGAACTGCTGTGCAACATAGCAGTTAGCGCTGAGACACAAGACCCTGGAGTCCTGATTTTGTTTTGTTTTGTTTTGATTTTCGTTTTTCTTTTAAAACAAGTTTTGCTGCCCAGGTTCTACCTTTACATTTCCTTTGGATTCCTGACAGAGGAAAAATTAGAAGTTTAGTTCATGTTGACTGTTGGGTGATTATCAGCTGAAAGCCCTCCAGGAACTGATTGATACATATCTTTACCCCAAAGACTGGAATCCCCAGGAATAGTAATATCTCAGTAACTTGGATTTATGTTTTCTTTTTCTGCTATGAGCTAATCCCATGCTTGTCATGGAGTTCTGCTGCTAATGGAAATGGAAGGGGGAAGATGAGGGCTCTCTTTGTATTTCAGTTTGTTCATTCATTCATTTGACAGACATTTATTATCTGCCTACTGTGGGCACAGCCCTCGACTAGGTATTGGAGCACAGAGATGGATAAGACACAGTCTGTGCTGTGTGGGATTTTGTGCAGATGCTTAGCTCTCTGTGGCTTTTATTTCAGTGTCTGGATAAGGTAGAGGTGGAGATGAAGACATGTGAGGAGCCTCGGCCCCCCAATGGACAGTCTCCTATTGCCCTCGCTTCAGGACAGAGGTTAGTTGCTTTGGGTCCTGTTATTTCCAACATATTAACTGATCCGGATCACCTTTTAATTAAAAAATAAAAACTTTATTATGGAAAATTTCAAACATGCACTAAAATAGAGAGAATAGTGTACTGAACCCCCATGCACCCAAGATCTAACTTTCACGATTATCAACATTTTACCATTCTTTTTCTACTTTTCTTCTGCCACTTTGTGTGCATGTGTGTGTGTTCGCACACTCTGTAGTTCTTATTTATTTATTTATTTATTTTTGGCTGTGTTGGGTCTTCGTTGCTGCACGCGGGCTTTCTCTAGTTGCCGCGAGCGGGGGCTACTCTTCGTTGCGGTGCACGGGCTTCTTATTGTGGTGGCTTCTCTTGTTGCAGAGCATGGGCTCTAGGTGCGAAGGCTTCAGTAGGTGTGGCACGCGGGCTCTGGAGCGCAGGCTCAGTAGTTGTGGCACACGGGCTTAGTTGCTCTGTGAGATCTTCCCGGACCAGGCTTGAACCTGTGTTCCCTGCATTGGCAGAAGGATTCTCAACCACTGCGCCACCAAGGAAGCCCCACTCTGTAGTTCTTGAAAGCAAATCCCAGGTGCCATATGATTCCACCTGTAAATACTTCTGTATTGTGTGTCTTTAACAGACAAGGATTGAGCAGAAAGAAAAAACCCCACAGTACTATTATCACAATTAATAGAATTAATAGGGATTCCTTAATATCATCTAATACTTATTGCATATTCAATTGTCCTGAATTGTCTCTGAAATATTTTTTTACAATTCAGTGTGGCTCCACAGAACTCCACACCTTATATTTGGGGATATGCTTTTTAAAGCTCTTTAACTCTGAACAGTCCCCCACCCCCACACTTTTTTTTTTTTTTAAAGAATTTCTTTTTTTTAATAGTAATCTTTTATTTATTTATTTATTATATTTATTTTTGGCTGTGTTGGGTCTTCGTTTCTGTGCAAGGGCTTCCTCTAGTTGCGGCAAGCGGGGACCACTCTTCATCGCGGTGCGCGGGCCTCTTCACTATCGCGGCCTCTCTTGTTGCGGAGCACAGGCTCCAGACGCGCAGGCTCAGTAGTTGTGGCTCACGGGCCTAGTTGCTCCATGGCATGTGGGATCTTCCCAGACCAGGGCTCGAACCTGTGTCCCCTGCATTAGCAGGCAGATTCTCAACGACTGCGCCACCAGGGAAGCCCCCACACTTTTTTATATATCATTTGTTCTTTGTAGAAACTGGAGTATTTCTTCTAAAGAATTTCCCACATTTTATATTTTGGCTGATTGTGTCCTCGAGGTGTCATTTAAAATGTTTCTTGTTTAATCTGGTAGTTAGATTTAAAGGCTGGATTTGATTCATTTGTTTGTTTGTTTTCTTGGTAAAAATACTTCATGAATGGTACCGTGTATTTCCTACTGTAACGTAACGGGAGGCACATAATATTCCTTTGGTTAGGATTAATCAGTGGATTCAGATGATGTTGGCCTGACTTGTCCGTTATGATAAGTTCCTCATCTACCTCTTACCTCATGGTTTAAGGACCACTGATGATAGTTGTCTATAGATCTATTATATCATTGTAGGATAGAAAATAGAGATTTTATAATTCTTTTTTCCTATTGCATTTATTAGTTGTGATTTTCTATAAAGAACTTTCTTTCACCAACTATTTGAAATACAGTTTGTATAGGAATGTCAGGATAAATGCTGGATTCTTTTTTTTTTTTTTTTTTTTAGCTATGTCGGCTCTTAGTTGTGGCACATGGGGTGTTTGTTGAGGTGTGCAGGATCTTTCATTGCGGTGCGGGCTCTGCGTTGCAGCACATGGGCTTCTCTCTAGTTGTGGTGTGCAGGTTTGTTCTCTCTAGTTGTGGCGCGTGTGGGCTCTGTAGTTTGCAGTGTGCAGGCTCAGTGGTTGTGGCATGCGGGCTTAGTTGCCCCACGGCATGTGGGATCTTAGTTCCCCGACCAGGGATCGAACCCGCGTCCCCTGCATTGGAAGGAGGATTCTTTACCACTGGACCACCAGGGAAGTCCCTGTATTTTTTATTCATATGCTGAATCTTGGTTCCTAACTACAATAATATAATAAATGATTTACTTTTTCAATAGTTTCAAAAAATAACAAAACCAGTATTATAACTATCGATAAGACTACTGAATGCAGTAGCTTTCTTTGTGTGTATGTGTGTTTTAACCTTATGCTATATCCCATTAGGGATGTATCATCAAAATACTGTGTTTTAAAATTACTTGAAATCATTCTTCTTATGGTTGGATACCAATTTGACATACAGAGGCATTCATTTGTTTCATTTTTTTTTTTAAGACAGTATAAGAGCAGTTTTAGGTTTAAACAGTAGTATTAAGAGCAAGATACAGAGGTTTCCCATATACCCTCTGCCCTCACACATGCATAGCCTCCCTCATTATTGACATCCCCCACTGGAGTGGTATATTTGTTACAATAGATAAACCTACATTGACACATCAGAATCACACAAAGTCCATAGTTTACATTAAGGTTCACTCTTGGTGGTACATTCTATAGGTTTGGACAAATGTATAATGACATATATTCACCATTATAGTATCATACAATGTATTTTCGCTGCCCTAAAAATCCTCTGTGCTCCACCTAGGCATCCCTCTCCCTGCCCCAACCACTGGCAACCACTGGTCCTTTCACTGTCTCCATAGTTTTTCCTTTTCCAGGATGATTCCTTCTTTTTAGATTGCCTTCTTTCACTTAGTAATATGCATTTAAGGTTCCTCCGTGTCTTTTTAGGACTCTTATATCTCATTTCCTTGTAGTGCTGAATAATATTTCATTGTCTGGATATACCACAGTTTATTTATCCATTCACCTATTAGGGCATCTTGGTTGCTTCCAAATTTTGACAATTATGAATAAAGCTGCTATAAATGTCCATGTGCAGGTTTTTGTATGGACATTAAGTTTTCAACTCCTTTGAGTAAATACAAAGGAGCTTGATTGCTGGATCTGTGGTGAGAGTATGTTCAGTTTTGGAAGAAACCACCAAACTGTCTTCCAAAGTGGCTGTACCATTTTGCATTCCTACCAGCAGTGAATGAGAGTTCCTGCTGCTCCACGTCCTTGTCAGCATTTGGTGTTGTCAGTGATCTGCATTTTGACCATTCTGATAGGTGCATAGTGGAATCTCATTGTTGTTCTAATTTGCATTTCCCTGATGACATATGATGTAGAGCTTATAAGACACATGCTTATTTGCTATCTGTATATCATTTTTTGTAAGGTGTCTATGAAGGTCTTTGGCCCATTTTTTAATTGGGTTGTTTGTTTTCTTATTGTTGAGTTTTAAGAGTTCTTTGTATATTTTGGGTAACAGTCTTTTATCAGATGTGTCTTTTGCAGATGTATTCTCCCAGTCTGTGGATGGTCTTCTCATTCTCTTGACATTGTCTTTCACAGAGCAGATTTTTAACTTTAATGAAGTCCAGTTTATCCATAATTTCTTTCATGAGTAGTGCCTTTGGTGTTGTATCTAAAATGTAATCGCTATACCCGGGGTCGTCTAGGTTTTTTCTTATGTTATCTTCTAGGAGTTTTATATCAGTTTGTTTTAAAATTTTAAATTGTTTTTAATTTATTTTTAACCTATGTAAAATTACATAGTTCCAAAGTTAAAACTATAACACAAGGTATGTTATATGTATGTATGTTTGTATTGTCCCCACTCTGTTTCTTACACAAAATGTAACATACCATAAACACTTTCCACATTGCTTTTTTCTTTTAAAAGTATATCCTGGAGAGCACTTCATAGAAGTATGTAGAGAGATGTTTCTTATTCCTTTTTGCACCTGCAGAATACTCAGTATATTTTATAGAGGCGTCATTGTTCATATAGCCAGTTCTTTGTTGATAGATATTTGAATTATTTCTAGGTTTTTTGCTGTTACAAATAGTGCAGTAATAAATGACCTTGTTTGTAAGTTACTTAGTATTTTTCCAGCATATTTTAAAAAACAGCTTTATTGAGGTAGAATTCATCCATTTAAAGTATACAATTCAATAGTTTTTAGGTATATACACCAGGTTGTGCAACCATCACCACAATAAATTTTAGAACATTTTTATCACCCAAAAAGAAACTCCATACCTCTTAGAAGTCACTCTTCATTCTCCCCTGCCTTAGCCTTAGGCAACCATAAATCTACTTTCTGTATCTATTCTGATCATTTCATACAAATGGAATCATATATTATGTGGTCTGTTGTGACTGGTGTCTTTCACTTAGCATAGCGTTTTCAAGGTTCAGCTATGTGGTAGCATGTATCAGTACTTTATTCCTTTTATGGCTGAATAATATTCTATTGTGTGGATATGCCACATTTTATTTATCCATTCATCAGTTGATGGACATTTGGTTTGTTTCCACTGTTTTTGCTAGCATATTTTGGGATAGATTCCTGGAAGTGGGGCTGCTGGGTCTAACAGCAAAAGCATGTATAATTTTGATAGACATTGCTAAATTACCCTCCGTAAGGATTTTGTAATTTCATGTTACCACCAGCAATGTTGTAAGAGTTGTTGTTTTCCAAGAGCCTTGCCAATAGACAATATTTTCAAACTTCAGGCTTTTTTTTTTTTTTTTTAATTTATTTATTTTTGGCTGTGTTGGGTCTTCGTTGCTGCACGCGGGCTTTCTCTAGTTGCGAGTGGGGGCTGCTCTTCGTTGTGGTGCGCAGGCTTCTCATTGCAGTGGCTTCTCTTGTTGCGGAGCACGGGCTATAGGCGCGCGGGCTTCAGTAGTTGTGGCACGTGCGCTCAGTAGTTGTGGCTCGTGGGTTCTAGAGCGCAGGCTCGGTAGCTGTGGCACACGGTCTTAGTTGCTCCGTGGCATGTGGGATCTTCCTGGACCAGGGCTCAAACCCATGTCCCCTGCATTGGCAGGTGGATACTTAACCACTGCACCACCAGGGAAGTCCAAACTTTAAGAGTTTTGTCTAAAGGTAACACCTGGTATTTCTGTGTAGTTTTTTGGTAAGTTATATTGAAGCGCACAAATCCTAAGTGTATAGATTAGTGATTCTTTACAAGAAGAAACAGACCATTTCCAGAATCCCAGAAGCCTCCTGCACCCTTCCTAGTCATACCCACCCTCAAGGATAACTTTATCCTGATTTTTAACTCCACACGTTAGTTTTCCCTATTTTTAAATTTATATAAATGTAATCACAAATTATGTCATCATTTGTGTCTACATACTTTAGTTCAACGTGATGTTTGTGAAAGTCATCCATGTGGTTACATGTAGTTATCATTCATTCATCCTTATTACTGTATGTTATTCCATTATATGCCGCAATTATCCATTCTGTTGTAGATGGACATTTGATTTGTTTGCAGTTTCTGGCTATTAAGCATACTGATGCTACATCGAACTGTTCTCTGTCATGACTGTGGTGGTTGATACATGACTCTATGCATTTGTCAAAACCCTGGACGTGTACACCACAAAGAATGATCTTTTCTATACGTAAATTAAAAATGTGTAAGAAAAAAGAATAGTGATGCTATGAACGTTCTTATACATACCTCTTGGTGAACATATGTACACATTTCTGATTTGTATATATCTAGCAGTAGAGTTGCAGGGTCATAGGCTGTGCATATGTTCTGCTTTAGTTCATACTGCTGGACAGTTTTCCAAAGTGCTTGTACCACTTTTCCCCCTGGCAGTGTTGCTAGCACTTAGTATTGTCTCTCTTTTTATTTTAGCCATCTAAGAGGTGTGTAGTTGTATCACATTATGATTTTAGTTTGCATTTTTTTGATGATTTGTTTATTAGAATTTCAAATATCCTCTTTCACAAAGCATTGATGTATTCTGCCCATTTATCTTTTGGGTTATTTTTGGGGTTATTTGTCTTTTTCTTATTAATTTGTAGAAGTTCTTTATACTGGAAACAAGTCCTTGGTTATATACATGTATTACAAATATCTTCTCCTACTATGTGGGTTCCCTATCACTCCTAATGTTATTTTTTTGTTGACCAGAAATGATTAATTTAATATAGTCCTATATATCTATTTTTCCCTTTATGGTTAGCACTTTTTGTGTCTTGTTTAAGGAATCTTTTCCTATCTTAAGGCATGAAGATATTCTCCTATGTTTTTTTCTAACTATTCTTTTAGTTTTATTGTTTGACTTTTCACATTTAGATCTACAATCAATCTTGAAACTTGTTTTTTTGTTTGTTTAATGTAAGATAAGGGTCAATATTATTTTTTCTCTTTGCAGATAGCCTCAAACTGACCATGCACCATTATTGAAAAGACAGTCTTTTCCCTACTACACTGTCACTTTTGTCATAAATCAAGTGACTCTTAGTGTAGTTTTTATATACGAGTGAGGTTGAACATCATTTTATGTTTAATATCTATTTGCATTTATTTTTCTGTGAACTGTCCCTACTTTGTCCCGTTTTTATTGGGCTCTTGGTCTTTTTCTTCCGAGTTTTTTGAAACTCTTTATACATCAGAGATATTAGCCCTTTGTGATATAAATTGCAAAGATTTTTTTTTCCAGTTTGTAATTCCCAGATTTTTGTATCTCTTGTAATGAGAACTGTTTCACCTACATGTCAAGAATGTCTGTGTTTTCCATGTCCAGAAGGACTTTAAGGATGGCCTTTGTTCCTCTCCCTGCTGTTTCTGCCTCTCACTATAAAGCACAGCTATGCTCTTTGGGATAGATTTGACAGGGCAGAGGTGGGACTGTTCTTGACTAGATTTCACAGTATTAGACCTCATGCTAACCTGGCTGTACTTCTTTCCTCTTTTCACTATTTTTGCAGAGTATGTTCTGTCTTTGAAGATGTTATAGAAACCTAGTGTTTCCTTTCTGTTGTTATATCTCTCCTCACAGACAATATTCAATATTTATTCAGGTAGTTTGTGGACTGTGAAAATATTTTTTTCAATTTATTCTTTCTAACCAGAGATTGTTTCCAGGTCAACTCTTTCTTTTATTCCATTCTTAAAAAAAAATCTCATCAGAAAGAGACTACATCATCATAAAAATTTTTAGAAATGTAAAAAATATAAAGCAGAAATGGGAGGAGAAAAATTTTTAAAAAGTCATCCACAGTTCTAGCATCCAAAGACAGGCGTTGTTAAGAGTCTTGTCTTACGTCTTCCAGTATAAAGAGTATGCCTACTAATTCCCTGGCGGTCCAGTGGTTAGGACTCGGCGCTTTCATTGCCAGGGCCCGGGTTCAATCCCTGATCAGGGAAGTAGAATCCCGCAAGCTGCACGGCATGGCCAAAAAAAAAAAAAAAAGAAAAAAAAAGTATGCGTCAAGTCTCATATGATCCTGAATGTTGGTCTGCCTCGTTTGTTGTAGTGAGTATGGCTTTGCCGAGAAGGTGGTAGAGGGGATGTTCATCATCGTCAGTTCCATCACCATCAAGATTCACTCCAAGGCCTTCCACGCTTCTTTTGAATTGTGGCAGCTCCAGGGCTATAGTGTGAACCCCAACTGGCAGCAGAGTGACCTCCGCCTCACCCGTATCACTGACCCCCGCCGAGGAGAGGTGACAGCCCTGGCATTCTGAGAAGGGAGAATGGGGGGTTCAAAATAGGACTCATTCTTAAAGGATGTTATTCCTGCTTTGGGGATTTCCTCAAAGTCTCCCCCATCCTTGGGAACCCAAGAATCCCTTCTGTCCAGTGTTACTGTTACACCCTTTCCTCAGTAATGGATCTCTGATCCACTGCCTTCTGTGGGTAGGATCCCAGCTGAGAATGGTGGGGGTCTCTGCCTTGCCAGTCTTTTCCCCTTGGACTTCCTGCCTCTTGATTAATTTCATCCACAGAATTAAGGGATTTTACTTTCTTTCCTTCTAGGTTTTAACATTTAAGGAAATAACTTGGCAAACACTTCGAATTGAGGCAGATGCTACAGACAATGGTGATCAGGACCCAGTCACCACTCCACTGAGGCTTATTACCAACCAAGGCAGGATCCAAATAGCCCTCAAGAGAAGAGTGAGTGTGTTCTCTGTCCTCATGAAAACTTCCATCTTTTATTCTCCCAGATAGCATGGGAGATGGTGTTTCCTCCTTTTTGAGTGTTATTGGCCCCTGGAATGACATTTGAAAGGGGAGGACCTGCAATTCAGTGTTGCACTGTATCTGCTAATGAGGAAACATTTCTACCTCCCTGTCATTTTAATTTTGAAAACCATGATTTTTACCTGTATATAGGGACACATAGGCAGTTGATTATTGCTGCTTCTTGTTAATCACAGAAAACTTTAGTAGTTTTGTAAGAAATTGACTCTCCACAGTGCTTGATACTTTCCTTTCGTGTATTGGGGATTGAAAAGCCATCTCTGAAATTGGTTGGGCAGTGGTCACTTTGAGTAGTTGGGATGGTACCAGATGTTGAATCCTGTGTTCTGTGTGACCCCTTCAGACCAAAGATTGCAATGTGATAGCCTCCAAGCTGATGTTCCTGTTGGATGACCTGCTCTGGGTGCTAACTGACTCACAGCTCAAGGCTATGATGAAATATGCAGAATCACTGAGTGAGGCCATGGAGAAGTCAGCACAGCAGAGAAAGAGCCTGGCCCCTGAACCTGTACAGGTTAGAGGTGAAACAGAGACCCTTGGTGGCAGTGGGGAGATGGTAGGCCGGACCTAATTCATACCTCCACCGTAAGTGGAGCCTAGACTTTATTAGGCTTATTTGGGGGAATTTGTCATTCACTTCTGGAGGTACATAGGCCTTGCCTGTGCCTCTGATTTATTCAGTTATTCTGTTCTTTGGGTGCCTCTAGTGTGTTAGGTATACAGTGTTAGCCACTGGAAAGCCTCTTGTTCCTGTCCTTGGAACTCTTGCTGTCTTAAAATATGGACTATAAACAAGTTATTACAATATGATGTGATAAGTGCTGTAATAGAGGTAAACACTGTGCCATGAGAGCACAAAGAAAAGGGATCCAACTACCTGGGCTGAAAGAGGGCATTTAGGGAAGACTTCCTGGAGGAGGTGTTTTAGCATCAGTCAGCTAAGTTCTAGGGGGGTGAGAGCTTAGAAGACAATTCAAATCTCAGAACAGGACTCTGACAGTTACTAGATTAATTATAATTTGGCTTCTTGGAGTTTGGGTTATTTAAGTGGGGTAGACCTACATGAGATACCAGACGAATAGTTATGAGAAGGAAGGGACACCTTGTCAAATTGTGGTTTTCTTCAGGCTGAACTAAAGCTTAAAGAAAGCCAGCAAGGAGGCTGTCTGGGTCTGGACTTCTTGTTTCTCTCTGTCACGTGTAGATCACCCCACCTGCTCCCAGCGCCCAGCAGTCCTGGGCCCAGGCATTCGGTGGCAGCCAGGGCAGCAGCAACAGCAGCAGCAGCCGCCTCAGCCAGTACTTTGAGAAATTTGATGTGAAAGAGTCCTCCTACCATCTGCTCATCTCCCGCCTGGACCTGCACATTTGTGATGATAGCCAGTCCCGAGAGCCAGGTACCCCGTGAGGCCTGAGCCTGTGCAGGGTGGTCCATCACCTCCTGGAGCTCTGGGCAAAGCTTGGGGATGGAAGGCTGTTTTCAAGACTATGTGGGGTATTTGTCTGGCTCCCCTTAATCACAGGCCTTCCTCAGGCCTCTGTGCTCCTGTGGCAGCTCTCTGTCTGCGAGTGCTCTTCAGCCTTTAGGATGCAGCAGAACTACCTGTGAGACAGTAAGACACAGGAGCTGGGCCTCTTCCCAGCCCCCACTAAATCGGAATCTTCAGGGGTAGAGCCCAAGCAGTGTATACTTTTTTTTCCCTCCCCAGAGTCTTTTGGGCAATGCTAACCACTGTTATAAGCTTTCAGGAAAGTAAATTCAACTATAGGAAACCTCAGAATTTTCAGATCTTTGAGTCATTTTAAATAGTTATTATGTATAAATGTGTTCTTCCCAAGCAGAGAGGTTATGGTGTGTTCTTGTCATGCTTTTTCATTCATTAGAGCAATTTTTTTTTTTTAACATGGTGTTCCCTAAATCACATATTAATTTAAACTGCATCAATAGAAGTGTGGGTTCCAGAGCTCTGGAAATTCTTCTCTGGCACCTTTGTGGACTCCATTTGGAACTCTGAGCCTTGTTTTTGATGCTGTTCTTCAGGACATTAACAAAGAGAAAGCATCCCAGGAAGGGTGTGCAGATTGTTTAATGCTATGGAAACCGTAGCATAGAAGGAAAGAGTTGAAAGACACAGAGATATTTCATATGAAAAAGAGTAGACACAGGATATAGGAGAGCCATCTTTAAATAAAGAGAGGGCGTTAATGCAGAGTGGAGTGGTCCTTAGGAAAGTCAAGCCCAGAGCCCTTCAGACATTGCTTTTATTTTGTGGCGCTGTAAGCAGAGCATAAACAAATAGCACCTGCTTTTTTGGCAGACATCTCTGCCCATTTGAGACTCACTAGAGCAATTGGTATTAAGTACACATACACATTTATTCAGAATGAAAAAATAATTGACTCATTTCTTTCCTTCATGAGCCTTAGGGAAATCACTTCACCCCTCTGAGTTTCTTCATTTGTGAACCTTGAGTTAAATTATATCTTACTCATTTACCTTATAGGTCGTTATCAGGCTCAAATGACATAATATACTGAATTTGGAGGACATTAATCATAGGCCAGTATTCGGTATTATTATTTCTCTGCTGCCAGTTCCTTCAATACTCTTTGTCCTCCCTCTACACCCCTCTGCCACCAGCTCTTGTTTTTAGATGCCGTCCTATGGAAGCTTGTGTTCTTGCTGCCTTTTCCTCTCTGGAGGTTATGTTTGCTTCTTAATGAGACCTAGATTCATTTTCCTTGGGGGAACCTACTACCTTTTCTTTCTGGGACACCAAGCACCAATGCCTCTCTTGCTTTGCTCTACCTTGGTCTTGAAGTGACTTCAGCCCCTCTCCACTCCCAATATGAAAGAGCTGAAAGGAGCAGTGACAGCGTAAAGATTGCTTTTGCCACCACAGCAAATAAATTGCTCACTGTTTTGTTAGCCACTAGTTTTGGAAGTTCTTTGCTAAAACAATTATTTTTTTGTTTGGTTGTTTCTTCCAAGTGTTACTATAAAGACCTTGCAGTTTTGTTTTGTTTTTTTTAAAAAAATATTTATTTATTTATTTGGTTGCACTGGGTTTTAGTTGCGGCATGCAGGATCTTCGTTGTGGCGTGCGGGATCTTTTTCAGCTGCAGCATGCGAACTCTTAGTTGTGGCATGCATGTGGGATCTAGTTCCCTGACCAGGGAACGAGCCCGGGCCCCCTGCAATGGGAGCGTGGAGTCTTAACCACTGCGCCACCAGAGAAGTCCCTGTTTTGTTTTGGTTCAATCCTTTCAGAAATCTTTATTAAAAATACATTATTGAGAGTTTCATCCTTTTGCTTGATAAGAACGTATAGCACTGTCCTCTTCATGTAACAGGGTCCTGCAATCCATACTAAGAGGTGAATGACTAGCCTTCCCTGAAGCCCCCATGTATTTATTAAGCTAAGTGAATCTACTTGGTGGATTTTAGGAAAGTTTTGGATGAGATATTTTTAGATAGAGGGATAAATCCCAGCCAACCGTACCCAGGTGTGGCATATGACTCTGTGAAGGGACAAGGAACACAAAGAGTTCTTGTGACTTTGATTCTTCTCCTTGGATTTGGGAAGAAAGGGGAAGGGAGAACTAGGTGTTACGGAAAGGGTGCTAAGATTCTCTGGAGTTGTCCTGTCCAATATGGCAGCCACTAGCCACATATGACTATTGGGCACTTGAAATATTGGCTGATCCAAATTGAGATGGGGTGCAAGTGTAACATACGCATGGGATTTCGAAGATAGAGTACAAAAAAAGAGTGTAGAATACCTTAATAATTATTTTCATATTGATTACATGTTGAAATGATATTTGGAGTATATTGGTTTAAATAATGTGTAATATTAAAATTAAATTCACTTTTAAAAAAAACTTTTTTAATGTAGCTACTAGAAAATTTTAAATTACTTATGTGGCTTATGTTACATTTCTATTGGATAGCATTGCTCTAGAACTCTCTGTCCAATATGGTAGCCAGTAGCCACATGTGGCTATTTAAATTAAAATCAAAATTAAATAAAATTAAAAATTCAGTTCCTCATTTACACCAACAACATTTCAAGTACTCATTATAATCTATGGACCATAGAAGATGTCCATCATCACAGAAAGTTCTTTTGGATAGTGCTGCTCTAGGGACTCCTTGAAGGCTACATCTGTCTGCTTTTTCATTAAGGGACACTATAGCCTTGATATTGGGACCCCTCACTAATACGCTCGTCTATCCCTTGGTATTGGAGGTGAAGTTATTGGAAACTTGGTGGGTAACTGGGGACGGCTTGGCTTGCAGTGGGGCAGCACTGTCTCTTAAAATCAAACTGGAGCAGCTCGCCCTGCAGGCTTCTGGGAGGAGGTAGGTGGTTGATGGGGAAAAGAGTGTCATCTGCCTCTTTTTAGTTATCTCCCTCAGGATAAGGGCTGTGAGCCAAAGCTGTCTTCACCTCTCTTCAGGCTAGGCTATCCTCTCCCACCATCTCACTGGAGAATTTTAGTCATTTATGTACACTATTTACCATTTATGTGTCATATATGATTATGTGTTTATAATTAAATATGTTGATAATGGGTAATTATATTTGTTTTCTATTCTAAACCTTATTTTAATATGTTCAGTCGTGTAGTTTATTGTTCTTTTAGTTCCAAATAAATCCAACAGAGGGAGCATGGCTGTGAAACCCTCTCCCTCTAGTAGCCTAGGTCATGCATGTTCAACTGGGATGATATCTCCCCACAGCAGGGAAAAATCCACTCTTTTCTTTTAAACAGATATATATTTATTGAGATATCATTCATATACCGTACAATTCACCCACTTAGAATATACAACTCAGTGTTTTAAAGTATAGTCATAGGGTTATGTGATCATTACTACAATCTAATTTTAGAACCTTTTTGTCATCCGTAAGAGAAACTCTGTACCCATTAGATGACACTCCCCATTTTGTAGCTGTAAGCAACCACTGATCTTTCTGTCTTGATGTTTGCCTATTCTGGACATTGGAAATTGGTTCTTTGGTGAGGGGTGGGGGTGAAAAAAAATCTTAGATATAACAATGCTTAACCTTATTGACAAAATTTTATTCCTTAGTATTTAATTTCTCTTACTGAGTTTTCTTGGGTATCATATGAGCAACACTGATGTTGAGTTCATGGAAGATCAGGGCTATAAACTATGGCAAATAGATGGCTGTGATTAGAGGACTTTCTATCGATTGCTTGATCTCAAAGTCAGATGGTGGAGGTGGCCTGTACATAGCTAGCAGCTGTCATTGGCTGCCTCATCAGTGTTGTTTATATTTAATCCTTAGTACTTTTGTGATTTGAACTTTGAGAATTAAATAAAAATAGTTTATATTTTATTATTTAATTATACAAATTGTTCAACAAATCAATAATTTAGTTAAATGTTGAAAAGGAAAAATATTGACACTATCTGAATATCTAGCACCTAGTTAAGCTAAAGTTATTTTCTCATGTTAAGCAAAAGTTAAAAGCTAACAAAATAATAATTTTAAGAAATTAATTTAAAAACTTTATTTTATTCAAAAATAATTTTGAATAATTAAAAATTTGATTATATCACTATTATGTATTAATATAAATTGCTAAATTGCATATGTGATTCTATACATTATAATTTTTATAAGAAATAAATTACATTAAAAGTTACTCAGCAGGGCTTCCTTGGTGGCACAGTGGTTAAGAATCTGCCTGCCAATGCAGGGGACACGGGTTCGAGCCCTGGTCCGGGAAGATCCCACATGCCGCGGAGCAACTAAACCTGTGTAACACAACTACTGAGCCTGCGCTCTAGAGCCTGTGAGCCACAACTACTGAACCCCGCATGCCAGAACTACTGAAGCCCATGCGCCTAGAGCCCGTGCTCTGCACCAAGAGAAGCCACCGCAATAAGCCCGCGCACCGCATTGAAGAGTAGCCCCCACTCGCCGCAACTAAAGAAAGCCCACGCACAGCAACAAAGACCCAATGCAGCCAAAAATAAATAAGTAAATTTATATATATATAGAAGTTACTCAGCAGATATAGTTATAAACTTAAGTTAAATATTAATAGCTTTAAATTTTTTTAACTTTTCACATTTTATCTTTTAACCTTTTTAAAAAAAATTTTGGGGGCTTCCCTGGTGCTGCAGTGGTTGAGAATCTGCCTGCCAATGCAGGGGACACGGGTTCGAGCCCTGGTCTGGGAAGATGCCACATGCCGCAGAGCAACTAGGCCCATGAGCCACAACTGCTGAGCCTGCGCGTCTGGAGCTTGTGCTCCGCAACAAGAGAGGCCGCGACAGTGAGAGGCCCGCGCACCGCGATGAAGAGTGGCCCCCGCTTGCCGCAGCTGGAGAAAGCCCTCGCACAGAAACGAAGACCCAACACAGCCATAAAAATAAATAGAAAAATAAATAAATTTAAAATATGCTTGTTTCTTTTAAAAAAATTTTTGGCTGCATTGGGTCTTCGTTGCTGTGCGCTGGTCTTTCTCTAGTTGCAGCGAGCGGGGGGCTACTCTTCATTGCGGTGCTTGGGCTTCTCATTGCAGTGGCTTCTCTTGTTGTGGAGCATGGGCTCTAGGCGTGCGAGCTTCAATAGTTGCAACACGCGGGCTCAGTAGTTGTGGCACGTGGGCCCTAGAGTGCACAGGCTTCAGTAGTTGTGGTGCGTGGGCTCAGTAGTTGTGATGCCTGGGCTCTAGGGTATGCGGGCTTCAGTAGTTGTGGTGTGTTGGCTCTAGAGCGCAGGCTCAGTAGTTGTGGCGCACGGGCTTAGTTGCCACATGGCATGTGGGATCTTCCCAGACCAGGGCTTGAACCCGTGTCCCCTGCATTGGCAGGCAGATTCTTAATCACTGTGCCACCAGGGAAGTGCCTTAACTTTTAACTTAAAAGAATTATTTAGTCTTTCTTAACCTGGCATTGAATGAAAGGAATAAGCTTTATTCTTATTCTTTTTATGTATAAAGCACAGGTAGACATATAGTACATAAGATATACAGTATATCTGTGGTATTAAATTTCATGGAGAAGGGACAATTAGGAAAAAAATAGCTAAACAGGCTCCTATGAGGTGGTAATTATGACAAAAACGTTGAGCAACAGGAACACAGGTGTAGGTGTATCTCCTAGTAGGATGGTGATTAGTCCAGAACCTTGGCATGGTGATATCTAGAGTGGATGGAAATGACCCTCCTGGTTGTAGGTGTACCAGCTTACAGCTAGAAGGTCCCATGGTATTTCCCTTCACCTGGAAATAGGATGGAAGGGATAGGAGGGAAGTGCAGAACAGGGTAGCTTAGATAACACACATATGCAGAAGAAATAGTCCTTGTTCTTACAGTTCTTAGAGTGTAGTTGGAGAGATAAGACAGAAACATGGAAAGTTCATTCATTTAGTAAGAATTAAATGTAAATTCAAGGTAAACAATAGAATATTTGACTTATTGCAAAAAAATTCAATTTATCTACACTATTCTGTATGTTTATAATGTCCTTGTTAGTGCAGTGTTTTTAGTGTTCCATGGTACTTCGTATGTACAGTGTGTAATGACAGTCTTACATCACAGCTTTAGCTAAGAAATGAAAGGAAGTAACATGGGTCCTGTTTTTTGGGGAGTTTGGCTTATGCCTCTCCAGGTGTTGTGCTGAGGGACAGCAATACTACTATTGCCAGGTTTGGGGGAAACAATCAGTCAGGGTTGTCAAGTGTGCCTGTGGGAGACCTAGGATTGGAATTCCAGAATCCTGAGTTTTGCAGTTTCTTTTGTCTTTCTGGAATTCTGACAGCCATTTACAGAGACAGTGGAATATGCTTTTTTAAAAAAATCTTTTAGAGCATGTCCATTGCAATTCAAAAGAGGAGGGCCTCAGCCTTGCAAATCACCTGACATCATGGCCTTTCGGCTGCACTTATGTATCAGCCAGGCTTTGGAGCTGACCCTTAGGAGGACTTTTAAGTGCTTCAAGTGGTGTTTAAGCCTGTGTTTCTTCTGCTGCTGTTCACCTTTATTTTTCTTTGTAGGTGTCTCCGCAAACAGACTCATGGGTGGTGCAATGCAGCTTACCTTTCGCAAGATGGCATTTGACTATTACCCCTTCCACTGGGCAGGTAGGAGAATTCTGAATGGGTGCAGTTTTAGCGTGGCCTAAGTATTGAGGCCATATGCCTGGGTTCATCCCTGACTGCCCAGCAGAAGGGTGCCAGGGATTGCAGCACATGCTCAGAGAGGTGTTGGCAATAGTCCTTTTCAAGAGAACATCTTCTGGAAACTTGCAGGGTCCACTGTTGATGAGAAGCAGTAGGAGGGCAGGCAGTGTCTGAGATGTTGCTTTTGATTCTGTGCTCTACCCCTTACTTCCACTAGTTTTAGAGCCTCTCCAGTGGTCCATGGTCAAAGATGGCCAAAGTCAGCAGCTGGCCTTTAGGGAACCCTAGGGAAAAATCACATATAGAATCCAGAAGAACTTGAGTGCTCTCACTAGATAATTTTTACTTATCCCAGAGAATTTTGGATTGGCGGTGAGGGATCAGATTCTGAATTATGGAAAACTATACCAATGGAAAAGAAAAATGTAACATTGGATCATGATCTTAGACTAAAATCTTTTTGCTTTATCGCACAGGCGATAGCTGCAAACATTGGGTACGTCACTGTGAGGCCATGGAGACCCGAGGCCAGTGGGCCCAGAAGCTGGTGATGGAATTTCAGAGTAAAATGGAGAAGTGGCACGAGGAGACAGGTCTGAAACAACCCTGGCACCTGGGGGTAGGCTCTCCCTTCCGGAGGAAAGCAGGTGGGTTATGAGGAGCTGGAGGACTCCTGTTGCTTTGCCTCTTGACATTTACCTTTGAGTATCCAGTGGCGGTAAAGCACTGGACTGGCTAATTATCCCAACTTACTCCCAGCTGATTATTCCAACTTTATCCCACGGAGAGACATCCATGACTTTTTTCTTTACGGAGTCCTGTTTGTTTCCAGGGATAGCTGCAGTGTGGAAGAGAGGTTGTTAGGTTCTCTATTCAATAGGCCGTTGCCTTGGTCTTAAGGAGAGAATAGTTTTTGAGTTCCATCCTGGAGCTTGCCAGTGTTAAACTCTTTCCTACATATAGCATTAATGATCTTAGGGTTTTTACTTTCCGAATTCTATTAATGATGATAGTTGAGTGTATCTGATTCTTTTTCCCACCTTCTTATTTTTATTTAGATTCTCTCTCCAGTCCTCGAAAGAACCCCCTTGAGAGAAGCCCCTCTCAGGGCCGACAGGCTGTCTTTCGGCCTCCAGCATGGAATCGCCTGCGCTCTAGCTGCTTGGTAATACGGGTGGATGACTTGGACGTCCACCAGGTAAGGAGCCCACGACACAGGGAAACAAGGCTGGAAAGGGGTGGAGCAGTTCATTTGGAACGCAACACATGTGATCAAGGTTGTAGAATTCAGGGGCTGTTTCCCTCCCTTCCAGGTGGATTTGACACTTTGGTCTGTTTCTTTCTGAGTGTGACTGCTGAGATCAGGACTTGGGATTCCCCACTTTGCTCTGAATACCCTGCTACAAACCTTTCACTGAAAAAACGAACTTGTAGATAGTGTTAGTCAGGTGTGAGAATGCCTGGAATCTGCATGAAGAGCACTCTGCTCCCTGTGACAGACTTTGGAAGAATTGTAGAGGCTTTATCCTCCTATCTCAGAGGAAATGGAGGAAATTCTATTCTGGGTGCTGTATAGATGCTAACAGCAACTCGTGATTGCATAGGTTTCTACAGCTGGACAGCCAAGTAAGAAGCCATCGACGCTCCTTTCCTGCAGTCGGAAACTTCACAACCTCCCCACTCAGGTCTCTGCCATTCATATTGAGTTCACAGAGTATTACTTCCCCGATAATCAGGAGCTGCCAGGTAAGCACCTGCTCTGGTCATTCCTTACTGTCTTGCTCTTGCTCTTCGCATTTGTCAGCCTCGGGGGCGCTCTGCTTATATTCTGTTTGTTATTTGGAGTTTTAAGTGTTTGAGTTAGTTTAGCACACCTTTGTTGAAAACTCTTCCCTGTGTAAATATATACCTTTGATAATAAAATGAATAGTAGCTGATAAGTAAGAGTCGAGCTGCTACTTCATTCATGGTGATTCTTTTTTTCTCTGCTTTCCAGTTCCCTGTCCCAATCTTTACATTCAGTTAAATGGTCTGACATTTACTATGGATCCTGTCAGCTTGCTCTGGGGAAACCTCTTCTGCCTGGATTTATACCGCAGCTTGGAGCAGTTCAAAGCTATCTACAAGCTGGAAGATTCAAGCCAGAAAGATGAACACTTGGACATCCGACTGGATGCCTTCTGTTTGAAGGTAGGGTAGAGAGTGGGATTTTTGTTCCCTGTTGGTAGCCACAGCTGCACTTCTACCATGGCTATAATCCAAGGTTCTGCTCTGTTCATTTGATAGAAGTAAGGAAAGCAGTTTTGGGTTCAGCCCAAATGGTCTTTCATGTGTGTATTAATGGTGGGTTGCAGAGTTGCTCAGCTGGCCATTCTGAATTGGGTTTCATTTTCTCTCTGAAGGTGAGCTTCCCGCTGGAGAAGAGAGAGCGGGCTGGGTTGCACCGTCCCCAGGCCCTTGTCTTCTCTGCATCAGGCGTGACTGCCACCAATACACGTCACGCCCCACATTGTAGCTGTCCAGACCTCCAGAGTCTCTTCCGGGGTTTTGCTGCTGCTGAGTTCTTTCATTCCAATTATGTTCAGTTTCCCAAGGTGCCAGGCGGCTTTAGCCTTCTGCACATGCTGTTTTTGCATCACGCCTTCCAGGTGGATTCCCGACTCCCTCAATCTAGTGCCCTCCCTCCCCAGAGGCTTAAGGCTTCCCAGGATCTCTGGTCCATCCACTTCACCCAGATCTCCTTGGACTTTGAGGGAACAGAGAACTTCAAAGGCCATTCCTTGAATTTTGTGGCCCCCTTCCCCTTGTCGATTTGGGCCTGCCTACCCCTCCGCTGGCAGCAAGCCCAGGCACGAAAGCTCCTTATGGCCACAGAAGGGAGGCTGAAAGCATCCGCCAGCTTTGGCAGTCCTGTCCATTCTGAGGCCCTTGCCCCTGACACTGTGTCCCATCAGAGGTCAAAGACTGAGCATGATTTGAAAAGCCTATCAAGCCTTACAGAAGTCATGGAAATTCTGAAAGAAGGCAGCAGTAGTGTGGATAACAAAGGGCCTCTGACAGAGCTGGAGGACACGGCAGATGTGCATGTGCTCATACACTCGCCTGAGCATGTCCGAGTGAGGCTTGACCACTACCAGTACTTGGCTCTCCTCCGCCTGAAGGAGGTGCTCCAGGGTCTTCAGGAGCAGCTTACTAAGGATACCGAGGCCATGACTGGGTCTCCTCTGCAGGACCAGACAGCTTGCATTGGCGTCCTCTTCCCCAGTGCTGAGGTGGCTCTGCTCATGCATCCTGTCCCTGGGGCTGTCGAAGCTGACTCTGAGGGTTCAGATACTACGAGCCTCGTAGATTCAGAGCTGTCTCCTTCAGAGGATAGGGAGCTGAAGTCTGATGCCTCCTCAGAACAGGGCCCAGCAAGCCCCAGGAAGGTTCTGGAGGACAGTGGCGTTGAAAATCTGGATGCATCCCAGGATAGGCCGCTGCCTCTCCATAGCAATGGAGAAGTGCAGGACTCAGATTCTCTTGCACAGCAGGAGGCAGGGAAGGGCCATGAGGCAGTTGATTCCTTACAGGCCAAGAGACTGAGCAGCGCCCAGGCACCTAGCTCACCAGCTGAGTTGAAGCCCCCAGGGGACAAGGATACTGCTGTGAATGGACAGGGCGAGCTCATCCCCTTGAAGAACATTGAGGGAGAATTATCAAGTGCTATTCACATGACCAAGGATGCCACAAAGGAGGCTCTACATGCCACCATGGACCTCACCAAGGAAGCTATGTCCCTGACTAAGGATGCCTTCAGTCTGGGCAGAGACCGAATGACCTCCACCATGCACAAGATGCTGTCTCTGCCCCCAGCCAAGTGAGTGGTTCTCTGCCTCCTTCATTCGCCTCCTCTCTCCCTCCTAGCTCTGGCCATTGGGCTCAGGCCTCCTGCTGTGTGCACTTGTAGATTGGGAAGCACCGTGTGGTCCAGGAGCGTGTATGGAATGGCCTAGTTAATGTGGCAAAGCCTTTAGTTTTCAGAGCTGCCTGTAGAGCAGCGGAAGAACTTTCAGGCTACTTAGAGGATGTAAGCATACCAGTCAGAGGGACTTTATTTTCAGGACTACACCTAACTCTGTGATAGGGGAAGAACCAGAAATTGCAATAAAATAACAAAATCCCATGGATTTTCTCATGCCTCCATATATCTTAGCCTGGTCTTGGGCAGTTTTCAAGTCAACATTTATTGCTTCTTAGCATCAAGCTGTCTCCTCTTTCACTGATTCACTATTATTGATACAGCTATGCTGTATCAGAATAATACTACCTGGCATCTGTATGATATTTTATTCTTTTCAGTGGTCTCTCACATAGTATTTTGTTTGATGTAATCCCCACAGCAGCTCGGGGAGGTCGCTGCAGATGTTTGTATCCCCAGTTTATAACTGAGGAAATGGAAGCTTCAGAGAGGATGAGCCCATGGATCCTGTATCTTATAACTAGAAAAGCTGGGGCTTTGGACTTGCTCTTTCTGGTACACCTTATCAATATCTGTCAGAATAATAGAGAAGGAAGAATTTCACTCATCCGTTGAACAAGTATTTTTTGAGCCCTTACTGTGTGCCAGGCTCTGTGTTAGATGCCGGGGCTACAGTGGGGAGTAAGCAGAAAACACAGAAATGCACAGTCAGAAGAGTGGGAAGGTATAGATTTTTCCATGGGTGCCTGTGGTTTTAGGAAAGATAATGAAAACTATGGGAAATCTTTGCTGGGACACTTCGTGGTTTGGGGACCATGGTTTGAAGATCAGTGGCTTTAGAACTTTTGTCTAAGTGGATTTTCTTAAGTGTGTCTCAAAGCAATGCCTGTGGGTATACTAGTACCTGCTAGGCCTAGATAGCCTAGGAGGAAAGAGAAGGAAAGCTTAAAGGATTAATTATGTAATAATACTAGGCAACATTTATTGAGTACTTTCTATGTGTCAGGCCTTGTCCTAAATATTACAATATTAATGCATTGAATTATTGTAAGAACCCTATAAGGCAGGTCCTAATATCACTCCACATTTTACAGATGAGAAAACTGAGGCTCGGAGAGGTAAGAAACTTGCTCAAGATCACACAGCTTGTGAGTGGTGGGGTGAGGATTGAAAGCCTGGACTCCCAGTCACCTAATGTGCTACCTTTTCTAATTAGAGAAGAGTAAGGGAGATGGGAAAAGAGAGGTAAAAAGGAGAAAAGAAAGGTGTGTGATACAAACTCTTTTTGAAACACCAACACTGACTTCCTAACTGCCCAGGCCAGTGGCCTTTTCTCAGTCATCTTTTTCCAGGACTCCTCTGTGCAGTCAGCCTTGCTGGTCAGTTCATTCTGGGCATTTGTAACCCACCCAGTTCCTCACACTTCTCAGAAGGAGTCTTTTCCTTTCCCTTGGCTGCTCTCTTCTTCCTTTTATCCTGTAAATGGAACTGTTCCACAGCACTAGGCTGTCCATATTCTGATCACTTTTGTCATAATTTTTATTTTTTAAATTATAAAAATGATTTGTGTTCATTTCGTTGACAATGTGGAAAAATAAAAGAATAAAGAAGAAAACGTAACAGTCACTTGTAATGACACTATCCAGAGACAGCCATTATTTACATTTGCATCTGTTTGCTTCCAATTTTTCGACACATATTTGTGTATCCATGTGAATGCTTGTATGTGCCTACTCATATAAAGTACACAAATATTATTTTATAATATTTGTGTATTTATATTATTTCTATATAATATAGAAAATTTCCAATTTTGTTCACTTTATGATTTATTGTGAATAGTTTCCCATTCATGAGGTACTTGAACATATAATTTTTAATTGCTCTTTTATATTCTTGCAAATATAATAATAAAACCAAGGCTGTGTTAAACGTCCCTATTTTTGTGAACATTACTCTTTATGCTTATCTAAATCTTTAGAATAAAACCCAGAAGTGGAATTACTGGGTCAAACACTACAAACATTTTAAGGTTCTTGATGTACTTGCCAAACTTTCAGAAGGTTTATATCACTGCATTTTTTAATACATTTGACCCTTGATCAATGTGGTGATTAGGAGCACTGAATCTCTGTGCAGTTGAAAATCTGCATGTAACCTATAGTTGGCCTTACCTATAAGAGGTTCGTGCATATGCATGGTTCCAACGCATCCACAGATTCAACCATCCGTGGATTGTGCAGTACTATAGTATTTACTCTTGAAAAAAATATGCATATAAATGGACCTGTGCAGTTCAAACCCGTGTTGTTCAAGGATCAGCTGTACTTTCTCTCTAGGTTATTTTGTCCATCTCCTCACGTCTGCGAGAGTCCTTATTTTCAGTCCTGACTTTCCTCCCCTCCCCTGCTCTTGCTTTAAAACTATCTACTGCCCATAGGTCCACATTGATCTCCCAGGGGTGCCTTGAACCTCACATATATAAAACTAAATTCCTTATCCCTCCCTCCTCCGGCCAGTTCTCTTTTTCTTTCTTTTTTTGGTGGCATCATTCTCTTGCTCATTCAAGCTCTGCTTCTTCCAGGCATTTGTCAGGTTCTGACCATACTTTTAAACTTAAGCATGCTTCAGAATCATCTGGAGGCTTGTTAAAACACAGAGTGCTGAGCCCTGTCCCCAGAGTTCCTCGTCCAGTAGGTCTGGGATGGAGCCTGAAAAGCTGCATTTCTAACGAGTTCCCCTTTAGATGATAATGTTCCTGTGAGGATGACGCTGGGAGCACAGCTCTAGGGAGTCTCACATCCGTTTTTCCTGTCTTCTCCCACATGTGGACTATTTTAGTGAACTATTAGTTGATTTCTTCATTGGGTATCTTTCCCTCTCTAGCATATTTGAAAAAGGCAGGTCAAACTTATTTTTTTTTTAATTAATTAATTAATTAATTAATTTTTGGCTGCATTGGGTCTTCGTTGCTGCGCGTGGGCTTTCTCTAGTTGCGGTGAGTGGGGGCTACTCTTCGTTGTGGTGCGTGGGCTTCTCGTTGCGGTGGCTTCTCTTGTTGCAGAGCTCGGGCTCTAGGCGTGCGGGCTTCAGTAGTTGTGGCTCGCGGGCTCTAGAGCGCAAGCTCAGTAGTTGTGGGACACGAGCTTAGTTGCTCCGCGGCATGTGGGATCTTCCCAGATCGAGGCTTGAACCCATGTCCCCTGCATTTGCAGGCGGATTCTCAACCATTGCGCCACCAGGGAAGTCCCAGGTTAAACTTCTTAAACCACAGGTATGATCTTGTTATTTCCCTTTTCTAAAGCCTTCTGGCTTTTTCTTTATTCTCCCTGAATTGAGTTTGAACTTCTTAGTGTGGAATAATTAGTTATTATGATATATCCACATGGCACTTTACAGTTTTTTAAAATAGACTTTATTTTCTAGAGCAGTTTTAGCTTCACAGCAATATTGAGTAGACAGTACAGAGATTTCCCGTATGCCTCCTGCACTTCACAGTTTTCAGAGCACTTTCATGCATTATCTTTTGTCCAGGGTTTTCTATAATCTGGCTGCCACTCATGTGGTAAAGTGAAAAAAGCACTTAGCAAGAAGTTAAGAGACTTGGGTTCTTCTTAATTCTACCTTTAACTGGGACTGAGTCAGTTTCTTCACCTATAAATAAAATAGGAGGGTGGGCACATAAGGTCTTTAAAGGTTTCTTTAAAGAAACCTTTCTAACTTTATCTTCTATTGCTCTCCCCCGACAAAACTTCCGCTCCAGCTGAGTTGAGCTCTTTACTAGTCTCCAAAGGTACATTTCGTTTTCTGACTCCATGCCTTTGCTCATGCTGTTTCTTCCCCATGGAAGGCCCTCTTCGTCATCTCTTTCACAGTCCTTCAAGGACCACCTCAAACATCATCTCTTTCCACAGAGCTGTTCTCTTCATCCTTTCCCCTCTTTGGTATTGCCTAGCCTGTGGCTTGTACCCCTGTCCCTCTTACGGTGTGTGTGACTTACTACCATATAAGGTTATTTGTGTATAAGTCTCCTCTCTCCTGATAGAATGTACATTCTTTGAGGACAGAGGATGTCTTATTCATCACTCCCCACCACTGCCCGGTGCCTTGTATGGTGCCTTGTATGCAGAGGTTATTCAGTAAGTACTTGAGGAATGAACATGGGTTTCAGGTACCATTCATAAGTACCAGGGCTGTAGGTAGTTGGTCTCTTCTGTACATGGGATGACCCTGAATAACCTTGACATTTGATATGGGAGAACTGCCTATGCAGTTTAAAATGCTGGAATATGAGGATTCAGAAAGGCCAGCAGTTGAAAAATGGTCTTGTAGCAGGTAATAGTTGACATCAAAGTTTATGTATACAATAACGGTCTGGGCTGAAAAGGATGGGTATTGCAAGGGAATGGAACAACATACCTCCTAAGCCACATTTGTGGGTTTTGTTTTTGTTTTTTAAACAGGGAGCCCATGGCCAAGACAGATGAGGGAGTGGCAGCCCCAGTAAGTGGAGGTGCTGCCCGACTCCGATTTTTCTCCATGAAGAGGACAGTATCTCAGCAGTCATTTGATGGTGTCTCATTGGATAACAGTGGCCCTGAAGACCGGATTTCAGTGGACAGTGATGGCAGTGAGAGCTTTGTGATGCTCTTGGAGTCTGGTAGGTGGAACCAGAGCCGGGCAGGGTTGTAGAGCCCCAAGAGTGTTCTTTCTGATGCCTGTATTCAGACCAGCAGGATGCAAAAGGAGCTGAGATTTGATAAAGTAGACATTTTCTTAATCAAAAAACCAAAAGAAGAGAGAAATTTTAGTGGATCTGTGGCGCTGACTTTATCCCCACATCTTCTAGGTTATTGATTAGTACTTGACCTTTATCACAGAACAACACTCAAAGAAGAGAGCGCTAGTCTTACAGCCATGTAGCTGTGGCGGTAAGACTAATTCTGTGGCTATATCAATGGTGTGTGTGTTTATTGTCTGCTCTTTGCCTAAACTATGTATTTTATTGTTGGAAAATAACTAGGAGCTTTTTGTCTATGATAAAACAAGTAACCTTTAGGCATTAGATTAATCACCACTAGGAGTTAACACTAGTTCTTTCAGCTTATTGAAATGAAAACTTTTAAAATCGCCCTTTAAGAGTATCTAAATGAAAATAAAAAGAGAATGTACTGTTTCTTAAGCTGGATGGTATATATCCATGTTTGTTTTGTTATTATTATTAATTTCTTATGGGAAAATCCAAATATTTAAAAATAGACAGAATCAAATAGCGAACCTTCATATACCCATTACCTAGCTTCAGATATTAAGAACTCATGGCCATTCTTGTTTTATATATTCTTCTGCCCACTTCCCTTCCTCCCATATTATTTTGGAGCAAATCCCAAACATATCATTTTATCCATAAATATTTTCATTATGCATCTCTAGAAAATACAAATTTTTAAAATATTAAAAATTAAAAAAATTATGGTAAAATACAATACACATAAAATTTACCATCTTAACTATTTAAAACTATAATTTAGTAGCATTAATTACATTCAAATCATTGCGTAACCGTCACCACTATCCATCTCCAGAGCTCTTTCATCTTGCAAAACTATACCCATTAAACAATAACTCCTCATTCCCTCTTCCACCAGCCCCTGGCAATCACCATTCTACTTTCTGTTTCTATGAATTTGACGACTCTGGGTACCTCACATAAATGGAACCATACGTGACTGGCTTGTTTCATTTCACATAAAATGTCCTTAAGGTTCATTTACGTTGTATGTAGCATGTGTCAGAATTTCCTTCCTTTTTAAGACCATTATTTGTTGTATGTTTATACCACATTTTGTTTAACCATTTATCCGTCCGTAGACACTTAGGTTGCTTCCATTTACAGACTTTCTTTAAGGTGACCAAATACCATTGTCCTTTTAAAAATTAACAATAATTCCCTAAATTCATTAAATATCTAGTTAGTCTTCAAATTTCCAGTTGTCTCATGAGTGTCATAAATGTTTTGTTTTTACAGTTGTCACTGTTTTTAGAGATCGGATTTGAATAGAATTTTTTGACTCTCAAATTCTTTTGTTATCTTTCTTATTCAGAGTCTGGTCCAGAATCTCTTCCACCAGGATCTCTTCCCAATGTCTTAGACAGTGCTGGTGTTCAAGGGAGCCCTGTTACGGATAGTTATGGCCAGGGATCACCAGAGGCCAACAGTTCAGCCTCACCCAGTGGGGAAGACCTCCATCTTCACCTGGTCAGTTGTTCTACTTTCTTCTCTGCAGAGGGTACGCTCTAAGCTGGAAGCTTGGGACTCAGCTAAGGGAGTCTCCTTTTACAGGTTTCAGTTCTGGTCCTGAAGGTGAATGAGGTGTCTTTGGGTATTGAGGTACGTGGTGAGGACCTGACTGTGGCCCTGCAAGCAGAGGAGCTGACCCTTCAGCAGCTAGGCACCGTGGGACTCTGGCAGTTCCTGCATGGACAGTGCCCAGGTGAGGATGGTGCGATTGCAGGAGAGCTGGTGGGATTTTTCTGGGGCATCCATAGCTTAACTTGCTCCTGTCACTGTGCTCCAGGGGCAGCTACCTTAGTGCCAAGCCCTTGGCGCTTCTCTCCAGCAGCCATTAGGGGGAGGAAGAAGTCTAATGAAGCCTCCTTCTTGCAAGGTGCCTCTCCCAGAGCTCTTTCTGGGGTTTTGTACTCAGTAGGCTAGTCTCCATCCTCACCTCCCAGGTGCTCCTTATGCTTATACATGAGGACTGTGTCCACTTCTTTGTGAGGCTGCTAACATCAAGCTATATCTGATGAGGGAACTTCTGATTCAGTCCTTTGATGTGAATTATCATTTATACTTTAAAAGATGACAGGAAAAATCTGGGCTTATGCTACATGCTTTGTTTAAAAAATTTTTTAAAAATATTGAGTAGATACTAAAAGAATACTTATAAAATATATATAAGGTATAAAATAACAACAATACAATGAACCCATGTACTCACTACCTAGTTTAGTAAATAGAACAGTACCATTAACTTTGAAGTCCCTGGGAGTCCCTCTCCAGAACCTTCCTCTTGCCTCTCACCTATCATAGGGAATCACTGTCCTGAATTTTGTATTTCTCATTCTCTTGCTTTACAATTCTTCTGCATGTGTTTGTATCAATGTATTATTTAGCTTTGCAGTTTTTCAGGTTTTTCTAAATGGAATCATAGTTTGTATTCTTTTGTGATTTGCTTCCTTCAAGTACCATGATATTCTTCAGATTCTTCTAGGTTGTTGAGTTAGCTATAATTTATTCATTTTTACTACTATATAATATTCTATTGCAGAAATATACCACTTTTTGCTTTTTTAAAAACTGCTTATGCGTACTATGAAATTCACTCCTTGTAAGTATACAATTTGATAAATATTAGTAAGCTTACAGGGTTCTACAGCCATCACCATCACCCCCAAAATATCTCTTGTACCCATTACTCTAGTTACTTCTTCAGTCTATTCTGAACAGACATTTGGGTTGTTTCCAGTTTTTTTGCTATTTCAAATAGGGTTGTCTTGACATGCCCATCCTTGTACACGTCTCCTGATATGTATGTTGGAGAGTTTCTCCAGGTTTATATTCCTGAGGAAATAATTGTTAGGTCATTAGGGTAGGTATAGCTTTAACCTTAGTAGATAATGCCAATTTGTTTTCCAGAATGGTTGTACCAATTTGCATTTATATAAGTATGTAAGTTGTTTCATAGCCTTGGCTACACCTGAGATTATTCTTTATGCGGTTTGAGTAAATTAGCATAGATCCCGCTTGGCTTCCTCAGAGAGAGGTGAGAAGACCAAGACTTGGAGAAAGGAAGAGGTGATCAAATATAGCAGAGTTGAGGGTCCTCCGTTTGTTTGTTTGCTTGTTTGTTTGTTTTTGGCTGTGCTGTGTGGCTTGCGGGATCTTAGTTCCCTGACCAGGGATTGAACCTGGGCCACAGCAGTGAAAGCACCGAGTCCTAGCCACTGGACCGCCAGGGAATTCCCAAGGGTCCTCTGTTTTAAGAGCTTTACCTTGGCCATCAGCCCAGTGCCTCTGATTCATAGCAAGACCAGCTTTTTATTGGCCCTTAACATCCCTTCTGTCATGAGAGGCATTAGAGCAAAGTAGCCAAGCCCACAGTCTTTGCAGTCAGGCTGCCTGCGTGCAAATCGTATCCTTGCTACTTACAAGTTGTGTTACTTTGGGCAAGTTACTCTCTGTGCCGTAGTTCTTTCATCTCTAAAATGGGAATGATAATAATACTTCTGGCCCAGGGTTGTTAGGAATATTAAATATATATAAAGTGCTTAGAGCAATCACTGACTAGTAATTAATTCATATGTTTTCCTTCTGTCTTTCTTCTCAAAGGCACAAGCTTTCAGGAAGCCTCAACTTTGAAGACTGGCCACATCAGGCCAGCTGTAGGCCTTCGCTTTGAGGTGGGGCCTGGTGCAGCTGTTCATTCCCCTCTGGCCACACAGAATGGCTTCCTGCGTTTCTTGCTTCAGGGCTGTGACCTTGAGCTGCTCACTTCAGTGCTCAGTGGCCTGGGGCCCTTCTTGGAGGATGAGGAGATCCCACTGGTAGTTCCCATGCAGATTGAGCTCCTGAACTCCAGGATCACTCTAAAGGTGAGAGGAACTTTTGGGTTTTACCCTAGACTTTGTCAGGCAAGGGATTCTGGCAGTGACAGTAACTTCTTCTCCTGTCCCTGTAAAATGTGGTGAGGATCAAGTGATCCTCTAATCCTCTAATGCATATTAGCATTCTTTGTCAGTGTTACAGTAGTAGTACATAAAAATGTGTTTCTGGCAAAGAGTCCTGGGTTCAAGTGAGAGGATCTTGTCTCTAGCCCTGACCCTTGGCATGCAGCATGACTGTGCAAGCCCATTAGGTTATCAGATCCTCAGTCTCACCACCTCTAGAGTGGGAGAGACTCAATTATGCCTCTCACATCTCGCAAGAACGTATGGATAAACATACATTTGACATAAAAGTGCTTCCAGCTCAATGGTAGAAGCATGGCTTGTTACCTAAGTTGCTCTGAGCTGGTTGGGGGCATCATGTGGTTTCTCTCTTTCCTATAGGACGATATCCCCCCCATCTATCCGACCTCTCCAGGCCCCATCCCCATCACTCTAGCCATGGAGCACGTTGTGCTGAAGCGGAGTGACGATGGTGTGTTCCACATTGGCGGTGAGTTGGGCTTGTCAGCCTCCCGGCTTCTCTGCCTTTTTGCTCCTGTAAGGGAATAGGTGACAACTAGGAATAGTCTGCGTGTTGCTGGCAGCTTGTCATTTAGAACCTTTACTTTTTTCCAGCTGCTGCTCAGGACAGACCATCAGCCAAAGTACTTAAAAGTGAGAAGAGGCAGCCCCCAAAAGAACAGGTGTTTCTGGTGCCCACAGGGGAGGCTTTTGGCCCACAGGTGAGGATATAACTGAACAGTACCTTTCCCATAAACCCTTAGGGGCTGTAATCACAGAAGCTGGTAAAACCCAGAGGGCTGAAAAGGCTGCTTGTGCTGGGTACAGCTGGGCGGTGTGGGCTCCTGTCACCTAGCAGCAGCTTCTAGAAGTGCTGAACAGAGGATGTAAGTCAGGAGCTGGAGGTAAATAGTTGCTGATGACATCTTCCACCTGTTGCTGTCCCTGCAACTGATGAACTCGGAAGAGGGGTTTAGGCTCTTAGAAAATATCTAGTTGGGTTCTCTTGATCATTGACCAAACTTATGGGTTGTTCTGCTTGAATTCTTCCTCCTCGTTCCCTTACTGGATGTTTCTGCAAGGTGTGTTACCTTATTCATTCACTGTGAATTACTAATTGTTCCTCAGGTGCAAGAACTGCCTACCCTACAAAAGGAACTTATAGAAACTAAACAAGCATTGGCTCATGCCAACCAGGATAAAGAAAAACTTCTTCAGGAGATTAGGAAATATAACCCGCTCTTTGACCTCTGACAGCAATGGCTCAGCCATCTGTGCCAAGGAGAGAGGAGGAGATCACCAGCAATCGCACCACCTGCGACAGGCACCATCCAGTGTTGGACAAGTCAGCTAAGGATGCTCAACTCACTCCTCATGGTGTCCTTTCTACTAGCAGTTCTGACTTGGATGGAAGACAGGGCAAAGTATTACCACGTTCCAGGAAGTTGGGGGCAGCTTTGTGCGTGGCTCAGGCATCACGTCTTTCCTGTATAAAGCCTTTTGGCCCTCTGCACACTAGGCGGAATCTCCTCAACACTGTAGGGTCATTTCACCGTCTGGTTTCACAGCAGAGACATTTGCTTACTCTGCCTGTGTGAACAAGGCAGAGTACCCATCTCCTCAGTTGGTCACCCACAGAGCCACCAAAGATTCTATGTTCCAGAGCTTCCTGTAGTGGACCTGAGAAGTCCTTGGCCTGAGCTTCGGCCACAGTAGTAGAGTGGAACAGGAAATAGCCAGCAAGGCGGGAGCCTGGGGAGGCACAAGAATAAATGAGACATGGATTCTGCCTTGTTTGGAAAGGAAACCAAGCTCACGTCATCTTGGCTCATATTACAATCAGATTTTTCAGGGTTAAGCTTTCTTTCTGTGATGCTTTCATCGCTGTGATGCTGTGGTAGGAAGTAAACAACAGTAGCAGCTCACTTGTATCATCTTTCCCTTCTATAACGCAATCTGTTTGAAATTTAAGAAGAAACTATTCACCCTGAGCTAGGTTGAAGGCATGACATGGTGAGGGTCGGTAGGGGAGCTTGGTTCTGTGCCACTGTTGCTGGCCGTGTCCCTCTTCCACAGCTGCACCTCACAGATTATTTCCTGTCTCCCTGGGGTCCCTGGCACACCTGCTTTCCCAGCACTATGACTTTCTACCAGCACTCTCGTTAGCACTTGGTGGTTTGGGAGCTGAAAATGTGTTTTAAACCATAACATTAACATCTCAGCCTGTTTCCTCTCACCCCCCCCCCCCATCACTGTGGCTTTTTAAAATCATGTTAGTTTGACTTAAGTAAAAGACAAAGCAAAACAAAACCCTTCAACCTAGCTAGGTTTTGCCCCTGCCTGATGAAAGAGCTATTTCCCCCTCTTTCTTTACTACCGAATTCTTTACCAACACTCTATCTTCATCCATACTGCTCTGTGATATACTTCAAGCTGTGTTGGACAGAAGTTCATCAGCTAACTCACCTTGAATTGGCAAGATGGCAAAATAGTGATTTAGTAGTGTCACTAAAGTCTTAATCACACATGACCTACTGAAGGAAAGATAAAATGGTTTCCTTTATGGGAAATCATGCCTGACTTGTATATTCTAGTTTTTTGAGGATAAAAAGAAATATGTGTTCAAGAAGGAACAAGATCTAATTTGCTCAGACTTTTACAGACTTTTTGTTGTGGTTCTTCACTAAGGCAATCTTAAAAACAACAATTACTATGAGATTATGGGAGTGTTCTGTCATGCTTAGGAAACAACACAGAGACTTAAAAGTAAACACCTTTCTAGAGAGAATGTTAACAGGGTAAGTTCCCTATGGGTTGATGCTTGGTTTAACCTTATTTAAGAATTTTATAAATTACCTGAAAGTAGGATATTACAGTGCAATCAAATGTCACTGCTTCCAGGCAGTGAAAGATAAACCAGAAGAAATTGAAAAAAAAAAAGTGAAATTACAGAAGATTCACAAACTGGGCTGTGAATACTCAGGAAAGTGACAGGTGAGGTTCTGTATAGGTAAGTGTGAAGTAACGCACTTATGGGAGAATCAGCAACCAGCGAGGCAGTGAGCTCTGTTAGAACTCAGGAAAGAAACCTAAGCATTGCTGAGAGGGAGGAGGGGTCAGTGTGCTGCTGTGGCCAAAAGCCTGACTGCATCATCAGGAAGGGCACGTGGAGCCAACACAGAAAACAGCACCTCATGCAAGGCCGTGGTAATGTCTTAAATTATCTGTGCACTTCTAGTGACCTTATTTACAAAGTGTATGGTGAAGAGAGGAAAGGTCCAGAGAACAGCAAAAATGATCAGGTGGTAGAGGTACTTCCACATGTGGACACATCTTTAAAATGTTGGCTCCAGTTCTGAAAAGATGAAAGTTGAGGGTAGTGTTAGATCAGATATTCAGTCAAGAGCAGGGACATGTTCTTCAGGTCCCAAAATACTAGCTCTAGGGCTGTACCTATTAGCCTTAGGTAAAAGAAAGCACTTCTCGTAGCAAATCAGAAACTTCTAGGGGTCATTGTTCAAGAAGTGGTGCTGGCAGAAACTGTATGGGTACAGAAGGTTTAAGAGGAATCCTTGCATGATGGTTTTCCAAAAGGAATTATGGAAAACTAGGGCTATTTGGTGATATACAACAGAGAGGGTAACTGCATCCCTCCACAGACTCCCCCTTAAGTGCCTTTTTCAAAGGCAGAATGATGAACAAAAAGAATCACACTCCTCTCAAGTATGGCATTTCTAATGTGTTTAAAGGGGGAGGAGGGAGAGCCAGTAGCCAGAAAATAGAATTATTCAACCTTAGGTTCACCTGAATTGGTATAAAATCACATTCTGATTCTCTTCCCTTCACCTCCTCTTCTACCCACTGTGTCCCTCCATGCAAAGAATTGCTTGGTACACCCTCACCTTAAGCTTGTGCTTGGTGGGAGGCAATAGAAACAAATCTGGCAAGCACTGAGGTTCACCCCTTTAATGAGCAGAGCTCAGTCAGGTTTCTGGGCTCTCTGGCGCTCTCGTCCATGTAACAAATGGAGCCCTAGAATTTGAATTTCCTTATGTGACAGCTTTGGGCATTGTGTCTTGAAGTTCCTGCCTCAGGAAATGTGGTTGGGGTCATTGTCCCATGGAATTTTAGTAAAAATCATCTTGTATAACTTCATACTCCTATTCATTGGGGGAAGAACGACTTTCAAAATGAAGAAGTGTGACCTTGTTTGTAGTCCTCAGGATAAACGTAAAGGAAAAAGACGGAAGGAAAACATAGTAGTATCAGCTCCTGTGGACTGCTTAACAATTTCTGCCTTGGAGCTCTAAGACTCCGTGAACAAGAAATAACAATACCTCAAGAAAATGTCTGGAGTGATAGCACCGCTATCCCTCAAAAGACTTCAGCCACCGCACATCACCATTTCAGCTGTGAAGCATTTACAACTACGTTATCATCTATGATCGTCTAGAGTCCCTGTTTACACGGATATACTAGAGATGTGCTTTAGTGCATATGGACTGGTTTAAATCTCTCTTAGCTGAGCTGCAGGGACGGTTATCAATCTCAAATTCTGTTTTCAACTCACTGGAATAATTAACCTAGTCTATTAGACTTAAGACAGAAGGAGTAGGTTCTATTCTCATGATGGCTGCTTTTTGCTGTGTGTTTAATCTGACCCTCATTTTGCCACAGGCCTCAACCTTTACGTACCCTTTTTCATGGTTCTGAAAGGAATGGTTCCTGTCTATGGAATATACAAGGGATAAGCCACCCCTCACGTACCCCATAACTTAAATGCTTCCATTTAACCCATTTACATCAGTTTCCCCATAGGCTAGTTCAGGGTTTTTTTTTTTCTTCTCTCCCCTATTTAATACTTGCCTAAACTTCCGAAAACAGTTATAGTAATATCACAAAACTATGGAAACAACATTGCTACACAAGCTAGTAGGATGACAACTGGTTATTTGAGAACTGCAAGAGCTGTGTCATTGCCTTGTGATTTACCATAGTAATTACTGTGTTTCAAGAGATTCTGGTGTGATGTCCTGTCCTTTCAGGGACTACGGCCTTCCCCAGGATCTTCCCCCACCTTCTGCTAGAATAGGAATATTCCCATTCACCTCTGGGTAGGTATGGATAGTAGCTGTTGTTGAATGGGGATTATTTTCTCCCTCTCTTACAACAGATACAAGCGGAAACACTCTCAGATAACCTTAAACTGTGAGGCTTTGCTAAGTGGCTAGACTTGGGATGTGTACTTCCTTCTTTATTATTTGTAAATTTCAGCCTTATCCAGTATCTCAAACTGCAATAGGTATAGTTCTTATAACCACTTAAAAAGCTCCCTCTGAGAGCTGAGAGAAGATCTGTTTTTGTTTTTCCCTTCAATATATTAGTTTTTGGTCAAGATTTAGCCTGAGTCTTACAGCATTTCTTTGTGGAATACACTACTGAAGTGTCTTCTCCATTGGCTAACTACACGTTTAAAGCCATGAGTTTTAATGTAAGATAATATAATCCAGATTTGCCCAACTTTGTGTGTCCAAGCTGTTTCCCCCACTCAGGGTGCTAAACAGAATTGGAATCTTTACTAAGACATGCTCAGGAAAGCTTCAAAAGAGAACAGCTTCAAAACCCCTCTCGTTATGACACCAAATGATTGAGAGGAAAGAATTCTTGGGGATTGCCAATTATATTACAGTAGCCTTATTACTGCTAATCACTGTCAATAAAAGTCACTCCATTCCCCTCTACGTGAGGAAAACAATGAGAATGTATCCAATGAACTGGAATATTGGTCAGTATTGGGAAATATTAATGTTGCAGTATCTAATCAAACCTTGAGTGTACTGGTTCTGTGAACCACTTGAAAAAAGCAAATTAAACTTATTAAACAGTATTGGTTCTGGTATATCTGTTTATAGCAATTGAAACATATGGGTTTTTACATTGTTTTTAAGTACTTTAAGTACTCTTTTATGAGATAAAATTTTAATGGTTCTGGTAGGCAATGGGGAGGGCTCAAATTTTCACAAAAAAGCCAAGGCCAGTTTTATTCTGACACCAAAAAAGAACGATGAACTTCTCCCCACCATTCCAACCTGCTTGACAGAAAATGAACGCACACATGGCAAGTTGGAAAACAGTTTAATGATCACTCACCAAAATGTTTACAAGGACAGACTATTCCACTACTCCTGCTGTCACCGTGTCCTTCACGGTAGAGTATCACAAGTCAAAAGTTTCTGATTGTTTCATTTACTTAAAACCAAATGTAAGAAACAACCTAAGTCATTGCAACTTCAGGCTTCAATGTGAAACCGTCAAACCGTCTTGGAAGGGTTTTCTTTCTGAAAGCAGCATTCCTGTCCAGAAGATGCTTAAGCCTCATCAACCTTTCTTCTTCCAACTAGCCAGTAATAGTTAAATGCCTCAAAATGCCCTCAGAGGTCCCAATATTTAGTCAAGGCAAGTATGAAACAGGCTGCATGCCTTCAAGGTGTAATGAATATCAGAGTTTTGAGAAAGACATTAAAGCATCATGGAATCCTTCGAGGACCGAGATACTAAAGCACCAGTGCAGAGAGTCTCATGCAATAGGAAGTCTGGAATGAGTACTTCTTCCTTCAGTACCAGGCCCTTCTAGACTTTGGTCTAGAAGAAGATGATTTTTTTGTGCTTCGAGTTGGGAATTTGCCCCTTCGACTTCAGCCTCCGAACAGCCTCCCTCATATGTTTGGGTTGTAGCGGTGGCATTTCTCCCCACTTCTCACACACATCCAGTGCTAAACAGAGGGCAAGGAGAGAGTTTCATTATCACACAAGAGCTTATGCATTATAATCCTTTTGAGTCCTGTAATTCTCATTAACTCTTCTTAAGCTTGCTAAAGAAATAAACCAAGACATTTTCCCTTCTTAAGAGAATGCTATAAAATGTATCATGTTAGCTTTAGTATATCCCACATCAGGTTTTATCATAGGCAACAGTTTAAAACATATCTTCTCCTTAAAAGAATAGGTATTTCACCAGCTAGAAATTAGCAATGGGCAGCAGCCGGGTTCTTTACTTGATGGACAGGGGGCAGTTCCCAGGGATCATAACATCAGGGACAACTACTCACCATACCACACTGGTCAGCCCCAGTGATTGCTTTTTTTTGTATCTTTACTTTTGGCAGCAGAAATGAGCAAAATCCATTGGAGGAAAATACAAAGTCTGTTTCTGTCACCCTGGGCTGAGGACAGGAATCAGGAGGGCAGATTTCCTAGGCCTTCCAGTATTGAAACTTTCAAGGAATAATGTTCATGCTCTCCTGAATGCAAGGCTCCCTTTCTAGTGTAAATGGAAACCACCACTGGTGCCTTAATAAGTCCCTCACTATAGATATTCTTGGAAATAAGACCACCACAGGCTCAATCCAGTATTTAGACCAACACCACTCACCTTCTTCTACCACCTCCCCGACGAAAACTTTGGAAATACCAGACATAGCAATAACAACATTCTGAGACACAGAGGTACCAGTGATGGACTGGATCAGCTTGAAAGAAGGACAAAAGACTGTGATTAAGGTAGTCAAGGACTGGCTTTGGAACATAGTACCCATAAGAGCTCTGCACTGAAAGAGTTCACTAAAGGCTGGATCTGAAATTGACACCAGTAAAACAAAAGGATTCAGGTGTATAATGGCCTATTCTATTTGTTGAGACCCTATCTCTAGAATACAAAATTACAACTGGTCAGATTATTGAGGGGCATGCTATTTTTATTTTCCTGCCTAAATGGTCCACCAACTTGCCTAACACCTCACTTCAAAATGCCAATGGATACAGCTGTTGAGTCTCATTCAGTTCTCATAGCTCATGGAAATGAGTGTGGTAGTCCATCCTTACCCTTTTAATGGCTGCCTTAGGGAAAGCTGACCGGCGATACATTTCGTAACGGTTCAGCTGCTCCTCAGAAAAAGAAGAAACCAGGATTCTAGACAAAGATTCAGGTAATTAAGTTCACTTATAAGAATGAATACTTAAGATATATATTATTATGTCAATAAAAGCAAGTCTCAGATATCTAAAAAATAAAATTTTCAAGGGATCAATAGTATTAGGCTTAGTGTTTATGAGGAATGAAGAGAAAGCATTTCTACTCTTACGGAACTTGATAATAAGTGAAATGCAAGTTCCTTTCTTACTTCACTAAGTACAAAAACAACAATGTTGGGTCATTGAATCACACTATACAGGTTATGTTTTCAGCATTAGGCTCTCTCTCCCCATAAGGCTACCTCACTACACTTCACATTAAAGATAAAAATTTAATATGTAAATTTATATTCAAACTAGCAGTTTCCAACATTAACAGATTAAGGGGAAATTTTATAAAATATATGGAAAAGGGTTAATAATCTTAATATATAGTTAAATTTTCAAATAAATTAAAAGATGGCCATACCAATTTTAGAAAATGAGCAAAGGAAGTGAATAGGAAATTTACAAAATATACCAATGGCCAATATATAGAGAGGAAAAAAATTAAGCTTCAGTATTAACTAAAGAAATTAAAATGATGAACTAAAGCAAGATTAACATTTTTCATAAAACAGATAAAAAAGTATTAAAAAGCATGGTATTAGTGAGGATGGGAGGACACAAACTCATGCATGCTGGTAGACTGTGAGGTGGAACAACCTTTTCGCAGAATCTGGATATACAAATGAAAATCCTTTGAAAATGTTCATACTGTTTAAACTACCAATTACACTTCTAGGAGTTTATTTTAGGAAGTAAATGGACAAGTATGCAAAGATGTGCTCAAAGATGTTGATCATAATGTTGTCAAAAGAGGAAGAAAAAAACCCAGAACAACTACAGAAATAGGTTACATTATAGTTCATCCATATAATGGAATACAATGCAGCCATTAAAAATGATGATTTATGGGCATATTTACTGACATGAAAATATTTAGCTATATACTGATATATCAAACATTAAAGAATATATCCGAAAAGGTATATACCCAAATATATACCCTGGGTAAACTCTGGGTGGTGGAATTATAAGTAATTATTTTTTCTATTTTTCTGTATTTTCTGAATTATTTGCAATGAACCTATCCCATTTTTATAATCAGAAAACATAACAAAGCTATTTCCATTTTGAAGAAAATTATGACCTAGATGTATAATTATTGACATGGAAAACATTTACCATATATAATGTGGAAAACAGGTTACAAACAGTCTTTAACATCTTTGAAATTTTTAATTTAATTTTATTTCTAGATATATATATGTAAAGAAAATATCTTGGTGAATATACATCAAAATATTAACAGTGTTTATTTTGGTGGTATGGTGATATTTTAATTTTTACTTATATTTTCTATACCATAACATAATGCAATATTAATTGCTTTATTTTTTTTGAGTTTAAAAAAGAAAAGAAAAATTTAAGGACAAGAAAAATGTATTAACTTTGTGTGGTCAGGTTAGAGCCTTGAAAGGGGAAAGATAAGAAAAGTGACTTACTGCATCTTTTGAATCTCATCTTCATCCACTTTCTGCTTCTTCTCTTTCTTTTCTTTGGTATCTATTTTCAGTTTTTTGGCTGCAGGAGTAAGTAATGATGAGTCTTCCCTTTCAACTGCTGTTAAATCTGAGATATCCTGACTCTTGAGCTAAGAAGACAAAAGAAACCCTTTATATATTTGGCCTACTTCTCAGACTTGGGTAAGGTAAGAAGACATCATTTCTCATTACAACACAACAAATCCACTTATTTCTGTAGTTTTTTGGTTCCAGGCATTGGCTGTACCATCAAAATATAAGCTACCCTGTCTCTCCTAAAGGAGTTTTTAGCCCAGCTGTAGAAAGAAAACCTACTAAATAGTCCAGTTTTCCAGGTTAGCTATGATCCTAGTTCCAGTCATCTGTTTACAAGGGCAATGTAGTGCCAAGGATCATGAAAACCACTCTCCCCCTGATCTCCTTCTTCTGACCTCATTCTTTAGAGGGGATGTCAGAAAAGTCCTCTCCACCCAGCCAGCTCTTCTTCCTCTAAATCTATAGATCTCTTTACTGATGATGATTCCATGTGGAAAGAATATTAAAAAGGAGGCACCTTCTCATCAAAGCAGTGTTTTTTTGAATTTGGGACTTTTAAGTGAGCTTCTCCCACATGTAGTGCTCTTTTCTTCCTAACTTTCAATACCACTGTATAATGCAAATATTTACTTCCCGTTACTAGACTGAGAACTTTATTTATTTATTTTTTAGTTCTTTTAATTAATTTATTTTTGGCTGCATTGGGTCTTTGTTGCTGCGCGCGGTCTTTCTCTCGTTGCAGCAATTGGGGACTACTTGTTGCGGTGCATGGGCTTCTCACTGCGGTGGCCTTTCTTGTTGCGGAGCACGGGCTCTAGGCACGCGGGCTTAGTAGTTGTGGCTCGCGGGCTCTGGAGCGCAGGCTCAGTAGCTGTGGCGCATGGGCTTAGTTCGTTCCTCCGCGGCATTTGGGATTTTCCCGGACCAGGGCTCGAACCTGTGTGCCCTGCACTGGCAGGCGGATTCTTAACCACTGTGCCACCAGGGAAGCCCCTAGACTGACAACTTTTTGAAGATAGGTTTGTCTCTTATTTATCTCTCCTCACATAAATATTTACCATTGTTTTACTCATTCTAGATGTTTAATATCTATTTAATAATGACAACAAAAAAAAATCCAAACTTCATCCCCTCCAACAATATAGAATCTAAGGCTACAACAAACCTCATTAATGAGATTTAACTTCTGTTTCCTTAAAGAGAAACTCACATTTAAACTCATACAGGAATATGAGAAGTACGTGAGAGCGAAGGCAGTAAATCTTTAACAACCTTTTCAACTTCTTCTCTAGTTACTGATACATACAAATTTTCTAACTTCTTTGTGCTTCAATTTTGGTGATTTATATTATCCTTAAAAATGAGCCATTTTTCTTGAAGTTTCAAAATTACTTGGTCTAAACTTGAACATCACATTTTCTTAAAGCTTAAAGATCTCCGTATCAGTGCCTATAGCCCTTTCTTATTTCATAATGTTGTACAATTACATTTCAAATAACCAGGTCTTCATTTTATTGTTTATGTTTTTAAAGCATTAATTCATTAACATCTACTTTCATCCCGATTAATTCCTTGCTCCTACATTCTTCTGGTTTATTTTGTTCTTTTTCTGGTTTCTTGAGCTGGGTGCTTATTTTCGATATCTCTTGTAAAAATATGTAAGGTTGGGCTTCCCTGGTGGCGCAGTGGTTGAGAGTCTGCCTGCCAATGCAGGGGACACGGGTTTGAGCCCTGGTCTGGGAAGATCCCACATGCCACGGAGCAACTGGGCCCGTGAGCCACAATTACTGAGCCTGCGCGTCTGGAGCCTGTGCTCCGCAACAAGAGAGGCCGCGATGGTGAGAGGCCCGCGCACCGCGATGAAGAGTGGTCCCCACTTGCCGCGACTGGAGGAAGCCCTCGCACAGAAACGAAGACTCAACACAGTCATACATACATACATACATACATACATACATACATACATACATACATACATAAATAAATAAATGAACGTGAATTTCTAAAAAAAAAAAAGTAAGGTTATGAATTTTTCTTTAAATAAAGTTTTGGTCAAATCCCATTGGATTTGATGTGGCATTCTCTTTGTTAATTTCTTTAATCCAAAGGCTATTTAGAAACTAGTTTAAAATGTCCAGGTGTTAGTTTTTTGGAGGGAGTTGGAGTGGGAGAAAATTTTTGTTGTTAATTTCAGGTTCTATTGCACTGTACTAACAGGATATGATCTGTTATGATTTCTACTTTTAAGAATTTATGCTTTTCTTCGTGGTCTGGTATATGATCAATTTAAAAAAGTGTTTCAGAAGCATCAAAAATTTTTTTTATCTTCTAGGTGCAAATTTCTGTATGTAGTGAGCTTTTTACTGGACTAAGCTAATTATTACTTAAATCCTTTCTGTCCTTGAGATCTGTTTTAAAAGTTCCTTCTTAAAGTAGTTTTGTCACATTTTTCTTTTTCTAAAAGTTCTTAACTTTATATATTTTGATACAACTTTATGCTCTGAAAGACTGTTTCCATTTAATCCAATGTCTTCACCCATGCTCTCACACTTACATTCAAACAGGAATTATAGCTCTAAGACCCCAAGATTCTACCTTTAGAAATGGAACCTAGAGAACGCTGAGATTCTAGTATCCTGACTGATGCTCAGCGGAGCAACATTGCTGAATTCTTGGGATGGCACAATTGATAGGTTTGGTGCTATAGAGACCCTTGGACATTAGCACCCAGGTCACTGGTAGCAGTTAAATGTCCCAAGAGGATAAGAACGTGACTAAATTAGTAACTACCTCAAAGTCTCCCTTTAACGACTCTGCAGCCTATAATGACAAAGTTACACTTAAGCAATATCTAAGAAACCATATTGGGGTGAAAGTGGTACTAGGAATCCTGGGTTCTAGCTTTTGCCCTAAGTTTCAGTGTCGATTGGCATTGACCTCAATTTCCTCACCAGGAAAACCAAGAGGCTATTTGAAATTCCCTTAGAAGTAGATTTAACGCCTAAGGGCAGGGATTAAAAATTTTGACCCAGTGCTTGGGTCTCTGGAACTGAACCGGCTCTGAAGGTTTTGTCTCCTCTCTCCCCCCAACCCCGCGATGGCAGATCTAAAGGGTCATGGTGAGTTCGACTATCTTAGCTTGGGAGGGACCAACCAAGAAGCCTGTCAAGCAGCCAGTGACACAACTCCTCCGGCCTCATCAACACATCTCTCCCTACCTCGCCTTCTTCAGCCGAGGCCTCTTTCAATTCCCCATCTGCGTCTCCGTCAGTTTCCTCCGTGATTCCGTCCGTGTCAGTAACCCCCGGGCCCCCAGGAGCAGCGGCCGTCTCATCTGACTCCCCTGTCTCTCCACCTTTTTCCGTGGGCGACTCGCAGGCAATATCCATGGCGGCGAGAAGATGGGAGTGGAGATCGCGGTGCTGTCAGACTCAGGAGCTCGGGACTCCGCGCAGCACCGCAGCCCAGGAGCTTACTTCCTGTCGTCGCGCTGCGATGACATCACCCATACCGCTCTTCCGAGGGGTCATTTAGAGGCGCGCCTAGAGGACTTCAGGGCTGTGTTTTACTTCTGATTTGGTGGCGGTGGGGAGAGGGAAAATTGAGGGCACGGAAATCAGTTTGTGGATTTTCCACCTTGGGAAACCAGCATTTGTAAAGGAGAGCTTTGTTGTTTACTGAAGGGCTTCTTTTTCCTTTCCGCCTTTCTCAAAACGCAGTGTCAGTGAACTCCGTCCTTAATCCGCTTTCCTCAGAGTAAAGTTTGGGGACAGGAGAAAACTCAATTCCGTTGTTCGCCCTTGTTGTGGGATGCGGCTACCAGGCAAACGCAGGCAGGAACTCAATCTCTTACAGTTCAATTGGACAGAGACCTCGGGCTTGTGTTAACATTGAATTGCCAGCATTTCTCTTCTGTTCCTCAAGCACCTAAAAAGAAAGAAAATAGTCATACAGCTTGAACAGAATTTATCCAATGAATTATTAACTCCACAACTACTGAGCGTCTACTTCGAGCCAGGAACAGTCCTAGCACCACAAACAAAACAGGCGGTTTCTACGCAATTGTATGATTTTCCCAATTCACCAGGACTCAAGATTGGGGTCGGTTTTACAAATCTGACTTTTAATGTCACTTTGGTTAATGTCATCAAAAGTAAGAGGAAATAGGGCTTCCCTGGCGGTCCAGTGGTTAGAACTCCGCACCTCCACTGCAAGGGGAGCGGGTTCGATCTCTGATCCGGGAACTAGGATCCCTCATGCCTCGGGGGCGGCTAAAAAAAAAAAAAAAAGTAAGGGGAAACAAATCCTACTGGGAGGGAGATATTTGCTTTGAGTGTTTGGCTTTAACGAGCCATTTCAGGGATTGGGAGCATGAAGTGCGGATATTTTCCTTTTAAAATTTTCCTCTCTTTCCTCATTGCGGTACGGAGGGCGGCATTTTACTCACGTCTTTATCGCTCGGTTCCCACATCCATTACACATTTATGTGTTCAGAAGGAATGGCCTTGGAAATGTATGTGCGCGTTACCATATTTCTCTCTTTGTTTCTACACTGCCTGGATGAATTACCGTATTTTCTGTCCTGCGAGCTCCCAAAACCTTTGGAAAAGGAGCGCACTTCGGCAGGCGCAGACAGGTAAACCGCGTTTGTTCCCTTCCACTTATACAGCGGGCGACCCTGAGACGCTCTCCTCTTGACCTGGAAGGCCTATCTCTGTGCAGCGGGGTGCACTTGCCGCAGACCACAACCACCTGCTCCCGCTCGCTGAGCCCCGCCCAGCTAGGTGGGCAAGGGGGCGGGGCGCGGGGGGCGCTCTGACGCGTGACGCCGGATCCCGGAAGTGACGCGCTCCTGGGGGAAAAGGCGGGGGGGAGGGGGGTGGTGTCCCGGCCGGTTTGGGGGGCGCGTTGCCCGGAGACCGAAAGTTTGCGAGCCAGAACAGGCTGGGCGGCGGCCCCGGAAAGGGGGTCCAGGGGGCGGCGGCCCTGGGGATGGGGAAGGAGCAGGAGCTGCTGGAGGCGGCCCGCACCGGACACCTCCCGGCCGTGGAGAAGCTGCTGTCCGGGAAGCGGCTCTCCTCAGGCTTCGGGGGCGGCGGCAGCGGGGGCTCAGGGGGAGGCAGCGGCGGCGGCGGCGGCGGCGGCGGTCTTGGCTCCTCGAGCCATCCCCTCTCCAGCCTGCTCAGGTGGGTATCGCTCCGGGGCTGGGCAGCTGCCTGGAGAACCCCCCTTCCCCTGCCCGTCTCCTGGGTCCCCAGAGAGATCGGGGCTCCGGAGGCCCTGGCGGGGTGGGTTTGCGGGGTGCCCCGGGGCTAGGGCAGGCGGCCCAAGGGGCGAGGGGCGCCAGTGCGGGTCCGCGCGGCGTCAAGCTCTCCTCGTCTCGCGTAACCCGGCAGCGAAGAATGGTGGGAGTGCCCAGGTGGCAGCCTCCGCCGCATGGCACAGCCGGGCTTCACCCTCGCCCGCTGTTGGGTGCCAGCTGTTGTATCTCACAAGCCACTTTAGAGCAGAAAATATGTATATTTTAAATCTCCCTCATCTCCTGCAGAAACTCCCACGCCTTGCGGAATCTCGCGGTTCCCCTGGAGGAAATTCTCTTGATGCCCTTCTTTTGGGAACTTGGAACCTTCCACCAGGTTCTGCAGGACGTGGCTTTTGTTGTTTATATTCAAATTGCCTCTGGGTTTATCACGCTCAAAGTGTTCTTCTTTGAGCCCCTCTTGTGCTTGAAGCTTAAATTCTGGTTCCTTGTAGTGAATCTCATTGGATTAGTCTGTTAAGTGGCATATGCAAGGTTCATCAGGGGGTTTATTCATCAAAAAATAAAGGTTTAGAAAGACTTGTTTAGGAAGCTGAGGGGTGCTTTAAACTTTTCCAAGGTCTGTTGTTAAAATAAACACTTGACTCTGGAGCTGTAAGGATTGAGAGAAAAAGGTCGTTTTTATGTGGCTTGGAGGGGGGATTGTAGGTGCTTTGTCAGTGTGAGTAAAATGTGTTGTTTCAGCAGCACTTTCATAGCCGGTTTTCTTTTCCTTCCTTGTTCTTTTGAGGTTTTTAAGAAGTGGAAGTTCATTTAGAAATGGCTTCATTCGCTTTTGTTCCCCATTAGTTTATGTAACTTCAATCTGAGTGAGCTTGGACCAAAAAAGCCCAAGGCTCTAATAAATTGTTAGGTATTAAGCACTGAGTGCAAACACAGGTCTATACAGGAAGATATTAAAAAGCAGTCTAAGAGAAGAACTCTCCCAGGGGGTTCTTTTGAGGAGGCAAAAACCAGTACCATTTGGGGCAATTTCCAGCCCCTAAAACAATGCTGTCACGTAGTTAGTACCCAGGATTTGTTGAATAAATAAAAGTATCAATTAGGGAATGATACATTTCTACATAAACTGATGGTGGTACTCACTGTTAGTAGTTCAGAGAAATGAGACATAACTGTGGGATGAGATGGAGATCAGGGCTTCCAGGAGGAGGGGGACTTCAGCTGACTTTGCAGGATGTGAGGATTTGGGTAGGTGAAGTACTGTGAGAGCGTTCCAAGTGGGCACACCATGATCAGGGGCATTGAGGTGGGAAAGGAGACTTATTTGGTGCCAGTAGGTCACTAGAAGAACTTTCTGTCTGGAGCCTTAAGAGGTTGGGTGTGATAAAAGGAGATAATATTAATGGATGGCTATACTTCCATCTTTCAGAGTGACTTAGTCTTTATGTTTATATTCCCAGTTCCTATATCAGTACCTGACACAGGTGTTCAATAAATGTACTTCGAATGCATAAATTGGGTTTTGAATCTTACCTGGATTACTTTGATATTCCTGCACTTCTGATGTCTGAGAGATGAGAGAAAGACCATACTGGTTTGGAGGTGCCTGTCTCTAATGAGCTGAATGCTACAGCATTTGGCTGTTTGCCAGAGATACCTTACCCACCCCCACCCCCCCCTTAACTACCTTGTAGTTAAGCAAGACTAGAAAATCTTTGTTGATTTTCTTTTTTTTTTTTTTTTTTTTTTACTTTGGGCCTCATGTTAATATGTCCAGTCTCTGTCATAAAGGGTGGATGTTGTCTCCACTCCCTTGTGTAAGAGAGCTGACTTCTTCTGACTTGCTCCTGTATCTGTTGTTGAGATGGTAGATGGCCTCAGAGCTGCCCCGGCCTCTCATCCCTGTGACTCCTAGGGGCAGGGAGGATCTGCAGGCACTAGTTACACTAGGTGTGTCATTAATTAGAGGTGACTCTGATTAAACTAGTGAAAGATTTCTGAGAAAATGAAACCATGCATTTAGATAATCCCTAGGTCAGCATGTCCTCCCTTTGTAGGTTTGGAAATAGTAGAGGGTAGGTCTCCTATGCCCACACACCCCACCTCAAGGACCCTGGGTTATTTAATGAGAGCCGTGGAATCGTAGCTTCAGATATGGCCCTTGCATTAGCTGCCATATCCTACCCCACTAGTGTTGTCAATTGCAGCCTACGTTTGTCCAGCTGTTTTGAGTGACCAAGTAAAGCAGGCAGGAATAGGAGCTTACAGCTGCAGTGGATATAAATGTTCTGGATCACAAGTATGTTTGTCTACTCATCTGTTTATGACCCAGCCCACCTCCCACCCCCATTCCACAAAGGCTTTGTGCTTATTCTTAAGCTACAAAATGCCTCCTCTCTCACCCATCCCTTTTCTCTTATACTGCTTGGGCTTAGGTCTTAACCTCTTAAAGCCCTCCCTAATGACCCTAATACACACAGATCTCTCAGGCTTCTACTTCTCTGGAACCCATTATCTGCAGTGAACAGTATCGCATCAACTCATACTTTGCTTGCCTAGATTTCACAATTTATTGCTTTACATATAGTAACTCTCACCAATTGAGAACATACTTGCTGAGAATCAGAAAGTCAGCAAAGAAGACTTGTACTAGGAAAAGTTGTTATGAACTTCATGTCCTTCTGACCTTCGCTTATTTACTGTATACTTATTCAGAGGCAGTGTAGTATTACGCTTCAGACCACTGGTTCTGGAGTCAGACTGCCTGGATTCACATTTCGCTGCTACCACTGACTAACTGCTTGACTTTCTGTAAATTACTCAACCACTCTGAGCCTCAATTTCTACATCTGTGAAATGGGGGGAATATTATCTGCTTTATAGGTATTGTCTTATGTAATGTGTGGAATAAGCTCACCACAGTTTCTGGCACATTGTAAGCGCTCACTGTTAGGCTTCCCCAGTTCCGTTGAGCACGTACAGTTTTGCCATGCTGTACCTGCCACGTGCAAAGTGCCATGCCAGACACGTCTTAAATGCTGTTCTTTTACTCTTGGGTATCTGTTTTCCAAGCCACGGCAGATTAGAAACAGTAAATAAGGGAGAGGCCCAGGTCAGGCAGGCACACTAATGCCATTCACCCACCAAATGTTTACCCATCATCTGCTTTGTGCTAGGCCAATTGTTAGATGCACTGCAAAATTTATCTCAGGCCGGGCACATAGTAGGTAGTCTGTCAAAATTAGTCCTCTCCCAATACAAGGTCTGTTCCCTTGTAGTGTTTATAGTAGTATGATATGTCTGTGTGACAGATTGACAAAATAAGAGAAAAAACAATAAAAGGCTAGCATAATTTTTCCCACCGCCAGTAATTTGAGACTATTAACATAGATGAATATAGCCCTACACACCTGGTTAGGCCCCAAGCATCACTGCACTATAGCTTAGTGCTGTAGTATCTGTTTATTGTGACTCTTAGCCAATCAAATAAAGATTAAATTACGTTCAGTATAGCTTGTTAATGAAAGTACAAAAAATTTTAGTTTTCTATCTAAAATGATTCAAATATAATATTTGTTATTTCAAAGGACAAGCAGTAGATTATCTAGAAAGCATAGTTATCTAAAATGCCTAGTCCTACAGAGGTTCTGAATAGCATGGATTTTACTTTATATAATACTGTCTCATTTTCTAATTGTTGAATGGTTGCCTTTATTCTGTAGCTTGAGACAGGCTCTGTATTAAACTTTTTTTTTTTTTTTAAACACGGTATTTTTCAGCCCTGGGCACATAGTAGGTCACTCACATTTTCATGTAATGGAGAGTTTAATGTGTTTATGGCTATAGTGAAACTACTGATTTTCAGGAAGGCAACTTCTGTTTGAGAATACAGTAAGATTTGGATTAAAAGTGTTCTAACAACTAAGGGAAGAAAGTTCTGAGGAAAGGAAAAGTTAAAAGAAAACACAATTCATTAGCTTAAAACTATGAAGTGGATTCTGAGCTAAATACTGATATGTGTCAATGTGAATGATGTAAAGTGAAATGCACTCCTGACGGTTCAGAAGCACAGAGAAACAGACCAAAGGTTGTAATTGAGGAATAGATTGTGTCATAGTCTAGGAAAGTTCTATACCTGATTTCTTAAGCATGAGAAGAGTGAATAAGAAAAGAAGCCAAGGAGGCTTGCTGGAGAAATCTGAAAATTTATAGACAGTAGCAATAAATTTGACTATAAACTAGATTTTTACTCTACTGTGGGTGGTGGGGAGATTATCCAAAGACAGTCATGAATTATCCAAAGACAGTCATGAATTTCCCAAAGATATGAAAAGGTTCTGATATAAAGAATGAAGAATGGAAAGTTTTGAAAATTGGATCCCATTTGGGGGACAATAACGGGTTCTCTCCAAATGTCAGAAGATATGACAAAGTTATTCATTGTTTTAAAGAAAGAGGATTCCTGATGTTTATTTAAGGAATTCATACTTGAAAAAAAAAAGTGATTACCCTAACCGTTCTATTGAAATGGCCCCCGAGAATGGATGTGTAGCTTGGAAATTATAGTGACATGACAGCTTTTTCTCATGCTGACCCTTTTACTTTTGCCCTCCTACTGTGCTAGATTTCTTTTGAATGTGCCTATTTTGAGCAAGATGATTTTAACATCCTGAGGAGTGTAACACTGACCATGTAAGGATGTAGAATGGGAGGCCTTAGGAGCAGGAACTCATGGATTTGTGTGATCTAAGTTCCTGCTCTTCTAAGAGAATGCAAAAACAAAACAACAACAACAAAAACCACAACTATTTACTAGGATAGCAGTTTTCTGGATCTTCCACTAAACCTTCTTAATTCATTAAAATTGGTTTTTAAAGAACTTCTTAAAATACTTCTTTAAGTATAATTTTATTGGGATGGCAACCCTTTTCCTTTCATTTGGAATTGCTGTACATTTTTGCTTTCTCAAAAGCAGAATGTGGTCCCCCTGTTAAAAAACAAAACAAAAAAGGTGGCATGCCTGGGAATGACTGCAGCGTGGTTACTTTATATCTAAACATCTAGAGCATGCCTCATGTTAAACTGAGTAAGGCATCTACTGGTAGTAAAAGATAATTTAACAGAAGTTTGTTAAGTCAGAGATCTCCCTTTTCCTTAATTCTCTGATTGAAGTTCAGTTTTGAAAAAAAAAATTTTTAAAGAGAATCTATTTTATATATATAATTTATTTGTTTATATTTTGGCTGCACCGAGTCTTAGTTGCAGCATGCAGAATCTTCGTTGTGGCATGAGGGATCTTGTTTAGTTGCAGCATGCAAACTCTTAGTTGTGGCATGCATGTGGGATCTACTTCCCTGACCAGGGATTGAACCTGGGCCCCCTGCATTGGGAGCACAGAGTCTTACCCACTGGACCACCAGGGAAGTCCCTGAAGTTCATTTTTGATTGTCTTAGTTACAAAAATTAGAGACGGGAAACAGTGAAACAATCCTGTGAAGAATTTGGTTTGTATCTAGTCAGCTTCAACATGTTCACTTGTCCTGGGAGGTTCTGGTCCCAGTGAAAGTTGCATCTTTGGCCAGAAAAATCCCTTTGAAGGTTCTTCCCCCTACCCCTCACCCTCCTTGGTTTGTTCACCTCAAACAGCTGTGAATTTTGGTTTGCAAAAGGAAGTCAAGGCTATTTCTGCCCTAGTCTTCAGTAGGGAAAGTAAATTACTGGGTTTTATAGCCCAGAGACACCGAGGAAGCCCCAAAAGTAGATAGTGGAGAGTTTGTTCTTGGAAATGTCGGGCTCTCCTGTGGGCAGGAACTGGGTCTTTTCTGGAGAGCCCTCCGAAAATGTTCCCCACACCGATTTCCAAAAGATTACTGGGAGATTTTTTGTGGTATAGAAAATTATATTGTTACATTCATAGAACATCTTCAAATAACTTTGGTGTGGTTAGAGTTAATGGTAGTAATACTAGAAATTATATGGTATGGCTTCATATTTATCCTTTCTCGGTAATTTGTAGATCAAGTTTGTTTAGTTTACAAATCAAAAAAGAGTTTTTAAAACGTCAGTTGTCTCTGCTTTACTTGTGATGTTCTTACCACTATTAAAAACGGTGGAGATGATCCAGGAAGCAGAAGAGCCCTCTGGCTTACTTCACTGGTGAGAGTTTAGCATGGCTGCTAAGGGTCAGGCTCTGGTCCATCTCTGCCTTGTGACTTAGGCAAGTTACATAACCTCTCTGAGCGTCTGTGACTTCATATATATAATGGGCCTAGGATAGTACCTACCTCCTGAGGCAGCATCCCGTGAGCTAAGATGTGTAAGACACATAATGCCTGGCACATGCCAAGGGCTTGGTGAACCTGGGCTACTACAGTTATCTGATGGGAGCCCAGTGCTCGCCACCTTTGATGAATCTGGAATGACAACCCTGTTTGTTAAGGACATGTGTTTTTTGTTTTTAATGTTCCCATTTAAAAATTTATAGTAATTGATAGCAGAGGCTCCCAACATTTTCAAATATGAGTCCCATTTTTAAAAGCCTAAACATGGTAACGGTGGCAAAGTTACAAACTGATAAATGTTCACAATCTGTTGTCTGAAATCTTGGGATTTAGAATCCAGAATTTTGGGGTTGCTGGAGGGTGATACTGAGCTCCTACTGGGATCTGGGGCAGCACTCTGAAACATTACATTTTGGAGTGAAACCTGTTAATATTCACACTAAGTGGGATAAATATGAAGCAGCTCCATATCAGTTTTGCGCCTAACCAAGTCTGCCGCTAACTTTCGAAAATTTATCTTCATAACTTTTTGGATTCCTGAATTGTAGGTAAGGGATTATGGACTTCTGCCTTCATTATAGAAAAATTGCCAGACACATGAAAGCACAAAGAAGAAAATAAAATCATCTATAGTTCTACCACCTAAAGAAATTAACTGTTGCAATTTTGGTGTACATAGTTTGGTCTTTTTTCTATGCAAACTTTTTTTGTTTTCTTCCAGACAGACAATGTTCTGTATGTACTTTGTCTCAAATTTCTCCTTGGTATATTGTGAACATTTTCCCCATCATTTTCTAATCCCCTCAACCTCATTTTAAATGGGTAAGTGGTATTCCATAGTGTGTATGAACTGTAATTTATTTAATCCCTTCCCTACCATTAGACATGAGTTTGATTTTAGTTTTCTGCTGTTGGAACGACACTGTGATGTACATCTTCGTAGATGAGTTTTTGTGCGTGCTTGTGCTTATGACATTTTATATACTCAGTAGGATAGTAGATGTAATTTGAGTATTTAACCATTGCAAAAATCACATATGTGCAGTTGAATTTGAGGACTCACAATAATTCTAAGGCCCCGTACATATCCTGGGTCCTTCTGATTGGAAAGTAATGTACTGATCTATGGCTGCTAAATGCTGCTTATATTTAGAAAGTTACCTTTGTGCAGGCACAGGATTTTTATTAGTCAGGTTGGGGCCTCTTGGGTCCTTCTTCAGAGGCAAAATGTTTAGAAGAGGGCCATGAATAATACAAATGCGTGGAGCAATATGCTTCAAGCAGAATGAGACAGAATCCATTTTGTTTTTGCCTTTTGTTGTTCTAGCTTTTACTGTGGGAAATTTCAAACATATAGAAGTCGAGAGAATAAAATAATGAATCCTCACATACCTTAAGTAACCATAAAACAATTATCAGCTTATGGCAAATTTTGTTTCTTTTTATCACCATCCCCCCCCAACTCAGTTATTTTGAAGAAAACCTATGTATCGTTTAAGTGTGTATCTCTAAAAGACAAGGACTCGTTAAAAAATATTAAAAATACCACTATCACACCTGAAAATGGCAATTCCTTGAAACCATCAAGTGTTTAGGCAGTCAGGGTTCAAATTTTCCATATGGTCTAAAATATTTTATTATTTATTTTTAAATTTATTTTGGCCACGTGGCTTGTGGGATCTTAGTTCCCTGACCAGGGATTGAACCCAGGCCCTCAGCAGTGAGAGCGTGGAGTCCTAACCACTGGACCACCAGGGAATTCCCCAAAATATTTTATTTTATATTTTATAGTTGGTTTGTTCAAATCTATGTTCAAACAAGGTCCATACATTGCATTTGGTTGGTATGTCTCATAAGTCTCTTTAAATCTGTGGCTTTCATCTCTGTCATTTTTTCATTCCAGTTTATTTGTTGAAGAAAAAAAGGTCATTTGCCCCATTTCCCAGAGTCTGGGTTTCGCTGATTGCATTTCTGAGGTATCATTCAACATGTTCATCTGTCCCCTGTATTTCCTGTGGGCTGGAAGTCAGATCTAGACTTGGTCTGATTCAAGTTCAGATTTTCTGGCAGGATTTCTCTCTAGGGGATGTTGTGTACGTCCTTCTGTTTAGTCTTCTTTTTTGTGATGTCGGCAGCCATTGACGATCACGGTCTAAAGCCATGATTTAGAGTTTGCAAAATGGTGATTTTTCATTTCTATTTTACCTTCTTCATTTATTAACTGGAATACTTTTTGGAGAGAAACTTTATAGAGAAACCTCATGTTATTAACTACTTGGTTACCCTGAGGTACAGTTTGTGTAGGAAAGATGGATTAAATGCTTGATTCTTTCCCCTTATTTACCAGTTTTCAGATCAAGTTGGTTTCCTAGTAGTCTTCAGAGGTGTCCAATGAGTTTCTTGTGAATAATCATTATGAACTCGTACTTTTAAGCTTATTTGTGCTTCAGTAATAACCTTTTTAAAATGTGCTCTGAGACATTTAGACTTTGACAGTGTTACTTTACTATGTAGAGCAGTTGAATTGGTTTGTAATGAAGTGGTGTTGTTTGTATTTGTGTATTTTAATTGAGTGCTATTTCTACTCAGAGTCCTCCAGTTTGTGCTGGTTCTTCTGGTCACTTGCAAATCAAGGATTCTAATCTTTCAGAGTCTGGATTAGTTCAGCTGGCTTTTAATTATTTAAGTTTCCTGCTGGTCATACATGGCCCTATAGGTTACAAAGCCTTAAAAAGATACTCTAGAGACTTGAGTAACCAAATTTCTTAAGATTGTAATTATGGAAAACCCACTAAAAATGGTGTTTTCCCACCAGGTTTATGGCATGGCTCTAGATAAGAATCTAGGTGTGTCAAGGTGAGTTGTTACTTATTCAGTCTCATATGTTACTCTGAATATGTTTCATGGTGTCACACTTTTTACATAAACATTAAAGAGTCAGTTGAATTGTCTTTTGTTAAGTATACTAAGCGTAGGTCTCTGTCTCATTATTGACTTCTGAGCTATTGCATTCAGAGCTCCCACTCACAGGTCCGATTTTGAGTTCCTGTTCTGCCATCTGTATATTTTCTTTTCTTGGTTTGGAGCTCAACTATATATGAAAGTATTTCTTTTGTTTTATTTTATCCATTGGTTTTATGTGTTTGGAGTGGGGGTGGGAGGACTGGGTCAGGGTCCTTCTGCTTTGGCTCAGATTTCCCCCTTGACCGGCCAGATGTACAAATGCTACACCTGTAGTGTCATTTTAGAAGTGACAAAAGTAGCACATGGAACCACTTATTTGTTTCTTTTTGACAGTTGTTGGGACAGTAAGGGTTCTACTTCAGAGAGATCTTGGCCTCTATTAGGCAATGACAGCATCCAGCTCCATCATACTCACGCCACAGCACTTTCATGTTGGGCTCTCGGATTCTTTAAAGAGCATTGTCATGAGTTAAGATGAAAAATGAAAATAAAAACAAGGGAAGAAATATATTGGACTTTACTGAGAAAGGAAAATGTATCTTAAAACACTTGAGCTTCATAGTGCCAAGGAGTTCACACTGTCGAGTTGGATGGTGCGTAATTCTTGCAAGACGGAGGCTGTGCCTCTGCCTCCACGTGATGGGGTGTGTCCTCTGTCGGGGCTGCACACTGGCTTATCCCTGCCAGTGAGGACTCGATGTGACTGGAAAAGCAGCTCCAAATGTATGTCCCACTAACAATAGTACCAGTAGTCAGCATTTACTGACCATTCACTGATATTGGATTAGTAGCCTTAATTTGGAGGGCATTATTAAGTGCTTGTCCTTACTAAGATTAAGAAAGTAAATTTTTTTATTATTGTCCCTCCTTTTATTGAATTTGTGACTTTCACCTTTGCTTGTGTATAGTCAGATCTCCTAATTACAATTCTTTTCAGTCATAGCGAAAGCTTAAAATCTCAGGGATTTTAATTTTCTTAATTAAAAAGAATTGGAAACTCTCTCTTCTTACCTGTGAAAAAGTAGAGACAGTGATGCTATTACTTGAGGTATCAGATACTTAGAAAACACAAGCTAGTGTATTTGGAGGTGGTGCTTTATTTAACCTTAGGAGGACCCTTCTTAAAGGGAGTTTCTGCCTGTACCCCAGCCCTTTTTGTCTGAGTGAACCAACCTGTTGACTTTGTTTTCCTTTCACCTGAATAAGCCTTCATTGTGATTTTCTTTTCAGTTTCCTTTAAACACAATCCATTTCTCAAGTTATTTTTCCTTTTGAATTATAATTGAGACCTACTTCTAGGAAGTCCAATGGCCAGAAGAGCTTTCAGAACAGATCATTTCAAAAGGGCTGTTTACCTGGAAAATTCTTTCTGGGGCTTGTTTTTAGATCTTTAGCTCTTTGCTGGGCCTGGAGAGGAGCCTGGTCCTGGCTTTGTTCATAACTGTTGGTGTCATGTTCCCTCCTCCTCCTATGATCCAGCTTGATTCTGGATCCTGGTTCGGTTCACCTGCCTGATTCTTGCTTCTTCAGGTTGCCCCACAGCCCTGATAAAACTTCAACAAAAGCCCAGCTCAGATTGCAGTATTTTGAGGTAGTTCACTCACAAGTTAGTTCACAGCAGCTCAGAGCTGTCGCTACAGACTCTGTGGTAGGTTGGGATGTACACGTTGTTGGGGAAGAGTTTTACTTCTTGAGCACTTAACACTTTGCTCTGTCTGTACCCAGAACTTTACATCTATATTTTCTCAGTCTGTCTTCACAGCATACCTGCTAGCTAATTGTTATTATCTCCATTTTACAGATGAAGAAGCAAAGGTTCAGGGAGAGGTTAAAGTGACCAGCTCAGGGCCACATGGAGGAGGGCAGAGCCAGGAGTCTGACTCCCCCAACTTTTGCTTGTAAAGCATTGCGTTTGACCACTTGGAGAACTGTGTCTTTGGATCAAATTCAAACCACCCCTTACTATATGCTTAGGTAAAATTTTACCCCCAAAATTAGGGATTTATTTATTTTAATTTAATAGTTGCTTTGATAACACTTTGTGCCATCCACAGTTCTTAAGCACTTTACAAATATTAGCTCATTTCATCCTCATAACAACACTTTGGGGAGGGCACAAGTAGTATTGCTGTCTTACTGATGAGGAAACCAAAGCCCGGAGCCATCAAATAACTTGCCCACTGTAGTAAGCTAGGAAGTGCTGAGGCTTGGTTCCAAGCCCAGGCAGACTGGCTCCGGAGTCCTTAGTCTTAGCTTTTATGCAACTGGGGATTGTTCCTTTTATTAAGAGTGTAATACATAATCCCTTTGGAACACTTTGACTACATAAAGTGAGAGGCTTATTTTTTAAATCGGTGGCAAGTTCCTTGAAATATAAGAAAGTTAGATGAGGGGAATGTCTTTAAACTTATGCCAAATAATATATTAGTTTAGAGGATATAGGGGAAGCCGTGCAGCTCATGAAGAGGAAAAAGCCTCCCTTATTCTCAAACTTCCTCAAACTTTTCTTCTAGAAAATTCTCACCTTCCTCTCAAGCAGGTTAATGCTTTCATGAATTTCACCTCTCAAGCAGGTTAATGCTTTCATGAATTTCACCTCTGAGAAAATTCAGTACCCTCCCCTCCCCCACCAGATTTTAAAGTGATAAAGATTTGTTTTGGACACATGCCTGCCGGATGTACCACAGAGGCCAAAGGGTGTGCAAGGGAAGTAAATCTAAACAATTGGCAAGAAACTAGAGGCCTGTGTATTTGAAATTATTTCTAGCTATTGCTACCCATTCTGCTTTTTTACAATTCCTTCCCCATCCCCCGCCTCATTAGTGGTTTATGACCAGATTTTACATTCCCAAACAATAATTAGTTTGTCCATAAAATGACTTTCAGAGAGTATTGTCTGGCTGGTTCAAATGATTGTTGATAGTAGCTTGAAGCCTGGGATTATGGGACAGGAAATGTTACTTCCATAATCCTTCGTGCTTTAATCTTCACAATCCTGTGATATCGGTATTAGTGACCATTTTACTGATGAGAAAGGTTAAAGTGACTTGCCCAAGACCGAGATTTTCCATTTGCAAGGCCTGTAGAGTCTATTTTATGTGGAGATCATGGCTGCCAAGAAGACGTCTGAGTCCCCAGGTTGTAGAAGTAGAAAGAAAAGATGGTATTCTAGCTGAGTAGTTCTGAAAACACCTATGGGTCCTATATGCTTAGCAGTAATAGAATACTCTATTACTTTTTATCTGTTACAAATGAAAATACCTCAGATGTTGAAATTGGCAGAGATTCCAGATTCATTACTTTTTAATCTGTTGCTATCTCCATTATTATATGTTTAAGGCCTCGCTGGAGAATAGTTTTCTTGCTAGTCACTCTTAACCAGCAACCCTTTCCCTGTCTTTAGCAGACCCAGAGCAGACTTTCAGAAAGGTATTTAAGTAAATGATCGAGGGTTTAGTGTTTCACTTTAAAGTGTAACAGTTTTTTCTTTCTTGGAGAGTGTATACAAAATCAGGATCCAGTACTTTTACTTAAGTTTTTTCAACCAACTTAAGTTTTTCAGACAGAGCTGTCTTTTTAAAAATGTCTTTTCTTTAACCATCATGATCTGTTAGACTCTTTGTCTTTAGTTACCATCATTTCTGTTTCCCTCACTCTTTAATATTTACTCTTTAGACAACTATATATCTGAAAAAATGTGATTATATAATAACGTAATAACCACCATTATTGCTGTGTGTGTGTGTGTGTGTGTGTGTGTGTGTGTTAACACTTCCTATTGCTCAAGGTGTTATCTGATTTCCTTCTGGTGATGAAATAATGAAGTCAGGGGCTGACTTCATGTGATGAATCTGGCTGGCATCAGGTTTCCTCATTACCAGGTACTGGGACTTGCAAGATTTTGACACCTGTAGGCTTAACCTTCTGCTTTTTAACATTGTTTTGATTGTGTTTCACATTCGTTTTAATGTGTTTAATTTGTTTCTCATTGCCCACTTAGTATTCATACTTATACTAGTCACTTAGGATTGGTCTTTTGGTTAGTGTGGCCATCTGGGATTGAGTGGAACAAAATCTAAATCTTGTCTTTCCTTCCTTCACTGATTTTGATGTTAGCCTTTTATTTGATCTGTAGATACCCAGACAAAATCTTTAAATTAAGCCTTAAGTTCTTCTTGTCTGTAGAGTTGGTCTGGGACTATCTAGAACCCTGGGGTCTGGAACGCACATAGGTCTCTTAGTTTTACCCTTTAGTCAGCCTCTCCATGCTTGAACTCTGAAGGGAAGAGGATGAGGGTTAGACAGAAAAATCAGTCTACAGGGAACATGGTCTCCAGGAACCTTCCTCCTTCAGGGTGCACGCTGCCTCTGGGGAAGGGCATGGGAGAGCAGGCCCCCAGGGGCCTTCCGCCTAGAATTACCTCAGCCATTCTCTAGCTGTATGATCTTGGCAATATGTTTTACTTCTCCTGCACCTCAGTTTGCCATCCATAAAAAAAAGGGGGCAGTGTTTGTAGTGTTTCCTGACAGAGGTCCCAAGGAAGGTGCATCAGCACGTCTTAAAGCAGCTGCAGAGACAGACTGGGGAAAGGACCTACTGCTTACTGTACTCTTACTGTGTGCCAGGAACCATGTGGCTTTTTCTACACCTTGTCCCGCAGGGTGGCTCAGGAGAGGAAGAAGCCTGTCGCCTCAGCTATGTGAGTGTGCAAGCGGGCCATTGCTCTTTCTGCCCTTGAAGCTTTCATAAACAACTACATTCCTGTCTGTCAAGCATACTGCTGTAGGAGATACTTAGGAATACGAAATTGGTCAGTTCCCTTAAGAAATTGACTTGATTAGAGTGATGATAGAATGGCCCCATGATCTCCTCAGAGAAATTGTTGATTCTAGGACTGGGGCAGGGAAAATAAAAAAGGCGAATATGTCAAAAGAACACAGAAGCCAGCCTGAAAGGGCTCTCAATGGCCAAAGTTGGAACAATTTGAACAGCAAAATAAAAAGCAATAGTAATGGATTATAAGCCAAAGAATAAAATAAACATCTATGAGTTAATGATATAAATGATTGAATAAATAAGTAAATGGGAGAGAAGAGATAGCTCTTCTTTTCAGAAGAATTCCAGTTAATAAATGTGGAAGGAATGAGAGGAATAGAAAATCGCCATTAGCACACCACAGTAATAATTGCTGCAGGCAAGATCTACCAATGAAGGCTAAAATTAGTTTGTGACAGTTTAAGGAGAAACAGAATATTAGCATGGCCTTAAAGCATCTTCCAAAAATATTTATTAATTACTGTGGTGGTTTCAACCATGTCCACATATTCTTTGAAACTCTCCTCTCCTGGGGATGGAGTTTAATTCCCCTTCTCTTGAGTGTGGGCTGGTCTTAGAAACTGGCTTCCGAATAATAGAGTATGGAAAGGGAAAACAGTAACTTTACAGTGGAAGAACTTGGCAGACACCACCTTAACCAAGAGGTCAAGGTTAACATTGTTAGTCATGTTGATGTCACTTACCCCCTGATAGGATGTGATGAGAAGGACACTTCACCTCTTATGTTCTTCCCCCAAAATCCATCACCTCAGTGTAATTATGGGAAAACAGACAAACTCAAACTGAAGAGCATTCAACAAGATACCTGACTAGTATTCTTTAAAAGTGACAGGGCTGTGAAAGACAAGGAAAGACTGAGGAACCATTACAGAATGGAGACTAAGGAATTACGCCTACAAATGTAAAGTAGACCAGAAAAAGGGCATGAGTGTAAAAACAATGTAAATCAACTATACTTCCAAAAAAAAAAATTAAACAAAACTGGGGAAATCTGAATAAAGTCTGTAGTTTAGTTAATAGTATTGTACCAGTGTTACTTTCTTAAGTTTGGGTCAATGTGCCGTGGTTATGTAAGATGATAACATAAGGGGAAGCTGGGTGAAAGGTACACAAGCGCTCTGTACTATTTTTGCAGCTCTTCTGTAAGCCTAAAATTATGTCAGAATAAAAAGTAAACACAGCGCCATGTCAGGTAGTGGCTCTGAAGTCAAGTTCTCTGGGTTCAAATCTTGCCTTTGCCACCTACCAATTGAGAGAAAATAGACAACTTTCTTAATTTCTTGGCCTCAGTTTCCTCATCTCTAATAATAATATCTCCCATATAATAAGACTGAGTGAAGATTAAATGAAGTTATGCACGTAAAGTACTTAGAACAGTGGCTGGAACATAGTAGTGGCAGATGCCAATATTAATATTTATAAAGAGGAAGTCCAACCATCTTTTAGGTACTTGACTGTTTAGCCATGGATGTAGATAGTTGGTGCTAAAGGAGGTTGGAAGAAGAGAAGATGGTAATGGACTAGGGTGGTCTAGAGACCCCTCCCCACCACTCCGTATACCCCTAGGATGCTGGCTTGATCATGTTTAGACTTTAGGCCTCAGAGAGAGCGAGAGAGTGTGAGATTGAGAGTAAGATAACACTTCAAAAAATTGTTTTAGTCCCAACAGGATTGTAGCTATACTTTGAGTGTTTGTTGATTGAGAAACTATGTTATAACAGAGTGACTCTAAAGTTAGTAACACTCTGAAATTAATGTGTTTTATTAAATATGGTAGCTTCTCTGTACCTTTGGGACATTGTGATACGTACGTGCATGTGAGACATTTATCCTGCCTGCTTCCAATGCCTGGTGTACAAATGCATTTGCTGACCCTTTATAATAACACTGTAGCCCTGGGGCTAAGAATCACTGCTGTGGGTGACCAGGAGCTTTCAGCGTGCAAACATGCTTTGACTTCAGGCCTCATCTTTGAGGCTGTCTTCCATCATAGGGAGAGTGTACTTCCTTTATTAGTTAAAAAAAGTTATTGAAGTATAATTTACCTACAGTGAATGCACGGATAGTAAGTGTGCAGAGCAATGTGTTTTACCTAGTATACATCTGTATACTCATCACCAAGATCAAGACATAGAACGTCTCCGGTACTCCGAAAGGCTCTCATGTCACCTCCCAGCCAAAAATGCCCCTCCTTGTGATAACTACCATTCTGGCCTTTATCACCATAGGTTTTTGCCTGGGAATGTGTTTCCTTTTCTCCACCATACACCCAGGCCCATGGGGTACAGTGGGGTGGGAGCAGGGATGGGTCTATATGTGCCAAATACTATACTCGACACATTCCCAGACTTAAATAAATTCTCCCATAAAACCACAGACCTGGGCTTATGTTACTTATCTAAATTCAGTCTCATATCTCACTGACTGCAGAGTCCATGTTTTTTCCATTGTACCATGCTCTGTGCCTTCAGCTGACATTTACCATAATAATTATCATCATCATTAATGAGAAGTCACCTTAGTAGTTCCCCCGCCCCCCCCGCCCCCAGTAGCTTACATGCGTAACTCTCTAGTAGGGGAAGTTGTGCTGATTTGGAACCAAAGGACGATGGCTCTTCATTTAATGAGTCTCAGGCCTTGTGTGAGCCAGTGGAATTAGAAAGAAAGGCTCGGTCCCAGCCTTCTAATCTTCTAACGAGGGAGACAGATAGGAGGTGATGAGTGCTATGAAGCAGGGATGCTAGAGGATCATGGAGGAACCAAGGGACAGGGTGAGGGTGAGGGTGAGGGGGGCACTCCAAGTGTGTGAGGGAAGTGCTCCTCCTTGAAGAAGTGACGTCTGAGTGGCACATTAGAGATAATAGGAGCTGCGCAGGCAAAGAAGGAGAAAGTGAGGGCTCATCCAAGCTGGAGAGAGAGTGCACAGCATGTGCAAAGGATGGAGAAAACTGCAGGCAATTGTCTGGTGTGAGGGCGGAGGTGGGGTGCTGGGACTGGGGAGAGATGGGCTTGGAGTAGCAGGCAGAGGCGAGACCGTCAGGCCCACGTTCAGGACTTGGATTTTACACCGAAGGTAATGATGGATTTGCAATCTCGAAAGGTCACTTCAGATCTTTGGGAAGTGGATCGGAGGGGTCGAAATTGATTAGGCGTGTAAAGCTATTAGGACTAGTAACAATGGGCATGGAGAGGAGGCCGGACTGGAAAGATATTCAGAAGGTGCAAGGAACAGGACTTGACAGTTGATTTACAAGCAAGAGGTTGAAATCTCTTATGACTAAATAGGATTTTACAATGTAAAATAAGAAAGTGGAATTTTTAGGACTGGATTTTCATAAGTCATAACTGAAATGAAATACTTTTTTCCCTCTTCAGCAGAAGGGAAGTGTTTGCTTTAGAACATCCCCATTACTTATTTCTGTGTGCATAGGCATTTGTAGATGAAGGCCTAGAGTTGTATGATAATTTTTAAAAAATCAGGCAGATAAATCAGTCTTTTGGTTTGTTTTAATCGTCCTTTGTTTCTTGTGGTGAAAGCTAAAGCTCCAAATGGGTATTCCCACAGAGAAGACCCGTGGACCCTTGAACCTAGGGGTAACTAGTGATATGGAAAGCAGGAAAGACTTCTTACTCCTTTCAGGATAGTTATTTATTTACTGAGATGTGTACAGAAAGCCAAACTGGCACTTCTTGCAGAGTGGTGTATAGATTTGATTCTAAGGTTTTTATAAAGTTTAATGCTAACCCTGTCTTTGCTTTGGCCTGTGATATGCTGGAATAAGCTCCTTCGATGTGCACAGGATAGCAGTGAGGGGGATCCTTAACCCACAGGGCTGTTATCTAGGGCCTAGCACTTCCTCACAAACAGTCCTGGTCCTTAGCTGTGAGAATAGGTCCTTGTGAAGCTCAAGAGCCATGTACATAGGACTGGAAATTTCTAGAAAAGGCAAAACAAGCTGCCTGGGCTTTGTGATTGGCAACGTCTGGAGTCCTAACCCTGAATGGTCATTAAGAAACCCAAACCACACCCTTTCTGCTGAGAGGAAGCTTTTCTCTCCAGTCAGCCAAAATTCAGTTATCTGCCATCCCCAGCTCCAAATTTCCTGTTACTATAAATCTCTGACAGATTAGAATGAAGGATGGTGGTATGTGGGATGGAGAATCCTCATTCAAATGAGTAGAAGAGAAATGGCAGTTTGGCTACAGAGTCATATATAATAAAATGCAAGATATATTTCTTGCCCCTGGAATCTCTATGCAGTGTTGTGAGTCGCCACGGAATCTCTGCTGTTCCAGTTTTCAGGTTGTGCCCAGGGACTGTTTATGCTTTTACAGCAATGCAAGTTCTTGTTCACCCAGGGATGTTCAATTCAGCTTGAAGTTGTGAGTAAAAAAAGCGTGCTAGGTGAGCGACAATTTATGAAAGCCGCCAGGTGTTACCTCAGTTCAGTGTTGTGATGAAATCAAACATTTATGCTAATCTGACACCTTTATTGATGTGCATGATCATTATTGTGCTGCATGGTAATTAGGTACGCAATTCACGTAAGTGACTATAATCAGTATTAATTTTTACATGGCCAAATCAAAATTTCACAGTTTCTTGTTTACTAATTTGTTGTTCTCCGGCACCTATAATTAGCATCAGTGTCAGCATTTTCCGGTGATACCCGTGTAGTCTGATGCTTATCACTGGTGTGCTCTGGTTCGCCTGTGTTTAAACGTAAAACATAGAGTCCCTTGGAGGGAGAGGGTGGTCCTCAGCCCCATTTTCTCTCCCCGGCCTGATCTCAACCTCAGAGCAGCTCCTGCGGCTTCTCCCTGATCCCAGGTGTTCTGGGAGTCTGGGGTCTTCAGGGAGGCGGGGCTCCAGACCCTGACACTGGGTAGTTTCCCCAGGGGTGGGAGAGCCCCCTTCACCTCTGAGAGGAGTTGACAACACATTTTATTAAAGAGTAGGAATTGAAATAACTGAAAATCTCTCACCTAGCACATAGTAAGGATTTAATAGACAGTTATTTTTTAGAACTACCTTATTCTACTGCAAAGATGATTTTAGGTTAGAAAGATGTATACTAGTAAGAATACTTTGATATGTTGGTTAGAGGATCATTGAAAACATTTGGGATGGATTGAGAAACAGAATTAGTTCTGAGTGACATGTTTGACCTGCTTTTGTGTATCTGTATGGTATGTAGGGATGGGTGGTTCCGTTTTTGATGATGAGATGCAGAACCTTATTGTGGTCCTGCTGGCTGAGTGTGTATTGCCTATTTTTATTGTGGTTAACCTGACCCACCCTTTGGTTCCCTAAGGTTAGGTTTCCTTTCCTGTACTCGATGAATGCTGTCAGCTTCTGCAGAAGTGAACTTTGTTCGTTCTTCAAACATTTACTGAGTTTCTGCTCTGTGGTAGGCCCTGCGCTAGGAGCCGGATGCAGAAGGATGATCAAATATCTCGACTTCACATAATACCTTTTGCATTGACCTGTGTCATCTCCTTGGCCTCACCACCCCTGTAAAATGGAGAAAGACTGTTCATGTGCCCACAAGACAAATAAGTAGCCACAGAGAGAGGAACTGACTTGTTTAAGGTTACACATCAAAATAGTGGCTGAACTAAGCCTCGGTCTCTTGACCTCCAACTATTCACTAGTTAGGAAAGACTACATAAAATAGTCTTTGAATCTAAAACTAATCAGTCAGGAAGGATGGTATCCTCTCAAAGAAATTTATACAGACATTTAAAAAATTTGTACAAATGATTCTGAGACTATGCTACTTTATGAAAATTCGGTGATTAAAAACATCAGAATTTAAACAGTCTTAATTAAGTACTCATAGTTTGCTCAACAAAAATATTTGTCACTAATGGGTCTAGAATGATTTAGTCATCATCACTTGATTTATACAGTGTTTTCAGGAAGACACTGTTCAGTGTGAATTTAAGTTGGTTTGGGAGGTTGTAAGATTTGTCTAAGATTGGGGAGGAAATGGTTTTGAAATTCTGTTACTCAGTATTGAATTGGCCAGGACAGGAAACAGAGAGTAAGGTGCCAGCCCATTTTCTTGGGCAGCTAGAAATCTTCCAGGGCCCAGTAGTCATTTTAGTTTTATTCTGTGAAGGAGGCCTTTGGGCTCCCTGTGTTATTGACTCTTCCATTCCTGAAGAAGGAAAATTTCCCCACAAGTGAAGTGAGAAGAGCACTAAAATATTGCACTATGAACCCCAAAAGAGTGTTTATTGAACATAGGCCTGTCCGAAGGCTCTGAGTGTGGGAGCAGGATAGGCTGTAGAATTGTTTCTCCCTGTGGTCTTACTGAGGGCTTCTGGAAGCAGCAGGAAGAGGGCAGAGGTGACCTGGTTTGGTGAGAGGCTGTGGACTCGAGGCCTCGCCAGACTGAGGTTGTAAGTTGTATGATCTTGGGCACATTCCTTCATGTATCTCATTTTTCTCAGCTGTAAAATGGGGTGATATTTTACTCTAGAAGGGTATTTGGGGCTATCATGTTCTGTTTGTGGTGGGAAGCATTAGCTAGCTCTTTATGTCATTTATTTCTGGGATCGTTGAAGTCTGTCTCACCCACCAGAATGTAAGTTCCACGAGGGCCAAGGCCACGTCTGTCTTTCTGCTTACATGTATCCCCTGCCCCTGTGGCAGTGCTAGAGCTAAGTAGATACTCGGATGCTTGATGAATGAAGGGGACCCCATAGTTAGTGCTGTAGGCAGCTGGGAAAAATGCAGACACCCTTCCTATAAGCATAGATCTGTATTGGTTAGCATCTTGGAACTTCAGGCCTGGGCAGGTTTGTGGGTTTTTTTTGTTTGTTTGTTTTGGCTGCGTTGGGTCTTCGTTGCTGCGCGCGAGGTTTCTCTCTAGTTGTGGTGCACGGGCTTCTCATTGTGGTGGCTTCTCTTGTTGCAGAGCACGGGCTCTAGAGCGCAGGCTCAGTAGTTGTGGTGCACAGGCTTAGTTGCTCTGCGGCTTTTGGGTTCTTCCCGGACCAGGGCTCGAACCCTTGTCCCCTGCATTGGCAGGTGGATTCTTAGCCATTGCGCCACCAGGGAAGTCCTGGGCAGGTGTTTTTTGTTGTTGTTAATAAAGTGCAGTTTGGGTTTTTACATTCCCAAGATTTCCTTCCAGAGGGTTTCCTTTTTATTTCAGCTTGATTGATGAGAATGTAATAATGGAGTGAAAGGAAAGGCTGGCTGGTTTTTGCCCTGCGGTAGGCTGGCACATTCTTGAAGCCCTGATCTCTGAGCCACTCTGTTCTGTTTGGGGTCCACACCTAATTTAAGGCAGAACTGGTTCTCTCTGTTCCCATCTTCTCAGAGAAAGTATTTGGTTCCAGGTCAGAGCTGTTTTCCTTGCAGCCAATATAAAGCCTTTGAGGAGCATCATGTCTGCCTCTTACTTGTTAACACATTGAGGAATATCTGGACATGGAGCTTTAGGAAAGGATGAGACCAGCGTCTCAACTACAGTACACTTTTCTACAAATATTGCTGAATTGGAGTTAAAATGTTAGTTAATATGAAAATGGAATTACTTTGGATTGAGGCTGCTGCTTCCTCTGTGTGCTCAAAGGAGCCTGCTGTGGAAGAAAAATCAGACAAAATGCTCTCTATTAAAGCCTCTATTATAAGAAGAATGATTCAGAGAGGAACCCAGGTCCAAGAAATTTTCATCAACAAATAAAAACTGAATTGCCAGGTTTGCCAGATGTCTCATTTTAAAGAAAAATTTCCTCATTTGATCTCTTGTAAAAGTCTTCCTTCTGGGGCTTCCCTGGTGGCGCAGTGATTAAGAATCCGCCTGCCAATGCAGGGGACACGGGTTCGAGCCCTGGTCCGGGAAGATCCCACATGCCGCCGAGCAACTAAGCCCGTGCACCACAACTACTGAGCCTGCGCTCTAGAGCCCGCGAGCCACAGCTCCTGAGCCCGCGTGCCACAACTACTGCAGCCTGCACGCCTAGAGCCCATGCTCTGCAGCAAGAGAAGCCACCGCAATGAGAAGCCCGCTCGCCGCAACTAGAGAAAGTCTGCGTGCAGCAACAAATACCCAACACAGCCAAAAAAAAGTTTTCCTTCTGACCCTGAAATATGCTCTGCCCCCGTGTAACTTAAAAATAAAAAAGTTTCAGCGTGTTCCCCATCCCATCTGCGTAGGGCTTATAATTCTACATGGTTCAGCTGGGAATTGATTGCATAAAAATAAAGGCAAAAAATACCACATTATTGGACTACAGAGTTTGTGGAAATTTTCTTAAATTGTCAAGTGTACTCCATCTTGGTCTTTGACTCACCAGTTATTGAGTACCTGCTGTGAACAAGCACTGCTCCGTGTTGGCTCAGGCAGAGGCAACCTCCCTGCTGCCTGCAGTGTGATCATCCCTTATTAAAGGTGTGCCCCCCAGCCCTCCTGCATTACCTGGAGTAATAGGGTTAAATGGCTAATAATTAAGGGGGGGCCCTCTCCCTTTATAGTTAGAGACACAGGTTCTTCTAATTGGTGTCTTTCGGGGGCGGGGGAAGGGCAACATAAAACCCTCCTTTGTTTGGTCCACCACTAAACCTTGCCCTGTGGGCCTTCCAGGTGTCCTGTCCTGTGTGCTCTGGTAGAGGAGGAGCAAGGGAGAGAAGCTAGGGGCTTAAGGGGCTGCCCCAGCAGCCTGCTAGCCTGCCTGCAGCTTTCCCCGCTGCCCCAGCTGCTGGACGGAGAACTGGGAGCTGGCCTGTGGCTGAGTGGCTCTTCCTGTGTGGTTTGTGGAGAGGTGGGTTTCACTCAGGTACAGTGAGATGTCAGTGATGGTTTGTTGTTTTTTTTTGTTTTTGCACCTTTTCATTTATGTGACCTCTTCTCTTCTCATCCAGCCAAGCTCCCCTTCCCCCCGCCCCGTGTTCCAAATTACCTATCCGAATTCCTGTAACCACTGTGTAGCTAGATTCAACCTGATGTTAGAAAGTCAGTTTTTGTAAGAGGATTCACAATGAAGTGCAAATGAAGTGGCCATCTGCCCTGTCTCACTCTGCTTGTCTCTTCAACTAACCAACAGATGTGATGGTGTCTTGTAGGTAAAGATCTTTTTTTGAGTCGAGGGTCTTTGTCTCCTTCCAGCTGGCTAGAGGAGAAGGCACATCATGTCCCTAGAGAATCCACTGCTGACTTCCCTGTCCTCCCCCCTTGCTCTCTGGCTTCTTTTCCAAACCTCAGGCCAGGAGGCCCCTGGCCCAGCTTGGCCCCATCTCCCCACCTCCCCACCTCTGGCTGCTCTGCTTTCGGAATTCCAGGTGTTTCTGCTCTGGCCAGGGTCACAGCGGTTTATGAGGGTGGAGCTGTGGATGGGAGCTGATAAGCAACTTCCAGAACTCCCGGACTGGACAGTCCCTGGAGAGAGGAAGAGGCTGTCTCTTGTTAATCAACTCCCTCCCCAACCTGGGAGCACCTATTTTCCCCCCTCAGTTTTGCTGCCTCAGGCTTACTCCAGAAATATTTTTCCTGTTTCTCATTCCACCCTCTCTGCTCTGTCCCTAGAACCTGCCCCACTTGTTCCTTCCAGAGACTGAGTTTAGCCATCGTCGTTGAAATCAAAGCCTTGGGTTTGTGGGTGTGGAACACCTGGTTGAGAGTCATAGGGTGTTGAATTCTCTGCCAGTGTGGATCGGGATTGGTGATGCCATTTGAAGGCAGGAGGGACTTGGGAGAGGCAAGGTGCTCAGTGCTTAGAAGCATAGGTTTTGGAGCTAGTGGACCTGGGTTCAAAGCCAGCTTTCTCTTTAGCGGTAATTTATTTAAACTCTTTGTACCTCAGTTTTCTTACTTCCAAAATGGGAATAATAACAATAGTACCTTGTACCTCAGAGGGCCTTTGTGAGGAAAACATGTTTTGCACAGCACCTGGAACATAGTATATGCTTATTAAACGAGAGCTTTGTAACTGTCTTATAAGGTGAAGCTATGGGGCTGATAACATGGGCGCCAACAAGTTCATCCCCAATGCGCCTCTGTGCTTTCTGTGTAGAAAATCACAGTGAGGAGAAGAAGGCAGCAAAAGGTATTTCTGGATCAGTTTCACAAAAAACCTTCACTTTTTTTTTTTTTAAAAAGATTTTTATTTTTTTGTTAATTAATTAATTTATTAGTTATATTTGGCTGCATTGGGTCTTCGCTGCTGCGCGTGGGCTTTCTCTAGTTGTGGTGAGCGGGGGCTACTCTTCGCTGTGGCACGCAGGCTTCCCATGGCGGTGACCTCTCCCGTTGCGGAGCACGGGCTTCAGGCCATGTGGGCCCCAGTAGTTGCAGCACGTGGGCTCAGCAGTTGTGGCTCGCAGGCTCCAGAGCGCAGGCTCAGCAGTCGTGGCGCACGGGCTTAGCTGCTCCACGGCATGTGGGATCCCCCCGGACCAGGGCTCGAACCCGTGTCCCCTGCACTGGCAGGCAGGCTCCCATCCACTGCGCCACCAGGGAAGCCCCAGCCTTCACGTTTATTAGCACATCCTCTCAAGGTCTCCTTAAAGATGGCTACTAAGTCTGTTTACTGAATTTTATAGTCTCATTAAAAGTATCCTGTTGCCTTCTGATTTATTGAAGGAAAAAGTTGACTGCAAGCATGAAAAAAACATTTTGTTTTTACAGAAGACCATGTAACTGTAACATATTAAATGTGAATTGGGCAAGTTACTGTTACATTTTGAATTTTATATACTCCTTAAAAAACTTGATCCTGAATGAGTATCAGTTATGTTTGGTGAACTATAATGTTTCTAGTTCTTTATAGGAAAAGTTGGAATTTAGTCTCTTGGGAAGGTTCCCCCAGGAGACTGTTATTTCTAAGAAATTGAATATTGAATATTGGCTCAGAGCACCGTTTCAGGATCATGGCTTGTCCTTGGGCCCAAACTCCTTCATGTGTTTTTGAGGCTTTGCAGTCTGACTTATTCCTCTTTTCTCATTGCTCACCACTGTTAGCTTTGCACTGGAGGCTTCAGAATTACTTAATTTAACAAGTATGAAGTGCCCATTTGCAATTCCCATGAGCCTGGGCCCTGTGCTGACTTGCATCTAGAGCTGTACCACACACCTCTGCATCTACAAAACTTCCCAGGCTCTGATGTTTGACAGCTTCTGGCCTCATCTTAGAAAAGGCAGTAGGTGTGGTGGTTAAGTGCCTAGACTCTGGGGTCAGCCTAAGTGGGTTCAAATCCCAGCTCTTCCACTTGCTAGTGGTATGCATTGGGGAGATTTCTTAACCTCTTTGTTTTACCTTTAAAATGGCAGTAATAATAGTGGCTGTCTTGCAGTGTTGTTCTGAGAATTACAGGTGGTAATCCACTAGTGCAGTTAGCGTATTCCTAGCACACCATGGCTTCTCAGCAAGTGTTAGTTAGCTATTATTATTATTGCGATATGTCGCTTCCTGCAGGGAGTCTTCTGATTCTACCTGTGGGGGCCTTTACTGTGTGCTCCCAGAGCCTGCTCTGTAAGTCCTGCTGTTACATTTATCGTCCCATTTGCTTGTTTCCGTCCACTTCTGGACTGCAAGCCCCTTGACGGTATGTAGGTTCCCTTTCCTGGCCACCGTTGTGTCCCTGTTGCCTGGTAGACATTGTTTCCTTCCTCTACCTGCTCTAAGAAGTTAAGGTAGGTATTTCTTCTCCCCCACCCCCACCCCCCTTTTTTAAGAGTCCTTAACTAAATTGCTGTTGATTTTTTGATGAATGGGTCTGCTTGCCTGTTTTGTCACGAGCCAAGAGGTTCAAGTGTTTCCCCTTCCCCTCACTAGGACAGTTTTAAAAGATGCACCATGATTTGGGGATGAAAAAAGACATTCATTAAGCTTCCTTGTGCCAGGCATTACAGTAGGCTCTTTAGATGCATTCTGATTGAATTCACCCTCAGCTCCGAGTTAGGTGGCGAATAGACCCATTTAAGAATTGTGTAACGTGCTCAGAGTCATTCAGCTTAGTAGATAATCAGAGTTGGACTCTAAACCTGGGCCTGTCTGGCTTCATGGCACCTACTGTTTTTGTTCTGTGCTCATTGCCTTGCTGGGGACTTGTCGGCTGGTTCCCTACCCACAGCTACTGTCCCAGGGCCTTATTGCCTCTTCTCTGGGGAGCAGTACAGTTAGACCTCAAAAGTGATCATTAAAGGGATTGATTCTTTCTGTTGGGAAGATGCTGAGTTGGATGTGATCTTATATTGTGCAACTGTAATATTTTAATAGCAGAAAACAGTAAGACTGTCATGCAGGCAGATAAGGGTTACGGATAAAAGTAACAAGCTTGGCAACACTGGGGAGGAGAGAGCAGAGAAACATCTATTTTTATAGCTTCATTTCTTAGTTTGTCCAAAAGTTAAAACAAGAACTAATCATGCCCTCTAGGCCACCTGGATCTGTGATTGGTACAAAAAACTTAACACAGCGTATCCAAAGGATAGTCTATGTAAAGACTTTCTTTCAAAACCATTTGTCAAAGAATAGGTTCCACCTCTCTTCTGAACATGGCTCTTTAAACAACAAAACACAGGTGGGCTTGGAACTAAGTTTTATTGGGACTAGAGCTGGTCTTGAAAGTAGTAAGATAAACTAATGAATCAGAATAATACAGCATCTGCTTTTTAAAAAAATTTTTTTAATTTTTTTAATTTTTATTTTTTTAAATTAATTTTTATTAGAATATAGCTGCTTTACAATGTTGTGTTAGTTTCTCCTGTACAGCAAAGTGAATCAGCTATACGTATACATATATCCCCTCTTTTCTGGGTTTCCTTCCTTCCCATTTAGGTCACCAAAGAGCACTGAGTAGAGTTCCCTGTGCTATACAAGTAGGTTCTCATTAGTTATCTAATTTATACATAGTATCAATAGTGTATATATGTCAATCCCAATCTCCCAGTTCATCCCACCCCCCCTTCCCCCTAACATCTGCTTTTTTACTCTAAGAATCATTAGAGTACCAGCTTTTGTAACCTCATCACATTTAAATTTTCTATTTGCATATTTTAAAAAAACAGCCAAGGAATGGCGTGTTCTCATATGATTAATTAGCGCCCACCGGCTGAGCCGTTTCCAGTGCAGTAGGCCTGGCAGACTTGCGTGGCACCAAAGGAGTCCCCTTCTCTTCTGGTTTGTCATCAGCCCCTCACCCAAGCCGAGGACTCAGAGGAGTTTGCAAATGTAGCTGCTGATGAAAGCCTCGGCTTCAAAAATACCGAAGGCTCCCTCCAGCTCTGAAATTCTATAAAAATGCTGAGGAAACAGGAGAAAGGAGAGAGACTCTTCCAGAAATGCTAACATCTTTAAAAAATTTTGTTATTAAAAAATTTTTTTTTCTAATGTAGGCACTTGTGCGATGACTTATATTCAAAAACAAGTATAACTTGAAGCTTTCTGATCAGAAGATGATATAGGTAATGGCTTCTTTATTAAAACAACTGACGTTTGGAGTTCACAACAACCCGAGCCACAAAATCTTGAAGTTCTTTTTGGAAGTGAGTCCATCTAGTCAAACTTGCAGACTCAGTGTTGTTAGCAGCTGGTGGCTAGTAAAAGAATCAGGGACTTTTTTTTGTTAAACAAGTGTTAGGAGCATTAGAGGTTTTGGGGGACACTCCAAATAAATCGATACCCTCCTCTGGGTTATTATATGCAGATAATTCAGAGCATTGTTCCTTACTCTGTTTCCTGTGTGGATTATTCCCCCTTGTCAGTGATGGGGCATCCTACTTGACATTCTTTTTTAGACTAAGACTGAACACAGAGTAAGTAGAGGGCAAAATCAGCTAAAATTTCACGTGCACTTACTATATTCTAAACACCGTGCTAATACTTGACGTTGAATCCTCACAAAGCCATAGGAATAGGTATTGTTATCCCCATTTTACAGATGAGAAAACTGAGACAGACTAACGTGACCAAGGTAAGAGAGCTAGTTAGTGGACGAGTCAGGATTCGGTGTGGAGCCCAGAGTCCACATTCCTAACCACCACACTGTACCTGTCAGGGCTGGGATGTCATGAGAAATGTAGACATTTTGTCAACCTACCACTTCAAGCTGTTGTTTTCACACATTATTTCGGCCACAAACATTGCCTTCCCACCTTGGCCAGTACTCCTGGCTTTGCGTTTCAGCAAATTCGCAGAGATCAAATCTGTCCTGGCAGGATTTCCTTCACATACTTACAAGACTCTGCCTAGGCTCCTTGACAGTCAGCCCTGGTAACCATGGGGTTCGTTCTGGTGGAAGATGGCGAGGGCAAGCATGTCCAGAGAAGGAGGGGAAAGAGTACTGAGCCCCCAGCATTTCCACACCAGAGGAGCCACCACCGGAGGAAACAGCAAGAGCTGAAGGGAAGTCTAGGAAGGCCATGCTATAGTGATCAAGGGAAGAGAAAATTTAAGGGAAAGTTTGATCGACTGTCGAGTGCTTCAGAGATCGTGGACAATGAAAACAGAAATTGGATTTGGGGATTGTGTGAGTTGCTGTTTCATTAAGGAAGTGAAAAGCTGATGGTTGCCTTGAGGGTCTGTGCAGTGAGTGGGTAGGGAGTCTATTGTGAGGCCAGTGGGTGTAGATCACTGACTTCCAGAGTTCAGCAAGGACAGGAAGAATTGAAGTAAGATGGCTTTGGAACAGTGGGACTCAGTGAAGCCTTTTGCCTGTGTTCTGACCACATCTGAAGGCGATGGAAGAACCTGATAGAAAGGGGGCAACTGAAGGTGCTGGGATAATGTTAACAGCACAGACTGAATTCTTTCTGTGTCCAGGTACTGGGGGAAACACATTTCCTGTTATATCTTGTTTAATTCACCCAGCAACCATGGGAGCTAGGGAGTCAACCCCTCTTTTACAGAAGAGGAAACAAGAGTTTAAGCCACTTGGCCAAGCTCAGAAGGCTACAAAGTTGTATAGTTTTAAACTGAGTCTATCAAGCTACATCATGGGTATAATGGAGTGAACAGATTATAGGGGAGATAGAGTCTGAGGAGAGAGGTGCTTTTCTTCCTCTGAGACCCTAGGAAAGGATTCCTGAATTCTGATGGAGAGGAAGATGGATCAACTCTTTGACCCTTATTTAAGTGCCTGTGTTGTGCCCAGTGTTGGACTCCATATGGCTCCTCACAGCTCCATCCTCAAAGAGCCTCAAGCTGTTTGAAGGATGCCAGTTTTTGTGGGTTTTTTTTTTTTTAGTAATCTAAGTCTTTTTGCAGAGGCAGGGGCTTCAGACACCTAGAGGAAGTTTTTTAAAAAGTCAGCTCGGTGGGCAGTGAATGCACTGGGAATGTTGGCTCAGCCCTACGGCCTCCCAGAATCTGTATACTTGGCGTTGAATGGAGGGGTTTTTGGTGTGCATATTTTTCTTTTCTCCTGTATTTATGGGTGTTAATATGAACCATTCAGCCAGGTCTATAAAGTCAGCTAGAAGTTGGTCAGGGTTTGGTTTTTAGATACACTTTCCTCTAGCTTTTCTTTCTACGAGCTTCAGGTTTGTGTTCTTATTTATAGTCCCAGAGACCTGTGCCCTCAGTATGCACTACAGTCTTCATAAAATCGTTGAAGATTTGTACACATTTTCTACTCCAAAAAGCTTCTATGGTGATGAGCATAGTTGCCTTCCAAAAAAGCTTCAAGAGCAGTTTCCTGTTTTTCTCAGCCTTTAACCCTTTCTAAAGGAGACATTCTTTGGGGGTAATTTGTTAAGTTTCATGTTTCTCTGCAGCACTGCTATTTCTGCATGTGGTTTGGCAGCCATTGGCACGGGGACATTTGGATTTCCAAATGGGTGGTTCCTGCCATTTGGAGAAAATCTGTCTGAAATGATCAAGGAGGTGGAGGAGGAGGCAAAATGATTAGAGACAAAGGCATACGAATCTGTTAGTACATTTATTAATATTATCTGATCTTAGAAGTCTTAATTGCCTCTAGTATCATTTTTATTTTTCCTACCTAATTATGTAGATCTTTTGCCTCTTTGTTCTTGAAGACAAATTTTTTAATTGGCAACTCAGCAGTTACTATTATGTTTATTTCTATTGGACTTTCAAGTGTTCTTATATTCTTTCTTACATGTTATTTGCAAGGAGACTTAATTCTTAGTCCCTTTCTGGTCTGTTTTTTGTGTTTTGTTTTGTTCTTGTCTGTATTAGTTACAGTTTCACATTATCCTTTTCTTTTTCTCAGAAGCCTTGACTATCTTAGCAGACTCTTGATTTCTATCTTCTGTAAATGATTTTTTTTTAATAAAACCCATTTATTTGGGGCCTTTCACAAACCCTCTTTCAGTACATTTTTCTCCCTCTAGTTTCTGCTCATAGAATGGCTTTCCTGAAGTCCTCTATGACAAATGACATTGAGGGTGCCAGGAAAGAGTCTGGTTTGCCCCTGTCTGTGACCAGATAATAAGCATGTAATTGGGCCTTGGGGCAAAGGCCTTCACATGCTCTGTGATAGAAGGGTAAGCTGGTGGGCCCAGGGGTGACTGAGTAGGAACCTTACAGCCTTTCTAGAGAAATAGCTGAGAAACCATGAAGGAGGCTTAAGTGACAGATAGGAAGAAGGAGGAAGATCCTTCTTGCCAGGAGTTGGAGAATCTTATTCAGGGTGATTTTGTCAATAGAATTCTGGGGAGCACTATCTGGGGTTTGGGAAACTGGGGGAAAAGTAATTTCAACTTGAAATTGGGTGGGTGGGAGTGCTGTTTGGGATTCAGACCAAATTGAGCTTCTTTAGTTTCTTTAGAGCAGTGATTATCAGCTAGGGGTGATCCTCCCCACCCCTGATGCTGGTGATGTCTGTCGTCACAGCTTGGGAGTCAGGGAGCCGTGCTACCGGCGTCAGACCAGGGATGCTATAAACATCATACAGTGCACAAGACAGCCTCCCCAAACCCAGAATTATCTGGCCCAAAATGTCAATAGTGCTAAAGTTGAGAATCTCTGCTTTAGAGAGAGCCCTGTGGGATTTTCATCAGGAGTGGATTAAAATTAGGAAGTAAAACTAGAGGAGGCTGTAAAAAGGCTCAGATCTTATTATACATACAGACTCTGTATCTGCAGGTTACACATCTGTGGATTCAACCAACTGCAGATTGAAAATATTTGGAAAAAGAAATTCCGGAATGTTCCAAAAAAGCAAAACTTGAATTTGCCACACTCCAGCAACTATTTACATAACATTTACATTGTATTTACAATTGTTTACATAACATTTACATTGTATTAAGTATTATAAGTAATCTAGAGATGATTTAAAGTGTACAGGAGGATGTGCGTAGGTTATATGCAAACATGACACCATTTTATATAAGGGACTTGAGCATCCGTGGATTTTGATATCTGGGGGTTCCTGGAGCCAGTCCCCTGTGGATACTGACAGATAATTGTATTAACGCATGCCCTAGGCTAACATGAAGAAGAACTGTGCTTCTTCATGTGTTTGTGTAGTTTATATGGTGTTTTTTATATCTTCTGACGATCACATGTTGTAGTAAAGAAGCTTCGACATTCCCAGTCACTGGTATGCTACCCTGCAGGGGACACAGGTGAGGGAGTCTCAGTGCTTTCAGGGCAAATCCTTCTTCCCTGGGTGGTGGCAGCATGGGAAACTTACCTGTGGTACTGGGGAAACTTATTTGAGGGCCACCCGTGGCCTCCCTTGACTATCCATGCCTTTGATTGGATGTGTTTAAGGGAGAAAGACAATCTCTCAGAACCTTCTAGGGACTTACCTGGCAGTGAAGACTTCCCTTTTCCCAGTGGTTAAGACTCCGCGCTCCCAATGCAGGGGACATGGGTTCGAGCCCTGGTCGGGGAACTAAGATCCTGCATGCTGCGAGTTGCGGCCAAAAAAAAAAAAGAACCTTCTAGAGCCCTCTGAAAGTGTAATGTTCCCAACCTCTGAGAACCATTCCTCTTGGGGCCAATGGTATTAGAGATGATGATCTGTGTCCCTGGACTTGCTGAGTGGGGGACGGAGGGGTGCTGATGAAGGCGAAGACCCTTTCTCTCAGGAGACATCATCATTTTATTCATAGGGTTTCCAAAATGGAACCTTTTGAATTGTTCTGTGACCCCTTCTAATTTGTGTCACGTAACTTATCTGAATTCCTTAAAACAGGTATTTCTCACCGTAGCATCCGGGACCCCAAAGATGGAGACTCTGAGGTGCAGAGTGTGCAGGCAAAGGCAGACAGAGTGTCTTGGTACTCGAGGTGGATTTTACACTGGAATACTCCCATGATCAGGTGGTAGTTTAAGGGCACTCCAGCTCGCTCGCTGCCTCGTTATCCCGGTGCCCCCCAGCCTCCCAAGAGGAGAAAAGCTCCTCTTTCAGGTACTGTGAGGCATCAGGTACAACCCTGGTCCCTGATCGGAGGTTGACCTTGTTTCCTCTCCTCAGTTATGGGATATTAGCTCGTATGCAGCTTTGAGGAAGGGCTGTGTCCCCACTATCGAGGAACTTATCATCACAACGCCCTATGAAGCGGTCTGTAATTATTATATATGGTGAGGAGTGTGGGATCTGGCGCCAGGTTAAATCCTGGCTTCAGGACTTCTGCTGTGGGCCCTGGGCCAGTTAGCCATTCTTTGCCTCAGTTTGTCCGTTTGTAAAATGAGAGTAATTCCATCAGGTTGTTATAAGGATTAAATGAACGTAGAACATTTAGAATGGCGCCTGGCACATACTAAGCATCCAGCAGTGTTGTACAGAAAGTGATGTGGTGCAGAACATCAGTGCTAGAGGAATTCAGGGAAGGAGAGGGCAAGTTGAGGGAGGTGTGGTCAGGAGAGGCTTCCTTGGTGGAGCTTGGAACGGGCTGATGGCTTGAGTCGGGCAAAGGCATGTGCATAATGGTACAGAAGTAGGAAGGGACTTGATGTGTTCTGGAAGCTGTAAGGAAACTGATTAGGGTAATGGGAAATTCGATGGGGTATGTGATTTGGGACGTGGGAGGTGGGAGTGATCACAGAGTTCTAACATAGATCTAAGGGTTAGTTTTTGTAGAGGGGCACCAGGGGCCATTTAGGCGACCAGGGGATGACATAGCTGTGGACTGACACAGGAACTGGAAATTTAAGCCAGTGAGTCAACTGGAGACTCACAGCGTGGGTTGGAGTGAGGTGAGTGACAGGAAGCAGAAGGCCCGCTGGGAAGCTGTTCTGATCGTTCACCTCTTTTTGATTGGGACTGAGTGATGGCCATGGGCATAGAGGAAGGGGTCGGCGCAGGTAGTGTTTGAGGTGGTGCTGTGACACGTAGGATTTGATGATTGATGGAGACACAGGGGAGACAGGTGCAAGGTGACCTGAGTCTTCAGTCCTGTCTGAATGGCTGTGCAAATAGTGGTCAGAGAGAGGAGAGTGGAGAGGAGGAGCAGGTTAGGGGAAGGTTTTGCGATGAGCAGGAAAGTAATGACCCCTGACAACCAAGAGGAGCCCCAAGAGTGGCCCCGTTCCCTGAACCGAGATGGCTTCCTTTGGGCTGAAGTTTGAGCGCGGTAGCTGGAGGCGAGGCTGCCATTTCCCCCATTCATTCTCTGAGTGTCCAGCTCCACAGGATGTAGGGCCCAGACCTGGGACTTGTTAGTGGCTCCTGCTCAACTTTACTGCCAATTTCCCTGGACCTTCTTGAGCCACGGGCTTCTCAGTATCAACGCTGTTTTCCATAAGGGAACCTCTGAACTTTGGAGGAGGTTGGGAATATTGCCTTCCCTTTCCTTCAGAAACCACATACTTCTGCTATTTCAAATCCCTGTAAAGCTTTCAACTACCATGGTCAGGCTCTGCCGGTGATGTGATTGCTTTTGAGATTGCAAAGGAAGAAACACCGTGGAAGAAGAGAGTAGCTTTTTTTAGAGCCCCAGGCGTCCTAGGATCATCTGAAATGTCTCAGATTTTCATGCTTGGAATCACTCTGTTAGGAGCACTATGTCACAGGGAAGCTGCAATGTTACGATAAGGAAGAGCCTTGGCTTCCCCTAGGCCAGGGTTTTAGCCCAACAGCCCAAATAAAAGCATTATCACAGCAGGGTGGATTGGGCTAAGGCCCTTACCCATGTTTGCTTTGTTTCAATTATTCTTATTTGAGCAGTCTTTATTTTTTTTCCCCCTTTCTTTCTTTTTCCTCTACCACCCTCCCCGACCTCCCCCCACTGCTTTGTGTCAGACACTGTTCTGATATTTTCCAAGTTTCCAAGTACTGGCTCATTTAATCTTCACAACAACCCCTCTGAGAGGGTACAGTTGTTATCCTATTTTACAGCTGAGGAAACTGAGGCACAGCATGCCCAGAGTTGCACACCGAGTATTGTGGCTGGGATTTGAGTCCTGGCAGGTTGGCTCTAGGGCCTCTGCCCCTAATCACCTTGTTTAATGGTCTCCCTTCTGTTAGCTGGAGCCACCATTTTGAAGACGGCATTTTCTGTTCCTTCTTTTTAGTTCCACTCAAGAATCTGTTTTAGGAATGTCACATGGTAACATAAGAGGGAACAGATGCTTTTTTGAGTGCTATAGACCTGGCCTGAACACTGGCTGTACCCACTTACTAGCTGTGTAACCTTGGGCAAGTCACTTAACCTCTTTTAACCTCGGTTTTTAAATATGTGTAACGAAGTTAAGACTCGTCATGAAGAAGTGAGACAGATTTTGTAAAGTGCCTAGAATTTAGTAGCCGTGGGGTTTGGGGCTAGTTATTAAACCTCCTGTAAAATGAAGATAATAATTCTTATCTCTGTAAATGCTTTACAGTTAAGTGCTTAAAACAATATCTGGAATGTAATAAATGCTCGATACTATTAGTACAAGCCAGCTTTCAACATATATATATTTTATGCTTCAGTACATTTTTCAACACTTGTGTTTAACCAGTACTCTTTTTTTGTTGTGGTGGGGGTCTCATTTAGGCCTCTTTGGTTAGATTTCATATACTTTTGACTCCCCTAAGCAAAAGAACCTTGTATGGTAGGGACTTGATAATATTATAACAGATGAATAAATGTATTTGACCCATGTTTGATTTTCTTGTGTAGCAGCTATCTGCCTGGGAAAAGGTCCCGTTTTTCTCTAGTGTATGTACATATATGTATATATAGGTAAGTGACTTGCCTTGCCTTACCATGCAGATTATCTATCCTGGTGGGGCAGTTTTGTTTTTCATCATTGTCATTGGAGTATTTAGCCATCTGCTGCTTTGCTTTAAATTTTTTGTCTTGTTTCTTTATCTTTTTGAAATATTTAATCTCTATCTCTGTTGTAAAGATCATAGTGGTTAACCATTACTTTTAGTTATGAGACCCAAACCCCTAAACTGCTTTGTCTCTTTTATCCTGTTATTTCCCCTGTAGTTCTGGCTTAATCTCCATGTTCCTACTGTATGATTTCTTGAAATTCATGAATGAGATTTTTCTTTTCAGTTATCTTTCATCGATAGCTGTCTCCCCCTCTCTCCTTCCCCACGTTGGATTCCAGAAGACCAATTTTAATTAAATGAAAGGTTTTGGTCTTCTTATTACACCAATCAATGGGTAGTTTCCAGCACAGGAAGTTGGTTTCCACATCTGATGGGATCGTTTCCCAATGATCCTAAACTCTCCCAGTCTGTTGGAATAGTCATAATATTGAACTTTTCTCATTACTTACTGGGGGGAGGGATTTAGCAAGGGGGTGCTAGGTGCATCTCTCCTGGGCTGTGTTTGGAGGGTCAACAACATAAATACTGATAGATAACGCACAGGAAAGGGATGGAGAGAGAGAAGCTTCTATGGGAAGGAAGGTGAGCAGGTGGTCATGTGACATTGTGAGCCCAGGCTGTGGAGTCCAGCGGAACAGGATTCAGACTCCAGCCTGCCCCACGCTCTCTGTGTGACCTGGGTAGGCTGCTTAATTCTTCTAGATCCCAGACTCCTTTTGTAAAATAGGGACGCGGACTTTTACCACACCTGATTGCCTCAGGGTTGATGGAGATGACGGAGATGGGGGTAGGGGGTGTGGGGGACTCTCATTTGTCTCTCCCCCCCCTTCCTTTGGCTTTCTTCCCTGCTCTGCTTGTCTCTGAGGAAGGCAGCTTCTCGGCCTTCGTACAGGTTCCTCTCATGGAAATTAACCACAATTTTGCAAACTTAGGAATGTTGTATCTCCTAAGAAGTATCATTTTGCCTCATTCCCATGATTGTGGTCACAGGTATAGCTGAGTCTCCTTCCTAGTTGGTCAGCTGCCCATCAGCAATGACCCTTCTTCCTTATTACTTTGGTCGAGGGAAGGGTTTTACGCTAATCTCAAATAAAGGCTGTTTTCGGGCTTGGACCTTCATGCCTTCTTAGCTTTGAGGACTCTCAGAAGCAAGTTTTATCTTTGTGTAGAAGAGCCCCTGCCTCCTCCCCTTCTGCTTTTTTAACTCCCCACAAACGGCATTATTTCAAGGAGCCACCAAGTCTTAAGGGGTATTTAAATCTTATAAAACCTGAGTGATTCAAAATGGTTAGAGGAGGGAACCACTGTACCTTTTCTTCCAACCAGTCTGGGGCAAGGGATGGGGCCAGTTTGCTGAATCTCCTTTCCTTCATCCAGGAACGTCTCCTGTAATCTATGTGCAAGCCTGGGAAAAATCCACACTTAGATGGCTCAATAAATAACACCTCTTTCTGTTATGGACACTTCCAAAGAGCTAAAGGGCAGGAAAATTGGTGAGGAAGAAGCACAAAATAGTAAAAGATTAATAAGTGCGTGACTAGCCTTTTCCATATTCAAAGTTTAATGAATATATATTACAGATTCAAGAGAGTTGCCTTAAAACAATTGCAGCCTCTGGAGAAGGGCTGAGGTGCACTGTAGAGGCTGATGCCTCCAGCAGCCAATTGGGTGATCCAATTGGGATAGTTCTGACAAATTGTAAGTTAGAGAGAGAGAGACTGGAGGATCTGGCATGGGTAAGGCCTTGACTTCAGTTCTAGCCTCAAGTCTGCCTTAGACAGGGTCATTTTCCCCCTTTTGACCATAGTTTTTTCCACGGGTAAGATGATGGTCCGGATGCTTTCTCAGATCCCTTCTAGCTCCAGAGCTTCTGATTCCTGATTCCTAGCGTTCTGCTTGTATAACAGGAGATTCATAAGCCATAATGTGTGTGTGTGTGTGTGTGTGTGTGTGTGTGCGCGCGCGTGTGTGCGTTATTCTTGTCTTTAACCTGGTCATAACTACCAGTCAAATAGTGGGTTCTTTTTTTTTTTTCTTTTTAGTAGCCACAGGATTGTACAAACACCACTACAGTCTAATTTCAGAACATTTTCATCACTCCAAAAAGAAGCCCCATACACATTAGAATTCATTTCTCATTTACCTTCCGTCTCCCCAGGTAGCCACTGACCTCCTTTCTGTCTCTATGGATTTGCCTATTTTGGACATTTCACATAAATGGAATCATACAATACGTGGCCTTTTGTGACTGGATTCTTTTACTTAGAATAATGTTTTCAAGGTTCATCTATATTGTAGCAACTATCAGTACTTCATTCTTCTTTGTTGCCAAATAATATTCCATTGTATGGTATGTCACATTTTACTCATTCATTCCTCAGTCGATGAAAATTTAGATTGTTTCCATGTTTTGGCTATTATGAATAATGCTGCTTTGAACATTTATATACAAGTTTTTGTGTGGCCATATGCCTTCATTTCTCTTGGAGTGAATTGCTGAGTTGTATATTTAATTTTTTGAGGACCTGCCAAATTGTTTTCCATGGCTGAACCATTTTACAAGCCTACCAGCAATGTATAAGGGTGCCAATTGTTCCACATCCTTGCTAACACTTGTTCTTGTCTGTTATATTTTAGCCATCCTAGTGGATATAAAGTGATTTTTTTAATTTGCTTTTTCATCATGGCTAATGTTATTGAGTAACTTTTCATGTTACTTATTAGCCATTTGTATATTTTTTTGAAGTGATATCTTTCCATATCCTTTGGCCATATTTGAATTGGGTTATTTATCTTTTTTATTGTTGAGTTGAAAGAGTGGCTCCTCTTTGAAAGTTTTGTTTGGCAGTCTGGAATTTAAATTTATGTCACTGATTATTCCATCACTGCTTTTGTAGACTAAAGGTCATTGGTTAAATGGATTTTTTTTGAAGTCGGTTATTAGAAATGGAAGCTTAAAAAGATTTTTAAATGCAAAAGGTGGCAGAGGGGTCATGCATAGAGTGATGGGAAGAAGGTGGTTTTGGATTTATACACGGGAAAACAGTGTAAGTGTTCTGGAAGCAGCTGCCCTTCCTTCAAGCACTTGACTTCCTTCGATATCATACCAATGTCTGTTTTCTTCTACTTGTTTGTGGCTTTGACTGACATCTTCCAAAAGAGTTTTCAGGGCTAATGCCTTTGAAAAATACTAACGAATTAGATGGAAATTAATGTAACTAAACATTACTTTCATTTGAGGATACTGTGAGGTTTTTTTTTAGGTAGTCAATAGCTGATATTTTATGACTGCTATTCCAGAAATTGTGGCCTTAGACTATTATACTATGGTGTTCAGGGGACTGACTTGGAGAAAGGGAAAAGAATTGAAGAACCTCCATAACTAACTGTCTAACCATGTATGTTGGAGAGTTGAAAGCTTTGGTTTTTCTTTTACTCTCCTTACAAATTGAAGCATTTTCCAGGGAGCCGATGAGGATGGAAGCCCTCACTTTAGCTCCCAGGATACTTACAACACTGGGTGAAATAGTTTTTTTTATTCACCGAAGTCTTTGGATCTTGCCTAGAGCTTGGTTAGCTTTAAACTATTTTGGGCTTACTCAAGGACCCTGTCTAGTTATTGTTCATTTTCTCATTTGTATTTACACGTAGCTTAAGGGGCTTCCCTACATCCCCTCCCCCGGAACCTCATGCAAGAAAAAACATCCTTGCAACTTGGCCTCTTAGTAAGTGTTGGAAACTGGGCTTCATGACAAGTTGGCTCTGAACCAAGCTGTCCTTGCTCTTACACATGTGAAACCTGTTTCTCTTGGCTAAGGTATTTAAAGAAAAAAAACCTGTCCACATCTCAGCTAAAACAATCATCTTCCCCTGCCCCCCCAGCCTTATCCCTCTCTTCTTCCTTCCCATTTTATTTGACAAGACTGCTGTGAATCACTTTTTCTAGGTATTTCAAACGTCAGGCCGCTCAGGTTTCTTCTTCTATCTGTTCTTATTTCCCTTCTTAGAGGAGTGGCTATGTGAGGCCATTCGCATTGTCTCTAATGTAAGAAAACCTTTGGGGTTCTGTCCTTTGGACATGACTCTCTTTTCATGCTTCTCTGCACAGGGATGGGCTGGTTTACATTTTTTAATGCCCCATCTTCTGAATCAGAAGTGAGACTACCCTTGTGTTAGTTTGTATTAAAAACTACTGAGATAAGAGGTGGAGCCAGGACTTGCCGACATTGTTGGACTTTTGTCATTTGTACTTGAATTATGAGAAAGGGAACGGCTTAATATTTGGGCTCCTCTTTCCTGTAGCTTTAGTTGTCTCTTATCTTTAAGCAAATCCTGAAAACATAAACATTTTAAATTAATATACGTTGTTAAAAGCCCCACTGGGTTAAATACACACCAGCATTTCAATATTAAAAGTATCGTTGATAACTTCCTAAATAGCTCTGGCTACCAGCTGTGTAAGGAAAACCTTAAAAGAAAGAAGGTGCAAGTTATTTATTTAAAGTACCCCCCTGGGGGAAGGTTGGGGGTGGGATGAATTGGGGGATTGGGATTGACATATATACACTACTATATAAAATAGATAGCTAATAAGAACCTACTGTATAGCACAGGGAACTCTACTCAATGCTCTGTGATGACCTAAATGGGAAGGAAATCCAGAAAAGAGGGGATATATGTATACGTATAGCTGATTCACTTTGCTGTACAGCAGAAACTAACACAACATTGTAAAGCAACTATACTCCAATAAAAATTAAGAAAAATAAAAAAGTGGGGGCTTCCCTGGTGGTGCAGTGGTTGAGAATCTGCCTGCCAATGCAGGGGACACGGGTTCGAGCCCTGGTCTGGGAAGATCCCACATGCCGTGGAGCAACTAGGCCCGTGAGCCACAATTACTGAGCCTGCACGTCTGGAGCCTGTGCTCCGCAACAAGAGAGGCCGCGATAATGAGAGGCCCACGCACCGCGATGAAGAGTGGCCCCCACTTGCCACAACTAGAGAAAGCCCTCTCTCAGAAACGAAGACCCGACACAGCCATAAATAAATAAATAAATAAACCCAAAGTTAAAAAAAAAAAAAGTTAATATAAAAAAAAAGTGGATATATGAATAACTGATTCACTTTGCTGTATAGCAGAAATACAACATTGTAAAGCAGCTATAGTCCAATAAAAATTAATTATAAAATAAAATAAAATACCCCCCTGGTGAAGTGGTGATGGGATTAGCATGTCCCTAGCGACTGGTAAGGGGCTTCAGGAGCTTATTTTAGAGTGCTCAGCACCCCACGATCTGTAGGGTGCATTGAAAGAGCACACATCCTGCTGGTGAACCCTTATCTCCAGTGGGGGGAAATACAGGCCAGAGGGTCTGCAGAAGTAGAGTGACCTCTGCTGCCATCAAGGTGGAGAGTCTGGAGACTATAAGATTTTGACTATGCCTTTCCTCTTAAGAGCCCTGTTGCCTCTGCAGCAGATGGGAACGCAGGGGTCTGTGACTGTCAGTGGGAGGCTGGTGAAGGACCTCCAGCTGTTGATGACTTGGGATATAATATTGAGGTCATTACCTTGACATCCAATTCTCTATAGTCTTTCCAGGCAGAGGAGAAAAAAAATTCAAATCCCCCTTCAACTGTTCATTTGCTTCCATTGCCAGACTAATCCAGTGCCTATGATGTGTTTCCTTCCTTAATGGTCAAAGCACTACCGTAATTTCAAACCAACCTGGGGTTTCTAATTCTTATGAGAAGTCTCTAATATATTTTAATAGAGGCAATAGCTCTTACGGATATTTAGTTCCTTCACTATTGATTCACCTCATCCCCAACTTGTATAGGACTAACGGCTTCATTGCTATCAGTTAATGTGAAATACATCCCTCTTGACACCTAGATAAGTAAACTCCTTGGGAGCCAAACTTTTGTAAGAAACTACTTGTTTGAAAAACAGAGCATAGGACTGATAACATAGCTTCATTTATTCATAGAACATTTTATCCAGTACCCACCTATATGAGCAGGGCACTGTTTTGGATACCAAGCAGATACAAAAACAGATCTCACACGGATGGACCTTGGTCTCAAGTGCCTTAGAGTCTAGAGAGACACATATATACATATTACATACATACATGTGCAAAATGCATATGGATACATACATATCACCTCACTTTTTATTCTATTATCATTAACTAGTGTAAACAGATAAAGGATAATGGAAGTTGAGAGGAGAGAAGAGAGTCCTTCTGGATATGTAGCACTGAAAGGCTCAGTGGTTATGGCTTTGGGCTCTGGAGTCAGAGTGCCTGAATTCAAATCCTCATTTACTGCTTATTATTGTAGGAACCTTGGACAAGTTACAGTAGTCCCCCCATCTGCGGTTAAGCTTTCTGTGATTTGTTACCCATGGTCAACTGCTGTCCAAAAATATTAAATAGAAAATTCTAGAAGTAACTATTTCATAAGTTTTAAATAGCACACTGTTCTGGGTAGTGTGGTGAAATCTTACCCCATCCTGCTCCGTCCTACCTGGCATGTGAACCATCTCTTTGTCCAGCGTATCCACACTGTATATGCTACCTGCCTATTAGTCACTTAGAAGCTGTCTGGGTTATCAGATTGACTGTTGCAGCATCGAAGTGCTTGTGTGATAAACCTTTATTTTAATTAATAATGGCCCCAGGGCTTCCCTGGTGGCTCAGTGGTTAAGAATCCGCCTGCCAATGCAGGGGACATGGGTTCGAGCCCTGGTCTGGGAAGATCCCACATGCTGCAGAGCAACTAAGCCCACGCACCACAACTACTGAGCCCTCGTGCCACAACTACTGAAGCCCGTGCGCCTAGAGCCCGTGCTCTGCAACAAGAGAAGCCACCGCAATGAGAAGCCCGCGCACCACAATGAAGAGTAGCCCCTGCTCGCCGCAGCTAGAGAAAGCCCACGCACAGCAACGAAGACCCAACGCAGCCAAAAAAAAAAAAAAAAATGCCCCAAAGTGCAAGAGTAGTGATGCTATCGACTTGGCTATTCTCTTATTGTGCCTAATTTATAAATTAATCTCTATCATAGGTATGTGCATATAGGAACAAACATCGTATACGTGAGGTTCAGCACTATCCGTGGTTTCAGGCATCCACTGTGGGTTTTGGAACGTATCCCTTATGACTAAGGGGGGACTACAATATTTTATTTCTCTAAGACAGTTTCTTCTTCTGGTATTTAGGGATGATAAGTACCTACTTCAGGGGAATTCTCTGGTGGTCCAGTGTTTGGGACTCCGAGCTTTCACTGCCAAGGGCACAGGTTCAATCCCTGGTCGGGTAACTAAGATCCCGCAAGCGGCTCGGCACAGCCCACCGCCCGCCCCCCCCAAAAAAGTACCTACTTCACAGGGTAGTTGTGAAGATTGAACAATATAATTTAGGTACAGCCTCAGCAGAGTGCCTGACACACAGTAGGCCTTGTTCTGTGGATGGAGGACCAGAGAAGCTAAAGTGCGAACTGTAGCCTTCGAAGGAAGAGAATTGAGGCACAGGGCAGTCTGGGGAGAGAGGCGGATGAGGAAAGCACTGAAGTGGAAGAGACTGTGCGTTTGGAGAAAAGCTAAATTTTGCTGAAGCAATGGGGTATAACGTAGTAAAGAAGAAAATAAGATTGGGAAAAATAAGTTGTGGCTGGATCACACAAGTCATCAATCCTTCACTGAATCATTTTGATCTCATTTCGAAGGATGCGGGATGCTACTGAAGGTTTTGGAGTGGACTAGCAATGATCAGACTCCAGCTTTAGGAAAATTAATCTAACGACACTTTTTAAAATTTAATTTAATTTAATTTATTTATTTTTGGCTGTGTTGGGTCTTCGTTGCTATGCATGGGCTTTCTCTAGTTGTGGTGAGCAGGGGCTACTCTTCGTTGTGGTGCGTGGGCTTCTCATTGCGGTGGCTTCTCTTGTTGCAGAGCATGGGCTCTAGGCACGTGGGCTTCAGTAGTTGTGGCACGTGGGCTCAGTAGTTGTGGCTCGTGGGCTCTAGAGCGCAGGCTCAGTAGTTGTGGTGCACGGGCTTAGTTGCCCCACGGCATGTGGGATCTTCCCGGACCAGGGCTCGAACCCGTGTCCCCTGCATTGGCAGGTGGATTCTTAACCACTGCGCCACCAGGGAAGCCTGTGACGACACTCTTTATGGTATCCATGGTGGGGAAACTTATTAGGACAAGGTCCCAGGGCCTGAGCTAAGTCAGTTACCTTGTAGCCTTTCCTGTTCTATAACTTGGTCCAGTATATGTCATGGACGCTTTCCTTTGTCATTGAGTTTTCTAGTACATCATCATTTTAAATAATGGTTTTACATCCTCCTCTCCCACCCCAACCTGCACCTCCCTCTGCAGTGACCTCTCTCCCACTAAAGGCACCTATTGCCCTTGTGTTCTCATCTCCTTCCCTCCATCTAAGCCAGGATGGCTCTGATGTCAGTTATTCATAATTAGATAAAATAGAGTTGTAGCAAATGCATTACTTCTCAACCATTTTAAAGCACATTTTAAGCCATTTACTTCTAATTGCAGTTTAAAAGGCTTTTCTTTTTCTTGGAAGAATTTCAGGCATCAAGCAGTTAGGGAACAATCCTTTTAGGCCTGTTCAACTGAGGCTTAAAAAAAAAATCAATCGTATTAGGCTTTTTTAGAGTTAAGGGGCAGGGGAGGTCTCCAGTATCTTCCCCTAAGAGAGCTGTCCTCTCCCTTGAGGAATGGTGTGAAATGGTTCTGTGGAGAAAGCCTGTGTCATTGTCCCTGTCCTGGCACAAATCATCCTGTTCCCCCTGCCCACAGACAGATGTTTATCACATTTGAATTTTAATTTTTTACTCAGTTTTATTTGTTTTCTGATTTTTGGGATACTCCAGTTGTTCGCACATTGCTGTTGTGTTTTTTTGCCGTTGTTTTGTTTTGTTTTGTTTTGTTTTTCTCTCTGAGTTTCGAAGAGCCTGACGAACTAGTGTGTCTTTAAAACTCATCTCATAAGTAGTTACAGCATTATAAACTGGTTCTCCTAAGAATTATGAATTTTTGTTCTAAAAACATTTGATCGTAGATTATATAAGGGCTAAGAGCACTGATTTTAGGTTCTTTTGGAGGTGGGTTTTATGAGGTGTGATGAAGCCAATTAAAGATTACCTCTCCACAACATTGTAAATCAACTATACTTCAATAACATTAAAAAGACAAAAAACCTGCAACGTCTGTGAAGCACAATACAGCAAAGTACAGTAAAGTGAGATGTGCTTCTATACATAAAAAAAAAAACCTCTTCTTAGTTGTTTCTGAAACAATTGAAAAGAGTGAAATTCACACAGTCAGACAGATGGAGATAAGAATATCACTTTTATTACCAATAAAGATGCTTGACAATAGTGGCCTTGATCTGCAGCCAAATAAGCTCCCTAAGTTTCACATCTGGAGCAGACAGGCTTAGGGCCTAATCACTAGCAAGAGCTGTCACAGGGGCCCTTCCCTGCAGGGCAGGCCCTTTGCTTCTTGGGATGGAACAGATCAGAATGCATGCTGCCTCCTGCAGACAGGGGAATGGAAGTCTCTTCAACAGCTTTATGGAGTGATTTCACACGTCTTCTCGACAAACTTACTTAATTTGAGCCTAGTATCTATTTCATCACATTTGTGAAATTTGCTTGCAGATCTTGTTGATTCAATGGACATGTAGGTTGCACTATGCATCTGATAAATATTTTCATCAAGAATTAGTCCAGGGCTTCCCTGGTGGCACAGTGGTTAAGAATCCGCCTGCCAATGCAGGGGACACGGGTTCGTGCCCCGGTCCGGGAAGATCCCCCATGCCGCGGAGCAGCTAGGCCCGTGAGCCACAGCTACTGAGCCTGCGCGTCTGGAGCCTGTGCTCCGCAGCGGGAGAGGCCGCGACAGTGAGAGGCCCATGCACCGTGATGAAGAGTGGCCCCCGCTCGCCGCAACTAGAGAAAGCCCTCGCACAGAAACGAAGACCCAACACAGCCAAAACTAAATAAATAAATAAATAAATAAATAAATTTAAAAAAAAAAAGAATTAGTCCAGTTTGTCTTAGCAATATTATAATATGCACCATGGTGAAGTATTTAGTTGCCTTCTACTATTTGCTTTCAAGTAATCAGAAATAAAAAGTTTTGGGGAATATGCTAAGGATACTGTATGCTTTTCATTTATTCACATGGTATTGTTAATGGTTTCCCAATCTGCTTAGAAGAAATATCTGCAAAGCAGTTGATAGTGCAAAAATGAGGCACAGCATTCTTGAAGAGTAAGGAGCATTTTCTGTTTCTGTGGGCTTTTCACATCTTGCTCATCTAAGAAATATGACTTCTGCTCCCAGCTCTCGTGGGCAGTGGCTGAGGCCACTTGAGCAGGGTTTGGATGAAGTGCGATGGTGCAGCTTAATGAGTTTCAGTCATCTGGGTCCTGGTTAGATGGCCACTGATGTTCTCATTTCCAGACTTCTCAGACACTTCTCACTTGTCTTTTGAGCCAAGAATAGCCATAAGATAAGCAGCTATGTGGTTTTAAGAACAGAGTGTGTTTTGCACTGTCTGGTGAGTACGTTGTGTCTCTAAAGTTGAGATTCCACGTAGTGAGTTCTGGAAAACAACTGCCCATAAATTTGGAAGATAATGAAAAGATTAATTAGACATTCCTAACCTCGCTGAGCACTCTGAGTTGACCGGTATAGTTCACTGACCTGAAGACGGATCCAAGAAGCCTGGAGTGTGCTGTTTCACATTGTTTCTCTTGAAAAATGTATTTAATCAATGTTCACAGTGTTCAAGGCAATATACGTGGTATGACCTTTATCCTTGAGGCACCTGTGGGAGGCTGCATGTGACCCATATGACAAGGATGAGGATTTGGAGGAAAAATGGAAATGAGAGATGATTTAATTTGCACTGATCTATATAATTGAGGAATACTTTTTTCCTGATGATTCTTAGTAGATGGTCTTTTCTGTATGTTTGATATAAAGTTAAATGGGCCATGATTAGGCATACTATTGAGTCTAACTTTTCTAAAACAAAAATACCATTTTAAATTTGTTAGACTAATACATCCTCACAATCAAAAAAGTCAAATATAACAATCCATAGTGTCTCTTCCTCCCTTCAGTCCTTACAGCAGTTTTATGTATATTTTTTTCAGATTTTTTTTTACCATGCTTAGACAGATTTATTCCATTTTTGTTTTAATGGTGATACATATCTGCAACTTGTTTTTTTCCATTTAATATATTATTGACATTAGTTAATTTGGAGAAGTTTTTTTATCATGAATGAGTGTTGAATCATAAAGTATTTTATATCTAATGAAAGGGATGTATAGTTTTTATTGTTTAATCTGTTAATGGCTACATCAGATTCTCTGATGTTCAAAACTCCTGACATTCCTGGTATAACTTTAGTCATTCTTTAAAATTGACAGCTACTCATTCTTTCTTTTAAAATAATTAATTAATTAATTAATTTACTTTTGGCTGTGTTGGGTCTTCGTTGCTGCACGTGGGCTTTCTCTAGTTGCGGTGAGCGGGGGCTACTGTTCGTTGCGGTGCACAGGCTTCTCGTTGCGGTGGCTTCTCTTGTTGCAGAGCACAGGCTCTAGGCATGCGGGCTTCAGCAGTTGTGGCTCGCGGGCTCTAGAGCACAGGCTCAGTAGTTGTGGCGCACAGGCTTCGTTGCTCCGCGGCATGTGGGATCTTCTGGGACCAGGGCTCGAACCCGTGTCCCCTGCATTGGTAGATGGATTCTTAACCACTGCGCCACCAGGGAAGTCTGCTACTCATTCTTTAAAGACATTTTTAAGATGTCACGAAGCAGCAGAGTGTGTGACCTGGGCTAGGAAACCTGAGAGGGACGTGGTCAGGTTGTGCTGGGAATGGGACTGACCACACCCTGTATGGAGTCGGGGGAATTGAATTGAGAACTGGCTCTTGCAGGAGCTGTTCTCATTGTAGTTGTTGTGGTTGTTAGAAGTGATACATTACATTAGAGCTTCATAATATCCCTAGCCTACAAAGTATTAGATTCTGAGTAACATTGTCCTAGTTGTAACCTTTGCGTGCAGAGGGGTTTTAAGCAGTGGTTGCCTTCAGTTTTTGGAGCTTGTTATGTTTCATTTCCTTTCATAGTCCTTTGGGAGTAGCTTAGTAGTCAGGGGCAATTTCTCATGCCATCCTTCAGTGAAAATATTTTGGTGTCTTCTGAGCACTAGGCCATACCTTGGCCATCTCTTATTTCTTTGAGGAACTACATTCCAAGGGAGATTTTCCTCTACTTTACCAGCTCTCTCTAGAACAACTCATGACTTAAAAGCACATGACAGAGTAATTGGAGATTGCTACGAATAGTCATTACAAGTGGCTAGAGCTCAAAAAGTCTCTTGGGTTTATGGTCTAGATTTGAGGTTAGTAGCTTAACAGAGATGAGATCTATTGGCTTCTAGGAGCTAAGACAGGAGTTTAAACATTTAGGTTTCATGCTCTCAATCTAAAAAGTGAGTGAGTGGGGTAGGTGATCTTTACAGTTTCTTTTATCTCTAATGTTTTGATTTTGTGTAATTGCATCCACTTTTCTTTGACTGATCCCTCAGTTGAGAACTGAAGCCTGCAAGCAGCTGATGGAAAGTTAGGATCCTGACTTGCATTTAAATTGTGCCACTCTTGTTGTTTCATCCTGATACTGATTCTTTTCTTCACATGTTTTGGATTATACATTGTACATTGTTACTTCTGGCATTAGTGTTCATTTTTAGGGAGTGTGGGTTTTTTTTGTTTGTTTGTTTGTTTTGGTTTTTTTAAAATAAATTTATTTATTTATTTTTGGCTGTGTTGGGTCTTCGTTTCTGTGCGAGGGCTTTCTCCAGTTGCGGCGAGCGGGGACCACTCTTCATCGCGGTGCGCGGGCCTCTCACTGTCACGGCCTCTCCCATTGCAGAGCACAGGCTCCAGACGCGCAGGCTCAGTAGTTGTGGCTCACGGGCTTAGTTGCTCCGCGGCATGTGGGATCTTCCCAGACCAGGGCTCGAACCTGTGTCCCCTGCATTGGCAGGCAGATTCTTAACCACTGCGCCACCAGGGAAGCCCCCGGGGTTTTTTTTTAATAGACTTCATTTTTAGAGCAGTTTTAGGTTTGTAGAAAAATTGCCCAGAAAGTGTAGAAAGTTCCTCTATGCTCCTTCTCTCCCTCACCCCCACAGTTTCCCATATTACTAATATTGTGTGTGTGGCATTAACATCTTGGCTGGGTGGTACATTTGTTGTAATTGATGAACCAATATTGATATGTTATTGTTAACTAAAGTCTGTTAGGGCTCACTCTATTTATTTATTCATTCATTCATGCATGCATGCATGCAGTGCCGGGTCTTAGTTGCGGCATGTGGGCTCTTAGTTGCCGCATGTGGGATCTAGTTCCCTGACCAGGGATCAAACCCAGGCCCCCTGCATTGGGAGTGCAGAGTCTTACCCACTGGACCACCAGGGAAGTCCCAGGGTTTACTCTTGGTATTGTACAGTTCTTTGGGTTTTGACAAATACATAATGTTATGCATCCACCATTACAGTATCACACGAGATAGTTTCACTGACATAAAAATGTTCTGTGTTTCATCTGTTCATCCTTCCTCGAAACCCCCTGAACCCCTGGCAACCACTGATCTTTTTTTGTCTCTGTAGTATTGCCTTTAATGGAATGTCATATACTTGGAATCATACAGTATGTAGCCTTCTCAGATTGGCTTCTTTCACTTAGTAATATGCGTTTAAGGTTCCTCCATGTCTTTTTTGCCTTGTTAACTCATTTCCTTTTATCACTGAACAATATTTCATTGTCTGGATATACCACAGTTTATCCATTCACCTATTGAAGTTCATCTTGATTGCTTCCAAGTTTTGGCAATTATGAATAAAGCTGCTATAGACATTCATGTGCAAGTGTTTGTGTGGACATAAATTTTCAGCTCATATAAGTAAATACCTAGGAGCACGATTACTGGATCATGTGGTAAACCTATATTTAGCTTTGTAAGCAGCTGCCAAGCGAGATTTCAAACGGGCTGTTTTCACTGCGTTCCCACCAGCAATGAGTCTCGTTGCTCCCCATGCTCGCCAGCATTTGGTGTTGTGTTTTGGATTTTAGCCCTTCTAATAGGTGCGTACTTGTATTTCATTGTTGTTTTAATTTGTACTTCCCTAATGACATATGATGTAGCACAACTTTTCATATGCTTCTTTGTCGTCCGTATATCTTTGGTAAGGTGTCTGTTCAGATCTTTTGCCCATTTTATTTTTTAAAATTTATTTATATATTTTTGGCTGCGTTGGGTCTTCGTTGTTGAGCGTGGGCTTTCTCTAGTTGCGGAGAGCAGGGGCTACTCTTTGTTGTGGTACGTGGGCTTCTCATCGCGGTGGCATCTCTTGTTGCAGAGCACGGGCTCTAGGCGCGCAGGCTTCAGTAGTTGTGGCACGTGGGCTTTAGAGCACAGGCTCAGTAGTTGTGGCGCATGGGCTTACTTGCTCCACGACATGTGGAATCTTCCTGCACCTGGGCTCGAACCCGTGTCCCCTGCATTGGCAGGTGGATTCTTTTTTTTTTTAATAAATTTATTTAGTTTTGGCTGCATTGGGTCTTCGTTGCTGCACACGGGCTTTTCTCTAGTTGGCGTCGATCAGGGGCTACTGTTCGTTGCTGTGCACGGGCTTCTCATTGTGGTGGCTTCTCTTGTTGCAGAGCACAGGCTCTAGGCACGTGGGCTTCAGTAGTTGTGGCACACGGGCTCAGTAGTTGTGGCTCGCGGGCTCTAGAGCACAGGCTCAGTAGTTGTGGCACACGGGATTAGTTGCTCCATGGCATGTGGAATCTTCCTGGACCAGGGCTCGAACCCGTGTCCCCTGCATTGGCAGGCAGATTCTTAACCACTGCGCCACCAGGGAAGTCATTGCCCATTTTAAAAGCGGGTTTGTTTTCCTTCTTTGTTTTTTAATTGAGGTATAATTGACATATAACATTATATTAGCTTTAAGTGTACACATAATAATTCAATATTTGCATACATTGTGAAATGATCACCACAGTTGTTTTTGTTTTGAAATTAATTAATTTATTTATTTTTGGCTGTGTTGGGTCTTCATTTCTGTGCGAGGGCTTTCTCTAGTTGCGGCGAGCGCGGGCCACTCTTCATCGCGGTGCGCGGGCCTCTCACTGTCGCGGCCTCTCTTGTTGCGGAGCACAGGCTCCAGACGCGCAGGCTCAGTAGTTGTGGCTCATGGGCCCAGTTGCTCCGCGGCATGTGGGATCTTCCCAGACCAGGGCTCGAACCCGTGTCCCCTGCATTAGCAGGCAGATTCTCAACCACTGCGCCACCAGGGAAGCCCCCCACAGTAAGTTTTGAGGAGCCTCTATACTGTTCTCCATAGTGGGGGTACCAATTTACGTTTCCACCAACAGTGCACAAGGGTTCCCCTTTCTCCACATCCTTGCCAAAACTTGATGTTTCTTGTTTTTTTGATAATAACCATTCTGACAGATGTGAAGTGATATCTCATTATGGTTTTGATTTGCATTTCCCTGATGATTAGTGGTGTTGAACATCTTTCCATGTGTCTGTTGGCCATCTGTATGTCTTCTTTGGAAAATGTCTATTCAGATCTTCTGTCCATTTTTTAATTAGATTTTTTTTTTATTTTTGGTATTGAATTGTATGAGTTCTTCTATATATTGGATATTAGCCCCTTATCAGATACATGATTTGCAGATGTTTTCTCCATTCAGTAGGTTGCCTTTTTATTTTGTTGATGGTTTCTTTTGGTGTGCAGAAGCTTTTCTTTTTAAAGATTTATTATTATTTATTTAAAAAAAATTTTTTTTTTGGTTGCGTTGGCTCTTAGTTGAGGCATGTGGGATCTTTCGTTGCGGCGCTCGGGCTCTTTGTTGTGGCCCGCGGGCTTCTCTCTAGTTGTGGCCTGCAGGCTCCAGGGCGCGTGGGCTCTGTATTTGTGGCGCATGGGCTTAGTTGCCCCACGGCATGTTGGATCTTAGTTCCCTGGCCAGGGATTGAACCCATGTCCCCTGCATTGTAAGGCGGATTCTTTACCACTGGACCACCAGGGAAGTCCCTGTGCAGAAGCTTTTTAATTTGATGTAGTCTCACTTGTTTATTTTTGCTTTTGGTGTCAGATCCAAAAAAATCATCACCAAGACCAACATCAGGGAGCTTACTGCCTATGTTTTCTTTGAGGAGTTTTATGGTTTTGGGTCTTACATTCAACTCTTTAACGCATTTTGAGTTAATTTTTGTGTATGGTGTAAGATAGCGATTCAGTTTCATTCTTTTGTATGTGGCTGTCCAGTTTTCCCAACACCATTTTTGAAGAGATTGTCCTTTCCCCGTTGTATATTCTTGGCTCCTTTGTCATAAATTAATTGGCCATATATACGTGGGTTTATTTCTGGGCTCTCTTATTCTGTTCCATTGATCTATGTGTCTGTTTTTATGCCAGTACCATTGTGTTTTGATTACTGTAGCTTTGTAATAATTTGAAATCAGAGTGTATGATGCCTCCGGCTTTGTTCTTCTTTCTCAAGATTGCTTTGGCTATTTGGGGTCTTTTGTGGTTCTGTACAAATTTTAGAATTGTTTTTTCTAATTCTGTGAAAAAAGCCATTGGAATTTTGATAGAGATTACATTGAATCTGTAGATTGCTTTGGGTAGTACGGACATTTTAACAATATTAATTCTTCCAATCTATGAGCACAGAATATCTTTCCATTTGTTTGTGCCTTCAGTTTCTTTCATCAGTGTCTTAAAGTAGTTTTCAGTGTGCAAGTCTTTCACCTCCTTAGTTAAATTTATTCCTAGATATTTTATACTTTTTGATGCAATTGTAAATGAGATTCTTTTCTTAATTTCTGTGTCTGATAATTCATTATTACTGTATAAGAAATGCAAAAGATTTTTGTATATTGATTTTTGTATCGTGGATTGTTTGTTTTCTTAAAAATATTTTATTTATTTATTTATTTTGACTCTGCCGGGTCTTAGTTGCGGCATGTGGGATCTTTGTTGCGGCATGCAGACTACTTGGTTGCGGTGTGCAGACTACTTGTTTGCGGCATGCAGACTCTTTTTTTTTTTTTTTTTTTTTTTATGGTTTGGAAACCTTTCCACATCGAACAGTTGATCTGTCTTATTATCTATTTTATTTTTTTGGCTGCGTTGGGTCTTCATTGCGGTGCGCAGACTTCTCACTGCAGTGGCTTCTCTTGTTGCGGAGCATGGGCTCTAGGCGCGTAGGCTTCAGTAGTTGTAGCACGCAGGCTCACTAGTTGTGGCCCGCGGGCTCTAGAGTGTAGGCTCAGTGATTGTGGTGCACGGGTTTACTTGCTCTGCGGCATGTGGGATCTTCCCGGACCAGGGTTCGAACCCGTGTCCCCTGCATTGGCAGGCGGATTCTTAACCACTGCGCCACCAGGGAAGTCCTGCATGCAGACTCTTAGTTGTGGCAAACTCTTAGTTGTGGCATGCATGTGGGATCTAGTTCCCTGACCAGGGATCGAACCTGGGCCCCTTGCATTAGGAGTGCGGAGTCTTACCCGGCCCACCAGGGAAGTCCCTGTTTTCTTATTGTTGAATTATAAGAGTTATTAGTATGTTTGGATACATGTCCTTTATCAGATATGTGTTATGCAAAGATTTTCTCCCAATGTGTGGCTTGTCTTTTCTTTCTGTTAACAGTGTTTTTCACAGAGTGGAAGTTTTTAATTCTAATGACGTCCAACTTATCAATTTTTTCTTTCATGGATTGTGCTTTTGGTGTTGTATCTATAGAGTCATTGCCAAACCCAAAGTTACCTAGATTTTATCCTGTGTTACCTTCTAGAAGTTTTATAGTTTTGCATTTTACATTTAGGGCTATGATTCATTTTAAGTTAATTTTCATGAAAGGTATAAAGTTTATGTCTAGATTCATTTTTTTGCATGTGGTTGTCCAACTGTTGCAGCACCATTTTTTGAAAAGTCTAGTCTTTCTCCATTGAATTACCTTTGCTGTTTTGTCAAAGGTCAGTTGACCAAATTTGTGCGGGTCTATTTCTGGGCTCTCTATTCTCTTCCGTTGATCTGTTTGACTTTTCTTTTGCCAGTACCACACTGTCTTGATCACTGCAGCTTTACAGTAAGTCTTGAGGTCCAGTAGTGTCAGTCCTCCAACTTTGTTCTTCTCCTTCAATATTATGTTGGCTATTCTGGATCTTTTGCTTTTCCATATAAACTTTAGAATCATTTTGTTGATATTTACAAAATAACGTGCTGGGATTTTTATGGGGATTGTGTTGAACCTATAAATCAAATTGGGAAGAATTGATATCTTAATAATGTTGAGTCTTCCTGTTTACAAACATGGAATACCTCTTCATTTATTTAGACTTTGGTTTCTTTTATCAGAGTTTTGTAATTTTCTTCATATAGGTCTTGTTCATATTTTGTTAGATTTATAATAAATTATTTAATTTTTAGTGCTAATTAATGTAAATAGTATTATGTTTTTCAAATTCTAATTTCTAATTCTAATTGTTCATTGCTGGTATGTGAGAAAACAGTTGACTTTTGTATACTAACCTTGTATCCTGTAATCTTGCTATAATTGCTTAGGTCCAGGAGATTTTTTGTTGTTGTTGCTTCTTCAGGATTTTCTACATAGCAAATTATATCATCTGCAAACAAAGACAGTCTTATTTCTTCCTTCCCAATCTGAATACCTTTTATTTCCTTTTCTTATGGCTTTAGCTAGGACTTCCAGTACCATGTTAAATAGAAGTGGTAAGAGGGGACATCTTTGTCTTGTTTCTGATCTTAGGGGAAAAATATCTAGTTTCTCACTGTTACGTATGATGTTAGCTGTAAGTTTATGTATAGATGTTCTTTATCAAGTTGAAGAAGTTCCTCTCCATTCCTAGTTTTCTGAGAATTTTTATCATGAGTGGGTGTTGTATTTTGTCAAATGCTTTTTCTGCATATGTTGCTATGATCCTATATGATTTTTCTTCTTTATCCTGTTGACATGATGGATTACGTTAACTGGTTTTCAAATGTTGAATCAGAGATATTGGTCTGTCATTTTCCTTTCTTTTAATGTCTTTGTCTGGTTTTAATGTTACGTTAATTCTGCCCTCATAGGATGAGTTAGGAAGTGTTCCCGCTGGTTCTATTTTCTGGAGTAGATTGCAGAGAATTGCTATCATTTCTTCAATGGTTCTTAGAATTCACCAATGTGACCATTTGGACTGGGTGCTTTGTGTTTTGTAAGGTTATTAATTATTGATTCAGTTTCTTTAATAGATATAGGCCCATTCAGATGCTGTATTTCTTCTTGTGTGAATTTTGGTAGGAATTAGTTCATTTCATGTAATTTACCAAATTTGTGGGCATATTGTTCATAATATTCTTTTATCTTTTTATTTATTTATTTATTTTTGGCTATGTTGGGTCTTCGTTTCTGTGCAAGGGCTTTCTCTAGTTGTGGCAAGTGGGGGCCACCCTTCATCGCGGTGCGCGGGCCTCTCACTATCGTGGCCTCTCTTGTTGCAGAGCACAGGCTCCAGACGCACAGGCTCAGTAGTTGTGGCTCACGGGCCTAGTTGCTCCGCGGCATGTGGGATCTTCCCAGACCAGGGCTCGAACCCGTGTCCCCTGCATTGGCAGGCAGATTCTCAATCACTGCACCACCAGGGAAGCCTCTTTTATCTTTTTAAAGTCATGGAATTGGTAGTGATGGCCCCTCTCTCATTTTTTATAGTAGTAATTTGTGTCTTCTCTTTTTTTTTTTTCCCTTGGTTAGCTCAGCTAGATATTTATCAGTTGCATTGATCTTTCCAAAGAACCAGCTTGGAGTGTGGTATTTTTAGTTCGTATTACAGTTTAGAGTCATAATAAGTCTTGGCTTTGAGTCAGTCTCTAAATTTTTGTCAGTAATTGCTAAGCATACGTGTGCACAAAGGCATACATACATATTAGGAGTCAACACAGAGATATTTGTAGAACTTTTTAGAGTCCATAGACTTTTTAAGGCTTGCATGATTAACAGAATGGTTATATGAAACAATAGTTATTTAAATCAGACTGTTGATTTCGGTAGGTGGTAAATCGAGTAATGTAGATTTAAGGGTCAGGCAGAACAAGTTTTCATGCTGGCTCCTCAGGGTAGCTGTGTGTCCTTGGGCAAGTGGCTTCACCTCTTTTTGGTTTCATCTCTCTGAGCATGTTAAAGTTTATAAAATGCAAGTTCTTTTTTTTTTTTTTAATCTTAGGTTCTATTACTTTATTTATTTATAAATTTATTTTATTTATTTTACTTTTGGCTGTATTGGGTCTTCATTGCTGTGCGTGGGCTTTCTCTAGTGGTGGTGAGCAGGGGTTACTCTTTGTTGTGGTGTGCAGGCTTCTCATTGCGGTGGCTTCTCTTGTTGCAGAGCACGGGCTCTAGGCACGTGGGCTTCTATAGTTGTGGCGCAAGGGCTCAGTAATAGTGGCGCGCAGGCTCTAGAGCGCAGGCCCAGTAGCTGTGGCGCATGAATTTAGTTGCTCCATGGCATGTGGGATCTTCCTGGACCAGGGCTTGAACCTGTGTCCCCTGCATTGGCAGGCGGATTCTTAACCACTCTGCCACCAGGGAAGCCCAGAATGCAAGTTCTTATTTCACTATTTAGTATGAAAAATAGAGCGAATACATATTAGGTGTCTAGCATGATACTTAGCTCATAGTAGACTCTCTGTTGTAGTTATTGTACTAAAAGACAACATCTATTAGACTCATTAAAGGCTTTCTGGATGTCTTCATTTTCTAGGCCATCGGTAGATGATAGGGCTTTCCTCTTGTTCTTTGATATATGAAGCTGTATTTCTTCCCATATAGAGGTTTGTTTGTTGTAAATGGCGGTCTCTTGACTTGTACATTTAAAATTTGAGAAGCAAAAAGCTATTTGTGGGAAAGCTGTCCAGTTTGGGAAACTTTTCTTTGTAACCTTCTTGATCAAGTCTTGTATTCCTCAGTTGGTAGATGCTACATGTAGCATGGCCTTGCTTTTTGGCCAGGTGTTTGCTAAGGATCTTAGTCATCCCAAATGAGTGCTTATTTTTGGATTGACTCCAAGGACAGGATATTGAGTGCCTTTTGGGAAAGCTAGAAGAGGAATCTGGCAAATAGAGCAGATTTGGGAGGCTGATTAAATATAGATCTCAACAGAGTCTCTGAGAAAGGCTCTGGGATTAAACTAAATCTAAACATATTACAAATAGGGACAAAGAAAGTGAGAAAACTTGGACTTAGTTAAAACCAACTTTTTGTTGTTGTGTGTGTGTTTTTTCTGTTTTGTTTTAATTTTCCAAAGTAATATGCCTTGTTCAGCTATTTTTACTAATGGAAGTGGTTACAGTGCTTACTAAATTATGGAGAAATAACTTTAAAAAATTAGTTTAAACAAAAAAGCCTAAGGCAGCAAAATTCAATCTGTCTAACCTGTAAGTATATATTTTCAAAAATAATTGCCATGTTTCTTTCAAGAACAGGATGTAATTGTTAGAAAGGAAATAATCTGCTTGCAGAAGTCACCTTGGCTACACGGAACTAAAGCAGAGAGGAGGTTCTTAATAAAATGATTCTGAGAAGGGAGTGGTTACTTGTATCATAGCTGTCTTGCTTCAGAGTAAATGATGGCGCTTGAATCAGAAGTCTTTGCCATGGACTGGTTGCCTGGCACGGCAGGGGTTCGCCGCAGGTGGGGGATCACTTGCTGCGTTTTGGAAAGAGTGTATTTTGATTTTGTCAATGGAGGAAGATACTTAAGGCAGTCAAGATCATTTTGGAGGTTATTTCAGGCACAAGGCAGTGACTTTGGAAATGAAGAGGAAGGGACAAATCTGTGAACTGTTTTAGAATGTAGACTATCTGGGATTTGGTAACCCCCCCGTTGACTCATTCACCTCCCTAATCTCACCATCACTTAAACTAGCAGTAGGTCACCATTTTGTACAATTCCTATAATGTGTTCTAAAATCCACCAGCCTTTGAAATCACTGACCTATTTGGTACCCTCCCCTGGGGACTGCTACTGCTGTCATTTGGGCAAGCTTGTTCTTAGCCTCTGTAATTGAAGAGCTCCATTCAGAAGCAAATGGGAATAATTGATTTTCATTCTCCAGAGGCTAGAAAAATCAGAGACCACAGGAGGGTTTTTAAAAAGGAGACCAAACCCAGAAATAAATTTACTCCAGAACCCCTTCTTAAAAGAACTCTCTTAAGAATCTTGTAACCGGAAGCCCATCTCTCTGGAATAGATCTTGCTCGACTTAAAAAAAAAAAAAGTGTGTGTGTGTGCTGTTAAAGGAAAAATTGTTCTGACACTTGTTAAAAGAGTAAGGAAGATTTTCAGACTAGTGCAGTAGGAGTATTGCCATAGGGGAGAGAGACCAGGCTCATCTTCATATACAACAAGGACCAGTGGGGATTTTTGGCCAAAGAGGAGGGTGAGTGAGTCAGTGGATGGAAAATTTCTAAGAGGAGACATCAAGGGTAGGGGGATTCTTGCTAAACTGACCTAACAGGATTCTTGCTATAGGCAGACCAAGGACTTAGACATCAAAGAGGGGGGATGAGGAACTGGATCAGATATCAAGGGTGGGAGAACTCTTGATAAACTTACTTAACAGAATTCTTGCTAAAACTGGGCTGAGCAGGTCAAAGATAGGATGGGGACCAAAGTCAAGGCCTAGTTGAAAAGAGTGTTCAGAGGAGCCTGACTAAAATTTGGTCAAGGAGAGGGGTGTGTGTGTGTGTGTGTGTGTGTGTGTTTTATTTGAAAAGTAATACATGCCTCACCTCTAGAACAAATCAGTCTCAACAGTTTGGTATATAGCCTTCCATATGTTAGTATAGGCTTAGAAAAATACACTGTTCTTACAGAAATGAGATCATACTCTACATACTGTTATGCAGGTGCATTTCCCACTTCATATATCTTACATGTTTTTTCATGTCAGCACATATACACTGGTCTCATTCTTTAGAATACTTTGCTTCACTTTAGATATTGATGCCAAACCCTTATATTTTAAATTCCAGTTTATAATTTTTTTCACATAAGTTATCCCATTTATTCCATAAAACAACTCTCTCAGGGTAGGGATAGGACAAGTGACATGTCTACTTTATGTAAAGTTTAGATGATCTACTAGAGATTTTGTAGCTAATACAATGTGTCAAGTCCAGGATTCACTCATATGGGTCAGTTGCATGTGTGAAAAAAAAATTAGATCTTTGACATTCATCTTACAAATTAGCAACATTCAGAATACTGTTTTTGTTGTGATGCTTGGGACATTTAGGAAATATATGTGGTGTGTATTGGACCTAGAATCTGATAATAAATTTCATTTGAGGTGTACATCACTTTTGCATTATTAATTTCTATCTTGAAATTTTGTTATTTTAATTTCCTTAAAACAACAAAATAATCATCTTTAAATACTTTAAGATTAAATGAATTCAGTCAGCTTGTAGCTTTCATTATAATGTTGATGCTTTCAGTAGTTACCTTCAGTAACAAGGTTTGTCAGCTAATTGGATTTCTGGAAATGTTAATAGGAGTCTTTTGGTTAACTACCTCTATTCATTTCCCTCTGGGACCTGGTTCCTACCTAGGATATAGTGCCTCTCTTTCAAGACTCTTTATTGGTTTCCTATAACCTCTGGAGAGAAAAAAACGAGTAAGACAGAATGAATGAGGGGCGGGGAAGGTGAAGCAGGGCGGAAATGAAAGTGTATGAGCTGTGGGAAATTCATCTTATTCAGGAATGAGAAAAACAGCTGAGAGAGTGGTTTTCAAGAAGTTGTATATAGCACAGTGTTAAGATTTTGGAGTTAAACCAGTGTCACCCATTCCAGCTCTGTGACTCTGGTTAAGTTATTCATCCCCATACTTGTCAGTTTCCTAGGGTTCCCTTATAGGGTTCTGGTGAGAAGTAAACAGTGAGTTGTTTAATCCACTTAAAGTATACTTGGCTCATAGCAAACATTTAATATTGGCTGTTATTTCCAAGCCTTTTAGACTCAAAATTCCAAGAAAAGGGTCTCAAAGTCTGGATGGAGTAAAGTGACCATATAATTTATTGTCCAGGCCAGGATCCTGTTAATAATTATGCTGGGACAACAGATATAAGCCAGGATTTATGGTTTCCCTAAGTTGGAGGAATCTTTGCCCCCAAATGTGACTGATTAAGGCATCTTGCCTTCCTACCCAGCTCAGTTAAGCCTGTGGACTTTGACAAGCCAAGGAGCAAATCATTCTTAAAAGCTTTTCTGCACGCGTGCGCGCGCGCACACACACACACTCACACACACACACTCTCTCTCTCTCTCTCTCTCTCTCTCTCTCTCTGTCTGTCATATACTCATTAAACAATAGAAGAAGCCTTGCTTTTTCTTTCTAGGTAACATGTTACCTTAGAATATGAATCTGCACATATATTTAGACAAATCTGTACAGTATTTTTTACTCAAAAAATAACTTGACAGGATATTTGAGTTCTTAGAAATAGTTTCCATGATCTAAAAAAGTAATTTACCATAGCCGTCTTTAAATAGCTAGGCCCCCTCATGCTTTTATGTGTAGATTTCTCTTACCTGTGTAGATTTCTCACACCTTTATGTGTAGATTTCTCTTACTGCATGTGCCCGGTGCAGTGCTTTCTTGACAGTGAGGATGAGGTGGTAAACATAACATATTCCAATCTGCCCGGAAGTTGCTTGTGGTCTAGTGAGAAAGGCAATCAAATAATGACAAATACAGAGCTCTGAACTGAGATCATTTTCATCAAGGCAAAGTACAAGGAGCTCTACAAGTAGCTCGTGAAGAGCCCTGCCTGGCCTGGGGAGGAAAGGAAAGAGTTCCCTGAGGAGGAGAGCTTTGCTCAGTGCTGAAGGGGAGTTGAAGAGGCAGGATGGAATGGGGGTTGGGGAGGAGGCAGGAGGGAGCCTGACCTTCTAGGAAAGAAGAGCCTGCATGAGGAGTGCAGAAAACTAGGAAATGTTTGCTTTTAAAAGATCACCTTGGCTGCAGTGTGATTACACACCCTTCCCCCTGGTTGCAGAGCCCTTTCATCCCTTTTTCTTGAGAACGGATGCCATTCATCCGAGCGGTCACCCGTGTTCCCTTAGCATTTGCACAGTTCTCTTATAGCACGAATCACACTGCATTATAATTTTTTGCTTCTATGCCTCTGAGGTTCTTTAGGGCAGTGGCTTGGTCTTATTTATTATAAGGAACCTAGAATAGCACAGTGGCTTTTTCCCTCCTTCCCCCTCCCCACAAATATTTGAGTATTTACTCTGTGCCCCGTACTGTGTGCTTGCTGTTTGGGAAGGTGGTACAAGACGGGCACGGTCCCTGCTATCATGGAGCATGCGGTGTGACAGGAGTCAGAATTTTGAACTCGGGAGACCATTTTCATGCAGTTCAGCACTTCTGTGACTTTTCCTGCTGTTGCGGAGCAGAAACAGTGAATGCTGGAGTGTTAAGAAGCCAGGCTAAGGTAAATTGAATCAAATAAAAGATAAGGGCCCCCAAAGTAATAGTATAAACGGTGAGGGAAATATGGCTTGTAAAAGTGTGATTATACATTATTGCTCATGACTGCATCGCAGTAAGAGCAGAGCACTCCTGCGGTGGTATCATGTCTCAGGTTGTCACATCCATGTCCATGTTGAGACTGTGCTCCCTCCTGCCACCATTCCCATTCCCCCTTCCCCTTACCGGCGTTGATAGGGAGGCAGTGATTGAAAATAGCAGTTACTGGTGTGAATGTACAAGGTTTCTAACAGTCCCTGCTCTCCAGGAACTTGCTGGTTTGTGTGTATGTGTGGGGGGGCGGGGGGGTGGGTATTGTGTGTGCACAGATTGGCAGGAGAGGGGAGGGCTCCTTGCTGGCTTTGTGGAAAGAGGGGGCCATCCTTCCAAGTTTTTTGTGTGAGTTGTGTCACCTGTGAGGTTAAAATGGGGCTTTGCCTTTCCACTGTGTTTCTCTCTCATAAGGGAATAAACCCTTCAAAGTCACTGCCTTTCGTCACATGTTTGAAACACAAAACGCATGGCCACAAAAGCCAAGGTGACCAGAAATATACATTTCATAGTTGACAAGGACTTGTCTAGCCTGACGTGTTGTGTCAGAATCGTTTCTGCACCATCCTTACCAGGGGGCATTTGTACACACCTGAGTTCTTCTCTGGGAAAGCAGCCACTTCTAGCTCTTAGCTCTGAGCTTCAGGTGTTTCCTCCATATTTCTGATTATTGTGCTTATGTTGCTATTTCTTGATTTAAAAATTTTACACATCTTCTATCAGTCTTTGTTATGGAAGAGCAGGGTTTAGCTTTCTTGCACTCTCTCGGTCCACTGCCTCCCCCTTCATCCTTCAGATATATCACAATTTTTAGTTACATCAGTATCTAATGTTTATGTTTATATTATTATGGCTATTAATATTATTCACCTGCTGAACCAATTAATATACTCCAATCCTTTTTTTTTTTTCTCATTCTGCCTCTCTTGTTGGTTTTCTGAGTTTCCTATGTCCAGCTCACTCTTAATCCCCAAACTAAAACCATACTTTTAAAATCCCTAAATATTCTTTTCCACATTCCAGGCAGACCCATCAGTTGATCTTGTCAGTTTTACTTTCTCCCACAGATGCCAAAGCCCTGCATCCTCCAGCGATGGTTGGGTATTTCTGAGGCTTGCTGCACACTTGATTCCCTTTGCCTTTTTTTGTCCCGTTTCCTGGATGCCTGTCTTCCTCTTTCTTGGTTTGCTCATTTATTTGGTAGGGCACATCCTCCAGTCACTTCCTGATAAAAGGGTGTGTGGGAGGTAAAATTTAAGACTCTGCATGTCTAAAAATATCTTTATTCTCTGTTTATACTTGACTGATTCTTTGTCTGCTATAGAATTCAAGGTTGGAAATCATTTCACCTTCGAATTTTGAAAGCATTGCTCCTTTGTCTTATGGCTTACAGAAACGAAAGCCATAAGACTTTTTGAAAGTCTTTAAATTATTGAAAATTCTGATGCCAGTCAGTCCTTTGTATGCAAACTGTTTTTCCTCTATGGAGACTGTATTCTCTTTATCCCATGTATTCTGAAATTTCACAGTGTGCCTTGGGATGGGTCTTTTAAAAAATTATTTATTGTACTAAGTATAAGATGGACTCTTTGAACTGGAAGTTCATATCCTTCAGTTCTAGGAAAATTTAAGTTATTTCTTTGATAATTTTCTCCTCTCCTCTTTCTCTCTTTCTCTGGAACTCTTGGTCCTCTAATTTTCTTATCTTTTCTCTGGAATTTCCTATCTCTTTTTTGGTTCCATTTTCTGAAGGATTTACTGAGCTTTATCATCTAGCTCTGTATTTATATTTATATTTCTACTGTAATTTTTTTTTTAAACTTATTTTATTTATTTATTTTTGGCTGCGTTGGGTCTTTGTTGCTGTGCGCAGGCTTCCTCTAGTTGCAGCGAGTGGGGGCTACTCTTCATTGCGGTGTGCGGGCTTCTCATTGCGGTGACTTCTCTTGTTGCAGAGCACGGGCTCTAGGCGCACGGGCTTCAGTAGTTGTGGCACGCGGGCTTCAGTAGTTGTGGCACATGGGCTCAGCAGTTGTGGCTCGCAGGCTCTAGAGCGCAGGCTTAGTAGTTGTGGCTCATGGGCTTAGTTGCTCCACGGCATGTGGGATCTTCCCGGACCAGGGCTCGAACCCGTGTCCCCTGCATTGGCAGGCGGATTCTTAACCACTGTGCCACCAGGGAAGTCCCACTACTATAATTTTTTAATTTCCAAAAGCTTTACACTGATTGTTCCAATTTTTTCTAATCCAATTCTTGTGTGATAATAAGCTTTTTTGGTTGCGGTTTTATTTGGTTCCTTAGAGTCCCTTTATTCTGTTTGTTTTGTGCTCTCTCTTTTCATGTTGAACGCTCTCCTCAAATGTATGGTGATCCTTTGTTGTCGTTTTAATTTAAAAGTGAGACACCAAAAAAGCCGATTGGATGGTCTATATAGAGGTGGGATGAACTTGTCAGGGATAGGTTTTATATGCTCTATGTAGAGTGTTTGGGCAGGAATCCACCTGCCTTGTTGGGGAATCCCTGAAAGTCAGCATCTATTGAACCTTTCTGTGGAGTCATTTGGTTTCTACAGGAAAAAATCTTCTAACCTTCTGTTTGCAAGTGGAGGGTAGGGCTCTTAGCATGTTGGGAGCCAAGTGCGTGAGCAGGTCTGGAACCTCGTCCTTCAGGATGTAAACTTCCTTTTAGGGCCTCTGTTTTCGGTACAGTGCCTCTTCCTAACTTCTGCTGTTCCTAAAGTCCCTGGGTTTAGAGCCCACCTGGTTCAGTTTCTTCGCAAAATAAATCCACCTTCTGCCTGGGTGCAGGGGTAATTGTCTACTGGCTGCCCTGGATGTGACTGGGGACCTGGTGGGCTAATGCTGCTGCATACAGAATTTGTATCAAGTCCTCGTTTTCAGCCCCTCCTCATCTCTGGTCTCCTGTGCCACCAGGTACTTCTAATCACTGACCCTTCCCAGGGTGCTTGTGTGAATTGGCATCCCCTTCTCTGGATGCAGGGACTCACTTTCTCAGCTTTGCTAATTTATCTACTTTTCATCTTCCAAAAATGTTGACATTTTATGTTCACTGTTATCCTTCTCGTATTCTTTTTTTGTTTGTTTTTACTCTCATTTTAGTGGGTTTCAGGATTGAGCAGAAATAAAAATACATGTTCAGTTTTTCCCAGTCAACTAGAATTCCTTTGGCATTGTTTTGGGGGTTTCTTGTCTGATGGTTTCATGTCTGTAAGTTGTGTCTTTCTCCAAAGATCACAAGCTTCTTTGACAATGGGAATGGTTTCCTAGACTCCTTATTATCTCTCCTTTTACCCTCAACAGTTAATTATGTAGAAAGCATTTTAGTAAGGATGTGTCAAATTCATTTGAGTAAGGTGAAGTCTTTTTAAAATTAGACTGACTTTGGACAATGTTTCCTTCTGTTGGAAAACTGCCAGTCCTTCCTGAGGTTCAGAGATAAATCTGCCTTTGCAAGGATAACTAAAAGAGGAAAACAGAGAAGGCCTTTGGCAGAAAAAGGCTGATGAGACAAACGCCTGTTTAGACCTTGATGATTTAATGAAGAATTGATGGAGAGCTGCCCAGAACCTCTCTTCCCCCTCAAGTTTGTTGCTGTTGCTCCCTCTTCACAGAGTCAGTGATGGAGCAGGCCCTTTTCCGACTTGGTGTTCTGAGAGTCTTTGACTTCCTGAGAACTAATGCAGGAGGAGACCCACAGAGCTCCAAGGTTTTTTTTGTTTTTTTTAAAAATAAATTTATTTATATTTGGCTGCATTGGGTTTTTGTTGCTGCTCGCGGGCTTTCTCTAGTTGCGGCGAGTGGGGGCTACTCTTTGCAGTGCGCGGGCTTCTCATTGTGGTGTGCGGGCTTCTCATTGTGGTTTGCGGGCTTCTCATTGCGGTGGCTTCTCTTGTTGCAGAGCACGGGCTCTAGGCATGTGGGCTTCAGTAGCTGTGGCACGTGGGCTCAGTAGTGGTGGCATATGGGCTCAGTAGTTGTGGCTCACGGGCTCTAGAGCACAGGCTCAGTAGTTGTGGTGCACGGGCTTAGTTGCTCCGTGGCATGTGGGATCTTCCCAGACCAGGGCTCGAACCTGTGTCCCCTGCACTGGCAGGCGGATTCTTAACCACTGAGCCACCAGGGAAGTCCCTCCAAGTTGTTGTGTCTCAACAGTTAAGGTCAAGAGCCTGAATAAACTAGAAGGAATATGCATTAGAAGTCAGACGTGGGATTTTGTTTCAGTTCCACGTTAATTAGCTATATGGCAATCAGTAAGTCATTTGGACTTCAGTTTTCTTACCTGTAAGATGGAAATAGCAACATGTATTCCCTACTTTATAATATCATTGTAAGGGCAACATACATGTTTGTCAACATTTGAGCATATTGTCATTTTAAACTAACCATGTAACCATGGTGTTCCAGACCCTCATCTGCCTATTGACTGGACATCTACACATGGGAGTCCAAATTAATTTCAGCCTCAACTAATCCAAAACAAAACTCCCGGTGCCTCCTCCCCTCCCCTGCCTCATACTGCCACAATCCCAAAACAAAGCAACACTGGTTTTCCTCCTCAAATTACTCTCTTATTAGCCACTGAATTGTTCACACACCCCCGCCCCCCCCCCCCCATTTGGTCACCAGATCCTGTCTTTTCTATTGAATCTGTCCTTTTTTCTCAGTGCTCCTTACCACTGCCTTTGTTCGGGTCCTTATTTCATGCCTGAATTGCTAACTTCTAGCTGGGCTCCCTGGATCTAGTCACACACTTCTTCCAGTCTATCATCTATACAAATGCTTAGCATAATGATTTTTTTTCAAATTCTGAAATATTTAAAACCATCAACGGTATGGTGAATAACAAATTCACTGTCTAAGTTCCCACTTCCCAGCTGTCAACAGAAGGATTTTTGTAAAACTTACATCTGATCATTCCCTGCTTGAAACTTTCAGTGGCGCACAGGACCCTTCATGACCTGGCTCTGCCTGCCTCTCCATCCTCGCATTCACCATCATGCTCCAGCCACTCACAAGTACTTGCACTTGCCCCAGTTTGCTGGGACTACTCAGGAGACCTTGAATTGAGGCGTTTCCTCCTTGTTTCTCCTGCCTGGCTGATTCCATCTAAGCTTTAAAGGCTCAGCTTAAGTGTCTCAGCTTCTGCAAAGCCTCCCTTATTCCCATTTCCCCGTGAGCCATGCTTTGCATACTTCCCAGAATTCACGCACTGTGTCGTCATTTGTTTACTTGTCTGACTTCCCCACTCTCCTCAAGGGTGGAGACTATAACACTCTGGCGTATGGAAGATAGTGCCTAAACATTTATTCAGTTGAACTGGATTGGACACTCTGCCAGCCCATTGAGATGCCATTACTTGTCTGTGTGAAGTAAGCAGTTAGGTAACTGGACAACATGAAGCAAGCTTGCTGACAGCTAAGAACCACTGTAGGATATCGTTTAGTCCTGATCCCACAGAGTAGTCACAGATGAAAGTGGACTGGCCACTTTGGTTCCAACTTATGGTTCTTCTGTCTCTGTGTTTTATGTAAAGATATCTCAGATGCAGTATGCTTACATGTCCCATCAAGAGGTTGTTGCCATTTTTAATGGATAGAGAGTAGCAGGTTCGTTACACTACACAGAGATCATGTCACACTGGGGTCGCAGGTTAGGAAAAACCGAATGTTAGAAGTTGCAAACTGGTGGCCCTGGGCAGTTCCTTGCACAGTGCTGTGCTCTTGGAAACATGAAGGATTCCCTTAAAGGGCTTAAAATATATAGTATGGAAGTGCAATATAAAGAATTCAGTGTGGTCCAAGGTCAAATGTAATCAGTGCTGTGGTGATGGTGCACTAAATGTTTAGGGATCTCCTGTACCTTTTTTTTTTTTTCCTGGTGCTCTGTGCTCTGCTTTTGTTTGTCAGTGATCAGCCCTTTGGTACTTACTGCTTTAGAGAAACCTAATAGGACAGCTGTGATAGGGAGGAAGGCCTAGACTGTAAATAGCTCTTTTCTCGGGCTGCCAAAAAGGAAGAAACTTGGGTGGAGGGGGATGTTACTACCATCCTGTCTGAAGCTAAGATTCCAAGCAGAGAGATGACAGTTCTCCATCTTCATTTAGGTTTTATTTAATATATTCCCCATTCCCCCAAATTTTTCCACATGGGCATTTAGAAGAAATGCTAGTTAGAGAAAAAGGAGGGGAAAAGGCCTTACCCAGTTGGGAAAGTTGCAGCTTTATGCAGGAAAGTGCTTATCTTTCTGCCTTGTCTTTTCGAATTGTTTTGAGGTAGTTTTAGTGCTGGTATGGGATATCCAAACTTAATCACGTCTAAACCGGAGACATGGAAGTAAAAGTTAGAAAATGACAGAGGGCTTGCTCAGTTCTGCCTTTTTGTTAAAAGCAAGGGCAGTTTAAACCTCAGTTTTAAGGTTACTTTGGGACCTGGATTGAGATGGTTGAAGAGGTAGCAGATTCCTAATGCAGTACTAGGAGCTGACAGACCTGAGCTCCCAGCTGCTTTAACCGGTGTTACTATTCCCTTTTTCCCAATTCCTCTTGTTTATTCCAGTCATCTTGCTATTGTGTGCGACCTTGTATGACTGCATCTTCACTTCGTCTTGTCATCCGGTTAGATCACAAAGTCCCTGTTTGGCCAAAGGCCAAGAGCACCATAAATGGGAGTTTTGGATCTGCCACTGATTTGGCTTGTAATTTGGGGCAAGTAATTTGTTTTTGGATTTTAGTGTCACCTAGTTTATAATAGAATGATGATTTTTTGTCTTGTGGGGCAATTTGAAACTAAGTATGAAAATTGTACCTCTTAGATTTTCCAGATCTGTTTCACTTTCCATCGTTCTATTCATTGTCAGACACAGGTAAATCATTTTTGGTTTAGGAAATGAGGTATAAATGTGACAAAGAGATCATTGCTTTTAACTCTTTGTTTGGAAGGTGCTATAGGAATCCAAGCTTAATGGAGGATGGGGACACCAGGAAGAAACTCAAGCTCCTGACCTTGTCACCAGCTTCCTTAATTGACAAGGAACAAATAATGTAGCTGTCAGAGTACACATGTCCTCTCTTTTCACTTAAAATTTATCTTAAGCTTTTAAGCCAAATACCTACATGCTTATTAAAGTGACCCATGTCACACATATACAACCATTTATTATTAACATTTCATGTTTTTCTCTTCTTTTCCCTGTACATAGGTTCCTTCCCCTCTTTAAAAAAAAATATTCTAAAAAGACTACTACATGAATGTATTCACACTGTGTTTTACATAGTGTGGTAGAATACAGAGCAGAACGTGAAATTCCCCCTTCACCACTCTGTGGTGCCTCCGCGACACATGCTTCCTTCCCCAGAGGGAACCACCGTCAACACTGGATGAGCATGCTTCCCATCGCCATCCAAGGGGGGTGTGTGTGTGCGTGTGCGTGTGTGTGTGTGCATGTGTGTACTTATAAAATGAGGGCTCATCTTTTGAATATTATACAATGACTTCTTTTTTTCACTTTGCTGTAACACAACATATCTTATAAAATCTTTCCACGTCAGGACACATAAGTCCAACTTGTTGTCTTTTCTTTCCTTTGTTGTTGTTGTTAACTGTTATGTAATAATTCATTTTATTGGGGTACCTGGTATTTAACTCCCTACCTATAGGTGGACGTTAAGTTTGTAGTTCTTACTCTTACAGTGGATCAGTCCTGAACAAGGATGTGTCTTTGTGCGCATGTACAAGCATTTCTGTTGGATAGCTGCCTGGAAGTGGAAATGCTGGCCCAGAGTGAATGCCTATTTTTGGTTTTGGTGGGTGCTGCCAAATTGTCTTCCCAGAGGAATTCACCAATTTAAACTCATACCAGTGGTATTTAAGAGTGTTTGTTTCCCTGATCTTTACAAGCGTTTTATAGTGTCATTATTTTCATTTTTGTCAGTCTGATAGGTGAAAAGTGGTATGTGATTATTTTAATTGGCATTCTTCTAGGTTGTGTTTCTGTAGATCTAGCCTTGTCTGATTTCTGCCTTTTAGGAATCCCTCAACATTCCCAGTTACTTGATAACATTTTTTCTTATTTTCTTAGGCTGAATCTATCTATTTTATGTCCATCAATTATCTGTGGTGTAGGGTGGGAATCGTTTCACTTCATACAACTTTAGACAGGAGATGGGGTAAACTTGTGCACTCAATCCACAATCCTGATAAATGTCTCTCATATATATTTTTTCTCTACAGTATTTACAATTTTCTTTCTTTTTTCTCCTTAGCATTATATTGTAATCTCTATTCTGTCTTATTACATAGCAATATAAATAGTATATAATATTCTATGTGTCTCCACCTTAGTTATCATAGTCATTTCTCTGTTGATGGACTTTTGGGCTATTTCTAAAATTTTATTGTTATAAATAATGCTGCTTCCAACATCTGTGTATAAAGGCTCTGGGCCCAGATGGTTTTACTGGTGATTTTAATTTTAGTGCTCTATGTCAGTGATTCCTGAATATAGAAATGCGTAGATAGCTGCCCAGGTGATCTGTGACTTAAACCTAATACTGATATCACCCAATAACGATAGCACAAAAAGCAAAAACTTCAGACCAGCTTCCTTTATGAATGCAGATGTGAAAATGATAAGTAAAATACTCTCAAGTAGAAGTCACTGATATGGCCCTAATGGATAATGGCCAAATAAGGTTTATTCCAGGAATGAAAGAATGGCTCAATATTAAGAAAGCTATTGATAACATTTTAGTTGGTTCACTGTGAAAAACTATGATATTATCCATAGATGCAAAAATGTATTTAAACTAAACAGTATTTCTAATACATTTAAAAAGGAAAAAAGTAAGATACTTCCTTTACATGTTACAGAGTGTCTACCTCAGACTAACTGCCAATAACATTAGCAGGACAAAACAAAAAAATACTACTTAATAGTATTTTAGAAGCTCTGGCCAATGTAGTAAGGTATGAAACAGAAGTCAGAATTAAGGCTTTGAGGATTAAATGAGATGACATTTCAACCGTCTTAGTCTGGTATTTCTGATTCAAATAAGGCACTCAAATTGTAGATTCTGTTGTTATTCTTTTTATTACCACTAAGACGTATTCACAAAGGAAAGACAGAATTGTCCCTTGCATCTTAATGCATGTATCCTGGTGCTTTTATGAATGTGGGTTCTTTGATCTTGGTCCTTGTGGTTGAATGATCCTGATTATCTGGTCTAGAGTTTCTCTCAAGCCTTCAGTCACCAGGAGTAGAGGTGGGTACTCAGTACCTGTAACTGACTGAATGGTTTGGTTCAGTGATTTTTTTAAATTTTTGGCTGTATTGGGTCTTCGTTGCGGTACATGGGCTTCTCATTGCGGTGGCTTCTCTTGTTGCAGAGCATGGGCTCTAGGCATGCGGGCTTCGTAGTTGTGGCATGCGGGCTCAGTAGTTGTGGCTCGCAGGCTCTAGAGTGCAGGCTCAGCAGTTGTGGCACACGGGCTTACTTGCTCCGCAGCATGTGGGATCTTCCCGGACCAGGGATCGAACCGGTGTCCCCTGCATTGGCAGTCAGATTCTTAACCAGTGCGCCACCAGGGAAGTCCCTGGTTCAGTGATATTTTTGATGACCTTTCAGCGAGCTGTTCTTACAATCCTGACGGTACTCAGAGACACGAGTCCCAGACTGAGTGAATAATAAAGTTACCAATGAGGAGAATGACACAGGAAAGCAAGCTCTGAAATGATGACACCGTTGTCTTGATACTTGACTCCTTGTTCGGCACCCCATTGTGTACTCTCAGTGCTGTGCATTTCTGTAGTAAATAGCTACTTTCTTTTATCAGGAGTCATGTGGAAGTAACCTGTTTGGTTAAACACCACACAGAATCCTTTTCCAGGCAGCTAGCTGTCTCTAAATTTGGTTTGTGACTTCAGTCTTTTTTTTTTTCCCCCTATAGCATCTGGAGAGGGCCAAATGTGAACTGTGTTGACAGCACTGGGTATACACCTCTGCACCATGCTGCTTTGAATGGCCATAAGTAAGTATTAACGTGCTGCATTCCTGCCCCACTCTTCAGAACCCAGGCCTTCAGATTGTCTTTTTAAATTTTTTCCTTCTGTAAAGGTGTACAAAGCAGGGATGCTGAAGAACAGAGAAAAACTAAATTTAGTCTGTCCAGAATTCTTGAGTCTCTCTTTAGTGTATAATATAAACGTCCTTCCCCACCCCACTCCCAAAATAACTTTAACCAAAGGTTAAGTTTTACCTTTCTTCTGCTTATTCTTTTCCCCTTTGAAATGGGGCAGTGCCTTACAATGATCTGAATACGAAGCTCAAATGTGGGGCAGCCAGAACATGATGGTGCTGGATAATGTATTATGTAACCAGTCCCTTTATAAACTGAAAATAGATCGAGTGGTCATGAGAAACTTTCTTTCTGTTTACTTTATCTTTCTGCTTGCCACTCTTTCCTCATAAAATTAGCCTTGTACACAACAAGAACCATTTTTAAGGGGAAAAATAAATAAATAATATGGCCTATTTAATTCCCTTGAGTATAGAGAGGTTATCAGGAATTTGTGATTTGTGTGGGGTTTGTCTGGGAAGTTTTCTGGAGAAGGTGTGCTTTGGCGAGGGGGTGGGTGGTGGTTTGAGAGAAGGCACAGGTTTCAGTGGTTTGGCAGCTTGAAGAGGGCGCTGCCCTTCAAGTGAGGGAGAATGGCAAGGCTCAGAGCAGGAGCAGGCTGAGTGGTGGAGTACAGTGCGTAGATTTGCCAGGAAGAATGAAAAACAGAGTGTAACGGAAGACAGGGCATCGGGGAGAGTTTGAGGCATAATACTAAAGGAGATAAGCAGTAGAAGTTTAGTTTTTATGAGGAAGGATTATTGGGACCATTTAGATTTTTCCGAGCGAGAACAGGGCCCTACCACCTCATGGTTTTCTGTCTCACTTTTGCAATATTTGGCCCAGCCTAATTGATGCTGATGTGCCGGAAAGAAGCAATGACTGTTTCCTTCTACATTAAACTTTTCTAAGATATATGGAATGTGATCATTTCCTGTAATGTGGTCTTTTCTATAACCATCTTAGACAAAGCTAACAGAAAATCTGTAGAGACTCCCTCCACCTTAAATGGTGGGGTAACCTGAATTAAAGTGAATCTTGGACTTAAATGACTGTAGCTTGTTAGCCAAGTTCATCTCCAGATGCTGTTTTTATTTACAGTGGAGATTTTCTTTGACCTCATGTGCGTGGGGATAGTTATACATTTATATCTACTTAATTAGTGGTGTCACCAAGAAGGAAGCCAAGTCCTTCTTTCTGGATGTATCAAGTGATACCATATGCATCTGGCTTATGTTTGCAATCACTTTATTTCTGCTCTGCCTGTCCGCTTCCAGCTCCCACATCACTAAATGCTCTGAATAATGTGGTGAATAATGGTATTTGTTTTGCATGACTGCTTTTATGTAAATTCTATCCCTGAATGCTGTTTCAACATCACAAACAAGGAAACATTGCAAGGTTTAGACAAGGGGACCAGACGTTTTCAAAATAATGGAAAATAGATGGATTATGTAGAAAGCCCAGATAAACCGGGAGGTGATGAGTCAGTGTAGTGTGCCTCAAGATGGCTCAGCTGCTGTCAACAGCTGTACAAGTAGCTCATGGAATAAAAGGAAGAGCTGGGCGGTGAGCTCAGGTAGAGATGGGGAGCCAGATGAGATAATCTCTGTGAAAAGGCTTTGTGCCAAACAGATGTGCAGAACTGTTAGTACGAAAGACTTGTGGGTTCTGCAAACTCATGATCGATTTTTGCCTTCTAGGGATGTGGTCGAGGTTCTTCTGAGGAACGATGCACTGACCAACGTGGCTGATTCTAAAGGCTGTTACCCTCTGCACTTGGCAGCCTGGAAAGGAGATGCCCAGATAGTGCGGTTGCTCATCCATCAAGGGCCCTCACACACCAAAGTCAATGAACAGGTTGGAGGGAAGGGAAGCTTTCTGCACTCAGCTACAGCCAGACCTTGGCAGCCCCATCACCGTCTCAGTCCCGTAGCTCAGATCTCAGGGAACCAGCTCTTCCCTGGCCTAAGGGTGATTCCCCTCTTCCCAGTGCTACTCCTTCTAGTGCGTCAGGGAAACCTTGTACCATGAAGGGTGCATTTCATATGCATTTGATTCATGCAGATTTGGAATAGTACTGTAACAAAGTTATAAATACTCACCTCATGTGCAAAACTGGAAATAATGCAAATCCTGCAGAATTGCTCAGAGTTCATTTCAAACTCGTGGGCTTTTGCCATCAACGTGGCAGTGCAACTTTAGCTGGTAAACAGAAATACTTCCAGCATGTGTTGGTACTATGTGAACCATGCCGTTGTTTTACGTGCATCAGAACTTGCAGAAGTGGTGGTACGAGTGCTAGTGCTGAAAAATGAACTCACAAAGACACGTGAGTGGAGGTCTGAGGTGATTCAGCAGAATGAAGATCATTTCCATGGTGTCCTCTAATGTTCATTTACGACTGACCATGCTTTGACAAAGCAGAGAGAATTCTTAAAAAATAAAAAAGGCAGCATTTGAGCAGAAACACCATACACTGGCCATGGATTCAGGTACTCTGAGACTGTACCTTCTCTTCTTTATATTTATTCCTTTGGGAAAGTTATATTTGAATTATGTAAGTTGTAGACAAACCTCTCATAAAATACACCTCCCTGTAGTTTGGATCTGAGATGGTGTCAACTTGCGAGGAGATGGGCCCTCTCTGAGTGACAAGCCATTCTCCTGTTTCCCTCTCTGCTCTGAACTGAAGTAGATACTTTTCTTATTTGCTTGAAGGAGAGAGATGCTGCCCTGTCTCAATAAGCTTGGGACTGTTTTACTAGTGACTTTGCTGAGAGGAGATTGTTCAGTTGCCTGTAGGATTAGATCAGGGTTATTCCTCAAAAAAATAGGAAACCATTCTTGAAGTCCCCCTGTCAGCAAGACCATGCACATTCTCAGTGAGCTGTTAAGAGCACACTTTTGATTCAGAGAAGGGCAGCTTCACTGTGAGGGCTGAGAAAACTACAGCAGTGCTCCCAGCTCCCTCCATTTGGAGATTGTGTGTGTACAGCTGTTCATCAGCTTCCCTTTCCCCCTTCTGGCTGTATTTTCTGGGTAGGTGAGCAACAGACATTCAAGATCATCAATGAGGATGTTTGTTTTATAACATTAGGAAGGAAAATTGTCTCTTTAGAATTGCCTCTTTAGAACCTAAATGCAATTTTACTCCTCCTGGCTAATGTGACAGTAATTTCTCTTATCTGGAGGAAAATAAAAGAGGTTTGCTTTTAACTAATATTCCTCAATGTGGAAAAATCTAGTCACCCGTTAAAGTCCTTCTCGTTTAAGAAATTTTCAGCCACCATTTCTAACCCTGTCTTTGCTCACTTTTGCCTTGGAACACAGCTGCTTGGATTTTTGAGCCACTTGAGTATGCTAGCTTGTCCTGCTCACAGCCGCCTCCTGTCTGGAGTGTCCATTGATAAGTGGGACCCAGCCCAGTGCTTTGCGTATCTGGCAGGCAGGTGGGTGGGGCAGGGGCTGGGCACAACATCTGCAATAGCTTGAAAAACCTAATGCATCTAGGCAGTGGTTACAAGTACTTCACTGATTTATTAAAAACCATTAATGTTGCTTCAGTTGGAAGCTTGGATGAGAGGGGTGATGAGCGCTGTGCCCTGGAGGTTGTCTTCCCCATTAACTTCCTTTTGAGGCACCCAGAGGGCAGATCCAAGTTGTCTAGTGTTGGGCGCCCTTGGGGCTGTGCATTGCTTTGATATATTTCATCCATTTTATCATCACATTTTCTTTTCCTCTCCTTTTTATAGAATGCTCTTGAGATCAAAGAACTCAAAAAGTACGGCCCCTTTGACCCTTATATCAATGCCAAGGTGTGTACTTTTCGCTGCCAGGATTTCTCTGCATCATTTCTCCAAGCTGCACTTTCTCTTCGGTCCTCTCTGGCTTCCACTCTCATCCACTCAGGCTCTTCTTCATCATCCTGATGTTTGTCCGCTTCAGCCCATCTGCTTCTGGCTTGCCTGGGAACGGGAAAACGGAGCTTCAGTGGGTTTTGTTTTTGTTTTTAAAACCCATACCAATTCTGGAAAGGTTGGGTGCTTTTCCTGGAATGGCTGAAAAGCTTAGAAGTGGCAGAACTGGGGAAATAGAAGGGACCATATTATGGGCATAATTTACTATTGTGATTTCTAAAATCATTTAAATTCAAAAAAGAAAAATGCAATTAAAAGATTTACGCAAAGTAGCTTACTTTTTAATAAGCACAGAAAATGATTAAATTGTACTTCCTAGATTAATATTTTTTTTTAAGTTTGCTTTCGATATTTCTCTTGAGATGGAATCCGAACAATAGCTTGTGGTGGAGGTGTGGCAGCCGGGGCGTGGGTGACTCCATTTTACTCTTAAAAGCTGCTGGTGTGGCTCCCCTCTCTTTTCCTTGAGTTTGTGCCTGGGGCTTTGAAGCCTCAGTCCCTTCTCCCCAGCCATTAGCTTCTCTCTCTGCCTGGTCACTCTTGGCCCTTGGAACAGCTCAGAAATAGGAAATGAAGTTGCAGGGCCAAGCAGGGCACTTGCCTTGAGTCTCCCTCCCCCGTGAGGCTGGGATAAGTAAGGGGCTGATGGGCCTAGTGATGAATGTCCAGCCTCGGGCCTCGGCCCTCCACTGCCTCTGGAGGCAAAGCTGGTGGGTTGGGTGATGGTGTTAGCCTGTCTCCTCTGCGCTCTCACCTGCTGTTTTTGACTCAAGGTTTCATTCAGATGAGGTTTGCTTTTTGGCAACAATCTGGAGTTTGGTTGAGTCACTGCATTATTCACATCAGCTACCTTTCACTTGGCTCTGAATACAGCAGCCGCTGGGAAGGGAAATGTAAGGTCCTTCTGCGCGTTTCCAAATGCAAGGCAGATATTTCATGTTTTTCTTTGAGAAATACTGATTTAGCAAATGAAGGTCCCTATGGGCTGGACCTCGGCAGGCTCTACGGGAGATTTCCTTCAGCTGTTGGGCCCTAATGGTGGAAAAGCAGTTTGATCTGGGGTGGTGGAACACAGTAGTTTTAGTTTGCCCACACTTTCAATTATGTCTTCTAATCTTCAAGATAGGAAGGTAGGAAGATATTTATCTTCTTTTTTTTTTTTTTGGAAATAGTGCAGCAGAGCGGAAAACCCTCACAGATCAAGTCAGACCCAAGTTTGAATTCTGTGCTGCCACTTACTGGTGTTGACTTGAACAAGTTACTTAGTTTCTCTGAGCTTTAGTTTCCTCTTCTATAAAATGGGGTATACCATCTACCTGGCGGGATTATTTTGGAGTTCAAATAAGATCATGTACATGAAGTAAAAATATCTGGTTACTAGTAATATTTGAGGTCCTAATTTTAAAAAGTATGTACCATGTGGTATTTCTGAAAGGGCGTTTTGGAATTTATTCTTTGTTTCTAGTGGCTGAAGCTTAATGCAACATTGCTGTATTGGTCCATTCAGCGTTTTGTTTTTGGGGGAAGCACCTTGAAGTGATTGTTTCCCGACTTGGTGGTTAGTTTAGTTAGCTTATAAAGCTCTGATTAAAGGGTAAGACTTTTGTTCTTAAAAGCACATTTTCCTATCCCTTGATTTTGCACACATAAAAGAAACTTCGTCTAAATGGAATAAGAACTTACTTCTCTCTTTGGAAATACAGTCTTCCCTCAGTATCCGAGAGGCTATTGGTTCTAGGACCTCTGTGGATACTGTATTCAAGTCCCTTATATAAAATGGTGTAGTGTTTGCACATAACCTACTTCTATCCTCCCATACACCTTAAATCATCTCTAGATTACTTATAATACCTAATAATACAGTGTAATACGATAATACAATGTAAATGCTGTGTAAATAGTTGCCACTTGGTAAATTCAAGTTTTGCTTTTTGGAACTTTCTAGATATTTTCCCCTGGAATATATTTTTTTTAAGCATTACCTTTTAAAATTATTTATTTATTTTTGGCTGCATTGGGTCTTCGTTGCTGTGCTTGGGCTTTCTCTAGTTGTGGCGAGCGGGGGCTACTCTTTGTTGCGGCGCGCGAGCTTCTCATTGTGGTGGCTTCTCTTGTTGTGGAGCACGGGCTCTAGGCACACGCGCTTCAGTAGTTGTGGCACGTGGGCTCAGTAGTTGTGACGTACGGGCTCTAGAGCGCAGGCTCAGTAGTTGTGGCGCATGGGCTTAGTTGCTCCGCGGCATGTGGGAGCTTCCCGGACCAGGGCTCGAACCTGTGTCCCCTGCATTGGCAGGCGGATTCTTAACCACTGCACCACCAGGGAAGTCCCTCTCCCAGAATATTTTTGATCCATGGTTGGTTGACTCATCAGATGCAGAACGTGTGGATTAGGAGGGCCTACTGTACTACCCTTTGCCTCCACCCCACCCACCACCTCCTCAAAGGCCAAGTGATGTAAACTCCATTAAGGGATAAGGCTGTTTGGGTTGTGCTAAGAATGCAGACTCTTCTCAGGCTGATTCAATTCTAACCTCCCTAGGTTTTATCCTGGCTCAGTGGGTTTTCATTGACCTGGTGTGTCTAGGAATTGTTTTTGCTAAAATATGTTTGTGTGCTAAGTCCTATCAAGCACCTGTAGGAATTAAGAAGTTGCAGATGCCTTTCCTGGGAGCAGAGATGGTTTTCATGAGCTTTTATCTTCCTCTTCACCATATGCACCTTTTCCTGTTTCAGCAAGTCAGCATAAACCAGTCCAAATGTACGTCATCCTTAGCTAAGGTGAAACTATTAAAATTGTTTACTTACCCCCTTTTAAAACAATTTTAACTTAGTCTGAATATCATAAGATGAGCGGTAGTCAAATTAGTTTTATGGTAGGTCTATTTCTCCAGACACTTAAAAGTAATCCACAGGGACTTCCCTGGTGGTGCAGTGGTTAAGAATCCGCCTGCCAATGCAGGGGACATGGGTTCGAGCCCCGGTCTGGGAAGATCCCACATGCTGCGGAGCAACTAAGCCCATGCACCACAACTGCTGAAGCCCGTGTGCCTAGAGCCCATGCTCCACAACAAGAGAAGCCACCTCAGTGAGAAGCCCGCGCACCACAACAAAGAGTAGCCCCCGCTCGCCACAACTAGAGAAAAGCCTGCGCACAGCAACGAAGACCCAACGCAGCCAAAAATAAATAAATTAAAAAAAAAAGAAATCCGTGTTCAAATTTCACCAATTGTCTCAATAATGTCCTTTAGAGCAATTTCTTTTTCTGGTCCAAGGATCATACATAATCTGGAACAGTTATCCTCAGCCTTTTCTAGTCGTTCATGACATTGACATTTTCGAAGAGCATAGGCCGTTTGTTTTGTAGACTGACCCTCAGTTTGAGTTTGTCTGATAATTCCTCTTGATTTGGTTCAGGTTATACATTTTTGGCAGTAATGCCACGAGAGTGATGTTCATCCTTCCTTTTTAGTGCATCGCATCACCAGGCACATGATGTCAGTTTGTTTTGTTCTTGATGATGATGAATGATTGTTTGTTTAAGTCGGTGTCTGCTAGGCTGGTAACCTTTTTAATATTAGTTTTCCTGGGCTTTACCCTCTGAGGTGCTACCTTGGCAGACCTGGGGTGGGGCTCAGTATTAGTTACCTTTAAGCTCCCTTGTAATTCCAAAACAAAGCTTGTTTAAGAACCACTGATCTAGGCTAACTTTCCACTAGAGCAGGATTCCTCTTTTCTCACCTAAAACGCAGGCCATCTACCCCTTATTTTATTTGTTTGTTTGTTTGTTTCTCCTGGTAGCAAGCAGAATTACTCTTGGCAGCCTCTTTTTGGATTCCACTGATTTTTGGTTTCTTATGCTTGATTGATATCTATTTTCCTAAACCTTCCATCTGTTGGTCAAAGTTCTGCCTTCAGAGCTTTGCAGAGTAAGTCTGACTCCTCCTCCACATGAGGAACTTGGTTCTCATGCTTTTCCGGTGTCTTCTAAATCTTTGTAGACCCACTTTGTCCTTTTGTTCCAATTTGGGTATATTTCTAGAGACTATACCATCGTTGCTCCAGAGAGCTGTAGCCCCGGTGTTCCTAACTTAGATATCTGTCAACAGTGGACAAGAGTGCAGTTGGGCTATAATCCAAGCACTGGGAGGTGATGGTTTTGAATAGTTCCCAGAGGAGAAAGGTCACGGGAATGTTTCTAGATGGTTCTCTGCTGTTTGTAGTTTATGTATGTGTGTGTATGTATATAAAACACATAAATAATGGATTTATACATTGAATGGGGTCTCCAGATATAAAGGGTATAGGGTTTTTTGTTTGTTTGTTTGTTTTTAGAAGTAATGACCTAGCAAGGAAAAAATGAAAGTGGGTCTCAAGATGAGCAGGAATGGGGAGTTTGTGCAAAGCCTTGGGGGAAAATTGGGGTATTTCATCTCAGTCCCCTTCCTTAGTCCAGATTCATAGTAGTATGATTCTGGGAGCTCTTGGGGTGTTGTGAGCACCCATGGTGTGATTTGAAAGGTGTGAAAGAGAAGGATTCCAGGTGGTTGAGAGTCTGTATCCTCCCTGGAATCCCTCCCTTTCTTGTGGGTCCATAAATCCAAAACTTAGTGACTTCTTGCCCTGACAATTGTTAGGCTCCAAGGGGAAGTGGTAGTAAGAGCTCATTGTGATGGCCTGTGTTCAATAGTCGAGAGATGTGGTCACCACAGAAGTAAACTCAAGAGTATTGTAGTTACCAGACCATGTCTGGCAAGACTGAAACATAAATAAGATGCTTCCTACACTGTGAATATAAACTGCAGAGATGTGGTTAGGCCATTTTTAACATAGGCAGGCAGTTTGCCTGGTAGTGATCAAGACCATGCCTTTAGCGAGGCAGCTCTGTGGTAGCTGCTTTAGTTCTGGCAAAAACCCAGAGAAGACTTTTTTTCCCCTGCTGGATAGTTTAGAGTTTTACAGTTCTTCAGACCCTAATGACATACTTTTTACAGATTATTCTGGTTGTTGGGAGACAACTTGGATATAAAAGAGATAGCAGTGTCTACTTCAGAGTAAACGAGTTTTTTTGGACTGGAGTTTTAATGAGAATAAGCTGACTTTCTTGGCCCTTGCTGTCATGCTAATCTTGAGATATAAAACCCTGAGAATCCTCTTAAACTTCTTTGGGTTGCAACTCTGCCCCAGAATCCCTCTACAGGAAGCTCCTGTGAGTTTTCATTGCTGTAGCTGTCTTTTCTTCTCCTGAGAAAGTGAGGTGACAGCTCTAAGTTTTTCATGCCATAGCTTAATAGGAAGTGGGCACATGGGTGGCCTGAAAGGTTTGTTTGGCACAGGGAGCCCCAAGGATTTACTTCCAGCCCAGAGTTTCTCCTGCCCTCCAGACTTTCAGGTTGACATGGAATTCGCCCCTTGGACCCAGCTGTATCACAGGAGGCCATTGCTAACTGGCTATGTTCTGTGGCCAGAGAAGTCTGTCTGCAACTTCTCAGCAGCTGCTCTCCTGGAGCTGTGTTGGAGCTCAGTGCTGCTTCCTCTGTTTATCTGTGTGCATTTATCTTTGCATGTGGCTCCTGCTACCACCCTTTCTGTCCTTGTTTTGTTAAAAAAAATTTCTTTGCTATCATGCTGGCCTTTTGGGGCCTTGCACCTAGTAGCCCTGGATCTTTCTGATACACTTGGTGTAGCTGGAAAAAATGATGCAGTTAAATGCCAGATCACAAGCAGATGGAATTGCATGCATGTTTGGGTAACTCCTAGTCTGTTACTTTTAATATCATTAATAGAATTAAAGCAATTGTGGAAACATTTAATCTTTACCTTTTGACCACTGAAAGGTGCATAATATTGACCTGAAGGACACACGCCCTCAGAAGCTTTGTTTCCCCAAAGTGGCAGAAGCCTCCTGGATAAATTCAGGAATCTCAAAATCTTGTGGGAGAATTATTATTTTCATTAATGCTTCTAAAAATGGAGAGGTCATGGAAATTCCTCTATGCCTGCTCTAGTTATACATTGTCAGTAGTAGTAAAAGAAAGAGCATAATTGGAATGATTAACATTTTGCTTCTGATGGTTGATAAAGCACAAACTTCTCCTGCTTTATCTCAGGTTCTACCTTTAGTTTGAAACAAAATTGGCATCAGAGGACCTGTGGGGCTGTGGATTTGAATTAATGGCAATGTTACAATCTTGAATATTTTGCACCTCTCACACAAAACATTCTGGTGTCTGATTATATCTTTCTTACCTAAGAAACCCTTCTTGGCACAGTTGTAGGTCCTGCATGCATTGGCTGGGGCAGGCTCCTGGAGCAGGCTCAGGGTGGCATCTGGGTCCCGTGTTACTCTGTGACTGAGCTCAGGCGCCTCAGTTCCCTGGCAGTGGCTGTTGGCTGATATGTTGAGAGTGATCTTGGGTGCTCTGCTCTGTAACTTTCATTGTTGGCCAATTGATTTGCATGCACGGAGCTACGCAGATGACAAACTCTTTCCAAAAAGCTTGTGTGCGAGGCAATGGATGGTCAGCAGATCCAGAATCAGGACCACGGGGTTGGCTCAATAGAAATTGTAAAACCAGTTGAAGTTTAAACTGAGTCAATGGCAGTGATGTTACGGGCATCCATCTGTGCCAGGGCTTCTCCCCGCGGCCTGCCGTGTTCCCGAGGTGGCTCTCCTTGCCGTCTGGAGACACGTCTGCATTGGCACAGAGGAGACTACAAAGGCTGAGGAGCCGACTGCTCCCCTCTGGCAGTAACTGGGGCAGATGAGGCTGATTGGAGCCGTCGGGCTTGTTTGCGGGATTCTGACATAGTTCTATTAGTCCCCAAGGGTTGCTGCTATTTTTCTCATTTAAATTTCAATGGTTTTACGTGTGATTACCCCAGTTGTCTGCCAGTCTGCTGGTCACCTTTCTGACATCATCCGCCTGTTGACTCTTTAGAACAATGACAACGAGACGGCCCTGCACTGCGCAGCGCAGTATGGCCACACGGAGGTGGTGAAGGTCCTCTTAGAGGAGCTGACTGACCCCACCATGCGCAACAACAAGTTCGAGACGCCTCTGGACCTGGCTGCGCTCTACGGGAGGCTGGAGGTGGTGAAGATGCTCCTCAACGCACACCCCAACCTCCTGAGCTGCAACACTAAGAAGCACACCCCTCTGCACTTGGCAGCAAGGAATGGCCACAAAGCCGTGGTCCAGGTCCTCCTGGATGCCGGCATGGATAGCAATTACCAGGTAGTGGGGCGGACGTTCCTCCCAGGCCCAAGGGACCTAGTCATTTTGGGAAAGGCACAAGCGCCATGCTGCTGGGCTGTGTTCCTATTTAGCACGGTTCACATCACATGTCAGATGCTTCCATTTGCTGACTCATTGTAATGTGAAACTTTAGAGACAAAGAAACTCCTCCAGTGAGTCTGTTATTTTTTGTTTCTTTTCAGGGGTAATACATGGTCATTATACCCTGAAAAGACATGCTTATGGACTCTCTCTTGAAATTAGAAAACTTTCATTATCTTCCTATACCTGTGTTCCCACTGCCACCATTAGCGCCTCCAAAGTCCCATCAACTTGATGTTGCCGATAGGAGACTTAGCATTTCCCTTTGTTGGTAGCTTTCTCCATTCAGATGAATGGCCATTCCTTAGGCTTTGCATCCACCAGACCACATTTGAAGTTAAGGTGTTTCCCCCCCCTTGTACTTTTCTTCTCATCATTCCTTCCACCCAGGAAGGTGGGGTTTTGAGGAGTGTCACAAATAGGTGGTTCCAAGGATAACAGTGCAGTTATTCATGTGTGACCACCTGGTGGCACATCAAGCACCCACGTATGGGCCACGATTGTGGTTTTGGAATCCAGACAAGAAAAGTGGGAAAGATAATGACAGAGGACTTTGTGTGGTTTATTTTATTTCCCTGTCCCTTCTTGTCTACGTCCCGTTTGTCGTGTGAAGCCACGCCAAACCTGGGTCCCTGTTCTGATGACATCCTGCTCTGCGCTCTCATTTGCTTTCCAGACGGAGAAGGGCAGTGCTTTGCATGAGGCTGCTTTGTTTGGCAAGACCGATGTGGTGCAAATCCTGCTGGCTGCAGGTGAGAGGTTGGCAGCGCTCTTGTCTACACAGCATGCCAGGGTTGGGATCATTTCCCCCAGGATCCCTGGAGGGGGATTTTTACTGGCTGCCTTTGAACCCAATATGTGTATGTCTCCACTGGTTGATTGCAAATGTACAAAGTTCTTGTATAGCTGGATAAAATATCTTTGGATGAAAATGTTGGTTGTGCTGCCAGGAGCATTAGGTATCCTGGAATTTGACCCTCTTTGAGGCTGGCTTGAAAATTCTCACTCCCCTGGTCCACCTGGTGTGCCTTTCTAGGAATTGACGTCAACATAAAAGATAACCGTGGACTGACCGCCTTAGACACTGTCCAGGAGCTGCCATCTCAGAAGAGCCAGCAGATAGCAGCACTGATCGAAGGTATGGGTCCATCTCCCTGCCGCAGGGACCAGAGGACACGCTGGCTGAACCAAGCCACTGGTATTTGGTGCAGCTTTTTTTTGCCTTTCCATGTAGATCACATGGCTGGAAAAAGAAGTGCAAAAGAGGTAGATAAAACCCCCACAGCCCAGCCACCTCTCATCTCCAACATGGACTCCATATCCCAGAAGTCTCAGGGTGAGTCGGCCCTCTTCTACCAGCAAAGGGGCTCTCAGCTTGAAAAGAGTTGAACGTTCTTTGGCAGAATGGAAAATCTTAATTTAAATAATTATTTCGGGGGATTGGGAGTACTTAATAAGTTCATATTCAAATTCATTTTTTCCCAACTACCATATGAAGTTTTCTTGTGCAAAGCTTAGGCCTTGATGGTGGACCTTTTCTTTCCTACTTTATTTTATTCTCTACTTTTAGAGTTGGCTCTATGAGAGCTATCCTGGGATGTGTGGTAGACAGGATGATCTCAAGATGAACTCAAATCTCAGTGAAACCTTTTTTTTCTAACACACACTTTAGTGCCTTGAGTATAGCTGGCTCACAGTAAATATTTAATGAGTGTCATCTGGTTGGTAGATGTGTATATGGCAGATTTTAGTAGTCTATCATTTGTCCAACAAATGTGGTCTGGGTGCTAGCTTGGGCAGTCCAGCCTCTCCATCACTAGCCAGGATCCACCTTTTCAGATTGATTGAGCAGCCTTTTGGGTCCTAGGTCTGATGAATGAGAAAGACAGAACACTGGCTGACACCTCCCCCAGATACAGATCACAATGAAGAAGGCTCGAGAAACAGAGCAAAGCCAGATACTGAAAAAGGAAAGGGATTTTTCAGAGGAGTGCAGAGATGCAAGAGTTCAGGGGTTCCCAGCCTGTCTTTACTGTAGAGTCCTTGTTCCCCTCCCCTGGTCACACTTTTTTTCTTGACCTCATAATTTGCTGGTAATGGGATTAGTAGTTAACTAAGCTCTTAGCTTTCAAGGATTTTACAGTTACAGTTTTGACTCTTTGCAAGTGACCCAGAGATCCCTGGTCTATAACCAGATCCCTGGTTACTTTGCAAAGTCACAAATTTGGATCCCAGGCGCTCTGAGGTTCATAGTTATCTAGTGAGTGAGTTGCAGCCTCACAGCGCCTTCACCTCAGAAAGGCTTCACCACCCTCTATTTTGCTTGGGCACATGGAGGTTCTTGTTAAGAATTTAAAGGGATTACTGAAGTTTTCCAGTTGTACCTTGCTACATCTTATGGTTTAAGTTTATGCTGTCATGGTATTGAGGTATTTGGGAATTTATAACGATCTTGGGAGATGTCCTTCATAGATGTCAAAGGTTCCATATTGAATTAGAGAAAAATCTGTTCATTTCTCAGGGTATGAAGCGCAGATGAAACTCTCTATATTTATTCCTGTCCGTGGAGAAAGCCGTGATTTATTTTCCTGCTCTAGGTTAACGTTGGTCAAGTTCAGGGGGCCGAAGGGGCTTTGGGTTGTTCCTGTGGTGGGAAGTCCAAGCCTGTGCTCTCCTCTCACCGACTCTCTTGACTTCTAACCCCTCTTCAGGTGACGTGGAGAAAGCAGTGACTGAACTGATCATCGATTTTGACACCAACACGGAAGAGGAGGGTCCTTACGAGGCGCTGTACAACGCTGTCTCCTGCCATTCATTGGACAGCACGGCCAGCGGGCGCTCGTCTGACCGGGACTCCGTGAGCAGGGAGGCCGAGGCGGCGGGAGTGAAAGCTGCTGGAGTGAGGCCTGTACGTGGCTGACCCTCTGCACCAGGGTTCTGTTGTCCACCTCTGCTCTGCTGGGGAGCGGGAGAGAGGACGTGTGACCCCCAGTGCCAGCTGTGTTTCAGGGGCCTGGGTCCCACTCACCCTGTTCTCCTGGGGGCTCTGCACCATCTCCCTCTTGCTTAGTGTGGTCAAACTCTGCAGCTTGTGTTGAGGTAGAATTTTAATTTTTCCAGTTTCAATATAACCTGTTTGCATCCTTCTATTACTTTTTTGGCCTTAGAGTAAATTGAAGCATTTTATTTCTATTTAGCCTCACTGCTGCTTCTGTCTTTGGGGTCTTTGCTATATATTGTTTGTTTCTTTCTGGAGAGCAGTTCCGTCGATGAAAGAGCTTGCTAAATAAGTTCCTGTCAGCCCTGAGTACATGTTCACCTTCCATTTGCCCTCAAAAATTTATCCATTTGTATTTGGACAGATTCTGTGTTCAGCAGGGTTGTAGCAAGGCTTAATCAGACAGTGTATGTATTAGTATGTGCATTCCTATTTTTCCCATAGTTATAACCCCTCCAGCCATTGAAATAGTAGGATGGGGACAACCCTGAATTTTTCCCTCTAAAGGTCAACCTTCCCATCTGACTGCTTCTTTCTCTAGCCCTTGCTTCTTCTTCTTCTTTTTTTTTTTAATTTTTATTTATTTTTTTTGGCTGTATTGGGTCTTCTTTGCTGAGCGTGGGCTTTCTCTAGTTGTGGCGAGCGGGGGCCACTCTTCGTTGCAGTGCACGAGCTTCTCATTGCGGTGGCTTCTCTTGTTGCGGAGCATGAGCTCTAGGCATACAGGCTTCAATAGTTGCAGCACGCAGTTTCAGTAGTTGTGGCATGTGGGCCCTAGAGCACGTGGGCTTCAGTAGTTTTGGTGCGTGGGCTCAGTAGTTGCGGCGCACGGCCTTCAGTAGTTGTGGCTCGTAGGCTCTAGAGCGCAGGCTCAGTAGTTGTGGCACACGGGCTTAGTTGCTTCGTGGCATGTGGGGTCTTCCCAGACCAGGGCTCAAACCTGTGTCCCCTGCACTGGCAGGCAGATTCGTAACCACTGTGCCACCAGGGAAGTCGCTCTAGCACTTGCTTCTACTTCTAGCCTTATACATTGTTCTCCAGATTCCTTACCCCCATTTTCTCTACCAGGGTTTTACTGTGAGCCTAAGCCTGAATCAGTGGTCCCATGGCCCTTCCTTCCTGCACTGTTGAGGTTTTGAACATTGCACTTTTAATAAACAGGCATTGCTCTGACAGGATCCCAGTGATAGTCCCACCTTGAGGCATATTTTCAGGTGTATATTACTTCCTGTTGGAGAGGCTGGCCCTTCCCTTTTGGTGCAAATCTGGCTTATGACCATTTTGATGATCCTTTGGCTGCCTGGTGATCCTCAGGCTTTTCATTAACGCCCTGGGAATGGCCTGACGTTTTTGGTGTTCTTTTTCATTAGGCTCTTTGCCCTGCCCTGGGATAGTTCCAGCATTTCAGTATGGATTTTGAAAAGGCCCACCAGTCTTGTGGTAGAACCCCCAGAGCGGGTGTTATCGAGGACCGTGATGAAACTCCTTGTTGGTGGTGAAAGCAAGTGCATATGCTGAGCACCGCCCACACAGTACTTCTGCAGACAGAACTAGGGTTTTTTTTTTGTTTGTTTGTTTGTTTGTTTCCACTTCTTTCACTGTTAGGTACAAATGAATTAGGGAAATCCAACCTGTGGAGGAAGGTGTTGCTTTCAGTGGCACTTACAGGTGATGCCCATTAGAGGGAGCTGGAGGCTTTGCAAGAAGAACATGGGGTTCCTGAAGTAAGCTTTGAAGGAGCAAGTTCCTGTGAGGCTTAGCCACTGATTTACACAGGTTCTTTGTTCATCCCACTGTAGTAATCTAGCCTCCTATGGTCCTGCTAAGTAGAAACTGATACATCTTGGGGTACATGCTTTGCCAGTTGTACTTGAGTATGTTGTTGCCGTGCTGCCTTCCTGGTCCTTGGTAATTAACTGTGGCCAAGGGACTGTTCTACGTCTTGTAAACACAGCGGATGGTATCTATAAATCAGCTTCATAGTTCCAGGCCCCTGGGCCATAGTTTTCATGGTAGAAAAGACCGTGAAAGACCCATGCTTCTCTTTCCTTCCAGGGGCCCTGGTGATTACCTCTTCCACAAGAGCCTTTCATATTGTTCTTTCTAGGCTCCTTTAGCCTTGGGAAGACTTCTAGGATGAGTCATTTTTGTTGTTGTTACGTTTCATTTTGGTTTTCCTCAGCTCTTTGTGTCCCACAGTTGGATAACTGGTGAGATTATGGGCCTGCTCTGTCTGCTGTTCCCCTCCTTACAAGGTGGCCCTGGACCAGGCTTGTTCCTATGCTTCTGGAGCAAAGAAGGGTGGGGAAAGTGGACTTAGTGGGAAATCTGACCTAAAAAGCTTTGTTCAGCTTGACCATATGAACTTGTTTTGGAGTCGTTGCCATTGGGCATCCATCCGGTGGCAGGGGATTTGGGAATGACCAGTTTATCAAGATATAATACCAAGCAGTAAAGCGTGTTTAACAGAGAGATCATGGATGCCAAGTGCTAACTAACCCGGCAGCTCCTAAAACATGAGAAGTGTCTTTCCTTGCAGGTTTCTCTGAGGCTGTCACATAATTCAACACTCACCTCCACACCGACGTGTAAAAATACTCTCGTTCTAGCAACACAGTGAACTAACCTACAAGCCAGGGAAGGAGCCTGCAGATCAACTCCTGTTTCAGGTTCCCACTCCCTTCCTTGTAGGAACATTGACTCTCAGGCATAAATAGGACTGTGTGATATAAAGACGCTGAAAGTACAGCAGGGATAGTGGCAAAACTCTCTTCAGCTTTCTTTCACCAAAGATCATTCTGTATATTCCTGAAACTGTCTACCCATGATCTAGATAATCCCCTCTTCAGTGAGTTTCTTGCTCTAGGGCAAGGGGTTGGTGAACCAAGACCCACAGACAGCTGCCTGTTTTTGTGAATAAAGTTGTATTTGGAACACATCCATGCCCGGTCATTGACATATTTTCTATGGCTACTTTTGTGCCCCAGTGGCAGAGTTTACTGCAAACCCTAAAATATTTACTGTGTAGCCCTTTAAGAAAAAGCTTGCCAACCCCTGCAAGGGCAGATAACTGACAAATAGTCGTTTTTTAAATGGGCTGAGACGAAATAGGGTTTTCATATGCTAATGATGCATAATGGTAATCATTGAAGGAGGTGACCAAGGATAAGAGACAGTTCTGAGCTTTGAACAACATTCAAGTTTGAGCAGGAGTTGATGTATTTGCCCTTGATGGATTTCCTCATTACTTCCCTAATAATTTTGGTTTGTTAGAACTCTGACAAGTTGATTCTTTTGATTTAGTGTTTCCTCTTTTTAGAGTAGATTGGAAGTTGAGCCACTGGTTTTCCTATACTCGAGTTTGTGTATCAGTATCATGAAGGACATTTTCTGATGAGGTAGTTGTGTGTTTTCAGTGCTGGTATTTCTCACTGTGGTCAAGGATATGACAGAGGTGTTTATAGACTCTGCTACAAACATCAAAAAACAAAGAGCAATGCTAATTGAATTGTGTATGTGTGCAGGGTTCTCCATCTTGTTCAGATACTAAACCTTGAGTTTAGTCTTTCAGGGGAATTCTTTACATTATTCTTTTTTATTTCCAAAGACTGAGATAAGAGTAAACCAAAGAGTTAAATTCTTGAAAAAAGACATAGTAAAATACTTATTTTTTCTCTTCTACAGAGGGAACGTCCTCCGCCTCCAGCAAAACCACCACCTGATGAAGAGGAGGAAGACCGCATAGATAAGAAGTATTTTCCCTTGACAGCTTCTGAGGTAGAGGGTTGAAGGTTTACTCCCATCACTGAAATATGATTTTTTGGAAAGTGCATCAAATGCGTGCTTAAAGAAGACTTTGCTTTGTCATTTTTTTTATCACCTCTTTGGATTAGTAAATTTGCATTGTGTATATATCAGTAATCCAAAATAGGACCTTTCAAACTCACTCAAAAGTACTAACCAAGGAATTTTACTAGGCTCTCTAGCAGATGGGCCAATTATTGATCTGCCATGCCACATGGGAAGCCAAAGATGCACATTCTCCTGGTTCCATTAGGCTAAACAGTCTCACTTTTGCCTCTTGTACCTGTGTTGTCTTTTGGTACAAAGTGTAGAGTATCCCCCTAATCACTGTTCTCTAGACTGGGTCAGATTAGCAAGCTTTGATGCTTGTGACCCAAAGGCCTTATTTCTGTTTTTGCATTTTCCCTCTTCATTTCATATGAAGAATCTGCACCAGGACAAACATGGAAAATGTCATGAAAACTCAACTAGAAGAGAAATAGGAGTCATGGGGGCAGGGGAAATCAAAGGAGGTAATTTGAAAAGAATAGTTCACCTTTTCAAAAAAGAAATGTTATCCTGGGGCAAATAGTTCAACCTTCTCACTTAGGTATATGAAGAAAATCATGTTTTCCTTAATCTTTCATCTTCCCAATGCTCCTTTAACACTTCCTGCCATTCAGAGAATATATTTATTGAGTGTTTATTCAAGATATTATATAATTTCAATAGTTTTTTGTAGCTCATTCAATGCCCTATTGTTCTTTAACTTAAAAACCAGCTAACATAAACTAGTCAATTAAGTCTCATTACTTTGTCCCCAGAAGTCGGAGTTAAGTTTTTTTTACTGCCATGGACCATCCAGTGAGACAGGTTCTTTTATTTAATATAAACATACGCAACCAGAAGGATGACATCAGTTTGACAAAATGTATAAATACAAGGATGGCCTTTTTAGAATGTAAAGTCAGTGTTGGAGATAGGGGTGATTTCTATGCTAGGTACAAATTCTGTCCTTATTTCTTTCTATCCCTTAATTACAAAATACTTACTATCATGACTCAACTAAGGGGTGTCTAGAATTACAGGCTCTAGGGTAATAATACATTGCCAGCAGATACAAGCGCATGTAGTAAACCCCTACACGTTTTTATATAGAGGTTTGCTTTATTACTCCCTTTTTACAAAGAGAAACCTAGTAATATAGAGCATATTCAGTTGGGGCTGGGCCTGTGTAAATGCCCTATACCACCTCTTTAACAAGGACTTGGATTAAATTTTCTGGTGCCCAAGGATAAGGGCAAGGCTTCTAAAGAACTATTGGATAACCAGCACTTTCTTTTCTCCCAGGGCTTTCTAGGGCATACAGTTTGGCAATAATACTGTATCAAAAAGTAGGGGGAGAAATATCCCTATTACTCTCCTGGATTGGAGACTGTGTCTGAGCTACATCTTCTAGGACTCGCTTCCGAATAGCCTGGAATTCTGGATCAGTTGGACAACCATAGTCAGTATTTGGAAGACCCTGAGAACCCTGGCTTTGCTTCCTAAATGATGATTATAAGTACATAGATATAGAGGTGATGTGCTCTGGGTTATTATCCTTTTAATGATCAAGACAGATTCTGTTTGCTATAGTCTGAGTGGATAAGTCTTCTCCAAAAGTAGACTTTTTTGTTGGACTGTATTCTTCACCATCTTCATTTCTTATACTCTCAAAGCTTTAATACCCTAAACCTCATTCCTATCCTAGCAAGCGAGCAATCTGACCCAGTGTTCGTTTCCTATTCCTGAGGCTTGTCATTGTCAGATGACCCATGAAAGCCTTTAAGAGAAGCTGAGTACACTGGCTCTAGGAGAGCTGATCAGAGTAATGACCAGATCCTGAAACTGTCTTAAAAAAAATTAAACATGTTCACATACGTGTGTGCACACACACAAGCTAATCAGCTGTTTTCACCCCACCAAAGGGGCTGCCAACTGCATCAGACTGACCGGTGTCTTCTCTATGCTCAGATGTGCTAAATGTTCATGGGAAGTTGCAGCTGCTGTGGTATCTCTTCCCAGAAAGCTGCCCACACCCCAACTGGCCATTCCATTGGTCACAGTTGGGTGGTAACTGGTAGTTGCTTTTCTCTGCAGCAAAAATGTTGTTTTCCATATAGCAGAGAATACTTTTTTTTTTTTTGGTTTTGATTTATTGCAAGCCCTGGAAGAAAGGGGGAAAAGATTAAGGAGTAATTTAGTAAAGAGCAGAATCCTTTCTGTTGCGAATCAGTTATTGCCATATTCACTGTGACTCAGGGCTTCTTGAGTGGGCGCTAGGAAGACTTGAAGAAAAGCAGTTCATTGCTTTTTTTGTGAGATTTTAATCCCATAGCTGGCAGAGGCCAGGACCAAGAGGAAAAGATCACCCTACGAGTTGTGTGGGTATGAGCAGGGGGCACTCATTAGACATCTGAAGGAGGGAGAGGATTCTGAATTGGGTGAAGAAACCACACTTCCCAGAAAAAAAATGAGGCCAGCTTGATCCAGAATCAGGTGGAGTGAATTTTATGGCCCTGGCTCTTCTGGGAGCTCCCTTTGTAACCGGGTTTTGTCACCTGCAAAAGGAACGAGCTGGAACCAGGTACTCTCCAGCTGTGACTGTAATGGTTCCGGTCCCTTCCAGCTCTGCCGTTTGCTGGTTCCCTGCTTCCACTTGTGCACAAGAGCCAGGCACGGAGCAAACACAGGTCCAGTGGGTCTGATTTTCCAGATGGAAGTCATCAGACCCTTCCTGCTTGGGAAGAAAGGGTATTATAGGCCGGGCACCCAGGCTGTCAGATACCTCTCAGAGAAGTCTGCCTGGGGCTACGTGAGAGCTCTTGCTGTGCGCAGAACACTCACAGAATCAGATTTCCAGGGCTCTGCCTCAGTGATGGCTCTGGGTGTGTAAACTTGCAGAACACAAATTCCTGTCAGTAAAGCCTGTGGTATTAAGTTGACACTGTCTGAACTGCTTAACGGTCCCTCTTTGTTCCCTTAATTGTGTCCCTGTGAAGAGGCAAAAGGAATAAGTAATACAGGCAAGTAGCTCATTGTAATGAAAGAGCTTTTAGCTTCCAGGTGGCTCTCAGTCAGTGGAGGTTCCTGCTGTGCTTAGCAGAATTTTGGAGAGACCACCATCCTGCCTTTGGAGTGGCAGCCTTGTTAACAAACAGGAGCTGCAGTCTCTCACTGAGTCTGAGGCTGCTAGAATCTGTGTTGTCTCATTAGGCTGTAACGCTGTGAGCTATGCCTCCAAGAAGCAAGATCCTACTGAATCACAAACCTGCTTTGTTTCTGGTGCGCCATGGGACACATCAGTGAAGGAGGAGGTTTCAGTGGCACCACAGTGCCACACTTGTAGGGTCCCGTTGTTTGTTAGGTGGACTTGTGAATCCCTCTCACACCCTCGTTCATAATATATTGCTTGTTCTAGCCAAACTGCTCAAGAAGAGCTTTTGTGCTTTGGTTGGCTTTCCTAATCGCCAGTCTATGATTATTCTTAATTTGCCTGTGAAACACATTGGCTTCTTAGGAGAGATGAGCTAGGATTATCCTCTAAAGCAGGTATCTCCATTCTCTCTCTCAGTGTGACTGTAGCAGTAATCGTGGTGTTTCTGGCTTGGTTCGAGATGCCTGGCTCCTCTGGTACCGTGACTGGCTGTGGCCACCAGGCCCCCAGCTGAATCAAGCCGGTTGGCAGGTGTAGGGGCCAGCTCTGGTCAGTCATTTCATCAGAGACACTTGGCTGCCTGGATTAGGGATTTCTCAGGAGACAGAGCTGCTTTTTCTCCACTGAAATTCCTGCTGCCCATCCACTTGCCTCTTTTCAGAACAGAGATTGGTGGAATTGATTTAAGATTGTATTTTCATAGGTGTGGTAGGAAGCCAGCTTGGGGGAAATCCTCATCTATAACCCACAGGGCCTATGAGGAAGGGCCTACAAAAATAGAGAAGGATTTACAGAATGCTTTGTTCCTAGTAAATACCAGTCAGTCAGGGTCAGTCAGAAGTCATGCTGATTCCCTCTTGAGAGGAGGGGAAGGATCCCAGCCTTGGGGTACTGTGTGAGCATATTAGGAAAGAAGCATGGAGAAAGAAGGCCTTGTGATGCATGGTGGCTAAAAACCGCTTGGGAGGTGTTACCCACAGAAAAGAGATCCTGCAGAACACTGAAGAGGGAAGAGGCAGGGGAGGGGAGGATCTTGGATTTTATGGCATTTTGAAGGATGAAATGAGGGAAGGAAAGGGGAATATTTTAATCCAAGGCCATTGAGATTTGAGGTCCAGGTGCGTAGCCAGGAAAGCATTGTGATTCCCTGTGACGCTTGACTTATTTACCTTCTCTTCCCCTCTGATGAAAAAGGAGCCAGTAATCTCAAATTTGTTTGACATAACCTGTCTGGGTGTTAGCCCCCCGCATGAGAAGTACGTGGTGTTTGTTTCTCTTAGGTCTTGACTGTGAGACCCTGGATTCAGGGGAGCGCAGCCAGGGAGGAGGACGAGCATCCTTATGAGCTACTGCTGACAGCAGAGACAAAGAAGCTGGCATCCGTGGACGGAAGGACAAAAGGTAGAGCCCCCACCCCTGCTCCTGGCAGAAACAACTCTGAAAGGATTGATTGATTGATTGATTGATTTATTTATTTATTTATTTATTTATTTATGGCTGCGTTGGGCCTTCGTTGCTGCGCGCGGGCTTCTCATTGTGGTGGCTTCTCTTGTTGCGGAGCACGAGCTCTAGGTGCGCGGGCTTCAGTAGTTGTGGCTCGTGGGCTCTGGAGCACAGGCTCAGTAGTTGTGGCGCACGGGCTTGGTTGCTCCGCGGCATGTGGGATCTTCCCGGACCAGAGCTTGAACCCACGTCCCCTGCATTGGCAGGCGGATTCTTAACCACTGCGCCACCAGGGAAGCCCCTGAAAGGATTTTTAAAGTTTGTGATCCTGGGCGGAAGGAGATGATGGTGTTCCTTGGGCTGGGGAAGTTGGGTTTCAGGGCAGTCTGGGCGGTGGGTGTATTATGGCCTTTCATTTTCAATACCTTGGGCTGGAGTGGTCTTGTCACCTTTCAGCGTGCGAAGCAAGGAAAAGGTCGGGTCAGACTAGGTGAGCGCCGTGGGAGGGGAGGCTGCCAGCATTGTGGCAGAGATTGATTTGGGGTCTCAAATCACAAACCCTCAAATTAATGTGGTGGAAAAACAAGCCCAACAAGTCATTCCCCTTGGGTTCAGGCTGCCGGCACAGACTCTGCTTTGAGTCCTGACCTCAGACTGAGACACTTCTGGGGAGGGGCCCGTGATTGGCTGGCACCCGGTAACTGGAGTGCTCTGTCGCCTTGGCCTACTTTCATTGCCTCTGCAAAATTCAGTTTCCTCCGCGAGGAGTGAGGGCTGCAGGACTGAGAACCAGCCAGGCGCTGTAAACGTGGTCCCGACAGGGGTGAGTGTGCACCGCTGGAGCATTTGGGACAACCTCTGTCTCCTAAGGAAGAACAAGAAGGGGCAGTGCAATTCCCACTGCAGTTTGAAGGAACTCCTGCGGCCTCTCCCGGCTCTCTATCGCTTGCAGGTCCCAGGTCCTTCACGGGGTTTTATTACTGCTTCCTTCAGTCCTCTGACAGCCCATGGTTCAGGTAAGACTGGGGGATGCAGTGGTGTCTTTTGAAGTACCCTTTGCGAGGCCTGTCAGGGTAGGAGTGGCTAAGAGAACGTGTGCAGATGTGTCTGACACTGCAGACCTTATTTTTAATGGTCCTGTGTAAAAGGTTTCTCCTCCTTAAATGCAGAAATTTTGTGGTTATTTTCATCGTAGTTGTTTTGTTTTGATTTGTTTCAATGGTTTCCATTTGGAGCTTTTAAAAAAAGTTATGATTTAGAAACAGTAAAATTCACCCTTTTTGTGTACAGTTCTCTGAGTTTTAGCAAATACAGTCATTTGACTGCCACCACAATCAAGATACAGAACAGTTTCATCACCAAAAGATTCTCCTGTGTACCTTTGTTGTCAGTCCTGCCCCCCTCCCTTACCCTGGGCAGTCACTGCGCCAATGTCTGTACCAATGATTTTGCCTTTTCCAGAATGTCGTATAAATGGAATCATATAGTACATACCTGAAAAGGGTTCCCAGACCCAGTTCCAGTGTGTGTGTGTGTGTGTGTGTGTGTGTGTGTGTGTGTACACGTCAGTGGGGTGTATGAGAATTCAACTTAATTCTGACACTATCTACCTGGGGATAGAATCAGATTCCACAGGTAAAGGGCTCAGTCCCACAAGACCGCCCTCCGCTTCAGATGCTGATCACAAGCCCAGGTTAACATCTGTGCTTCTGACCAACTGGCTACAAATTGGAGGCTCCAGTGACTCCCTCCAACTCAGGATGCCAGTTGCAAGTCCAGGTTGTTACCTGGACTTCTAACTGACTAGCTATAAATCAGAGGTTCCCACGACCCTCTTCTCAGGTTCAATTGGTTTGCTAGAATGCCTCACAGAACTCAGGAAAACCCATTTACTCACTAGATTACCGATTTATTATAAAAGGATATTTTTTTTAAAATTTATTTATTTATTTATTTATTTATTTATTTTTTAATATGTATTTGTATACGTATAGTAACACTAATCTTCATTTATCAATTTCCCCCCTCCTTTCCTTTTAATTAATTTATTTATTTATTTTTGGGTGTGTTGGGTCTTCGTTTCTGTGCGAGGGCTTTCTCCAGTTCCAGCGAGCGGGGTCCACTCTTCATCGCGGTGCGCGGGCCTCTCACTGTCGCGGCCTCTCTTGTTGCGGAGCACGGGCTCCAGACGCGCAGGCTCAGTAGTCGTGGCTCACGGGCCTAGCCGCTCTGCGGCATGTGGGATCTTCCCAGACCAGGGCTCGAACCCGTGTCCCCTGCATTGGCAGGCAGACTCTCAACCACTGCGCCACCAGGGAAGCCCTATAAAAGGATATTAAAGGATACAAATCAACAGTCACATGAAGAGATACATAGGGCGAGGTCCCGAACAGAGCTTCTGTACTCCTGGAGCTTGGGGCCTGGCACGGTGGCATGCAAAAGTGTTCTGGTTTCCCCCATGTGGAAGCTCTTGGAAAAAAATAGGGACCAAAAAGCTGTCTTTTTTGGTTTTTATGGAGGCTTCATTGCACAGTCATGATTGACTAAATCATCTGCCAATGGCATTGATTCAACCTCAATCCCCCTCTCCCTTCCCTGGGAAATCAGGGGATGGGACCGAAAGTTCCAACCCTCTGATCACATGATTGGTTCTCCTGGCAAGCAGCCCCCACCCTGGGGTGGTATCCAAAAGTCACCTTCAGGGAATTCCTTGGCGGTCCAGTGGTTAGGACTTTCACTGCTGTGGCCTGGGTTCAATCCCTGGTTGGGGAACCAAGATCCCACAAGCTGCGCAGCACGGCCAAAAACAAACAAACCAACCAACCAACTAACCAAAAGTCACCTTCATTAACAGCTTATCAATCAGAAAATTCCTTGGGTTTTGGGAACTGTAAGCCAGGAACTATGGATGAAGACCAAGTGTATCTGAGAAATATATTTTGGTCATCCGAATGGCCAAATATATATACATACTTCCTATAAATCACAATATTCCAGTACCCTTTTGAGTCTGGTCCCTTTCACTTAGCATAATTCATTTGAGACTCATACTTGTTGAGTGTATTAGTAATTTGTTCCTTTTCATTTCTGAGTAGTATTCCATTGTATGGACATACCACAGTTTGTCCATTCTCTAGTTGAGGGCCATTTGGGCCATTTACAGTTTTCGGCAATTGCAAATAAAACTACTATAAACATTTACATAGAGGTTTTTGTGTGAACATAGGTTTCATTTCTCTTGGGTAAATGCAAGAAATGAAATTGCTGGATCCTATATAAATACATGCTTAACTTTATAAGAAACTGCCAAACCATTTTCCAGGATGGTTCTACCATTTTACATTCCTATCAGGATTACAATTGCTGTGTGTGCTCCCCAGCACTTAATATTGTTAGTATTTAAAAATTTTAGCCATTCTAATAGGTGTGTAGTGATATTTCGTTCTGGATTTAATTTGCATTTCCCTAATGACTAATGATGTTGAGCATCTGTTAATGTGATTCTTTGCCATCCTTGTATCTAATCAAGTTGCCATTTCAAGATCTTTTGCTCATCAAAAAAATTGGGTTGTTTATTATTATTGAGTTGTAAAGATTCTTTATATATTTTGGGTATAAGTTTTTTATCAGATATATTATTTTCTCCTAGTCTGTGATTTGTCTTTTTATTCCCTTAACAGTGTCTTTTGAAGAGCAGAGTTTCTTAATTTTGATGAAGTTCGATTAATCCTTTTTTTCATAAATAAGGTCACGAATATTTTTTCCTATATTTTTTCTATAAATTTTATAGCTTTAGGTATACATTTAGATCTATGATTCATTTTGAGTTAATTTTTTTATATGGTGTGTGGTATGGGTAGCGATTTATTTTTTTGCACATGAATATCCAGTTGTTTTAGCACTATTTGTTGAAAAGACTGTCCTTTCTCCATGGAATTGCCTTTGCTACTTTGTTATACTCTTTTTCAGAATTGTTTTAGGTATTCTAGTTCTTTTATCTTTCCAGACAAAATTTTAGAATCAGCTTATTTATTTCTACAAAAAGTCCTGAGGGGTTTTTCTTGGAATTTTGTGTTGAGTCTCTATAGCAGTTTGGGAAGAATTGATATCTTAACTGTATTAAGTCTTCCAATCATGTTGGTGGATTTTTAATTAAAACTTTAAAGAGAGTGGGGTGGAGCATTGATGCCTACTCTAGTTGTTTAGTAATAATCATACTGAAATTAACCCTTGAAGAACAAGTTCTCAGTTTATTTAATGCTCTGTTTGAAAGTGGTTCTTAGTGAGGGAAGAATCTTTAGTATCATGGAGGAGTGAGATTCTAATTCTTTCTTTCAAAGGCTTGATCTGGAACCCCTACAAGATAGCTGGCTCAGCCTTTGAAAGCAAGGAAAGGGGAAACTTTCCCAGATGAACTTCATAAATGGGGCCAAGTGCCCTTGATAGGAATTTTCTATCCTCAGGTTAAGAAATCTCCAGGTTAAGGAGAGAACTACCAAGGAGGATTTCTGACCTCACATCTCATCCTCATTTGCTTTGGTTTCTTCCAGCTCTGCAGCATTGGACTAACTGTTGAGAGTGGGCAGTAGGGGAAACAGACTTAATTGAACCACAGCATGGGAGGTGTGCCTGCCTCCAGGCTAGCTGCTTAGATCACTCAAAGAGCTTTCAGACAAAGGAGTTGAGACATTAAATATGAAAATAGGCTCTGCCGATTTCTCAGTAGCCTGGAAGAAATGCCTGCTAGGATTGGTAAAAGTGAGGCAAGTCAGCAGATGTTGTCGCATGTTAGTACATATTAAATTTTGCCTGCTTTTCCACTAATGTCATTATCTTAGGCAGCTTTTATGAATTAATTCATCCGTTTTCAAAAAGGCCATGTTAATGAGACTACCAGAGCTCTCAGCTCCTCCTTTATAATTGAGGCAACTACAATGTGAGGGCTGGGATAGGAGACTTTTTTTAAATTACATTTTAAAATTACATTCATTTTAGCTCACTGGAAAGAAAAATTTCAAATAATAGAAAAGTGAATACACACAAAATGCTCAGATTCTTCTCACCTCTCTGCTACTCACAGTTGCCATTGGTGGCCATAGTTTGAAAGTATGCTGTATGCTTCAGGCCCTTTGCTATCTTAATACAAAAGTGACCATGTGAGGTTTTGTTTGTTTTTTAACCTAAAATAGGATCATATTTTACAAACTATTTTGCAGACTTTTTTTTTTACAATTTACCTTGTTCATAGATCATAAATACAGTTTTGTCACAGTCCTAAAATATACCTTATTCTTTTAAAATTTTCGTTAAATATCCCATAACTCATTTTTCTATTCTCTAGCTGATGTATGTTTAAGTTGTCTTCAGTATTATTTCTGTTATAATTTATGCTGCTGTGGACATTCCATACAGACATTCTTACATGCTTATACGAGTATTTCTCTAAAAGACATTGATAGAAAGTAGAATTAGCAGGTCAAAGTGTAGGTACATGTCTAGATCTAATTGGTGGAGCCACATGGCCCTTCCTTAATGGTGAACGAGCATGCTCTTGTCCCTATACCTTTACTAACATGGAATATTATCACTTTTTAATGCTTTTCACCATGGTAAGCAAAAAAAGTGACTTTAGAATTTGGCATTTGCCTGATCTAGTGAAATTGAGCACCTTATCTTATTGATTAGTATTATATATTTAGTCTATGAGTTGCCTATCTTTTTCCTTTCCATTTTTCTACTTAGAAACTAATGGTAGTAGAAATACTTTGCATAAATACCGATAATATTTGACCAGAGTGGCACTCAGAGGAAAGTTTTTATCCTTAAATTCATTTGTTAAAAAATAAGAAAGACTGAAACTTAACCAAAAGAAAGTATCAGAGAGGAATTAATAAAGATAAAAGCAGATAGTACACATCACCTACTTTATGGTATGCATGTACACCTCAGTTAAACACAGAAAGAAAAAAAGGAAAACAAAGAATGAAATTAAAAAACAAAAAAAGCAATAGACTTGAATATTGCAATGAAAACTTGTGTTTTTTAAAATATCTCGACATTTCTGATCAAGAAAAGGGAAATACAACATGTAGGAATAATATAAGAAATATATAATCATAAATGCAGAGATTTTAAAAATAAATAGAAAGAATTTATAAGAATAAATTTTTTTATTTGGTTAGTTAGAAGTTGCTACCATCCTCCTGGGATGAATTGTCTGGGTGAGTTATTGGTCCATCACAATGACTAGTTGAGGAAGGGTTACTACTGGCATTCAGTGCCCAGTGACCAGGAATCCTAAGCATCTTGCACCATGCAGGACAAACCTTCACAGTGAAAAATCTTCCCACCCAGAAATGCCATTTGTGCCTGTAGAAATGACAAAAACTGACAGAAGGAGAAAGCTTTAATAGATCTGTGAAGTAGAAAGCCCATCTCCCCTCTCCCACAAAGGCACTAGGCCCAGATGGTTTTATGACAGTTTTATCCGACTAGATATTCCTCTGTTATTTCAATTGTTTCCAATGTAGAAAAAGTCTTCTGAAATCTTTATACAGGACTAGCATAGCAGAGCAATGTTTTGTGTATCACTTATTTCTCTATACTGTTTAACTCTTTGCCCACTGGACATTGGGGGCCTGCTACTGCTCAGAGAAACAGTGGACAACTTTCCAGGTTTGCTAGCAAATAGGAAAGTAGCCAGGAGCTCTCAAAGTCATTGTTCTCTCTGGTGCTTTTCTGCAGCATCCACTAATAGTGCTTAGGTCCAGGTGAAGTGGTTACTTAACTTAGGACAGTGATGCATGATTATCTGAAGACAGTGATATATGTGGACTCTTTGGCACACAGCTACACTTTGGAGGTTTTAAGAAGCAGTTAAATCAGTATTCCTGAGAGCTGTGCATTTAGGTCCACGTGAAGTTTGTGCACGAGTATGAAGACCTCAGTCTTCTTGGAGGGGAGGAAAATGTTATTTTAGCTTCTCCCTCTACTCCCACATCCAAAGGGCTGCCAACTTCTGAGCCTTCGGGGAATTCTATAGTGTGAGTTTTGGCTTTTCCCTTTGGCAGCTTGGGATTGAGTTTTCTTGGGGGTGCTTTCATTTGCACATCTTTTAGAAGGAGGCCCACTTTTACTATTAGTTTAGTAAGACTTTGGGAAGAAGATTTAAATAAGTACCTGTATTCAGTCCACCATCTTTGCCGGGAAGTCCAGGCTAGATGTTCTTGGTAGATTCCAAGGTATAAATTTGGGTGCTTTTCCCAAAGGCAAAAAATGTAAATGAGAGAGTTTAACAATTAAGCCTCATCTTCAGCAGCTTCCTCTTCTCTCACCCCTTGCATTACAGGAGCCCTACTATATAACTGTCGTGCTCTTATCAATTTATATTTCTGAGTTGGAATAGTTTACTTTTCTTTCCATTATGGAACAAGTTAGAACTTTGTCAGCTATGCATCTATATTTTCTTTCACCAAATGTATCGACAGCCATTATATACAATATGTATACATGAGACATAAGTAAAATAATCATAAAAGGGCAGAATATGTTAAATTCATGTAAAGTGGTATAAAAGTAATTTCAGAGTTCAAAGAGGAATAAATAATGTCAGTGTAAGAGATCAGGGATGGCTTTATGAAAGAAGTGCATTTGAGCTGAACCCAAAAACAGAGAATTGTACTTGATCGGCAGAAATAAGGAGGAAAGAGAGGGCCTTCCAGGCAGAGGGAGTGGCATAAATAACAGTAAGATGACAGGAGACGATAGCATGTTTGGAGAATGTAAAATAATCTAGTCCTCGAACAAAGGACTAGTCGTAGAATATTGGATCTCAAATGGCAGTCTTTATTCCAAAGACCATGAAGTATTTGTTGAAGCTTTTTGAATGAGGTGACAGGATAGAAGCCACACTTTAAGTACAATCGTCACTTGGTATCCTCAGGGGATTTGTTCCAGGGTACCCCCAGATACCAAAATCCTCAGACCCTCAAGTCCCTTATATAAAATGACATAGTTTTCATATATAACCTACCTGTATCCTCCTGGATACTTTAAATCATCTCTAGATTACTTCTAATACCTAATACAATGTAAATGCTATATAAGTACGATAGTTGCTGGCACATGGTAAATTCAAGTTTTTCTTTTTGGAACTTTCTGGAATTTTTTTTTTTCTGAATATTTTCAATATGTGATTGGTTGAATCAACAGATGCAGAACCCATGGATATGGAGCGCTGACTGTTTGTATAATTGTAGAATCTTAGATTGCAGTTGGGAGAGACTGGAGTCAGGAATACCCTGAAGTCAAGAGACTTCAAGGAATCTCTTGAAGGAAATTGGAGCCCAAACTAGGGGGATAATAGAAAGTGATAGGAAGGAGAATATGGATAGCAGAGGTTTTGAAGAGGTAGCATTAACAGGATCTTACAACCAAGTATGGATGAAAGAGGAGGAGAGAGTATTGAGGATGATTCTAAGGTTTTGAGCCTGGTTAATTGGGGAAATATTGTGCAACTAACAGAAATAGGGAATTGAAGGAGGGGCGCATTTGAGGAAATACGTTAAGTTCAGTTTTGGATAGGTTAAGTTTGAGATGTTTCAGGTACCAGAATATCCAGCTAAAAATACTCCATAAGCACTTGGAAATGTGGGTCTGATGTTCAAGAGAGATGTAATGATTAGAAATACAGATTCATGAATCATCCACATTGAGGTGATGGATAACGTAAGAGAAAATCAATTGCTGAGGGAAAGACTAGAGAGATTGAAGAGGTCAAGAATAGAACTTACTTTTAGAGGAAAATAAAGGAAAAACATGGGAAGATAACCAGGATAATGCAGTGTCTTAGAAGCCAACACGGAACTTCCAAAAACCCCAAAATCACTGTGGTTTAAACAAGATAGAAGTCCAGAAGTAAGGAGTCCAGGGCTAGTATGGCAGTTCATGATGGTCAAGGACCTGGTCTCCTTCTGCCGTCTCATAGTTCAGGATGACTGTTCAAGTTCAAGCTATCAGCACAGGCCAGAGGAAAGGAGAGAAGAAGAGTACTTTCAAGACAGTTCTCAGAAGTTGCACATACCACTCTCACTTATAAAACCCATTGACCAGAGCTTGGTCACATGGCTACACCTAGCCACAAAGATGAGAAATGTAGTCTGTATTCTAGGTGGCTATGAGCCAATCTAAAAAAAAAATCCCATGACCAAGGAAGGAGAGAGTGCATACTGGGGACAACTGGTAAACAGTTTCAAATGATACAGAAAGAGCTAGAAGGATAAAGACTAGAAAAAGGATTGGGCAATTGACCATTGGTAAATCCTAGATGGGGAGATACTTCTCTGAGGCGATAAGGGAAGAGATGAAATTATCCCCAGATTTTGACATCATGTTGAAAATAGTTCAGGAAGTTTGATCTAAACCTTCTCAGGAAATTGGTGCGATTATCCTCCAAGAGTATAGGTGCTATGGGAAAGATGACGATTAGAAAAGAGTGGCAGAGGCGAGAAATCGATCTTATGGCGATGTCATAGTTTTCAAGAAGTGAATAAAAGGACGGCTGAGCCTGGTAGTCAGGCTCACGTTTGAATTCCTGTCTACCACTTCTTGGCTGGTGGCCTTGAGGAAGCCATTTAACCTCTTTAAGCCTCAGTTTCTACAGGTAAAGTAGGGATACAAACTCTTCCCTCATGGTTGCTGTGACTATTAAAAAAGGACATGCTTTAGCACAGTGTCCGGCACAGAAGAACTAGTGCCTAATACTTGGTAGCTATTGGAAGACAGCTGAGTTAAATACATTGGTAGAGGACTCAGTCAGTTGTTTCTTGAGTATTCAGCAGGGCTCAACATTCCAGCAACTGGAGAAGAGAAAGCAAATGGTTGTGAATACCCAGTGTTGGAACTGGCAGAAGATCAAGGGAAACAGAGATGGCAAGTGTGCTATTAAATCAGGCACGGTTAAATATCATGGCTGGTTGGAAACTGATCCAGGCAGAGCTGGTAATATTGAATAGGGGAGTCTGAGGGGCCAGGGGTCCAACAGCAGGCGGTGAATAGACTCTTCAGGAAGAGTTTAGGGAAATAGGGGAGCTGTCAGCTAATCAGGACCAAGTCCAGGTAGAACAGTCCTGAGTCCCAAAGCTGGGCTGTGCCCGTGGGTGCTGCTGTGGGTGGAGGTGGTTCCTGAGCCTAGCATCCTCCACTGTGCTGTTACACATCACCCTGAACCAAACTTGCAAGACGGCTGGACCTTCCCTGGCATTTGAGTTTTATTTTGCCTGGTTCATAGAGCCACTTAGAAGAAACCTGTCTCCTTTGTAGAGTCTGGAGAAAGGAAACGAGACTGTTCAGTGTTAGCGTGAAGAGCAGTTTGGAAACGGTTGTAAATGAAAAATGATGATAATGATGGCAGCTTACATTAACTGAACGCATCTTATGGGCCAGCCGCGTGCCGAGTTCAGTTACACTGATTAGGTCATTGAATAGCTCAAGACAAATCTTCCGAATAGAGGCTATTTTTATCCCTGTTTAATAGATGAGGAAGAAAAAGTTAGGCGTTAGAGCTGGCCCTTAAGCTCTAGTGTGGCCGAATCCAAAGCGTGTTTAACCATGAGGTTAAATCATTTCCCCTGAAGGCCTGCTGCTATTCATGTTTTAATGTCACAGAGCTGGAAGGGAACTTAGGTCGTCTAATCACAGATTCAAACCGTACTAAATCTCAAAGCCCCAGAGAATGCATCCCAGCCGTTCATTTTTTGAAAGAGACCCAGAGAGGAAAAGTCACAGGGCTGGGGCTCCAACTTGGACCTCTTGAATCCCAGTCCAGATCTTCTTCTATTTCTCTTGTTGTCATGGACCAGAAAGGACTCTCAGTCTATTTGTCTTATCAGATCACGATCTCCAGCGAATGTCTGCATAACATACTCGGTGCCTTCTTTCTGAGGAAAGCACGGTGACCCTTCAAAAGCAGCCATGGACTTGGGAGTTCCCTGGACACACACAGTTTCTGATGATCACCACAGTGACTGAGCATCTGGAAGGTTCCAATCCTAAGGGAACAAAGAAAGCAGAACAGCCCGGGAAACTGGAGTACCCCAGCCTTCTCCTCGGAGCCTGAGGATTGATTTAACGTAGCAAGTCCTCACATGAGCTGCATTTTTCAGCCCTCATTTAAAGGGGCAGAGGTGGGCTTCCCTGGTGGCGCAGTGGTTGAGAATCTGCCTGCTAATGCAGGGGACACGGGTTCGAGCCCTGGTCTGGGAAGATCCCACATGCCGCGGAGCGACTGGGCCTGTGAGCCACAACCACTGAGCCTGCGCGTCTGGAGCCCGTACTCCGCAACGGGAGGGCCCGCGGTAGTGAAAGGCCCGCGCACCGCGATGAAGAGCAGCCCCCGCACCGCGATGAAGAGTGGCCCCCGCTTGCCACAACTAGAGAAAGCCCTCGCACGAAATGAAGACCCAACACAGCCAAAAATAAGTAAATAAATAAATAAAGTAGCTATGAAAAAATAAATAAATAAATAAAGGGGCAGAGGTGACTGAAAATGTGTAAATGTTAAAATGTTATTATTCAGAAACCCTTGAGAATCCCCATGGATCATGATAGTAGTTAAAATGCAGCATAGAAGACCCCTTGCTTAAGCAGGTCACAGGATAAAAGAAAAATGCACACCCAGAATGAATAAAAATGGAAAGTCGAAGGGAACTGGGAATTAGCATGCTGGGGTGTCCTAGTATTCAGTGGAGCAGCTGGCCTTGATGTATGGGGAGAGTAAGGACACAGCCCTCCCCGTGTCCTGCTTTGTTTCTCTCCTAGAAGGGCAGGTTGTGAGGAGTGCTGGGGGCAGCATGGGAGGAGGGTTGGAAAAGCTGTGGAGTTCCCAGGGTGGGAGCATAGTGATTCTCAGTTGAAGGAAGACCTCGGGCCTGAGGGTTCTCTTCTGTGAGCCTGCGAGTCCACGAGCCCCTGGGCACAAGGTTCCTGTCACTGATTTTTCTAAAGTGTTTCCACTTCTCTTTAAGCCTGTCAAGGCCTTTCTTCTCCTTCAATACCCAGCTCAAAAATCTGCCTCTTCTGAGAAGCCTCCTGGTTCAAAGTTATCACACTCTCCTTTCTGCTCACTGCACAGTGCATTTGGTTTATACTTTTCTTAAAGCATGTATTAATCTTTGCCTTGCATTCTAGTCATTTCTCTATATGCTGGTCTCTTCCAATAGCTGGTAAGCTCGTGGAGCAGAGTCCTTGTCTTCATCTTTATATCTTCAGGTGCCCCCTGAAGACAGACATTGTGCACATGCGGATTGTGGGAATGGGTGGTTACAGTGACAGTTCTGGGGCCCATCTCAGTTTCTCACTTCAGCATTCTCACTGTGTTACCTTCTGTCCCCTCCTTCTGCTGTCGAGAGTTACAAGGATGATGAAGGCAATGGATGTTGGTACTTGTCACGTACACTGTCGCTGAAGATCCCTGTGATGAATCTGTGAGGAACAGAGAAGTAGTTGGTCTCATCTGTGAGCAGAATATGTTGTTATGGATCCTGTGTGGAGAATAATAACAGTTGTTACCATCTATTGAGAGCTGGCATGTGCCAGGCATGGTCCTAAATGCTTCACATATATAATTTAATTCTCATAACAAGCTTATGAAATAAGTACTATTAAGATCCCAAAATTATCGATGACAATACCAGGCACAGAAAAGTTAGGTAATTTGCTCAAGATCTGGCTTTTGGGGGAAAAAGAAAAAAAAAATCTAGCTTTTGATCAGTACATTATATTGCTAACACCTTGTCCCTAAGAGACCTAATATTGTCCTGACTTTACAGAAGGAAGGGACCATTGAGTAGATCTTTTCCCACTCATTGATTTGCCAGGAAATCTAGCTTAGCCTTGGATATAGTTTTTTATGGGAAAGAGAACACCAGCTTGTTGAGATCCTGAGGTTCTTAGATCTTGACAAGCTTTTCAAATACCAAGGTGTCTTTCCTAGGGAATTGCCTGGGTAAGTTGTCTCATTATGAGCATCCCTTTCCATGATTTCTTCTACTCTGGTGGATTGTGTTTTCTCTAATGGGATTATGACCCTCAGAAATTCTTGCTCTTCACATATTTCCTCCTTCCATAAGTTCCATAAGTTCCTTCTTTCTGCCCACTTCCTTCCTCCAGCATCTGTCTGGTACTGAGCTCTTGGCATCTGTCCCTCTTTCTCCATTGATGACTGGCATGAATGCATGGCTGTTGGACAGGGCCTTCATTGTTGGCTCCCCCAGCAGCAGTCAGAACATTCCCTGTGGCCTGGGTTCCGAGGTCCACCCAGGCAGTGTGAGCCTGGCTCACTCCCAGTTCTGGACTGGTGTTTTTCTTTTGTTGTTGGACTCCCATCTCCTCAAAAAACTTGTTAAATAAGGAGCTAGAAGCTGGTGCAAAGGAAGAGAGAAGGCTGTGCTCCTGTTATCGGCGCTCCCTTTCGAGTTCAGAGGCAGTCAGGGGGACACTGCACCTTGGGCCAGAATCTAGAGGAAGTCAGCCATCAGAATATGGTCCTGGAGGTGGCGAATTTCGCACCCTGGTTGACTCTCCCCGTCAACCTCTCCTAGGAAGTCCCACTGGCCCGAACCACCATTAGGTGGTCATGTGGTCCCACTGTGCAGCCCTACAGGGCACTTCTTGCACGCTGTCAGTTGTCATACGTGGTGTTCATAGCCTGGAAGTCAGGGCTTCCTGGGGCCTGAGTGAAGCTGTGTGGAACTCTTATGTACTCAGCACATCTTCTTCCCTAGAGACATGATTCAGGATGTTCAGTGCTTGTTCAGTGCTCTGGACTTGACCTTTGGGGTGTGGGGTGTGTGAGTTCAGGGTGTGAAAGTCCTGAAGCAGTCAAGTATAGAGGAAGGAGATGCCAAAGTTCATACTTCTGGGCTCCTGTGGATAAGTAATCAGAGCCATAACATGGACTTGGCTGCCCCCTCAGCAGCCTCTGCAGAGTTGCCAAAAGCTGAGCCGACTGTGGAGACCAAACTGTTCTTCTTGAGAGGGTGGGGTGCGTGGAACCATATCCCTGCTCAGACCTCAGGGCAGTGGGCTCATTCAGAGAGCTGGTTGTTGGGGTCCTTCCCGAAATGCTGCCCTGGAAGAGCCAGCATTGTAGGACCCTGGCATCATGCTTGGGCAGCGAAGCGTCATGGTTATGAAGCGTGCCCCTCCTCACCTGACTGCCTTGGGGCTGCAGGCCATGATGAGGGAGGGAGGGTGCTGTGCAGGCAGCCCCGGGAGAGACACCCAGGCGGGGCTCTGCAGCACCCCAAGGGGGAAGTGTGCCATCGCAGTACGCTGGAGACTTGGCTTCTCATCACTATCAGAACATAGAAGGGATTTATAAGGACCATGCAGCCAACCTGTTTATTTTAGATACTGAAGCCCGGCAAGATGTGATCACTGCCAAGGCCACACAGCGAGAGAGCAGAACAGCAGGACCAGAGCCAGGTGCTCAGATGCCTAGGTTAGAGCCTTCTCCCCCACCACTCCGGACAAACCACAGAAGGCCTGAGGGCCTTAGATTTCTCATCTGTAAAAATAGTTGAACTTGACCCTTTGGATTCCAAGATTCTCTGATCTCATGAACAGTTTGGGGAGCTTGGGGCAGACTAGGGAATCATTTGGTGTATATACCGTAGATTCCACTCACAAAGAAAGTAGAGTTGAATATTAGCTGTGGAATATGAGCTAGTACTGGACACAGGGTTGTCATCTGCCCTGCTGATGTGGGTTAAAATCTCTAATGGTTCTGAGTTCATGCAGGGAGAGCCCCTTGGGTGTCGCAGTGTGATACTGATATTGGACTCTGATTTGGTCAATTATTTATGCTACCTCAGGGCAGAGGTATTTGATACCTCGGGGGAGTGTACAGTAGTAGTTGGCCTCACGAGCCAGTAGTGTCAGGTTTCTGGGATGTTAGGGCCGTCTCAGAAGAACTGCACATGTCTCTTGGCATTGACAAATCAGACCATTTTGATTTCAGTGGATCAACTAAGGTTAAACTTAAACAAATAGGAGCAGCTGGGAGGCTTTGGAAGGAGTGAGATGTGTACATTCTCAAAAAAAAAAAAAAAAGAAAGGAAAGAAAAGAAAAGAGAAAGAAAAAAGAAAGAGAGAAAAAAAAAAGTAGAAAAGTCTGTACTCCCTGAGGAAGGAAGGATGAGGCGTGGAACTCTGAATCGCCCCCCTCTGAGGAAGGAAGCAGTTATTTCTCTGCTGGTTTGTTTTGTACTTTCAGTTAAGGAATTCCAGAAGTTGCAGGTTGTGGATCATGACTTCCATTTTTTCCCCTCTGTTGCTGCTTGCCAGAGGAAGGGGGGCGGGTGGCTCTAAATAACACTTTGGCCTTTATGGAAATGTATCAGATGTTCCAGGAGTGAGTCTCGCTTGCTTGTGCTTGCTTGCTCTCTTTCGTGCGCGCGTGCTCTCTCTCTCTCTCACTTTTGCTCCGTGTTCACTCACTCTCTCCTCACTTGTGTCCTTTCTGTGGGATATAGTTAGCACCTCTTGTCGCCTTATATAGCAAGGTCTGGTCGTTAATGTTAACAGAAATCTAACAACAAGGAAGGCTGCCAGATAGCATTAATCAGGCCAGTGTTTGGAATTTCATAAATGCTCTGACTTTGGGTACAAATTGGACATTAAGAACAATATGAAACTGTTTTCTGCCTTCCTCTCTCCCCTTCTCTCCCTCTGTCCTCTCCCCAGACGATCCAACTTCTCTCTCTTTCCCTCTGCTTTTGAATTCCTCTGCTCGGCCGTGCGCTTGCTGCATTGGAACTTTGTTGGTTTTTGCCGTGTTTAATTTTGTTATTTCTCTGTCTCTCTGTCCACTCCAAGACCACAGGGGGAGCAGCGGCAGCCGGAGCCAGGACTCTGCAGAGGGGCAGGACGGGCAGGTCCCGGAGCAGTTCTCAGGTCTCCTCCACGGCTCCTCCCCAGTGTGTGAGGCGGGGCAGGACCCTTTCCAGCTGCTTCCAGCCCCTGGCCAGAGCCATCAAGAAGGGTCCCCCGCTCAGGGTGCCCGCCCCGAGGCAGGCATGCAGCTGGAGGAGACGGGCGGGCGCACGTCTGGAGCCTCCGCGCCCCGCGTGCCGGACCAGAGTAAGAGAGTGGGCTATCCGGCTGGCCTGCCTCCCGCCCACAGCCAGACGCACCCCGAAACTTCGACGCGCACCACATCTCCACACCCTGGGGGTGCCGAGGAAGAAGGCGACCGGAGCGGGGCCAGAAGCCGAGCCCCTCCCACCGGCAGACCCAAAGCTGAGCTCAAACTCAGCCGCAGCTTGTCCAAGTCTGACTCTGATCTCCTGACCTGCTCACCCACGGAGGACGCTACGATGGGGAGCCGGAGCGAGTCCCTGTCCAACTGCAGCATCGGGAAGAAGAGACTGGAGAAGTCTCCCTCCTTTGCCTCCGAGTGGGATGAGGTAAGGCCGCATGATGTCTCGGAGAGCTGGGCTGGCTGAGCCCCCCGCGCTCCCCTGGGTGCTGACGCCCAGGCCAGGATGTGGGCCAGGGCTGCCCTGCTTCCCTCACACTTCAACCAGAGTGTTTCTGACAGCTGGGAGGGAGGCAGGTGCCAGGGAGCCAGGTCAGGGGTCTTCCTGCCTGTGTGGCAGAGGACAGGTCCACTCATGGTTAATCTGGAGGGTGGAGGCCCAGCAGAGCAGGACTGAGGGAGAGGCGGTTCCTAGAAATGATATGCTATTTGGAAATATTTGGATCCCATCAGCCCCACTGAGGGAGCCAGGCTCACCCTGAAGATGCTTCAGAAGAGCTAGAGTGCTTCCTATGAGTTTTCAGGAGGAAGAGGGAAGATCCTGAGTTGGGGGGAGGGGGCTTTGGGAGAAGCTGCTGAAAGGGGATCAGAAGGGGGATTTTCTGTTTCCCGCAGCTCGTGATTATTCTTACTGTGTTTCCCAGGAAGACCGAATGATCTCCCCGCAGAAGCGTTCTGCCCATCCCACAGTCCTGGGTTGTCGGGGCAGAGGGCTAGGTGGTTCAGGAAACAAAGAGAGATTAGTGAGGAGAAAACATTTGGAGTCTGAGGCCCAGGTTCCTTTCATAGCCATTGTTATAGAATAGTTAGAAATATGTGCCCAAATATTTTTCAGTGACCTGTGACATGTCTTCCTGGGCAGAAGAATGTGTTTCTCAAAGATGGGTAAACACACAGGGAATGTTCAAGTACTACCCTTGAAAGCTTCTTGCTGGGAGGAAGCTGACTTTGAAGCAGGCTGGATCTGTCTCCCCGGAACATTTTCAAGAGATGAATTTAGCACTTGAAGAGGAGGGGACCACTGCAGCTGGCATGTCCATTTGAACACTCTGTAGACTAAATGCCCTACCCAGCCCATCCGGGTTGCAGCTGCAAAAGTTATGTAAACCAAAGCTAATCCCATTCCCAATGTGGGAACAGGGCGGGGCCGATTCCTCCAGCACTCATCTCCAGATATGATGAGGTTTAGGACTCTGTTTAGTCAGGGACAGGAAGATCCTGTGCCAGAGAAGGTCTTCACTATTTAGTAAACCAGAATTTGGTAAGCCTGTGCTAGATGCCAGGCCACTTAAGGAAAATCAGTTTGTGTTCAAGAGCGCCTGGGGCCAGAAGATTACACACAGGAGAGTAGGTGTTTGTAGGAAAGTGTGCTCTACCTTTGTTTTCAAAATGGAGTTTTACTAATTTACAGTCAAGTATAGGATAAGGCAGCTTAAGAGTAAGATAAATGCAATATTCTCTGAAATGGCAGGAGAGATCAATAGAGAAAAACATCAGTGGGGGTGGGGTGGGCAGAGGCAAGGGGTACGAGAGGGTGGAAAGGGCTTTAGGAAAGATCACAGAGAAGTGGCATTGGACATGGAATTAAAGAACCAAGTGTTTTGGTTAGAACCAGATTGAAACCATAGGATGAAGAAAGGGCGTTGAGGTGGAGAGAAAAGCATGAGCAAGGGCGTGGATCTGGGAAAGCTTAGGTCATTTGGTTTCTACAGAGTGTAGAGTTTGTACAAGGAGAGTAAGAAATAATGGTAGAAAGTGAAATTGAGACCAGACAGTGAGAGGACCTTGAACATGAGGCTGAGAAGTGAGTATTTGATTTGATATCAAGGCAGTATCTCAGAATCCTCCAAATGGGCTGGAAGACAGCTTTACCAATCTAACCATGATCTTCTTTATGGCTCTACCCTGAGCATATCCTCCACCCCAAGAAGTCGCTGGGCGATTCTGCGCGGGATATCCAGGCCCTGTTGGCATGCAGCATTTCCAGGCAGTGTTATGGGCTCCACCATTTCCTCCTGGAAAAGAAACACACAATCACCGAGGCACAGCCCAGTTTAATTGAAGTTGGCTGTTTGGGCTAATATATCAGTGGTCTCCTGACATCTTAATGAGAGGAGGTTTATATGCTGATATTTCCTTTGCGGGTAGAGATTGCAGGTGGATCCAGTGAACCCAGGGACTGTTCGAGGTCTAGGTGTCCTGGCCAAGGCTGTAGTGTGGCTAACCACCAGAAGCACTGTTACATTTTAAGTGTGAAAAAAGTAAAGGCAATTGAGGTCTTATTGGAAAGAATTCAGAAAAGCAAGCTTTGCTTGCGTAGTAAACATTAACACGGCCCTTTATGTGTAACCCTTCAACATTGTTTTTGAGTCATATTATACTTGGTTTTTGTGGCTATCTCTGTCTAAAGAGAAACTTCAGGAGTGTTTCCCCCACTGGTTGGCCCTAAACGCAGGGCTTGGGCAGACTTCCTAGAACCCGGCACTAGTTAACGGCTGCTCGCCACTACCCTGAACCATGCCTGAAGGCTGCTTTGCCTGTATCTTGTGCTTCACGATTTTTTTTCTTTGTCGTCGTTAGATCCCCAGGAGGTAGGGAAGGCTGCTGTGAAGCAGCTGTGGACCAGCTCAGCTGTTCACCGTGGGGCCTGGGAGGAAGAGGAAGGCTCTGGGCCCAGGCAGCTGCGATCCCAGCACAGATGGAGTTGTGTGCAGGCTAGCCAGGCTGCTTCTGGAAGGCAGTGCAGGGTAGCACGCGGGGCTCCTCTCCCAAGTCAGCAGATCCCGCTTGGAGCCCCAGCTCCATCGACTCCGCCTTCATGTGTGAGGCCCCAGGAAGCCTCGATGTTGTTATCTTTATCTGTGAAACAGAGGTGGTCAAATCTGTGTTTCAGAGGTGTTTTTACCAATTAGGTATGTGTTTCACTGCCCAGCACAGTGCCTAGTATGCATGAAGTATTGAGTGAATGGTAGATATTAATATTATTATTGTGCCTGCAGCTTTGGAGAAAGAGAACTGGGGCGTGGAGTGTCTTCAGACCTTTAAAAAGGCAGAGCTTTGGGATGGATGGTCCAGTGGTGGAGTTCAAGCCCTTCAGCCTGTAACCTCCCGCACTACTCTGCCCCACCCAAGACGGAAGAGCCCGCCCCGCCTGGCAAAGTAGGGCAGGCGCCACCCCCCCACCCCCGCCATTGTTCTTTGAGAAATTAATGAGCCTTTCTGCCTGGCTCCCTGAGAGAGGAGAGGTTAGAGAGCAACCTGCAGCCTCTCTACTGTTTATTGTTCCGATGCACCTTCTGCATCCGGGGCAGCAGTGGCCACTTGACTGGCTGGGTGTTTGGGATAATGATGTATAGTTGGGGAATATGCGCAGTGGATGGTCACTTTGTCCACGTACAGCCTGCTCCTCATAGGTGTTAACACGGCCCTTGTCGATTGCCCTGAACTAAGGACTTCTGAAAGTTAGCCTGGTTAAGGGAAACCTCTGAGACAGTATCCAATAGTGACACTTGTATTCTCCGTATTTTCTGTTAAATTTCTGGTAACAAAGAAGGAACAGTTTGCTTTTAAAAGTGCTCGGCCTAAGAGGAGCTCTAAATCCCAGCTTCAGTAGATACTTTCCATGTTCTGCAGTCAAGTCAGCGCCCTCTTTGTCTTAATGATCCCTTGGGCATCATAGAAGTTAAACTGAGACGCTTAAATAAAACTTTAAAATATAAAGATAAGGAGTGTAGGTGATAAATCACCTACATCTCTCTACATAGTTAACCTCTGTTAACGTTTGATGTATATCCAAATTTGGGGTCTCAGTACATTTGCTGATTTATAATTTGCTTTTCTTACCTAATGGCTGTATACCGTGGCAGTGTCAATAAGATCTGGATTCAGATCCTCATTCTAAAAAGCAGAGTATTCTATCCCTGGTTATATCATAAGGTTAGTTAGTTTGTTGTTCTTTAAGCTATTCTCCGATTGTTAGACACCGTCAGGGCATCTTCCTTCTGCCCTTCAGTGCATTCCCTACCCTCTCTACCTGCCTGTGTGCCCCAGGAGGCTGACCCATGTGGACTGCATCACTAGGCCAAGGAAATCTTGGATTGGCTGGGTCCCTCTGCTGAAGACCATCAGTCTTGTGAGAGATCCTTTCCCAGTAGCTGCTCTCTCTGCGTTCTAGTAACCAGCCCCTCCCCTGGACCCTCCTGGTCTGGGGCTCCTGGCTGTGACTAGCTCCCATCCCTTGTTACTCTCTGTCCCCTACGCAAACCTGTATAAATAATCCCTTTATCAAGCTCCTTCAGTTCCCCAGTTCGAATGTGCCTTCTTTTTCCTGCAGGGACCCTGAATGATACGGACATTTCTAGCACGGTTTCTATCAACTCTAAGCAACCATAGATGGTTGTGTGCTGGAGCGGTCAACATGGCTCTTGCATGTAAATTGTAAATTAATCTTCATTTGCAGATGAACCAGAAGGCATGGATATTCAGGGTGCTGGGAGGCAGGAGAAATTCATCATTTAACTCGAAGCCTTTCCCACTTCCAACTCTAAGGAAGAAACCTGTTCTCCTTCCACGGTGCTGGCAGTGTCTGCAGCGTTTCAGCTGTGTGCTCCTGAATCAGTCTCCTGCGCTGCACAATGCACCCGCAGGTACAGACACGCACGTGCACGCAAACACACACACACACACACACACACACACACACACACACACACACACACACACACGCACACACACGGCAGCAGCAATCCACATCCGAAATAAACACCTCGCAAGAAGAACAGAAATAACCTCCTGGTCAGATAGTGGTTTGAATATATAACAAGTCTAAGGGGTCAGATAGGTCTCTCACGTACCTGCCTTTGAATGGGATTGAAGCTTGGGAAAGAGAAAACCACAGAGGGCTGCTTGTCTACTTAGCATAAACATTTGAGCCATTTAGAACTTGGCTAAAGGCTTAAGTGATGTTTTGTAATCGGCTTTCATCAATATTAAACTAGTGAGAAATGGGTGAAGTGCAGGGGCATGCTTCATATGCATTTTGTGCAAACAGAGTAATCTCTGGCCAGGGATCTGGGGAATGTCCTGGTTTCGTCTGAAATGGTAGCTGCGGGGACCCTTGGCCCTTGAATCTCCCCATGAGGAGGGAAGGAACAGCAACCAGGAGGGCACCCTTCCAGGCCAGGTCCCACACGCCTCGCCCTTTCCAGCAAGCTGTCCAGTTGGAGGCATGATGTCATCGAGAGAAACACTGATTGGTTCAACTCCACAGAGGCTTTGGTTGCTTTTAACCCTTGAGAGTCAGGTGTGCAAGAAGAATGACTTAGATGTAAAACAGAGGGATTTGGGCTTGAGTTTCCGCTGACAGTGGCTAAACTTTCCACACCACTGTTCTGCAGTGTGCATTGTTCTTTAACATGTAAACAAGCACGTAGTCCTTTCTGCTGAGCACAGCCCTCCCACTCTAAACAAGAATGTGACCCTCCTACCTCTAGGGACAGATTGGAGCCTGGAGTGTCTATTTACATTGCTTCTGGGTATATACAGTGGTCACAACTTTTATCCTAGAACCTCTACATTTCCTTTGGTTTTAAGTGGTCTGGTAAGATTGAGGGTGTTTTTGTTTTCATATTTTAAAAATAATCTCACTTATTTTATAGGCAGTCCTGAATAAACAATTTTGGCCATTCTGTCTGATAAATCCAAGTGATTTTTTTAGCCTAGATTAAAAAAATATATATATATTTATATATATATATATGGGCATCTCCATGGCCTTGGTGCTAACAGAAGACGCACCAGAGTGCTGTGAATAAGCTGGAGTCAGTCCTGGCTCTGCAGTTGGCCAGTGGTGAGAAGGTCAGTGTGTCCACCCCCGCCCGAGCCTCTCCTGACCATCTCTTGATGACATCATGCCTCCCCCTGGACAGCTTGCTGGAAAGGGCGAGGCAGCTGGGACCTGGCCTGGGAGAGGGTGCCCTCCCGGCTGCTGCCCCTCCGCTCCTCATCCCGGGCCTCTTGGACCCTGACTTTTCTCTTTCCTTTCCTCATTTTCACGTTTTTCTCTGCTTCTCCAGATTGCCTCATTGCTGCTTTTCCTATCTTTTTACTCATCTTGCTTCTTTATTTTCATCTCTCTTTTTCCCTTTGCTCCCTCTCCCCTTTTCATCTGTGCTCTTTCCTATCCTTTTTTTTCTTTCCTGTCTTTTTACTTTCTTCCTCCTTTTCTCATTTATTTTTCCTCTTCATTCTTATTTTTACTGGTGGCATCAAGGAGAGGCTTTTCTAACAGCCATTCATTCTCAGCCTTCTCCACCAGGATTTTTCTATTATTTTCTTTCTTTAAAACATTCTTGCCAGGGTTCACCCATTTTTGTATTCTACAGAACACTTACTGCTTGCGGTGTAAGCTACCTCCCCTCCGCCCCACGCCACCACCCACACTGTCTGTCCTCGGACCTTTCACAAACAGTCTAGTTCCATTTAGCTGCGTCAGGACAGGCACCATCAAGTACTATGTACAATTTTGTGGTATGTGTGAAATTGCTAGCAAGATGAGAATTTCCCTTTTCTCCTCTTTTTCGTTTCATTACATTTTGCTTTGTTAACACCAGACCAAGAGCTTGAGTGACAGTGAATGTAGGTGAATATATGAGAAGAATTTGGTGTTTATTCCAGTGCATATAAATGCTGAGAATCACAGAAAGAAACATTTTCTGGGACATTCTTTATATACTTTGGTTCTGGTTTTGTATCTCTTGCTTCTTTTTTTCTAGTCATGGCATCAGTAAGATACAGACTGAGTAATTTTATATAATTTCGGGAATAGTAGTTTATCTTATGTTATTCTAAGCAATTGTTTGAGAAACAAGTAGAGGTATTTTTCACATAATTGGAAATAATGTAGAATAGAAGTATATTTTTATCATAATTATTCATTCGTTTGACTAACTTATTGAGTACCTGCTATGTTCCAGGCACTGTTCTCAGCACTGGGGTTGAGCAGTGAACAAAACAGACAAAATCCCCTGCCTCATGGAGCTGACTTTCTAGAAGGCTAGAGGGGAAAGAGCAATAAAAGGAGACAATATGTAAAATGCATAGTGTGCTAGTTGGTGATAAGAGTGCTAATAAGAAAAATAAAGCTGAGAAGAGGGATAGAGTGCGGTGGAGGCCAGGGCTGCAGTTCAGTGGGGCAGCCTGGGAAGACCCCTCTGAGAAGGAGGAGAGAGGGAGCTGGGCGGGTGTGGGCGGAGCACGAGCAGAGCTACTGGGCTGCTGCTTCTGTTTGTACACAATTATTTCTCCTGTAAGAGAAATTTAAAATTCCATTCTCTCTCCCTCTCTCTCTCTCTTTATATATATATATATATATATATATATACACACACACACACACACATATACGTGTATACATATACATATATATGTATAACTGAATCACTTTCTGTACACTTGAAACTAACACAACATTGTAACTCAACTATACTTCAATAAAAAAATTCCATTCTACATTTACATTATCTTACAAATATACCTTATTACCTGACTGTTACCTTTAACTTCCTTTCTCTTTCTCTTTAGCCACTATCGCCACCTGCTTCTTTTCTCATCTTGTTTTTTTTCCCCTTGATTTTTTTCTATTAAGCTGTGTTGGGGCCTTTTTAAACATACATACATATGTATGTACATACATATGTACACGCATACATGTATACACACACGTATATACATACATGTATTTTTTAAGCTATTGAACTAGAATAAAATCTGAATTTTTAAGAATTTCTCAAACTTGATCATTGTCCTTGTCGTCATCCTGGGCCATGATCATCGGGTGGGTTCTGACAGAGCAGAGGGGTTGGGTTCTAGGTCAGTGTCTTAGGAAATACATTTCCATGGGTGCATCACATGCTCAAAGCAGAAATAAAATCTAAAAACCAGGATTATAAGGCAAAAGGAAGGGAATTCAAAATGATTTAGACCAGAAAATGGCCAGGAATCTGAAAACAGGAGCTCCCGTGAGAGGAGGACAGCTGACTAGGTGTTTAAGGAGTCAGGGCAGATGAGTGCAGGTGTTGGCACCATCGTTTGGAGCACAGAATGGTGCTTGCTGATGCCCTGGAAGGCATCTTGGGGCTGATGCCCTGATTAATCTTAAATGCTTCTTCTTAGGAGCCCCAAGCCCAGGGGTTCCCAACAGTTAATTACAGTCAGTTAGAGTGTGAGATACTGGTGGCCTCAGAGATTCTCTGACCCTGAGTGGACTTAGGGTGGTCGATGTAGAAGGAGCTTCTGAGGTGCCAGGTACAGAGATTGTATGTGTGTGTGTGTGTGTGTATGTATGTGTACATATGTGTAGGTTCTGTGTTATTTCAGATGGTGAACTACTTACATCTGGTGTGTCCAGCTAGGGGTCAGTTGTGCCCAGGGACTGTAGTTGCCTAGTTAGTGAGTGTGTAGTGCATGCAGGCCTGGGTCTGGTTCAGGTTGAGATGCCAAGCATTTTGATACCTCTGGTCTGTCCTTGCTCCTTCCCTGTAAATCTGCCCAGGTGACCCACTGCTGACTGCTTTAGCCCTCATCATCTCTGGCTCACGTGGAGCCCCATGAAGTATCACTAAACACGCTGGCTTCATTACATTCTCATAGGACAACTATGTTTCTATGTTTTTTCCTCCTTGAAATGAATAGACCCAGAGAAGTTTAGTTTGTTCAGAGATGTGCTGTGTGGTCAGAGAGGCAGCTAAGTAATTACCCGGCCAGATAATGAGGAACAGGCTTTTCATTATGTAAGACCCTAGGAAAGCAATTAATCTGGACCTCACTTAGGCTTCGTTTGGAATCCATGATCCTCAGCAACAACACAGAGCTCTTTTCTGGATGCCAGTGTTGTGCTCGCGCCCTCAGAGATGTGATCCTGTCTCAGCTCTGTGTTTTCATGGAACACTGCCCTCCCTGCCTAGGGTTCATTTACTTTCCTTTGTCCTGCTTTCTTCCCCATGGATGTTCCGTTTTGATGCCACCATGGGGCTAGCCAGTGGGTAAGAGGAATGCTTGTGACCTGAAGATTCTGGGCAGGGCCAAGGTGCTGAGCGCTCTTCCGCAGGCGTTCTGCTCTGTCTTGCTCACGAGCTCGAATGACTCCAGTCTCTGGCACCACGGGGCCCACCTGTCCATAACTCAAAGCGGCCTGTTTATCTATCTGGACAGGTGGAAAACTGCGTAAGCTCACTAGGGGCCTACAAATGACAATTTGTCTGGCAATCTGTTCTTGCCTGTCCTGATTTAAACAACCAGGAAGCTGTTGTAAACTCAGTTGAAATGGTGTGTTTTGTATAAATGTTCCAGTTCCTTTCTACTTTGGAGCTAGTTATTTTCAACAGGACCTCCAAAAAACCAGGGGGCTGCCTTGTATCTGTTATGCATTTAGGCATGCCGTCCTGGGTTTTGCTGCTGGGGAAATAGCTTCCCTCACTGACACTCAGAAGGCAGATGAGCCTGGAGAAGCTTATCTTCAGGGGCTGGCCAAACCTCTGTGCTGGCTCATGGGACAGGAGAGAACGCTGTGGATCTCGGGGTGTAGTGGCAGAGGAGAGCACTTCAAGGGTGGGGATAGCCAAACCCCAAGGTCTTGAGCTGTCTCTGTGCCCTTGGTGGGAATATTTGTCTCAACCGCCATACCCAACTGCAGATAGAAGTCTAGGCAAAGCCAACTCTGGAAATGGAATTTTTATACCCGGGGATTTTTTTTTTTTTTTTGAGTTATAATACCTGAATGTGGCTGACATTTAAAAGGTACTGAAGAATATATAATGTTTTAAGTCTCCCTCCCTCTCTGCTCCCTAGACACCCAGTTCCTATCACAAGTTTTTCAAGCATCTCTCCTACGTACTCCTTGAAATACTCTGTGCATCTGTAAGCATTTCAGACACGTTGAATATTTTTCTTTCTTTTTAAAATAAATGGTGCCATGTTATACATATTACTCAGAATCTCACTTTCTTCATTTAATAGTATTTTTTTGAAAATCACTCTAATTCAGTATGAAGTGTTTCCTTTTCATTTTTATACTTCGTATCCGTAGTATGGATATACTGTCATTTATCATTTCCTGCAGATGGACATTTTGGATGTTACCAAGTTTTTACTAACGTCAGCTACAAATTGGCACTCGCCATTGGCACTTGCCATCTACCTCTACAAGGATTAAATCATGTGCTGCTGCAGCTGCTGACTTTCAACACCCCCTGAAAGGAGTTCAGGGTGGAGAGCAGAAATGAGGCACTCTGTGCTCTGGGAAAAACTGGCACAACAGGTCTTCAGATAGTTAGATATTTTCAGGAGCCGATTTTATGAGCCCAATTTTTTTTTTTTCTTTAAAGCACTATTTTTTTTTTTTTTTTTTTTTTTTTTGGCTACGTTGGGTCTTCGTTGCTGTGCGCGGGCTTTCTCTAGTTGCAGCGAGCAGGGCTACACTTCGTTGCAGTGCGTGGGCTTCTTATTGCTGTGCGGAGCACGGGCTCTAGGCGTGTGGGCTTCAGTAGTGGGCTTAGTTGCTCCGCGGCATGTGGGATCTTCCCAGACCAGGGTTCAAACCCGTGTCTCCTGCGTTGGCAGGCAGATTCTTAACCACTGCGCTACCAGGGAAGCTCTATGAGCCCAATTCTTGTATCTCCGCATATCTAGAAAAGCACTAAAATCCTTCATGGTGATGACGAGCAGTAACCTTCACAAGACTAGCAGAAACCTTCTGCAAAAAAATATGTGCTTGATTACATGTACTCCTTCTTCACTAAAATCACATACATACTGACCTTCCCCCCTACCTCTTTGGAGCAGTTTCTCAGAGCTGTCTGAAATGCTGACTCCCGGGCTGTAGTCCTCACTTTGCCCCCATTAAAACTTAACTCGTAACTCTCACGTGCATCTTTTTTAGTCGACACTAATGAAAAGTAATGCTGCAATGCGTATCCTTATACAAAGTTATTTTAAGATAAATTTCCAGAAGGTAAACAGGTATCTTAAAGGGTTTATGCATGTTAAATTTACTCTCATAAACACAAAGAGCATCTGTTTCTCTATACCTCACCAACCTGGGGGTTGTTGGCTTTTTAATCTCTTTTTGGTTAACAGGTTGGTGATGTTATTTTAGTATAGTTTTGAAGTGGGTGTCTTTTATTAAGAGTGAGGTACCATCTTTTCATATGCTTAAAAAAAAACCTGTTTTCTTTTCTGGATTGTGCTTGTTCCTTTCTTTTCTTTGAATTGATCTCTTTTCGTTTGTAGAAGCTCTTTATGTTTGAAGAAATTGACCTTTTATCTGTGATATGAGTTTGTCTTTTGGCTTTGTTTATGGTATTTGGAGTTTGGTTTTTTTTTTAACATGCAGAAATATAAAATTTTTATATAAATGAATCTATCAATCTTTTCTTTAATGACTTTTTTTTTCACACACACACACACACACACACACACTGTATTTTATTTTTACAAGAGATAAATAGACTGACGCCAAGCATTGTAAATGGATGACCACAACAAAAGCAACAATGATTGCAATTACCAAACACGAAACATACTCATACTATGTCATAATATTGACATTCAGTCCAGTAATCCTCCACTGTAACAGCTCCTTTACTTTGCAGTGAAAATTGATTTGTATATTTTTTGCCTTTGAGTCCTTGTGGGATTTTTTTTTTTTATTCAAACAGACAGTCACAAAAATTATAATCATCCTCATCAGTTCACTCAGTCCCATGTAATTATTTTTTTTTAATCTGGATCTTTTGTTAGCACTTTTATGAGTTCATCAGTTTTCCATTAGAGTTCTGAAAATGCTTATTCATTCAGTTCAGCAGTATAGTCAGTTACCAGAAAGCTGTACTTGTCAGAGTCTTTTCCATGAATTCCTTGAAGATGAAACCCTTTTATAGGAACATATTTGCAAAAGCATCAGAGTACACCCAGAACTGTCTGTAAACGACAAAAGACTTAAAAATGACCACAGTTAAAGATTTGATGAAAGTTCATAATAATGCAATAGACAAGGAAATTTAGTTATTTCTGAGATATACATTTTAAAGTAATAACTAGAATTATGACTTATAACATTATACCAGAAAATATAAGATTTTTAGAAATTTCATGTAATGTCTGAAACATTTATATTAACATATTTCCATACAAATAACCCAAAGAAAGTTTAGTATTAGTTGTTTTTTTTGTTTGTTTGTTTATACTGCAGGTTCTTATTAGTCATCAATTTTATACACATCAGTGTATACATGTCAATCCCAATCGCCCAATTCAGCACACCACCATCCCCACCCCACAGCAGTTTTCCCCTCTTGGTGTCCATACGTCTGTTCTCTACATCTGTGTCTCAACTTCTGCCCTGCAAACTGGCTCATCTGTACCATTTTTCTAGGTGCCACATACATGCGTTAATATACGATATTTGTTTTTCTCTTTCTGACTTACTTCACTCTCTATGGCAGTCTCTAGATCCGTCCAAGTCTCAACAAATGACTCAATTTCATTCCTTTTTATGGCTGAGTAATATTCCATCATATATATGTAACACAACTAAGTTATCCATTTGTCTGTTGATGGGCATTTAGGTTGCTTCCATGACCTGGCTATTGTAAATAGTGCTGCAATGAACCAATGTTATTGGGGGGCATGTGTCTTTTTGAATTATGGTTTTCTCTGGGTATATGCCCAGTAGTGGGATTGCTGGATCATATGGTAATTCTATTTTTAGTTTTTTAAGGAACCTCCATATGTTCTCCATAGTGGCTGTATCAATTTACATTCCCACCAACAGTGCAAGAGGGTTCCCTTTTCTCTGCACCCTCTCCAGCATTTGTTGTTTGTAGATTTTCTGATGATGCCCATTCTAACTGGTATGAGGTGATACCTCATTGTAGTTTTGATTTGCATTTCTCTAATAATTAGTGATGTTGAGCAGCTTTTTATGTGCTTCTTGGCCATCTGTATGTCTCTTTTGGAGAAATGTCTATTTAGGTCTTCTGCCCATTTTTGGATTGGGTTGTTTGTTTCTTTAATATTGAACTGCATGAGCTGTTTATATATTTTGGAGATTAATCCTTTGTCGGTTGATTCGTTTGCAAATATTTTCTCCCATTCTGAGGGTTGTCTTTTCATCTTGTTTATGGTTTCCTTTGCTGTGCAAAAGCTTTGAAGTTTCATTAGGTCCCATTTGTTTATTTTTGTTTTTATTTCCATTACTCTAGAAGGTGGATCAAAAAAACATCTTGCTGTGATTGATGTCAAAGAGTGTTCTTCCTATGTTTTCCTCTAAGAGTTTTATAGTGTCCGGTCTTACATTTAGGTCTTGAATCCATTTTGAGTTTATTTTTGTGTATGGTGTTACGGAGTGTTCTAATTTCATTCTTTTACATGTAGCTGTCCAGTTTTCCCAGCACCACTTATTGAAGAGACTGTCTTTTCTCCATTGTATATCTTCGCCTCCTTTGTCATAGATTAGTTGACCATATGTGCGTGGGTTTATCTCTGGGGTTTCTATCTTGTTCCATTGATCTATGTTTCTGTTTTTGTGCCAGTACCATATTGTCTTGATTACTGTAGCTTTGTAGTATAGTCTGAAGTCAGGGAGTCTGATTCCTCCAGCTCCGTTTTTTTCCCTCAAGACTGCTTTGGCTACTCGAGGTCTTTTGTGTCTCCATACACATTTTAAGATGATTTGTTCTAGTTCCGTAAAAAATGCTATTGGTAATTTGATAAGGATTGCATTGAATCTGTAGATTGCTTTGGGTAGTATAGTCATTTTCACAATATTGATTCTTCCAATCCAAGAACATGGTATATCTCTCCATCTGTTGGTATCATCTTTAATTTCTTTCATCAGTGTCTTATAGTTTTCTGCATACAGGTCTTTTGTCTCCCTAGGTAGGTTTATTCCTAGGTATTTTATTCTTTTTGTTGCGATGGTAAATGAGAGTGTGTCCATAATTTCTCCTTCAGATTTTTCATCATTAGTGTATAGGAATGCAAGAGATTTCTGTGCATTAATTTTGTATCCTGCAACTTTACCAAATTCATTGATTAGCTCTAGTAGTTTTCTGGTGGCATCTTTAGGATTCTTTGTGTATAGTATCATGTCATCTGCAAACAGTGACAGTTTTACTTGCTCTTTTCCAATTTGTATTCCTTTTATTTCTTTTTCTTCTCTGATTGCCGTGGCTAGGACTTCCAAAACTCTGTTGAATAATAGTGGTGAGAGTGGACATCCTTGTCTTGTTCCTGATCTTAGAGGAAATGCTTTCAGTTTTTCACCGTTGAGAATGATGTTTGCTGTGGGTTTGTCGTATATGGCCTTTATTATGTTGAGGTAGGTTCCCTCTATGCCCACCTTCTGGAGAGTTTTTATCATAAATGGGTGTTGAATTTTGTCAAAAGCTTTTTCTGCATCTATTGAGATGATCATATGGTTTTTATTCTTCAATTTGTTAATATGGTATATCACATTGATTGATTTGTGTGTATTGAAGACTCCTTGCATCCCAGGGATAAATCCCACTTGATTGTGGTGTATGATCCTTTTAATGTGTTCTTGGATTCTGTTTGCTAGTATTTTGTTGAGGATTTTTGCATCTGTATTCATCAGTGATATTGGTCTGTAATTTTCTTTTTTTGTAGTATCTTTGTCTGGTTTTGGTATCACGGTGATGGTGGCCTCACAGAATGAGTTTGGGAGTGTTCCTTTGTCTGCAATTTTTTGGAAGAGTTTGAGAAGGATGGGTGTTAGCTCTTCTCTAAACGTTTGGTAGAATTCACCTGTGAAGCCATCTGGTCCTGGACTTCTGTTTGTTGGAAGATTTTTAATCACAGTTTCAATTTCATTACTTGTGATTGGTCTGTTCATATTTTCTGTTTCTTCCTGGTTCAATCTTGGAAGGTTATATCTTTCTAAGAATTTGTCCATTTCTTCCAGGTTGTCCATTTTATTGGCATAGAGTTGCTTGTAGTAGTCTCTTAAGATGCTTTGTATTTCTGCGGTGTCTGTTGTAACTTCTCCTTTTTCATTTCTAATTTTATTGATTTGAGTCCTCTCCCTCTTTTTCTTAATCAGTCTGGCTAATGGTTTATCATTTTGTTTATCTTCTCAAAGAACCAGCTTTTAGTTTTATTGATCTTTGCTATTGTTTTCTTTGTTTCTATTTCATTTATTTCTGCTCTGATCTTTATGATTTCTTTCCTTCTGCTAACTTTGGGTTTTGTTTGTTCTTCTTTCTCTAGTTCCTTTAGGTGTAAGGTTAGATTGTTTACTTGAGATTTTTCTTGTTTCTTTAGGTAGGCTTGTATAGCTATAAACTTCCCTCTTAGAACTGCTTTTGCTGCATCCCATAGGTTTTGGGTCGTCGTGTTTTCATTGTCATTTGTCTCTAGGTAGTTTTTGGTTTCCTCTTTGATTTCTTCAGTGATCTCTTGGTTATTTAGTAACGTATTGTTTAGCCTCCATGTGTTTGTCTTTTTTATGTTTTTTTCCCTGTAATTCATTTCTAATCGCATAGCGTTGTGGTCAGAAAAGATGCTTGATATGATTTCAATTTTCTTAAATTTACTGAGGCTTGATTTGTGACCCAAGATGTGATCTATCCTGGAGAATGTTCTGTGCACACTTGAGAAGAAAGTGTAATCTGCTGTTTTTGGATGGAATGTCCTATAAATATCAATTAAATCTATCTGGTCTATTGTGTCATTTAAAGCTTCTGTTTCCTTATTTATTTTCATTTTGGATGATCTGTCCATTGGTGTAAGTGAGGTGTTAAAGTCCCCCACTATTATTGTGTTACTGTCGATTTCCTCTTTTATAGCTGTTAGCAGTTGCCTTATGTATTGAGGTGCTCCTATGTTGGGTGCATATATATTTATAATTGTTATAGCTTCTTCTTGGATTGATCCCTTGATCATTATGTAGTGTCCTTCCTTGTGTCTTGTAACATTCTTTATTTTAAAGTCTATTTTATCTGATATGAGTATAGCTACTCCAGCTTTCTTTTGATTTCCATTTGCATGGAATATCTTTTTCCATCCCCTCACTTTCAGTCTGTATGTGTCCCTAGGTCTGATGTGGGTCTCTTGTAGACAGCATATATATGGGTCTTGTTTTTGCATCCATTCAGCAAGCCTGTGTCTTTTGGTTGAAGCATTTAATCCATTCACATTTAAGGTAATTATCAATATGTATGTTCCTATGACCATTTTCTTAATTGTTTTGGGTTTGTTTTTGTAGGTCCTTTTCTTCTCTTGAATTTCCCACTTAGAGAAGTTCCTTTAGCATTTGTTGTAGAGCTGGTTTGGTGGTGCTGAATTCTCTTAGCTTTTGCTTGTCTGTAAAGCTTTTGATTTCTCCATCGACTCTGAATGAGATCCTTGCTAGGTAGAGTAATCTGGGTTGTAGGTTCTTCCCTTTCATCACTTGAAGTATATCATGCCACTCCCTTCTGGCTTGTAGAGTTTCTGCTGAGAAATCAACTGTTAACCTTATGGGAGTTCCCTTGTATATTATTTGTCATTTTTCCCTTGCTGCTTTCAATAATTTTTCTTTGTCTTGAATTTTTACCAATTTGATTACTGTGTGTCTTGGTGTGTTTCTCCTTTGGTTTATCCTGTATGTGACTCTCTGCGCTTCCTGGACTTGGGTGGCTATTTCCTTTCCCATGTTAGGGAAGTGTTCGACTATAATCTCTTCAAATATTTTCTCTGGTCCTTTCTCTCTCTCTTCTCCTTCTGGGACCCCTATAATGTGAATGTTGTTAAGTTTAATGTTGTCCCAGAGGTCTCTTATGCTGTCTTCATTTCTTTTCATTCTTTTTTCTTTATTCTGTTCTGCAGCAGTGAATTCCACCATTCTGTCTTTCAGGTCACTTATCCGTTCTTTTGCCTCAGTTATTCTGCTATTGATTCCTTCTAGTGTATTTTTCATTTCAGTTATTGTATTGTTCATCTCTGTTTGTTCTTTAATTCTTTTAGGTCTTTGTTAAACATTTCTTGCATCTTCTCGATCTTTGCCTCCATTCTGTTTCCAAGGTCCTGGATCATCTTCACTATCATTATTCTGAATTCTTTTTCTGGAAGGTTGCCTATCTCCACTTCATTTAGTTGCTTTTCTGGGGTTTTATCTTGTTCCTTCATCTGGTATATAGCCCTCTGCGTTTTCATCTTGTCTATCTTTCTGTGAATATGGTTTTTGTTCCACAGGCTGCAGGATTGTAGTCCTTCTTGCTTCTGCTGTCTGCCCTCTGGTGGATGAGGCTATCTAAGAGGCTTGATGGGAGGGACTGGTGGTGGGTAGAGCTGTCTGTTGCTCTGGTGGGCAGAGCTCAGTAAAACTTTAATCCACTTGACTGTTGATGGGTGGGGCTGTGTTCCCTCCCTGTTGGTTGCTTGGCCTGAGGCAACCCAACACTGGAGCCTACCCGGACTCTTTGGTGGGGCTAATGGCGGACTCTGGGAGGGCTCATGCCAAGGAGTACTTCCCAGAACTTCTGCTACCAGTGTCCTTGTCCCCACGGTGAAACAGAGCCACCCCCCGCCTCTGCAGGAGACCCTCCGACACTAGCAGGTAGGTCTGGTTCCCTCTCCCCTGGGGTCACTGCTCCTTCCCCTGGGTCCCGATGTGCATACTACTTTGTGTGTGCCCTCCAAGAGTGGAGTCTCTGTTTCCCCCAGTCCTGTCAAAGTCCTACAATCAATTCCCACTAGGCTTCAAAGTCTGATTCCCTAGGAATTCCTCCTCCCGTTGCTGGATCCCCAGGTTGGGAAACCTGACGTGGGGCTCAGAACCTTCACTCCAGTGGGTGGACTTCTGTGGTATAAGTGTTTGCCAGTCTGTGAGTCACCCACACACCAGTTATGGAATTTGATTTTACTGTGATTGCGCCCCTCCTACCGTCTCATTGTGGCTTCTCCTTTGTCTTTGGATGTGGGGTATCTTTTTTGGTGAGTTCCAGTGTCTTCTTGTCGATGATTGTCCAGCATCTAGTTGTGATTCTGGTGTTCTCGCAAGAGGGTATGAGAGCATGTCCTTCTACTCCGCCATCTTGGTTCCTCCTCCTTTAATGACTTTTTTTAAACCAGGATTTTGTGTCCTAGTTAAAAAGATCTTCCTTATTATAAGAATGCCAGGGGAAAAAAGCAGCATTTTCTTATTTTCTTCTAGTACTTTTATCATTTCATTTTTTAGGTTTAAATCTTTGTTTCTTCTGGAATTTATTTTTATGTAGGGAGTAATGCAATCCGTTGACTTTTTCCCAGCTTTATTGAGGTAAAATAGAATTGTAAGGTATTTAAAGTATACAACGTGATGATTTAATATACATATACGTTGTGAAAGTATTCCCCACATTGCGTTAATTAGTACGTCTGTCACCTCACGTATTTACTTTTTTCTTTTGGTGTGAATATTGACATTCTACTCTATTAGCAAATTTTGATTATATGATAAACACAGTATTATCAGCTATAGTCAGTCACTATGTTATACATTAGATCCTCAGACCTTATTTATCTTATCACTGAAAGTTTGTACCGTTTTACCAGCCTTCCCCTATTTCCCCTGGTTCTATGAGTTTGACTTTTTTTTAAGTTTCTACACATAAGTGATATCATGGGGTATTTCTCTTTCTCTGTCTTGGCTTATTTCACTTAGCAAAATATACTCCAGGTTCATCCATGTGGTTTCAAATGACAGGATTTCCTTCTTTTTTAAGGCTGATTAATATTCCGTTGTGTGTGTAATATTATAATTTATAACATAATTTTTTTATAAAGTAATAAAAGTAATACTCCACATTTTCTTTATTCATTCATCTGTCACCAGACTCTTGGGTTGTTTCCATACCTTGGCTATCGTAAACAATGCTGCTATGAACATGGGAGCACAGATATATCTCTTTGAGATAGTGATTTCATTTCCTTTGAATATAAACGCAGAAGTAGAATTGCTGGATCATATGGTAGTTCTGTTTTTAGTTTCTTGAGGAACCTCCATATGGTTTTCCACAGTGACGGTACTGGTTTACGTTCCCACCAACAGTGTACAAGGGTTCCCTTTCTCTGCATCCTCACCAACACTTTTGTCTTTTTGATAACAGCCATTCTAACAGGTGTGAGGTGATATCTCACTGTGGTTTTGATTTGCATTTCTCTGTTGCTTAATGATGTTGAGGACCTTTTCATGTACCTGTTGGCCATTTGTATGTCTTCTTTAGGAAAATGTCTGTTTAGGTCCTTTGCCCATTTTTAAATTGAGTTACTTGGTTTTTTTTGCTTTTGAGTTGAATTCCTTGTATATCTTGGATATTAACCCCTTATTGGGTATGTGGTTTGCAAATATTCTCTCCCATTCCATTAGTTACCTTTTCATTTTGTTACTGGTTTCCTTTGCTGTGCAGAAGCTTTTTAGTTTGTTTATTTTTGCTTTTGTTGCCTTTGCTTTTGGTGTCAAATCCAAAAAATCGTTGTCAAGACCAAACATCCTGTTGATTTTTATAGCAGCTATTTGATCTTGCCCACTATTTGATTTAGTTTTCCAAGTGAGGAGACTAAAGTCTGCAAGATGAAATGACTTGTTTAAGATGTTGGAGTTGTTAAATGAGGGAAGCCAGTTGGAGCTTCTAAGTCTTAATGAGATTGTAGTTAGCACATAGGTGAGCTGAATTTTTGTTTTGGCATTAATTAGCAGTTACTTTTCAATTCCTCTTGTTTAACCCCAATTTATTGCAGTACTATTTTACTTTTCTCCCCAACTCCAGAAAGAAGTTTTGTCTAGGTATATGAAGGAAAGTAGCTTGGAAGAGGGGATTCCTGGGAAAAAGCATGAGTTTTCCTTTTCACTTTTTTTTTTTTTTTAAATTATTAGCACCTTTAATTATTATTTATTTATTTGGCTGTGTTGGGTCTTCGTTTCTGTGCGAGGGCTTCCTCTAGTTGCGGCAAGCGGGGGCCACTCTTCATTGCGGTGCGCGGGCCTCTCACTATCGTGGCCTCTCTTGTTGCGGAGCACAGGCTCCAGACGCGCAGGCTCAGTAGTTGCGGCCCACGGGCCCAGTTGCTCCGCGGCATGTGGGATCTTCCCAGACCAGGGCTCGAACCCATGTCCCCTGCATTAGCAGGCAGATTCTCAACCACTGCGCCACCAGGGAAGCCCCCTTTTTCACTTTTAAGGTTCAAAGCATTTCCTCCCTCTACTGATGTCCCGGAGGGAAGACTGTAAGATGTTTTCTTTTGTGACTCGCAGAGTGATAGGGCGATTTCTAGCAAATTCTCAAATCAAGAAATCAGAAGGAGTCTGAGTTACCAGGTAGTCCAACTGCCTTATGAACAAAGTCACTTCTGTGTTCCCTGAAGTGATCGTCAGGCTTTTGCTCGGAAGCCCCAAGTGACCCCCTCTGCCATCCGCCATCACTTGTGTGTGAAATTGTGGACACTCCTTTCTTGTTTCCAGCTAAAATCTGTGACTTCCACCCCATCAGTTCTGGTTCTACCTTCTGGACCATGCACACTGTCCTGCTTAACAGTTCTTCAGATATTTAAGGCTGCAGCTATGTTCTCCCACCCTCAAACCTTCTCATTTCTCTGCCAGCTAACCCAGCTCCTTCCCCCTCTGCTCAGATGGCTTGTTCTCACACCGCTTCTGTTCTCTGGCTGCATTGAGGTCCTCAGGTCCTCTTGGAGTCGTATGACATCATCACAGATTGCAATATATATTCTGATGAGGTTTTCTTGTCACATGCCACCCAGTAATGCTTCACCAAGGAGTTTGACGTGCCTCCTACTCTCCTGAAAAATTACGGAGACCAATTTGTCAGTGAACCCAAATCAAGGGACAGTGTGTGTGACCCTTTCAGAGCCCCCACTTCCCCCTGAGGGGGTCGTACAGAAAGCTGCTCTGTGAAGTGACTGGGGGCTGCTTGTTGCCTTGTGAAGCTTCTTCCTGTGCTTCCTGCCTGGGAGACAGAGCTCAGCCTCTCCCCCGTTGTGCTTTTTGGCAAAATCAGCATAGGTCTCTGTACCCCATCATGGAAGAGTGACTATACCTGCTCACCACCTGACAGCGTGATCGTCTTGCCTGGTCCCTGAGGGCTTCTCAGGTAGTGTTTAGCAGCTGTAGAACCCACCATGGTCTTAATTTGTAGGTAAAGATGCTTTTTTTTTAAAATACCAATTTTCCTTTTGAAATCAATAGAAAGATGAGAAGTGGGAAAGTCTGTGTGGTATAAGTGATCCCCACACCTGGCCCTGTAAAGGATGTCTCAAGCCCTCTTATGTGCTTCACTCTGAACGCTCCCTCTTCTCGCCATCCTGTGTCAGTCACCAAGGTTTCCTCCCAGAATCTCTCCCCTTCCTCTCCATTCCCACCTGCCTTCCTGGTGTCACCTCGATAGCCACCTCCTCAGTATTCTGCTTGCCTCTGGGCTTCTCCTCTAGGCCATCATACGTGTGGCTGCCTTGTCATGTTCCTAAATATTTTGTATTATCTCCCCTGACTGAAAACCTTCCCCGGTGCCCTATTGTTACAGTACAAAGTCCAAATTCCCTGGCCTGGTGGATTCATGGTTCTCCAGAGAATGATGCGATTCCAGCTTCTATACGTGGCTTTCTCTCTCATCTTGTACTCTATTTATCTGGTTCCTGTCAATTCCTTTACCAACTCTTTTCCTCTACACTTTGGTTTATACCTTTGTCCCTGTTGGAATGGCTTTCTCCATTTCTTCTTGTTGAAATGCTGCCCTTCTTTAAAGGCTTGCTCATTCATTCATTCAACACAGTTATTGAGAGCCTACTGTGTGCTCATTGTTGTAGGTGCTGGGCATACAGAAGTGAAATAGTAAACAGAATAGACACTTACCCAGCTTTTGAGGGACTTATGGTCAAAAGGGAAAGACATATTAAACAAGTACAAACAAAAAAAATATATTGTCGCAAGGAAAGATAAGCGCTCTTGAAGAAAAAGAACAAAATGCTGTGAGAGGTGGGAGGGGTGGGGGCGGGGTGCCTCAGTTTAGATCAACGGCATTAGCCTGACAAGAGTCGTGAGGACCAGGGCCCAGTCAGGGAGAGGAGGAGGGCAAGTCTCTGTCGGCCACAGAACCTGCCCACTCGCAGCCTGAGATTGCAGAGGCTTTTCATTTGGCAGTCTCTCCTCAGGCACTAATTTGGCACATCGGGCATTGCTGATCTTGTCTTTTTGTGCATGGCCTGTCTCCCTAACAAGATTAGAGACGTTTCAAGGATAGTAATCACAGTTCATTTTTACAAGCCCATAGGCTTCCCAGCCCAAAAGAGACACTTAGAAACATGTCAGTGATTAAGGACCTCGGAAGGATGTCGGAGGTCCTCTGTCCTTAAAATGTTGTGGTCACTCCAAAGGGCTCAGGTTTGGATGGCTGAGGACCTTGCCAGGCTTGGGCATAGATAGCTTTCTTTTTCTTCCAGAGGGAGATAGAATAACTAAGTCCTTCTCCAACTCACCCTTAAATCTTGAATTTTATTTACTTTTTCACTCTCTAGTAATAAGTAGTAGCCCTTTTATACTACAAATGAGGGATTCTGGAGAATATGCAGAATAATTTGCTTCACAGATGGGCACATAGAAATTTATGGATTTCAGAAAGGGTTTACTGCCAATGTTTTATGGATTTCTCACTCAATTTGATAGATTAGCTCCCCCACCCCAATTTTTTTTAAGCCAAAAAATGTTTTGCGAAAACATTCTAATTTGAAGAGGGAGTGTTGAATTTTACATTTAAATGCCAGTATAAGTTTTAAGGTAACTCTGTTTCCTGCTTGCCCCTTCCCCCATACATAAAATAGTTAACATTTATAAAGAATGTTGAAAATAAAAGCCCTCCTTGCAAATGTCACAGTGGATGTTACAACTCTTTCTGCTTTCAAGTATCATATATTTAAGTCAAGGCCAGAAATAGCATTGGCCAGTTTTTGGCCCCTAATCTTTTAAATTAGATTGAAAGGAGAAAAGAACCAAACACGGAATATTTCAGTTAAAATATCAGCTCCTGCCCAGGTAGTTCCATCCGTCCCTGTAGGTCTCCAGAAGGACTTGCTGCGGTGAAGTGAATGCAGAACTCAACGAACCCTCCTCAGCTGGGTCCGTGTGTTTAAAGCCATTTACAGGCTTCACAGGCACTTATCTGATAGAGCGAAGAGTTAGCATCTCTGACATATATGGTGCTGGTGGAATTGATTTGTCGAAAAAGGAAATTTTCCAAAGCCCGTTTTTTAAAAATCAGAATTATTGCTGCTGATCCAGAGTGAAGGTCCTTGATGAGTTTCCCCTGTTGGGTTATTAACCCAGAGGTCTGGCCGTGCTCCAGCTCAGATAATGCTGTTTCTCTGTGCTAAATTCCTCCTGCAGGTTCAATTAGATTCGGCCTTTTTTCATCCCAGGCAACCATTTGAGAACTGCCAGTATACAAGGCCAGAGCTTAGTGATGGATGCATTTGTTTCACCGCCGACAGAGATTTCAATGTCAAATCTCCTGGACCCTTGAGGATGGGAACAGAGGCTGATCTCAGGGAAGAAAGCTTCTACTGGTCCTCATGTACAGATGCAGTAATGTCCCTCAGTGCTCTGGAAGGGGTTCGCCTGCCCAGATGGACCTGAACAGGTTGGATGTTGCAGCCTGTTCAGGCCCCGTTCCTGGGAGAGAGCTCTGCTGAGTGCTTTATTTGAAGTCATCACTGGGGGGAACACCCACAGTCATTCCACAAAGCCGCATTTACTGGTCCCAGCCCGGCTTGTGGAAAATGGTACGTTTGGGGAGCATGGTGTACCGCTACCAAGTTTGTGGCTTTGCCCTTTACTTGATTGTTTAGACAAATGCTTCCTATTTGTATTAATTAAAATACATTTCCAAGCCTTTGTATGCTTAGCATTACTCAGGCCAATATCATTGCATTATTTGCTCAATTTTATGTAACATGGTAATTGTGTCTATATTTTCTCAGTTTTGAGCTACAAAGGAAATGCAGCATCATAAATCCGAGGTGAGCTTGGTTAGAGGCAGTTAGCTCTCCACAGGTAAGGGCTCCATGTCTGAAGAAAGGAAGCCTGGGCTGAGAGTATGATTGACACCTGTGAAATCACAGCAGGACTAAATAGGCAAAGCACAGCCTTGTTCCTAAATCCCGGCACAATGAGATGAAATGCAGGTGCAGACACTTAAAGGTTGTCTATTAGGGCAGATCAAGGAGACAGCTCACTTTACACGGGTGATCCTAAGCCTGTGGGACTCATTAGCCTGTGAGTAGGTGGCACACATTGGCTTAGGAACCGTCTCGCCATGAGTAACAGGTGCAAAGGCACTGGCTGGCCTCCCTGGAGCCCTCTTCTTGGCCTCACTGTCAGTGCCTGTCCAGGCGGGCTGAGACCGTCCACTTTATCAGCAGGTATTTATTAGGTGCCAGCTCTGTGTCAGGCACTGTGCTAGGGGCTGAGTGCCGGGGGCACAGATAAAAGACACTGTTGCTTGTCTCTGGGAGCTTCTGTGAAGGGAGTCTGTGGCTCCTGAATTCTGTATAAGGAGGGTTTCGGGGCAGCAGTCTGATTGAAAGTAGGGGCTAGGGGCTTGTCTTAATGATGTGCTTCAGTGTTTTTGCTTGTTTTGTGTGTTCAACAAAAATAGTTTCCTGAATATGCTTTTGTTTATACCTTATGTGAGACTAAGAAAATGTTAGTTGTTTATATATGGAAGAATTGTATTTTTCTCTGGGTTCGCTTGGCGGGGATAAGTGTGCCCCTGCCCTGTGGTGCCCCTCCTCGATACTGCCATTGCTAGACTCCGTTTCTGCCTGTTTAACCTTAATGCCACGTTGTCATGTGGGTCTTAGGGCAGATGAGTGTTTTAACTGAGTTCTTTTCACCCTCACACTTAGCCGCGTGCTGATTGGATGTTGCCAACCTGGGTTGGCCTCACTCCTCTCCTCAGTTCCACAGTTGATTTGTTGGTGATTTTGAACAAATTGTGGTCATCTCTGGGTTTCTCTATCCGTAAAGTAGAATAAAACAAGAATGTTTCCTGCAGGTTCCCCGTGGAATCTGGAAAGTCAGTGCTTTGCCTGGGACACATCAGGAGATTCGTTCAGAAGCCAGGCCTCTCAGAAATAGAGCGGTGGCATCGGTGGCTGCCCTTCACAGGTGGCTGCCCCGCCTCTCTACACTGGCATCCTGCTTTGCATTCAAAGCAGGAAAGCTGTTAGCACAAGGCTCATTTAAAACCCCAGTTGAGGAGGTTATCATGGCATCCTTAATTCTAGTGAGTGGCTCTGGTTTTCCCTTCAGCAGTTGGAGTGACTAAATGTCATAATATATCAGGGGAGTACCAATTATGAACATGGATTTCACGCTGGGTGCTTTTACATTCTTTGGTTGGAATTGGGCATAGTACTGACCTACCTTGGCAACACCTTTAATTGGGGTCATTCGTTGACTCAAATTGGACTGACCAGGGCTTCACCTGCCCTGTCACAGTCAGCCTGTTGGAACAGTTACGATCTTACCTATATTTCTCATCATGCTACCCACACAGCCGGGCAGAATATTTTTGCTTTGAGCCACAATACTGCTTTGATTCATTGTAAAATGTCAGATCTGGAAGTTTCCCTAATTATGAGTTATCTCCTTTAGAGTTAGTAAACTGAGGCCCATAGAGGATGTGACCTACCCAGAGTCTCATGAGACCTTTGACAGTGCCCAAACCTCTGTTGCTTAGCAACATCTTCGGCGCAGAGGGGGCACTCGGCACTGGTTGAACAAAGGAGCAAACCCAGATCTCCTGGGACTTGTTTGAGTAACAGAGTTAATTTTACCCTTTTTGGTAAAGGTACCAGCATACCAAATCTGATTTGGCTTGAGTGACTGATCTAGACGGTTAGAAGATTCCATCTATTTTCTTGAAAGAGACTGTCAGCCTTTCATGTTGCAAACTGGAAAGTTTGACCTTGTAGTTTGACCTTTGTTCTCTCCTTCATCATGGCACTTTAAAGCAGTGGGTCTCAAAGCTTGATGACAGAGCAGCAGCGGCAGCTTCACCTGGGAACTTGCTAGAATTCAAATTCTCGGCTCCTCCCCAGGCCTACTGAATTAGACGCTCTGCGGAGAGCCCAGCAACCAAGGTTGTTAGAGACTCTGCTCTCTGGGTGATTCCATGCATGCTGAAGTTTGACAGCCTCTGCTTTAGGAGGTAAGCCTCAGGCGTGTTTTCTCCAGTTGTGAACAGACAATGCAACGGAGCATGCAGTTATGAACATAAAAGAGCTAAGTGTAGGGCTGCGTAACACTAGAAACCAAATAAAATGTAATACAAGTTTTATCTGACACATTTAATATGTCTGTGGTAATTATTGTGCTAGTGGTAATTAGGCAAATGAAAAGCAGTTCATATAAATGGCTATAATGAGTATTACCCAGGCAAATCAAGTTTTTAATCGTTTTTTTTTCGCCCCTTTATTAGCTTTCTAGTATCTGATAGTGGCCACGCTGTTGGCAGTTTCCCTCCTTAGGTTGATGTACATCTTTCAGACTCCCACAGAGATACGTTCATTCATGGTGGAAGTTCGGCCCCAATTTCCCCACTGTTGGGATTCCCTGTGACCACCTATCTTAGGTTGAGTTCCCCCCAAAGCAGTATCTAGATGCAAATAGTTTATCTGGGAGGGGATCCCAGGAAGCACTCCTTGGGGAGTGAGGGAGTGAGAAAGAAAGGGAACCAGTAAAGGGTTTGTTAATGAGGGGTCACCACTCTGGACCTGGGCTCAGACCTGCCAGGGACCTGGGGTGGAGGGAGCCAGTCAGTCCGGTGAGAGCTGCTCCCTTAGCGGGAAGGTGGGGCGGGACATTGACTCCCCCCCCCCTCCTCCAGTCCACCTGGGATCCAGGCCTAAGGGCTCTGGGGGCCTGAAAGAGCCCTCAGAGAGCTGCAGGTGTTTGCACTTGGAAACTGTGGGCTTGTTGGGCTCAGAAATGATGAATGCTGACACCACCCTGTCAGTGTCCCCAGGGCTGAGGCTTCCCCGGCTTTCTTGGCGGCTAACCTCCCCCACCCCCGGGAGTCTTTGAGGAGCACCCTCCCCCCCCCCACCCCGTTCCTTTTGGCACTTATCAGGACACATAAGTGCTCCTGGGGTCCGGGTGCTTAAGGGGATGTGCTAGGCAAGTCCTCAGGGCTCTGAAAGCAGCTGCCAGGGGTGGTGGCAGCAGGAAAGGAGAGGGTGCTGTGAGAACAGACCCTGGATCTCAGAGCCTGAGCCAGAAAGAGGGCAGGGGGCAGTAAATCAAAAAAACCTGGGATTGTAAATGGCTGGCATTGAGTCTCTTTGCTCTGGTAGAGGAGAAGAGGAAAAGCAGAGGGTTCTGGGCACTGGTAAGAGGAGAAGAAGAGAAACTTCAATTTCTTGCCAGCAACCCCTATGTGCCCTTTCCCCTAGGCCTCAAACAGCACTCCCATCCTGTCCCACTTTTGTGTTCTAGTCTCTCCGGGCTGCAGAGAACTGTCCGAAGCCAACCGGGCTGGGAAGAAAGGGGGCTGTATGCCAGGCCTCCCTTCAGGTGGGTCTGTTGGCACAGTGAGTTTGCTTGCCAGGCTGGTGAGGATGGAGGACTGGAATTTTGCATTCTTACTAAGATAGTTAGTCCTCAACACAATTTTGACTGAATCACGATAAAAGGAGAAAATTAGGGACAATGAGGAGTGTCATGGCGGTGCTGATGGTATTTGGTTGCCAACTGCCTTTATTCTAAATATGTCCATCCTTTTTTTGTATTTCAGTTGTCCTTTTATAAAACAAGGGATAGTTTTCATGTTAACTTAAAATTTTTCTTTCTTCATATTCTTTGTTTTGAAATAATTATAGGTTCATAGGGAGTTCAGAAAATGGTACAGAGAGGGCCTTTATTTGGTACCCATCACCCAGTTTCTGCCAATGGTATAATGCATTACATAACTCTCACACAATATCAGAGTCAGGAAATTGACGTTGGTATAATCCACAGACCCTGTTCTCATTTCACCATTTGGCGGGGGGCGGGGAGGATTGTGATTCTATGCAGTTTTATTACGTGTAGGTTCATGTAACCATCATCACTGTCAAGATGCAGAATTGTTCTATCATCACGAAGATCTCCCTCATGCTTCCATTGTGTTGATTTTTAAAGTCCTTGTGTGTCGCGATGAAAAGGCAACCTTATAACATTCCCATCATACCAGTTAGCGGGGGAAATGGCCCACACATTTGCTAAGTTCAGGGACCTCTGCCCCGTGTCCCCTCTTGAAGTGGAACAGCACAGTGTTCTGCACAGAAGCTGTTTTCCGAAAAGAGGCAAGAGCCCCGGAATGCAGAGAAGCTCATTTTTACCTCAGGTCTTTTTCCTTCAGGGTTCAGCCCTCTGGAGGCTTCCCTAAGGGCTGCTCCGTATTCTGCCACTTCCCCAGCTGCAAGATCAGTGGGGCGACTCAGCAGAGAGGCAAGAAGCAAGGGTCAGCCCTGTATCGCCCCTCTCGTTGCCTTGGTTAAGTTATTGAATGTCTCTGAGCCTCAGTTTCCTTTATCTGCAAAACAGAGACTCGCCTGGATCATCTCTAAGGTCCCTGCTGGATGAGTTTGCGGCTTCCTGCCTCACGTGGCCCCCACCTTCATGTCCTTCATTGCCATCGACACAGTGATGAGGGCCCAAGGACTTATTCTCACTTCTGGGAGCAAAGTATAAAAAGAAAAAAAGGAGGGTAGAGGTTTTGTACTTCACAGTTTTGACTAGAGCCATCCTGTTTATTTTCAACAGTGTAGGAGCATATTTGAGATTCTGATGCATGTGTGTGCAAACACACACACACACACACACACACACAGCCTGAGCTCAAAGATACTTGAGAAAAACAAATCTCTTGTTGATCACGGTTGCCGTGAGTACTACACTCCTTCAGTCTGAACTTGTACTCTCTCTCTGAGTTCATCTGTCGCTCAAGTATTTGATTGTGTAAGAGGTAGAATCTTAGAAGACAAGGTTCCTGTACCTCAGTTAACAGTGGAGGTGAGAAGCCCAACCTGGGACCCCTGACCTTTGTCCTGGGACTCCTGGGGGCATCAGCAAGCCTCCTCTCCACCCTTTCTTCTCTCTGTAGACCCCCGGGGCCGGCACACCTCCTCAGCCTGCCTTCCCCACTCTGTCTCCCCCTTCTTTCCTCTTATCCCAGAACTCTGCGAGGAAGGGACAAAGTTGGAAGTGCTGCCCCAGTTTTGCTGCCTCTGAAGTAAGCACGCAGCCCCCTTTTCAATTGTTACTGCTTATCAAACAAGACAAAAACGGGAAACAGAGAAATAGCCAACAGTAGAGATGTTATGAAGTTATGAGAAATATTAAAAGTAATGGTTGTCCTGGGTCTCACTCAAACATGAGTAAACTCAGTCTTTCTTTGGCTCCTCTGACCGACCTTTCCCTCTCGGTGTTGTCTTGAGGCTGTATGTAGCTCCCACTCCTCTTCCGAAGGGCCCTCCCTCCTAGGCACACCCACAGCCCCTGGGGAACAGTCTTGGCTGTGGTAAATGCTTGCAGAACAGTTGGGACTGGTGGGTTGTGGTCGTTCTGGAATCTTGGTGCAGGCCAAGGCGAGAGATGGTCTTGGCAGGGTAGGTGGCCCAGGGGTCTCCCAGTGCCAGGATCTCACAGTGTGGAGAGGGGCAGTGTGGCCATCTTTTCTGCCTTTCCTCTCCCGTGTGCAGCCTTTCATGTTCTTCCTGAGAAAGTCCATGTACTCTGTCATCGCAGCTTGCCAGACTCCCTTGCCAACAGGCCCAAGAGTGCAGGTCCCCAGGGCATTCCCAGGGTGGGCGGTCCCCACTGAGACTGTTTGGGAAAGGCTGTGTTCTTTCTGGTTGTCTGGTGTGGTTAGCCCACAGCTGTTTCATGCCACTGCCCATGTAGGGAATGGGTTTTCTCAGGAGTCCCAGAAGGCATGTGACCTCGCCGTGCTAGCCTGATGAGAAGCGAGGGCTTGTTGCTCTCCCTCTACCAGTACTGTGTCTTCAAATGCTGGGGCTGTTCCATGGCCTCCCATTTCCTCACCAGCCAAAGGGAGCCCTGTCCCTGAGCTCTGGGCTCAGAGCCTCTTGTGTTCCTTCAGGGCCATCGAGTTGTGCTCCTGTCCACTTGGCCAGGAAAGAGGGACAGGAACCCATGTTGCTTAGGAGCACTGACATGGGTGGCAAATTCTAAAGAAAAGCAAGAGGATGACAGCATTTAATGCCGGGAGGCTGGTGGCCTCAGAGAGGCAGGGAAGGGGAGCCTTGATCCAGGAAAGGCTGTGTTGTATTGGCCATGTTCTATTTCCTGAACCAGGTGGTGAGCATGTGGATGGGTCATTTATTACTGTGGAAATTACAATATTATAAAATATACTCTTTGTAATTTAGGAAATATTTCATTTTTTTAAGAGGAAAGAACACAGTTCCTTGTGGTTGAGGTCAGCACAGGGCTGATATGCAAGGGGATGTTGGCAGGAACTTAGTGACGCAGTGAGGATGCCGTTGGAGGAATTTTAGGAGGAAAGATGCCACACAGCTGCTGGGAAAGCCGCCACTTTCCTCCTCTCATTTCCTCTTCGGGAAAAATCTCAGATGGAAGAAAGATTTATGTCCTAAACAAATTCCTCCCTAAGAATCGGTTAAGGTGTAACCACTTTAAAAGCTCTTTGTGTGTTTTCCACTGGGTATTGACTAAGCCCACCCAGCGCTCAGTACCTGCTAGGAGCACCAGTGGGAAACACAAAAGAAGCGGAAGAGGCGTGGTACACTTATGTCAAAGGACTGGGCACAGTCCTCAGACCATATTTACATAGGCACGTTTGTGTTAGTACAGGACAGCCAGGCTGCCTCTGCTGTAAGGATCCTAAAACAGAAACCTCAGATGCAGTCAGTCCAAAAAGGGTGCTGTCAGGGCACCAGAGATTATCGAACACTTGCTGTGTGCCAGCCACTCTCCCTGTGTTATCACGTCTAATCCCCATCCTGTACCTCGAAGCAGGTGTTCTCATCCCCGTTTACAGACAAGGTTCAGGTAGGTTAATGTATTTTGCCAAAGTTACAAACCAAGGGTAAAGCCTTCTTCTTGTTCTGACTTGGAATACTTTTTTATATTAGACCACACGGCGTGGAAGAGCACAGGTGACTAGAGCTGGACCTGGAAGGAATTATAGAGTGAAGATTTGGGGGCTGCAGAGGAGGCAGAGGCCTGCCAGGCCCAGGCGTGGGATCTTGGGAACAGTAGGGACGTGGGTCGGTGGGAATGGTGGGCTGAGCAGTGGGCCCCACATCAGCCTGCAGCCAGGGTCAGGCATCTCAACTTCACTGTTGTCCGTACCCCTGAGCTCTGCTTTCCACCCGGAAAATAATTATCCTCCATGTACCTACCACTCCTGTGGAGTATTTCCATGTGTCTTATCTTCCATTATTATATTTGGGGGATATAAGGAGGCCATTTCCGTAATTTTTTGCACTGCCTTTTGGGATTGGGGTTGGGGCAGGGCACAGACTAGTTCCTAGCTCAGGTTTTTTGTTTAGGATGACCTTGGATGCTCTTGAGCTTTAGAACACACCTCTGAGACTTGGAGGACTCTAGTTGCTTTGCCTCCCTGCCCCATGGTCTGCCAGGAAAGGTAAGGGGACCAGGTGGAGGTCTTAGATAAAATGCCCCTCTGTGCTCCCAGCTGGAGATCTGGGTGGGCTGACGGCGGTTCCCGTTCACCACCACGGATGCAATGAGTGGAAGCTGGAAGTTTGACTAGTGAGAGGTGGCCTCTGAGGTGACAGCAGATAAGAGCCCATGACTTTGCTCTGTAACCAGGAGCGATCACGCAGCCTGGGCTGCTTGGCCCTGGACCATGGCCGTGATGATCAGTGAAAGTATAAGGCACTGTTCAAACAGGAACCACGATGAGGAAGAAGGAAGGGCTGGAAGTATGCTTTGAGTCACCTGGGATGGTTTTCCAGCCCTCAGCGGAGAGGATCTTTAGGAGAAAGCAGCCAGAGAAGGGTTCTGTGTCTGTGGGAGTTTAAACTTACTAGATAATGAAAGTGGTTTGAGAATTCCTACATGCACAGCTTGGGGTATTGATAACAGAGGTGAGAGCTTATCAGACACTGCTGCCAGCTCCCCCAGGAGGCTTTCGACATGGCCAGTCAGGACTAGGGTTGTTTGGTTAATCACAAAACTCTTTTAAAGGAGGAAGTCATTTTTAAAAAGGATACAAACGTTTTACTTTAACTCCAAAGGCGTAGGTGAGCAGGCTAGTCTTTTGTGGAGCTGAGGCTTTTTCTTCCCGTGTGGACCTGCTTATTTGGAGTTCTCTGTCCTGTTTATTACATGAACCACATCTATAATACATGATTGATTTAAACTTCTAGATTGAGTTTTTTTCTTTTTAATTTATTTTATTTATTAATTTTTGGCTGTGTTGGGTCTTCGTTTCTGTGCAAGGGCTTTCCCTAGTTGTGGCGAGTGGGGGCCACTCTTCATCGCGGTGCGCGGGCCTCTCACTGTCGCGGCCTCTCTTGTTGCGGAGCACAGGCTCCAGACGCGCAGGCTCAGCAGTTGTGGCTCACGGGCCCAGTTGCCCCGCGGCATGTGGGATCTTCCCAGACCAGGGCCCGAACCCGTGTCCCCTGCGTTGGCAGGCGGATTCTCAACCACTGCACCACCAGGGAAGCCCCCTAGATTGAGTTTCTTAAAAGTAAAGCAAGAATTTGGCCACTTGGGAAGCAGACGGAGCACAGAATCCTTTTAGAAATTTATATGGTTTATTTCTCCAACAACACAATTCAAGGGCACATTTTTAAAAAATGATCCTGTTATTGAGTCTCTTCGAAGCCTCTACCAGGTTGCCACAGAAACAGCTTTTTGCACTTATTTCATCGCTTATGTAATGTTTAATTTTCTGTTTCCATCAACAAATAACAACCATCTTAAACAGTTTTGGAAGTGATCCCAACTGGTTCTTGATGAGCAGAACCCTCAGTGGGAGGAAGCAGAAGACCCACAGGTGTGCCTGGGAGACTCCTGCCCGCTGTGAACATGGTTGGCATTGGGCTAGTTACTGAGTAGCTAATTCGTCCGTCAGTTGTGTTGTTAAGAGACTTGCAGGGTGGGTGATGGGATTCCACAGCCTCCGCCTGTTTCCCCAGCTTTCTCTGAGGTGAGGGGATGGTGCCCACACCACGGCTTCTAGCCCTCCCCTCTCCTCCCTCTCCTCTGTTTGGTATTGTCCGGGGTTCTCTGTGCTCCTGCTGAGGAGCTGCCTTGTAGAAAGGCGTCACCTCCCTCACATGAAACTTTTTTTTTTTTTTTTTTTAATTAATTAATTAATTAATTTATGGCTGTGTTGGGTCTTCGTTTCTGTGCGAGGGCTTTCTCCAGTTGCGGCAAGCGGGGGCCACTCTTCATCGCGGTGCGCGGGCCTCTCACTATCGCGGCCTCTCTTGTTGCGGAGCACAGACTCCAGACGCGCAGGCTCAGTAGGTGTGGCTCACGGGCCTAGTTGCTCCGTGGCATGTGGGATCTTCCCAGACCAGGGCTCGAACCCGTGTCCCCTGCATTGGCAGGCAGATTCTCAACCGCTGCGCCACCAGGGAAGCCCTCACATGAAACTTTTGTCCTGAACGGAGAAGCAGCCTCCAGCTGAGCATCCAGGAAGTGAGCTATTGTTCACCCAGCAAGTTCCAAATATTTTCTGGCAGAAGGAAGCTGTTTCCCTCTGGTCTGTCCTTTTAAAAAAAAAAAAAAAGGAATCTGGGTTTTGATTAACTTGTTTTTTGGGTAGAATTCTGTTTCTTTTGGAACCAGATGAATGTGAATCATGAGGGCAAACCCCTTCTAAGCTCTATAAGCTGAAATGAGCAGTGGAGGGGGACCGTGCAGACTCCTTTGCCTGGCCTCTGTGGTTTTACAAGGGCTGCAGGTGTTTCTTGGTGTAAGGAAGGCTTGCATCTGCTCAAGTGGGTTACAGAGTGAAAACTAAATGACTTTTAGGCTCAACCCTGTTTTCTAAGGACTTAATTTAAGAAGGCACTTTAGTACCTCCTGCTGGGGCCCCGGGATGTGGCAGGGCCTCAAATCTCCCAGGAGCAGGGGCAGACAGACACTGCTGTTGGATAAGGAGCAAATCTCTCCATCTGTGCTTATGGGAGCAAGAACCTTGTCATTCCTTCTAGGATGATGTCATCCAGCGAAGCCCATGTCTTTTAGGTGGTGCAGAGCTTGCTCAAACTCATGTCATAATAAATTAATTCCTCATTAGAGTTCTGTTTGGGAACCAAACACTTCACTAAGACTCCTTATGTGCTGTCTCACATCTTTATAGGAACCTCGTGTTGAGGTCTTCATTTTGCCTTTGAAGAAACTGAGGCTTTAGGAAGACAGGTCAAGTAATTTGCCTGTAGCAATGATTGCATGAGTAAGGAATTTTTTCACATTTTATAGAAAGGGAAATTGAAAGAGATGTTAAATGACTTATCCAAGGTTCCACAGCTAATTAAGTGGACTTTTTTAAAAGTGGATTTTGAACTCAGGTTTCTTATTTCAAAGTTTTCATTCTTTCCATCAGTGTACACTGCCTTTCCAATGTCCTCAGTCCCACATATTTGAAATTCTACTCTGAGCTGTACTAGAGTAGAAGCTAGGCCCTAAATAAGCTGAATTTGGAAGATAATTAATCAGGCACTGGCCACATATTTCTACTCCTGTGATCATGTTATTGAAGTTAAAAGTTATTTAACTTTTCTCATGTTTGGTTTCCTCTTCTTTAAAGTGGGAGGAACTTTTTTTTTTTTTTTTAATTTATCTTTGGCTGCATCGGGTCTTCATTACTGTGCGCGGGCTTTCTCTAGTTATCGCGAGCATGGGGCTACTCTTTGTTGTGGTGCGTGGGCTTCTCATTGCGGTGGCTTCTCTTGTTGTGGAGCAGGGGCTCTAGGTGTGCGGGCTTCAGTAGTTGTGGCACATGGGCTCAGTAGTTGTGGCTCGTGGGCTCTAGAGTACAGGCTCAGTAGTTGTGACGCATGGGCTTAGTTGCTCCACAGTATGTGGGATCTTCCCCGACCAGGGCTCGAACCTGTGTCCCCTGCATTGGCAGGCAGATTCTTAACCACTGCGCCACCAGGGAAGTCCCCCCTGCCCCCCAGCTGGTTATGAGGATGAACTGAATCGCCGGGAGGGCACTCAGGGGGTACTCAGTGCACGGCACCTGACTGAGAGAACTTAGCCCTGGAACCTGTCTGCCCTGGAAGGCTGGAGTCTTAACAGTGTTGATCCCAAGTACTTTCCAAGGAGAAGGGTACCTTGCTGTGAGCACCTGTACTTGATTTTCCGGAAAGATGACCTCCTGAAGTAGGAAAGGGATAATTTTTTTTCTTTGGCTGTGTCGGGTCTTAGTTGCAGCACACGGAATCTTAGTTGCGGCATGCAGGATCTTTCGTGGCAGCACACAGGCTTCTCTCTAGTGGGCTTCTCTCTAGTCGCGGTGCATGGGCTCCAGGGCGTGGGGACTCTGTAGCTGCAGCACGCGGGTTCTCTCATTGAGGCACGCGGGCTTAGTTGCCCTGCAGCATGTGGGATCTTAGTTCCCCGACCAGGTGTCGAACCGGAGTCCCCTGCACTGCAAGACGGATTCTTAACCACTGGACCACCAGGGAAGTCCCAAGGGATAATTAAATAAGCTCTCGTCATGGTCCACACACCTTTCCCTTGCAGTATTCTGAGGGTGGATTTGATCCCATTTTATTGATTTCAGGCTGTAGAGCAGGGTTCCCTAACCCCCGGGCCACGGCCTGTTTGGAACCGGGCCGCACAGCAGGAGGTGAGCCGTGGGTGAGCGAGTGAAGCTTCGTCTGCTGCTCCCCCATTGCTCCCATTACCGCCTGAACCCCCTCCACCCCTCCCCACCCCCAGTCCGTGGAAAAATTGTCTTCCACAAAACCAGTCCCTGGTGCCAAAAAGGTTGGGGACCGTGCTGTAGAGGATACAAATGTATCCTACTAGCCAAGTGTCCTAACGTGCTCCTTGTCATGCTAAAGCAACTCACAGAGGGACCAGTGTCCTTTGAGTCTGATTATATGAACCAGTTTCCCAGGGCCTGTGCCTCCCTGGGAACACTTTGATAATTGAGTTTTCAGACTGTCAAGACTGGGGTTAGCCTGGGTTCCAGAATAGAGAAGGCCACACCACAGAGGAGCGGGGCTGAGAGCTCTTAACCCTGAAAGCTTCGTGACTCAGAATAATGGTGAAGTCAGCTTTCCCACATTCCTTTCTCTTTGTTTCCTTTGCCTATTGGGCATGTCTCTGCTTATTAGCATGTTGAGCATAGTTCATTACAAATGATGACGCTCAAACCAGTATTGATCTTACCATTTATTATTCTCTAAAGGATTTGATCCTAAAAGAGATTTTTGTCCCAGTATTTTATTCTGAAAAACGTCTAATGTACAGAAAACTTGAAAGAGACTTTTGAATAGTGAGCGAATGCCTATATATTCACTATCTAGAGCCTAGATTCTACATTGAGATTTTGCTGTACTTGCTTTATCTCATATCTATCCATCCCATCAAAATATAAAATAAAATCCATTTTATATTTTGATGCATTTCAAAATAACTTGCAAACATCAGTACATTTCATCGCTAAACATTTTAACATGTATATCATTACCTAGAGTTTGGTATTTGTTTATAGTTTTGGGGGTGGGGATTTATACAAATAAAATGCATAAATCTTGAGTCTACCATTCCCTGAGTTTTGATAAATGCATACGTTTGTGTGACCCAAATTCCTGTCAAGATACAGGAATATTACTATCACCACAGGAAGTTCCCTCATGTCCCTTCCCAGTCAATCTTTACACCTCCCCACCCCCCAGCAACTACTCTTCTGACATTTTCCCAATCCTGGATATTAGTTCTGCCTATTCTAGACCTTTATATAAACTAGAGCACATACTGGAATCAGTGCAGTATGTGCTCTTTTGTGTAAGGCTTATCTGAAAGATTTTAACTAGTGCTTTAAAATGAATTTAGGGGACTCTATCAACTTCATCTATCCAACTTCTTCCTATTTCACAAGTTCAGAGATACTTAGGAGTGGCAGGCTGCAGGAAGTCTCTGGGCATCTGATGGTTACTGGTAGTGTATTTGTATCAAGCATATATAACTTTTTTTTTAACATCTTAAGTATATATAATTTCGTACTCAAAATTCTACATTTGTCTCCCCTGATATTACAAGGCAAGTGTTCCCCTGCAGAATCTGAGGAGCCAATGGATATAGGACCCCTTTCTTTCTCTGGCCGCACTGCTGAGGAAATCAATTCTGAGTGGGCGCTTAGAGTGTTTTCTTTGGGCTACTTTAATCCATAGCCATACTAACAGTGCAGCACACTGTAGTGAAACTCAGGCTGTGGAAGAACAGGACCAACAAGGGAAGGTTACTTGGAAATTGTTGGTGGTGAAAGCAAAATTGAAGAAGGACCAAGAGGCAGGTTCCCCAGTGTTTGAGAGAACTGCAGCCTTTCTGAGTGGCTTCCTCCTCATTCCTACCCTCCTCACCCAAATAAGCCTGCTCCTGCACAGAAAGTAGATTGCGTAAATTGGACTAGAACCCAAATACATAATCCTCATTAATCTTTTAGAGTCTTGTCCCACTTATTAAAGCCAGTACTTGGCGAATAACCTAGAGTTACGTGGCAGCAATAATAAGTTAATTGGAATCTAGGTCTCCCAACTTTTTTTCTTCTTTCAGCAGTTTCTTGGGGCTTTGAGTTAAAGAGTGCTTGTGTAGTAGGCTGTTCTAGAATGAGAAGGTCACTTGGCAGGTCTCATCTACTTTCTGCCAAGTGGCAGGTCTGGGGCACGAGCATCGGTCAAGGAAAGGGCCAGCAGGTAGTTGTGGGGTGTGCGATGCTTTGGGGAGCAAGGCTGGTATCAGCCACTCAAGAGGTATGGGAACGATGAAAATGAGGAGGGAGAAGGGGAGTTAGAGACTTAGACTGAGGTCACGGGCTTCCAATCTTGGCCAACATAGCCTGGGGCAAGCACACCTCGGGCTTGGGCTTGGGCTTTCCTTTGAGCCTGTGTCAGAGACAGAAGGACAGAGACTTTTGAAACAAAACAGCTCTGTGGTCTCCCAGTCTCTTAGGAAAAGGGGGATTGAGAAGGAAGGTGGCAGCATAAAGGGGATTCAAATGGGGATACAACAATAAATATGGTAAAGATCCAAGGTCCCCCCAACCCCATGAGACTCAGACTAACCTTGCTCTGTGGAAAAGAAGTGACTCATTGTTAGTGGAGCTGCCTCGGAAGGGACAGCCCTGAGCCCGCTGGCAGATCTGTATTCATCCCCTGCTGTCTTCTCCCCTCCCCCCACCCTGTCCCTCTCCTAAACGCAATTGACAAGGTTAGAAAATCAGGACAAATAATTTACTTCAATCCATCTTTGTCTTTCCCCAGGCCTTGTGCAATTCAGTCTGGGGAGAGAGGGAACAAATAACTCAGACCCTGGTCGGTGACCCTTTTTCAAATGTGGGGAATCAAAGCCCTCTCTAGGCTGAGGAGTGCCTGTCGGCCGCTGAGCCCCAGAAGACAGAGATGGTGATGCATTCTTATGTGCTCGCTGGGCCTGGGAGGCAGCGTCAGCAGCATCAGGGTGCCCTGCACAGCCGAGGGGCCACCTCCGGTGTCGTCGGTCACCTGAGGGCAGGGGCTCGGGGCCTCTGGGGAGGTCGAGGAGGCGAGGGCTCGGCCTGTGCTCCCGGGAATGGGGGGCGCTGTCCAAGCCGGGCTGTCTGGCCCTGGGGAGAGGGTCTGCCCCCTGGTCCCCGCCAGAGGGCAGGCTCGGCCCCCCCACTGGGAGCAGTGCCATCAGCTGGGGGCTGGGCGTCTAGCTGTGGGGTAGCGCTTCAGCATCCTCACCTGAAAAATGGGATGACACGTTTCCTTGGCAGTGAGTCGAGGCTCTGAGGGACTGTTGAGAGAAAGGGCCAGCTGGTAGTCGTGGGGTGTGAGGTCACTGTGCCAGCAACTCAGGGAGGTTGGAAAAAGATAAAAATGAGGAAGGAAGGGGAGTTAGAGAATCTAGACTGGGGTTCAGAGTGTTGGCTGCCTTTCCCCTCTTACTGTATCAGTGAGGTGACTAGCCTGGCCTGGGCATTTAACAAATGGTAACTTGTTTGTTACCCGGCCCCTCCATGTGCCAGCTCTGTGCAAGTCACCATGTGGCCTCTTAAAGAAACAGTATGAAACGGGGTTCTTACCTTTATTGGTCCTATAGTGTCTCTGGGACACACCATAAAACAGCTAATCGGGAAGTTACAGTGCAAGCACAGTGTGTTTCTGGGCCAGTAAAGTATTAAGTGTTGGGGGCAGAGAAGGAGAGGTAGACGGTGTCTCCAGCCCTGGTGGTACAGACCCAACGGGACTGGTGTGTTTTCCATCTGGTGGCAGGGTCTTTGGGAGCTGATAGCTCTGCAGGCAGCAAAAGGGGGTGGCGGGGAGTGTCTGACGTCAGGCACCAAATTCAGTTGCCGGTCAATTCCAGAAACATCTCCCTTCAGGTTCCCATTTGCACCAAAAGAAGGTTGGAGAAAGGCAATCTCTTTCTCTTTCTCCTCTCAGGCCTCAGCTTATGACCAGACTGATTCCTGTTCCCCTGATGTTCTTGCAGTGAGAGCCCCTGAAAATGCCCATTGCTTCTCACTCGTACCACCTCCTAGGAGGGAGGCTCCCCACGGGCCTCAGAGCCATGTTGCACCGAGGCTGTGGTTCTCCTTGGACCGCCTTTATCCAGCGCACCTCCTGGGGCACAGAAGACCCATCAAAACCTAGGGAGGTATTTCTCCCCGCAGCAGCTGTCTTCTCCCCCCTGCCCCCGTGACTCCCAGTGTCCATGGAAAAGCCTAGTATAATCTGAGTTGCTCCTGGCAGCCAGGTTATGGTGACCGGAGTGGAGCCTCTCTGGATATAGAATGTCACTTCCCGTTGCCAGCCTGTGGGCATCCGGGATCCTGTGTTCCTAACAAGCAGATGGGAGAGGGCCTCAGTGGCAGGATTTCTAGTGTTTGGTTTTGGTTCTGTTTTTAACCATACAGGGAACACATTTTATACAGCCCTAGTAGGGGAAAAAAAAAGTCTAAATGGAATAATTCTGAATACTTGCTGAAAATGGAATATTTCCAAGCATTTTTTGAATAGATGAGTCCATTATGGTGATAACTTTCAGGCTTTACTTTACTAAACACAAATATGAGCTCTCTATAGAGTTCATGTGAAGCACAGTATTTTTTTTTTTTTTAAGATTTTTTGATGTGGACCATTTTTTAAAGTCTTTATTGAATTTGCCACAATACTGCTTCTGTTCTGTGCTTTCTTGGTTTTTTGGCCCGGAGGCATGCAGGACCCCAGCTCGCCTACCAGGGATCCAACCCACACCCCCTGCATTGGAAGGCAAAGTCTCAACCAGTGGACCGTCAGGGAAGTCCCAAAGTGCAGTATTAAATCATGGCCATTTCCCATCTCTCTCCAAAAATGTCATGGATCCCAAACAATAGAAGAAGAAGAGAATGTTGAACTGTTCCCTTCTGGTACATTCCATCTGCCTCTTCCCCTGACATTCCCCTGAGATGCAGAATGTTTCTGGGAAAGCAGCCTAATCAAATTGTTTTTTAGCTCAAGCCTAAATGGTTAAACTACACGAAGTGTGTAGATCAGAACGGTATCTGTCTCCTATGACCGCTCCTCTGTGTCTAGACTGAAATGAACATATTCCCCCTTCGCTGGTTCTGGGCCCTGGGGGTGTGGCAGGGGGAGGTGATGAGGTCCCGCTCCTCCCTGTGTCCACGGACTGGCTGAGGGGCTGGGTGGGGACCTGCCAGTCTCTGCCCGCGCAGGCCCGCTTCACTGCCACTTCCCTCCTAGCCCTGTGCTTTCACCAAGGCTGGAAGGGGTCCTGGGTTGCAAGCTGTTGGAGAGCTCTCAGTTCCTCTATTAACTAGAATCTTCTCAGCTGGACTTAGCTACTGCAGTTCACAGAAAACAAAGCACACTTTCTAGTTTGGATGACATTGGTTCTGAGAGTGCCCGGCTAGCCAGCAGCTGGCCTGCAGGCTGAAGCACCCACAGGGCTGTGGAAGCTGAGCTTTTCACCTGAGGGTGACCCCTGGGGCAAGCAGGAGGGAACGGAGCAGAGAAGCAGCAGCAGCAGAGGAGCAGCAGCGTGTCCAACTCTGCTCACTCTGACTTCCAAAGGTCCTTTGGCAAAATGTCATGGGTTGAGCAGCCAGGAGATACTGATTGGACAGGCCAGCCAGGGCTTTGGGTGTTAGGTGATTATGATGATGATGAAATATATAATGTAGGGCTTGACTTTATTTCAAAAGGCACCTTGGAGTCACCTTCCATTTCAGTTTTTCCCACCCTGACACTCTGTGTGGCCTTGGGAAAACAGCTTTTCATTGTTGGCTCTAAGTAAATGTAAACTGCTCTTTGTCTGTCTGTCTGTCAGTTGCCTCTTTTACCATGAGCCAGACCCACGGGAAGAATGGCAGATAAAACATGCTTGATTCCATCCGTCCTGGTGCTTGCAGTGGTGATTCTCCCACATTTACCCACTTTGGCCTGGAGGAGGGATCCAAAGGCTGGTAGAGCCATTCCAGGGATAAGGACCCAACCCCCCATGTAAGAAAAAGTTTCCTCACCTCGAGCACCCTACTTTTCTCTTATAAATGCAGAAAAGGAAAAAGAAGGCACATCAACAGATACCTGTGGAGTGCCTGCTCTTTGCCCAGCTTTGAGGCTGCTGAATGAAATCTGAATGTAATGACTGATGTGTCATTTAATGCCAGGTTGGGCCTTGCAGCCTGGTGGTGGGGGGGAGTTTATCTGGAAGGTAAGAGCTGTCTTCACATATCCCTAAGCCTTTCCTGTGGAGGAGGAGATGAAGTTAGAAAAAACGTTTAAATCTGTAGAAAGACAAATGTTATAACTTGGCGCTTTATGCAAATAGGGTGAACTGACTGGGAGAGTTAGCAAGTGCCCCATGTCTGGAAGGTCTTTAGCAAAATTGGACATGGCGTGGGAGTGTTGGGGTTATATGACCTGTGAGGTCCCTGCTGCTAACTCAAGATTCTGTGCCTGGAAGGACTCTCAAGAAATCACTAGGATATCTTACAGATATCCTTGCACCTGGGTTCAAAGATGTATGTGAAACAGTATTCACTGTAGCACTGTTTAGAATGAGAAAAGATTGGAAACTCCACACGTGCCCAGCCGAAGACTGGTTAAATAAATTATCATATAGCCTTACACAGGATGACTATACCTCATCCATTTAAAAAAAAAAAAAATGTTCTTTATGAACTGTGGCAAGAACTCCAAGATGCATTATTAAGTGGAAAAACAAAGATGCAGAACAGCATATATGGAACGCCTCTATCAGTATGGGTGGTGGTGGCATACATTCATATATTTGCTTACTTGCAAATAGATCTGAGGGATGCTTGAGAAACTGGTTATACTGGTTGCCTCCAGAGAGAAGAACTACAGGCAGCTGGGAGACGGGTAGGAAGGAGACTTTTCTCTGAATAACCTTTTGCCTGTTTTGAGTTTTGAATCATGTGGATGTATTGTCAAAAAATAAATATAAGCAAAAATACATTTTAAAACTTTAAAAGTAAGTTTTACTAGGTCGGAGCACTGTGGACAACAGAGGGGGAAGTGGGAAGCAAGCTAACCTTTTATTGAGCATCTACTATGAGCCAGGTCTTTGGCCAGATGCCTATGTACATGATACTTTTAATCCACACAGTCCTTTATGGGAGGCAGTATCCACCCCCGATTTTATGGATGCAACACTGCGGCGTTGTGGGGGGCGGGGGGGGGGAGGGAAGTACCCTCCTGGCTGGCTGGGTCGTTGCCGTGTTGCACCTGAAATGGGCAGGGCCAGAGAAAGGGATGCTCTGGGGAGGGCTAGAGGGAGGGGGCCTTTTCTTTAAGGGGCACTGCAGACCTGCCGAGGCACTGCCTGCTTTTGATGCCGGCCTCTGGGCTGCCGGCCAGTAAGTCGAGGCACACCCTCCGTTTGCTGCACGGGTCAGATGTGTTGTTTCCTTTGCTTTCGCTGAGCTCAGGGATGGAGTTAGCAGTGTGCATTAACAAGCAGTTAGGTGACTGCTGGAGGAAAAGACCTTCCTGTGCTCCCGGCTGCCAGGGGAGAGGTGGTGCTTACCCTGTGTTGTTCTGCCGGGTGTCAAATGTGCTGCCTTTGCCTGCCAGCTGGAGGCTGGCTGGAGAGCTATTATTTTTCTGATTGTCAGACCTGAGGCTCCTTACTTGCACTTAGAGGAAAAAACATCCAAGCCCTGGTACAAAAGGTCCTCTTTTCCTTTCTTTGGAAAAAGAGCAGTGAATGAGCTCATTATCACTGCAACCCAATTGGGGTTGGGGGGGGCTCCTCCTCGCTGTCTGGGCCTGCCCCTGGCCAGGTTTCTGGGAGCAGGGGGCTTAGATCTGGCCCAGGGTGACCAAAGCCAGATGGCTGGTCCATATAGAGGGCAATGCTGGAGACATTTGGATGCTTTGAGACCAGCTCTCTCTGCTGTGGTCCAGAGGAAGGACAAGTATCTGCACCTCTTCTCCCCTGAATGCAGAGCTGCATCCAGGACTGCCGGCCTCCAGGGATCAAATGATCCTCCATTCAGCGTTATGTGCCCATTCAGGCGCTCTAGAAAATGTCTCCACACCTCAGAGCTGGCAGTCATGCAATAGCAATTATCTGTTGAATGCTTACGAATTGCCAGGCACTGCTCTAGGCGCTGGGGGTATAGCATGGAACAAAGCTGGCAAAGCCTCTGCCCTCATGGAATTTAGATTCTAGCATGAGCAGTGAAGGGTGCCAGCACTGGCCTGCTCTTGCACCCTCTGCCCAGTTTCCGCTGGGTCTGGAAGAGCTGGAGGGTGGGGGGACTGACATATAAACTGCCTTGGAAGGGAGGCTCTTGGGCGTTTCCAGCAGCTGAGCTCCGATTGTTACCCGCTCACTCCCTTCAGAGCTCATCTTTAGACCCTACGGGGCTGTGGCCAGAGAAGAGCCTTGCTTGATCTGAGCGCCGTGAGCTCTGAAACCTTGCAGGTTGGTGCTGGACCTTGGAATCGTCTGGAAGAGACCCGGAGGCCTACCCCGGTGTGTGCGCTGACGGTGAGCTGGCAATGTTTGACTCGAGCCTGACAGCCTTTCCTTTTTGTTCCTCTTTTCTTCCATCTCAGATTGAGAAGATCATGAGCTCTATTGGAGAAGGGATCGACTTTTCTCAGGAACAGCAGAAGATCTCAGGTATGGTACCAAGCAGCCATTTTCCCCGTGGAACACCACCCTCTGGGTCCTTTCTAGCTCAGGTTTTTCTCTGACGCAGAAGACAGACATTTGGGGGGGGTGAGAGAAGTCAGCCTCAGACCACGTCACTCTCTTACAATTCGGAATCTCATGTGTCCACACAGCCCATCTAGCTGTTATTTTAGGAGCCATGACTCCTTTTACATAGTGGAGGGAAAAGTGTACAAATTGAATTTTAGGCTGTCTATTAGGAAGCCCTTTTATAAAAAGTGAACGATTGTCACTTATTCATCATTGTTTTCATAAATGTAGGCTTTCTCTGATTGGCTTAATGTGGAGTGCTCCTCGTGTTGGTCTCCCAGCTTCCCAGGCGGCTCTGGCACTACCTCTTCATGGGCACGTGGCTCTCGTTCACCTGATCCATGGCAGCGGCAGAGCGCTGGGTTGGACTGTTTAGCCTGCATCGCCTGGAAGGGTTGAATCTGCTGTTTCCTCCTTGTGTCTGTTTCTCCACTTTTCCATTTACTTAGGCACTCATCATTTTTACTTCAGATCACTGTTACTTGGGGTGTTCTTTTCATCTCAAAGCCCTACAGGTGAGGCCTGCCTCTATTTCCTTTGTTTGAAACAAAGGAACTAGGGAGGCCATACCTGTGCTGTTTTTCTTGGTAATAGGATTATGGTTGTGTTACTTGCTCAGGTGAGGTGGCATCTTAAAGGTGCCTCCCAGAGCACCTGTTGCACCCTTTCCCCCAAGCATCTGAAGACAGAACTGCCACCAGTGCATCTGGGCTGAAAGCAGCTTGGGAGCCTGGCCTCTCCCCCTTATCGGGGAAGGGCCTCTCTGCCCTGAAGGGGTGGCTTCCTTGTTCACTCAGGAGGCTCCATCCAGGATTGACCTGTGAGCCCTGAGTGACACCTCTAGTTCCTCCGTGGGCCTCTGACCCTGGCAGGAAGTCTGAGGGATGGGGGCAAGTGTGCACGTCAGGGAGAAAGTTGCTGCTGAGGCCATGGGGCTTGTGGAGAGAGCATGGGCTCTGGAGCCGCAGCCCTGGTTCAAATCCTGATTCTAGATACCTATGTGTCCAGGGCGAGTCGCTTACTCCCTCCGAGCCCACAGTTTCCCATCTGCAACATTTGGATATAGTACTTCTCTCTTATGTTTGTTAAGAATGAGTAATATATACAAACACTTGAGCTAAAGAGGTACTCAGTAAATAGTAGCTATGCTCATTTTTCTCCCGGAAATGATTACTTCCTCATATCGACAGACCTGGAGAGGAGGGGCGTCTGCCCCCCTGCCTTGTCTCCCTCCACCCTTTTTCCCACTGGGTTCCTGGAGACACCCTCCCTTCAGCCCTGTTTCCCTGGGCTCTAGCAGAGAGGGTCTGGTTGGGTTGGGTTCATCTTTGCCAGTCTTGGATTATGCTGAGTGTCTGCACAAGTGGCTCTTCTGGCTAAGAGTTTGTGGCTCTCTTTCCAGGCACTTGCCTACACGCAGTCCAGGGAGCTTTCCTTCTGTCATGGTTTGCAGGCTTTTACCAAGAGCGTGTGTTTGTTGGGAATAGATGTTCAGGACCGAGACAAACACTGTTGCCATGTGCTTTAGGGGCAGCAGGTATGGGTCTGATGCAGTCAGCTCAGTTGAGGCTGCTTTCTGCTTCCCCGTACCCCTCTGCGTCTGAGGAGGCTACATCAGTTGCATGTGCTTGAGAGATTGGGGCAGAATCAGGCCATTACCTCCTGGCTTTGATAAAACAGGAGTGTGGCAGCCCTTCTGGAAAACACTCTTCTGGAAGAGCCCTTCTCCTTGGAGCTGGTGACACTGAGCCCTTTCCTTGCCCTGTGGGCCCCACTTTCCAATCCTCACCCCCCACGAACTCATGTGAATGGCAAGAGTTGGTCCAGCTACCCCCCTAGGTTTCTGGATCCCAACACGCAGTTTTGTTTTAGCAGCATTGAGTTGAGCCATCCTCCATACCCCAGCTTAGGAAAGTCGAGGGCGGGCACAGGAAGGTGGCCATGAGCAGAGGGTGCGTCCACCCGTGCTGCAGAGTCCCAGCTCGCAGTATCTGCACGGCGGCCAGGCTGTGAAGGATGGAGAGCGTGGGCCCAGGCCTGCCTGCAACCTCTGTCTTCTGTCTGATGGGTCGGGAGGGGGCTTTCCCCAGGACCTCGGGGAACACCAGCCTTCAGCTCAGACCAGAGCAGGTTTCTTGTTTATTCTGAATGACCATTGTCAGAGTTCATGTTGTCCTTGGGCTTCTGGATCTAGGAGAAGAGACCTGGGCTGTGGGGTTGCCATCCTGGGAGGAGGAGCAGGCGTGCCAGCTAGCAGCCCTTAACTAAGCATGGGATTGCCTGGTGTGACTGGTTTTGCAGAGGGTTGTGTCCTGAAGGGCGAGGCCCCAATATGGCACTTGAATCTCACTCCTCTCTTGGGCTGTGGGCCTCCGAGTGGCCAGCGCTGGAGCTGGTTTCCCGTATCCTCGGCAGGCATGTTTTACAACTCATCCCACTGTCAGGAGTCCAGGGAGGGCGAGCCTTCCCCCGGGCCTGGGCCACTCTGGCTGCTGTCATCAAAGGCCTGTTCTGTCTAGCCAGCAGAAGAGAACGCTTGGCTTTCTCTTGCTGGAGCCAGCCGTTTAGCTGTTGAGTAGCTGTTAAATACAAGCTCCTCTAGGGGCCTGATCTCCCAGCACACAGAGCCCTTTCTTCACCAGGGCCACCAACAGCCTGTTGGGATGCAGGTGCCTCCCAGCACGTTCACAGGTTGACACGTGGTCCCTGGGTTTGTGTCTCTGTACACCTTACCGTTTTTGTCTCCTCAGCTGTACTGGGGGTTTGGTCCTGGTTTCCCCTTGTCCTTGGTGCCTCTCCTCCCATGTCCTCCTCCCCCAGATAGTGAATGGCCTGCTCTGGGCCTGGCACTTCTCTGCTGGGCTCTGACGGCCTGGAGACAAGTCTCTTCCCAAGTTGTTTGGTGTGCTCACCTGAGGACTATCAGTTGTAATGTCCTTATTTTGTCATCTGTTTTTGCGATACCGCGCGGCTTATCTGCCTGGCAGAGAGGCACAATCATTCCTGAAGTGGGGGCGGGGGTCACTTAACCCGTGGGCTGTGCCCTCAGGACAGTGTCCCTCCTCTGTCCCCTCTCTGGCTGTCCTAGAAACTATCAGCCAAAACTACAGAACTGTTCCTTCTCTATTCTCCCTGATAAGCTGTTTCCAGCCCCTGGAGCTGGAGGTAAAGTTTGGCCGTCTCTGACTTTTGTACGCGTGTGTATTAGGCAACAGCAGATATTGGAAAATCTGTCCTTTTGCTCCAGTGCTGGTGCTGCTGTCTCCTTCTCCCTCGGTGGCAGAAGCAGCAGCTTCTGCTGCGATGTCCGATCCCTGATGTATTTTCCTGAGTGTGGAAGGGAGGAGGGTGGGGAGGGGAGGAGGGGGGAGGGCCAGACGTTATGAGAGCGAGCAAGGACTGTGGAGCCGGCAGCAGGCAGCGTGGAGCCCAGGAGCCTTTAGACAAAGCATTCTGCTGCGGTTCTGGACGCGCACACATCCACCGGCAGCAGGCCAGACCACGGCTGTCCGGCCGGGGGATTACGAGCAGGAATGAATCAGCAGCCGGGGGACACTTGACATCAAGGGCATACAAGAGCCTGCCGCTTAGGTTCCTGGAGCAGACGGCCCCACTCCAGGGCAGGGGAGCTCAAGCAGCCCCCAGACTCGGCATCTCGCAGTGCTGCTGCAGTGTGCATCGGGACCCTGACCACCATCTGTTCAGCAAAGGACAAAGGCGAGGGGGAGCCTGGAACAGTGGGTCACCAGGGTCTCCTAGACAACCAAGCCACTTGGGCTTGGCCTGCCCAGAGGGGCAGAAAGTGCCGGGAACAGCATAATGACTTTCACCGTGTCAAGAGTTCTCCGGAGGTGATGTTTTTATAGTTCTTCTTTTTCCTTCCTTGCACCTCTTCTTCCCTTTTTCCTTTTTTCTTCTTTTATCTGTTCTTGCCCACGAGAACTGGAGAAGTAGGTGGGGTTAAGGCGTTCAGCTCAGAACATCCAAGGTCTGCCCGGAAGGGCTGAACTTTTTTCCTCCCTGCACCAGCACGCTCCCCTGTCCTACCTGAGGAGCGGAGCAAATGCATGTCTTCCCCTCCCTGCTCATCCTCAGAGGAGGACAGCAAGATCCGGAGACCCTGGGAAGACAGTTGCTGTCTTTATCACTCAGCCAAAGAGAGAGCAGCGCAGAATGGGAATAGACTTGAGCCACCACAGCTCAGCTGACGGAGGACTGCTTCCTTTCTCTCTCCTTTATTGGGTTGGGCTTTGTCTTCTTTAGCCAAGAACTGGATCTGCCCGCCTGCTTTCCAGCCGAGCAGGCAGGCCAGTCACAGGAGCAGCCACCGTCGGAAGAGGAAGATGAACGCCCAGCCCCCGCCACACAGCCCCGCCCGGGAAGGCGGCCCCGCGGACAGCGGCCTGGCCCGGGAGACGCCCCGCTCGCCGGCAGCCGGAGTCTAGTTGGGGACCCGGCTCCCGGCCGGAGCTCCGGCCCATGCGCGCGCGCGCCCGCCCGCGCCCGCCCGCCCGTCCGCACCGCGCCGCCTTGAGCCTCTGAGCACTAAGGGCCGGTGGCCATGGTTTGCTTGTTCCGGGACTGCTGGGGAAAGACAAGTAAAAGTCTCCTTTCTCCCCGTGCCGGGTTCCTGCTGCTTGTATTGCATGCGCTGGCTCCCCGTGACCGTGAACGGAGTCCTCGCTGTGGTCGCTGTGCCCGTGTCCCTCCGCTGCATGAAGAGGCGTGCTCGCCCCTGACCGGCCTGTGCTGCAAGGTCGCGGGACTTATCCCTCGTCCCCGGCCCCTTCTGGTGCCCGTGGGGACAGACTTTGTGAAATACCTCCGTGGAGGCGGACGAGCGCCAACCCGGAGAGCGTTGGGGCTTGGCTCCCCCGACCCCTGGGCGGCGGCCGTGCAGGTGCTGCGAGGCCCCGGAGCAGCAGGACCCAGGGGGGCGCGTGAGTGGGCGGTGGCCTCCCGGTGCTCTTGGCGCACCCACGGAGGAGGGGCCGTGGGGGCCACCGCTCTCCCGCCTCTAGTACAGAGTGTGGCTGCTTTATGGTAATGACTATGATGTGGCAGTGCCATCTGTCTTCCTCTGAGTGCCGCTGCTACCGCCTCAATGGTTTTTCCCTTTTCAAGCGTCTGCCGATTCCTCTCTCGTCAGGTTCGCGGCCGCCGGAGCAGAGCGTCGGGGAGTGGCTGGAGGCCGTGGGGCTGCAGCAGTATGAGAGCAGGCTGCTTCTCAATGGCTTTGACGATGTCCGCTTCCTGGTGAGTGTCCAGGCCCCGGGGGAGACGCTCCCTGCTGCCCAGGCCGTGCTAGAGTTGGAAACTGTACGTAGACCTGTGTCTCGGGGAAGAGGGAGCTGCATGGCTTAGACCCAGGGCGCTCAGCGGAGTGTCGCCTGCTTCCTCATCTCCGCTCCGGACACGGCCCTGTGGGGAGAGCTCTTTGCAAGTTTGCGTCCGAGAAGGGGTGTCTCTGATGCACCCATTGGCCCCATCCCGTCTCTCCTTCGGACCCCAGGCAGTGGGTGGCTCCGAGCATTGGGGTGCACGGGACGGCCGGGTCCCCCTGGCGACTCCCCTTCCTATCTCAGCCGGACACCAGAAGTTCCGTTTGTTCCCCGAAACTATGCCGTGGAGCCCGTAGTCCCTGAAGCCGGGAGCCTGGTCTCCCTCAGGAAGGCTGAGTGTCTGGTGGGGCCGTGGCCTCAGAGGTGGCCCAGATGAGAGGCTGAGCTGGGGGTGGGAAGGATTGCTTCCTCTTCTGAGCTATAACTTTGCACGCTCTTCTTGCAGAGCACAACGGCTCAGAGAAAAAGAAAAGAAAAACCCAAGTGTCTTTTCTCAGGCTCCCCGTGGAGTAGGGGCCCGGCTGGGACCCTGGGCTCTGGACCCAGCGCTCCCTGTGTCAGTCCAGCAGGCAGCTCAGGGTGGGCTGCCCGTGACCATCCCTCTCCTGGAAACCCTCCCGAGATGTCCTCATGGGTCGGGTCTGGGCTTTGGCTCCGGCTCCCAGGCAGCCCCAGCTGCCCCAGGGCAGGTGTTGAGCGCAGTGCTGACGACAGAGCTGACACGTCTTGTTAGTGCTCTGTGTGCGGGCAGTTGTGGGACAGTGGTTTGCATGTATCCACTCATTGACTCTCCCAGCAGCCCTGAGATGTGCGCTCTTATCAACATCTCCGTTTTCCAGATGCAGAGCAGTGGAGTGTCTTGCTCATGCCCACAGCTCCGGGAATTGGTGGGGTAGGAACGTGCGCCTGGCACCCGGCTCTGGGGGTCCTGCTCTAACCACCGTGCTGCACGGCCACTTTCTTACTCGTGGATGAGGGGAGTGGGAATGGAACCGTTAATATGCTTTAAGTCGCCCTGTTGCACGTGTTATGTCAGGAGCTGGTTTGAGGCTCCTCCTTGATTCCTGGCAGGCCTATCCCCCACTCTGACAATTCCTGGAACGCAGTCCTGAGTGGATGCTGAGTTGCCTTCACTCCCTGAAGCAGACCTCTGACCCCCCAGCTCCCTCGCTGCTGTGGATGAGGGGTGCTGGTCGGTTGGCCCAGAGCTCCCCCGCCCTCTCCTGTTCAGAGTGGGTCTCTGTGGGCTTCTCACCAACAAGGTGGCATTGGGTGCCTCCTGAGTAGAGGGCCACCCATGGAGCTGGCCTGGGGTTCCCAGGGGAACCCTGACTGGGACCGCTCACCTCACCTGGGCCGTCTCCATCCTCGGGGCAGACAGCGAAGGCTGCTACAAACCACCTTTCCAGAACCAGCTTCGGGCCAGTTATTTTTCAGCTTTTAAAAATCTTAGGTTTTAAAATAATTTTTTTTTAAGTTGAACTGAGTATATTTATAGTTGTTGTAAACTAATCCCTGACTCACCATGTTCTATGGGGAAGGCCAACAAACCCCAGGTGGAGGTGGGGGTTCAGCCAGTGAGTGAGGACACTTAGCCCTTGGTGCTGGGTGTTGAGGGGCCTTCCCTCTCTGAGCGCTGGCCATCAGATGGGCAAGGGAGGGTGGCCGTGGATGTCACAGAGTGTCCCCTCCCTAAGCTTAGGAGTCTTAGGGGCTGACCTCTTGACTTCTCACCCCTCCTCCTGCTAGTTTGGAAAGGCTAAGGTTCCTAAGCCTTGAATATCAAGACTCCTTTAAAAGTGCTTCCCTGTCACCCCTGTGCTCTGACCGGAAAGTAGCTGGGCGGGCCCTGGGCCAAACATCCACGCAAGATGCAGGGCCTCTGTTAGAACACGTCTGTTTCTATTTGGGAAGGGCACTCATTGAGGGAGGCCAGCAGCTCAATTCTTCCAGGGCCTTCCAGGCCCCTCCTGCTGCCCTGGGTGCGAGCTGTTCCTCTCTCTCCTCTCGGTTCTGGAGGGGCAGCTGGCAGGCGGAGTCCGTGCAGGAAGGAATGCTGATTACACCGCAGCCTGGCCTGTCCCTTCTCAGACCTCAAGTGGCCTGAGTAGCCATGCAAAGTGTCCTGGGTAATTGCATGTAAGTTGCCAGATGGGCCGCAAGGCTAATTAAGTTTTAGCAACCAGAAAAAAGAGGAAGAAAACACACAAGAAGGGAGCATTTTTGTTTAGAAACATTCCCTCCTTGCATATGGTATAACTTACATCATGTTAGCTGTGGTATTATCCCCGTGTGGTTTGGTTTCCAATAAGCTGTAAATGTTTCCCTTAGTTTTGAAATACCCTGGAGACTCTTCTACAAGATGCACAAGTGGCTCCCAGGAAGCCATCCAGACTCTAGATGTAGTAGGAACATCTGGAAACTGAGGGCTGCTATGGAATCTCCCTGTGGCGGGCTCCTCCGAGCTGTTGTGGGAGGAGTATAGGGCATTTGAGGGGGGTCGCGCAACTCCCTCTCAAGGTGGAAGGGACTTTAACATTGTGTGGTCTCATCATCCCCTCTGTGCCCGAGTCCCTTCCAGATGAGCTCTGCCATGATGTTTTCCCAGTAACGGGCTTCTCCACCTTACAAAGGCATAGCCCATTCACTCTCTGCATTGCTCGGGCTGGTTTAGAGCATTCTTTATATTGAGCCAAAATCTGTTTCCTTGTGGCTTCTGTCCATTGAACCAGGTTTACCTTTTGGGGCCACACACAACACACTTAAGCCCATTAGAAAATTGAAGATCTCTGTCATGGCCTCCTGGGTCCTGTCTTGTCTAAGCTCAACACCCTCTTTCTGTTGGCTCTTCCTCCTGTGATGTGATGACTGAGCTGGACCAGCGAGCATTGCACCTTGAACTTTATTCACACCCTCTTGTCTGCAGGCAGAAGGGGCCTCTGATTTGCAGGAGGCAGGGGCAGGGCAGCATGGTCTGCCAGGTGCTCGCTCCCAAGGCTGATGGGGCTGACCCCAGACCCTGGGAGAAGGGGCGGGGAATCAGGCTCACACATCTGCCGGCCAGCCCACCACACTGGCTCGTGCATCAGAGCCAGTTCCATTTTTTTCACCACAAATCTTGTCCACAGGAAATGGGCTTTCTCGGGAGAAGGGAGGAAATGCAGTTAATCAGCGCGAAAGGAAGGTGATTTGTGGTTGGCAGGTTTGCAGCTCAAGCGTGCTGGTGCAGGTCTCTGTATCTGGGACTCGGCCTGCCCTCCCTTTACGGAAGTGTTCATTGAGTAAATGGCGGTGCTCCTCACGCTGGGGTATGATGTGGACATTTAAAAAGGTTTTTAAGACTGTCTGATGTGGAGGAACATTCACCTTGGAGTGTTGAGTGAAGAAATTGAGACACAAAAATCCATGTGCAACATGACCTTAATTTTCAAAAAAGAAAACATCTAGAGGTGCAGGGAGTGAGCCAAAATGTTTTCCACAGTCAGTTATCTCAGCGATTATGGGTGGCTTCATTTTCTTTTTTTGGAGTGAAATAAATTTTCTGCATTTCCTACAATGAATGGATCTGAAATCAGAAAAGCAGATAATGTAGGAGCCTTAAGGAACTTGACAGATGAGTGGGGAGAAGGGAGCACACAGCGCAATAGTAACAACAGAGCGGCCGAGTGTTAAGTGCTGCTGCGGGGAGGAGGCCCTGCGCTCACCCAGGGTTCACCGCCTGCCGGGCACTGAGCTGGCGCCCAGCCCTGGGGCGGTTGTCCGTCAAGTTGCAGACGGGGCCGCTGGGGCCCAGAGGGTGGAGGCACTGCCAGGAAGTGGCAGAGCTGGGATGCTAGCCCAGATCTGTCCAACTTTGAACCCCTGGGTTCTACTTGCTGTCCTGGGGGTTTTGTAGAGGCCTGCAGGACTTGGAAAGACTCCAGGGAGAGGCCCACACTGTCTGTGGTGAGGGGGGAGTCTGGCTCGAGGTGCAGAGAAGGGCAGGGCCCTGACTGGGCAGCAGAGGTGGGCTGGGCCTGACTGCGAGGGGCCTCGAAAGCACGCTCTGGGGGAGCCCCGAGGTCTCAGCCCTGGGCCTGGGGGGCGGGGTCCTGTGGCTGTGCCCTCCCCAGGCAGAGCTTCCCAGGAGTCATGGTGCCCCTTGACAGCAGGGTTGAGTGGAGAGCGGGCACATGGGAGGTGGTCAAGGCTGGGTGTTGGACAAATGGAAAGCGGAAATGAGTCTGGCAGCGGGCTCGGGATGGGCTGGAAACAGAGACTGAGCCGGCAAGCCCGCTGCCTCTTAGGGGCAGCGTCGGGGAGGCCTCGTGCTCCTCCCATCCATTTATTTCTTCACAGGCTTCTGCCACATGCAGACAGCCTTCCCCTGTTTTCCTGTCTGTTTCTGAGACTGTGCCAGCTCCCACGAGTGGGAGAGAGATGGCAGGTGAAGAGGACCGAGCCCTGCAAGAGCTAAAGGCATAAGCTCGGCAAGGAGGTCCTTCTTTATTGGCTTCCGTGAAGCTTTCCAGCCAGGTCCCCAGCCCCCCGAGCTTCCCTTCCTGCTCCTGTTCCCCAGATTAGCCGCACTCTTCAGCCCCGAAAGCCGGCTTCATGTGCGCAGCCGGCTGTGCCCTTGGGTTCCCACCCTGGCTCCCCACGCCATCTCCTCACCGCCCCCCTCCGATGTCCCTCCCTTTGTCTCCTTTGCTCCCCGTCTTCAAGGGGCCGCTGCGGGCACTGCTGTCAGGATGCCTCCCTGCCTCGACTTCTCTGCACTAGTTCTGGCCCATCTCTGCAGAGCACTCTGGGAGCTGACTGCTCAGTGGGGTGTGGGTGTGGTAGGGGCTCCTGGGCCCCAGCGTGTAGCAGGGCCTGAGAGGGAGAGCTCCCTCAGCCGGGTCATTGGAGGGGCAGTGGAGCTAAGGCTTGGAGAGGAATGTTCTTAGACAAGTGTGGATCCTGCCTCCGGGACTAACTCAATTCTGTGGTCACTTAAGAACTTAGCTCCTCAGTGTCCCAGGAGTTGAGGTGGTTCCTCGTCTCTGCTGGGCCCTTGAACCTTGAGATGAGAGCCAGGCTCCCTTTGGACCCCTTTCCGGGCGCGTGTGCTCTCTTGCTCTCCCTGGAGTTATTCAGAGTGACAGCGGCTGGAATTATTCAGGATCCAGCTCTGCGTGCCCCCAGTGCTGCTCTGGCCTTCTCCGGTCCCCTTCACAGTGGAAGGGAGTTTGAGAACTATTTGCATGTCTGTTGATTTAACTAACTGCACCTTAGGATGGAATTGGACTGGTGAACACCCCCTGTTGATGTAGCTTCCAGTTGCTGATATCCCAGTGTGAGCAGCAGCAGGGGGTTCTGTGCTGGCATCTCAGCACGTCCATTGTGTTCAGTTAGTAGACCACCCCCCGCCCCCAGTGTACACGTGCAGCGGTGCAGGGGGCAGAGCAGTGGGGCCCGTGTGTCTCTGTCAAATGTCAGTTATAACTCAGGTGTCCCCGGGCAACCCTGAAGCCCATCTGTGGACTCCTGGGGTCCATGGACAGCACTTTCAGGACTCTGGGATTAAGTCATTGGCTCCAGGCTGCTCCTCAAGTAGACAGCTGAGCTGTGGCTGGAAGCTGGGTCTCCTGGGCCCAGAGCAGTGCGTGCGCCTCCCACTCTGGTCCCCATGCCCCCCTTTCACCGGAAGATGCTGAGACTGGGCCACAGGCTCAGCACATCCTCCAAAGTCAGAGCCAGTGGGCTAGGCCAGCGCATCACTCGAGGTGCCCGTTGGGTCAGGCAGACCATTCCATCCGCCCACTGTGTGTTGTGGGCTGTTCTGCAAAAGGCTGGCAAAGGAGCTGGTGGGGCCCAGACTGCAGTAAGCTCTCGGCACTGGCTTGGAGCTACCGGAGCCCTCTGGACCTGCAGCTGCCGCCACCACCACAGGCCAGCGGCAGGCGTTCTTGCCCTCCACCCTCAGGGAAGGGCCAGGCCCGCGGGCAGCTGGCTGAAGCCACAGTTAAGGAAACTGGATGGGGCAAAGCTTAGGAGAAAACACGGGGTTCTAATTACTCGCACTGAGAACCAGCTGAGAGTCGGGAGACCTGGGTTTCCTCCAGGCGCCCCTGTATGATTTTGGGCAGGTTGCTCTGCCTCCCTCCCCGTCTGTCCCTGTCCCATGGAATCTCATTTGACTGCTTCCTTCTGCACATAAGCTCTGAAGGGGGCACAGTGTTAGCTGTGGCGACACATAGCAAAGATCGAGACTGACCGTGGCCGTGGCCGTGTGTGGGAACGTAAGGTTGTGATTTCTCTGCAGCGGAAGCAGAAATCGGCTTTGTCCTCAGATCCATGAGGTGAAGCCTGCTTTGGGTGGTCTGGGATCCAGGCCCTTTGACTCGGGCTGACCTGGGCTTGGCTAGTTTGCACTGGTGATTTGGGGGTGAATATGGCATCTTGGCCTCAGGTGAGGCCTCAGAAAGGCAGGTGTTCGGGGGTGACGGGCAGCAGATGGACGGAAGGATGCTGCTCCTGGTACAAAGAGAAGGGGGACACCGGGGACCTGCCTGGGAGAACAAGGGTCACGAGGGGTGCTGCCTCCCTGAACGCGGGAGGAGAGCCGTCCCTGACAACCCTTCCCTTGAGACTGACAGGGGAGAGGAGGGGTCTGGCTTCAGGAACTAGGAGCTAGTAACATTTGCACTTCATCCTCGTCTTCTTGGAACTAGTTGCTCTCTGTCACCATCGAGTTCTGTCTCTCCAGCTGGGGACAGGGCTGGGCCGGGTAGAGGTGGGGACCGTTAGGAGAGCAGGGGCTGCGGGTCAAGGCTGAGCTTCTCCTGTTACTGAGGCTGCTGAGCGTTCTATAAGGCCACCCGTGAGCTGGGGGGAGGTGTCAGTTTGGGAAGTTCTGTGACCAGGTTCCAAGGAGGCAGGAATCAGCTGGGCCAGGCAGCAGTGAACAGGTGAACACAGGAGGAGCCAATGAGTGCCGGTTCCTGCCGGCAGGCCGGCGCTCAGCACCGGGAATTCGTTGCTTAACCTGGACAGGCAGGTGGCTTTGTTCCTGTTTATAAGGTTCTGACTTTGTAAGGGATTTGAACCCAGTTCTTATTCCTTTATACCACAGCTGCCTTGTGTGGTGCACAGAAAGCCCTCAGCCCCTGGATGAGTGGATGCGTGATGCTTCAGGGAGCATGGCTTCTATTTTCCATCATTATTAAGATTTTTAGGCCACAACAGTGAGCAGCAGCAGAGCCTTGCCCCTCCTTGCTTCCTCCTCCCTTTCCCAGTGCTCCTTCCTGCTCTCCCTGGGCCGGCCCGGGTCTGGGGCTATGGGCTGGGCGAGGAAGACTCGTGTGCTCACCCCTCTCCCTCCTGGCTCACCCACCAGCGTGCGCGTGTGGTCACCGCAACCCCAGCCTGGGAAGGCGGTCCTGGCTCAGGCCAGGGTCCTGTGCCATGTTCAGTGACCCTCCCCCCAGATGACCATGCCCACGACAACTCCGTCGTTGTGGCCAGTAACATGTTCTGGGGATGGTAGAAAACTACGTGCAAAGAAGGAGCCAGAATGTCCAGTGGCGGGTGAGATTATTGGAGGCCCATGAACTAGAGCGTGTGCAGTGGACGCAGGTGGTTAAGTGTCACGAGGAGGTGTGTGCACGCAGTACGTCAGCATGTGAGAAAGCAGGTTAAATAAATAATGCATATACCACAATCCCAACTTTTGCTTTTTTTTTTTTTTTTTTTAACAATAAAAGCTTAGAAAAATACACTGAAATGCTAGAAGTGATCCCAATCTCAGTTTTTAAAAAACATTAAGCCACTTAGAAGAATTCGTCAGAATGGTAACCCTGGGGGTTTTTTTTCCCCCCAGAGGTAATGGATTTATAAGTGGCTTTTACATTTTTCTTTGTACTTTATTAATTTTCAGAATTTTTTATAATAAACTTATGTAACTTTTCTACTCAGAAAAAAATTTTATTTATTTATTTTGTTAATATGAGGGAGAGATAGAAGCAGGGCCCAGTGGAAATCTACAAAATTCTGGAAGGCAGAGAGGCAGCATAAGTATCACATTGAACCAGCCAGGACCCAGGGAAACTCTGAGCTACCCCCTTGGTGCACAGAGGCTCTGGAGGATGCCTCGGGCCCAATCAATACAGCCATGGGTGTGGTGAGTATCGCTGCTCCGTTCACTCAGGCTGGTACTTCCCTCATCTTCCCACCCTTCCTTCCCTTGATTAGAGAAATCTGCTCTTAAGGTCTTTTTTTTTTCTTTAAGAAAATACTTTTGTCTTTCTTATTCTAAGTGCTAGCTCCCATTTTCTCAGTGCTTTTTAGCAATTAGAAGTTTTTAACATTTATACACTTTCCAATTTTCAATATTATCATAAAATAAAAATTAGAAAATAAGGTAGAAAATTGAGTGTTCTGCCTTGAAAAACAAAAAAAAGATTAATGTTTTATCCCAACGTTGTATTCTCCTTCACTCTGTACATTCCACTTTCCCATTCTTGGAGATAACCAATAGGGTTAGAAACTTTAAAATATGACAGACTATACAGAGCAAGTAGCTGGTGCCACACCTACCTGGTTGCCACAGCATTTGGGAACTGAGCCCATGATTTCAGGGAAATGATTAAGTAGTTGAAAGCGTCAGTCTGATCCGTGTTCCTAGCTGATGAGGACGTCCTCTTGAGGAAATGCCAAATGCTCTTTAGGCTCACTGACTGTGGTTGCTTCTGGAGAGAAATTTCACCAGGGAGAACACTGCTAGCAAATATTCCCAAGTTCAAGTATGGGATTCACTTGGGAAGAGGTCTCACGGATCGGCAGCTAAATGCTTTGTGTCCTGTGTGTCTCATATTTACATTTTACCGTTCTCAATTCGGAATGGCCTCCCTGAAGACGTCACTCCACTCATGCACTTTCAAAAACAGCTGGAAGTTTCTCTAAGACCTTTGATGACTGGGACACAGCCACACAATATCTGAACTTATTTCCCTCAATTTGAACGTCATACTTCAAATTGAAGTTTGTTTTAATTTTTTGCTGTATTTAACACTAACCTCTAATATTTAATGTTTTAAGGTCTTAATTTGCATTTTCATGTGCGTCCAGGTTGAGCCCCCGCCCCCAACAACGCACTTCTCCCACTTCCTGCCTCCTCTGTCTGGAGCAGCTCTTCTCACAGTTCCTGGCTCCTTGAGGCCCAAGAAAGGACTGGGAGGCGGAGAGGAGAGGGAGGGGCTGCAGGGGAAGCACCAGTGCCAGGCTTTTCCCCTGAGGCAGAATCAGGCCTGGACAGTAGCTCTGTCCCATTCTTTCTCCCCCAAGAGAGGAGGTTTCAGCCTTTGTTTTTTTATGACTCCTGGCAGGAGAAATTGCCAAGTGAGAAGAGAGAGACAGAGACCATACTGAATATGGAAATGAGGCTGGAGGGGGCAGGGCAGGTGGAAAGTCTGGAAACCACTGCTGAGAGATGAAACCCTGTCCCAAGGCGAGTGCAGTCTAGCGCTGCTCTGCCCAGTAGTCACGCTTCCATCAGAACATACAGGCCTTTGCTCGGGTGGAGGCCAGGTCCTGCAGGGGCTGATACAGGCCATGGTGGGGCCAGAGCAGGAGAGCCCAGGTGCACTGTCTCCTAGCCTGCTTTTCCACACACTGACGTACTGCATGCACACACCTACCCAGGAGGAGGAGGAGGTGTGGCATTGCTCCCACCTCTGTGGCTGGGAACCCCTGCCCTCCTGTCCCCTCTCCCTCAGGGACAGAACCCAACCAAGCCAAGTGTCAACTAGTTATGTTTCAGATTTCGCTTAGGCGGATGAGCTGTCCTACTTGACTAGCTCCCTAACTAGTCACTCACTAGGAACTCGGAACAGGGCCTGGCACATAGTCAGCTCTCAGTAAACGTTAGTGTGGTAGAAAGTAAACAAAGTAGGAAGTCCCTTTTCCCCATAAACCTCCTCGTGTAAAGGTTTCTTCCTCAGTCAAGAGGGTACAGTAACTTCCAGAATGTTTCTTGCCTTTGAGGATTTGGAGCACCTTATAGTCACCACACAAACTAATCCCACAGAATGTAGATGTGGCAAGTTCAGGAACTCAGGAGGACCCTGCACTGAGCCCAGGACGTGCTGTGGCAACTGTTTGCTTTGATTTTCCATCACATCCTTTGTTTTGGTTTTGTTTCCATTTGCCTCTTTCTCCTCAAAGCTGCATACAGTCCCCGGTTCTCTTGACTGGGGGGTCTGCTTAGTAAGGTCCTGTCCCCAGCTGGATCTGGTTTTCCTGGTTGTCAGCCTTCAGTCCAGTATTAATGTTACCCTAAAAGCTTGTGAAGGCTTCTGAGTAAATGTTGGGGTTAACAGTGGGTGTTCAGAACGTCACTGCAGTGACACCCTCTTGGAGGTTCATTTGTCAGGTCCTCACTGAGGTGTCCTCATCATCAAGTAGAAAGTCTGGGCAGACAGCCCCCCTCTCTGCTTTTCCTCATCAGCACACCCTAGATTTGGGCCCAGAATGACTGCAGGAACTCGGTGTGGTGACTCCTAGATTCAGGGGTGACTTGGGATCTGGTCAGACCTGGAGTGGTGCCAGGGCCCAGGGGACCTTCTGCAGGCCCAGGGCTCCTTCTAGTGTCCCAGCGGAAGGGGGTGCATGCAGCCTGAGCAGGGAGTCCAGTCTGCCTTCAGAGCCATCTTCACCTGGAGTCTCTTGAGCTTATGGCTTGTCCTCTATGTGTCCTCTATAGGGCAAAATTTTTGTCACCATGCGCAGGCTCTGGGGAGGCTCTCACACCAGCAGTCACTACAGCTTGGGTACAAAGGTGAGGCCACCAGTTGGTGGTCTGCATGAGCTTGCCTGAGTTATTAACTTCTCTATCTGTAAAGTGGGCATAATGTAATACCCACCTCAATAGAATAAAAAGTCCAGAAAAACTCTTGGAAACACAGGAATTTGGGACACATCAGAAGTCATTTCATATCAATGGGAAAAGATAGCTCATTCAAGAAATAAGACAGCCTGCTGCCTGGGAAAAATATTAAGTGGATCCTGACCCTTAAAACTTACATCAAAATTAATTCCGGATAGATTAAAGATTTGATTGTAAAAAATGAAACTGTAAAGTTACAGGAAGAAAGTGTGAAAGAATTGTTTTAAAAATCCTGGAGGGGGAGATCTTTCTAAGGCTGACAACTTAGAGAAGCTCCACGAGAAAAGTGGGTGTGTTCAGGTGCAGGCTGATAGGTTCTGCATGAGCAAAGCCAGCGTAATAGTCCAAAGACAATGACAAACAGGAAAGACACATGCCTAACTCTTCATAAAGAGTTAATTTCCTTACTATATAAAGAATTCCTACAAATCAAATACAGAAGAGACCAACAGCTCCATAGATAAACATGCAAAGGATAAAGTGAGTAATTCCTGGAAAAGGAGCTGCAGCTGCTCTGCATGCCCAGCCCGGAGCCGCGCGGACATGAGCATCAGGCTGAACTCTGCCCCACAAGTTACTGATGCTCTCTGGGCCTCAGCTTCCTGAGCTGTAAAATGGGGTAACGGTGGTCCCTATTACTCAATGGTTTAGCAGGGGCAAAGCATGGAAAACATGGAGGAGGGCAGTGAGTGCTATGTAAGTGCTTGGTAGATAAAATGAGAATGGTTTGGCAGCAATCTCTCTTCTTGATAACCACCATAGAAAGATGCACATACAGGGAGATTTGTGCAGCACCATTTGTAAAAGCGGAAATTGGAAACAATTGTCCTTCAACAGGGAACTCGTTTAGCAATTTATAATATGTCCATAATCTGGATGATTATGCAGCTTTAAAAGAAGAGACAGGTCTCCAAATACTGAGTGACCTCCTGTATATACTAAGTAATTAAGAATGAGGTGTTGAACAATGTGTACAACAATCACATTTGTGTGAAAATGAAGCATGCACATGTGTGTAGGTGCCCAGCTGGGCTCTGGAGGGACATCCAGGAAAGTGGTAACAGTTGCCCTTGGCGGGGGTGGACACTGTGGCTGAGGGACACGGCAGAACCCATGATTTTTCATGTATCGTAATCTGAAAAAACCTATCTTGTGACACCATTGTGAGTAATAAAAGACACCATGATAGGGGTTAGGAGTGGCGAGTACAGTCAGACTGCCTCAAATCCTAGCTCCACCATGAGATGTGTGACCTCAGACGCGTTTCTGACCTCTGTGTGTCTCAGTTTCCTTATCTGTAAAAAAGAGGATTCCAGTAGAACCTAACACAGGGTTGTGAGCCTGAAATGGGATGGTGCACAGAAAAGCTCTCCGTCCCTGTCACTCAGCAAGAACGCGGCAAACACCAGCCATTCTCCTCGTCGTCACTGCCATGCTGGGCTTCTCCGCCCTCAGCTGCTCCGTTGGGGAGAACTGCCCCGTGGGCCGAGCCCCAACCCACCCCCCCTCTCTCAGGCAGGTCCCCACTTTGAGACTCCTCTCCTCCTCGGGGTGAGGCAGGCTTCTTGGGTGCCTGCCCCTGCCGCCGGCCCAAGGTGGTTGTCACCGCCGCTTTAAATCACAAAATCACATCTGTGAGGAATCTGGGGATTAGTCCTCCTGTTCTTCACCTTGGGGGGCCACGAAACCTGCTCCGGGGAAAATGCACATCAGCTCAGGTGGGCCAGGCCTGTGCCCGGCCCTGCCTGCTCCAGCCCAGGTCAGCGCCCTGGGAGCTGCTCGGGCTGGGTGGGCAGCCTGGGAAGGTTTGTCTTCCTGCTGCATGAGGCTGCTTGCTGCCTGGCCTGGCCTCGCGGGGAGCCCTGGGGCTCACTCTCTCGTGGTGCCTGTGGTGAAGGAGAAGAACGTGGCAAGGGGCCACGACAGGCTGACCTGACGCCCTGAGGGAGCCAGCGGCCTTGTCCAGGAGGCCCTCATGTTCTCCTTTCTGCTCTTAGGGGTCTAATGTGATGGAAGATCAAGACCTGCGGGAAATCGGCATCAGCGACGCACAGCACAGGCGGAAGCTGCTCCAGGCCGCGCGGTCCCTGCCCAAGGTGACCACTGACAGTTCCACGGCCTCAGCCTTTGCCAGTGGCGGGGCGGGGCTCAGGGGGTGTGCCCCTCATCCCGGGAGCCCCAGCGGGGAAGACAGTATCCTGTTTACTTCTTTGCCACATCCCAAGGCCAGCAGAGCACTAGGGACAGTCAGGGCCTAGTCCGGCATCAGGAACGGCACCGCAGGCATCTGCCTGGCGCGGAGCCTGGTGCCCACAGGCTTGGCCTGTCGCCTGAGACCAGGCCCTCCCCAGGAGGCCCGGGGCCCTCGGGGCAGCAGAGGAGGCAGCCTCTGCCTCCTGGGGAGCTGTGGCTGGTAGGCCTGAGCCTCTCTTCAGCTCTGCTGGCACAGAGTCCCCTTGTCTCTTCCACTTGCCCAGAGCTCAGGACGCACTAACGAGTCCTGGCAGTGAGGCCAGCGCCCGCTTCACAGACACACACCATTTTCTTGTCCTACCAGGTCTGTGACCTTGTCAGAGCACGGTAGGGGCCTCCACAAACCCTCCTCCCCATCTAGCCTTACCTGATAGGGCACCTTTCCCAGACCTGGAGTGCCCTGGTAGTCCCCAGATGGGGCCCGAGACCAGAGCTGAGGTAGAGAAGGCTGTGTGAGTGGAGCGACTCGGGGATGCTGAGGACACAGGCCCCTTGTTGGTCCTCAGGAGCTGTCCCATACCTACCCCAGCCTCAGCCTCAGCCTCTGGTGTGGTCTGAGTGAACCGGCCTGCGTCCCCGTGGTCCCCGTGGTCCCCAGGGCCCTCGTCCCAAGTGCTGAGATGTTAGCCCCGCCTCCTGCCCTCGCCCCACAGGTGAAGGCTCTGGGCTATGATGGGAACAGCCCCTTGTCAGTGCCCTCCTGGTTGGACTCCCTGGGCCTGCAGGACTACGTCCATTCCTTCCTGTCGAGTGGCTACAGCTCCATTGACACTGTGAAGAACCTCTGGGAGCTGGAGCTTGTCAACGTGAGTACGGCTCTGCTGTGAGTGTCCCTGGGCTGCCAGCGTGGCCCGTGGGGGTGAGGGCTGGGGGCTGGGGGCCCAGTTGCCGCCTGACCTTCCTCTCCCCGCCTCTGCCCAGGTCCTAAAGGTGCACCTGCTCGGCCATCGCAAGCGCATCATCGCCTCCCTGGCAGACAGACCCTACGAGGAGCCGCCCCAGAAGCCCCCACGGTTTTCCCAGCTGAGAGTGAGTTGGGGCGGGTGGGAAGGGATGTTTGTATGTGCTGTGTGTTGTTAGGAACTGAAGAGAATTCTTTGGGAATTCTTCAGAGACAGCGTCACCTCTGTAGTCGAGGAGCAACTGATCCCTCCCTTCCCAGTGTTGGGGCCAAATGTTGGCGAAAGTAGGAAAACAAATATCCGAATCCCAGACGGCTGGGGCCGTGTCTGAACGTCCAGTTCAGCTCTACCCGGGGTGGCAGGCAGGGGTGGGTCAGAGGAGCCCCCTCTCGGGCAGCCTGACGTGAACCCGATTCAAAGCATGGCACACATGGCGGGACCTGGGCCCTCCCCATCTTCTGAAGGAAAATCCCTGTGATTTTAAAAACCTCAGAGATGCTTTGTTGCTCAAGGCAGGTAATCTCTGACTGAAAAGCAGGTCAGACTGTGAGCCTGCGGTTCAGGATGAGTCTCCCCAAACCCATGAGGTTGCGTGGCTCCCGGTGGGTGGGGTGGGCCCTGGGCTCCAAGCCTCAGCCCATTTACGGCAGCCTCAAAGTGGGCGTTATTTTATCCTCCTCTTACGCATGAGAAAGCTGGGGCCCAGGCTGGTTCTGAGGACCAGACTCACAGCTGACATTCAGATATGGAAACTGAAGACTGATTCATACTCTCTGTGAGGGCTCTGGGTGCCAACCGGCAGTGCTACGTTTTCTTAGGAAAGACCTTTGGATTTGGTCACGTGCCCCCAGGACCTGTGATCAGTCGTGACAGACGATTTTATAAACTAGAGATCGCTTCCCAGCCCTACAACCACCCCTTTTCCCTTGGGGCTCCAGGCCAGAGGGTGCTCTCGTGACCCGGGTGCTCACCTGCAGGACCCGGTTGTCAGGGCTTCCTGGCTGGAAGAGTCTGGTCACTTTGACTGTACCCACGCTGGGCCCAGCGGCCCGTTTCCCCACTGGGTGCTGACCTCCACCTCGTGCCTGTTCTCACTGATTCTCCTGCCCAAGCTGGGCCCTGACAGCCCGAGGATTGGCTGACACCTACAGCCTAAGGACTGACCTGATGAGTCTCAAGTCTCACCTGGATTTCTCCCCATTGCAGTGCCAAGACTTGCTCTCCCAGACGTCATCCCCCCTGAGCCAGAATGACTCCTGCACCGGCCGGTCGGCTGACCTGCTGCTGCCTTCTGGGGACACGGGCAGGAGGCGGCACGACAGTCTCCAAGACCCTGCAGCGCCCTCTCGGGTGGAGCGCTTCAGGATCCAGGTGGGTGGGAGGGAGCCACAGACGGGGTCCCCTCATTCCTCTTGGCAGGACAGGGCTCCCAGCCCCACCGCTCAGGGCACTGCTTTCAGGGCTCTCGCATTTATTCGACTTGCCCGTCCTCCCTCCTGCCTTGCACAGACCGCAGGCTTTTTGTCTTGTCCCCCGTCTTGGCCTGTTAGATACAGATTGCCAGGTGTCCCTCGTCCCCGCAGGGTGAGCCCTAGCTTCGCTCCCTTTTCTCTCGTGACTCACACTTCTCGGTTCTGGCCTCTGGGGATTCCCCTCACCTTTCCACAAGCACGACCATGAATTTTACAAGATTTAAAAAGCACGTCGTCCAGCAGTTTTAGTTGCTCTGTATTGAGAGAATTTGCATATTGCTGGGAATGGAAGTCATAAATTTCCTGAATTTTCCCCTCCTCCCCATTCCTTCCACCAGCAGCCTAGTTAATTACCCCATCGCCTGGCATCTGACCCGTGGTGGCCTCCCACCCCTCCCCCACACCCCAGCTCCTGCCACGAGGATCCCTGTAAAGTGCATCCCTGGCCACGGATACTTCCCCGACTCCCCACACCAGGATCAGATCTACACTCATCTCAGACACCACAGAGCCTTCCCTGCTGAGCTGAGCTGCTCGCGGGCGGGCGGGCAGCCGAGGTCCCTGCTTCTCCGCCAGTTCTCTGGCATAGACAGGCCTCACCTCCGCCCCAGCGCATCAGAATGGCTTGTCTGCCTCCGGCCTGGAGCTCCCGGAGGTGGAACCCGGGAGGGAGCCTGGGAACCCCTTGAGCAGGCGAGCTGACCTGTGACCCCACGTGTTCTGCAGGAAGAGCACCGAGAGGCCAAGCTGACCCTTCGGCCCCCAAGCCTGGCTGCCCCCTATGCCCCTGTGCAGAGTTGGCAACACCAGCCGGAGAAACTCATCTTCGAGTCCTGCGGTTACGAAGCCAATGTGAGTAGCCTCTGCCCTCCCAGCCTGGCCGGTCTCCTGCTTTCCGTGCCGGCCGGACCCAGGGCCCCCGTGGTGTTCTCCACTCCTCAGCCGCTCCCAGCACCTGGGGGAAGGGGGACTCCCTGGCCAGGACGGGGGAAGGGAGTCACTGGGAGAGGGAGCCCCCTGACTGTGGTCCCAGATTGGCTGGTGGCCCCATGTGGTAACGCAGGACTCCTAAGCCGGGCCACTGCTCGCTCCCACAGTATCTGGGTTCCATGTTGATCAAAGATCTGCGAGGGACAGAATCCACGCAAGACGCCTGTGCCAAGATGCGGGTAGGTTACCGTGGGGGCGGCTAGGACGCAAGGCGGCAGATGGCGGCACCACCTGCAGCCACGGGGGCCCTGCCACGCTGCGTGCGGCTGAGGGAGGCCGGGCCTAGCCCCGAGAAGGTGAGTTGACAGGCCTCCCGTTTCTTGTAGAAATCCACGGAGCACATGAAGAAGATCCCCACCATCATCCTGTCCATCACCTACAAAGGTGTCAAGTTCATCGACGCCTCCAACAAGGTGTGCTTCCCACAACTGCTGTTGAGGGGGGAGGGGGCGCCCTTCCTCCCCACACACCCCCCGCCTCCCCGCTAGCTGGGTATCTTCCCTAGAGGGTCCCTAGCCCACTACCCCTCTCCATCCCCCCCAGCCCAGGTACTTGTCTCTCACGCACCCACGTATCCTGGTTCCTGGGGCCCCGCCCGAGGGACAGCTTATCTTCCCCAGCATGGGCTCCACTGGCCACTTATCTGCTCACGGGCCTTTAACGCTGTGATGCACTTAGCGAGCATAGGACACCCCCAGGCCCTGTGCTTGGGACCCCACCCTGGAGAGCAGAGTGGGCTGGGTGTGAACATTTGCCCCCTCAGTTGCCATGGTCAACGGTGGAGACCCCAACCCTAAATCAGACAAGGTGAGATGCCACCCCCACCCCGAAGAGATGGGGGAAGTGGCGTTTGGCTGACGCTAGGATGGGATAGGAAGGTGGCAATGGTGAAGGGACTGGGGTGTGCCCTCAGGGAGCCCAGGAATTCCAGACCCTGCTTTCCCCGCAGAACGTCATCGCAGAGCACGAGATCCGGAACATTTCCTGTGCAGCCCAGGACCCGGAGGACCTCTGTACCTTCGCCTACATCACCAAGGACCTGCAGACCAGCCACCACTATTGCCACGTTTTCAGCACGGTGGACATGGTGGGTGGAGTCCGCAGCTGGGCACGGTGGGGGGGTCCTGTGCTGCAACAGCCCCAGTGCAGTGGGTCCTGGCACCCGGCTGGCACTTAGCAAAGGTCTGTTCAGGAATGAACATCACTCCAGCCCCCTTTATCTGGCACTGAGACTAAAGCACACAGGACGACAGTGGCTTGTCCAGGGTTCTAGTGACAGAGGCTTTCCTGCGTCTGGCTGCGTGTCTGTCAGGTCAGCCAAGGCTTCATCTCCCTGGGCTCTTGGTCGACCATCCATCCTAATTCCCGCCCTCCAGCTGGGCCATCTCCCTGAAAAGCCCTCCACCTCCCTCCTGGGGACAGTAAGTTTTCTTCCCCCAGGTCCCAGCTTAGGCGGGGTTCTGGCGCTGCTGGGCTGAGGGGAGCTGTCACACACGCTGCCCACAGGGAGTGGATGAGTGACCATGGTGGCTGCCCTGAGACAGGGCCTTTGTCCAGGTCCCTGCTGCCCCCGTGAGAGTAGCTGGTTCCAGGGCCTTGCCCGGGAGCTCTGTGCTTGCAGCCTCCTGGCTCTGCCACTAGCTAGCCGTGTGACCCCGGCTCCTCGTCTGCGCAAAGGGGATAGAGTGTAACCGACTTCATGGGGTTGTTCGGAAGGTGAAATGAGGAAATCCTCCCAGGACACATCCTTCCCCGTGCTCTTACCTGTAGCTCATCTTCCCGCATCAGTCAGTTCTGCTGTAACGTGGCGTCTGTGCTCCTAGAGAGCACCACGCCCTGAAACCACACGGGAAGCACCAAGGCTCATGGGGAGATGAGGCAGGGGGTACAGCCCTCAGGAACCTAATACGAACACCCACACCATTTTATCCATGTTAAATGGTTAAGAAATACATAAGTGCTACAGAAACATGGCGCTCTGCCTTGAGAAGGACCCGAAGTCGGCTTGTGGAAGCATGTGCCTCCTGCCAGCCCGTGTGCCAGAGGGAGAGAGAAAGAGAAGGAATAGAGGACAGAGGGGGTGCACAGATGGAAGGGAGGGCGCGAGCCGGGTGGCCCTGGGAAGAGCTGCCGCTTGATCGTTACTGTCAGGGGTGGGTCCCATAGGAAGTTGAGCTGCCAGGTGGGGGTGGCACGTTTGCTGTGTATTCCCAGGCAACGGGGGTCAGCAGGGGAGTCTTTGCATTCGCCTCGTGTTTCTCTCCAATGAAATCACACATGAGGAAACACAAAATGTGTGTTTTGTTCAGATTGTTCCCTAATGTATCAGTCACCTCGGGACAAACTTCTGCTTTCAAAGCAAGCGTTCCAGCAGATTCCCTGCACTCTTGTTTACCTGTGCAATGCTGCCTGGGCCTGTGCTCAGGCGCATGAGGCCAGGGCAGGTGTTAGACGCAGTGGTTCCTCCATCCCATCTCTCACGTTGTGCTGTTTTCTCCCAGAACCTGACCTATGAGATCATCCTGACGCTGGGGCAGGCGTTCGAGGTGGCCTATCAGCTGGCCCTACAGGCCCAGAAGTCTAGGCCGATGGGGGCCTCTGCTGCCGAGATGATCGAAACAAAATCTTCCAAACCGGTGCCTAAGCCTCGGGTCGGCATGAGGAAGTCAGCAGTACGTGGGTCCCGGGATTTGAGGGCTCGGGGTGGAGCGGGCGCCAGGAGGGTCTTCTCACGCTTCAGGTGGCCGGCCCCTCAGGACACGGGCCTGTGCGAGCCGGCCTCCGTAACGCTGCCCCGTGTCTGTGTCTGCTTTGCTCCGCACCCCAGGTGCCGCTGCCCCCTGATAGTCGCTGTTGTTACTGTCACACCTGCCCCACCCATCGTCCTTCTTACCTCCCGCTGCCGTCTGTTAGTCCTGGAGTCAAGGTCTCTGCACCTCCTGCTGTCTGTGTGTCAGTCTCCCCGAAGTGACCGTGAGCTCTCTGAGACTCTGGTGCCCGCCCCCGGCCCTGCCTGCATGCCTGTCTTTCCTGAGCTGCCGTCCCACCATCCCTGTCTGTGCTGTAGCCTCTGTTTCTCTGCCGTATGTCCTCCTCTCCAGAGCTCGCGGGTGCCCACTGTGGTCTTGCCCGGGGTGAGCTCTCTGGCCCTGCCAGAGGGACCCGAGGTTTGGGGTTTCCAAACCCCTTACCCCCTTCCTGCCACTGAGAACAGCTTTGGGGCTTAGTGCTCGATGCTCAGGTAGGGCAAGGCTCCTTTAACTGAGCAGCTCCAAGAAACCCCCAGGAGAAGTTGCCCCTGGAGAGCTCAGAGGCGGCCCTCCCGTGATGCTCCAGGGAAGGTGCCCCTTCTGCCACCCCACCCCAGGGAGCTTGCTCTTTGGCTGAGGAGAACAGGGCTGCCCCCATGGGGTACTGACGCCAGCATGGCCCGGGAGGCGGGGGACAGCGGGCCCTGTTGACCCCTGGCCCAGGTGCAGCGCTCCCTCTGACTCTTCACCCTCTTCCTCAGCAGCTGGAACCACCTGATATGGACCCAGATGCCCAGTCCCATGCCAGCGTCTCCTGGGTTGTGGACCCCAAACCAGACTCTAAGCGGAGCCTCAGCACCAAGTATGAGACCACTATCTTCTAAGCACCCACCCCGTCTCCACTAGTCTCATGTGCCTTGCCGTCCGTCTTTCTGCTCTTCTCAACTCTCCTTCCAGCTGCTGACGCCAAGGTCCCACCCCCACTGGGACCTCTCCTCCCGGGGCGGCAGCTTTAGACACTGCACACTCTCAGCTCGCACCTAACACCACCGGACACTGTGAATTCCCCCCTTGGGCGAGGACAGCTTGGCGGGGGGGCAAGTTGCCTTTGAGGGTGGGCACCGAGAGGGCCTCAGTGGGCGGGCACTGTGGAGCCTGAGGTGGGCGCAGTCTCCAAGCAGAGTCCACACGGCACTGGAGGCTGCTCCCTCTGATCGGCCTGGGCTCCCTGTTGGCTCTCCTCTCCCGTCTTCCGAGCCACGGCTGGGTGCCGTTGCCAAGAGCTAACTGCACCCTTCCTGACACAACCAACCACTGTGACCACGTGGGGCCAGAATCCCCTTGCACTCTGCTAACAGCTGGCCTGCGGCCCATCCCTCTATCCTCTGCTCTAAGGTGCTGGCCTCCCCCTGTGAGACCCTCAGCTCAGCGATGTGGCTTGACCAGGGTCAGCCCTCTTTCTGTGAGGGCCCAGGGTCTGTGCCAGGTCCTAGGGCACATGCCTGACTCCAAAGCATGGGGCTCTGAGCATCTGAACACCCACAGGCTGGCTCCACGCAGCAGGTGTCTTGGTCCTGATGGGTCTTGCACTGCAAGGAATGGGATGGCTCCTCACGTCTTCGCCGGGGAGTCCCCGGCTGGCTCTGGAGTCTGGCTCGAGGAAGAGGAAGGCCTTCCTGTAGGAGCCAGCAGGAGGGAGGCCAGTGCCCTGCATACACCGTGCACCTTCTTCCCTCAGAACGGAGCTGCTCAAGGACAGGGACCTGGGCCGAGCAACATCCGTTGTCCTCCAGGAGCTTTCTGATGCTTCTCCACGATGTGGGGACCAGAGATAGTCAGCTGGCACCCGGTCCCTTCCCTGATCGACCGCCCTCAGCCTCTTGACTCCTGAGAAGGAGTCCATCACCTCAAAGCAGTTCAGCAGCTGGGATGGTGGAGTTGAGGCTTTCAAAAGGCCCACGTTCTTGCGTGAGGGCAGGTCAGCTTAGATGGCGGGAGAGGAGAGCCGCAGTTTCCGTGGGAAGAAGCACTGTGCACGTAGCGTGGCCCAGTAGGAGAGCCAGTAAGTTGCAGCGGTTGCTTTATGAGTTGAAACCCAAGTCGACAAGCCGGGGTGGGTCCTTCTGCCTGCCTGCCTGTCCTCGTGCCTTCCAAGCAGATGCGCTGAGCCACGGAGGGTGCTCAGGGGAGGCTGTAAGGGACCTTCTGTTCTGCTTCCGTGTTTCCTTTCAGTTTCCTCCACCTTGTGCAGGCCCCTTTGGTTAACCCTTTCCTCCCCCCCCCCCCCCCCCCGTTGTGTTTGCTTCTGCCAAGCTGAGCCACCGAGGAACCAACTGTGCTGCGGAAACAGCCGTGGGGAGCGCAGGCTCCCGCCGCCGCCGCCGCTGCCACCACCGTCTCAGCTGCAGCTTTGAAGACGCAGGCCCCCACTACTGCCCGTAGGACCTCCTCGCGGCTGCATGGTCTGGGCCTGCCACCGCCAGGTCTCGCCGCGTGAGCCCTGCCCTGGTTGCGGAGCAGCCCTCCAGGCCTCTAGCAGATGAGGCTGGAACTCCAGAGGGCCAAGAAGTGACTTGTCCAGAAAACATTTTTTAATAGAAAAAAATTTTTTTATAAAGTGAACTTTCAACACTTGGCTCAACCCTCTAGGTTAAACTGCCAATCTTTAGACAATGGCCATAGGGTCAGAGGACAGCAGGCCTCTGTCCTCAGGCTGGGGTCTCGGCGTGCTTGGGCAGCTCTGAGAGAAGGTAGTGGGTGAATTGAATCTGCTCGACAGACCTGCCAGTCAGCTGCTCTTCCTTCTGAGCCGCACGGCTTCTTGTCCCCGCCTGGAGCTGGGGGCAGCCCGTAGAGGCGCCTGGCAAAAGCAGAGGCTTCTGGGGTTCCAAACGTGAAGGTCCGGGGCCACGCGGAGTTGCACAAGCAGGTCGCGGTGCCCGAGCTCTGGGCTGCTCCTCCGTCTTGGACCCGGCGGTGGCCAGAGCGCTGCCCTGGGCTGCCTGGCCACAGGCTCTCTGGTGACCTCAGACTGTCTGAGTCGAGGCAGAAAGGAGAAGCAGCAGCTTTGTTTTGGGCATTAATGGGTAGGTCGGCTGAGGTGGCTGCCTGCTGATTTGTGATTTGTCTAATCAGGTCTGTGTGATTAGGACTCACTTTGATTCTCTGAATTATCGGTTTGATTGTCATCCTTTCAGCTGCTGGGCTCCCCCCTGGCTCCAAGGGTAGAGAAGGCTGAATCAGGTGACAGTTTGATTCTCCCCGAGTGTGGCCTTCAGGGCAGGCTGGCGTCCGGGTGCTGCTGCTGCCTGAGCCCTCCTGCTGGCTGGCTTTGCTTTTCACCTTTGGTTGCATTGCTCCTCCTGGAGGTAGAGGCAGAGCCAGAGGGACTGTTCCTGTGAGGCTGGGCCAGGTCAGCTGCCTGTCCAGCACCTTCCAGAGCAGAGCCTTTCCTCCCACGGGGCCGCGAGCAGACCTTCCACTTTGCTGGCACAGCGCAATCTGGTCCCAGGATCAGTAGTCCAGGCTTCAGTAGCGCCGCTCTCTCTCCCGGCAGGGGCTGTGAATGAGCAGGGAGCGCCCCGGCGCACCTTCACAGCCCTGTGGTCGGCCAGCAGTGGAAAGCTGGGCCGCGTCTTCCTGCTGACCTGAGGCTGGGCCCCGTGGGTTTCCTTTCCGCTGAGCCGTCCACACCGCAGGCCTGGGGAGTCACATCCCCTCTCACTGATCCTGCCCTTCTCGGTACTAAACAAGGACCTCGATACCGGGAAGTCTGACTTCACGTCCTGCTGCTTCCAGGGCCCGTTGGCTTCCACTGAGCAGTATTCAGTCCCTACTTCCTTCCAGGTATGGACGAGGAACCCCAAGCTGGGTGGGTAAACCGCGGCTCCTGCTGCAGTGCGAGTGCTTTGCCCTCTTCCTCCTGAGGAAGGCCGGTCTCCTCTAAGCAGCCCTCTCTTGGTGGGTGGTGGGTCCATTAAGAAAACTGTAGACACTACGATGAGTTCCTCAAGCTGTCTTTTTGTTTTTAAGTCATAGGTAGGTGTCTCCTCCCCTTGAAGCTGCTATATCTTCTTTATTTATTCAGGGTGTTTCATGTTGGAAAACCTTGGCTGATCTGCTCTGGCTCTGGATTTTGTTTTGAGCTTGGTTTATTTCTCAATAAATAGCCAAGAAAGGAAGGGACTAGATATTTCTTTTTTACTCCTCCTCCGGGACAGGTACTCTCCCTCCCCTAGAAAGAAAAATTTTAACACCAGGACAGGCTTCACGTGGAGAGAAGTCCTGCTTCTGCACGTGAGCACAAGCCCCGCAGTGTGGCAGCCCCGTTCTGAACTGTGCAGGCCGTTCAGGTGGGACTTGAGATAGGTCAGTACCTGCCCGGCCACAGGCTCTCTGCTCCGCCCTTCTGCTTGCAGCTCCTCCGAGCAGGGCTTCCCTTCGACAGGCTCTGCATTTGCAACGCTCGCATCCCCCCGGGGCCCCCAGCTTCGACTCTGGGGAGTCCCCGGAGAAGTCTCGGGCTGAGCAGACTGGTCTGCCCTCGGCCTGTGTTGTGATGCCCAGGCCTGCGGGACGACTCTCAGACGCAGTTCACAAAGTGGTGTTGCTCATGGTGTGGCAATGGGACTGAATTGTAATAAAACGTTATTTAATCTTTGTCTCTGTATTTTGATACTTGAATGACTTCCCCTTTTATTTTACTGTACATATAATTGTTAATCTGTCCAATTTTGTCTAAATTACAGACATCTTGTGGTACCAAACATAACCGATCTGTGCAACAACATAGACTGACCTCACTACACGAGAGAGAGTGTAAATATTCCTGGGCTTTCGGCTTTGGTTTTGTTATTTTCGTAACTGTACAACTTAGAACAGACTGAATTAATAAATGAGAAGCGACATGAAACCAACCTTACTTTGTGGAGTCTGAGTTGGAAAGTTTCTTGATTGTTTTCCGGCAGAAGTGCAGGCACAGGCCAGCCGCCGGCTCCAGGGCGGTAACAAGGATCCGCTGTTTGGCTGGGACAAGTTTGGGGATTCCGCTCCGTCCAGCCCTCTCTAGTCACCCTTAACCCTGCTCCAGTGCAGGGGCCCTGCAATTCACCTGCCCCTCCTCGGTCTGAACACCAAGCAGGGGCCACATCCTGGCCTGGGCTGGTCACCCACAGATATTTATTGAATGTCGGTGTACAAGGCAGTGTGGGGACTGAGAGCTACGGAAGGAGAGGCTCCCTTCAGGAACTCAGTTTGATTGTGGAGGTTAAGTTTTAAACAGACACAACTAGCTACCAGCCCAAAGCCACACCGTGAGACCCATCAGACAGTCCCGGGCTGTGGGGACTGGGAGGGATGCGGTGCTCGAAGAACCGGAGCGGGTGGTGCCTGGGCTGCTATTCAAAGGAGGGTTGGAAAGGCACAAATAACACTGACATCCCTGTCGTCGGTGGAGCACCCGTGTTCCAAACCCTGCTGGCAGCTTTACAGGCAACCCGCCCCATCAGCCCTCACACCTAGCTGGGTACTGTCTCTCTCTATAGAAAAGAAAACCGAGGCTCAGAGAGGTTAAAACGCCTGCCCAGGGCCAGCTGGAGAGGCCCCCTAGAGACCATCTAGTCCGGTGGTGTCAAGCTATCCTCAGAGCCCCTCGTCACACTCCTGCTTCAACCTGAGCTGCCGAATTCTGCACACTCTTACTCATGAGTTTCTGTGAAATATTCCATTTGTTAAAGGGCTTTACAAGAAAAGCATTGATTCTCACCCAGTACCCAACTGTATTTATGAAGAAACCAAGGCCCAGAACAGGGAAATGATTTTCTCTTAGCCAGCCAGCTAATGGCAGAGAGAGGACCAAAACCCAGCTTCTTCCGACTTGGGCTTCTCAGGCCAAACTGCATTGAAACTGGGAAAGGAGACTGAGGGCCGGTGGAGGGCCTCACGTCCTAGACGGGGCGGGGGCATCATCCTCACCCCCCTCTGCCCCCTGGCTTTGGCACCAATTTCTTAAGCAGAAGAAACGTTACAGCAAGAGAGGAGGTTTGGTCATAATTGGAGTCACCGTTCCTCAGGAAAGGGTACCGGGTGGGACACACTGCCACCTTCACGATCCCTTCTGGCATCACTCACCAGCGTCAGGTGTGACTCGCTCTGCCCAACCCCAGGACTGCAGTGCTGATCCCACCTTGGGGGCCCGCTGGGTGGGGGAGACAGACCAGTTCCTGCTGGGCGCCCGGGCCTGCCGTCTGGGCCGCAGGCACGCTGCACCTGACCGAGTGGGAGCCGGAGCAGGACAGAAGGGAGTGGTGGGAGGACTGTGTGGGGCGGCCTCACAGCAGGGGTGGACAGGACACGTCCCACAGGACGGCATCGGTCCAGCCCGTCTCCACCCCTTGCATCCCCATCCCCTCTGACTCGCTGTGCTCAGTGCATCTACACACCGGCCTCCTCGGGACCTGGAGGCGGAAGCAGCCGCCAGGAGTCGGGTCGTGTCGTAGAGCGGACGGCGCAGTGCACACGGACCAGGGCTCCTCCCCTCGCCCCGCTTCACAGATGCTCCGTAGCCCAGGCACCCGGGCAGCGGGGGTGTCAGGACGGAAGGCTGAGTGACCAGGCCACTGAGGAGGCGGAGCTCTGCCCACGGGAGCACTTTCTAGGGCAGCTCTGGACGCCCTCTTGTCGGCCTCGGCACCTCTGGCTTCCGACCCTGTGAGAGTCTAGGTCCCCCGAAGCCCAGTGGATGGGCTGGCTGACCTTTCAGTATCACCAACTCACAGCATCGGCCGTTACCAACCAACAGCCACGGGGGCAGGGGGTCTCAACTCCAGTGCGCAGCACACCCCCTGCAACTCTGTGACTGCTTTTTTCGGGACTCGGCTATTAGGAACACTGTTACAAACAGGCATGTACCAAATTAAAGAATTTCCCTAACAAACACCATAAAATATTTATTTTTCAATAACTGGAGTTGGGACAAGCAGGTAGCCATGGGGGTGGTGGGAACGGCACAGGGACATTTCTATTCCTACTTATACCAAAATAAATTCCAGATGGTTCACATATTTAAATGAAAAAAAAAATTAACCCCCAACAAAGCTATTGATAGAAGAAAATGAGAGACTTTTTCCTAATCTTGGTATGAGAAAGGTCTTCCCAAACATGTTACATAACTCTGAGTCCATTTTCTTAAGGATTAATATATTCAACTATATAAAATTCAAATAGTTCTGCAAAGCAAAATGCACCATTAAAAAAACAACTCAAAATAATGTTTGCACCGCATGTAACAAAGGACAACTTGACAATAGCTATCAAAACTAAACGAACTTCTATTTCCAGGAAGATCAAGTAGATGGACCTTCCCCTATTCTCACAAGTAAAATTAAAACCCTGGCAGAAACACCAGTGGGCACAGACAGAGCCCAAACAAAAGCCTGCTCTCTCTAGCCAGAGGAAGAGAAAAAGGTAGCCTAAAAAGACAGAACGCTTTTAGACACGAACTGCTCTAGTCCATCCACACATCACAGAAAAAAACTGTGGCCCCACCCTCCACAGGCCAGCAAAGGCCAAACGGGGAGCCTAGACGTACCCCCTCACCACGTGACAAGGTGCCCCAACACCCACTGGCGTGGTGTCAGAGGAGGCCTAGTGGGGAACTTGCAATCACCCGGCAATAAGGAGGCTGCTCTTGACAAATACAATAACAAAAATGAAGATCTCAGTGGATGGGCTCAACAGCAGAATAAACAAGAAAGAGAAGAATCCACAAACTAGAGGATAGAACAATAGAAATTACCCAACTGGAAGAGCAGAGAAAATAGATTAGAAAAAAAAATGAATAGAATCTCAGGGACCTAACAAAAGATCAAACATGTATGTCATCAGAGTCCCAGAAGGACAGAAAGAGGGTGGGGCTGAAAGAGTCCTCCGTGAAATAATGACTGAAAATTTCCCAAATTTGGCAAGAGACACAAACCTACAGAATCAAGAAGCTGAGCACACCCCAAACCAGATAAACCAAAAGAAATCCATGCCAAGATACCATCGCAATTAAATTTCTGAAAATGAAAGACAAGGAAAATTTCTTAAAAGCAGTGAGAGAAAAATGACATCTTACCTAGGGGCTTCCCTGGTGGCGCAGTGGTTGAGAGTCTGCCTGCCAATGCAGGGGACACGGGTTTGAGCCCCGGCCTGGGAGGATCCCACATGCCACGGAGCGACTAGGCCCATGAGCCACAATTGCTGAGCCTGCGCGTCTGGAGCCTGTGCTCCGCAACGGGAGAGGCCGCGATAGTGAGAGGCCCGCGCACCGCGATGAAGAGTGGCCCCCACTTGCTGCAACTAGAGAAAGCCCTCGCACAGAAATGAGGACCCAACACAGCCATAAATAAATAAATAAATAAAAATTTTTTTTTTAAAAATGACATCTTACCTGTAGGGGAAAAGTAATTTGAATGACAGTGAATTTCTCAGCAGAATTGTGGAGGCCAGAAGGAAGTAGTATGATATTTTTCCAGTGCTGAAAGAAAAGAACTGTGAACACAGAATTCTATACCCTGCAAAAATATTCTCCAGGAATGAAGAGGAATCAAGACATTCTCAGATGAAGGAAAACTAAGGAACTTAGTCACCAGCAGACCTACCCTAAAAGAATGGTGAAAAGTTTTCTAAATAGAAGGGAAGTGAAGAAAGAAAGAAATGAACCTTGGAACATCAGGGAATGATGAACAAACACGAAGCAAAAATATGGGTAATACAATGGACTTCCCTTCTCCTACGGAGTTTTCTAAATTATGTTTGATGGTTGAAGCAAAATCCTAACGCAGTTTAATACCGTTCGAAATGCAAGTAGAGGAAATGTTTAAAACAATTATCTTTTAAATGAGGAGGATGAGGGGATATAAAACAAGGTAAGGTTTCTATACATTACTTGAACTGGTAAATGATGACACCAATAGACTGTGGAGAGTTATGTATATATGTAATACCTAGCGCAAACACTAAATAAAAGAGTTATTCAAAGAGATAAACTCACAAACACTATAAGTTAAATAGAAATGGAATTTTAAAATGTTTTCAAGTAACTCACAGGGAGACAGGAAAAATAGAAAAATGAAAACAGAATAACTAGAAAACAAAAAATTAAATGGCAGACTTAAGCCCTAGCATATCATAATTACACAAAATTTAAACAGTCTAAAAACATCAATTAAAAGACAGACTGGAGGAGATTAAAAAACATGAGCCAACTATATGCTATCTATAAGAAACCCACCTCAAATAACAGTAATATAGGCAGGTTGACAATGAAAGGATGGAAAAAGATATATAATGCAAACATTAATCAAAACAAAGGAGTGGCTATGTTAATATCTTATAAAGTAGACTTCAGAACAAAGAAAATTATAAGAGAGAAGAGGGTACTATATAATGATAAAAGGTCAATGCACCAAGAAAACATATCAATCCTAAATGTGTATGCGCCAAACAACAGAGCTGTAAAATATGTGAAGCAAAAACTGAGTTAAAAAGGGAAATAGACAAATCCACAAATGCTATGGACTGAACTGTGCCCCTCCAAAATTCATATGTTGAAGCCCTAACTCCCAATTTGACTGTATTTGGAAATAGGGCATTTAGGAGGTAATTAAGGTTAAATTGGGTCATAAGGGTGAGATCCTAATTCAGTAGGATTACTGGCTTTACAAGAAGAGGAAGAGAGAGAGAGAGAGGGAAAGAGAGAGATCAATCTCACCAGACACAGGCACCAAGGAAAGGCCATGTGAAAACACAGCAAGAAGGTGACTGTCTACAAGTCAGGAAGAGAGTCCTCACCAGAAAATGACCCTGCTAGACCTTGATCTGGGGCTTTCCAGCCTCCAGAACTGTGAGAAATAAATTGCTACAGTATATTGTTACGGCAGCCTAAGCAGACTAATATCAATCCAACAAATAGAGCTGGAGATTCAACTCAGTTAGAAACTCTGTCAACAGCTGGTAGAACAACTAGAGAGAATATCAGCAAGGATACAGAAGAACTCAACACCATCAACCAACAGGATCTCACTGACAGTATAGAACACTTTGGCCAACAACAGCAGGATGAACATTTTTTTTTCCAAGTGCCCAAGGAACATATACCAAGATAGACCATATCCTGGGCCAAAAATAAACCTCAACAAATTTAGAAGAATTAAAATAATACACAGTGTGTTCCTGAACCACAATAGAATCAAAGTAGAAATCAATAACAAAGATAACAGAAAATTCTCTAAAACACTTGGAAATAACACACTTCTAGGTAATCCATGAGTCAAAGAGAAATAAATCTCAAGGGGAATCAAAATAAATATTAAACTGAATGAAAATGAACATACAACATACCCAAATTTGTGGGACAAGGTAATGTAGTGCTGAGAAGGAAATTCATAGCAATAAATGCATACACTGGGAAAGAGGAAAAGTCTTAAATCAGTAATCTAGGCTTCTACCCTCAAGAACCTCAAAAAAAAAGAGCAAAATAAACACAAAGCAAGGAGAAGGAAGGAAATAATAAAGATAAAAGCAGAAATAAATGAAAATGAAAACAGGAAGTAGGAAAAAATCAATAAAACAGAGAGCTTCTTTTATGATATGATCAATAAAATTCACAAAACTGTAGCTAAACTGACAAAGAAAAAAAGAGAGAGAGAGAGAGAAGACAGATTACCAATATCAGGTATAAAACAATGGCTACTTCTACATACCCTGCAGACATCAGAAGGATAATAATAGAACACTATGCACTAAGTCTAAACATGTAAATTTAACAACTTAGACTAAATAGAACAGTGCCTCAAAAAACATACACTATCACAACTCACCCAATGTGAAATAGATAATTTGAGTAGCACTGTAAAAATTGAATCCATAATTTAAAAAAAAAACTCTAAGCCCAGATGATTTCACTGAAGAATTCTACCAAATGTTTAAAGAATAATTAATACCAATTCTACACAATCTGTTTCAGTAAACAGAAGCATACGAATGCTCCCTAATTCACTTATTCTATAAGCTAATATTACCCTGATGCCAAGACCAACAAAGGAAATACAAAGAAAGAAAACTATAGACCAATACTGCTCTCATGAATGTAGACACAAAAAAAGTTGTAACAAAATATTAGCTAATAGAATTCAGATATATATAAAAAGAATTATACATCATAACCAAGTAAAGTTCATTCCAGGGCTGCAAGGCTGACCAATATTTGAAGATCAATCCATATAATCCAACATATTAATAAGCTAAAGAAGAAAAATCACATTATCTTACCAACTGATGCAGAAAAATTTGACAAACCCCCCTTCAGGATTTTTAAAACACTCAGAAAAACGGAAATAGAGGGTGAGTAATAGCTCCCTAAAGATGTCCACATCCCAATTAATCAACAGAACCTGTGAATATGTTACCTTATGTGGCAGAAGATACAAGTGTGATTAAAATCAAGGGTCTTATCCTGGATTATCTAGAACAGCCCAGTATAATCACCAGGGCTATTAAAAAAGGGGGGGGGGGGAACCTTCAAGATGGTGGAGGAGTAAGACGTGGAGATCACCTTCCTCCCCACAAATATATCAGAAATACATCTACATGTGGAACAACTGCTACAGAACACCTACTGAACACTGGCAGAAGACCTCAGACTTCCCAAAAGGCAAGAAAATCCCCACGTACCCGGGTAGGGCAAAAGAAAAAAGGAAAAACAGAGACAAAAGAATAGGGATGGAACCTGCACCAGTGGGAGGGAGCTGTGAAGGAGGAAAAGTTTCCACACACTAGGAAGACCCTTCACTGGTGGAGACAGTGGTGGGCAGGGAGGGAAGCTTTGGAGCCATGGAGGAGAGCGCAGCAACAGGGGTGGGGAGGGCAAAGCTGAGATTCCCACACAGAGGATTGGTGCCGACCAGCACTCACCAGCCCGAGAGGCTTGTCTGCTCACCCGCTGGGGCAGGTGGGGGCTGGGAGCTGAGGCTCGGGCTTCAGAGGTCGGATCCCAGGGAGAGGACTGGGGTTGGCTGCGTGAACACAGCCTGAAGGGGGCTAGTGCCCCACAGCTAGCCGGGAGGGAGTCCGGGAAAAAGTCTGGACCTGCCTAAGAGGCAAGAGACCATTGTTTCGGGATGCACGAGGAGAGGGGATTCAGAGCATCGCCTAAACGAGCTCCAGACACGGGCACGAGCTGCGGCTATCAGCGTGGACACCAGAGACAGGCATGAAACACTAAGGCTGCTGCTGCAGCCACCAAGAAGCCTGTGTGCAAGCACAGGTCACTATCCACACCTCCCCTCCCGGAGCCTGTGCAGCCCACCACTGCCAGGGTCCCATGATCCAGGGACAACTTCCCCGGGAGAACGCACGGCGTGCCTCAGGCTGGTGCAATGTCACGCCAGCCTCTGCTGCCGCATTCTGTACCCCTCCCTCCCCACGGCCTGAGTGAGCCAGAGTCCCCTCATCAACTGCTCCTTTAACCCCATCCTGTCTGAGCGAAGAACAGATGCCCTCAGGCGACCTACACGCAGAGTCCGGGCCAAATCCAAAGCTGAACCCCAGGAGCTGTGCGAACAAAGAAGAGAAAGGGAAATTTCTCTGTGCAGTCTCAGGAGCAGCAGATTAAATCTCCACAATCAACTTGATGTACCTGCATCTGTGGAATACCTGAATAGACCACGATCATCCCAAAATTGAGGCAGTGGACTTTGGGAGCAACTGTAGACTTGTGGTTTGCCTTCTACATCTAATTTGTTTCTGGTTTTATGTGTATCTTAGTTTAGTATTTAGAGCCTATTATCATTGGTAGATTTGTTTATTGATTTGGTTGACTCTTCCTTTATATATATGTGTGTGTGTGTGTACACACACATATATAATTCTTTTTTCCCTTTTCTCTTTTTGTGAGTGTGTATGTGTATGCTTCTTTGTGTGATTTTTGTCTGTATAGGTTTGCTTTTACCATTTGTCCTAGGGTTCTGTGTGTCCATTTTGTTTTGTTTTGTTTTAGTATAGTTTTTAGTGCTTGTTATCATTGGTGGATTTGTTTATTGGTTTGGTTGTTCTCTTCTTTCTTTTTTTTTTTTTTTACTACATTTTTAATTTTAATAATATATTTTTTTATCTTAATAACTTTATTTATTTTATTTTATTTTATTATTTTTTTCTTTCTTTTTTTTTTTTCTCCCTTTTCTTCTGAGCCATGTGGCTGACAGGGTCTTGGTGCTCCGGCTGGGTGTCAGGCCTGAGCCTCTGAGGTGGGAGAGCCAACTGCAGGACACTGGTCCACCAGAGACCTCCTGGCCCCACGTAATATCAATTGGCATGAGTTCTCCCAGAGATCTCCATATCAACACTAAGACCCAGCTCCACCCAACGACCAGCAAGCTCCAGTACTGGATACCCCATGCCAAATAACTAGCAAGACAGGAACACAACCCCACCCATTAGCAGAGAGGCTGCCTAAAATCATAATAAGTTCACAGACACCCCAAAACACACCACCAGATGCAGTCCTGCCCACCAGAAAGACAAGATCCAGCCTCATCCACTAGAACACAGGCACCAGTACCCTCCACCAGAAAGCCTATATAACCCACTGAACCAACCTTACCCACTGGGAGCAGACACCAAAACAACGGGAACTACGAACCTGCAGCCTGCGAAAAGGAGACCCCAAATGCAGTAAGTTAAGCAAAATGAGAAGACAGACAAATACACAGCAGATGAAGGAGCAAGGTAAAAACCCACCAGACCAAACGAAGAGGAAATAGGCAGTCTACCTGAAAAAGAATTCAGAGTAATGATAGTAAAGATGATCCAAAATCTTGGAAATAGAATGGAGAAAATACAAGAAAGGTTTAACAAGGACCTAGAAGAAATAAAGAGCAATCAAACAATGATGAACAACACAATAAATGAAATTTAAAATTCTCTAGAAGGAATCAATAGCAGAATAACTGAGACAGAAGAATGGATAAGTGACCTGGAAGATAAAATAGTGTAAATAACTATCACAGAGCAGAATAAAGAAAAAAGAATGAAAAGAATTGAGGACAGTCTCAGAGACCTCTGGGACAACATTAAATGCACCAACATTCGAATTATAGGGGTCCCAGAAGAAGAAGAGAAAAAGAAAGGGACTGAGAAAATATTTGAAGAGATTTTAGTTGAAAACTTCCCTAATATGGGAAAGGAAATAGTCAATCAAGACCAGGAAGCGCAGAGAGTCCCATACAGGATAAATCCAAGGAGAAACATGCCAAGACACATATTAATCACACTATCAAAAATTAAATACAAAGAAAAAATATTAAAAGCAGCAAGGGAAAAGCAACAAAAAACATACAAGGGAATCACCATAAGGTTAACAGCTGATCTTTCAGCAGAAACTCTGCAAGCCAGACGGGTGAGGCAGGACATACTTAAAGTGATAAAAGGCAAAATCCTACAACCAAGATTACTCTACCCAGCAAGGATCTCATTCAGATTGGACAGAGAAATTAAAACCTTTACAAACAAGCAAAAGCTAAGAGAATTCAGCACCACCAAACCAGCTTTACAACAAATGCTAAAGGAACTTCTCTAGGCAGGAAACACAAGAGAAGGAAAAGACCTACAAGAACAAACCCAAAACAACTAAGAAAATGGTAACAGGAACATACATATTGATAATTACCTTAAATATAAATGGATTAAATGCTCCAACCAAAAGACACAGACTGGCTGAATGGATACAAAAACAAGATCCGTATATATGCTGTCTACAAGAGACCCACTTCAGACCTAGGGACACGTACAGACTGAAAGTGAGGGGATGGAAAAAGATATTCCATGCAAACGGAAATCAAAAGAAAGCTAGAGTAGCAATTCTCATATCAGACAAAATAGACTTTAAAATAAAGACTATTACAAGAGACAAAGAAGGACACTACATAATGATCAAGGGATCAATCCAAGAAGAAGATATAAGAATTGTAAATATTTATGCACCCACATAGGAGCACCTCAATACATAAGGCAAATGCTAACAGCCAGAAAAGGGGAAATCGACAGTAACACAATCATAGTAGGGGACTTTAACACCCCACTTTCACCAATGGACAGATCATCCAAAATGAAAATAAATCAGGAAACACAAGCTTTAAATGATACATTAAACAAAATGGACTTAATTGATATTTACAGGACATTCCATCCAAAAACAACAGAATACACATTTTTCTCAAGTGCTCATGGAACATTCTCCAGGATAGATCATATCTTGGGTCACAAATCAAGCCTTGGTAAATTTAAGAAAACTGAAATCGTATCAAGTATCTTTTCCAACCACAACGCTATGAGACTAGATATCAATTACAGGAAAAAATCTGTAAAAAATACAAACACATGGAGGCTAAACAATACACTACTAAATAACCAAGAGATCACTGAAGAAATCAAAGGGGAAATAAAAAAATACCTAGAAACAGATGACAATGAAAACACGATGATCCAAAACCTATGGGATGCAGCAAAAGCAGTTCTAAGAGGGAAGTTTATAGCAATACAATCCTACCTCAAGAAACAAGAAACATCTCAAATAAACAACCTAACCTTACACCTAAAGGAATTAGAGAAAGAAGAACAAAAAAAAAAAACCCCTATGTTAGCAGAAGGAAAGAAATCATAAAGATCAGATCAGAAATAAATGAAAAAGAAATGAAGGAAACGATAGCAAAGATCAAAAAAGCTAAAAGCTGGTTCTTTGAGAAGATAAACAAAATCGATAAACCATTAGCCAGACTCATCAAGAAAAAAAGGGAGAAGACTCAAATCAGTAGAATTAGAAATGAAAAAGGAGAAGTAACAACTGACACTGCAGAAATACAAAGGATCATGAGAGATTACTACAAGCAACTCTATGCCAATAAAATGGACAACCTGGAAGAAATGGACTAATTCTTAGAAAAGCACAACCTTCTGAGACTGAACCAGGAAGAAATAGAAAATATAAACAGACCGACCACAAGCACTGAAATTCAAACAGTGATTTAAAATCTTCCAACAGGGCTTCCCTGGTGGCGCAGTGGTTAAGAATCCACCTGCCAATGCAGGGGACATGGGTTTGAGCCCTGGTCCACGAAGATTCCACATGCCAAGGAGCAACTAAGCCCGTGCGCCACAACTACTGAGCCTGCATTCTAGAGCCCACGAGCCACAACTACTGAAGCCCGCGTGCCTACAGCCTGTGCTCCACAACAAGAGAAGCCACCTCAATGAGAAGCCCATGCACCACAACGAAGAGAAGCCCCCACTCGCTGCAACTAGAGAAAGCCCGCGCACAGCCACAAAGACCCAATGCAGCCAAAAGTAAATTAAACAAATAAATAAAAACAAAAACAAAAAACAACCAAAAAAACAAATCTTTAAAAAAAAAAATCTTCCAACAAACAAAAGCCCAGGACCAGATGGCTTCACAGGAGAATTCTATCAAACATTTAGAGAAGAGCTAACACCCATCCTTCTCAAACTCTTCCAAAATATAGCAGAGGGAGGAACACTCCCAAACTCATTCTACAAGGCCACCATCACCCTGATACAAAAATCAGACAAAGATATCACAAAAAAAGAAAACTACAGGCCAATATCACTGATGAACATAGATCCAAAAATCCTCAACAAAATACTAGCAAACAGAATCCAGCAGCACATTAAAAGGATCATACACCATGATCAAGCGGGATTTATCCCAGGGATGCAAGGGTTCTTCAATATATGCAAATCAATCAATGTGATAGACCATATTAACAAATTGAAGGAAAAAATCCATATGATCATCTCAATAGATGCAGAAAAAGATTTCGACAAAATTCAACACCCATTTATGATAAAAACCCTCCAGAAACAAGGCATAGAGGGGACTTACCTCAACATAATAAAGGCCATATATGACAAACCCACAGCCAACATCATTCTCAATGGTGAAAAATTGAAACCATTTCCACTAAGATCAGGAACAAGACAAGGTTGCCCACTCTCACCACTATAATTCAACATAGTTTTGGAAGTTTTAGCCACAGCAATCAGAGAAGGAAAAGAAATAAAAGGAACCCAAATCAGAAAAGAAGAAGTAAAACTGTCACTGTTTGCAGATGACATGATACTATACATAGAGAATCCTAAAGATGCCACCAGAAAACTACTAGAACTAATCAATGAATTTGGTAAAGTAGCAGGATATAAAATTAATGCACAGAAATCTCTTGCATTCCTATACACTAATGATGAAAAATCTGAAAGACAAATTAAGGAAACGCTCCCATTTACCATTGCAACAAAAAGAATAAAATACCTAGGAATAAACCTACCTGACAAAAGACCTGTATGCAGAAAACTATAAGACACTGATGAAAGAAATTAAAGATAATACAAACAGATGGAGAGACATAACATGTTCTTGGATTGGAAGAATCAAAATTGTGAAAATGACTATACTACCCAAAGCAATCTACAGATTCAATGCAATCTCTATCAAACTCCCAATGGCATTTTTCACAGAACTAGAACAAAAAATTTCACAATCTGTATGGAGACACAAAAGACCCCAAATAGCCAAAGCAATCTTGAGAAAGAAAAATGGAGCTGGAGGAATCAGACTCCCTGACTTCAGACTATACTACAAAACTACAGTAATCAAGACAGTATGGTACTGGCACAAAAACAGAAATATAGATCAGTGGAACAGGATAGAAAATCCAGACATAAACCCATGCTCCTATGGTCATTATCTTTGATAAAGGAGGCAAGACTATACAGTGGAGAAAAGATAGCCTCTTCAATAAGTGGTGCTGGGAAAACTGGACAGCTACATGTAAAAGAATGAAATTAGAACACTCCCTAATACCATACACAAAAATAAACTCAAAATGGATTAAAGACCTAAATGTAAGGCCAGACACTATAAAACTCTTAGAGGAAAACATAGGCAGAACACTCCATGACATAAATCACAGCAAGATCCTTTTTGACCCACCTCCTAGAATAAGGGAAATAAAAACAAAAATAAACAAATGGGACCTAATGAAACTTAAAAGCTTTTGCACAGCAAAGGAAACCATAAACAAGATGAAAAGACATCCTTCAGAATGGGAGAAAATATTTGCAAACGAAGAAACGGACAAAGGATTAATCTCCAAAATATACAAGCAGCTCATGCAGCTCAATATCACAAAAACAAACAACTCAATCCAAAAATGGGCAGAAGACCTAAACAGACACTTCTCCAAAGAAGACATACAGATGGCCAACAAATGCATGAAAACATGCTCAACATAACTAATCATTAGAGAAATGCAAATCAAAACCACAATGAGGTATCACCTCACACGGGTCAGAATGGCCATCATCAAAAAATCTACAAACAATAAATGCTGGAGAGAGTGTGGAGAAAAGGGAACCCTCTTGCACTGTGTGTGGGAATGTAAATTGATAAAGCCACTATGCAGAACAGTATGGAGGTTCCTTAAAAAACTAAAAATAGAACTACCATATGACCCAGCAATCCCACTACTGAGCATATACCCTGAGATAACCATAATTCAAAAAGAGTCATGTACTGCAATGTTCACTGCAGCACTATTTACAATAGCCAGGACATGGAAGCAATCTAAGTGTCCATCGACAGATGAATGGATAAAGATGTGGCACATACATACAACAGAATATTACTCAGCCATAAAAAGAAACGAAATTGTGTTATTTGTAGTGAGGTGGATGGACCTAGAGTCTGTCATACAGAGCGAATTAAGTCAGAAGAGAAAAACAAATACCGTGTGCTAACACATATATATGGAATCTATTTAAAAAAATGGTTCTGAGGAACCTAGGGGCAGGACAGGAATAAAGACACAGACGTAGAGAATGGACTTGAGGACATGGAGAGGGGGAAGGGTAAGCTGGGACGAAGTGAGAGAGTGGCATTGACATATATACACTACCAAATGTAAAATAGCTAGCTAGTGGAAAGCACCCGCATAGTACAGGGAGATCAGCTCGGTGCCTTGTGACCACCTAGAGGGGTGGGATAGGGAGGGTGGGAGGGAGATGCAAGAGGGAGGAGATATGGGGATATATGTATACGTATAGCTGATTCACTTTGTTATATAGCAGAAACTAACACAACACTGTAAAGCAATTATACTCCAATAAAGATGTTTAAAAAAAAAAGGGGAGGAAGGAGGGTCAAAGTAAGAGAGGAGACACTATGAAAGCAATGGTTTAGTGACGTGCTTAGAAGCTGGAGGAAAGGGCTACCAGCCAAGGAATGTGCACAGTCTCTAGAAGCTGTTTTAGTTTCCTAGGGCTACTGTAACAAAGCACCACAAACTGGGTGGCTTAAACAGATAATACATTTGTTTTATCTGAGGTACAAGTCTGAAATCAGGGTGTCAGCAGAGTTGGTTTCTTCTAAGGCTCTGAGGGAGAATCTGTCCCATTCCTCTTTTCTAGCTTCTGGTAGCCTGAAGTAGACGGCATTCTCCCTGATTCTTCACATTGTTGTACTTCTGTAGTGTCTGTCTCTTCATGTGACACATGTCTGTTCATAAGGACACCAGTCAGATTGGATCAGGGTCCCACACAATTCCAGTATAACCTCACTTTAACTAAGTACATCTATAATGACCCTATTTACAAATGAGGTCACATTCTGAGGTATTGGGGGTTAGGACTTCAACATATGAATTTGGGGGCGGGGAGTGGGGGAGACACAACCCATAACAATTACCTATGTGATTAAGTTGATCTTAAAAAGGGGAGATTATCCTGGATTATGTGAGTGGGCCCTAAATCCAATCAGAAATATCCTTATAAGAGAGAGGCAGAGGGAGATTAGATATACACAGATGATGACCATGGGACCCTGAGGTGACCATGGAGGCCTAGACTAGACTAATGCAGCCACAGGTAAAGGAATACCAGCAGCCAGTAGAAGCTGAAAGAGGCAAGGAACGGATTCTCCCCTAGAGCCTTCAGAGGAAATATGGCCCTGCCAACACTCTGATTTCAGCCCAATGAACTGATTTTTGATTTCTGCAACTAGACACTAGTGATAGCTGCACAACATTGTGAGTGTACAAAATGTCACTAATGGTAAATTTCTATATTATGTGTATTTTACCACAAATCAAAGTATATATCCCTCAAACTGTGGGGAGGATTGAATGGAGCTATCTTTCTTTGTTGAGGTCAGGATCCCTGTCTCCTCCACATGGAAGTACAAGAAAATCAACTCAAAATTTCTAAGAAATCAATCGTTCCGGATTTTAATTATGAAGTACAAAGCAAAGTTCTATTGTCAGCCCAGTATCTGCACCCACCAGCCAGGCAGTCCTCTTCTCAGGAACCCCTTCAGAGCACCTCTGCCTCTAAGATAAGGAGGCTTCCAAAATATGGATTTTTAACAAATTCAAATAGTTGCAAATCAGACTCCATCCAGGCAAGCCTCGCTGTCTATTAAACACATCCTTTTTCTGGGCTTCCCCATCTTGAGGATGTCCAGCTACGAGATTGGAAACTGAACAATCCAGGCCCTCCAGCTTTTCTGGTCATAGTAAAGGTCCACTGTCGGCCTGGCTCTGTCACCCATCTAGGCTCTACTCTCTAAAAAAGGAAGTCAATCAGGAGAAATCCTGGGCTAATGGACCTCAAATCCCCCTTCAGATGTTCTTCCTAGACTTCCTAGATGTTCTTCCTATATTCAGCTCCCTCCATCTCCTGAAATGGTGAGAACATTGATTGTCTTCACCCTACCTTGAGAGCAGGTGAGTGAGTTTCCATTTTCTCTCTTATCCATTACCAAAAAAGGGCCAAATGTGAAGGGAACATTTCCTCATTTCCGCCATCCTAGGTCAGGGCTGGTCTGCTGCGGTCTGCCCGAGAATGAGGGGCTGGATCTCAACCAGCCCAGGAGACAAGCCCAGGTCCTTCCTAGAACGGCTCTCATTTGTGATGCCAACAGCAGAGCTCACAACCACAACTGCCAGGGACAGTCCCAGTCTGGAGGTGGGAGGAAGGGAGGCAGGTGTTCCACACCGGGATGCCCACATGGCCTCTGTCGGGAAGAACAGGGGCTTCTAAGCTTAGAGAGGAGGGAACAGGAGACTCGCTCAGCCACTCAGCTAGAGAACAGGACCAAGGATAAACCTGACCAAACCAGTCACTGATCCAACTGGCCAAGACTGAACTCTGGACACCTGAGAGAGAGAGAGAGCACAGGAACTCGGACCTGTCCTCAGCAGGACGCACGCTATGAGCCAACATGCATTGTCATCTGGCCCCAGCTAGCACCCTGCTTCGGAACCCCTGCAACAGAAGAGAAAGCTGAGGCTCCCACTCTTCCTGACCTCTTGTGGCATCATTTGAAACCTTCAGGGGAATTTGGTCCTGGAAATGAGGTTTCTAATAACTTTTTTCAGTCATACCCAATCCTGAGAACTGAATTAGACAAAACAAATTTCTGACTTCCAGAAATACACTCACATTTTGGATAATTCCACAGAATTCTCAGAGCCCTCAGAGCAATGCTTTACCCTCAGAGAAAATGTTATATGTTATAGTACCTGCGTGTCTTGGCTTCTCAGCTTTGCGTGCTGAAGGCAGCACCTGGAGGAAAACCCAGGGCCTGCCGGCTGCTCACTAGTGGGGGGCCGAGGACACAGGGCCTGGCCACGGCTGCCGCACAGGAAGCGTGGGGTTTGCTTGCAGTTCAGAAGTTTATTAGTGAATGAGTTTGGGCCAGCCAGTGTTTACATGCTTGGTCACTGCAGCGTAGTGTACTGGCTGAAGACGGGGAGAGGGCTTGCTGCTCTGCTGGTCACTGGTGATGTCACCCCAAGAGAATGATGGGCTTCTCTCCTGGGTCCAAGGTACCAGGGCTTGGAGTCCGTGCCATCAGAGAGACCCCAGTTCTGTCTCCAGTGCCTGGGCTGGGGGGATGAGGGTTTTTAAGATCTCCGTGTAGTAGGGGCCAAACACCTGCTGATTGTGGTGTGTTAAGTTGACGAACTTTTGGCCCAGTTCTGCCAGCTCTGCCTCAATGAGGGTAAGGCCTCCAGGGAGGTCTAGCAGAGACCGCTGCACACCAAGAACCAAACAGCATTTGAGGAACAAGTGGATCCGCTGATCTGTGAGGAGGAATAGACAGTGAGAAGGGAAAGAGCAAACAACTTTCAGGCAGAAACACTGCCCCCTGCACTCTACTCACCCAAGTTCAAAGTTAACTGAGATATTCACTGACTTACCCACTCACCTAGACATAAGGAAATTTGTTTTGTTTGGGGAGGGGGCTGCTACCTAACTCCCAAGGACAAAGCAAAGATCCAAAACTAGTGGGCTAGCACATTTCTATTCAAAAGATTCCTTAAGTATTCATCAGTTAAATCCTGGTATTTGACATAACAGGAGGATCTTTGACTGACCCTTCAGATGGCTGAGGTTAAGAGCAAGGTCAAGTTCATGGCCACCATTCCAACATGGGACAGGGGAAATCCCTGCTTTGGGAACATGTCCTCCAGCCTAATTCGGCATCAAATTCTTGTTGGCAGGGAGTGGGTGTCACATGTCTTAGACTGCAGCCAAAAATGACCCAGAAGGCCAGGGATGACTTAACCAGATTGGCTGGACAGTATGCCACACCTAGAAGCCATGAATTCCCGGTACAAATCTTCCTTAAACCATAGAGTCAGTCTTTAAACTAAAAGGGATATATTTGCAACCCAGCATTATGTAAAAACTAAAGCCTACACAGTGACTTGCCCAATCATCATGCCCTTTATTGTTAAATGGTTCAGTAAGCACCTTCCAGCGTTGGGATCGGCTCTCCCCTCAACATTCTCACCACCCCACAGGCATGCTCACCAATGACACTGTGGACACAGTTCTCCTTCCTGGTGATGTTCTGGAGCTCTCCTATCAGCGATGCTGTGTTGTCGCTGCTCAGAGCAGCAAGGCCCAGGTTCCCGAGGCTCCGATGGATTTCCTGAGACACCTGTTCACTCACAGTCAGCATAGCCTCCTCCTCAGGCCTAGACCGTGAAGGAGAGTAAGCTGGTGCCCAGGGGTGACCCTGAGCCCCGAAGCTCCACACCAGAAGTCGGGCCCACGTGAGGGAGATGCCCAGCCACCCTTCTGCCCTCACCGCAGGCCCTGGAAGCACAGAGCCCAGTGGGCAGGGTCAGTGTCTTCACTGTTACCCTCCAGATACTGACTTCTTTCTCTGTATGATACCATGTTCTTCTTCTTAGAAAACAAGATAAACTATAAAATCAACTCTGGACAAGGGTTTCATACCCACTCAGTATTCCTTAGCCCCATGGGATTTATTTATATATGCACATTTTTAACACTTTCTTGGACATTTTCCATAGTCATTTGTCCTACTCTCACCAATTACAATGACAAACCTGGCCTTCTGATTCCGCTTTGTCCTTTGGTGTGACACCCTGCACTCAGTGGATATTCAATCAACATTGCTGACTGACTGGCTGACTCCTGGAGATACGTACGACCAGCCCACTCAACTAGATAAAGACCCTTCTGTAGCAAGCAAGATAATGAGTCATTTTATAGTAAACTATCCTCCATACTACCCTTTTGGAAGAAAGTTTTATTTTTCTTTGTTACAAGCCTCAAGGCCACTTATGGAAAGATACCAACAATCTTTATGAATGATTCCAAAGGGCCTTTCTGTGGTTTGTTGTGGAACGTAAGGCATCCTTCATTACCTGCCTGTGCCTTCATATCACCTATCGTTACTCTAAGAAAGATCTATGCAACTCACCTGGACTTAAACTCCTCCATCAGGGCTTTAGTTATGCGTTTCAGCTTATCCACAAACTGAGGCGAGCCAAACAGAACACTGCCAGAGAAACTGCTGGCCACTAGCAAGACCGAGGCCAGGATGGTTAACTGGTGCAGCTGGGCCTCCAGCTCCTGCAGCTGGGCTCTGTCCATCAGCAGGGTCTGGGGAAGCAGGCAGAGCGGGCTGTCAGGAGAGGAGGGTCCCCATGCAAGTCCTCAGTCCCAGACAACAAGGCAAGGCCCCCCACAGTCCTACCTCAGGGAACTCTTCATCTTCCGGGTCCCAGAGAAGGAGGTTCAGGAAGCCCTGGGACAGCACCATTTTGGGGCTGAGGGGCTCCGGGCTGTTGGCTGCCTCACTTGGAGAGGGGCAGACCACACTGGAGGAGTCAGGAGTGTCAGGGCAGCTAGGTGGCGGCGTGGAGAGGTCTGCCGCCGCTCGGGTCAGCCACTTGGTAGTGTGATCGAGGAGGCCTGTGACAGGAAGAGTGCGTAATTATCTTCAGCTCCTATATCCCTGAGGCCTTGGGACGAAGATTCAAGATCTCCTCCTCCTCAATAAGTAAATGCTTTGGTTGGGGAAAGTCTTTCTGGCTTAGATAACTATTCCTTCTGCCACCCCCATCTGAGGAAGAAACTTTCTGCTCCTAAAAAGAGGCAGAGTACTCTCTCACATCATTCAAGTCAAACCCAAAGTCATATTCCCTGCTCCTGCCCTCAAGTTATATACATACTAGGCTGCTTGTTGAGGAGTTCCTGAAATTTAGCTCGTTCATACTGGATGGAATGTTCCTGCAGTTGGGGCTGAAGGCTCTGGATAGTGTAGTTCACCACGTCCATTTTCATCAGGCCCAGAACCTGGAAGATTCCTCTGACACAGGAGGAAATAGAATATTTATACTATGAAAGGAAATGCAGGAAGGGGGAACCTACACAAGATATCATTAAATCACCATATTCTAGAGGTAGGAGGGGCTTTAAAACTAATTTAGTCCTGCCTCCTAAATTTACAAAAGATGGCACTGTGGCCTAGGACCCAAGGCCGAGTGAGTAAGTGAGTGAGTGGCAGAGCTAGGAACAGATAAGTCTCTGGATGTTAAAGCCTTCAGATCTTTCCACAACAGTCATTCTATGTCTCTTAAAAAAAGAGTAGTCAGTGGAAGGAAACACACCAGCATGCCGACAAATCTCTCTGGGAAGTGGGATTTTAGCTGATGGTATTTCTGATGCTATTTTTGGACAATTCACTTTTTTTTTTTTTAACTTTCTGGGTCATGGTTTCTATAGCTCTGAAAAAGGGGTAACCTCCCATCCCTATCCCTCATATTGTGTGAAATGTAATAAGAAAACCTGGGATAGGGATGTTTGAATTCCTTGGAAGAAAGGATTACATACTCCAATGATTTATAGTAGGATGGTGTATAGGGGGCCAATCAATCTAAGGCCATCTTTGGAAAAGAAAAGCTAATAGACCAGAGAAAAGAGGAGTTAGTCAGGTCTTCAGTAGGGAAGAGCCAGCCAAGACAGAGGCTGTGACCCAGTGTCCAGCTCAGCTGTGCCCAGCCCAGGGGCTGAGGCAGGTTTCAAGAAACTGGTCAAGTTTCACACCTCAGTAACCGAACAGGGTCTGTGATGTTCTCTAGTTTCTGCACTGCTTCGTCTCGAACTGGTGCACACAACAGAGTCATCATGTTGAGAATGTACTTAGAGAGATGAGGGACATCCAGGGCCCCGTGTTCTGCTTCCTGCTTAAGGAGGTTCATGTCCAGGCCTTCTTCAATCTCACTTCTTAGGCGGTTCTGGCGTGGTAATAGCAGTGACAGCAAGATCTGCCCAGGAAAGAAAGTCAAAGGAGGAGTTGCTTTCTGTTCAGAGCCCCAAACTTTCTCTAATGGACAATCCCTTTAGCCAAAGACATCCCAGCCTGTGTCTTTTAAGGATCAAGAAGTTATGGAGAATAGTATGGAGGTTCCTTTAAAAACTAAAAATAGAGCTACCATATGATCCAGCAATCCCACTCCTGGACGTATATCCAGAGAAAACCATAATTCAAAATGATACATGCACCCCAATGTTCAACTGCAGCACTATTTACACTAGCCAGGACACGGAATCAACCTAAATGTCTATTGACAGAGGAATGGATAAAGAAGATGTTGTACAACAGAATATTACTCAGCCATAAAAAAGAACGAAATAATATCATTTGCATTGATGGACCTAGAGAGTGTCATACTGAGTGAAGTCAGACAGAGAAAGACAAACAATCATATGATATCGCTTATATGTGGAATCTTAAAAAATGGTACAAATGAACCTATTTACAAAACAGAAATAGAGTCACAGCTGTAGAAAACAAATTTATGGTTACTGGGGGGAAAGCAGTGGTGGTGCAGGGGGATAAATTGGGAGATTGGGATTGACATATACACAATAGTATATATAAAATAGATAGTTAATAAGGACCCACTGTATAGCACAGGGAACTCTTCTCAATACTCTGTAATGACGTATATGGGAAAAGAATCTAAAAAAGAGTGGATATATGTATATCTATAACTGATTCACTTTGCTGTACAGCAGAAACTAACACAACATTGTAAAAGCAACTACACTCCAATAAAAATTAAAAAAAAAAAAAAAGAAGTTAGGTCCCTAAATTTCCTAGAGGATATTATTTATCTTTGTTTAGGGGCCAATGACAGTTCGAGAGTTTAGGGGATCACTGATAGCAACAGTATATCATTTTCTATGCAGATTGAGATAAAGAGATGAATAAAGTCAAGGGGTATGGTAAAAAGAAATGCAAGGTACAACAAATATAAAATACACACCACCACACAGTGGTGAGGTACTCTTAATTTACCAAAGGAAGCATTTTTTAGATTATTTTACTTGAAAGGGCAAGAATGAAATAGGCAAAGGAACTGTTAAAAGTCCCTTGAGAGATTGGTTCAAGATGGCGGAGTAGAAGGACGTGCTCTCACTCCCTCTTGCGAGAGCATTGGAATCACAACTAACTGCTGTACAAGAAGACACTGGAACTCACCAAAAAAGATACCCCACAACCAAAGACAAAGGAGAAGCCACAGTGAGACGGTAGGAGGGGCGCAATCACAATAAAATCAAATTCCATAACTGCTGGGTGGGTGACTCACAAACTGGAGAACACTTATACCACAAAAGCCCACCCACTGGAGTGAAAGTTCTGAGCCCCACGTCAGGCTTCCCAACCTGGGGGTCCAGCAACAGGAGGAGGAATTCCTAGAGAATCAGACTTTGAAGGCTAGCGGGATTTGACTGCAGGACTTCGACAGGGCTGGGGGAAACAGAGACTCCACTATTGGAGCGCACACACAAAGTAGTGTGTGCATCAGGACCCAGGGGAAGGAGCAGTGACCCCATAGGAGACTGAACCAGACCTACCTGCTAGTGTTCCAGGTTCTCCTGCAGAGGTGGGGGGTGGCTGTGTCTCACCGTGAGGACAAGGACACTGGCAGCAGAAGTTCTGGGAAGTACTCCTTGGCGTGAGCCCTCCCAGGTTCCGCCATTAGCCCCACCAAAGGGCCCAGGTAGGCTCCTGTGTTGGGTTGCCTCAGGCCAAGCAACCAACAGGGAGGGAACCCAGACTCACCCATCAGCAGACAAGCAGATTAAAGTTTTACTGAGCTCTGCCCACCAGAGCAACAGCCAGCTCTACCCACCACCAGTCCCTCCCATCAGGAAACTTGCACAAGCCTCTTAGATAGCCTCATCCACCAGAGGGCAGATGGCAGAAGCAAGAAGAACTACAATCCTGCAGTCTGTGGAACAAAAACCACATTCACAGAAAGATAGACAAGATGAAAAGGCAGAGGGCTATGTACTGGATGAAGGAACAAAATAAAACCCCAGAAAAACAACTAAATGAAGTGGAGATAGGCAACCTTCCAGAAAAAGAATTCAGAATAATGATAGTGAAGATGATCCAGGACCTCGGAAAAACAATGGAGGCAAAGATCGAGAAGATGCAAGAAATGTTTAACAAAGACATAGAAGAATTAAAGAACAAACAAACAGAGATGAACAATACAATAACTGAAATGAAAAATACACTAGAAGGAATCAATAGCAGAATAACTGAGGCAGAAAAGCGGATAAGTGACCTGGAAGACAGAATGGTGGAATTCACTGCTGCAGAACAGAATAAAGAAAAAAGAAATGAAGACAGCCTAAGAGACCTCTGGGACAACATTAAACGCAACAACATTCGCATTATAGGGGTCCCAGAAGAAGGAGAGAGAGAGAAAGGACCAGAGAAAATATTTGAAGAGATTATAGTCGAACACTTCCCTAACATGG